>NC_082620.1:4047659-5247659 GCF_030936135.1 Gavia stellata | reverse complement strand
TCAAGTTTAGATCAAATGCATTTTCTCTAAGAAAATCCATGTGCTATTAAATTCCCTCCCCATGACTTCCACCTGGTTAATTAGTGAAGAGCGTGTTGCAATGCAATATATTTACAAACGCACAAACACAGAGCCTTTTCTGTTCCTTCTTAATCCCGGAAAGGACTTTTTTTTTTCCCTTCAATCTTTCTAAAAAAATCTCCTCTTTAGACCATGTCCAAGAACAGCAAGTTCTTCTCTCAACCTTTTTCTTAATTATGAGCATATAAAAAAATGGAAGATTTTGCTATCGTGAAAGCAATAGGCACAGTGTGTGTTTTGAAAGGCCCAAGGTTTTCCAGGCAGGTGCCAACTGAAGTTCTCACTATCTTCCACATTTAATACGCTTTTTTAAGTTTTATAGTAAATATGGTAGGAAATTGATGGGGTTCTAATAGTTAACAGCAAATAAACGCTAAATGCATAAAAGCATCTTTACTTCTTTCATTTCACAAGATGAAAAACTATGGCAGTCATTCTGAAAAGAAAATGAGATCTGGTTATATCTGCAAAACTTCTATTAAATGTGCAGTACATTTATAGATTGCCCCAAACAGCTTTTTAGCATGCAGACATTGTATATGCACACTAGCTGAATTTCAGTGCACAGAGTACATTTTATTAAAAGCCTGGCTGAGTTTAAACATTATATTTTGCTTAGGTGTGTACACTGCAAAGAAAAGCAATTGCTGATAAGGTGAAATGATATATACTGTCCTCTAGAAACAGAAGTCTCCTGAGAGTTTCCTTAAGAAGACGCAGTTTAACCTAAAGATGTCAGGTATCTCTTACAAAAGTGTAACTTTTGTTATTAACGAGATTTTTTTCGCCAAACTATACCTGTCCGTAGCAGAAGAGCATGCTGGTATTTATTCTATCGGTACTCCAAAGGAATTGAGAGGTAAACAGACAGGACTAAGTACTGCTCAGTAAGTAATTCCATGAAGGACAAGAAGAGGTACTTCAGGTTAAAGAAAATGCAGCCGCCACACGTATCCAAGCCATCCTCAGAACCCACCTAACCACTGCAGGCACACCGCATGCCTCTCTAACTCTTCCCGCAAGCTGCTTTGCTCCCTGAACGCTCTTTCCCAGAAGAAGCCCAGGTGCCCCAGGAGGCTGCACCGGCCAGGACCGACCGCGGCCAGGGACAGGAAGGTCCCTCGGGGATGGGAAGCTGCAGTCAGACTGGCAGGCCCGTGCTGTGCCCCATCCACTTCCAGCCTTAGCTGCCTTCTCTCCTCCTGCCTCCTCCAACAGCCCAGACCGGGCGCTTAGGTAAAGCCGGGGGCAAACCCCTTCTGGCGCTGAGCCCCGGAAGGCTGCGTGGCAGAGAAGCAGGTGGAGAGATGGACCGATGTTCTGTCCGGCCAGAGAGAGAACAAGATAGTCAAAGACTTCCACAACACAACTTTAAGATGCACAAATTGCTAGCTAAAGAGGAGAGAAAGCTACAAGAGGAAAGAGGGGGACAGACCCTTTTCTAGGGGTACAGGAGAGGGCAGAAGGGAGAGACGTTCCACTGAAACTTCTCTGCCTAAGAACGCGCATCCTCAGAGCGACTTGCCACGAACGAGGATTGGTCCCAAGGTAACAGAATATTCTAGGTTACAACAGTAGTGTGTAGAATGAGGAACAAGCACGACGACTCAAGGAAGCTCACCTGAAACCTTTGTAAAAAAAATAAAAATCAGTCCACTGGGAAAGAGGAACTACCAAGAAAAATCTACATTCAGGCCTCTGCTATGTTCTTTTAACGTGCCCTGCTGCTGGGAGAACAGGATATGCTTCAACCTCATCCGAACTTCATTTTATTGTTTCCTGCTGCTACTGTAACTCTGCTTAATGGTTTTTTTTAATTTAATTTTGAAGTAGCAAGCAATTTTACCCTTAGCATTAGATACTTGTGCTGTTGTGTGTTACATCAGTTAACAGCAAGCTTGCAAAAATCATCTAGCCGGCAAACTTGTTTAAGAGAAAGACACCGTAAGCCTTCCCTAAATGTCTCTGCGTGTTGTTCCACAGACCTTGGCATTGTATCAGACATGTGCACAGATCTCAAGCACGCAAGCAGAAGTAGTAGATCTTTGCGGAAATATGTTCCCACTGTTCCCTCAGTGTTATGTGCCTTCATCCTACAACATCTCAGACGCTCTTAGGTTAAGTTCACTGCTCCGTCCCACCTCTAACCACAGCAATTCTTTGTCTACGGCTGCAGGAAGTAAGGCTGTCACCAGCTTGTAATTTAGAGTCTCCTCCTGATGAGGCTGCACTGAAGCACGTGTCATGATGCGAAGGACCTTACTTTCTTCTCTGACACAACCATGCAAAGGTATGAGAAACTGTTCACACAGTCTGGCAACTGCTTGAAGACGTCCGCAACCACTTACTACAAATCTCTGTTGCAAGAGATCTCTATTGTAGGGGAACGTCTGTGCTGTGATGACCACTGACATTATACACACAAGCTCTTTCATCATCTGTTTGGCTTGCAGAAAGTTGCGGAATAACAGCAAGTAAAGATCCTTCACTGTACCTGCTGCACTGTACGCTGCACCAGCTCGCTATGACAGTGAGGCGTGAGCAGTAATAAATGCCAGCCAACCCCTGCAATGCCAGTTCTTGCCGCTTCATTACAAACTACAAATTTTTAAGTAACTGATTAAGACAAGTTTGTTTGCTTATTGGTTTTGTGGGGTTTTTAACAGTCCCCTTTCACATCTGTAAACAGGTAAACGTTTCTTAAATTGTGCCACAAACATGTTTCCAGACTTCCAGTCCAAGAGAGAAGGCACACATGCAGGTGATCATTTTGAAGAGCAAGGCTGGAAGAGAATAATCCTGTATATGTATGTGGGTGTGTGTAAGATACCTTTTTTTTTTGGTTGAAAGCATCCCTTACCTCCAAAATACACTTACTCAATTTGCTTCTTCATTCAGCAGATTGTGACCTTAGTTCAAAACACATACTAAAACCAAATTCAGCTTTGTTTTAATAGATACTGGTCTGTTTATTTTTCTGGTCAATTTATTTTAATGAAATAATTCTATTGTGTCAAGACAAAACTGTCCTCTAACCTTTGTGGTATTTTGAAAATGGAAGTATTTTTCACCAAGTCCTCTTACTCAAAGATATAACAGAAAACCAAAAATATTTTGATGGTGTTCATTAGATACCAATCCATATTAAAAGGCATTAATGTTCTCATTGGACCTTAAAAGCGCCTCTTCAGAGTGCATTGCTGGTCATCTCCATGGGATAAAAATCTTACACTCCTTAGGCCATATGCCTGTAAGATCAAGTATCATCTAGAAACAACCTAAGAAATATGTCAGCTGAAAGCTTAAAATTAGCTTTCCCTCCCAATTGGATCGCTTTGTGTTCCTGAAAAATTATTCTGAAAAATTGAACCCTACCTCAAACTGTAAGGGATTCAACAGCAAAGCATCCTACAGATGCAGAGAGGCACACAACATCCAGAGTCTGCGTTCCATATATCCACAGCCATATTCGCAGACGGAAAGTCATTAAGCAGACTCCCTCAAGGGAATGCCAAAAGATCCTGAAATGATAATGATCCCCCTTCCATGGTGCTGCACTGTTGGCTTTTGTTTTGAACAATAGATCTCCCATGATACCTCTCGCTTGCTGAAAATATTGGTATTAAGTGAGCATGAGCACAGCTGTGTGTAAATTACATATATAAACAGATTAGATTTGTATATTTATACTGGATGCAAACACATTAATAGCACATTTGCATACACAGTTGGCTAAATGAGATTGCATGCAGAGCAGGATTACTAGTTACAAACACATTTATTTAGAATTTTCAATAACATATTTATACCGTCATTCAAGAGGTCAAAGTGGATTCATCATCCTTTCTCTCCTCTTCGCCTTCTTACAAGTACGCAAAAACGCTCCTGTCAACACGCTTTCCACGTCTTGCCAATCCCTCGTCACAACCATTCTGGGAAAAGGACGTACAAGCCAGCAGAAGAAACTGAACCGGGGTTCTTACCTGAAGGTTAGCCAAATTTCCTTCAGTTTAGTTTATTGAAGCTGATGTTTTAAGGGGGGTAAAAGTTCTACATTTGATCACAGCACGAACTACTACCTAAATGCCAGCTTATAAAGCTCTTCTTTCCCTTCTCTGTTTAATGCCAGGGATCAATGCAAGAGTCTGTATGAAAGGCAACACGGTATCGAAGGTGACACAACAGCTCTCAGACATTTCCAAAGCTGGGGGAGAATTCAACTATTCCTTCGCCCCAGGCGTTGAGCTGTCAGGATGCTGCTAACCTTATGTGCTAACCCCAGCTTTATTTTACCATCAGTATTTTAACAAGACCTAGTTTTATAGAGAGAGAGATTTCAGGTTCACCCACAGCAGTACACAAAGCTTTGATTCACTTTCTGCGTTGTACCTGTTTCTGCGTGAGCGCCTAAATGAGAAAAAGAAAATAAAACAGCAAAAAAAAAAATCAATTAGGTCTAAATGAGGAGCCTTTATTTTTGCTCTAATTGTGCCCTGTGATTATGGGCTCTGGGTGCTTTCGCCGCACACCCCCAGCTAACGCTCCCAAGCCAGCCGGGCTCTCTCTCGCCTTCGCGTTTCACGTCGGTTCCCGTTAAAAGGTCCAGTCCTGCCTCTTGGGTTCACCACGCTCGCGGCCCCGCCAATAAATCATCCACCAACCTGCTCTTGGAAACGCACTGGCCGCGGTGCGATGGCTCCGGCCCGGGTTGCCAAGCAACCTGCGCAAGAGGGATGTCTGAGCACCGCTGACAAGTAGCCAAGTGGCTGCAACAACAGACTTCTCTCTGTCAAAAACGTGTTTGGGAGAAGTGCCTCCCCCGCCTCTGCTCTCTGCGAAACACTGCATGATTGTAAAATCAAAATCAAAAGGCTATTGTAATGAACACACACTTCCTGCTCAATTACTAATTGTTAAAAAGCTGCGGGGAGGCTGCGATCACACAGCGTATGGCAACAGAAATGTGATCCGGTAAACGAGATAAAGTCAACAGCACGCCAAGAAACCCGATCTAAGAACAGCCTGCAGTGGCACATCAGAAGCTGATGCACA
Organism: Gavia stellata; assembly: GCF_030936135.1. Lineage (NCBI taxonomy): Eukaryota > Metazoa > Chordata > Aves > Gaviiformes > Gaviidae > Gavia > Gavia stellata. The sequence continues at coordinate 5,242,526 of NC_082620.1, read as the reverse complement.
GATCAAAAAAAGGCTGGATATTAAAGCAGCAGCAGGAGGAAAAAAGAAAGCCTGACTTCACTTTTCCTGAGCTCTAGAAGGGGTATTTGATAAACAACCTTGACTCGTTGGAGAAACAATTCATGGATTATTACAAGCATTATTATCCATCGTAGCACGACTGCAGTTGCCCGGACCCACATGTCAACGGAAAGACAACCAGTCAGGGACAGATGAGCGCTCTTGTTTCGAAGACTGCTCAGTTTGCAATTTACTTTCCTCTGCTAAAATAAGGGTGGGAAGAGGAGACGTTCATTTTTCCAAAGCGGGTCTGGAGAACTCAGCCCTGGTGGCATTGCAGCAGCAGGTCCGGCTGCAGAAGACCTTCCAAAGAGAGCAACAAGTCCTGAACCCCCAGAAGGCTGGAAATGCCCAATCCCTCAGGACCCTGCCCACCTCTCCTCTCAACAGCAGTGCAGAAAGGCAGTTATGTTTAACACACAGGCAAGCACTTCCTTATTCCACTAAACTTAATCATTTCCACCAGCAAGAAACTGGGTGGCCAGCTTGCCCGCATTTATGTTTAAACCCCACGACAGACCTTCTGCTGACAGACGTAAGGGTCCACCTATGCAGGCACGACAGGCAGATGCAGATCCGTGCAACGCTCCAGCTGCTCCCAAAGCCTCCCTGAGACACTTGCTCTTTCATGATCTTCAGAAAACAATCACGTTGCACGTGTCCATAAACCAGGTTTCACACAGTGAGGCTACGACTATCCCCTCCTGTAGACACAAACCTTAAAACCCAAACTGGAGACTGCCTTCACTGACAAAAAAAGAGCTTTCTATTTATATAACATTATCTGCAGATTGTTGTCTCCTGTAATCAACAGTTTCTCAGTGCTGCAAACAAAACTAAAATGATCTGAGTGTGTTTTTGCATAAATGATTTTTTTAAAGATGCATTTTAAGAGAACAAAGGTCTGGCACATTTGTGACCTAGAGAAGCAAAACAATATGCTGCTGCCAAGAGACAACAGAAAGCTTTTGATTATACTTCAGATTGCCTTTTTCTGTACGCAAAGAGATTCATTTCTGATTGTTAAACTGCTGTTAAAATGCTAATATACAAAAGGTCTTCTTACACATCAAAACTAAAGAGCAAGTAAAAAGAACAAGTTGGACATCATGTTCCTTTTCAAGGACATAATTCCTTTCCCTTCGGACATCTGCAAGTATCTCCCTTTAATATAGCTAAGTAGTAGAAATTCAGCACTTAACCTGCAAACTTCAAGCTAAAAAAAAAAAGCTATTTGCTTTTCATTCCTCAAACTCATGCTCACCCAGACGTGGTAAAAATGCATTTTCTAAAAAAATATCGTAGTTCCAATTGTTGTTGGTGATTTTTTTTTTTTAACAGGATGAAACTAGTTGAAGTATAGAATCCAAAAGCAGAGATAAAAATACATATAAGCCCCCTATGTCGTATGAACCAAAAGAGAAAAGCAGCACACGTGGAATCTAAACAATGCCCTCCTATACCACCCTGACTCCACAGGGATGGTTCTCGTGCGTCAGTTTGGAATATTAACCTTTCCCTTCCTCACATACTCTGAATCCCAAATACCTCTACCAAAAGCTGCAATGCCAGTGCATTCTTAAAGTCATGAATATTTCTTTGAATAACGCCAACATCACAACGTGTATCACCTTCCACAGGGCTGAAGATGTTCCATGTGTTTCCTCACCTTTACTGGGCAGAAACAAGCCAAGAGGAAAATATCATACGTTAGCCTCCCTCTGAATTTCATTCTCCTCATACTGTTTTTCTGAACAACGGGATTTTTACTCAACTTACAAGACCGTAGGGAACGCCACTCTGCCCGCTAACACAAAGCGGATGTCCGTTAAATGATCAATACCAAAATGCCCCTTCTAGGCAATAACAGGGGTGGGCGAACGCAGACACCCACCAGTCCCCAACCCACGAGCTGTAGTTCAGCGAGATCAGACCGCAAGGCCAATAACTAACATGAGGGTTAACATGAAATAAGCTTCTGCCTGAGCTCTTGACCATCAGAACATTTCAATTTTCTCCTTTTCCCCAGAAAATTTTCTTTTTGTTACACAGATCATACAGCGTTCCGAAAATCCATGTCCGTTTACTCAAGTTTAACGCTATTATGCAAGCCTGAAGTTGTTCTCTTTCACTGTGACATTTTTTGTCCTTTCAGTCAATTTGTAACACTAAGCACAAAAAAGCTGCGCTCAGACTACTTGAAATATACTGTATGATCCTTTCAAGACTCAAACACAGTATTTCTAGTGGAAGTTCCCTCTTGCAGAAATATTGTTCCACTGGGATTTCAACCATTACTGTCAATTATTCTGGAGACTATTTCTGCCTTCAAAAAGTGACTTAATGCAAATGACGGAAGGAAACAAATAAAACCACTTCAAGAGCTCCAATGCTTTAGAGCAATGAACAAATCCAAGAATAATGAGACAAAATGGTGGCAAGAATCCCCAAGGAAATTACACATATAGAGAGGCAAATATTTCTGTAGGTGACTTTGCCAAGTAAATAATTAACCGCAGGACTGTTCACGGTAGCAGTGCCCAGGTTTGAGTTCAAGCACCGAGATACAAATTCCACTCTGTGACCTTTACTAAAGTGACACGAGGCAACCTCTGCGAACCCCCTCAATTTCTCTCAGGGTAAGTCTGCCACTGACTGCAGGGTAGCAAAGAGATGCCCGAGAGCACAAACCTGGATGTAAGAAATACTAGTGTGCTGGTGGTTAAACCACGACAACTAGTGATGCCAAAATCAAACTCCAGGCTAAGAGACATATCCTCAGTGAGAAAGAGCTTTCCTGGGTCAAGCAGACAGCAAACTTTCTCCTGCAACAGGAGTTCTTCATCCTGCCAAGTTGTTTACAACAAAAATAGCGTGTTCTGGTGTGTTTCAAGAATTTTGTGCTCTTTTAGTTAGAGAAATGAAAATTTAGTAATTCCCGTTTTCACCTAAGATGATAGTGTCAGAAAGCCTTGAGCAGCACTTAAGACCAAAATGGGCATATTCAGAACACTGCAAATTCTAAACAGCTCTTCAGAAAGTTCAGTCTCCAAAGCCTCATAATTTAAGATTTTTAACCTGTGTTTTCTTTCTTCCACTGAGGCTTTTATTATAAGAGAATGCTGCCAGTCAAAAACGTTAGAGAGACGAGAAATGGCAGGGGAATCTAGGCATGTACAGTGTCTCCAGTGAAGGACAGCAGATTCTAGCGCGTGAGCGAGCCCCTAAACTCCCCCTTTAGATGTGGGCTGGGGCAGCAGCAGCAGCGTACGTTGCATCCGTGACCGCTACCCGTAAGCGCTGAAGGCTAAGGCCAAAGATACTAAAACATTACTTGTGATGCTTTGCACTGTGTAGAAGATGGGTGACAGTTTAAAGAGGAGACCAATTTCCAAAAAGTTACAGCACACGTCCTTCGACGCTTTTCTAAGAACTGAACGCCCAATTCTGGCATTCAAGGAACTTCACGAGTTCTTTATTTTCAGTGGCGTAGCCCAGCCTGACCCAGCTACATAGCAGTTCCTAGGAAGAGCGGCAGCATTTACCTCCAATTTACAAGGCTCCATGCTGAGCTCACACCATGTAGCCTTCTCTCTAAATAAGGAAATAAAAAGGCCTAACCTTTTCCAGGACTTTGACTCATTGCTAATTAAAGATTGTCTTCATAGCCTTATATTTAAAAGAATCAGAATGTAACAAACAGCACCAATGCTGCCCTCATAGTAAGATTCTAATTCTTTAGCTACTGCCAGCTGCCAGCGTGGGTACAAGCGGGACCTGGACACCAAAATCAGCAAGAAGTCTGCTTCTAACAAAGTAGATAAATGGTCAGCTAAGCTTTCTAATCATAATTATTAATATTATTATTATTTTTATTATTTTTAACCAGTAAGTTCCACTGCACGAGGTTTCGGTTCCGTGCAAGCTCCTGTCACGAACTCACACCACAACCCTCGTTGTTCAGTCATCGGTTGTGTTTTTGTCAGAAGCAGTAAGATTTCAGTAAAGTGAATGATACACGTCTGCAACGCAGCCATCCAATTACTGAGGAAGATGTTGGCTCATACAGTGATCTTGGCAGTAACGTATAAAAGTAGTTTTAAAACGAATGAGACGATTCGTAAGTTCCCTTTTCTTTTGTGTAAGGGATTCTGAATAAAACCATCTACTGGGGGGGTGCCAAATCCGAAAAAGTGACCCACAAATAAGAGAGGAAAGAAAAGATTTTAAAATGAAGGACCAGAAATGCACCTGTAAAAAAGGCGAACGCTGGCAAAGGAAACTTGACAAGGTAGATATTTGGGGGGAGGGAGGCAAGAGGGAAGTGGTGCTGAGACCATGGAATTACCTTCCCAGACACGTAGAACTGGACAGTATCTTCCACAACAGATAAATGAAATATGTACCCTAATAAAACAGAGGTGCCCTCTTTTGCCTTCCCCAATTTGTAACAAATGGAATGTTTGATTTGAGTGTTTGAAGTTATTCCAGTGCAGTGGAGGGTAATACACTGTGATGCTTATTTATTAGCTCCTCTAAATGCATAAGCCCCTGTCTGATCAATCTCCCCATGTAGCCTAAAAGCTATATAAATCTGAGCAGATACTATGAAAAGGCTGGGAGGGGAGGAGGAAAGGAAGGAAAGGAACAGAAGAATAAGAAAAAACATGGTGGATCATGCACAAGTGGATAGGGGAACAAGTGAGCTACCAAGAAGCAGTAAAAGCTGAAGCAAAACCACAAACCCAGACGCTACGTGCACTTTGAGTCTTTACCGCAATATATTCAAAACCACAGGCACAGGGAAGTGCAAAAGCAACACTGGACAAGGAGCACAAAGTAGTAGTTTTTAAATGCACTCTCATGAGCACCAACCAACACACCCTTTACACAACACTTAAACAAGGAGGAAGGAAGAGAAAGCCTAACCACGTACCAGCCGAAGAGAACCTTTGCACAAGCACGGGCAGTATTTACAAGCTCTCCAGGGACTGCTGCGTTGGGGTTCATCTGCGTCAACTACGTCAACTTTTAAAAAGGTTAGAAGTGAAGTTACTCAGCTACTATGAAATGGAAAACAGTATTCTTCTGAAGTGGCATTTCCACGCTCAAATCTAAGTTTCCTTCCAGATGGTGCGAACCCCCGACACGGGCTATGTAAGCGACGTGTGGCCAGGCTCGCAAATTCAGCCGCCTCAGCTCTAGCAGACCTCCCCAATACTAGCAGGTACTGAGTATCTCTCTGGATCAAGTCCTTATTTGCTGTCAAATTCTTTTTATGGCAGTATAATCATTAGCTTTACTGGCACTGTTACCCTTGTAACTAATTAGGAATCTTGGATGGATGCAGAAAATGATTAATATTTAGTCACTACGTGTCTACTACAGAAGCAGCCTATTATCAAACAAGTGACACCTCCACAAACTTAAATTAAATAATGGCTCCCATAGAGGATTCGGAGCTGCTGACAGAACAGCAAGTGATTTAAGTAACATAAAGCTGAGCAACTGGTGATGGATCACAGTTTTTCCACTCGCTCTGTTACAGCCTGTAATAGAACAAATGATCATTTTTCAGCCTAATTGAATAAGGCCGCCCCGTTTATACACAAAAGGAGACAGAGCTATATAATTTGCTTCATTAAAATGCATTTTTATGTCATCTGAAAGATTAGAAAAAATTGGTGCTGTTGATAGGGAAGATTAGAAAAATAAAATTTATCATGCAAAGAGAACTTGCAAATGAGGTGTATTTTGGCATTCATGCTGCTTATGCTTGTGCAAGAAAGATAAGTCCTGAGCACTACAGCACACAGAGCATCCATATTGTGACAGTGATCAAAGTTTCGTAAATGAGAATTATGTCTCTATAGCAATTTGAAGAAGCATTTTGTCATTTTCTGCTGCAATGGCCACTGGGCCATATTAAATAATTCTCAGATAAGATGTCAGGCAGAACCACAGAGGATCTAGTGACATTTGAAAAGTTTGAAAAAGAATTTTTGTTCATAATTATTAGAAAAAGCAAAATACCTGTTAAAAAAAAAAGCATTGACATCAGACCTTCAAGCAAGAGTGCTGCATTTCAAATATAACCTTAATTATACTAAAGCTTTCTGAGATGGCATGTTTTGGTACTCTCACCCTCCACAAGCCAGGTGGCAAACCTAGTTGGTTTTCCTCTCCCCCCTCCAATGCCCCCTTCAGCTTTCATTGCCTGGAGATGCTAGGAAGAGACCTAGGAAGCTAGACAGCTATTTAAAATTAGTTACCATTTGACACTGGAAAAGAAATTTGTTTGCTTCCATGTTTCTAGCTTGGCCAAGAAAGCAACATGGCCTCTACTATTCCACAGAATCACAGAATCACTAAGGTTGGAAAAGACCTGTAAGACCATCAAGTCCAACCACCAACCCAACCCCACCATGCCCACTAAACCATGTCCCGCAGTGCCACGGCCACACGTTCCCTGAACCCCTCCAGGGATGGTGACTCCACCACCTCCCTGGGCAGCCTCTTCCAGTGCTTCACCACTCTCCCAGTAAAGACATTTTTCCTAATATCCAGCCTGAACCTCCCCTGGCACAACTTGAGGCCATTTCCTCCTGTCCTGTCACTTGTCACTTGGGAGAAGAGACCAACACCCCCCTCCCCACAACCCCCTTTCAGGCAGTTGGAGAGAGCGATGAGGTCTCCCCTCAGCCCCCTCTTCTCCAGACTGAACACCCCCAGCTCCCTCAGCCGCTCCTCATCAGACTTGTGCTCCAGACCCCTCACCAGCTCCGTCGCCCTTCTCTGGACACGCTCCAGCACCGCAATGTCCTTCTTGGAGTGAGGGGCCCAACACTGAACACAGCATTCGAGGTGCGGCCTCACCAGAGCCGAGTCCAGGGGCACGATCCCCCCCCTACTCCTGCTGGCCACACCATTTCTGATACAGGCCAGGATGCCGTTGGCCTTCTTGGCCACCTGGGCACACTGCTGGCTCACATTCAGCCGGCTGTTGACCAGCACCCCCAGGTCCTTTTCTGCCGGGCAGCTTTCCAGCCACTCGTCCCCAAGCCGGTAGCGTTTCTCCACGGAGCATCACTTACACCAGCAAATGCTGCTCTGGCAACAAACTTCTGTTCATCGACTGCGGCCACAGCACCAGGACGGAGAACTTTGTTTATTCGCCCTCCCAAGCATGGAAGCATGGACGAGCTCCACGCTGTTTTCTGACTAAAATACTCTCACCGGTTCCCAGCTCTGCTCATTTTTCAACCTCCCTGACCCACACGCTCTGCAGCCCCAGTTCAGCCTTGGGATTCCCCTTATTTAGCCTGAGCTGACAGCGCCCACGTTCACACCGAATGGAAGACAAAGCTAAGGCAGAGATCCACACTATCACTAGGGAAAAACTTGGGGGGGAGCAGATCAAATGCCATCTTGCCAAGTTGGAGGAGAACACTGTGATCTGTCTCTGCACTTGCTTTGTTTTAGGCGTTTTTTTGTGTTTTTAAGGCAAATCTTGTTAGGAACAGCAAATTGCCATTTCCCATGGTTTAGACAGCAAACAACTCTCAAAACAAAATCGCGATTTTCCATAGCAAGTAATCCATTCCTGGGCTCTACGTATTTAATAAAGTGCAATTCCAACTAAAGTATTCCAAAACGGAACACTTTTTTTACCTATCTCAACTTAGACTAAGCCAAAATTACTTGGAAAGATGCTGGAGATTTCTATCATACACTTAACATGGAAAAATATCAAAGCACTTCACCATTATTTATTAACATTATAATAGCACTTTCAGGTATTAAGGATCCCGTAGACTAATTTGAATTTCTTAAAACCTGCAAGACAGATAAACTCAACCAAGCTACCGAAACGCCAGGACTATTGAAATAATTTGGAATCAAACCAAGAGCTCTGGATGTTGCTATCGATACAAGCCAATAAACCAGTCACCCCTCCCTAACCATTAGAAAAGGCAAACCTTAATTTAAATCACACTATTTATAGCATATCCAAAACAAACTAAAAAAAAGCTGCTGAAAACAGACAGCTAACCAACATTTCTTATAGTTAAATTACAAAATTGCTTTCGAAAGCATAAACAAACATACAGTCCTAGATGTTGGGGTGTTGGGATAACATCCACCAAGGAGCGTGAGCCAGAAATCTATCTAAAGCCTATTTATTACATTTGCATTCAGAATGGGAAGGGAACTGGGAAACCTATCTTATTAACACCATCAGTCTTTCAAAAGTCAACCGTACTGTTAACAAATATGGATTAATTTTAAAACAATTAAGTTTCAGAATTTGGAAATTAAGTTACATACAAAGAAGTGGAGAGTAATTAGGTCAGTGGAAGGTAAGCAAGATAGCTTTGATCCACAGTATCTTTTGAAAATTAGAGCAAGACGCCTCCCCCCCCAAAAAAGACAGATAGAGGGCACAAAAAGTTTGACCAGGATCACAAGAGATGACCACTTCCAATCACTCCCTTGGTTCTGTGCTTGCTACGGCAAAAGCAATAACCCTAGAAACTCCCAGGACGCTGATGATCCCTGCACTCTCCAGATGCTCGTACTGTTGTAATGTCATGACTCAGTTTCCTTTTGGAGAAGAACAGGATATAGAATGATGTTCTATTTAAACCAGATTCCGGATCTCTTAGCAGATAAAATCTGAATAAAAAGGTCAGAGTATTGAGGACAGCAACTGTGTCACTGACTCATCTGATGGGGAGAAGGAAAAAAGACAAGTCCATGCAGCATATTGGCACGCTTGGTTTATTTTCTTCCCCTGCACAAGCCTAGGGTGAAGAGCCTTTGTTTCAGTTGCAATACTGCTGAGCTGCACAGCTCACGCTTCTATACATAGAACTTGTAAGATGTACACGGACATTAAAACTGACTCCAGCCCTGTTGCTAAGAAACTACGAAGGATAGCTTTTTTGGCCCTCTTCATTTATAAAATAACCACTTTGCCCTATGGGAGAACGAATGCAATCTCTCAAGTCCCCCAGTGCCTTGTTCTCATTTTTAAATGAACGCAGAAAGATGATCGAGAATGCTAGGAAGTGTAAGTGATCTCCATTTTTAAGATGCCCTTGAAAATGAGATGAAAAACATGGTTTCAACAATCAACTGCTGTCGTATTTATTAATCTTTCAAGCAGCAGATTCTTTCCCCTTGGCAACAGTGAACTACGTGTATGTGCTTCCGTCTCTCTATTACAAACCGTTTTCTAGAAAACAAAACAAAACGCCAGCTTCTGAAAGCTCCTACAAATTCTTTAGTTTATACTGGAGTGAAACTTGGAGTTTAGAGTTTAGCTTCCCGTCCCCACACAGAAATAGCCTTCTAAGCTGTGGCAACTGGCCAGTGTAAATATTTGTCGTATTATTTTTTGGGATCAGCAATATGGTAAGTGCTTAATAGATAAAAATATTCCACACGAAGGCAGAAAGACGATGAATCAAGAAACATATGGCGGTTAAACAAAGCAAATAGGAAAAATGATATTGTTAAGAAAAGACTAACTTATCTGGCAGCTGTGGAAAGATCAAGATTAGCAAAAGCAGTGAAATCACCCATTTTGAAGCCAAGGTCAGTGACAGGATTTATAGATTTATCCCTGAAGGCAGCCTTTGCTGAACATGAAATGCCGAAATAATTTTTTTTTTAATCTACTCCCCCCGCCCCATTTGGCTATCTCATTTGCTGGAGGCTTTTAAAATTCATTCCTCTTCACAGCTGGTTAAACAATGGAATCTTTCTGCAAACTAAAAGGACAAAATTGATTGCCCTACACAAACTTTTCTGCACGTATAATTGATTTTTAATTCACTGTCTTATTTCCGAAAGGACCTGACAATAAACTCAGTGCTGTATGTGCAATATTGATCCCTTTAAACAAGGGCTTGGATCAAAGACTGGTGCAAGTTAATCACAACCAAAAAGACTGTTATCTTTTGTCTAGAAACCTGTCTTTAAACTAAATTCACCTTTTCCAGCCATACTACAACTTATACTTTCTAGCTGTACTGCACCTTATAATTTTGTAAACCTGTCAACTGCTAAGTAACTGTAATTTTACGCAACTTTTCAATAACTTTTTTCCCCCCAGGCAGAATAATTTCATCCTTCATCAGTTACTTTTTACTGTGAGGACTGATGGTTCTTCTACACTCTAAGTTCTTAGGATAAGCTACAGACAAGACTGTACATTCCCACTCTTTCTTAAACTAAAATCTTATTTATTCTTCTTAAAATAAAGGTCCTGCTATACCATGGCAATTTGTGTTTGCTGGTTTGGTTTTTGTTTTCTTTCAATGGTCAGTTAATTTTCAACTGTTCCTGATTAACACACTTGCAAATGGCATCAGATGGCTTAACTTCTAAAGGTCCAGAAAACGTTAATTTAGTAGGAACTGTCACTCTACTATGAAGCTGTAATATTTACTTTTTGTGGACAGAAAATTAACACTAAGCAGTAACTGGTATCTTAACCTTGTAAGCCCATTCAATTACTCAAATGCAGCCCTGCAACGCCAGCCTCCTTTTCAAATATCCCTTTTCCTCCCCGACTATTCCACAGGCTCTGTTTCAATTTTGCTATGAATTACATTTTCTATAGCTGCCATATAAATAGTAAATAAAATTCATAGTATTTTTGCCCCAGTAAGCAGCTCTGTCTTCCAGCACATCTGAAAAGCCTGGCTTCAAAGGAGTGAGCAATGAAAACAATGTTTTCATAAGCAGATACTCCAAAAAGGGCAGACAAGAGACATCTGAAGATGATTCTAGGCAAAGAAGCCAAGCAAATAAGTATGTGTATTTTGCATAAGTAATTTCTTGACCAGCTACACTGGATTACAAATACTTGCAAACATGTTAGGAAATTAGTTTGCTGTATCTTGTCATTTTTGGCAGGAGGATCTCCACTTGTATTTTATGAAAAATGAGCTTTAAGCTGAAGCCAGGTGTGGATATTTTAAAATTTATGAACTTGTAAATCCACGTACATGGCCAATTAAGGTTTATCGCCAGCAAGGATTAATTATCCCTGCACATAAATTTAAGAGGTTGTTTGAATCTAGGTTGTTTACCTCAACCACTCTACATCAAAAGCAATGTAAAATATTTAAAGGGCAGCATATTTCATGATAAAAGCTAGTTGTCAAGAATGTCACAGTGTGTCATCGACAGCTCTGCATGGAGATGCACAAGTAAAAAAAAAACCTTCTTCCTAAGGAACACTTAGCGATTTCTTTTTGAGAATGTAACATCTCTGAAAAGATGGGACCAAGTGTAGAAGAAAAAGGAGGAAGCGCCCAAGAAATAATGCAAAACTACTCTTTCACCCAGATTCTCCGTAACTTTGGAAGACAGAGCCCTGAATTTCAAAGGTGGTTCAATTAGCCTCGCCAGTGTTCTTCATAATCAACACCTGAATGCTAATTAGGAGCGCAATTCCATGCAGCAAAAGCATCCCTGTGCAATAAACTGCAGCACAGCAGCAGTGAACTCTGCCTTCAGCGAGCATGCATAACTAAACAGAATTAATAACTACCCAAGTGTGGACGGGTGACTTAATCTGTTTCGATTAGATGCAGCTCAGCCTGAGGCCTTTGTGTTATTTAAAATGTGTTCATCATGTTTAATTAAAAACCTAATAAACTAGAGGTTCTTTTAGTTCTGATTTGTATTTCTCTCTTCTCTAAGCTGTATTGATTTTGTTAGTACTTTTGATAAAAAGACAGAAAAAAGCACATTCTGAATAAAGAGACAAAAAAGTAAGATCAAATCAGCAGGACTGTCATGGGAAGAACAGCCAAAACGAGTCTCTTCCCTTCACAATTTCCAAACCATGAGGCATACCAGAATTGAAAACCTTTTCATTACATTAACAAAACGGAAGATGAACATTGCATCCTTTGTAAGTGACAGCCATTTGATAGGTTATTTATCTGAGACGGAAGCATGCACAATAAGCTCATTTTTGGCCCTGGAGCAAGTGCAGGGTCAGAATTGTACTGAGCATCACTGAAAGTATAATTTTGCAGAGAAGATTTTGTCCCAAGACAGGTGGAAACTCTGTAAGGACAATTTTTCTGGTGAAATATTTCCACTGAAACCACACCAGGAAATATGGGTGTTCAGTTTTACCTAAACTGAAAGAAGCTCATGATCATAGTTTCCAGATTTGGAATCTGTGGAAAGCAAAGCAGCAGGGCAAGCCCCAGAGTTTAAATATAGGCACTCAGTTTCAGGTTTGTTGTACTTACTCCCCGTGGACAACAAACTCTTAAGTCTGAATGTTTCAAAATACAATTTCAATGTCAGTTTTGAAATATTTCCAACTGGACAGGGAGACTTGACCAGCACCATTCTGTTCTTATTAGGGATTTCCGATTGCTTGCATCGAAAACGCCCGTACTCCGTCAAAGACTGAAGGAGGTATTTTTAGAGGTGACCATGAGATGCAGAGTAGAGCTCACTTCTTCACTCTGACAACCCCCTGCTGAGTTCGAATGAAGCATCTTTGTTTTCTCAATGCGTTGAAAGTAAGACAAATACTAACTACACCTTCTCCCTACAACCTACCATTGCACGCAGAATGACAAAACCAGTGCTGTAGAGACTGGGTGCCACCAGGGCGCAAGGAGACTAGGAAAGATGGCTGAAGAAAATAAAAAGGGAAAAGAGGTTACTCTAATTTCGTATTAGCGAAAGCTATCACATGGAACACGTGCCCAATGGCCAAGTCAGTCCCCCTTTCCCAGCTACACTGACTTTGCTCGAGCAGCGAGCATCACGCCGCACGTCAGAAATGGCATTCATGGTAGGAAGCTTGTAAGGGGGCACTGCCACCAGCCGTGTCAAAACAGAGGACTTGCTCCACGGCTTCTTCCCAAATAACGCATCTACTCCGAACTGCACCGCTTCCTATTTGAAACTGCAGCCTAACACTAACAGGGTTCCACCAGGTGATGCTGCTGAATGTTGGTCTATAGCCTGCGTGCTTAGAAAGTGCTTAAAGATGGCATTATGTAGGACAACTGCTCGACAAATTTGCCCACAGCAGTGAATTCATGAGCATTACAAGAGAAACCAACCCCCCCACCAAATCATTGCTGGAAATTGATGTTGTCAGGTGTAGCATAAGCCTTTATAAACAGGAAACAGCTGCTCTTAGGGCTGCGTCCGGATGCATCAGTAAAGAAGTTTCTTCAGCCACTTTTATTAGGCAGCATGGAAGACTGGTTTTCACAGTATGCCTCTGAATTTACATACTGGAAGAAAAAAGGTTTAAAAATACCCATAGGTTTAGAAACGCAAGGGAGAGAACAAACCTCCATCTTCGTATTTACAGAGCCTTCCATTTAATTCCATCGCTGGCAAATTTTATCCTCTGTTTAATTTGATCTAAACCTCTGTAACCACATCGTCAGTAGTAAAAATAACGTAACTTCCATCCTTTATTTTAATCAGTTCTGATCACTGCAAAGCAGCTCTTACTTGACAGCTTGGTCACAGGCAACAAAGCTGTTTTAATTAACAGGAAAGCCTTTATCTTTGGGCAACAGAGAGTCCGCAGAGAAAGTTAAAAGCTTTATACATAAATAAATTTTCAATAAATTTGAGTTATACACACTGTGTTAAATCACAAATACTACTGAATACTACAGAGACCCGTGCTGGACACAGCACTGCTGCCACACGCACAACAAAATCAACTTGTACATCTTCCCTGTAACAGCACTTTTCTGATGCGCATCTTAAAATTCTGGCAGAAACTTAGGAATAACAAAGGGGGAGCATGACTTCTGTGGGGTCCAAAGGCATGGCGGAGGCAGAATATGGTTATGGGATTAGAAAGGCAGGAATGGAAAAACTGAGGCAGCAAAAGCCATGATCTACATTATTTCCGTTGGTCACATGCCTCAGAACCTTTCTCGGATAAGGAGGTTAACTAACCAAAGCTTCGTACCTGCTGTGCTATCTGCTTATTTATACAAGTTGTAAAAATTAAATAGATATTTGCTGGGCCACAAGAAAAGATTAATTCCAAGTCCAGCACAAACCGGGACACAGCTTGGACCTGGCTCTTGACTTCCCTTAGAAGCATCTCTCGGATTATCGGCCAGCCACATTACTAGAGGCTTCCTCCTGCTCGTCACTTGCCATCGTGAGACAGGGGGACACCCAATAAGGCTCTCACCCAAATGTAATTGTTTTGGCCAGACTTTGGGTTTGCCATACCAGTGTTTTCCGAAAAACGCTTTGTTGGGGAGTTCCTATGCAGCTGTAGCAGCCTGTGCATCACGTAGACAGAGTTCTCCTCAGTTTCGCAGAGCCAACAGTAAGGAAACTTCCCTTGCAAAGCCTCGGAAATGCTCAGAAGTGCAGTACGGCTGCTTTAATCTGGAGTTTTCTACAAACTGCCAGGGACAAACACGCTACAGGTGGAGCTTAGCTGTCTATAAATAAGAGCACAGTTTGATCTTTGGCTCTGCTGAGGCTGGAGGGCTGCCAAATGTGTCTGGAAACTTGGATGGAACAGAACAAGAACAAATACGATAAAATGAGCTGAGACCGACAATGATTTCTAGAGTCAATGATCGCTATTCTGTACTCACAGAGTTTGCGCTTTTGGAGCAATGTTTCACTTTTCAATAAACTTTGCTGTTCTTATTCGCAAGGCTCTATTCTCTATCATTTAACAGGGACCGCTCATCAAAAAGCCCCTGAGCTGCAGCAGCTACGGCATTCACAGCACAGTGCAGCTGATGGGAAAACAACAAGGAGACTGGAAAAAAATCTACACAGAAAGAGGTGTTGGCACTGCACAATTTAACCATGAATGGAGGAAAGAATGTACACAGAGAATACGGAGGTTAAAACAATATGAATACAAACGGACTAAACACAGGGCAGAGCACTTGAAGTATTCGTTCCGACAGTCGGTTCCCTAAACAAAACTCCCTTTTACAACAAGATAACTGTAAAACTTCTGAGGAAACTGTTGTAGGGTTTTTACTCATCCTCTCCTTCGCTTTGCTGCCGGTGTTAGCACATGATCCTCTTTCACGCTACGACTTCAGGCAGTCTCCTTACCACACAGGTTCTTTGTTGGATTTCAGAACAAGCCTACGTTAATACAGGTTTATATGGCCTGGCCTACCCCTAAACCTAGCTCTTGCAAAACGGTTTACATAAGGAGAGATCAAGCACGCATAATTCATTGGAATAACTCCCTGAAAGACTTCTGGAGAAACTTGAGCTTGAAAAAAGTCTCTCCAGCCATTGTCTGAATAATTAAAAAATGCTGAGAGACCACAAAAGTTTCTCCCATGATTAATCAGTTCTCTATTATAGCACCATTGCAACTTTATCAGTAGCTTAACAAGACCACAAAATGTTTATTTTTATTTACTTCTTCAAATACTTTACCAATTAACTAACTAGCTTAAAAATTCATTCATTCAAAAGGAAAAAAGAAAAAACTTCTCTTGTCACTTTTACCTGAGCAATGCTCTCTTGCACCGTATCGGATTTTTTTCATTTATATACTTAGTAAGTATACATAAGTTGAATTTCTATGCCTGTTTATTACAATATGGTAGACAAGAGAGAAGAGGCTTTTCCAACAGTGAAAGGCAAAAACCATAAGCAAGTCTGAAGTTCTTCTGTGATAAATATTTTATCATAACTAACTTCCAATCATCTGATTTTCTATTTCAGTGCACGCTGCAGCCTAATTATTGAGCTAGGAAATTTAACATTTTTCCATTTTCACAAAACCAGACGTGCCTAGTCAGCTTGCTAAAGAGACTGTCTTCTCACATGTTACATTTCACATAAATCAGCATTAAAACGCAAAATATTTTTAGGATGGAATCCAAGTGAACTTGTTCAGCATTTCTCCTGGGTACGGAAAACGCACGAGTTTTGATTTTTTTTTTTTAACAGTCAAGTACTTGTGTGCTAGCTTAAGCTGCAAGGTCTGACAAACAAAGGGCTGTAATGCAGCAGCATTTGGATTCTAAATGCTGCCAGAAAATGCATCTTGCTTTAACGCAATATTTAAGAATCTGTTTGTTTACAAGGTGTCAGCAAATTAAGAACCTATAATTTGCTCCCAACTTCACATGATTTACTTTGGTTTACAACCCTATAGAAAATGTTTAATAAGCACAGTTGCATTATATCATAAGTATAAAAAAAAATTAAGCCAGCAGAAACCTCACAATTGCAGCAATTAAGCTGCAGAACAAACCACAAGAAGCACCTTTGCTTCACTCATTCTCATACAGATATCATCTCCCCCAAATTCTGGAAAAGTACCCAGAAATAAAAAGAAATGCGGTCCATTTGAGTGTGAAGTGCTTTCCCAGCAGCACACCCTCTCTGCCAACTGGAGCTTTTCTGAAGAGATGTCTTTCTCAGGTCAACACTATTTTTTTTCCACTCACCAGACTGCAGAGCAGTATCTTTGAGCAGGTTAGTAACAAGAGTAACATTTCAATCCGAAGCCATATACACCAAAAACCTCAGCCTCTGTCTGAAGGAAAGAATGACACGCTTACACGTTCCTTCCCTGCCCGCACTACAACCCCAACCCTAGAAAGACTGCCGACCTGCGCAGGCTGAGACAGCGGCCATATGGAAGAGCCAGCCCCGCCACTACGAAGCTGGGTAAACTGGTGAGACTGGCAGCGTACCAGGCTGTCAAACCGCACGAGCCCAAAGCCCTCAGCGATTCCAGGTTCGTAACTGTGAGGACACGATACTGCACTGCCTATTTACTGCATGCCCCAAATTCATCATGTCCGTACATTACTTTAGGAGCTACATATAAGATGGATGCACTGTTTTCAGTACAGTTTTGGCGCCTGACAATTTCTACATACTTCAAAGTAAAATGTGGATGACGTGGCTAAATCCCAGCTTTCAGATAATCTACTTCTGGTCTGCTCTCTGTCAAAGATTCATCCATCAAGAACTGTGCCAGTAAACACTTTCTAATATTCCATACGAGGGGAAGAAGGGACTTAATCTCAAACTCTGTTTAGGAGAAACATTGATATCCAACCCCCCATTAGCCAACCTGAGCTGACACTGTAAGCCTTCTCCAATACCAGCAGGAAAAAACCAGGGACAATACTCTGTACGTGTTTCACATCTTGTCCTACTCCAATTAATGGATGCAGTCAGCCTTCTTGGAGGTGAAAATGAAAGTGAAATTTAAAGTCCAGAAGTTTTGCAGCTCTTCATTTACCCTACAGCATCCTCTCAAGAACAGTCACTTGGTCTTCCCCTCTCTTACTCTATTAGAAAGGTATTTTCCCCAGTCTATCAAAGTTCTGTTTATCAAACGAGGGCCCGCTAACTCAGAATTGTGCAAAAATTTATCCTGTGCAGCAAATTATTTGCCCCTCTTTCCCATACAGATAACCTCTTTAGAAAAAAAAGAAAAAAGGAAAAAGCAAGAGAAGCAACATGAACTATAAGGCTCAAGGGAATAATTCATTTCCCTACCACTTCATCTTCAGTCCAACACTTCTCAATCAGTTTTGGCACAGGTTTCTTCACCAAGCGCTGCAGGGCTTTTCCAGCATCATAGTTACTTTCATGTAGCTAAAAAATAAAGAAGACAAATAGATCATTCAGCAGAATTAGCAGTGATCTGATATTGGAGAAAAACCACTAAAGGGGGCCACATGAGATGTCCTATGCCTAATTATTTTTACTGTTGACATATGAAGTGAAATTTAAACAACCTGAAGGGTAATTGGGATTTTATTAGTAGAAGAAACAGCATTTAAACAAGTATGCTTTCCCCTTCCTTCCTAAACTTCTCCCACATAATGTCTGAGCCTATAAAGCACTAAATCTTTTTTTGATTAACTTTAAAAAATATTTTTTACATTAGAAATTCCAAGGAAAACTTTAAAAAGCCCCAACAAAACATTTTTCAAAAGGAGTTGTATTTTAAGCAGCATATTTTGTTCAGATTAGTAAAACCAACTGGAAAAACTAACATACAGGAGGGACTGAAAGCCATGGCATGTCAAGTTTAGCCATCCAGAAAATTCTCTTCATTTTTATCGCACTGCAAAGATCACCATGTTGTTGGAAAACAAGTATGGAAAAGAAACAAAACCTCTACAGATAGCTACAGGAGTACATAAAAGCAACTAGGAACGTCTAAGTTGATATTACTGTTTCACCTGGTCACAGCCTACAGCGTACCTTATTTTCTACCATAAATTCGGTATCTGTATGATCAAAAGCTGTCTGAAGTAGACAGTAGATATTTAAATCAGGGTGAGGGAGAAAAACAACTACACTGAAAAAAAAACATTCAACAATGAACCCATGAGAATCGCCGCCTCTTAACTCTTGATAGAAAACATTTAGCACACTGTAGATTTATAGCCTGTCCTATCTTCAAAGTACAGTGGGATTTTAAGAACTGAAGCACTAGTCAGGAGCCTGCTCTACATCTTCCGAAAGTGATCTGAAAGAAAAAGACATATTGCTGGGATGACAAAAACTGAATTATCTTCCTAGACCCAAAAGAACGAACAATTTCCAGGCAAACTTCCCTACACAGACAAGAGGCAGTTTTTCTAAACAAGGTGCTGAGCAAACCAAAGCTTCAAAGCTATCGATTAACATCACAGGATTTTACAGATCCTCAAAAGTTTTACAATAGCGACAACCAAAATACGATTCTGTACATTGATTATCTCCTGCTTCTCCTTCCTACCCAGAATTTATCCCGAGCCATTTGCATCCCACTCTCTAGAAGCATCCACGCTGCTCGACCTATGCTTAATCACTGTCAGAAAACATTTCAACGAGGACTATCATTCTTGGACTTTTCCCAAGACTGAGGAACTGAACAGGGAACAAGATAGAATTACTGAAGAGCAACAAGATATGAACTAATTTGTCACTAGCGATACAGAGTTATAACAAAACCTGATTAACAAGAGGAAAAAAATTTCTGGTTTTTCTCATGTCAAAAGGCTCAAGTTTTAGAACAGAATTCTGCTTCACATAAAAATAGCAAGATTACTTTCTTACTGCTGCTCACTTTAGCTATTGACATCTCTCAGCCAATCCATAAGTACATCCGACAATGGTCAGACCCCTTCTACCCTAGGGCCACCCCCTAACAATACTGGTTTTTCCTTATATTGCTTCTTCCCTCTGGTCTTAACTCAGACTGTAAACTCTTTGGTGCACAGGAATGCCCTGTGTTCATCCTGCTTCCGGCAGCATGATTCAGAGACTTTTAAAAGCTGTAAGTAAATTACTCAAATTTACTTCTGTTAAGTAAGTCTAAGTGATTTCTACTAAGAAATATATGCAGACAACTGAATCAAGATAGACGGGAAAAGCCAAGTCACTGGCCCTACAGAAAATTCTTAGTGAGACTATAATAAAAATCAGTTCCCACTGAAAGCCAGCTTTATACAGATCTCCCAGTAAATAATCCCTCTATGACAGGTTTGTGCACTGACTTTTGAAAGCCACCGTAGAACTTACAGGAGGAAACAGGTAAAATGGCAACTTAGATTGCTATGATGACGTTTACAGCAAAATACAGACATGCGTGCATATATACACGTGTGTGTGTGTGCGTGTGTGTATTATAAACATACATAAAATATGCTTCTTTAAAGCCGAAACACTGTTGAATCTAGGTTTTAGATGGGACAAGCCCACAGTAAGAAAGCCAGCACAGCTCCAGAGCCATGGCACTTCTGCGAATGACCGGGCACAACATTCAGCAAGTGGTCAAGAGCTGCAGAGCTTGCCAAAAACTGGGAAATGGAAAGCAAAGCTCTGTGCTCTGCACGGGACTCATGCAGCTGTGGAAAGAAAGCACATCTGTAAGACCTGGTACAAAGCAGTCTTCACTTTCACTTCCTGACTTTTGCCAACTCAGGTTTTAAATAGCTTGTGCATCTGTAAGTATGCTGCTTTTTTATAAAACAGGGTTCACTTTTTCAATAAAAGTGATACCGTAAACGGACAGGGAACCTCACAGAACAAAAAGTGCCCATTTCACACGAGGCACTGTGGTCTATCACACTGGCGCGCTTCATGATACGGTGGATTTTGGATACCACGTGTCATGCCATGCCATCTTCCCGTCTATTTTATTAGCATCTCAGTTTTCTGGTGATGAATGCCACAGAACGGATTGTGGCAGTCTATAAAGCCAAGTGCTCTGCAGTATAAACCACACTAAAAATGACTTTGTTTTCCTGCACATGAACCTCAATGTATTAAAAATAACAGCTAATTTCATCCATTTGCTGATGAAATTTCAGTTCCATATAATCTTGAGCCTCCTTCGTAACATCCAAAGAG
Source organism: Gavia stellata (assembly GCF_030936135.1). Classification (NCBI taxonomy): domain Eukaryota; kingdom Metazoa; phylum Chordata; class Aves; order Gaviiformes; family Gaviidae; genus Gavia; species Gavia stellata. The sequence continues at coordinate 5,222,078 of NC_082620.1, read as the reverse complement.
CTGAGTTTCCAGAAAAAAAAACCTGATCAACAATGGGTACTGAACGCCTCACACAGCTGGTCTGAGGTCCAAAAATGCAGCTATATATATATTCCTATATTTTTAGCTATAAAAGCAGAAGCACGCAGCCCTCTGGAAAATCAGGCCACTCAGAAGTCATGCTGCATACCTCCTGCTGACAGGGATGAACATGTTATCAGCTGTGTTAAAGAAGAAATTAGTACATTATGGGTTACGCTTCACATAAATCGGCTCAAATCTTCTATTATCTGTAGGAACAGATCTTGAACTGACGAAGGTGCTCTTCCATCTCCACCAAGTTATTAGGGCATTCAAAATTTATTTACACTTCAGGGACTTTTAGAGAAAGTAAAGTACTTCTAAAAATAAAAGGTCACTGCTGTGCAAAGATCATTACCCACAATGTGTTTTTAGAACAAACAGTAATGTTCCCTTAACTGGCGGTCTGAACATTTTCTTTTTTTTTTTCCTTACCAACAACTAAAACAACAAGAGCATACAGGGTGTTACAGCAGTAAAATAAGCGCTTGGCTAATATAATGGGAACAAGAAAGAGAACGAAGCCAGAGCAGTTTTCTATTCAGCTTTCTACATGGCACCTACAGAAAAGTTGCAGATACTCGGTGCAATGATTAGAACTATACGTACCTCTGCAGAGTAACTAGAGAAAACAATGCTTCAGCTTCCAAACCCTGATTTCCTCGCCACCCTCCTCCTTCAGCTATCTGATCTCAGCTACTGCCACGAGATGCATTCACACAGCAGAGCCACCAACAGCACCTCACGCGGCTCTAAGCCCGGGAGATGCATTACCTGAGATCACGGAGTAGAAACCATTGCTTTCAAACCCGTCTCCCCAGGTGAAATTTCCTAACGTACAACAGAACGACGGCTTGTAAATCTGCCTCTCTCGACCACATCGGCGTCAGCTCCCAGGACTGCACCTCCACGCAAGAGAAACAATGACCTCGGTCCATCTTACACAAGCCACAAGTCAAACGGCAAGGGCCGAAAGCTAGACTTGCAGTGCCAGTGCTCAATGCCAATACGCAAACACCACTACTGACTTTAAACTTTAACTTGCTTTTCTAAGACTCCTGTGGTATGCAATACCTACTTAAGGGCATGGAAATAAGATGTTGTCTTTTCTACTGGGTACACATTAATTTTTCTCCTTGTTTGCACTCCAGCACTAGGAACAGATCCATCTTAAAGAAAAAAGGACTGTTTGTTTTGCCAGCTCACCTTGCAAATGCTTTTCTCTGTGAATGCCACTACCTAGAAGATTTTTCACTTAGGAAATTTGACAGTGTTGAAGAGAATAGTGCTTCTGTTTCTATTCCCTCTTTGCTCCCTCCCAAAGCACACAGTAATGCCAAAGCCGCTTTCTAACTTGGAGGGCATCTTTATTTTGCCTCAAGGACAACACGTGGTTTTCCCTGGCAGCCTTTTTGCCCAAGCAGTTCAATCTGCAAAAAATCAGACAAGCCCAGAAAGAATAGAGTGGTCTAACAGGCAACTACTCTAGTTACTGAAAAATAGCAGAGTTTACAGGCCATCAGAACTGTCCCAAATCAACAACAGAAAACGAGCATTGATTTTTCACCATTAATAACAATCACAAAACCCATAAGGACAGACGTGAAAGAAGAGTCATGTAACAGAAAGGACACAGATGTGAAAACAAGAGAACTGACAGAGGTTTAGAGCCTCCTGAAAAATGTTACTTTTAGCAAGCGGGGGAAAAAAGCTTTTCTAAGTGCCAGAAGTAGGATAATGTAGCAAAAAGGAAAAATATTTTTTTATAAGTGCCAGAGTTAAATTTACTTGTTTCAAATCTGGCTTATTAATTCCCTGCTTATTGCTTTCGGTCATTTAATATAGATAAGCGCTTTATTGGCAAGCAACTCAAACATATAAATAATAGCTAATGATGACTGCCTACGGTTTCATTAACTTCTGGTTGAACTTTTCAAGGTACTGCTATAAACACTAGATTACCATCCTGTCATCTAGAGAATCACCATCTTCAGCATTAACTCCGCCATCTGAATTCTGAACCGCTGTGACATTATGTACGTATACAGCTGCAACAAAAGGAATCAACACAAATGTACTTATACTTTAAAACAGAAAATACAGCAGCTTCTGCATCACTGGACAGGATTTTAGATTAAAGAAAAATTCTGCATGTGCGCGTGTCCAAAAACCTCATTTATATTACAATAGTCATTAAACAAGGCTAGTTCACAGGCAAGCCTTATTACCATAAAGTCTGCGCATCACCACAAGGTTTCAAGTTTCTACTATAGCTTCTCAACAGACCTGCCATTTTCTGTCTGCCTGATGTTGCAAATAAATTCTCCTTTTGGCATGGCTCAGCTGTCAGGCACCTCTGTTCTGTAATGAACCCATGAATTACATCTTGCAGCTCTGACATCTCTGGTCTTGCTCATCAAAATATTGTTCTTCAATTGTAATTTATAACTTAATTTAAATGTCCCTTTTACCGTGACCTTTTTAGATCAGAATGGCATTGCATCTGGCAGCTTCTACTTCAGCAAGGCGTCCTTCTGCAATTACAGTCATTATGATCTCCGCTGAAAAGCCCATCTGACTTAGGCTGCATTCATGCTACAATATTAAATAATTGCAGCCCATTAAGAACCCTGCTAGATTCCAGAGTCTTTTTCTCTAAGGAAAAATTGCTACAGTACAGTGATAAAGTAGTACTGAACTACTTTGACATCTACCCAGAAAAGCCAATAAAAGCACAAGGGATTGTTCAGCCAGAACACGCTGTTGGGGGGACGCGGTCATGTCCAGCATTTATAGGATCACACTGCAATTCAGGGGTTCTCCAGGTTCGACTGCTGCCTCTTCCACTGGATGATCACTAGCCATGGACAACTCCCATCACTTGTCAGGGCACAAAGATATAAAGCCTGACCTGCCGAACATGAGGCAAATACTACCACTATTGCAAGGACATTTTAAGACTCAAGTAATACAGATGAGTCAAAAGAAATCTTTCACTGCTGCCAAGCAAGACACTTCAGTGGAATTGTAAAAGAAGATGGTATTTGCCTGGTACTGCACTGTCGATAGTTACAGAACATCCCTATTTAAGCACCAGTTATCGTAATCTCTGCAGGCTTAAGAACATTGTAATTATTAATGAGGGATTTGCTCCTCTCACTGAAGGGGACAATGGCCAAGATACCCAGTAGCTCTCTGTAAAACTGTAGCATGTTCAAGAGGGTAGAAAATAAAGAGGAGAGAGAAGGAAAAAGACAACAAGGAAAATGAAAAGCAGAACGAGAATTACTGCCATGTGGCTCGAGTAGCTAGGTCTTTTGGCGTAATTACTCTAAGCACCTAATTTAATACAAAATGTAATTCAGGCCACTTCTTTCAGTTAGCAGAGCTGACAAATTCCAGTGTGATGCAGATACTCTTTGTAGCTACGGACATCTTGCCCTACTATCGAAGGGAATATGCTCCATAGGAAATATATCTCATTAGGTGAAACAGCAAAACCCCACTTTCAAATTTGCCGCATTCTTTAAAGTGCTCACCCTCCAAAATGGCAAGATTTGATTTTTATCAACCATGTCTGATACCCAACAAGACACTAGCCCCAAATGCCCTTTAATTCCAGGAATTTCCTTTCCCCCATCTCTTTGAAATTCTACCTCCTCCCCACCTGCTGCAACACACTAAGTGATCAGGGTCAGAGAAAAAACACACTGCCCTCTCAGACAACAAAACTACTTTGCTGAGCTCCCTCTGGTGCCCGAGGGCTACGGAACCTTGAACCAATCAAGAACCTAAAGTATCCAACAAAAAGCCTCTGCCCAACAATCTTGTTTTGCCAACATGCTGTCACAACTAACCGGGAAGTTTTGATTTATAACTCATTGACACAGCTTGGCCTGCAGCAGAATTGGAAACTAAGAAAAAAATGAAGGTGACAGAAATCAGTAAGCTACTTTAAGAGAAGATTGCTACTAGTTCTGTTTTTTTAAATATCTGTTTTGTGGTATCCAAGAGCTTGAAAATACAGAAATCAGTCCCCATTGCTTGGGGGTGGGGGGGAATCAACTTCCATTTCTTCTCCCCACTTCTAATCTATTTTAAGCTTCTAAATAACTCTAATTGCTACAAGGTGATCTAGATGCTAACGATGGAGATCAAAAAGCCAGATGCTTGTGTCGCATCCACTTTTCACACACTGGTCCTGCCAGGGCTCTGCCCAACAGCTCAACGCACAGTTACGGCAGAGGGAGCTAACCCTGCCAGCCTGTGTTGGGGGTCAACACAACAGGCACGGCTAGCGCTCCACAAGCATCCGGGGCAAGAGCTGGCCAAATACCTGCAAAACTTGCAAGAGCATTTAAAGAAAAAAACTCTCTCTCTCAAAAAAAAAGAATATTTTACATACTCCAAAACAATTTTCAAAAATAACCATGGCAGTAATTTTTGGCCCTTTTAATCTGCCCGTTTCAACAGCTTCTCTAGAAAGATTTCCTGACTCATCTTACAAATAAAGTGCTGAAGTTTTTCCCCTAAGAGCAAGGATATGGATAAATGAAAATTCAAAGTGGCAACACTGTCTTACGCACTAGAAATGGCTTCATTTTCCAGCATGCCCAGGCAGAGAGTGATGGCCCCTGAAGTGCTATGCTACCTCATTTGAACCATGAGAGTAGCTGTTAATTAAGACTCATCCAAAAGGAAAACTAGTAATAATAAGAAATGTTAACATATATTTAAATAATTTTTTATGCTTTCAACCTTGTCTGTAGTTAATGAACAAGAAAATCTGGTCTAAGGGCAAGTTAAAACAGGGAGTAATTTGTCTGGGTGACATCTTACTTAGAACTGAATTTCCTTAAACTGATATTACACTGTCATGTTTGTCACTCATAATGACATATAATAGTGTGTTATGAGAAGACAGAACAACGCTATTAGTAAAGAGAGATTTATACAATATTAGCACATGATTGTTTTGTCTTTCTTCCATGGAGTAGTACACAAGCTTAAGTGGTGGTATTTTCCTACCGTATGAGGGTAAGTGGAGTTGCCGGCTCTTTGAGTTCCCCAGCAAAAATAACATGCACATCAAAATGACCAAAAACTCTGAGATTCACTCTTACACACTGCGTTTGCACGCTGTCATTTCCAATTTCTTCTCTAGGGTCTGCTGTTTTATAGAACTGACGCTCCCACTTACTCTTGAATCAGAACAATGGGTAAGGCAGAACACCGAGAATGAATTCTTACTCTGGAACTTTTTAAAAACGGAGAAGAAAGCAGTAATTTAACTCCTTCGTTCCTGGATTCTCTGAGAAAAGAACTGTAGAAACTCTGAACAGCGGGCATAGGTCAAAAGCAGCAAAGGATAAAAGAGGTCATGAGTTTCTGGCTTTGTATTAGTATGGAGCACAGAAAGGATCTTAAAACAGATAAGATACTAAACCAGAGCTCCGGAGGACAGAGGCCACAAAATGGGAGGAAGGGAGGGGAAGAAACTACACCAAGATTTACCCCAACACTTAGTCCACAGTACTTGCCCGCAGAAGCAACTATGTTTATGCTCAATGTTCACCACGTTACCGTCTTTCCATGGATTGTCAGATGTAGGGCACCAGCTTTCCACCACGGAGCAGGATGAACTTTGAGCGCAGTTTTATCCAAACCTATTTGTCAGCCATTTCTGCTCTCCAAAATCACTGTTCTAGTATTAAAAACTTCTTTTGATAGTCCTCATCTGCAGGGCTTGCCAGCTCCAATTCTTGTAACAGGCCCTCACTACATTAAGACATTTTAAAATCAATTCTTCCAGTCTTTGCATACCTAAATTCTAGACATGACGACCTCCTAATATCCTTGAAAGTTTTTGCCTACTCTTCTGCTGAAGATGAAGCCATGATTTCGGTGAAGTTCTAACATTACCGCTATGGTGCAAAGTGAGACGATCACAGGGGAAGAACCCCTTGCTGCTCCTCCTCCTCCCTACATACAGCTCAGCTCAATCAGCTTCTGCAATGCTGCCTGATAGAGTACTCTGGGACACCAGCAACTCCCACGCTTTCTTTTAACGATCCATCAGAGGCGACAGCTCTCATTTCTTTACAGAACATGAACAACTCTGAGCAAGTGAGGTGAATGCAGAGTTCTTGCTCGTGTGCCACAACCAGACACAGGCTTCTGCCTAAAATGAACGGGGATATTAAGGGACACAGTAGGCAATGCCAGCTCACCTGGACTCTTTCACTTAGCTTCATTCCTCCCATTATGAATGAAAGCACATTCAAAGTGCTAAGGGATCCAATGCAGCTGCAATTATCACCAGCCTACCAGAAATGCAGTTTTAAAAGAAAAAGGTCTTTCTCCTTGTCTGTTAATTTGAAAAGGACTTCCTTAAGTTTTAACTAAGGGCAAGCCACCACAAATCTTTCCACTGGAAGAACGATTTGAGATGTTCCTACCTCCTCAGTTGTGCTGATTCAACTATTCGATAGCTGTCCTACACACTGCACGTGTGAAATGATGCATCCCACAAGTGGTGCGTGCTTTGCTTTGAAAAATGAGCAAAACCACAAAAGCACCACTTTGGAGGTCACATTAAAGTTTTCATCACCAGAATGCTGTCAAAAAGCCACAAAACGCTTCTCTGTATTTACAAGATACCTTTGCAGATCTTTAGTAAGTCTACAACGATCATGCCAAAAATCCTCCTATACAACTCTCACAGTAAACAAAGTCATGAAGGTGGGATAAGAAGAGGAAGAAAAACACTGAGGAAAACACCTGTGAAAACAAGAACAGTTATTCATATGAAAACATACTAATAAAACTTTGGCTGTTGTGTGTATGTAACAAGCTTCCATAAGGTCCTTCTGTGTATCGTTTGAAGAACTACCACTGTGATACCAGTACATGTAAATATTTGTTTTCCACCTCAAAAATAACCCCACACGATGGAGCTGGAGACTTAGCGCTTGCTAAGTTTGCATGTTAGTCTGTCAGATGTACAAAACCAGGTTTCAAACTGATTGACTTTCAACCGACTTGCCTATAAGCTCTCTATCGTGTAAGAGTTTACAGCATTTCTAACAACTGCAGCAAAAAGGGACTACTACTGATGTATGAGTGTAAATGAACCTGGGGGAAATTACAGACTCACAGTACGGTTACCACTTCTGCAATTTAAATTCAGAAGTGATTTACATGGCTCTGGATGTTAAAAGAATGGCTTATCCTATTACGTTTGAAGGCAAAAACTCCTTTAGATTCTTAAGGAGCACGACAAAAATTACTCCAGTGATCCATATGCCATTGAAATGAGCGTTCCCAGGGCTGAAGTAGAATTTTAAAACTTGGCCCTTAAGATGATGTCTTTTTGGTTTTCTGGTATTCTTCGTTAATCTGATCTTTAACACGTCCTGATCCGAGAGTTAAAGGCAAAACTCAATGCCATTTCTGCTTTTAAGAACATTTAGACTACTTCCTATTGCTTTTTTTCATAAGGCAATACTGAACTGCATGGGAAAAACGTAACCTGAGTTGTCTTGACACTGCAAGCCCCAGCTGAATAATCTGCTTAAACGTTTTGGCACTGTACGTTAGCTTAAAAGTATGACGTGGACAAGAAGGAAGTTCTCCGTAACAAACACTAGGATCGTACCTCTGAGAAGTTCTCAGTCCCACAAGGAAGGGACACTCAAGTATTGAATTTCCTCGGTCTAAGAGGAGTTTTGCAAAACCTAACGCCAAAATTGGAGTCTCTACAGCAACGCAGGAGAACAAGGACACACAAAGAAACAAATAAAAATACAGTTTCACCTGCTTGTCTGAACATGCTTGAATTTGATCCTGCCACAGAACTTAAGCGCAGGGTTGTCTTTATTTTCATTTGAAAACTGGAACTCCTTCTCCCCATGCTCCACTAAGTATTACAGATGGCCCAGGTTATCCACCAATTGCATGTGTTACAGAAGAAATTTATCCACAAGTAAAACATACTGGCACCACAATTGGCCTTTTTTTTTTTAAAAGTATTTCCACAAGACTTTTTTCTTCCTTCTACAGAAGAGAACAAAACAGCATGTCAGATGCTTTCCCACACCGAACGTGTCATTAGAGTGGGCGATGCACTTGCAAGTAAGAATGCCAAGCAAAATAAAGTCGCTAATTAAACTAGCCTGACTTGGAAAGGGAATGAATTCCAAGGTTTTCAATTGATTTCCAAATTTCAATTAGCTTGGAACAGACAAAAAACCAAAACCAAACCAACCCACAACTGGCTGATTAAGTCCTGGCTCTCCCGCATTATTTTCTTACTAAGGATCTCCACAGGTACCTTGTAAATACAGTGTTTTGAGGGACTTTTTGATGGTATTCTGATTATTAAAGAATGATGCCTATCCACGCTCAAAGCCCAAAAGCGCTAAAAAGGCAAAGTGCATTACTACTGAGTATTAATTATAAAACTTTCGCATCAACCATGCTGGCTCTCAGAATGCAGTAATGTTGTCCACAGTGACCCAAAACAAGGTTTGGGAGTAACTCAAATTTGCATTTCCATTTCCCTTTTCACTTCTTAGGAAGAGTTCTGTCTCCAAGCAATGTGGTTCTCCAGGTCACAAAATGGGAGCAACTGGGTAGCTATAAAAAAGTTGAAGTGTTTCCATCACCTATCACTTCACCAATAAAAATGGCTTCACGCATTATGGTTCTATTATGAAATAGGAAAAATGAAAGTGTACCGAATACGCATGTTTTCATTTTACATGACTAATATTTTAAGGTCTAATGCATCAAACGGCCTTCGTTCATGAATATTTAAACAAAGCACAAAAACCAGCTAGTTTTAGAAAGCTAGCCAAATACAGCTACCTGTTATATGGTAGTGTAACAAAAAAGCCCCTCTCTATCTACAAATATCATGGTGAAAGACTTCCACGAACTAGTACGTTCTCCTCCATACCCCTCAGTACGACAGCCAACACCCATCAGGAGGGCAGGGAACGCCAAATGAAAACTTTATTTTCTTCCTAAGGGTTACAATGACAAACATGGCATCAAGTCCCAACAGCCAAACAAAGAAACAGGAGTTGAAATTTACCTGGAACGTTAAGTGAATAATTATTTCAATGAGCTGATATATATGTTACATTGTGCCTTCCAAGATCTTCGTTTCTATCTGGTGTAATTAACAATAAATCATTCGGGGGGGCTACAGCATCTGTTATTACATAAATAAAACACTAGCAGAGGAGCTTGCCAAGACTGATTTATATGAAGCGCTGCTCTGAAGTTTATTGGGTTTCCATAATAAGAAATCATATCCCATCAATTTTTTTTACATTAATCTTCTGGGTTGCATATGATAATTCCTAAACAAAAACACAACTTAGTGCAGGGTAAGATTCTCACCAACTATTTATTTCAGATAAATCTGATATGTTTTAAACAGATGGTGAACAGAAGGCTAAAAAGGGCACCATTTTGTCAGGACAACAAATTATCTATCTAAACTGGTTTAAGTTAGCCAAAAAAGTAGACACTCAGAAATAAGTCAAAGTTTCTTAAAACGCCCCACCTGATAGAACTATCATTCATAAGGAAACGCTTTTCTAGAAAAACTCAAAGTGAACAAGGAAAGTATCTTCACTGGTTTCTAAAAACTGCAATGAGCAGTATTGGTACACAGAGTAGATTTTTGAAGCATGAATAAATCAAACATCACAGAAGCCTAAGGACATTTCAAGAGTCATTAAGGTCAAACTTTGCAGAAGGTGTTTTCTTGGAAGTACAACAGTCCACGTTCAGGCAGACCATTTAATGGGAACTACACTGTGTCAATACAGGGTTGGAAACCAGCCTAGAGAGGAACAGAGGACTCGCACCACGATACCTACAAAAGAGGAACTTAAACAAAGCTGAAGTTAATGAGAAGATTACAAGAACACCACAGGCTAAGTCCTCCTGCTATACGTTACGATGTCATATTGGGGGGAAGGGGAGGTCATGACAACAGCAGTCAAAAAAATATTACAGACAAACAAGATTCGTAAGAGGACAAATTAAGAGTTTGTACAGTGCTTTTATTTCAGAAGTGTGAAACCCTCCCCCATTCAGCAAATGAATCAGCAGTGGTTTTCTAAAATAGATGTGCACCAGAAATGCAAAGAGGAAAGAATCGGAACAACAGAAACAAAGTATTTTTGGACTAAGCTAAATCTCAGAAGCAAGAAGTCTACAAGTGCAACTACAGGCTCCTTAGACTCCCAAGTGATTAAAGGGGTAATTAAAGTAGATAGCGAAGCAGTGAAGTTAAAGGAATTTTCTGCATTAGTCTTATTACAAACAACAAAGGGAAGAATTCCAATTCCAAAAGCTCTTTTGATGATTATTGGCCTTAACAGAGATTTGAGTCTCTAAGAAGGATCTTAGGGAACAACTTAGAAAACTCTAGAGTGGTAAGCCACCAGAACCAGATGGCATCCATGGCAAGAGAAAGGAAAGTAATAAAATGCAAAACAGGTAAGAAACTGAGGTGGATATACAAGACAGACTTAACAGCAATTCTTACCAACACCATAAAAACCTTTAACACACTGGCTCTCTTTAGGAACAGAACCAAAGGACTAAGATTTATACATTCACCTCAGTTCTGAAGTGCACTGTGAAGCACTGAGAAATAACACTTGACTTTGCAGATGTAAAAGTGAGAACAAGAAGGAAGCATTTAATTTGGGTACAGACTTTGGTCTTGGATTTCAGCTGGTTGCATGTATGAGCATATAAACAATATTTAAACAGTTTTGCAGAAGAATGAAAGTTTTGTTGCTGTTTATTAAATAAGTATCACAGGGCACATTTTAGATCTTAATCCGACTTTACTCCTGTCTGTTGTAGGAAACAAGACAGAAATTGATGCACTCTGTGAAACACATGTAGTCAAATAGAAGCCGAAATAAAACAAAAAACCAATGCGAGTGGTTTTGGTAAGCTAATGCTACATCATTAACATTTTTCATGGTAAGAACACAGGCATTTTCACTTTAGGGCAGATACCAAGTTATACATACCTAATCATGGACTTGACCAGTTACAAACCAGTTCTACAACTTCTACAGTCTGAGCTTCTTTTTAACGTTCTGAAGTATTTAAAAGCTTCATGTAATGAGATGCTTTACTGACAGTAAAGAATCAGTTAAGCATATTTCATGTGATTAATTTGATAAAGTCAGTTCCACTCACTTCAATAAAACAACCAAGTAACAACATGCATAGGATACTTCCTCTAAACAAACAGATAATCTGTTCTCTGTTGCAGTGATTATCACTCAGTTTCTGATGTGTATCACAACCATCTACAAGCTTTTAAGAATTTTATAAATAGATGGTTAAAAACTATGCAACTGTAAACAATTAAAGCATAGCAAGCAGAGGCAGACATAATATTGTGGTCATTAGGTGGTCTTTAACATCAGCCAATTTGCAGGAGTACAACATACTACATGGGTTTTTGTCAGTATCACTAGTTGTTTTATTTTTACTGAACGAAAACAAGTTACTTGAGCCTCAAGCATTGTGAACAGAGTAATGTATGAGCTGCTGTCGATAGTTACAGTGCTGGACACTGAGGCAGAATATGCTTAAAGCTACTTTTAAGAAAGGAGATCTTGAAAAATCAAACCCGAAGCTGTACAGTGCATCGTCCCTTGGCAGTTTCACAAAAAACATGCTCAGCTGAAGTTGCTCCCAGCTTCCAGTCCTACCAGCTGTCCATAGGGTCTGTACATTTCTGTTGTGACTGCCCCTAAAACATTTTACAAATTCAGCTAAAAACCTCATTCTGCAAAGGGTATACCCTAGCCTTTCCACAGCTTTCCCAAGCGCATGCCATTAGAATGTAGCCAATAACCATGAAAATGACAGGACAGAACTCTACCATTCATACCTCCAAGATATGTTTTATGGATAAAAGGTGACATTTAAAAAGAGGAAGAATGAAAATTAGTTTTTTGGTAGAGTCAGCAGATCTGTCTACGTGTTTCTTCAGAGTAACATATGACCGGTTACACAGAATTCCTTTTATTATACTTCAGGAAGGAAACAATGAAGACACAACAAAGGTCAGCTTAGAGTCACTACCACAATTCTCCAAAAGCTGCAGACAGGGCTCTGGGGAAACAAACAACTATAGGTTTCGCTATGTTACCAAAAAATATGGAATGACAGACTAGTTTCTTGAGCTTGATCTTAAAATACCATTTCATGTATCATGATTGACTGATGTTAGTGATCCCCACCCTCCCCAAACGGTTAATTGTTGTGGCTGCGCTGAAACTGCGTGAACATCTCAACGTACACTCACATCTATATAACTATTCAGTAATGCTTTATTTATGCACATTATGGTTATGCAAGAGATAACTGGACATACATGCATACAAATATAAATGATAATGAAAACTGGATCATGGGTGGGATAAAGTCCAGACAGTCATTACCACATACATGACACTGTACATCTGATGGCATTATGAATTTTCCTTCTAGGAAATAACTGTTGTTTTCCTACAGCTAGAAGCTAGCTGGACTGAATGAAAGGACCAAGAGCCAGGTCAGGTGTCAGCTGAGTAAGTAACAACTCCAGCTGGTGTACCTGACCTGAGCAGCTTCCCATACAGAACATCCACCAGCTGTCATCTCAAAGGCACCTCCCAAAAGTTTATCACTGAAGTTCTGTAAGTTAGATTTTCAAAAACTAGTTGGTATTTGAAAGGAAGTTATGATAACTTAGGCTACTACCATATTCATACTGCAATCCCAAAATCTGTTTTACCTGCTAAGTATTTTAGGCACCACATGCTTTAAGTAGTCCAGAAATAAATGGAAAGACTGTTCTTCCATACCGTAGTTCTATATACTTACTGTATTGAGTGCGTTAAGTGTAGTGTCGTCACGGGAGGCTGCAACACAACCATCTTCTGTGGATCCTCCATCACACATGCCTGCAAAAGCTGCCATGCTCCTTTATTGTTTGAGGGGAAAAAAGTTTAAATTCTTCAGCTACTGTTTGATGTACACATCATGCAATAGACAAATACTATATCTACATCTTAAATCACAAGTTTCAGGGCCTTGCGATACCGTGGAAACAAGTAAAATGAGGCACCGCAAACACTGCTATTTGTTATGCAAACCCGAGTCACCTCAGCATATGGAATAATTAATTCAAAATTAAAATCCAATCTAAGTGGATTTCATCAATTAAAAATCTGCACTGCAGCAGTACCAAAGCCTGATCAGGATTATGGAAGATATAACCTCTGCACATGAGGACAGAGTCTTACCAGAGACAGCAAACCTTTTGTTATAATCTTAGCTTCATTGTGTTAGAAAACTGACTTAAATTGCACATTCCCCACATCTCTGAATTCTTACAAACTACAAGTAATTTATTCATACTCTGAATTATTATGAGGCCCACCAGTGCATCTGATTAATCTACCAGGCATACTAGAGATCTGTATGAAACTGAAATGCAAACTAGAGCTCATTCAAAAAACATTTAGTCTCCGAAGGAATCCTGTGTAATCACGGCTATTCCACTCAGAGCAGTTACTTCCCTTGTTACATGGTAGACATCCCAACACTCTTTCCATCGTGCTAGCACATACTGCTGGCTTTGTATTTTAAATCCATAAGCCACAGCCAACGGAAAGATTCTGCGTTGGCCCAACACCAAGTCAGAGCGTTCTTGTCTCGAACTACGCATTTCAGCTTATCCAGTTGACATCCGTGCTACACCAAAACAGAATAGAAAGGAGGGACCGTAGCCAACTGCACATACACGGCAGTCCACATCTCCACTACAGCATTCTGAAGACATCAGTAGTATCTCGGCTGACATTACCTTGCTGCCCTAAGGTACATAAGTAAGTCACAATCATTGACTCCTGGCATCCACACAAGTTCTTCGTGCTGTGTCACTGTGTCACCATCTGGGGAAGGAAATGGCTGCAGATCAGGAAGCTTAGCCTAGGAAAAAGAAAAGAAGAGTTCATACAGACATTACAGTTGTTACCAACGTTAGGAGGATGCACAAGTGTTATTAATAACAGAGTTTGTAAATTCTCTGGAATAATATGATCTCATAGACGGAAGATATTCAGACAACAGGTGCTGAAGCTATTTGATCCAAGTTTCAGAAGTCTGAGAAAACTGGGTGATCAAGCCCCAATCTATTCACTTTATTCAGCATTCCCTCTTGTAGAAGGGCAGTTCATTTCCTGACAATTATGCGGGGTTAACACCACCTCTCAGCCCACCACCAGTGAAGCCCTTCTGTACACAGACCAAGTGCAAGCCTATCTGCAGAAACACCACAGCTTTTGCACTGCATACGTAATTCTCCGCTGTATAGAAGTCAAACACCGCGGGACAACCGACCCTCAAAGAGGCAGTTTTCATTTGTCAAAAAGATGCTGTTGCAACTCCTGCCTGCCAGGCTAAAACATACTCATGTAATGTACTAATACGAAAGAAGGCAAGAATGTAGCTACCATATGTGTACCATTTTAAAATCAGTAAAAAGCCCTACACATTTGACACTACGTTTAAAATTAAGTCCTCAGTAAATCATTAAAACTCTGAAAAGAAACAAAGAAATTTCCTGCAAGTGAGATAGCTCAGCGAAATGAACTCTGCCACTAAGTGAGTATTACACTGTATCCAGAGACCCAATTAGCATCTTTAGTCATCTCCTGCTATGGGATGAGATAGCTGAGAGCCTCTTCAGAAACAGCTTTTAAGCCCTGTAATTACCTCCTATACTTACGACGCTAAACATATTTGAGAGGCAACATTTATACGTAACCAGTAATTACAAGTCACAGGTTCAGATGTCTTTCATGTTCTGCTCTTTAATCTGTACTTTATTTTACTTCTTCCCTGGGAAAATGGATATGTCATTGAACTTCTCTTCTGGAAAAGGATAAGCAAGCATTATACCAAGATGAGATTTCTATGAGAGCTGTGCATTCTAGCAACCAGGGTGCCTTCACAAATTAATGTTCATCCTCACATACCCTAGGAACATGCTTAATTACTAGAGTTACTCCCAAGAGCAACCTCCTCTTGAACACCTCTGGTCATGAATTTGTTAGCCAAAAGTTTTCATAGGAGAAAATTTAGTAGAGTCCCACTCTCCTCCTCCTCTTACGCATGTGATTTTTGAGAACAACTGCAATTCTACAAAACGTTTGTCTTCACTTGTGTCCCTGCTTGCTATTATGATACAAGCAGTAAGGTGGGTGGAGGAAAGCGTATACATTCCGAGTTAACAAAGCCCAGCGTGTAGAGAAGACTACTTTTACACTTTCCACAGGATGAATCAGACTACAGAACGGAAAGCAGCAAATATCATCTTCAATCCGACTTCCTACCTCAGCCTACAATCAACCATTCGTGTATCTTAAGATTATACCTTATACTAATTAACAGGATGAGAATATATCCTCTTCGCGATGACATTTGTCAGAAACATAGATGGCGCAGCAAATGAGTGAAAGAACAATGGAAGTTTAAAACATTAAGCAAGCAAAAATTAACAGTATTCTAAATCAGTGGACCTTCTTCCTACTTTTTTCCCATCCATAAATGCATCTGGTAATTACACCTTACAGCACAGGTGACTAATACCTGCCAAAATAGTAGGTGACAATTTGATATGAAAACTTGTTTTGAAGGTATCATTTACCGTACACCAGACAGAGCACGCTCGGAGACACACATAAAAGGCAGAGCAGGTTTACCGTGAATTCTACATTAATGACAGCTACATTAGCAGACATGGTTAAAAGCGCTGTACCCTGTGTTAAAAGATGAATACATACATAAATATATATGTATCTCTCAACACAGTTGCTGTACAGGAAAGAAACCTTTCTCAGGTTTAAAGTTCCCCCATCCTTCTAATTTTGTAATGTTCTTGGAAAACTGCTGTCTTCCAGTAGAACTCCATTTTGTTTAAAACACATAGATTCATGAAAAGGACTAACTGTTACAGGCAACATAGTATCAACTTGACAATTCTACTTCGCAAATTAAAATTAAAAGATCTACTTTCAATATAACTGGAAAACACCACCAAATTAATTTTTTATACTTTATTAAACACATTGCTGGGTGAAAGCCAGATGAGAATGCATTCATCTTTAAACTCCAGAATGCGCCCAATAATAGCTAAGATTTTAACTTCATTTCCAGTAGTTATTCATATTCCTTCAAACCTTATTCTAGAATTAACCCAATAGCACTCCTGCTAGGAAATATCATTAACATATCAACATTTGACACAGAAAAATCTCATTAACTGAGCTAAGGAATTCTAAAGAACTCATGACGAATCTAAAAAACTCATTGTATTTGAATGCATATAATTTTAAATAAGTGTCCTCTGAACAGATCAAGTGGCAAAAGCATGCCCTCGGGATATCAGAAAACAAACAGAATCCCTTACCTGATGGCTGGGTCCAACTCTGATTTCACCTTGGGTACTGTTTAGCCTCCTAATATACACAGAAAAAAAACAGTAACGAGAAAGAGTTACAATTACTGAAATTCAGGATCATAGTCGGTATTTTTTGTTGTGGAGAGAAGCAAAAATAATGCGTTATTAAGAAAACAAGAAAGGATATACTCGGGTGTATTACAGGCCACAGTGCAAATGGCAAAAACCAAGAGGGCAAGTGTGGAACTTCTAGTCAAGCAGCTGAAGTCACGGAGAGGATCAATGTGATCTGTCCTCATGGTAGCAAGAAAGCATTGGGCAGCCGATAACAGGACACACGTCTTCCTTCTTTTTGGTGTTCAGATTTCATGCAATACAGAAGTAGCACTGACTTCTAACCGAGATACTTTAAAAGCCTCTACAGTACTCTACAGCTCTGAACTGCTCTGTGTGTTAGCCAGCCAAGACAAAAGCCTGCTGTGCAGAGAATCACCTTCCAACAAGCATCCGACTTAAAATAAACTTAAAATAATGCAGACAACATGCTAAGCACTATGCTACAGATTAATACGTAGGAAACACCACGCTCCTCATAAACATCTTTGTGATCATTTTCATTTTGAAAGAGAAAAATATCTTAAATAGAAATATTTGGGTTATTAATCTCTGAAGAACAGAGCCTTGCATTACCAGAATCGGCAAAACGAATTCCTCTTTTTCCAGGCAGAGCTCATGGAAAACCATTCAAGTTACTTTGGATCTCACATGCAAAATTATCTAGCTCTTGTTTTAAGAATTTAAAATTATTATCGCTTCTGTTAATTCATTTGCTAAAATCACATCAGATAGCATGACACAGGAGCATGGAAAATCTAAAAAGCAATAAAAACATGCCTTGTAACATTTGTAGAAGTGAATATAATCCAATTCATCCAAAAAGGGCTTCCCTTCTACATAATACACTTGGCCCTCATGTTTTCCCATGATTTTGAAAAGGTATTTTTATAAAAAACTTCAGGTTCCAAATGAACCGTCCTCTGCGTAGTGAGAATTATACTCTGAAAGGCTCTGTGCCGCTCACACCATTGGCTGGAGTTACTGAAACATCACGTTGTACGCTGGAAGAAACTGTTTTTTCATGCTGCAGTAGAATTACCCTGGCAACAATGGAAGTTAAAGGTATGCCACTATAAAGCAGAATAACACACATCTGACATGACAGAGTTCAGTTTTTTCCTAAACTTCGAACACACTAACAGAGTAAATAAAATTTTATCACTGGAGAGTGCCCTTAGACCCTTTTTCTTTATTCAATATATTACAATATAAGCAACAAGAAGGCACACGAACGAAACTATTTGCTGGAAACAGCAATTTCTCAAGGACTAGAGTTGAATCCACGGGACCTCTCTGCTGTAACCTCACGTACCCAGCTCTTGTCACGAGCCAGATCACTACAGTCTATAAAGGCACCTGTGCCGCAACATTGGTATTTGCGATACTGAACACAGCTACAGTTGGAAAACTTAAATGACCCTCCAAGACTCCTGTAAAATAGCATTAAAGAACACAACCAAATCCAAGGAAATTCAATATCCTTAAGATCAACATTCTGCTTCTCCTGGAAGTTGTTCGTACTTAAACAGACATCTTTTATTTATATTCTGCATATTACATTAAAAGGATGACAAAATTCAGAGCTGGTATAAGACAAACTTTTGAATGTAACACTTCAATAACTGCAAGACATTTAAGTCAGTCTCAACACACTGGCAAGGAAGAGCACACTCATAAACCTAACAGATCACCATCTTCAATCTGGAAACAACAAACTTCAATCTCGCAATTTACTGTTACAGGAATAACAACAGCATTTTTACAAGTAAGCTGCCGCCCTGCAGGATTTCTTATCCACCCTGCTGCGTTCCAGGGATCGCAAGCAATGACTGAGAAAGAGTTTCCGTTAAACTTGAAAAATTAAGATTACAACCGTAAACTGCTAGCTCTGAGCAAAAGTAACAATGGATAGCCCAAACCATTAAATACCCTTTGAAGTTGAAAAGGTTACTGGAGGGTTTTTTGACATCATCATTTGCATACCTCATTTTCCCCTCAACATTTCAAAGTACATTCCATATGTGTATTAAGTTAAACTCCACCTTACTGACCATTCTGAAATGTTATTCATTGGTGCACAAGAGGGTAAACTACAGCAGTGGACCTGAACGGACCTTCTCCAAGACAACACGACAGGAGAACCTCTCAGACTGGAATAACCACTCAATCTTATGTCGTGATGTCTACGCAACGCTACCTTCCTGGTAAGCCAATCCACGCTAAAATATGTGCCAAAAGGCCCCTGAAAAGAACAAGAACATGTCAAAATGTTTTTCTCCAATGCATATTTTTGCAAGACACAATCTGACACTGTCCTCTTGTTTTCAGGTTATGCAAAGAAATGACTGAACTAGAAAATCAATTCTGTATTTCCAACAAAGTTGTAACTTAAATACTAGGGTACATTTTTTCAGCTACAAGGTGTGAGAATTTTTCCCTATGAGGAATGAAGGGGAAACCGACAATAGAAAATGCTGATGCTCTTGCTTTATTCCCAGAATTCATTTTAAAGCCAGGCACATCTCTGCTAGGCACTGCAAGTCACACTTAAAACACGTCAATGCAGCTTCTGCCAGCTACAATACTTCACACCAGCCAAAGGCCACGCGTGTACTTAAACAGAAAATTAAGCTATTTTCTGTTTAGATAGAAAAAAACACAGCACTCCAAATATCCCCCAACTCCCAGTTTCTTCAGCTGCATGACACCGAATATGAGAAACAAAACATTTAAGAATCAAGAGTGATTACAGGACGCTGGAGCATCCTATAAGTAACCGCAAAGATAAAAGCAAAGTTTTGGATGGGACTTCTCCTAACTACTCATGAGTTAGTTGGGGAAACATAACGGGGCTACCCAACCACGATTCCTCAGATGAAAATGAAGCGAAGAGAGAAATATTTCTGTGTGCCTTTTCATCACCCATTGACTGTTTCCTGATTATAGTCACACCCTACAGGTACTCCCCCCCCTGCCCCAAAGGGGACAGACCGGACTGAGCTCAGCTGCCGGGCACGAAGCTCTTTCAGACTGCACGACATCACACTTTTTTTTTCTTAAAAGGGCGCAAAGCTGATTGCTCTGCAAGGGCACACAATCTGTTAAATAATTTTTACTGTTTCCAGGACCCCAGGAATGGGTTTGCAAGTGGAAAGAAAATTCTTGCTATGGAAACTAAAACGCGCTGGAGATTTTTAAACTAAATTATATTGGTGGAGAGCAATTACAATAATAAAGGAATGGCACTCAGTGTTTATTCTATGGGGAAGAAAAAACGAGGACCCAACACTGTATATGAAATCTGACACAAAAGAAACTGATGTAACAAAGCAGTATCCATAGCAACAACAACTTAATATTTCAGTCCTCTTCAGCTGCAGTGGATTAAATATAATGACAAGATGTTCCCTTTGAAAAGTAACCTGTTGCCATGACAACGTTGTATTCTGCAAAGTAAACAGGGGCTGGTCAGAAAGGAGATGGAAGCCTGCGACTGAATATCAAAAAGGCAAGAAGCTTCTCTAGCAGAGCAGGGCAAAATAAGCACGCTCTAATCCGAGACAGGCTTGTTCCGAACGGTTTGGAGAGAAGAGAGAGGATGTTCAGTTCAATAAAGCTTTGGCCTTTCAATTCGAAAGCAACAGGGGAGGTTGGAGGTTCAAGGCCAAAAGCAGCACCACTGAGAGAAAACAGTTCGGAGGTGAGGAGGAGAACGGAACAGGAGAGAGCGCAGGGCGGTGCAGAGCTTTAATTTATCAGCCTGAGAAAGAAGGCAAGAGAGGGAGGCAGGCCGGCAACACCAGTTCCTGCACCACTGCCAATACAGAAACGAGTTTAACCCTCTCTGTTTATCACCTACCTTCTCGTCTATACCGCCCGCAAAAGCTGGCACGACTGGTAGCCTTTGTCCACGCAAATAACGCAGCACTGCAATGCCATGAAGGACTGAAACATGGCAACAAACGAACTGCCACCAGACAGGGTCTGAGCTGCAGCGAAGCACACCAGGTCAGCTCTGAGGACAACTCGGGTTCAGGACTTACAACACCAACTGCTATTACGGTATTGCCAGAGCCACACGGGATTCAAGGCTGGAAACTCGCAGCGAAACTCTCCAGAATTTGGAGGCAACGGCAAAAGGCATTTGCAGATTTCTGCAGAGCACTTCTCCGCACTGCCCTATCTTTGCCCTATCCTTCAGATGAATCCAAGTCAGTTCTTTAGCCAGCACATTTAGTGAAGATCTTTGCTAGGAAGCCAGGCTTCTGAAAGAAACTACACACGCTGCGCACACAAGGTGGACCTTCAAGGTCAGGGATCGCCTGCACAAGGTGGAATCTCAGAAATTGTGACACTGCTTCTTTCATGTTTTCCTTTTCACTACCGAAGTTCAGCAAGAAACATGCTACGCAGTAACTGCACATTTTTCATACTGACTTACACGCCTGAGACAGGGGGTGAGGGAGGTGGCACGACTGCAGTATCGCATTGAACCAACTGTGCTCTTCACCAGCTCATTTCACCCAGCAACAGACACGGTTTCATTTCCTCCTGCTGTGGTCACCACGCACTCAATGCTCTCCACCAGGTACTGCACTTCCACCGGCTTTCTGAACCATCTGCTACTAGCCAGCAACAGCTCCGAAAACATGAAAATAACTTAATGCTATCATTAAGTTAAAAAAAAAAAACAAAACCAAAAAACCCCAAAACACCACGACCCAACCATCACATATAGGACAGCATTTTGTGCTACCTGTTGAACCACTCGGCACAATCATTCCTGATTCTGCATATTGAGATAATCTGTAATGAAACTAGAGGGATGCTTCAACAGAAAAAGGTTTTTTAACTGGCCAAATGGCTCAGCCACAGACCACCCGTCAAACAGCCTTTCTGATTCTGTTCAGAGCTCTCCAGAAAGGGTTTTCAAAACCAACCTTGCTAAAAACCACTGTCTACTGCAACATATACATATCACTGAGGAAAACTTCACAGTGCAAAAGAAGTTTCAACAATTAAACTCGAAGCACTCTCAATCCAAGTAGCTCTGAGCATCCTGGAATACAGCCTGTAGAAGGGGACGGGGCTCTCACCTTGAGACCCGAAGAGGTACCAGACCAGGGACTGCTATGCATTCAACCGCCAGCGTGAGGACAGGCTGTCAGCTAAGGAAGTGCGCAAAAACAGTTGGAAGAGGTCATTACTTTTATATGATGAAAAATTAAAAGAGGAGAGACACAGCTTAAAGCTAGGATATGGAGGGGCTTGATTTTTTCTTTTGAATATGCAATAACAAGCAACAGCCCTAAACAATTAATCTTATGAGATTTGGATTTATTTACGAAGCCTGGTAAGAAAAATCAATGGCTCACTAAATAAAACCAAAATCAGATTAGATATAGATATTATAAGCAGAATAGATTATAAATTGCAGTCATACACTTTAACATTGATGCAGCCAAGCAGTCACTATTATTGGCAAGATAATCAGTTACATAAATGGAAAGCGTGATACAGTAAGGCAACTCCTAGATATTTGTGATTTCTGTAAAATTAATATAAATCTGTAGTAAGGAAAGAGAAAGTCTCAAGAAAAGGTTTTTTTAAAAATCCTTTTATGTAAATGGTCCAATATGCAAGATGAAAAAAAAGCAGCTCTTCAGAGGCAGTTCTAAGAACATCTGGCAAGGATCATTTTGTTCCATCGCTAGAGGGACAAAACCAGAGCGAACAAAATTCCTCCACTCCAACTTCAGCTGGCTAAAAAAATAGTTTATCAGGGCCTGAAAAGGACTGGCATTACATTCAAGAGATCCATTTGGTAGGACATTCTGTTTCTTTTTATTCTGTGCATCCACGAAACAAAATTCCGAACTTCCCTTGCCATGCTCCTCCCTCATCCCATGCTATGCAGGCTCTGTTTGCAAAGACTTAACTATTAAAAAAGAGCTTTACATACATTTGCTCCTCTGCAGCACTAAAGAAGTCATAAGATTTCACCACAGTGATGCAAAATAGACCGCCTGCAAACACAATAAGCCTCTGTCATACATCACCACTCTATTCTTACTTTCTCCAAGCATCTGCTTATGGTCACTGCTGGGAGACGGGATACTGAGCCAAACGGATCCTCAGTTTGACCCAGGAAGACCATTCTTATGTGTGTTATGTTCTTACATTACACAGTTCAAAATACAAAAGGGACCGTCGGGTTCAGGCCATTCAACCTGTAGCCAAAAAAACCCCACAACCACCACAAACCTATGAGTTAGGTGCCTGACAGAATTGCCCCCACCCCCCAGCGAACAGCAATTCTTGCTTGAAGACAATGAGTTAATCATATTGTTTTGTTTTCATTATATGGAGACCTGTATCAATTTACAGATTGAGCAATGGCTTGTTAGCTTTTTCCAACAATTACTTTCTACATAAGAAAATTTTACTTCAAGTTACCCGATCTCATGTGCCCAGCCTGCACTTGAGCCCTAAACCTTATTTTAGGCAAGATTTTAAAATCCCTTTTCTAGACTAAGTATCTTAATGCTCAGAAAATATTCTTGCTAATGGTCAGCCTCTAGTAAGTTTAAGTTTTGTTTAGAACCTGTTGTAACAGTGCGTTACAAAAAAAATGCACAAGCAACTTCATCTTCTGAGTGAAAAATCAAACCTGTATTTCAGGCAAATGAACTTACACGGGAACGTTTTTAGGGACTGCTCAATCTAAAGCAGGAATGAATAAACATGTACTAACATTTGTATCTTCAGCACAAGCTCAAACCTGCTGACTGATTGCAGAGTCAGAACTTTAAGCGGAGGACGCTGCTCTGCACCCATGCTGCTGTTTGGAGAAGGAAGTGGTTGCAGAAGTTTGAGTCAGGCAGGGAAAGCTTTTTCAAGATAACATTATCTTTCATCAGGTTTATATATTAGAAAAAAAGACTATACAGTCCTTAGACGTCTTGTCCCCTACTCAAAGGGTAGGATGGAAGTGACTATAATACAGCCACTCTGAAACACAAGTTATTGCAAGGAAACAAGCTTTCTCTCCACACAGGAATTACCTGTGTGGGTAATATTTCGCTTGTGGATCTTATGGATCATGTCTCTAATATTTGTTTTCCAGTATTTGTTTACCTTCAAATAAGGAAGACACCAGTATTTTGATCACAACTTCAAAAAAATTAATTAGCAACATTTACACTGATAAGTAAATAGTAAATGAATTCAACGTGGAATTACATTGCTTTAAGTGTTCACAGAATCACAGAATCACTAAGGTTGGAAAAGACCTGTAAGATCATCAAGTCCAACCACCAACCCAACCCCACCATGCCCACTAAACCATGTCCCGCAGTGCCACGGCCACACGTTCCCTGAACACCTCCAGCAATGGTGACTCCACCACCTCCCTGGGCAGCCTCTTCCAGTGCTTCACCGCTCTCCCAGTAAAGACATTTTTCCTAATATCCAGCCTGAACCTCCCCTGGCGCAACTTGAGGCCATTTGCTCTTGTCCTGTCGCTTGTCACTTGGGAGAAGAGACCTACACCACTATCCCCTTTCAGGTAGTTGTAGAGAGTGTTTATTACAATAATTGTAGCGCGTTTATCCTGTATAGTTTCCAAAATGGCCAGGCAGTACCCTTGCACCTCCCAAAGCAAATACTCACTATTAAAACAAACTACATACTACATCAGCACTGCTTCTGTATCGCAATCACAGTTTACATGCAGGACAGTGGAACCAAGCAGCAACCTAGCAGTTAATTTTTTCCATAAAGCTTCATCAAGGTTAGGTGGTCAGTCTCTTAGCTCGCTCGACAACACAAATCTTCAGCTTCCTTGAACAGCACATACATGGAGAAGCAACCGCACGTGTTAAAGCGTGAAGAATGCAAAGCATGAAACAAGCTTGAAGATACACACAGTTCCGCTATACACCTGGAAATACAAAGCTCTAATTAAAACAAATTACAGCCTAAAGAATTGGAAGGAAGGGAGAAGAGGTAATCTTACTGATTTAAGTCTTGAAAAAAGCTAAAATGAAGCCAGAACAAAGGGAAGTCAAACTATCAAGTACTCAGCCACTATTTCTTCATCCACAGGACAAAATACAAGCGCTTCCCGTAACATGGTTGTAACTTCAAACAGTTGTTTGGAGGGGAACTGTAACTCACCAGACCACCTATCAACAGCCTCTGAACTGGAGAGAATCTTTCGGGTGTCCCGCCAGCTTAAAACTTCACCATTAGTAGTAACTGCACAAGAACACGCCAGTCTGATCAAGGAGAGAGGGTCTTTTCAGCGCACTAAATGTCTTGCCAGTACCACAGGTAACTTACAGACAACCCTACTTCTACTACTACCACCAAGGGGTTGGGGGGGGGGGGGTTGAGGTGGGGGGTTTTTGTTTGGTTTTGGGGGGGAAGGAGGGGTGTTGGTTTTTTATTTGTGTTGTTCCTTCTTCTAAACCAAAGTGTAACAGTCTTGCACACCTATGCACAAACCCAAGGAACTGCTTTCACTATAGCGGCTGACCGACCCCACAACTGGCAATACAGGTGAAAGACATTTGTGTTGAAGCACATGGAAAAGAAAAAGTGAGATCTCAAAACTGCTGAAGGTCTGCTGTGAGAGGAGTACTGCTGCAGGGAATAAAAATATCCGTACATTTGCTAGGAGCAGGAACCATCCAATTCTGCACGAGCATAGCACGGACACCAGAGGCATCCTTCCAGGGGGAGTTCTGGGAGCCGATACAACCAACACTACATCCACAAGTTCTCATGTGGAAGTGATTAAGTGAAAAATGCCTTATGTGGCATATTATTCCAGCAGTGTTTATTTTGACAAATGTAATACTTTGTTGGACAATCACATTTTATTTTGTTACAACCTAGAGGTGTTTTCATTTTTTTCCCCACCTGTGCTGTTGTAAGGTAACCTTAGAGTTTTTAAAAATAAGCATGACCAAATTTTCATGTTAAGTTTAGAAGGGGCATTTTTTTCAAATCTTTTTTAAATGCATGCACAAATTACCACTGAAAAACAGCACAAAGCAGACTGCTTTGTACCCTCCCCATCCCTTAATGCATTCTCTTCTGCTTAGAAGTCAACATTTAAAACAAATGTTAAGGACACAAGGTGTCATATCCCTCCCTGTATTCCTACAGAGCAGTATCATATTCCCATACATAATCAAGTAGCTCCTTTATGAGGAATAAGAATGTTTCTAGAGCCAAGGCCTATGGAGACAACCCTTTCAACTATGAGGTGATTCAGCCAGACTGAAGTTCAAGGGAATTGTGCTCTATAATCATTAGCACGACCTTGCTTCAGCCCGTGGCAAAAATGTCCAGTGACCCACACTAAATAGGTGTTCTTGATTTTTTTATGCTCTATAGGTATAAAAGGAAACGGAAAAGGGAATGACACTTCAGATAGCATATAGAGACGGACATGGCACTAACGTGGGCAAAATTATGCAGTCTTACTCATCTTCCGTTGCTCAGCGTTGACAAGAGAAGGAAGGTAGCCCCAGTCACCCACACCGCAGAGGGGAATGACTGTGTGCAAGGCTAAAAGTCAACCTTCTGCTATGAAGTTCCAGAGGTGTCACTCTGAGCAGCACAAACCATCCCGTCACCTTCAAACTCAGTACGCTCCAGTAACTTGCCAACAGGTTACCCTGACTGAATTATTTCCCCTCGGCGCCGCGATCAGTTCTGGAGGCCAGTGGGCTAGGCAGAGGGCCACAGCAGAACAGCACCCAGCTTTGTGCAAGTTCAAACACTACCGCGAATGAGAACACGCTGCAGAATCAAGTTTACTCCCATTCAACACACTCAAGTCCTCTCAAACCCATTTATATTTAGCAGTGACAAGTCACTGATGGCTGTCCCACAAGGACCTCAAAGCCTGCTGCAACCACGCAATCATTACACAGAACTGTAGAGCCCAAGTCCTCTATTTTATTCAGATCAGTCTAAAAATTCCGGTGTTTTGCGAGGCTGATAAAACCGACGTGGGTATTGCTTACGCAGCTGTCAGGTGAGAAGCTTCTCAACGCGTAAGACAATATTGCTGCGTTTTAGATGCATAAGCGTTATTTGCATGCGACTGACAAGCAAGCAGAACCACGCAGGCTACTTTTTTTTCTTGATACTCGAGGAAGCATCAGTAGCATCGCTGCCCCTCAAGCCGGAGGAGAACCACCCATCCTCCCAGCAACCAATGGCTGCCGATCTACGACCCTCCCCGGGACATCATCCAAACAGTCTGTTGCAGGCCCAAACATTTTCCGAATAGCCACTTCGGCAACACCGCATCCTGCGGAGTGCCTCCGCGGCTCCCTACGGACCTGCCGTAAGGTTGGCATGCAGACAGCACAACTGAAATTAAAACTGCACCACGAGGGGAAAAAAAAAAAGAATAAAATAAGCCCAGACAGCTTCCAGCGTTTCGCTGCATGCACCCCTTCGGCAGCAGATTCCTGCTCAGTGCCCTCACGCGCCGTACGAACAGCTGCACGGCAAAGCTGGGCGATTACGAGGTTCTGAGGAACATGCAATAGTAATGAAATGATTTCATAAACATTTCAGAAGTCACAAATAACAGCAAAAATCATCATTGTTTAGGGGAGGCCGGAGTGATGTAGCCTACCTGCAGGGGCTGAATGGATCATCCATGACTATGACAGGCTCTTGTGGGTTTAGATGTATTCCTGAACCCTCTACTTAACAGCTAAAACTCTGCCTTTTCCACTCTACCAACTCAAAATGGAGGCACATGCAGTCTGAGAGACCTCAGAGAGCTTTCACTGAGCTTGTGCTATGACCTAAGCCTGCACGCAGAACGCAGAAACTTCGCCCTCGGACTGACAGGACTGAGCATGTGCTGTGACCCTCCCTCATCCACACACTGTCTTACAACGCAATCAATCTCAACCCTGCTGTTTCCGTAAATAAAGCGCACGGAACAGACTCGGCAGCTCCTGCATACCAAGCTAGTGTGCAGGGAAGTGGGGCCTTAGCGAGGGGATCTGATACAGCCAACGCCTGAGAGCAGAGCAATTCAAAGCCGGGAGCTCTGCGTTCCAGCGCTTCTTATGTCGTCTCCAAGTGAAACGGACATGGGTTTAAAAAAGGCGTCTCAAAGCTTTTTTTTTTCCCTAGTTTGCGATTAGCTTTTAAAAAAATGACATTAAAAGGCCGGGAGGTTTTCACAGATGCAAATGCCAGAAGCTTCACATTTTAATACACAATTCATTTGTTAGGAAACGAAGCAGCAAGCCGAGTCACAAAATACTTTTATTCTACCTGTCAATAATGCAATATAGGAGAACATTTAAAGACTATGAATTCTCCGCAACAATGCCGCTGCCGTTTACAAGCACGTGTGAGAACAAGGTGAACCCAAGAGGAGCCCGACTTGACTCACTGTTCGAACTTCCTTCATCATCCGATTTTTGACATCCCTGTTCATTACTGTAATTTTCAAAAGAATTCTTAGCTAGCAATTATTACCCACGAAGGTAATATCCCTTCCCCTACGGCATGCAATGCTGTAAGTAGTATACCTGCCTCCATTTCAGCGCACCTGAGATGCCTGCATTTACTGCCAGGCTAGAGACCGATAAAAAATTTCTCAAATTTTCCATTTTCAAAGACAGAAACAGACTAAGCAAAGCAGATCAGGCCACAGAACAATCCCCAATTTTCTCTCTCTTCCACTAATCCAGTCAGAAAATTTTCTAACACAGGTGGCTACACCTTTCTTCTTGCCCGTATTATGTTACCTCCCACCCGCTTCTTGGGAACCTTCACCAACATAGTCTGGCTCCTTCGATGAACCTGCAATAATAATTCAGAAGTTCAGTAACCTGAACATTTCAGCTACCATGGCTCTCCCGAAACTCTCTGACGCTACCAGAGCTCATTCATAACCTGCAGGAGCCATTCCTTAAGATACAGGATAGAGGGGCTTGGCTCACCCTTGTTAAAAAAATATAAAAAAATCTGAAAACAAACACAACCAACCATGATAAAAGTTCTTATGGGTTTTTTTAAATATTAGGCTATGTATTTAAAACTTCCAGAAACACAATGAAGTTTTATAAAGTGCTTTAAAAAAAAAGACAAACCAGCCGTAACATTCTATCAGCTCACTTCTTTTACAAAGATATTACAGGAGGCACCACATTCCCAACAGGACTGTCTGACCACATTTTCCCAGACTACAGACTGGAAAACCTTAACTACTCCAAATACGTTGCACAGTCTTTACCAGCTGACCAATTTAAGTAACACTTGCAAGGCCAGAAGCATCTAGTCTTCATTTCAACCACAGCTGAAACGTATTTCTGGATTTTTTGTTGCTGCTGTTCTGGATTGGTTTTTTCCCCCCCTCAAGTTCACAGCTTGAACTTGAGAAAAAGTTCTCAGCTTTTATGCTACCCTCCAGTCCGGAGATAAATTGAGATACGGTCACACAGAAATAATGCATTCCAAATTACATTAGTAAGTGTGGTATCAGCCAGAAAGAACAACCCAAGGAAGTTATACATCCATTTGTCTAAATACAGTTTTTGGGAGGGTTTTTTGTCTGTCTGTTTAAAAGGAATCAACTGCAAGGCACTTCAACGCATGACAGTACCTAGTGACATGAAGTGAGGGTGCTCAGCATCTTCCATAATTCTTTCCCGGGAATATTAGACAGGAGTGGTACAAAACAACTTTGCTGTAATTTAGTAAGACATACAGAAGCCATCTGTTTCACCTCACATGGGCATACCATACAAACAGTCCCTGATTTCCCCCATCAGGAGGATTCCTGGTTGTATTTAAAATTGCTAAACCTATTTAAAAAAAACAACTGGAATTACGATATGCTGCAGGAATTGTCTTATTTAAACAAAGTACGCCACAAACTGTCATAGTGTTCCACTAAGTGTAAGCGTAGTAACAACTCAATGCAAAGCTCTGATTTGAGACATAAGGACGGATACATTTAAAAACCTTTGTTATCATCTCACCCTCTGTCACTGCCCTAGGCACTATTCTATGCATAGAATCAAAACATTCTGACTGCTAAAAATTAACCAGCCAAAATTATCAGAATAGCAAAACAGAGCTCTGCAGTCCTCTTTAGCCTCCGTTGACATTTTGGTTGTAGATAGCAATTCATCATTCAGCTACAATTTTTCCTAGAGAAGGGCAACATTAAGAGGAAGCTTTGAAAATTCTCCTTACACCCAACTCCACACTGGCTTTTTGACTCTGTAAGAATATACACTATTCTTATCTGTTTCTAGAACTGAAACTTGTACTCCACCCACTACACTTTCCATTGAGAGGAGGAAAAAAAAAAAGAAAAAAGAGGCTCCTGATTCAGACTTCCAACAGAAAATCGAAAGCCATGAAGGACAAGAAAGAGCAAGTCACCTTCAATTTCACTCTTGGGAACACTCCTCTCGGAGACACACCAATATTCATTTAGCTCACAACATCACCAAATAAGAACACTTCAGAAGAAAAAGATTAAAAATAAAAGAAAAGCAAATGTTGTGGAATAAAAACATAGACAAGATCCTGGTCTTCCCAAAACATCTACTCAGAAAATTCACCCATGCCTTGAATGTTTGGTGTTATTTTGTTCTACAATGCAAAACAATGTTGTGGAAGAGTAATTTTGATTCATGGCCATGCAAACTGTTTGTAGAATAATATCTGATTATGTCTAGCTCCAAGTAAAAATTCAGTAGCATTTAAATCTCTGTATATTTACAGATGTCAGTGTCAAACAAAACTTCATAATGTATTTATTTACTCCTGACATCAAAGAACTGATTGCCTAGTACATGCCAGTACACTGCAAAAGCAGGCCAACACCAACAGCGGCATTTGGCACGCCTGCATCCTTGAGTAGGATAGTTCAAGTTGGTTCTGTCAGTCCATCCGGGACATGGGAGTACAAAAGGAAGGACTGCAGGAAGTTCTTGCCCAAATCAGCTACATCTGGCACTGTACTACAGATAGGGTAAGAACTAGAGTTGTAGTCTATGAGCGGTAAGATGCGAGCTGGTGAAAAACAGCTGTCTGAGGTCAAGTGGCGCTTTCAACAGCATTCCCAAGCCTTGCTGCATATTTCTTTTTAACAGGCAGCACCGATCTCTGACTCAAATATCAAAATCACCAGCTTAACTCAAGCTGGTGCAGTTACTGATTTTCTGAAGTGGTACATCAGGTCTGTTTGTCTTTGCCCGTTAATGCTTCTTGACTGCTATTCTATACACTTCGAAATGCTTCTAAACTCATTTCAGGGCATATACAATTCATTTAATATTTCTTCTTTGATAAAGCACTGGTGTCATCCAGCCATTCGGGGAACCCAAAAGTCTGAGTGGGATTCCATGTTAGTGGAATTAGTCAGTGTGAGAGCAGTCCCTTCCCTGAAGAGACATGAAATTAATTATTTTAAAGTACTAAAGTACTTAGAAAACTCATTTTATGCTTTCTCAGCTGGCTATAGAAGCGTAGTGGATGTATTCCACACTCCTGAGAGCCAGGAACATATTTCAGGTCTGCTTACTAGCTTGAGTAACACTCTATTCAAGGTGATAACACACCGTCTCTAGCATTAAGATTAGTTTAGTTCTTTATTCCACAATCAGATTTTTCTCACTGATGTGGGAATTACCGAAACATAGCGTGTAATCTGTTACCAAGCTCTGTAGGAAAAAAGCAAAAAGCTTGATATACACCGTAAAGAAAAAAGTTATCCCAAAAGGCACAGGTAGGTTTACCCCTTCCAGACCACAGAATGATCAACAACAGGATCGTGGTTGATATTTCTCAAGCTATACCTATAGTCAGCAAGCTTCCAAATCACAATGGAAGGACAAAGCATACTTCCCTTAGCACTGTGTCCTCCAAGAACAAAAGGGCCTCTTATTACACATCCACCACACCGGTGTTTTGGATCTGGGATTTTTTGCAGGTTGTTTTGCACATAGAACACATGAAAATAGAAAATAGTCAGATTCCCAACACACTGAGCTGCATTTCCGTGTCCTGGAAAAGTATATGAGCATCTTATGCTGAACACAAAATAAAAATCACTCAAACAGAAATACACCTTTGTAGATGCAATCCACAGCTCAAGCTTGTTTGGTCCAAGAACGTATCCTATCACACCTTCCTACAAGCCAGTTGAGGGGGTCACGCTGCAGTATTCAGAACCTTATCTACAACACACTATTACTTCAAGCTACCATGAACATTTTCCATCCTTTCCATGTGATGCAAAACACTACATTAAAAAAGCAGATCAAGTTCAAGACAAAGTTTTGTTTTTATAGACAAACCACCAACAGCTCATCCTGGAATGTCCGTTACAATACTTTCACTTCCAAAAGCAAAATAAATCTAGAATTAGGTGTTCAAAGCAGCATGCATTGTAAAGCAGTAGCAAACACACAGGTCAAAAATAACCAAGCAACCTAGACTCAGCTCCTTTTTCTAACACCCCCCCCCCCCATTCCAAGACAAAAATACAGACTTGAAGAGCTAGAATTAAAACAAAACCAAACCCAAAACCTGGCTGCAAACAAATGAAGAAAAACCTACACTCTGAGAGCTGGCTAGTCTGAGTAATTAGCTGATCATTAAGTTCTATGCTTTGTCATTTCATTGATCTTTTCAGGCTCAGTCATTTTCTAATAGCTGGAAGAATTAACAGCTACTTCTACACAGAAAATGGGTTTAAAACTGCACTGACAACTCGCATAAATGACATTTTGTAAGATAAATAATCCATTAAACACAACTTGAACACTAATACAAATAGTTCATTTAGCATTCACACCCTCAAAACTAAAATGCATTGAAGAGAAGTGACAAAGTTAAATACAGGGATCAAGCATGGTGCTGAATATCAGAGAGGTGTGTCATGACAAACTTTATAAATGCCTCGCCTTGTCGGACTGCTCAAAAAAATACACAAATGATGTAACAAAAAACATTTTAACATGTTGTATTTTAAAATATTATAGGATTTCATGCCCTTTTCCCAGAGCTCAGCACCAGACTCTAGCAAGATTGCCTCCTAGGGACTTACACCGAGAACACCTGCTATTAATGTTAAACCGAATCGATTACGGAGTTTACCTAGTCCAATACCCTGTCTCAGGCATATGGACAGTTTAAGACACCTCAGAGTAAGGTACAGGAAGCCTCACAAACAGGCAATTATATACCAACATGCCCACACAGGGACTTTCTTCCTAACTGCAAGCAGTTAGCGGTTGGCTACGCCCTGAAGCATACAGATTTATATCTGCATTAAAACCAGTAGATCTACAGTGTAACAATTCAAGTATTTATTATTTATATGCCTATCTAATCCCCACTTAAAAGAATACTTTTCTCAACAATATCTCTAGAAATCGAGGTCCACAAGCTCATTATGTTTTCTGCGTTGAAAGAAACAAATACAGCTTTCAGTAGGCACAGACCTCGCTGAGCCCTGCTACGCATTATTAATCTTTTACTCAAGTGACCGTAGAAATGCACCCCTAGACAACAAACTCTTTAAGGCTGGTATTTGTAAGGCATTCTCTGTGTTTACAAAACTACATAAATGAAAAAATAAAGAGTTCGGGTTTGGACCTGAAAAATAATGAAGGTAGAGCCTAGTATCAGCTTTGCTTTCCAAACACAGCTGATCAAGATTGCTTGGGCAACTCCCAGGCAGACTGAAAGAACTGTGAAATGGAAGAGCATGCTGAACAGACCTTCTTCAATTACGTATTAATTCCCAAACCAAGTTCGTTCTGTACCTCTAATTTGCTCCAGGCCAGCAAAGCATAAACTAGGAATTGTTGGCATGGGACCCTATATGAGTATTTACACATGAAAGCATGAATTCCCACACTTCAAAACTTTCAATTTTTTGTCTTAAAAGTGCACAAGTTTCAACATTGCTTACTAGAGGATGTGAATGTATTTTTTAAAGTATTTTCAGGGGCATGCACTTAGCCAATGAGACAGCTAAGAATTCCTGTTAATGTTTGCAACCTTTAAGAAGTTTCACAGTTCTAAAAACCTGTTTTGAAGCAGTATGTTATTTACCCAGTGATGCATCCGGCTATCATGACTCACTGCACGATTTTGTTATCTACTGTTAATTTTTCTCCTATATATACACTCAGCAGGAAGAGGCAGCCTCTCCCTCGCATTCTCTTCCACTCCACCTTCCTATCAGCATCATACTTGATTTTAACTTTTCTTCCCTTGAGTAGTTTTCCTGTTCCTACAAGCTCAGATCAGTGGTAAAGGTTGCCTTTAAAAGTCACTTCACTTACCTTGTCTCTGGATTATAGCCCAGTATGTAGAAAAATGAATCCACTCGGGCTTTAAACTCTCTAGCAGCAAATATGTCAGAGAAATGGGAGATATTACACTTCCCTCTGAAAGAAAGAGGGAAAATGGAATTAGAATTCTATCTTGAATAACAGCTATTTTAATTAAGTGCCACTGCAATCTGTGTATAAGCCGCAGACATCCTTGTGTTCTCATAAATGTCTGAAACTTCATAAATATAAGCCTGTTGTAACAAATAACCATGCAGATTCTTCCCATGGTGGAAGGGGAAGAAAATTCAGTTACGATGTCTCAGATGGTGTATCACAAATATTCATTAATTCTCATTCAGCCAGCACACAGTCCTGAGGAGCCCACATTTAAGCAGACTAACGAACAATATCTATCCTAGACATACAATCCCGAAAATGTCTTATTTTCGAAGTTTTTACAGTCCTATTACACTCGCATCTTTGAGGAAGCTTCAAAAATTCTACTCTTCATATTATTTGGGAAGTCAGCTTTTTATTTAGAAAGCTAAATAAAACTTCAGTTTAAAAACACTTCCAAATAAAAAGCAAGGCTATGCTGTTTTCAGCAAGACTGCAATCCCAACAATGCAAATTCCAAACACACAAAAGTTTCTTCCTTCTACTTTCATACATAAGAGAGTAAAACACATAAAGACATTAAAAAAAGAGAGAGAAAAAAAGGAAAAAATATTTATTAGCTTGTTCTACAACAAATTGTCAGTAATTTTTTTTAATATAGTTTGCTGATGAAGTCATTATCCTTAAGGATGAGCATGAAGACTAGCTGTAAGAAGCTGCATGTCACTTCCTCAAGGGTTTGTTGGACTCTTCATGTCCAACAGCCGCTCCTGTTTTGCCGTTCAATGCATTGCAGTTTTCGGCCGCCAAGTAAATCAGATCAGAAGTGGGCAGAGACAAACCGGCCGCAGAGCCGAAGAGGTAGTGCTTCTGATCTAAACCTAATTCAGTGCAATAAACAAAGCACAAGATTTTGCTCTTTTTCAGTATGTCAAGCTCTCTAGTATTAATACAGATAGCATCTCTCTTCACTTGTATTTACTGAATAGTATTTGCTATTATAGATAAGCAGCTATGGGGCTTATTTAACATTGTAAAAAGGTTTGCCAGTCTTGGTTAAAATGGAATGAAAAGTGCTACTGCCAGCAGTACACCAAGATTGATAATCATTTTGCCTGTAGTAACACTGGATCTGTTTGCCTAGTCTTCTCAGCAGAGCTTAAAAGCACTGCATACTTGAAAAACTGCACCAGAAAGTTGAAATGCTAAGCTTGCTGCCCTTCCTAATCTTTTCACGGCAAAGCACTTCAAAAAGGCTTCAACAGCCACTGAGAACTTTGCTTTGGCACATGAGCTCTCGATGCACAACAACTATTACAGGTGAGGAAAAAACACACCAGAAGGATGAAGGATGAATAAAGCTGCCAACTGTTCCAAGACAAAATCAATACGGCTATCCTGTGAGCTGAGGCTGCATAATTGTCCTTATGATTGCCTAATTCTCAGTCAATTGCCCTTCTGGCAAAGGACAAAGCAGCACTGGCTACTGCACAGGTCATGCCAGGTTGTACTGGAACATTAACAAGGTCTGTAACTGAGACGCCACACAGAAATACTGCAGGACAAACTTCATCACTAATATTTATTTTGTCCCTGGTGGCTGAAGCTAGTTTCCTAGTTTAGAAAGAAAGAAAATGAGAAGGGGTATTTGTTTTGATGTTTCACATTAAATTCACATTTTTAAAGTATCTGGGGGAAAAATATTTAGTTTCCCTTCAATAATTCATCTGATGGTTAGTAAGCGTTTTCCAGAGAAGCTTATATTATCTATATTCATGAAAGCAGTACATTTTGTTCATAGCATTTCAGACAAGTAGTACTACATACTACCACGAAGATTTACCATATAGGTAAAAAGGACTTAACTTTTATTACACACTTCCTCAGGGATCCTCAAGCATCCTCTAGTTAAATTTTTCCACTGGTTACAGCAGAAGATTGGTAGTTACAAACACTGGTTTTATTTCCCAGTTTTTCATTAATTCCTTGTGTGACCAGAGCCATTTGTTTGCAGAGGGCAGAGAAATAATCTCATATTGCAACAAACTAGAATTTCATGTTAACCCTCCTTTCAGGCATCACAATACATTCTACCTACTCTGCGTTCTCAAACTGTTAGAACACCACGTGCAATTACCCTTATGTTCATCTCGTGCACCGAAAATTACTGACACGTATTAATCACAATTTGCTAGAGAAGAATGAGCAAAAGTACAATGTTTATCGTGCAAAAGTATATTCTCTCAGTTATCAGCATCTTTAGATACCATCTACAAGCCTGTGAGAACTACCAGAAGTATGAACAATCCAGAACACAAAACAACAGTGAAACCATAAGCCAAAGAGAAGCAGAAGAGTGATCCGAAAGGTGCCGATGGTATGCACTTCCAAACAAACCGGCGGCAGATATAACACAAGGCAGGCTGAGGAAGTGATCGGTTTGGTCTTTCAGCAGCCTTTGCTCTTTTTGGAAGGGGAGAAGAGAAGGTTATTTTTCAAGTTTGCTTGGTATACGCATATAACCCTTTTCTATCTTTCCATTTTCATCTTTTCTTTAAAGAAAAAAACCCAGAAAGAACGTAGAAGAAAAGTTAAAATACTCCCAGGGAAAATACCGTACACATAGTTCAGTTTCTCTCTCTTTAAGCAGACAGTTAGAGTCCCAAGACTGGTTCCATCAAGACAGCCAGCCTCCTGTAGCTTGTTTCCAAGCATGCCGATTTAAAATTGGAAGGCGACCTTCTGTAACTCAGAAAAGGCACTGTGGAGTTTCACGAGATTGTAGTACACCACTGGAATATTCTGAGTTTATAAAAAAGCCTAATATGTAAATCAAAGACTTCTTCCCACCCACGTAACAGAAGTTGCAGCTAATTTGTCTGGAGGTAAGCAGCTTCAGCAAAGCGACTCTGAACAAAAAAAGGTCTCCAGATGGTTCTACTGAAAGAGCATCTGAGCATTATCATCAGGGAGGTTATTCCATTTGCATCTTGACAATATCCACGCGTGTTTGGCATGTTGAAAATCTGCTGAAAAATAATGCCTCGCTGTTTCTATTTGAAAACATTTTTAACTAATGGTGGGTCCCCTCAGCCTAGACAAAGGTTAGCCACTTCAGTTAAAAACTTCGTGAGTAGAGAGAGCAGCAACCTCCAGGGAAGGGCAGAGAGTACAGAGAACAATACGGGGTCCATTACCTCCTGTCTGTACAGCTAGTTTTTAACGGAGCTCTTAGCTGAGCTGCAACAATGAGAAGTGCCTCAGAGAAAAAGCCTTTAACACAATTTAATCAGGGCAACATACTAACAGTCACTTTACTAGGAGATGCTATTGTTAACAGTGAAATCAAACACGGAGGAGGGAAGGGTAGTATTTCTGCGGGAAAGTGCAATAACTTAAATTGGCAATGATGGGAAACAATATCTTCTGAGCAACATTGATTAACTGAGATTAAAACGAGATTGTAGAATTACAGCTCCTTTTTGAACGAGAACAGATAACACAAGTTAATTACTGTAGGAGATGAGAAAGCCGAGCAGTATGCTAACGATCCCCATGCAAACAGAAAAAGCACCTCTCTCTCCAGAAGGTTTTTCTCATCCACCTCCGCACCACATCCTCCGTAACTTACCTGAGGGCAGCAGCGTGGTAAGTGTCAACATAATCGGAAATGAAGAGCTCTCGATTCTTGATAACTGGGTCTGTAATGACAAGCTCTCGTCCAGAGTCTGCCAGAAAGCAAAAACACAAACAAAAAACCACCAACACATTAGCTGTAGTCTGGAAGCATCTACCATTGCCATTTTGCAGGTATTTTTTACAGGTCAAAGTCTGAGGATGTTTCTTAGATACACACTCCCCAGCGTTAAGACGACAAACACTCAGATTGTTTAGGTGGCCTGTAAGGTATGGGAATAACATGATACCCAACTTTACACAGGAGCTCTCCCTTGCCATATCTAAAGAACTGCTGAAGGGAAAGAGCTTTTAAGCGTACTAGATGACACATCTTAGCCACTGACCGCTAGAAGGGTAGAAGGGTCACTCCTAGGTGAAAGGAACTAGGCAAATTAGTTTATCACCGACTTCTGGTTTCCGGGTTAAGGTGTTGGTTGTTCTGCGTATTTAATCTCACATCTTCCAACGAAATCGTGACAGCACTAACTGCTCAGTGCTCTGGCTTTGAGATAAATATCGATATTCATGTTCAAATACAGAAAACTCTCAGTGTTAACAAAAAAATGGAAGACAACGTTTTCCGTTACTTCTTTGTAATACCTTTGAAGAACACACAAAAATACTTCTCCACATGCACAAGAGTGGGACATAAAAAAGCAGCCGTGTTATCAAAAACGCTCACTTTGACACTGTGCCTATAATCCCATTGTTAGAAATTTCAAATAAATTAGTAAGAGAAATGTTAGATTTGTGCAGCTTTTGCTAAAAGCACACGAAAAATGTCCTTACTGCCTGCAAAAAGCAGAATGTATGCTCAATTTTGTACTGTCATGCACCAAAAAGTTGCTGTGTTCCGTATTTCAAGCATCAACTTTTATCATCACAGTTCACCTTGGAGTATCTTCAGAATTTTAACAGTTGCCTCAAGGAAATTTCCTGGCAAGAACAGAAGCAAATGTTATGTCTCCCCTAGAGGCAAGAGATAAATGACAATGGAGTATGTGCTAAAGTTTCTTCTGCTTCTATTAAACCCAAGATCACACTTGTTTTTTGCAAAGAGAAAAGGGGGAAACTCAGCTGCGAGTGCTTCAATTACCTCACTTACTGCAATATTAATCGCAGTGAGTATTCACACGTGCAAGGTAGCATGAATATAAAAAACGTCGTTCTCATGACACTATGGCAGAATCACAAAAAATAGAAGAGATTCACAATTTCTTCAGACGACTTGGTCTTCAGCCAGTTAGGTATTAGTACACTGTCCAGAATGCCTACAAAGGATCCAGTGTTATTTTTCTTTTTGATTCTCTCTTAGGGCGTTGGTATAGTACAGCACAGTATTTAAACCGTACCTGAAATGCACCCGATTATAGCTATGGTTACAGGACATACACTA
Source organism: Gavia stellata (assembly GCF_030936135.1). Taxonomy (NCBI): domain Eukaryota; kingdom Metazoa; phylum Chordata; class Aves; order Gaviiformes; family Gaviidae; genus Gavia; species Gavia stellata. Next base: position 5,182,855 of record NC_082620.1, on the reverse strand, counting down.
GTTAGCACGAACAAGGCAGGTAAGAAACACTATCATCCATCTTCCAATATATTGTTTTCATCAACAGTCCTTGCTTCATATCCCTCTGCAAAAGTGTTCTTGCTTTCTGGGCTGTTAAAAACTTAAAATTCAGAGTACAAGTATAGAAGGCCTTACTCTACAGAGCCTAACTTACCATTCTCATTGTGTCTGTCCTGAACCAAATGCTGATAGACTGAATCTGGGACTTCAGACTGGCGATAGTACCATTTGACATTCATAAGGAGGTGGTCCCGTTTACTCTGAAAAAGAAGGTCTAAAGGCATTACTAAAAAGGAAATCAGACCACATCTGACACAATCTTCTAAAGTATAATTTTTTTTTTTCACACTGAAGAAAACCTGAGATAAAAGCCAAAAGGGAGGAAAACATTTCTGTGACAATGAAACAAGGGCAACGTGCTAACAACAGATTGACTTTCAAACTAGACAAAGGCAATAGGAACCTACTGCATCATCATCATCATGCAGTTGTATCTCTCCATGTATCTGACCAGCAAATAGTCATCTATTCACTCACAAAAAAACTAACCCAAGAAAAGAAGAGGCAGGGATCAGAAAACGATTGGAATTTTTAGCCTCATGCAGCATAATCTTAGTCTGCTAATTTCTACGAACAAGAAGTGCTTATGACCAAACACAGAAAAAAGAATACCAATAGTAACATAATTCTTAACAGTTGTAACCAAGAGATACCAGATTTCTCCTCCCAAGGACAGATGGATTCAGACATAATTGTAGATGTTCTTTATTACACTCCTTTACACAAAAGGACAGGATGCTGCACTTGAATCCCAATAATTATAGCGTCTGACTGCTCCTGTACCTCACCAAACCAACAGCAACATTGACACAAAACTGTCTTCCTCAAGTGCTCCTTTTTCATTTGAGAATCCAGCTACCAGTTTGTTCCTTCTTAGAAGGAAACTGAAGCATAAACACCACTCAAAAAAGAGAATTTTCAGATCAAGTTATTACAGACTCTCTGCTTCAGTTTATCTTTGCAACCCTTGGTAGTCAATCCTTTCTCCTGCTCCAAAGCACTTGAAGAAGCAGAGGAAGGCCTAAAGGGAAATTAACATTCTTTTGGCATGAGGCAACTGCAAGCACTTTGTTTTTTCTGGACTACCGTTCTCTAGACCCTTCTAAGACTGCTCTTACAACATTTACATTGAAAAGTTAAATCACAGGTTACTGGACCAGAAAGTTCTTATCGTCTCTCCTATTGACATCAGCCTAGTTGGTAGAGCAATTCCCACCCCTTCTGTTTAATAAACAACGTCAAAATCTTTCCATTAGAAGCACTTCTTGAAGCCTTTGATTAAAAACACATGTAATACCACCAAAAAACTGCTAGTGGCAGCATTGGGCCAGAAAAAGGTTTGTTAACTAACCCACCGCTACCACAGGTGCTCTAGGCACTAAATGCCTCAAAAAACATTCAAGAACATACTGAGCCCACTTGTGCTGTACAGGAGAAACCTGAACCTACTTTAAAAAAACAAAAACCAACACACTTGCAGTCAAAGACAACAAGCTTGCCTAATGCATGGAAAAAAAATCAAAAGGACAAAGTTTGAGAGGCAACACTGATTTCTGCTGCCTGCTGTTCAAAAAACGTGGTTGCAGACTTTTCTGTTCTCCTGAAATAAAGCTCTGCACATCACGGTTTTTATTAATAGTCTCTCTGAATTGTGAAGAAAAAAATGCAAGTAAACGTTCTGTTACCCTCTTGCTAAGAGTTCATAAATTCTATTAGTGCTAACAAGAACTGCACGCAACAACGATGGGAAGCATTAACCCAGCATTTCTCTGCAAATTCTCGTTGTGTTTCTTAGTTGAGAGGAGAAAGCACCCCTCATGTTGTGCAAAACCCTGAGAGCATACTCGGAAAGCATCGCTTTGTGGCACAGAAACTACTCACTTAGATGTACGGACAGTTTACAACAAGCATCAAAAGCTAATGCTTCCGTTTTCTTGGTTCGTGCCACTGAAGTCGGGTGTCTTTCAAATAATACAAGACTCCAAGGAGCACTGTAAAGGAGGCGTAGGTACGTATGTATATGCAACCACGAAGGAGGACCACAAAACACAATACTGAATTTTGTTGGTGGCGGTGTTTTTGAATAGCAAATTACATCGGGTGGAGGAAGAAGAAAGACTAGAAATCTACATTGTGCTCTACCAGGGATGGTGCTTACAAATGCTTATCTACAAACCAAATCATCAAAAGTCTGAACAACAACCAGCAGCCAATGGAGAGACCTGAGAAAAGGAAACAAGTAAAAAGATGAGCTAGTCTGCTTGCAGAGAGGACAGAGGTAGCAAGTGATGAACGAATAGATACAACCTCATATGGAACATTACAGCGAATTCTGCTACCAGAGGACAGTTTTGCAGAAAGAACTCTGGAAGCGTACAGATTTTCTGTGAAGGTATATCCTTTATGTATGCATACTTTGAGATTATATTACAACAAAAAAGGAGGGATCAAAACTGTCAAACGTTTTCATTGCCTCGGCATCACACAGAGCTGGGGGTTGGGGGGTCACAGTTTTATTCTGAATTAGGGCAAGACCGTAAAGGAGATGGTGATGCAATCACTTAACTTCCCTGTCTCGGCTTCTTGTCATATCATAGAACAGCACAGGGCTTTTAGCAGCATGGGGAAAAGGCCAAGGTCAACACTCACAAAGCATTCTGATACACTTGGATAAAAGAAATTAGCAGTTGGAAGTGGGGTTTTTCCACTTGCTGCAGTAAGGGACCTCCTCATTCTCTCCCCTCCTCCCAAAAGACCCTCCCAGTTTCTCATTCAGTCAATGCAAAAAGAAGTTTTTGCTTATTGCTATCTCTCTCCTGTGAGCTTCACTGCAAACGCCCAAGCTCCCCAATATGCATTTAAAAAAAAAAGGGAATAGCAGAGGATTACAAAATAGCTTATTAGGATGCCACACATTACGAAGGCAGGCAAAGTATTTATTATGTTTTGCAGTATTTTATCATCTGATCACTCAAAAATTCCATACTTTAGGGAAGCGTAACATGTACGTACAGTCCGGAGCTTTTTGCTAGTTCAAACATTTTAATCTGATGGGAAGGTACTTGTTTCCCATTTTGAAACTTCATTCTCAGACTCCCAGAACGCCTTAGTTGTTCCCTGCACTGTGTTTTATTCCAGAGGTTAGCAGTTACCCTGCACAGTGAAAGAGAACAACAACATCCCCTCCCCTGAAATCAGATTCACAATCAGGAAGAACACGGGGAATGAGATTGAATTTCAGGAGGCTTGGCTGAACCTACGAAGTTTTCAGGGAAGTGATGAATTGCCCTACACTGCAACCTGCCAACAGGAATGGTATTGACTTCTTCAGGTTGATCATGTAGTTGTGAGGCGTTGTCAGAGGGGAAGATTACAAAGAAAAAGAAATTACAGCTGGTTTCGTAACACAGAACAGCGGCTTTTCTTTCATTACGCTTCAGAAACAAAAACAATGTATCTTTAAAAACTACGGAGAAAAAAGATTAGGTTAGAATTAGAACCAAAACAGATGATTAAAAACCAGACAATCAATCCAACCGGTGTGTGTAAGCATGGACTTGGAGCCATGGCACACACCAACTTTCAATGCTTCTAACTTCTACAAACTAAATTTTATGAAATAGGCATTTTAAATGAATTATGACAGGAAAAGATTAACATGGCCAAGACACGTATCTTTAAAAATTATCAGACTCATCTCTTTCAAAACAGAAAGCAGCACATGCTCCGTGACGCTGACTGCCCTTCATCACTGGAATCACACAATGCACACACATGGCACGACTCAATGCCTCCATACATAAGGAACATGGCAACAAAAATACCACCATTTGCAACTGAGATGCACAAGTAACTTTACAGAAAAGTATCCGGAGAATGATGCAACTAAAAATATGCTGACATATTAATAAGCTGCTATTAGTGCTCTGCTGACAGCAGTTGTGTTTGGGTTGTTTGGTTTGGGGGGCGCAGAGGAGCGCTCTGATCTTGTTCCTAAATACCTCTTTTTTACCATGATTGCTGCTTTTTGTCCATTTAAAAGCTTCCTCTTGAAAAGCGTTTTCTGTATCTACTCTCCAACATGCATGAGATTGTGGGTTTTAACCTGGAGCTTCAACCTAAAAATCTAAAAGGTCTATCAGAACCTTGGTTTTCACATTTACATCCTTCATTGCACAGAAATTCCTAGACACGCTATTTTGTCAGCCAACTTTCTAAATATGTATGTCATTTACAGAGCAGACTATAGTCAGAGGTGTCAAGGCGCCAACTTCTGTGGTAGACTACTTATTTTAGAACCATGTGCACACAAAAGAAGTGTCCCCGAGTTCATAAAGCGTTACTTTTTTTTTTTTTACACCTTTACATATGAAAGCTGCGGAGTCACATGCCAAATTCAGCCTTACAGAAATCACAGAAATGGCAAGTGCTTTAAAGTGTCTTTCTGCCAGCTCAAAAAGATTCCCTGTGCTACAAAACTCCATTCTCCCCTTAAATGAAAATATTGCCTATTGCTGCAGTACTCAAAAAGTACTCATTTGGGGGTTTTGTTGCTGCTGCTGTTTTGGTTTTTGTTCCTTTTAAAAAAACATAAATCAGTTTTGGACATTCAACAAGAATTAGATAAAATCTGTAAATGGATTAAAGCATCCCAGTTCACCAGCATCTGGTCAACTTCTATTTAAAAATGAGCCTCTCCCGTAAAAGGGGAAAAAAAATAATCTTGCAGGTCCTCTCTAAAAGTATGAATGTACTGATTTCCACAGCATTTGTGACAATTCCAAGGTGCCAGTCTTCTTCTGGAACACACTTGAAAACTGAGTTACTGCACATTACAATTCACATCCTAAGAGATTCCACAGTCTCTTCCCAGGGTTATGACTAACCAAATTGTGCAAATGATCACAGATGTCCTGCAGATTCTCTCAGAGGGATTTAAGCAGTATCCTTCATTACTTGCCCTAGTTAGATACCATGTTAAATCACAACTAGCTTTGGAAACAACATACCAAATGCTGGAGATGACAGATGGGCACACGGGAGTCGGTGAATAGCAGCTATTTCAAAGAAACAAACAGCAAAATAGAAACAAGGAAAAGAACATCTTTCCTCTCAAACGTGTTTTCAACAATGACAATTTTCTATCAGAAAAAAAAACTCACGTCATTAATTCTAAGCTGCCAAATTCTTTGTATTATTTTAACAACACGTTAAATATTTTAACAGCCACTCCACTGTTCAAAATAAAGATCCTGTGCATTGAGGCACAGAGGCTCTGGCCTCATAAAGCCAGTTCTCAAGTGAACATTGTATTTATTTTTTAACACTACAAATTAACCCACCCCTTTGGGGCATTGTTTGTCCCCCAAAAATGATTATTTCACTTCACACAAATGATTCTAATTACGCTCCATGACACAGCATTAGCCGGACTCCAACACCAGCGGTAGATTTGACTTGTTCCACTCGCTCTGTCCCCCTCCCCAGCCACGCTGAATTGCTACCCGTATCTCTACTCCTACTGTAGAAGTATTTTTACACTTACTCAATTTTGACGTTTACTACTATTCAAAGGAGAGAAAAAGAAAAATAAAGACCACTCATACCAGATCCCCGGGGGGGGCAGGGGGCACAAACGAAACTATCTGGAAATCAGGAGCTAAAGAGATACAGCAAGGATCGGTTTTCTTCCCACTCTGCAATAGCACATGTAATTTCAAGTTCTCAGGGTATCTTTTTGTAGGCTGTTTTCTAATTAAATAAGAAACCTGATCAGCTGTCTGTAAGCCAAGAAAACCCAGCTTGGAAATACAGAGGTTATTACTACAAGTGAACGTTGTTTTTGCAGCTTGATTATTTAATTCAGATGCATGCTTATTAACACATAATTACTTCTTGCAAACACAGAAGCATTGTCAAAAGTGAGCGCTATCAGTATTCAGCAAGAAATAAAAATGTTAAATCAGAGCACTAAATACGGCAACGTGCAGATTAATCCCCTCTGCCCCTCCAATACCACAATCGGAGGAGGCAGGCAGCCCGTTCGGTTCCTGTCCTCTTAACCTGAACCAACACAAAGCCTGCAACCTTTAAACCTGTTAGTGTTATCTAATGACTATTCCATCTACAAGAGCTTTTCTAATAGAAACATGCCTTGATGGCTTATCTCGGTGCACAAGGCAGGCCACAAAGAACCGTCGGCTTGATTGAGCGCGGTAATGGAAGGCAGGAAATGAGAAGGCTTGGTTAAGCCGCGGATAATCGATCAGTGTATTCAGTGAAGTGTGAGCTGAGCTGGGAATAAGCTGCCTGGGGTATCAAATATTGCTGTTTCCAGGCTAAAGTCCTATTTCTGTGATCTATGTAGGAGAAAGCATAATTTATTGACAAAACAACATAGGATTTTTTCACAATGTCTTGCTCTTGACATTTTGTGATTGTTTACAGCAAGAATTTCGCTTGTGTCCCTTTTATTCACAAGTTTAACAAATGAAACACCTTTCGGAATTCACGAAGTCACCTCCACGTGTGGAAATTAATTCAGTCTTACGTACAAGTAACTCGGAGATGTAAAACAAGCATCACCCACCTTCCCCTGAATGGCAAGCTTTTACACTCGGATGCACACGCACACGAACACTCGCACACCTTCAGGGACACACCTGTCCCGAAGACTACGCAAAAAACGCACTGCTTTTGCTCAGAGCCACCTCGCTTTATTGCGAACACTATCCGTTCTAGGTATCTACTACAGTTTCTACAAAGCTTGAAGCAAAACTGCTCGCAAACAACACCAAGCATTATATAGTATAGACAGGTTATCTGTAGACAGAGTTGCTTCCTACAGAAGGCGCGCGGAAAGCATACAAGTCCCATAAACATACCTGTAAATCTCAGCCTACATACATACCGATATACGCATATGCAAGTATAAAACAACAACCTGTTTGCCTACGCCCTTAAACAATTGCAAAACGTGGCCAAAATTAGTCTTAAATCATGACCCATTATCTGCAAGGTTGCGTTTTGTGCATTGTAGGAGGTGGCCAGACAGCCAAAACCTTAGAATCCAGCTATCAAGGCTCAAGCCTTTTAAAAAAAACACTAGGTGATATGCTACTTATCCGCATGTTAATTCATAGTAGCTGCCATATGTTGTCTCCTAGTGTGGGTGGTTTGGCATTACAGTTGCTAGACTGTCTTAAAAAATACAGTCTTCAGAGCACCAGAAGAACTGTACTATCAAAACTCGCGACGCTGCCATTTTACGAACACTAGATGTTCTGGTGGGATAGATATTATAGTCACAAGGCGAGAACACTATAGCACGTACGACAGACAAAGAATAATTATGGTAACTGAGAACTAGGGAAAGATCCATCAGAAACTGCAACAGATAGCACTAAAAGACTGCATGAACCTTCGTGAATTCAACAGTAAAGTCTGCCTCGTAAGGATCCAGCTGAATTTCAGCGTGCTTCACCTAGATGCCCTTCTAAGACAAAGCTCAACGAACTGAGCTACCTGAATGCATTTTTTCTCTCTTCCCTGTCTGCTCCTCACAGCTCTGTCTTCCCCTCCCCAGTTTTACAAAAATCAACTAATATGGATTAAATGTTACCTATGAGCTCTTAATTTTAGTGTCACCCATAAGTCTCCCCTTAATTTCTGCTTTCCAGACTTCTACGACATCCTGAAATAATTAAGCCAAAAATCAGCCCCAGTCACCCAACAGTTAACATACTGTAACTCAAAGATGTAACCAGCATGCAGACCCAGCTTCATCAGCAGACCTTCCCAGTGAAATCAGTGTGTTGGATTAGTTCTTTGTCTTTTGCAGACACCTCAATTCCTCACCCACCGTAGGAGGGAAGTGCTTGCAGATTGAGAGGTTACAACTCCATTCGGGTCTTTAGGTGGGAGGTGTTACCCATTAGCACCGCACTAGTTAGCCAAATATCACTCCATAGAAATGGCATCAATAAGGAAGAGAGCTCTGCACTCCTAAAATTGCACTTCAGCGATAAGATAATCCTCTCCAATGTATTGATAACAGCTTCATCCTCGAAGAGCTAATACCTCGCAGCTAGAATCACATTCGGACAACAAACTCTTTCAGACACCTCTATTTCCTTCTTCTGCTACTACTTTCTCACTGTCTTCAAAACCACGTGCTCTAATTATTTGCTTCCAAATGAACTGCCAAGGGGTGCATGTCAGCAATTCCCCTTGACACAGACAGGCTGACATTGATTATGCTGAATGCCAACAACAGGGTATCAATCTGGGAATTAGGCACCATATTAAAGAAAAAGGGAACCCAAGGAACAAATGAAAATACCATTAGGCAAATAGTCATTCCTTTCCAAGAGACCTAAGCCCAGATGGAACAATAGCTTTAATAAGACAGTTGCCATCAGCCAAATAAAAATTAAGCCTGTCTTTCTGGAGCCTTGAAAAAAATTCTAAAAAGCAGCAGTGAAATAGCCAACTGAAATGGAGTGTTCAGGTTTTACCAATTTTGTTAAAGAATAGGTAACTATTTAAAAAGCTTATTCTTTGACAGTATTTCTTAAAAGCATAGGGCTATTAAAATTTAACATGAAGCCTCCTGTTTTCTACTGAGACAGCAGAACAAAGAGAAGTGTGTAAAAAAAATCTACTGCATAAATTACTGGCCCAAGTTAGTTACAGAATGACATACTTTTATATGTGCAAAAAAGAGTATGTGTACTTATACAAAAACAGGTGCAAACTAGAATTGATCAAAACAAGACTACATGGTTACTTGAAAATGAAGCTACGAGGGCATCGGCCATCTGTCAAAGCAAAAGAGTTTTCAACACATTCAGCTTCTAACCAGCTTTTTGTACCCAGGCTCTCTGGACTCCTCTCTCAATATCAAAAAAGCGACCACCTTTCTTCATTCCTTTGGAATTCCACTCACATTCACGCCCCAGAAAACGTGATCAATCAGCAACCAACATCATCTTCTCTGTTTCTAAGAAGATTACAAAGGAGGTCAATTGGGACCCAACAAGAAACTACTCTATGCAGTCTTTGCCCAAGTTATTTGTGTTTTCTACCCAAATTCCCAAGGCAATTTCCTCCTTACCTACAACACTCAAAATTAATCCCATCTTCTCTACATTTAGCTGGCAGTGACACAGAAACAGAGGATCAGAAACAGCACCCTTACATCCCACAATATACATTAAATATCAGACATTTAATATATATTAATTCATAGGGCTTTAACTTTTGAACAATCCAGGAAACAGAATTGAACACAGCCTCATCCGTTTTCAAGGAGAAAAAGAACATTATTCATTTCAGGTAATGACCATAAGAGATTTCTGTATTTAAAACAAACTATAGTATTTACTCCATAAACTTTTCAGCTTTACTAGAAACAAAGCTGCTTACTGTGCCAAGAGCTAGCAAGTAATCTGTTTTCCTGTCAGTGAAATACACTTAAGTACGACAATACCCTTAAAATTTCAGTGCAATTCTAAATGACAAAAGATAATTTCATCTTGTAAAAAAAGCAGTTATGCTTAAAAACTGGCTGGCTTAAAATAAAACTATCAAAAGATCTTTCATGAAGGTTATGGGTCATTGCTTACTACCTCATTTAATCCCTTTGTGGTATCTTTCTGCTCCGTTTCCCTTTTATGTTCTTTGAATCCCATCTGTGGTTCATGGTGTCAGTTATGCTGAGCAAAAGCATAAAGCAACCACACTATTACAGTGTACAACTACCCATGAACAAGCCTGTTTAATTATAGCTGTCAGGGCTAGAAGACAGTGTGCCCACCCATCTCCCCCCCGACAGCTTCCGTGGCACAAACAGCTTTCCCCAATTGACCGCTCCCTTCTGGGGGAAATAAGCAGCTGTCTACCCCAGCGGATGCAAACCAGTTAAGTGTGCATGTATCCGATGAAACCTGCGCAGATGAACTTTGTCTGCGCCGCCTCCACAGAGGCCCAAGGGGCGAGCAGAGTACAGACGCGCGCCGTAGCTGCGGACAGTCACTTGCGTCCAGCCAGGCTTCCTACTTCTGTTTTTGGCAGCCACATCTCCACGCAATACCCCCGTGACCTCGCACTGTGCTCGTGCTGAAGATTCTTCACAACACGCAAGCTACTGCGCTTCTATACGCGCATACAGACGGTACGCTCGGCTCTGTCGTACAAAAATCACAGATGAAGCAGCGGAGATGCCACATCCCAGCTATTATTTCTCCAAGTATCACGAAAGGCCTATACAAAAGACACGAAGAGGGGTGAGAATTCATTAATCGGCTGTAATTAAAATCATTACTAGAGAAAGCAGTAAGCACTATTTTTGATCACAGCATCTCTGTTCGCGTTTGCTGCTTCTGCAAACTCCACTTTGATTACAGCTTATGCCTTTCGCACAGAAGCGAATTTGGCAGCAAGCTGCTGACACAGTATTGATAGCGACCCTCCCTAACACACGGGCTTATTAGCATTTCTATTGCTGCACTGCATACGGCACACATCGTACATCAAATACACTCTGTGTCAAGCATAATAAGCAAACAGTTACCTAACAACTAATGGTATTACGAATGCATTTAACTAATCATTGAATATATGCTCTGGTAATTAAATTCCATTAAGGTTTTTTAAGCATTATCCTAAAGAAAGGCAACACTGAAATGAAGGTACCATTCAGACTATGCCTGACATTTGCCATTAAATGTCATTTATAGTATATACCTCAAATCTAATTGCTGAGCACCACCAGCCGCAGTATTTATCACTTCTATTAAAACAAGCAGCACACAGCGGTGGGACTATTTGAAGCCATCATATACAGTTTAAACAGATTTCTCACCTTTTAAATATCAAGAGGCCACATTTTCTTTAACATCTCACTCAGGGGTTTACCTTTTAACAAAGAGATGCCAAGAGCTGAAAGGATAAAACAATCAGGAGACAGTTTGCTCTGCAAACCCAGCATAGAGTTTGAACAGTCATACGGCTGTTAAAATATCACCTAATAGTCAGGGGAATTTTATGACAGGAAAAAATAAAGCGCCTCTGCAACCTCGCCTGCTCCCCTAGCAAGCCGGGGTTTAAAATTATAAAAAAAAAAAGAAAAAAAAAGACTCATCAGCGAGATCCTGTAACTTGGCTATTTCACCACATAATCAAATGCTGTTCCTGTGAGGAAACAAAGTGTATTTGGAAAACAAATGCCTGGAAAGTAAACGTTTCCTTGTGCAGCTTCTCAGAGGATGCAATCATTTGCTTACGAAACAGCCAGTTACTTAAATGTTTACATCCTCTCAGAAACTGCACCTAACATACTGAAAAAGCTGTAAGCACTATTTTTGATCACAGCATCTCTGTTCACGCTTGCTGCTTCTGCAAACTCTACTCTGGTTACAGCTTATGCCTTTCGCACAGAAGCAAATTTGGCAGCAAGCTGTTAGAGAAAAAGCTAACATTTCAAACCAGGAAAAAAAATAATTAGTTTTCTACACATGTGCTTCATACAGTAGGGTGTTCAGACACTGGCTGATAAACAGGATCATGACATAGCTTTAATAAAAATAATACTGTCAGTAATTAATGTGAAACAAACCAGAGCACCTAATCAAGAAAACAAAACAGCAGTCTGAAAAACATGTCAAGTTGTAGAAGATAGGAGTGTATCTTACTATGCAGGGAATTTCTAATACAGATTGTTGCTGTCTGATGCATTATCAATAGCTAGAATTAGCAACACTAGACTTTATTTTTTCCCCTTTGTATTTATATGTAAATCAGTACTAAATAAATATACCCCAAACCAGCTCCACAGGCTGCAATTTAATCTAAACCTGTAGATTGGAAAGATGGCCTCCATTCATCTGGAAATGGCGAGATATTGAAAATGCTAAAATCAGAAATAACTACACTGGAGAATAAAAGGGATGCATTTACCTGCTACAAAAGAAAAATGCTCAAAGGAGAAGTTGGGAGAGGTACAACGGAAAAAAACCTTTTCTCAGGTGCTGAAAGTCATGCTTGAACATACAGACAACTAAGACAAAGCACAAGAAAAGGAGGGGTGAAACAAAGATACATAGTTTTTACACATATAGTACACATATCAGGGACACCATCTGCACTCTCATTTGAATTAAGATTAAAGTGAATACAGACAGCCAAGCTAATATACAATTCTAAGGCTAATCATTTGTCTTGGGCAATATAATCGTCACAGCACTACAACTTTAACAAATGAAGCTACTAATAGCTTCCATTTTAAAAAGTCAAGGTGTTATTTCAGTCAGAGATCCAGAAGTAGAATGCTTTGAGACCAGCTAGTAGTTCCATAAAGGACTCAGTCCTCTTGGAGAATTCAAATTAATTTACTTTATTACTAGAGGCACTGGACGGAACCCATCTTTGCCAGATTCAAATCCTCTTGACTCAGAAATCATGATGTATTGTTATTGAAAGTTTATACCTTTCCCATTGTTCTGGGCATAAGGACTTACACGAAGCGCATCATCACAGCCAGCTTTTTTAGAGACTTATGGAAAACAGCAGGACACCTGATAAAGAATTCTGTGTGCAACCATTACCTATAATTGCAGAAACTGGCAGAGTACCTTACAAAGAAGAAAAAAATTTCATAAAGCAACCACCCTAACCAAGCGTTACTAAAACTTATTAAGGAAATTTGTGTAAAACCCTATTTGACTGTTTTCAAGCTAGCTCATTATTTAGATTAGTTTCCTTTTACCAAATACAATCTTCTCAGCACAACTTAAAAAATTGTTTTTAAAATCACTATAAGCTTAGTTCTTCAAACTGCTTACCAGGAGTCCCACTTGAAAAAAAAAGTGTTTGAGATTACGTGATAAAACTAGGCGCTCTCCTCTCTTTGATGCAGACGTCAGACTTAAATCCATTGACTGAAATCAATACTGAAGCACATATTTGAGAAGCTTGTGCAGCTGTCTTCAGTTCTGGCCATACCATCTGACTTGGGCTCCTCACCAGCTCGTGGATTTGACGGCACAGGGCACAACCCACGCGCTCGAACACTTTGAAAGTGGTGAGAACACTGCCAGGCTGGAAGGGACCTCCGCTATTACTTGGAACTGGAGGGCAGGGAGGAAGAAGGAGAGTCGGAGCACCTTGGGAGCCTGACCCTAAAAGGCGTGGAGCTACCTGCATATTTATTACCTTAGAAAAGTGAAATAAAATATTCGTGCGCTGGCACAAGGGACACTGACAAATCCATTTTCCAACACTTAGACTAATGTAAACTATTGCACTTGCTCTACAAGGGCCTTCCAGTGAGTGCAGTAATAAATGAATCTTTAATATAAAGCAATATTAGCTCTAATTTCAATATTTACTATGCAGTTAGTGTATTTCAAATGCAGGCACGCTCCAGATACTCTCCCAGCTGTTTATTTTCCTGGCCCACTATCTTTACTGCCAAATAGCACCCTTGGTTTAATCACCTCTCCACATTCAGCATCAAAAGGGAAGGATTAAACACCAACTACAGCTACTCTGTGAACCCTCTTCGGCATCAAGAACAGTCGACGTGTGGGGAGCGGAGCACATTCAAAGGACGGGCCCTTCCTAAGCGGGAGTGAAGATTACGCAGCGCACAGAATTACCCCAAGTAGCAGGTTGCACTGGAAGACTGCAGAGAGCATCAGGACAGCTGCACTTTCCAGATGAAAGATTTATGATGGTATTTTACCACACTTCATGGAATTTTGCACTTCAGAGTGTGAAGTTTTTAGCTTAAAGGCCCAAACAACTTCAAATCTCAAACGGCTTATATTGAAAGAATGTTCCGAGGGCTCAGAAAAGCACACAGAAACAGCATCTGAAATCGGTATACAATTTTCAGATATTTCCTTGCAAATCTGCCTCAGCTAATGCAGGGAAGCACTCAACCACAGTCCGTACTGGTGGTGATAATCTTCTTCGGTCACGAGCGCAGCACAGGGAGCAAGAATTCCTAGGTTTATGAACAGATTTGTACACAAATACGCAAAACACTAACACATCAGAACCAGAAAACTAACACCAAATAATAGCTTCCTTTTTTGAAAAGATATTTCTCAATCTTTTCAGCAACAGAGTCTGAAAAGCATCCAAGGGAACACCTTTCTGCAGATTTCTTGGCATACATTGCGTGCATTGTGTGATATCACGTATTACACACCTTCTGCCTCACTAGGTCCTAAGGTTCAGACATATCAAAGCACCCAATTGCCCTTTTTTTCCCCCTCTTTTTTTTTTTTAATATGAAAGCATATATTGAAGCTGGTCCTTGTTAGCAGGCCCATTTTCATCTCTTTAAACTCAAAGAGAGCAATTCCCTTGAAAACTGTCACAGCATTTTCGCAATCCATAAAGAGGAAGTTCAACAGCCTTAGGTCACTAATCATAACTACAGTAGATACAGAGCATAAATTATGTCTTTCTATTTCACAGTAGTGAATCATGTATATTCTTTTATCTTAATTACTTGATTCTTTCCATAAATCAAATATTCCAGACACGTTTGTAGCCAGTAGGGTGTAAACAGCTGCAACTCCTTCCTCTGAAGTAGTATTCCTAGCATTAATGTTCCATCTCCTTTCCTTTCTGCAAGGTTCTGCGTAAACCTCATCTTAACCATTCCCTCCCATTTTTTTTTCCTATATTCAACAAACATACAGACGCCACATTTATGGCTCTTTCTACAGCACAGTTACTTGTAAACAAGTTGATAAAGCTGTCAAGTGGCCTTAACTCTAATCAAGAACCTTTTCCATATATGAAAGCACTGTTGTGTAGGTAAGTTGCATATATTTTATACCGCAGCTACTCTAGCATGCCTTAGACACTTAACACAGTTCATGAAGATACGTATTACATTGAGTCATAAACATGGGATACAGACTTCCTAGGAAGTTCATTCACTGTAAAGCATTAGATAGTTTTCCAGCAAAATTAGGATACAGAGCATAAAAGAGCAAGTGCAAGCGCTTTGGTGGTGTTAGGCTATTTGAAAAAAAGCCCCTCCAAATCAGACATCCACTGGAATTCTCCAGCTGCAAGGGATGAATCTTTTTTCCCCACAGTCACCAGTATGAGACGTGGCCAGCAACAGCACCTTTAAAATTCAATGTTGTAAGGAACTAAATTTATTATTTGACCTGCCAAAATCCTCACACTGCCTGTGAGTAGTAATGAATCCACTTCATGGAAATCTCAACTCTAAAAGAAAACATACAGCTTTGCACAAATACTTACCTATGAAATCTGGATGAGCCAGACCCAAAAGTTCAACAACCCTAGTGATACATCTGATATAAAAGGAAAGGAATTTGTAAATAGAACAACCTTCTTTACGGCTCACCAAATCTTATTTACAATGTCCTAGACTAGGGTCTGCTGCATTGGTCGTATAGGCCGATTCCAGCACTTGTCCCAGCGAAGATCCTATATTCATCCTAAGACCGAGACATTACCTCTGCCCAGGGTTTTACAGCAGAACTACAACTGTCATATTTTGTGTTAAAACTCCAAGAGCTTCCAAAGAGCTCCATGACATTAGACTCAGTTTAGGGTGCCTCTTTCACCTCTCTCCACTCTTGCAGTATTTCCAAGATGTTTACTGACCTAAGGAAGAAAAAAAACCACCAGAGCCATGAAGATTCACTTATCCAGACAACTGCAAAACGGGTTAAGAAAAGTCACAGAAAGCATACTTAGTATGAATAGATATCAGTATAGAAGAGATATGCGTATCTCTACAATTGTGCTGTTCCAGTTTTATACATAAACAGCAAATTAGTAAAAAGGTTGATTTGACAACAGAATGTATCTGGAAAGATAAGAACCACCCTTCCAATTTTACTACCTCTAATTAGACTTTAACCCAGGATGCTTAAAACACACCATCTCTTAAGTAATGAAGCAAGCACCTGACACACCACACAGGGAGAAGACAATTCCTTTTACTGTTCCTAAAATGCAAACCATGCACGGAAATTGGGTTCAGCAAACTGTAAACTGACAAGTAGGTTAGTCATGGGAGGTGTCTCTGCACCTTCTCTTTGTTAGTAGGGAATGGGAAAAAAGAGGTGTTGCCTTTTGTGATTCTTTATCACACATTGCTCGAGTCAATAGCTCACTTTATACAGCTCAGTTTCAACTGAATTCTGTAATACCATGCTTAGCTTGGTAGCTTGCATGACCAGCTTTTAGAGAGCACTCTCTAGATTGCCGTGAAGGCATTCCCATCATTTAATTAAAAGAAGTCAAGGATTTGTCAAGGCTCATCTCAAGAAATCCACAACTACAGGAATACAATCCACGTCAAGAGGCGTAGTCCATTACTCCGTTCACCAGTCCGCAAGAGCACGGACTAAGTCCTCCCTCATCATCCCAATTTGTTATGAATGGCAACTGCCAACATTTATATGGATTTCTGCTTTGTATTTTATGCCGTAATTACAATTGGTATTTTGCTATTTTAAAAAGGATGTTTTACAAATAAAAGGGAAACACAGTTTGTTGCTTTATACAGCATTCCTTACATGAGATATATTAACAGTACATACAGGTGGATGGAACAAGAATCACTTTACAGAACAACACAGCTCTTATAGTTTCCAAAAGGAAAAAGAGTTCAAACAAAAGTTTAAGATTTGCTTAGCACCAGTTTGTTTGTTTTAGTAACTTTGTACTGCTTTTAACCTTAAAATGTGTCAAGAAACAAGACACTGAAAGGAATAAGATTTAAAAAACCACAGAAGTTGTGCTTAGAAAGCAGAGCAGGATACTTATGCACTACTAATTTAATTAAAGAGTTATTTTCCTTTTAAATACCCTCTAATGGCCCAAAACGAACTCAGGCTGATTTAAAATCAATCACTTTAATCAAAATTACAAGTTCAAATTCTCTATGGATTAGTGTTCAGTGACTACAGAGTCAAAAATGCACATCCATCACATCCCTACTTTTTACTTGCTCCAAGTCCCAGGTAGGGAGAAGAACTGGTTATCTCATTTACACAAAGCACGTGAGCGTCGGGCTCATGCAGACAGGCAGCTAGCCAGCCCCTAAGCCCCGTTTATGCTCTCTCAACAGGCCCTAGGTAGCAGACAGACCTCATGCCTGCCTTCTGCACAGAAGAAAAAAGAATTTGCAAAAGATCTGAAGCTCTATTAGGCAGTCACAAGGTGGAGCTGACTGGGAGCATTTTCCTAAGTGGCTCAATCCGTCTCTCTGCTGCATAAAAAAGGGAGATGTATTGCCTTTCCTGCCACTCAAACACAGAACGCATCCCAGGTGTTCAAAGAGCATCTACATTATTTTCCCTTCCACACGCCAGCATCTTTGTACCTCTCCCCAGCAGGCTGCTCAACAGACATCTTTCCCAGCATGTTTTAATCCACACAAAATCAACGCTTTTTGACACAGTGCTGCGGTGTACCAACCTCAGATTTACCGAAGACAGACCAAATAATCATTTGTCTTCAAGAACATACTTGCTCTACACAAAAATCACACAGCAAGACTAGGAGTAGTGCACAGAACAACGCATCACCAGGGATAATCAGGAAAACTGGCATTTCAGAATGTACACCAGTTGATAATGTGATAGTCATTGGGCAAGGGCTTCGTGGTAAAAGAGGAGCAATGGCTGATCTTTATGGAGACGGACAATTGCTGCCTGCTTGAGCAGCAGCACAATGGAAAAGCAAGAAATACTTGCAAGGGAAGCTACCCTTAACTGAAAATGAATATGCACGTGTGCCAATAACCTCAAACATCCCCAAGTCCTGAAATCTCAAAGAAACTAGAGAAGACAGGAAGAAAGAGTCCAACCAACTCAATATAGGGCAGGGAAGGAGGAACAGAGATTTCCGATTACCCTCACATCTCTGCACAGATTCAGGTGAAGAGGTTTCCCTACCAAGACTGCCAACACTGCAGACACTTGCCACCTCCAACCTTTGACCGTGCACTGTTATTCTAGAGCACGTAGGACAAAAACTTTTTTTAGGCAGTCTCAGCGATGGTCTCCATAACTGAACTCCACTACAACTCAACTGTACTTTCTCCAGTGTAGCTGGAAAAATCAAAGATGTCTATTTTACATATGATGCATTATTCTTTTCTGCCCATGTTCTATTTTTAAGCATCCAGATAGGACATAAAAGCTTAGCAAGATGCTTGTGCATCTAAGCTGCCCTTAACCATAGCTGCAGCGTCGCTATTAGGACAGTTTCACAGCTATGACAGCACAGCTCCCCAATGAAGTCAAGGCTATGGAGATACCATTTTGGGTAGCTGGTGATGGGATGTGTATTATGTCCTGCCCCTCCACATGCTACACTGAGCATTTTATTTTCACAAGAGTTTTATCACTACCTTGAAGAGCAATATGAAGCACATCAGTGAGGTTACCCTTTCCCAGCAAAAGGTAAGCAAGCAAATGGTGAGGGATGGGACACACACTAAAACTTAGTGACCACAGCGACATTTCACATTCCTTAAGGAAAATCACTTTGAAAGCGGGAAAACAAATTTCTTTAATGAATTATCTTCACCAGCTTACGAAGCATAACAATGTATCTTTGGAGACTTTGCACAGACACAAGAAATCTGACAGTGCTCAAGTACCCCCAAATGACCAGAGAGAAAATTTCAACTTTAATAATCCTAAAGGTCAGAAGCATTATTAAACATGACAGATGCCCTCACTGTTCAACACTAGAGGACACAGCTAAATTTATTCTAACTCCATTTGCTCTTGCTACATGTAAAGCAGCTAATGTACCATTTAATACCTTTTTTTTTTGCCTAAAAGCTAAAAATAACAATCTTTTTCCTCTGTATTTTCAAGTTGACAACTACTGATTTATTTAGCAGCCGCTTATCTTAACACCAGGTGTGGTTGGTTTGCTTTGGGTAAGCAGGAGGAAACAAGACAGTACAAAAGTAAAAAGGCAAAAGGTGCTAAAGACTATACTGCCATGACAAAGGGCCTAAAAATACCCCCAAAATAAAGGCAAGTTAATATACAGAGGGATGTTAATAAAGTCTATGGTTCCTGTGTCTACAATCAAGCCACGGCTATTAAACGTGTTCTCATGTACAAATTATTAGCCACACACGTCCCTCTTGATAACAGCGTACGGGAAAAGCTATCCTGATTATACTCTGCAACCATGAGTGGTATATTCTTGTTTTTCCTTGTTTGCTTGATATCTGTTTTTGTCCTTGGCTGACAGTCAGATGGGGAGGTCAGAGGGGTGGGTGTGTTGTCAATGGAATTTGTATCAATTGTGCTTCCTGCTTTCCTTTTTATAAAATTAGCAAAAACAACACAATAGCAATTTTGCAAAATAGGCACGGGATTTCACATTCAGTCCTATTTTTGTCGCCCTGCAATTCTTAGAATTCCCTTTTATTTTGAGAGCCAACTTCTGTATAAAACAGCTTTACAATGAATGGGAGCAATTTTCTGATTTAAAACAAGCTGACAAGCATCATCAGCTCACACTAAGGCGCTGCCCGCCATGTTCTCTCTTTTGGAGCGCATACGTAACGTGGTGCGCGCACACAGACAAGCATCTCGCCGCCGGCAGCAGTGCAGGATGTTCAAACAGCGCTACTGCTACAGGAAGGGCTTCCGCGGCCACTCGCCGGAGCCAGGGAAGGAGCTCACCGAGCCGTTCTTGGGAGGGAATCCTCAACAGCCTCCAGACAAGCTCTCGCTTTTCCCGTGGCAAGAAGCCAGCAGTGAAAATTCCAATTGCTGGCCTTGGTGTCCAATTGCTGCCCAGTGGTGCAAAAACAAACAGGGTAATCGCATGAAAAAACCTGTGGATTATTCTGTGGTGGTTTGGTTTTGGGTTTTCGGGTTTTTTTCAGATGTAGCCCATAGGTTGTAAGGTCTGGATTTCAGTTGCAGAGATCTAGGTCACAGGGAGAGGCATGGAGGAAGAGCTGGAGTTGAGCCCTAAAATACATACATATAGTCTTAACTTCCAGCTGTTTAATCCTTATTCTTAACAATGCTACCATCTGTTTTAAACCCCCAAATATGAACATTCTCCCCCCTTCCAAAAGGCAATGATGCAATTGTGACACAACATTGTAGCACTGTGTAAATTCGTTTAGTTGCACTGGTGCATTGCACTAACAAAGCTACTCAGAAAAACAAAACCAAAAAACCCATAAAAATGCCTAACACTCTTTACTTGACAAAACACTGCCACTGATGAAACTCCAGATCTCTGCCAGCATCAACCAGGTCTAAATACAACACCTTCAGGCAGCCCTGTGCGCTTTGGGAATACAAGATATGCCAGTTTATCTACTTCAGAATGGATGGTTTCTGCTCCTACCTTCAGAAGATAGACAACAACATAAAAAGAATGTCGCTATATTTTTCAACCAAGTTCAGTGAAACTCCAATACGCATAAATCCAGAGAGCAGCCTCATTCCTCTTTCTTCAATTCTGAACTCTCATCTGAAAGACATTTCAAATACCTTGCTAATTTAACACACCGAAAGCAAGCAGATCAACTCAGCACTTGAAGAACAGTCTGTTACTACAAAAAGAAATTTTTTCGTTACATGTATGTGACAAGACCTAACCCTACTGTGTACCACAGCTTAGTATCTGTGTGGAAATGCAAAGTGTCATCTGGGCAAAAGTAAACAAAAAACCTATGGAGAAGCACTGTAAGAAGGAAGGGAACTATCAAAATGGATTCATATGCATCTGGAATGATTTTAATACAAAATGCCCAGCAAATCTCCCTACACTGCTGACAAATCACCAGCTGAGGTAAATCCCAGATAATGAAACATTGTAAGAAAGGCTCTATTTAATAATTTAGCCCCTGTCAAGGAGTTTGTACTGATTCTTGTTTCCAGCACAGGGAGAGAATGTTATCTTCAGCCTTACGGCTCAGTGACAGCATCAGTGAATTTAATGACTGTGCAGCTCCTGCCATGCAATCCTTAAACTGTCACCTCTGATTCTTCATCATTCCTTGCTACTTCGTTCAAAGCCCCCTATACCCACATTTTCATACTAATCTCCCACCCCACACATGCCCCACTGTAATCACAGCAGCATTTCAATCTGCTCCACATTAGACATAAAAGCCCATCTCATTTGCAGACTAAATTTTTTATTTTAAATAATTCAGCACTCCGTCAAACGTCTCATTCGTCTATCTCTTATTAGCAAGTCTGCTCCGTACCTTAATAGCAAACTTAGCCGTGCTGAAGGCAGGGCTGAGCAATCATGGGACAGCACTTCTAGCAAAGGTTTTGAGCAGAAAGAAAATCTTTCAGCCTTTCCTTGGCTGTAGAAGGGGAGATGAATCTGGAGAAGCAAGAATCTATATTAATCAGCATTTTTTCCACACCAAAAAGGAAAGGTCATGCTGCCTCGTAAGTGGCCAGGAAAAATTAGCCACAAATTAATTCAGCTGCAGTTCAGGAACAGAACATCAATTCATCTACAGACAGAATAAGGCTTTTAAATACATAAATGCTTGTGGCTACAGAAACCTCACCCAGATATTTGCATTCAAAAACACTAGCTCCTGTAAAAGTGCAGAGAATAACCAATGTAATTTTAACATGTTTGCTAAAATGCAAGCCTGTATGCAGGAAGAATGCAAAGGAGAGAACGCATACACTGCATAATTTAGAAAAACAGACTTCTTTGATTTTTTCCTCTTTATTCCAGGTGAGATGCAATACTTTCCATTTTATAATCCTTTGGATCACAGTAAAATGATCCCACAGGCCCATACACACAAGGTCATCATACACAGATTTTCTATTACAGGGCACTAGCGGCATTTCACAACTGTCTTTTTATGCACTTCTGCCTTTCCATCCAGACTATAAATTGTTACAAGGCCCTGGGGCAATCCAGCTGTACACTCCATTCAAATCAGGCTTCAAGGAGAAAGCACCACAGTCAAGATGCTTCCATCAAGTAAACACGCAGGCACAAAGGACAACTGCATCACAATTAATGGTGTTTTCTTTTCTACGGCAAATTCACCATTTTTCTGTTTTAAAGTTTCTCTCTGATGCTCAGATCCGAAGTGTAGCCCATTAGCATTTTAAATGTGACATCAAATTAAGTCAAAAGACAGTAAGTCAGAAGCCTGCTGTTGAAATCCATTTGCTGGTTGGGTTCTGTCTCTCTCTGGAAAAAAGGAAAAACCTTAAAAAGGAAATTTGGACTTATTTATCAAACAGTGGAAATTCATACCAAGAAAGGTTTAAATGACAGGATGAGAGGGCAGATTTGCAAGGTGTGTTACATTTGTATAAATTAGGTTGTATCACGATCAGAGATATCCCCTTATTACCAGCAGCTATGTGTTTCTTTTGGCTGTCAGTTACCGCCCTTCGGTTTTGCTGCTGTTGTTCTTGTTTACTTAACTTCCCACTTCACCTCTACTTGTTATCGCAGAGAAAAAAAAAAAACATATAAACATCCTGGATGATAGTTCCACTTTCATTTTTTATGTGTCTTTTTTCCCTTTCAACTTAGAAGTTAGGCTGGAATTGCCTTGGTTTCAGTAAATTAATTAGAAATTTATATTCAATACACTCCTAAGTGTAATGTTCTGTGACTAGCTACCTTTTCAAATCAGTATGCTCCTACTTGAGATGGAAGTTAAAACTTAAGTTTAAGTTCAGCATTGTGCTTTGTTTCTTTCTCCCAAAACACTAATACTCAGTAATCTTATTTTACTACCGATCGCTGCATACAGATAAACATATTTCCAATAGCCATGGCTCTTTACTACTTTGGACATTTAAATTGAGACAAGTACTCAAAGCCGGATACGCATAGGTTTAGAAGCATTACAGAATTAACATATTCATATTTGAAATGCAAGTCCTACTGTTGCATCATATTTGAGCCAACAGCTGGTTATTTAAGGTGAGGAGAAAAGTTTTATTGGGAAAAACAATCTTGTAACCAACACTGCAGGCTTTTTTTGCTCATAACCCACTAAAGCAGCTGCTACCGTCTCCTGAGGAAGCAGTTCGCGCCGCTGGACAGGTCAAGAGCTTGGCAGGTCCTCGCCTGTGCTCCTCTGCACAGAGATAGAAGCGTTTGCTGAAATTCTGTCGGACTGAAAAGAATAGTCCTGTTGGCTTTCTCACTCGCAGCACATCACAGAGCTCTCCCTAAAGCTGGTTTAGTTGCTGCAACTGGGGGTATGCGCACATGTATCCGTGTTAGAAAACAGTTTCCTAACCCAGCGTCATGGGTAAGTTCACATTATCGTTAACGCTTCTTCACCAAGGCCGGTGCTCGGCCAGTACCAGACAGCGCCTGTCCACAGCACTAGGTGTTCAGCAGAAAGCCACTTCGGAAGAACAGGCAGCAGGGTGATCCCTGGCTTTGTAACAGCACGGGTTTCCAAACCAAATAAATTACGTCCTTGAGAATTTCTAAAACACCTCGTCACGCCTCTCTGGTAGGCCCACTGAACACAAACGGCGAATTCTTCAAGCTACCCACGTATCCGTCCCGCAGTCTGCCTAGCTCTTTCAGACTGGTTCTAAGCTATTAGCTAGCACTATACACTGCCTCCTTGCTCCAGCCCGCAGGAATTAAAGAAGCTTCCTTCCAGTTCAGTGGGGTCCTACGCAAAAGAGCGCCAAAAGCCATCTCAGTGACCAGTGTGCATGTGTATTAACTGAATTTCTGCATATTAATTGGATTTTCTCATACAAGTCAGTCATCTAAGTTTTAATCATGTATTTTCATCATCTGGAAGTAATCACAATCAACATTCTAATTAAGATAAAGAGAATGGACTGAATTTGAGGACTTGTTAACCATTAACAAAGAGATAAAAGAGAAACTTCACTGTTTATAATACTCTGATTATAATGCAAAGGATCTGTCAAGGTTTAAACTACAATAGAAAACCATGAAATTGTACTGTTTAATAAAAAACTATAGCTATTAAGCTATACCTTACGTCTGCTGAGAATCCAAGTCTGTTTCTTCAAATGGTCTGATCCAAAAAATAATTCAGTGAGAATTTCCATTTTCAATACATAGCATTCTTCAATTAAAAAAGAAAAAAAGGACTTGTTTTCTTTTTTGGGGGGCATAGGGGGCTGGGTGGAATGAAGCAGCAGAAAGTACTGGTGTGTGAAAGAAACATGGCTGGGTGAGCAGATCCTTAGCTATCTCAAGAAATTCCAGATACTATTCGTCTGCCAGAAACGCAGAACAAGGAGATCAAATTGATTTTGGCCAGGTTTGACTTATTCTTAGCAGAGCTTAGACTTCAATTCAAAGACCACAATAACAGGATAAGTAACTGAAGTCAGGCTTACTTCTCAAGGACTACAGGAAATGAGCGAAGATAGTATCAATTCTGGAAAATTAGCATTTGGGGGGGATGAAGCAACGTTTGATTCCCAGCCACTTATTTCAGAACTATTAAAGTTCAAAACTTTAGGTCTGCAGACAATTCACCCCTCTTCACTTCCTCTTCACTGCCAACTAAAACATGACTCAGCCATCGTTACTCTGCTGTGTATGCTTTGATCAACCTATTTGTAGCACCGAAGAAGATTTAAGAAATACTTTGTGAAGTCTGTTGGTTTTTAAGATTTTTGACTCATGCCAAATTAAAGCAAACAAAAAGTACGCTTCCATAACTTTGTGATGACTGGGAAATTTGTATTTATGACAACAGTATGCTGTTGAAACAACTGCATTGTTAGAAATGCAGTGGTACTATTGTAGAATTAAGTGAAAAGCAGCAGACTGGTGTACAGGAGGCACCTCTTGATGTCAACAACCTTAACGTTTCCTCACCGAAAGAAAAACTCATCAGAAAAAATTATGTGGGAAAGATATTTTAAAAACCCGCACCGAAGCTTTAACTGCTTCCATTTTATTGACTTGCCCATGTCATTCAAACCCCAAGCTGTAAAATTGTTCTAGAACAAAGAAATTGACAGCAAGCAAACCCTGAATTAAATGCTAATGGATCCCAGTTTACTACTCTACGAAATACCATTTTCCTCCTTCTAGTTGTTCAACAGTCAAGTTACATCAATGAAGTATTAAAGCCACATTACTATGCCCTTCTACAAGCTTTATCCACACATTCCAGCTTTCCAATTATATTTTGCTGTTTCTTATTCAAAAAAAGAGTATTTTTGAAGTAACTGACATGGTTAGGATGGGTAACAGGCTTAAAATAAATGGGTAAAGAAGTGTTTCCCAAGGAACAAAACAAGGTTAGAAAAGTTGCTCTAAAGCTAATCATAACCTTGCATAACCCACGTTTACAGAAACCACTTAAACCCAAACACTTGTTGAGCTGCCCTGATGTGCTCCTGCTTGGAAGGAGGGAGAGCACATACTACAAAGTAACTTAAGAGCTAATATTTAGTGCCAGCAATGAAAGAGAAGGAACTTAGAACCAGTAAAAACCACGTAAGGCAATAAACCAAACACAGATTTACGCATTGCTTCACCACAGTTTGTCCCTAATCAAAGTCCTTAAGGATAATCTGGTCTTGAATCCTGAAAGAGGATAGTATTAATCCAGAGCAAAATGAATTAGCACTAAGGAGAAGTTAAAAACAAATGTTCTGGGTCACAAACAGCACAAAATAACCCAATCGATAGGAAAAAAAAAAATCTAGTAACTTGGTTTTGTTTTGTTGCTTGTTTGTGGTTGGTTTGGTTTTTTTTAAGTACAGACAACTCTCTCCTACTCTTCTGATAGGCTAAGGCAATTTCGGTTTTAAAAATGTATTAAGTTCAAGAATTCAAAACTGGGGAAGTGAAGTGAACAAGGGAAAAGCATTTATGGTGTATTACACCCTTTCACATGACCCAACAGCCCATCATATTCTTTAAGGAGAAGAAAAAGAAACTGTACTTGTAACAGTCAGCATTCACGAGTACAGTAAGTATTTCAGTATTTGAGGGCAAAAATAAACCAGCAGATTTCCGAAGAACCTCCTCCTCAACTTTCTGCAAAATTCCCAACAAAAGCCAATCCGTCACAAGTAACTAACAGAATAGCATGACAGCTACTGAAACATTATTCTGTATTTTTACGTCTTCAATACATCACTTCACAACAGAACTGCTGCCTTAAGAGAACCCCAGCAGCTCTGGACAAGAAGGGGTACCCTCAGCCACCCAGCTGGGACAAAAGGGTGTCTTCCGCTTCTCGTGGGGAGAAACACCGGTGCCACCAAAATACACTACACACTGCAGGACAGCGCAACACTCCATTACAGAGAAAACTAATGTTCACTTTAAGCGCCACACATCTTTTTTGCTTTAAAGAACATGTCTGCTCTAGTGCCATGTAGTTTTTATTTAAGCAACTTGGCTCTGTAGGCAGCTGGGAAAAAAATATATCCTTTTCTAAGCAAGACAAGAATCCCAGGAAACACTTTCCATTCCTATCTTTCAAGTCTTTTCCACCAATTCCTGCTGTTTCACTTCAACAAAAATGGGTTAACTAACCAGGTTACTACCTACTGTTGCAGAAATCAAGCTTTCTAGTTAAAAAATATAATGTTAAACTCAGGATTATAAATGAAAATGCACATATTCTTAGCACTTGAGAGTTCTGTTGTCATCAGTAGACAACACCCGTACTAAATGTATACCTAAATATTTCCAGGGAGAAACTTAAATTACATTGCAATCACTGCTATCTTAATAAAAGCTAAATTAACAAAAAAAAAGCTGAAGACATCTGGTATAGTAAAAAAGCTAACATAATGACACTATTTGGAAATCTGTAATTTTTTTTATCCAGCAGCTCTATTATTGCACTGTATTAGATCTGTGCATCTCTGTGGAATTTAACAGATCTCTGCACAGAGGAAGCTTTGCCAACTAGATCTGGTTCAGATCAAGCTATAGTGGGTTTGGCAGCATTTTTTTTGCCTTTAAAGAACCATCCAAGTTACCTTTATACTAAATTCCACTAACCACCTGAAGATTGATGGACTCCCTACAGAATACCTTACAAAGCTGAGATGGTTTGTCAAAGGACTACCAGTTGCCAGTAAAAAGATCACTGTGCCCCTCTAACAAAGTATCTGATAGATACTGGTCATCAATTCCAGAGAGTTTGTCATCACACAGAATGAACACAAAGAGAAAGTTTGTCAACATTAATGCCATAACTAAAATTTACTATCAATTTCGCAAACCCATTAGTGGCCACTATAGAAATTGCAGCAAAATTCTTGATTACGCCAAGACGAAACAGATTAGAAGGCAAAAGCTGAAAAATACGACCTACTAAAAACCAGAATATTTTCTCAGTGGTATAAGGAAGCATCTGATTCAACAGATACACTGGACCCACACTGCACTTGTGATTTGTTGAAAAACAGAGAGAAAGAAAAATATCTGCACCTTTTCCCTGCTAGCCCTTCCCTCATCCACCCTCAAATCTTACCAGCTTTTGAACCTAAAAGGCTCCTACAACAGGCAGCTGGTTTTTGAACCCAGCGCTCAGATCTCAGCATGCAGCCAGCAGCTGAAACGTGTAAGTGAGTTTTCACTCACTCCCGGCTTTCTGCATACCATCCATCTGCTCTTTTAAACAAAGTTCATCCAGATGCAAACAACAGCAGCGATCCAAGACACTGTGCCTTAAAAATACTCACTGTTGCTTCACTCCTGAATCCCAACCCTTTGCTTGGGTCCTAAACAAGCACTGAATTTCCTCAGATTCTAAAATAATACTACACCAGAAAGGAATTGAATCTGTTTAGAAGGGGGGTTTCACATGCATTGTCATTTTGTGGCAAAGCAAGTGTATTTGTACTTGCTGTGGCATCTTCCACTGAAAACACACACAAACAAAAACTTCCTTAAAGACACACAGCAGTTTATTCCCTGTAGTACCTTTCATATCACACAATTCTGAAAAACAAAAAAGTTAATTTGACTAGTTTCTTAAAAATTCACCATTAAAATGGGTCCCAGCTAGGCAGTAATTCTAACACCAGAACACAACATTGCAGCAAAACATCAGGGAACTTAAGCTGCCACAGGCTACTGAAGTATCTTCCATTCGTATTTACCTACCAGCACCAACAAAAAACCCTCCTCCTATCTGTACAAACTCAAGTTTAAAGACAAGCAACTTTCATGGCTTAAGCCCTAAAAAGGGTTTAAAGAAGGAAAAATTATCCCTGGTTGCTTTCTCACTAAGAATATTCTACACATATATCATTAGTGAGAAGACGTGAAACTGGTTAGCTCCCCAACAAAATGGAAGTTACCACTTGTATTCACAGACACTTATGGCAGAAAGGGAATTCGATAAACATTTGTATTTAAGACTAACAGATAGCTTGTTCCATCATATCCAAACCTTACTGGACATCCTTGTGTACCGAAACATGTTGTTTGGGGTTTTCTGCTTGTTTGTTTAAAAAAAAAAAAAGACAAAAAACCCCTAGCAGAACTATGGACATCAGACATGGGGCCAGAGAGAGGTATCATTAGATGAACACAGTTCCCTCTAAGTATCATCGAGAATTGGGCGTAACAAAAGCTATGAAGTTTGACCAGGAATTGAGCGTGCATTTTTCTCCTCTAAGTCTAAGGCACATTATACCAAGCAGATGCTAAACAGCAAGTTTGAACTACAGATGGTTTTCCAAACTCATGACAAGCACTACAGAGTAGGAAGGGACAAGCAATAAAGGAACAGGTGAAGTCCCTTCTGGCGTCATCTTTTTTCCCCAGCAGTGTTCTGTGAGGTTTCCACAGGCTTCAAATCAACACTTTTTCAAAGCAGTTTCTCAGCTGCAGGAATAGCCAGGGCATTCCTTAGAAGCATGCCAAGAAGTTCGCATAGCAGAGCAGTACTCCTGCCATACCTTTGGTGCTGGTGTTATTTAGCTCCCTCCTCAAGAACATATCAGACTATCAACACATTATTGGAAGTGATTTTGAGAGACAATATTAATCTTACAGTGAAACCCATGTTATGGAAGTACTGAAGCAATGGCAGGCCAGAAAGGACAGGATAGTTAAAGTGCCACTTCTTGTTGACAGTTCCCCTAAGACACAACACATGATGGTTAATCATATTTTACTTCTCAATTCCACAAAGTTATTTACGTGAATCCCAGAAAGCTTGAAGGAATCTAGTACCACAGAAATGGTAAAGACCAAAGAGGATAACTGTTACCCATGACCATTTCTAACATGGTTAAGCGGGATTGATCAAATCACTTAACTTCTTCCCATGTGGCCAGCCCTAATGCACCACTGGATTTTTTTTTTTTTCTCGCCCCCCTGCCAGTGGGACGGGGGCGAGAATCGGAGAAAAAGCAAAACTGGTGGGTTGAGATAAAACAATTGAATAGGACAGAAAAGGAAGAAAATAATAATAATTATAATAAAAGAATATACAGAACAAGTGATGCATAATGCAGGTGCTCACCACCCACTGACCAATGCCCAGCCGGTTCCCTAGCAGCAGCCCTGCCCTGTTTTTGTGTTCAGCATGACATCGTATGGTATGGAATATCCCGCTGGCCATTTGGGTCAGCTGTCCCCTCCCAGCATCTTGAGCAGCTGGCAGGGCAGTGTGAGAAGCTGAAAAGCCCTTGACTTAGTGTAAGCACTGCTCAGCAACAACTAAAACGTCAGTGTGTTATCAACATTATCCTCAGCCTAAACCCAAAACACAGGACTATCCAGCTGCAACTAACTCTATCCCAGCCGAAACCAGGACAACTCACAAAGGGAATGACCATCTCCACAGCATCACAGCTCTGCTTCACGTGAAGCAACACACAGCAACAAAACACAGGATGGCAACAGAGACAGGTTACAAAGGAATTAGCAGTCAGTAAAGCTTCATCACGAGGATTTTATGGCCATCGGTGAAGTACAATTGTTCTTCAGGAAAGCAAAAGAGCTGTTCCTCTAGTGTAATTTTTAGTAGAACTGACTCATCTTAACGTCAAGAGAAATTCGTGATGGAAGTACAAGCTAATGCAACAAGGTATACCATCTTACCTGCCATAACTGCTGGAACTGCAAAGAGCGTGCATAGGAAAACAATTACTGGTTTCTCCAAGTCACAAGATCTAGACACTAGAATGCAAAGCTGCTCTGAAATAATTTGTAACATCTGCTTCTGGAGTAGTGTGACTTCATCAAGTTGTAAGTAATCTCACCCTATTTTCCACACTGGAATTTGTGAAAGCAAAGGAGGCAAAACAGTTCTAACCACTAAGATGCTGTTTCCAATACAACTTGAGAAACACGAAAGGGAGTAAGCCCGTTTATAGGGAACACACCACTCTCTACTTCAGTATTTGCTTCTACTTTCTTTGCCACCTGGCATCTGTCTGGCAAGTGAAAGAAGCTTGAACACTAAACTAGAAGAAACTGCCAGATTTTATAGAACCAGTTTCTAGTTCTGCAATAAACACAAAATTGTATCTAATGATGATTTAAGTTCTTACTGGAAAAAGCAAGTAAAGCCTCCGTTTACTTCAAGAATGAGACAGAATGATACTCTAGCCTCATCCCCAGAACAACCCTCACTACCTTCTACCCTGCAGGATAGTGCACATGTCTATCAGACAGCATTTGCTTTGTCATTTTTAACTCCCTCCTCAATTATTTTTTTAAAATGCAAGCTTACAGTCTTTGTTTTTATCAGTGAAAACCACCACCATCAACTCCTATGCCTGAACTGCACCTAGAACAACAGGAAGTTTAGGGTAAGACTCAGACATTTGGCCAAAAACTTTTCGTTTATGACAACCAACATGATAATGTACTTAATTAGTAGGTGACATTTCAAAGCTGTTGACTTTAACTTCCCTGCTTCACTTGACATATTTAGCTGAAGGCAAAACAAGACTGGTTTCCTGTTGGCATCTCGCGCTAGAAGAGAAATCAAGTGTCCTTTCCACTACACATCTTGACTTTCCCCCGACAGTAAAATCAATAGTGACAAACACACTGCAGATTCATTTCTGCTACTATAATCAGCACCAAGGGTTTATTTGGTTTTGTCATTTTTTACAAGTTCCTTTTATGCATGATGTCAGTAAGAAAAAAATATCGAACAGAGAAATTAAGTAACTCAGAGCAGGCAAAAGTAAGCATAAATGAATGACACTATTTCCATGTGAAAAAATATGCAAAATTGCCAGCAACCCTGATGTCATATCCTTTGCTTGTTAAAAACATGAGAAAAGAGAAACCACTCAAAAAAATTTTAAAGGTGCTACAACATACTGCAATACACTTCCCACAGTTTTGCAAACAGCTTTAACATGTTGTACAGGACCAATGGTGACAACAGAAGCTTCAGCTTTTCTTGTTAATATCCTGAGCAATTAATGCAACTCAGCAGGAACTTATTGCCCAGAATGGCAACCATCACATTGTAATTCCAGTCAGACACAAAAGCACCTGCAAGAGTAGTACAACTGTGGCTTAACCCATTGCTAGAACCTGTTCACTACAAATCCAACAACTCCTTAAAAAAAAAAGGGCGGGGGGAGGGAGAGAGCACGCACACTCACAAGTGCCAAGCACTACCATGGACATCAATAGTGAAGTCTACACGTTCTTCTTCACTGGGGTCTCACAAAATAATCTTGTAAGGAGTAAAATAGAAGACTTGTGTAAGAAGTCTTGGAAAAGGAAGGTATCTTCTGATAACAACAGACAGTGGGTGATCTACGTCTGTAAACTATGCATTGATAAGAAAGACGGTTTATTACATGTTCAGAACTTCCATAAACCAACAACAGCAAGATGATCAGCAGTAACAGTTACCTTTCCAAACACCCTGCTTACACTACCCAAAGCACGGCTAAGTCCAAAACAAGCACAGGTGCCCTCCATTTGGAACAGGCAGCAGCTTCCCACTGGGAAGGATGTTTAACCTCTTACGCGTACAAATTCCGATAAAAACAGGCAAACCACAACTCCAACGAATTTGTTCTTGCACAGCCCCCTGACTTTTCACTTTTAAAGAATGAAGTGCTAAAGCATTCTTAAACGTTATTTTCTGGTTTTCCAAATCCAACTTGACATACTGGTCTAGTCTCTCTTTGCATCCTCACTGTCAGTCCACCATCAGCTGAGCTAAACGGGCTACCACAAGGCAGCCCACATGCTTCCATTTAGACAGCTGTGCTATATAAAGCAAGAGGTAGAGGCACAGCCAAATTTAACTTCCCAGGAAAAACTTAACTTACTGAGCCACAATTTCCCAAAAACACTCAACTCAAAGTTAATACTTTGGTGGGTTACAAAACCTTAAAATGATGTAGGCCACCAC
Organism: Gavia stellata; assembly: GCF_030936135.1. Classification (NCBI taxonomy): domain Eukaryota; kingdom Metazoa; phylum Chordata; class Aves; order Gaviiformes; family Gaviidae; genus Gavia; species Gavia stellata. Next base: position 5,150,385 of record NC_082620.1, on the reverse strand, counting down.
TTGAACTCTACAGCCTCGCTAATGAAGCCTATACCAAGGATAGATCACTGTCTTAACAGCAAAACAGCTACTATTTCAGAAGCTAAAGAATCATAGAATCATAAAATCATAGAATCATTTAGGTTGGAAAAGACCTTTAAGAGCATCAAGTCCAACTGTAAACCAACCCTGCTAAGTCCACCACTAAACCATGTCCCTAAGTGCCTCATCCACACAAAAGATGTACTCGGAAGGAGCAAGGAGCTACAGGAAGAGATACAGACTAACAAATAGTGCCATCTCACTGGAGAGTGGGGCAGGGAAAAGGAGGAGATGTGAAAATTTTCCTTACCAGTTTGAAGTCTTGAATGCTGCAGATGAAATACGGGGTATTCGGCCGGCGACTTTCAATATATACGCAATCTTTAAAAAAACAAGATTTTAAAATAATGGAAATTAACTTCTGTACCTCCAAGAAAGAACATAAAAACAGGATAAATTAAAAAACAGCTTAAGATTAGAAAGAGCCACCATTTCATTTGCATAACATGTAATTTATTCCGAGCGTGATCTAAAAATAGAAACTAGATGCTTTATGATGATAAATAAGGGAATTAACTGCATAAAAATTAACTTTTATTTGAATAGACATTTTGCTAGAAAAACAAAAGGAAGTCATATAAGACCATTCTGAATTTACTTAATAAAAATGACCAGGTCACAACCTATGAACCAGATCAAAATAAGACAGTAAACTAATCGGATCTTTTGTGGTTAGCTCACTATTAAGAACCTAGCACTAACATATTTTCTCTTCTAATTGCGAAGAAAACCAAGGCAACCAATCATCAATGAAATGCAGCAAACTAAATTAGATTTACCTCAGGGAAGGACTGGGCTTTCTCAAATTACATTTGACATGACAGAAACTGAGTAATTATTTTTGTTTGGTTTTGACAACTGGGCTCTACAAGATTGCTGTAAAATAAAGTCTGTTGTATTAAAAACAGTCTTGGCAATAACCACAACAAAAGCAGTGCCGCAGAATAAAATTACAGCAAGGATGGGAAAGAAGTGCCTGATTAATGATAATGACCTTAGAAATCAGAAAACTCACACACAGCTTGCTAGAAGGCAAAGATGCTACTCCCAAAGCCAAACAAATATTTCAAGGACAGTCATTGTGTTCTCCTTTTATATTCAGCTAGGTAACTGCTATGCAAAAGACAGAAGACAAAGAACACCAGCTATTCTATGAATGATTCTCCATCAGTCTTTTTATATTTCCACAGAAAAATTCCAAAGTCTTGGAGAGTTTTATAAGACATGTTTCAAAACACAGCTAACACCCAGCTTCATGTCTTGTAAAAATCTAGAAGTTGATCAAGACAAGCATTGCCTAGTTCTTACGCTCCACGAAGAGCATTCCTAAGGATGCACTGTCATTGCCTATAGCAATAAAACTTCTTCCTCCTGAAAGGGAAAAGAAACCCTTCCTTAATCATCTGAAAGCCAACCTGTTCTCAAGAATTCTCTCACCACTGAGAGTTAACTCAAAGATTAATTTAAAAGAGAGCAACTTAGCAGCTATTCAGCAGGACTACCTTAGGACTATCAAAAGTGTAGGAAGAGTCTTAGCAGCTACATCAACCAAGCTGGAAAAAGCTCAGGCATTTCAAATCTATAGCACTTCAGTGATACATGCCAGAATTACACGGTTGTGCATCTGATTTTAAATGTGGCAGCAGTGTAACATCCTGTTCTAATGAGAGATAGAGGTGTACAGTACCCATCTTCACTCATTTCAGGTAACTGATGTTCTTCCAGGATCAAAGCAATTCTGCTGACAAACCAAGCTTTAAATGCACTTAGCACCTTCCCCAAATTCTGCACTGCTTATTGCAGTCATGCAGGTCTGGACCTGCTGCTTTTGGCCACAAGCAAAGTCATACCCAGCAACACTAGCTTATACTTGCATTCCAGTAAAACATCCATATCTTCATTTTATAGGCAAGAAATTATAGCCTGAAGTAGTCAGGTGACAGCCACAGAATTTGTGTTCTGCTTACACCAAAAGACGTTCCTCTCCATCTCAATGGTGAGACTGAGAGGGGAAAAAAATTGGAAATAGTCCTAGCTTTTCTACCAGTCATTTAAAATTAAAGCGTGAAATTATTTTTTCCTCTGTTTTCTGTTTCTTTGCTTATCTTCCTAAATTCTCTTTTCAGATCATCTCTACAAATTTGTGAGTAAGGCTTTATTTTGTCCTATGTCAGCAGTATGTCAAGGCAATGTAGTCAAGGTTTCTAGAAAAACAACAAGTGTCAGAAGAATTACCCCTGAAAGCTAGTACGCTGTGTTTCAGATGCAAAACTGTTCACCTCCAGCATCCTCTTTATAGGCACTACCCATCGAAATGACACTTTTTTTTAACTGGAAAACCATGACAGCAAAGCAGTACCTCTCTTCCCCAGCAGGCTATAAAATAATCTCTACATACTAGTCTCAAACTAAGCCTGCTGATCAGCATAGCTAAAATCCCACATTCAGCAGGAGGAATTCAAAGGCAAAGGTATTTCTCGGTTATACCGACCCATGATTTCAATCTAGACTGGAAAAGATGCTGGTCTCTGGCGGATGCAAATCAGGTTGAGGTCAGAGCACGTAACTGTTGAAGTCAGGCAGGTCACCTTGGCTTCTGCAGAAGAAAGTCTTCTGAAGAAACTCTCCAAATGCCAAGCACAGCTCACTGTGGTCTGCATCCCCAGCGAATGTGAAGGCTAACAAACAGCTAAAAGCACACACTTCAATTCTCACCAAAACCTTGTTGTGAGATGTCAAGTATCAGGGGCTTTTAAAACAGAATTGGGAAAAGGTTACTTAGACCTTCCTCTTCGGCATAAAATCCATTTAGCACAAATACCACCTGGTGGTGAACAGATCTGGCAACTCCTTGAATGAAACTCAATCCCCAGAGCACAAGTTCACCAAACAGATCACCTGCTCAGGAACATCTCACAACCACATGCAGAGAAGTGTGAACCGAGGGCTAAGTGACAGCAACAGCGCACAAAGGGTGGCCTGGAATGTAGGCTTTAACAGAGAGCATCTGCGTCCCCTCAAACGCTTGAGCCAGGTAGCCACGCACGGAGGCATTTCCTGCTGGTGTATCACATAAGTGCAGTAACTATCTGAAGCGAAGCCTGTAAATCCAAGTGTCAAATTTCTACCTGCAACAACATTTGTAAAACAGGTTTCCTTGCGATGGATGGAGAATGGTGCGGTAAACTGCACTTTTAATCACTTCGCAACACCATTTCATAAAGTCAAATGAGCTTGGCAAAATAGATTATTTTTTTGAAGCTGAAAATCTATTGCTTATTTTACAGTAAAAGTCAAAGACCCAGGATAAGAATCTGGATTAATCTGAAATCACAATTTTATCAGCATCAGTGAAGCTCCTCTCTCCAAGTGTATAGAAGGAATGTAATTATAGCAGAGTCATGTCCATGTTCCCACTAGGAGACACAGATATGTAACAACTCACAGCTTGAGTGGTCTGAACCAGAACTTGGCATGCAAGTTCCAAATCAAGCAGTTCTCCTGTTTTGTTTTTTTCCTATTAACTAGAAGTTAACATTGTTGAGCTTACACAAATTTAACTGAAATCTTGGAGAATTTCTGTTACTGTAGTAAGTTTTGATTGTTCATTACAAAAGCATCCACAAAAATAGCACTGAAATGAATTCACGAGTTCAGGCCAGAAATTCCAAAAGCTTTTTTTACATGAGAAGCACCACTAGTGACCTTTCCTACGCTTGCTGTCAGTTATAGCTCCATATGAGTCCTGGCCTCTTTTGAGAACTTCTGCACATCTCTTTTTAGCATAAAAATGCCAACAAAAGTAAGAACTCCACTTCAATACAGCTGGCATCTCTTTACCAGGTGTCCACCCGATGTAAACTTAACCCCAAGTACACTGAGAGGTAATAACAAAGAAAAGGATAATGGAATCAACTGAAGAGTGAAACAATCAACACTAGAAAAGCAGGTATTTAGAGACATTGTTGTGCTATAAGCATTAAATGAAGCTTTAGAGCAAAGAATTCTACATTTTAAAGCAAAGTAAACGGAAATAGTGAGAAAGAGTTAACTCATATTGGATTTATTATGAATCCTCAATATCATTCTAGCATTAGCGCAGAGGAGGAGATGTGGTCAGGAATACAATCTTTCAAAAATGCTAGTGTATTTTCCAAATATAATGATTTGTCTTAATGATGATGGCATCATAGGAATCTATGCTAAATAGCAAGGCTACATAAGTATTTACGTAAGTAGAATCAGTTTGAAGTTTTCTGCTGCATATTTGCACTATCTATAACATGACAAGCCAAATGTCTTGCACCAGGAGTCTCAAGAGAAATAGAAACTTCATGGATGTAAAATACACTGAAATCTTGGGGTTTTTTTTCTTTTTTTAGTAAGAAAATAACAAACAGTTTTATATAACAACCTCCAGTATCTCTGTAGAATCAAGAAGAATCCCGTCCGTTTATTTCAAGCACGACTTACACAATTTGAAATTGGTCGTTTGGAAAAGGCATTTCCTAGCTAGGATAGTAGCAGCTGTTGCAACAGCACGCATACGTACATTTTAAAAGCTTGAGATATCATATATGTAATCAACCATCAACACCAGAACAACAGTAATTCATTTGACTTGTAACTCACACTTACATAGCACTTTTCATCCAAAATCCTGAAAATCCCATAGAAGCTATTAAGTCAGGCTCTCTTGGGAGGTAAGCGTCTGAACCACCTTGCACCAAATGCATCCTCTTCGCCTCCTGGTGTTGATACAGTATGATTCAATCCGGATTATTCAGAAGTTATAGCAATTCAACTCTATCAAAGTGTTCCTGCACCATTTTGTTAACCCAGACTTCCTTGGCTAATCATTCCACTTAGACAGCCCTCTACTCAAACCAACTGCTCAGTACCCCAGGTGAGACATCCATTTACATGATGTTCCACCACTCATTTGCGGGAATTTTTTCAGAATTCACTGGGGAATGTCTATAAAAAGCCACAAGATTTCAGATACAGAAAACACCACAACTTCCAAGATTTTTTTCCTTAATATCACAGTTTTGCAAGCCTCATTTTCAGAGTGTTATCAGACAGCACACAGAATAAACAGCTAAGCATCCCTCTGAAATGGCTGACACAAAAATAAGAGAATCTGGCATCTACTATGGATAAAGCAAACATTGATTCACTAGTATATTATATTTAAGTAAGGCACTGCTGGCTGCCTTCCAAGATCTAAAACTAAGATGACATCCAGTTAAGATGTCTCCAAAGCAATAGAGGCCATACAGATAAGAAAACAAGTTAATCCAGGTGCAAAGCAACCTCACGAAGGCTAGAAACTGGAAAAATGCCAAAAGCAGAACATTCATGGATGCATTCACATTAGCCGCTCAAAACTCACCATAAAGAGCAATTCCTTTCATCTACCGGAAATCCAAAATACAAATATGTTATTTTGAAGAACAGCTTCGATGTGGACCCAAGCAACACAGAAAAACAGCGTATCATTTTTCTAATGCAACAAACCTGCGTAGATAAGACTTACACCCATGAAAAATACAGAATAGCCCCTCCTTACCCTTAGCACACTAGAATGTGCTACTGCACCTTTTTTCCCACTGATCACATACTTCTGGAACATTTCTAGCTCTATATGGCTGCAGGGAACTTCCGCATAGACTTAGACAACTTCAGTCAATTCTCATCACAATTGCTCAGGCTGCTTTGTGTCCAAGCATCTATTGCCACTTTGTGACAGCTACGAAAGATGCCTCATTTGCCATAAAGAAACAGCTAAAATACTTAAAATCACAAAATAAAGATGTTCCTCACGCAGACAAGTTTAATCGCTTCTGAATTCTTTTACTGATCAGCAGGTTTATATAAATTGAGTGACATGTACTCTCTCCACGCTAAATGAAAGTCTGAAGCCTGAGGCTGTTTGTCAGCCTAAAATACAATGAACCCATATGCACTCTTCCTTCAGACACCTGAAAGAAATTCTGGTCAGTTATTTCAACATCTATTATTCTAGAAAGGAACTCACAATACAGGTATGATTCAGACATCTATTTGCTTCTGCAATATTAATATTCATTTCTACTAACCTTAGCATTCAATCCTTTCCACTCAAAAAGCCCAACAAAAATCAAACTGACTATAAATTTCATAATTTAAACATGTGATCAATTGAATGGCTCAGTGGCATGTCCATTGAAGTTACTCTACGGTGATACACAATCCCTAGCCCCCTGATTTTCAAAGAAATACTATCCAATACTCAAAATATTTTGTTACTCATCTCACCACATGGAATTATGGACTGAGTAGCCCATAACTGTAATTAAGCCATTCCACTTTACACCTACTCATCCAAGGTGAGTAAGTCACTAGTTTGCCCTCTCTGAGTGTACTATATCAGGCAGTGGACTTGGCTGCAGCTACCAACATTTGGCAGCTTGAGGGCAAAGAAACCCTGACAAGGTAAGTTCCCTGCAAAACAAAATACAATTCAGAAGGCCAACAAATACTCATGAACACCGCTACACTGGCTCCACCTCCAGTGCTTGCTCTTCATTGTTCTGTGACAATCTTTCTCCAAACCCCAGCTGACTAAAAATCCAGACTCACAAGAGGCCTTGCCTTAAACATACGCAAGTTAATCCTGCTACGCATACTGCATCGCCATTATTCTTTCACTTACCTTCTCCCTGTTCCCTTTAACTTGCAAGGTAGTGATAGCCTTAAAGTATTTTTCTTAGCCTGTATTCAGTCCACCTCCAAATCCTTCAAGTCTCCTTCCCTTCCCAGGCATTTTTGCTTTTCTAGTCCTTATTAGAGTTGCATCAACAACTACATTCTGCGTTGGCTGCTCTGCCATCTGCAAAGGTCCCTTGAAAACTGAACTGAAGGATGTGTTTTCTTAGGCAAGGCTCATGACCCCCTAGAATCATACCACTAATAGAAAATGAAAGATGCCTGATTATCTACATTGACGTAGTGATAAATCAGCAAAACAGCAAAGAAATTACTGTGCAGTAAGCTATAGGATGAAATACAGCAATCAAAAACTGTTGCTCTGAACGTCCTTACACACTTACCAAAGGATAATTTCTTTTACTGAAGCATAGTCATCCTCGCATCATCCTGCATTCATTAGAAAATAAGAGCAAGCATGAAGCAAGTAACCACACAGGAAACGGCTGTGCTATACATTCACACTCTGGCCTTCTCCACAGCAAGATAACAGCCATGTGTCAACTTCCAAGGGCCACCTCAGACAAGTTAACCATCTGCTCTGTTACACCACAGAGTTTACTGGTGACAAACCAGCAAACTCTCCTACAGGAAGAAACAAAAAACCCCCAAAAAAACAGCAACAAAAAAAAGGCCAAAAAAAAAAGGCTTTCCATAACCTTCGCCACTACAATGGCAAAATAGAGTAAAGAAATCTTAAGTTCCCTGCACAGCTAGACAGATTCACTGCCTGTCTCCAGCCATGAGTGCATTTGCTTAGTTTCCTATTTCGTGTAAAATGTCCCACTGGAGATGAAGTATTTCTACGACACATGGTACAGAGTCATTACGCCTTTGGGCTTGTGATACTCACCAGATGTGCCCTAGTTCTGAAGGGTTACGTTAATATTCCCCACACTAAAAGCTGCTTTTAAAATTAGAGCTTCAATACATGGACTTGAAGATCTTTTGGAAAAAAACCCAACCACCTCACTTCTCTGAAAACATGAACCTTTATCAGCTTAAATGCTGCAGTTTATGTAGTAACCATCCTCACAGTTAGAATCCTTTTCTGTTTTACCTAATGAGTCAACACTTGCATCATCCAAGAAACAAAGCCTTAGGCTCTCTGCACAGCACCACACTTCCACAGGAAAGATACTCCTTGAAAGCCATTGCCAAGGAATTGTCTACAACCCCTCGCCATCGTATTTCAACAGTCACAAGCTCAGACTTCACAGTGTAGCTGCAAGCAACCTGAGTTCCAATATACACGCATTTCCCAGTTTTGACATCCCAGTGTCGTACTGGATTATGCATTCTTCCCCTCATTTTGCTTTCCTTCAGATATTCTATGTTAGAGTTAGAGGTTCTGAAAAATGATATGCCAGATGTTAACTTAACAATTTAGGTACAACTTAGGGGAGCTCCTCGGACACCGAGTTTGAACAGTTCATGCATCAACTCTTACATTGTCACAACCAACCAGAAGAATCATCGGGTTGATGTAATCAGCAGTAACACGTGCTCTATATTCAACCATTCAACTTCAGGTATACTTATCCCTGCAGCATACATGTACGCTCCTGTTCCACATCCACCACTTCTAATTTAATATAGAGATAACACTTATCCCAACACTCTCATTAAGTCTACAGATTCAGTTGCACCACAGTAGAAATTCATATGATGGATCTGAGAAACTGTAAAAGGAAGTGTCCAGGCAAGCCCTGCAAAACAGGTGTGTTTCATCAGAACATCCTGGATTAAAAAAGGGGGAAAAAAGAAATCCAGCTGTTTATTGAGATAGACCCCAATTCTTTGGGAGACAGAGAATTTTATTTATGGATTTTACAGAGTCTTTTTTATTCATATATATATATATATTTAAGGACTTGAGAGGGAGGAAGGGAGACACACACACTTTACGTGTGTATATATATGTATATATCCTGAATACAAGTTGTGGGATAGGCAAATAATTAAAGGATATTTACATTCCTCCATTCTGGTGCCTAAAATTAAAAGGCTTAGTGTCCTAGTGCCCTCTGCCAGCCAGCAAAGAGGCATGATCAGGCAATTCTGAACTGTTCTCCAGAAACACCTCTGCCCGAGCCAAAAGTAGTGGGAACCCCAAGCAGCGGCTCTTCATTTCAACGTCTCAGGTACTTAAATGCCACAATCCTTCACCACCACCAACCAGAACAGCTAAATACAATTAGGAGCACAGTATTAGCAGTTACAGATCATTAATAACCAAGTGGTACCTTTCAAAGGATCAGAAAAATATTTGCAATATTAATGAATTCTAAATGTTGAAATCTGAATCTGCCTGTATTCCAAATACAGGAAGATTACCAAACCCGTGAAAACAAAGGTCAATAATGGAAACAGACCTCTAGCTACAGCAATACATTTGGCATGATGGTTTAGTAACAAACTTAGAAACACAGGGAGGAATGCACTGGGAACAAAAAACACGTGGTTTTAACTAGAAAAATATTACCACTGACAGGTAGGGAGCTATACAGTTGCCTCTCTTCCCCCCATATGGCTGACAACAAACAAATCACTAGTCTGATCTTGAATCCTGCTGAGCAGATTTCAAGCAACACTGCTGGCTCCTTGTCAGAAAACAAGGTGCCAGAGCCCTGGTCTGCAATAAATGGTTAACCCATTTACCGTGTTCATCTGAAACTCACGGGAGTATTCTTGATGCCTGGACTATAGTTCTTATATGGCAAATGATTTTATTATAAACTGGTATCATAGCGAATCCATTTTCTTTAAGGGGTTTTGCTGCTGTTTAATGGACTGTCAGTATAATTTAGATTTCATCTATTTAAACTCATTCAAGCCTGGCTCCTGATTGTACAATAAATGGAACATATTTCTATTCAACAAAATTAATGACAGCTAATTGTAGTCTGCAGTTCCCAATTTTATAAAAGCAACTGTTCTCCAGTTCAGGCACCCAGCTACATGATTTCCCACACCAATTATTTTTCTGCGCTTTTCATGCATGTCCACAACACTGTACAGTTCTTATTGCTAGATGCATTCAGACATACTTTGTTAACAATTTTGATACAAACCAGACATTTTCTTACAGAAAGTAGTGTTACCAAAAAATGCCACACCGAAAGCAGAGACACCGTAGATGCTCAGCCACTACCTCATGCTAGGGTATCCTCCTGTCTTAGAATTGTTTTTCAATTAAATACATGGAACAGGAGACGAGGTGGGCATAAGAGTGCAGGTGACTAATTAAATAACCAGCTAGTCTAAGAGCTCCTTCTTTAGCAACAGATAAGCTTTACTGCACCCATGCCATTTAAAACAGTCTTTTCTGATCTTTTAAGGTCACAACAAACTTTTGCTGGAGGTGCAACATTTGCTCCAAATGCTTCTCCCTGCTATTTTACAAATGCCTCCATAGCCACCTGTGTCTCAGACCTGAACTGGATGCATTTCACTAGCTCCTCATGGACACTCATTTCTAAGTACTGTGGAAGGCACAAAAGATGAGCAGCACCACAAACATACCACCACATCGCTACATGACCTCACTTCTTTAGATATACTTAACTTTTTTTCCCTATTAAAAAATCCTTCGTGTGCTAATTACAGCACACTTGAAGAACAATGGCTACAGATAACTCTGATACCTTAAATGCAAGCATTAATAATAAGCCTTAAGAAACCAACAGAAGAAGTTGTCAAGATCTACATGAAATCAACTGAATAATCTCCATAACGCCTTCGAATAGAGCACACAATTGGCCGATACGCACAAAAACCTGAAGAGATTAAGGGGTCGAGATTATGTATCAGTTGAGATACGGAATCTTTCTTCTCACGCACTTTACATTCCCTTGTGTTTCCCAAGTTTTGGTAATGCGTCAACCATGACATTAAAAGAAATCAACAGTATACAGCTGGCCCATGAAGCTGTACTTAATGTGAAAAATGGCATCTTTACACAGCTTTGAGTTTAAGTTGTTCTTCTGTTGAACCATGCATAATTATAACTCCATGCTCTAGTAGGCAAAACAAGCACACCAAGAAGACTTGGAAGAGAAAACTCTTCTGCTCCCAAGCCCACCACAAACACCAAATGGTTGCCTAACTTCTCTCCCTTAGCTACCCTTTTGATAATTGAAGTGCAACACACTGCAATACCTCATTAAAATATGGATGGGTTTTATTTATGTAGCCCTCAACTAGAAAAAAATTACAGCCATTACTATTTCCCTAGTAACTGGCCCATCACTTCATCTTCCCAATTAGACAAATGGATAGAGAGTAACCCATTTTATAAGTTGACGGTGCAGCCCTGAACAGAAACACATGTTCAGAGGGAGAAAACTAAATGTGTCACTTGGGTGAGGGTGATTTTCACAGAATACTGTATTTCAAACACTGCAGTCTGTTGCCTCAAAGCCTGTTGTGATGCAAATACAGACGCTCCTGTCAAGTAAGCTTATGTGATACTCTCCCTATTGTCTACTAACCTGATATTCAGCCAGCTGCAAATACCTAGCAGCACTGAAAAAATATCTGTATTTTTAAAAAAATCAATACATGTTTTTGGAAACAAAAAATATTTTCCTATTGTTTAAATTGGTAAATAGCTCCGAGATACCTTTTATACAGAACAAATTAGTGCAGCAGCTGTAAAGCTGATCTTACAGCAGAAGTGTATTTACTTTGTTTCAATACCGGTATGTTACCTTTTTTCCTCTCCATTTTAAAGCACAATGATCATGCTAGTCAGCTGCTTAAATAAGAAATGCCCATTTCAGGAAGAAAAAAAATGCTTTCTTCATTATTAAGAAAAGAAGAGTGCAATCACCACAGTAAAGATACAAGCATAAATTTTCAAGCCAAAGAAAAATAAATATACATCTACATTTAGGTATATTTCTTTCCTAAACAAACAATACAAATGAAAAAGTCTTAGATCTATATCAGTTTTCATGTACATCTAGCTAGTCCTTTTACAGCAGGGTTTCTGATCCTTTTTTGCTTTAAATATCTTTACTGCTTTTGGTAAAAGCATTTATAACACATTCTGGACTTTGAATAAAAAAGACAACTAGACAGAGCCATTCTTCCTGCCAATGCTGAAACAAAGCAAAAATATTTTTATTTGTAGCTCAATTTGCTTGAGATGCTTCTTTAGAGCAACACCTGCTCTGCTACCAGATACTGTTTATACAAAACTACCTCTTTAGAACAAAAGGAAAACCAAATAGGTTGCCTAAAATTTATGCTATTACAGGAAAAAAAAAGAAGGTCACAGATCAGTTAGAAGATACCCAGTTACAGACAAATACCTTACCAGTGTAGCCCATCAAGCAGTAACATGAAAATGGAGATAAATTTTAAAGGAGAATTTATTTTCATCAATTCTCATGTTGTATTTACCCTCTTCCAAACGCTCCTCTCTCTAATGGTTAATGAACAACATGGCAACTTCCATAAAGTAGGAATAAGAAAAAGCTCTGGCAAGTTCATACACTAGAAGTTCAAACTATTGTAACTGAAATAAATTGCGGGCAGGCCATGAACAATTACTGCAGCCACAAACTCCACTTTCACTCCTTGAAAACCATTATTTCAAGGAATTCCTTCCCCTTAGTCCAATTTTTCCACAGTTGCTTCCCACTCACTGTTTTTTTACTCCAGAATTTCCATTTGCCTAATTTCATAATGGCATGCTACATTCCCCATAAAGAATTACTTTTTGCTTAGGTTACAATCGTTCTACATTCACCCTCTGCAAGAATTACTCCCTAATGCAGTCTGCAAAACTGCTCATATCTGTGGTCCACAGTTACTTACGGTAATTAAACCACAAGTTTTCAACGGTGGCTGTTGTAGCCACACACACAGAAAATGTCAATAAGGTGTTCACGTGAAGTTTCACATTCATCCTCTAACAGCTCCAAAACGCCACAGCTTTACAAGGTATTTTTATTTTGCATTACAAGCGTCAAGGAACATGTTATGAAGTTCATTTAGTACACAGCATATGTTTATAGAGCTCACATAATGCACGTTATTTCTAGTAATACTTCATCGTAGCAGTCAATGGTTGTACGTCGCCTTTTGTTAGCGACCCATGTTTTGGTATGACGGAACACAGAGGGATGACTCACAGATAAAGTATTAACAATAACTTTATAGAGAATGTCTTATCTAAAATTCTCCACTTGCACAATTCATCTGTTATCAAAACACCACCACAATTTCAAGTAATAACAAAGACAATACAAAAAACTCCCTGTTAGGCCGACGCTGGCTAAGCACGGTCCCAGAGCAGATCCCCAGCCTCCCACCCCTGGTACGCTCACCTCCTCCGTGCGGCTCTTCACGATTTATACACAAAAGCCAAACAAAGCCAGAGGAATCCATTTGCTAGATCAACCTTGATCTGCACTTAAACTCCATCTGTCAAGCACCAACAGCTGTCCACATACAGAGCAATGCCTGCCACATTTAAAAGCAAATATGGACTCAGTAAATGCATCGTCTTTTTTTTTTTTTCCTTTTTTTCCCCAGTTTGGCTTATGTTTACTGCTTATACTAACAGCACATATACAGAAAATTAGTTATATGCAGTTAAGTAGTTGATGTATGCTGTCATGTAGCCTTAATTATTTTCTACACTTAATACTATTCACCAATCTTGAAAAACTACTCTTTCCATAAAATCTCAAAAGCTGAGAATAAAAACTAATTACAACCACTGTTAATATCCAATAGTACAGAACAATAACACCACAAGTTTCAGCTGCACGTGGAAACAGTTCTCTACAGACTTCAATCAACTTCAAAGAAAATCCTTCTGTGATGCTTTTACGCATTTTTAAATGTTTTTATGCATTGCATTAACCCTCCTGACATGTTTTAAGACTCACCTACTAATCCAGGCCTTTTCTGGTTCCCCCCCCCCCCTCCTTTTAATTACTAAAGGAGGAATGGGTAAAGAATGCTTTTGTTTCCATTGAAACAAAAATATTAAAGATAATGCCATCTTCTAAAAAAAGATTGTTACGAGTTTTCCTCACCACTATTCACATATGCAGAAAGGTTGAAAACAAAGTGGTTTAAGTGTGAAAAATAAGGGAACTCTTATAAACACATTAAGCAGCACAGCTCCTGAGGTTATTCCTATTTACAGCAACCGAAAGTCTGTCACTGAATATCTGATTATTTCGATGATCTAGTACCACGATGGTAAGAGACTTTCAAATGAAGAAGAGGGAAATACAGAGTGCATCGTGTTAGAATACATGCTCATTTCAACTATGAAGCTTTTGAGGGAAGAGAAGATCACACACGCAAAAATACGCATCTCCATGACAAACTTGGTCAATCCACGCAACATGGACAGAAAACAACAGTCTAGCCAAAGACCTCCGAAAATTAAAATGTGCAGCTGAAAAAATAATTTTGTTGCATTTCTTCCTTCTGCCCAAGCATAAAAATCAGATTTTAAGACTTCCCAGAAAAGAATTAACTTTTCTTCCCCCTACTTTTCAGCAGCCTAAAAACACCTGCCAGAACTTCAAGGTTTATAGAAAAAAATTCATATTCATATTATATGTATTTTTATATTCAATTCTGCCATGGCCACCGTGCTCAGCTGGTAAAGCTGTCAGAACAAACAGAAGGCAGCATCTAGAAGAATGACAAACACATGGGTCAATGGCAAATACAAGCCAATCACTGTCAGACCATGCACCAAAATTCCTGCATTTCAATTTCACCAACATTCAACCCAAACAGCAGTACACCACTTCTTAACAAAGTAAATAGAGGGAGGAAGCACTTTGGTTTGGGTTTTGTTTATTTATATTTTTATAAAGCTGATGGAGGTTTCTGGATTAAAACAACCATTTCAGGAATTTCCTCAGTTACAACAATGCAAAACATCTCGGCACAGTTATAATAAAGGGAACATTTAACAATTAATTACACCAGCAAAAACTAAAGCTTAGCAGTTTAGAAGTCCTAATACTTGCTCACTAACCAAATTGACAGTAGATTTTAAGATATCTAGAAGAAATCTCAGTCTGACTGGATCTTAGGTAAATGTAATTCTGGTTCCACTGTGATTGAACTCCACTGGCCACGCTCCACAGGACACTGATGTCAGGCCTGCAGGTTCACACAAAAGATGACCCATCATCTTTTGTTATTTTCTCATTGTGACAGTGCAATAACCCAACACCTTCAAATCCGAGGCACTGAAGACTGCAAACTACTTCATAGCTTATGAAGTGCTCCCTTTGAAAAATGGCCACATACTCTGTAATCACAGAACGTACTGCAGTGAAAGGTATGCAAGATCTCACTTTGATACATTTGGTGACAACTGAGCAGCAGTATTTCACAAGTGTGCATCCGACCTGCAAATTCAGTCTCTCTTCCCTTCTCTGATGCCTGTCCAGATAATAGCTTACGGGGTTACGGTGCCTCCTAAACAGCACTCGGGGACAGAAATCTAACAAACCTTTAAAGAGACATCAACCTGTAAATCCAAAAAGTTAGCACTCAAGTTACATTTTCCAGTAGCAATATCTCACTTGCATTCTAGTGACAGTGATTTCCCATACCTTAAAAAAAGGCAACTAAACGAAAAAGTCCAATAGCTGTCCCAAACAGTGATTGCCTAAACGTCTCAAAGTGGCAAAGAGACACATTCCTATTTTTTGTATACTAGGCTAGATGTTCCAGGATCCACATAAAGCTAATTCTGCCTCTTTCCCTGCACCATACCAACCCACACTTTCCATATCTAACAATCTGCACCTCTCCTTCAAGCTTCACACAGATCTTAAAACACGTAGGACGGAGAGGCTCTCAGGCAAGCTATTCCAAAGCAATTTGCTAGAAAATGATAAAGCCCTATAATGTACTACTCTCCCTGCAGAAGCATTTCACCTTGTGTCACCTCATGTTGATTCCTCTTGCTGTTGTGCTGTTTATATAGCTACTGATGTCACCGTAGAAACAGATCCTCATAAACCCTTTTAATTCCTGCAGATCCTTTTAAATGTTTCTACGCAGGCAGAGCAAACAATATTGTCCTCATCTCCAGGTGACATAAAGTCATCTGTTTTCCTGAGGCTCCAAATCAACTTAGACTTTTATCCAACAAAGTTTTTCCAGTCCAGCATTCAAGGTGCCATCGTGATGACATTACAGCAGCCTGCTCAGCAGCAACAATACCCTCAGTATTAAGTTATGTGCCTTTAAAATAGCAATACCCTTCCTGATGTGTTGAACAGTCTGAGGGTGAAAGAGGACAGGAACCATACAGCTTCCTCCAGCAAGAAAGGTATGCAAGAGTTCAGAGAACAAAAAGGAACAGGGCAATAAAAGTATCCACATAACCAGCTATTATTTTGATGCAGATATTTCTGCTATGTACTTTTTCCAGAATCTTAACCCATTTACTTCATAAGAGCAATTTATTGGGATACTGAAAAGAAGATCTCCATGTTGAAGGGCAGGCTGAAGATATACAAGAAAAATACCTCTACACGTCAGGTCCTTAGAAGACTAAGCATGTTGTTGCCCTCCAGACCTGGGAGGGAAGAAAGGTTCTCTGGAACAGTATGATCACTACCTTTTTCACTTCCGTTACATTAGCCAGAAATGTAAAAGTTATGACAGGGCTCTGTGTTTTCCATCACATCGCTCTCTCCTCCAGCTAGGCAAGTCATCCTCTCAACCAAGGATCAAAAGCAGGGCCTATACAAAAGCCGCTATGTCACTCAACTGTGTTTGGAGTAGCATGGCACTTGGAAAAAGCCTGGACAGCTGCTCCAAAAGCACCTTAGCCACTGAAGTCCAGTATAATACACTGACAGCCATTTGGTTGACAGCGCTTCAGTACGTTCTTCGACACAGAAAATCATACACGGAGACCAACTGTCTAACCCAAACAACAGATGCAGTTATAAAGTCTGGTTTGCACAGCAGAGTATCAAAGTATTCAAATTCACTTACAGTCTGACAATCAAAAAAGTAGAACTGCAAAAAACATACTACCAAACAAGACCACCCGTTTTAGACTACACCCAATTAGGAGCCATGTGTTAACCATATTGCCCGTGCATACAAACTGTACGGGAAATCAACCCTTTCAAACTGTGCCGTCTTTTGGCAAAAGCCAGTAGGATAGCAGGGAATCAATCTGCACTAGAAAGGGAAGGAAATTCAGCATTCAATAATCTAACTGAATCTAAGAGGAGGGAAAAAAAATAATCTCAGTCTTGATGCAACTCTCTTACACGATCATTATCTTATGCTAAGGAAGCCTATAAGCAAATCTTAATACACTTTGTACAATAAAACTTAATTTGTTAACCATGACAGACATTTTGACAAAAGCAAGGTAAGAACTGCGAAGAAAGAAAGAAGAAAAACACACCCCACAGATGAGATTTGGAAGGAAATGGGAGTGAAGTTGTGGAAGCTGAGAGGACAGATGGGTAAGTGGGCCAACAAGCTTTTAGGATAGGCCTGTGTGATTTCCAACAAAGTAGAGAAGATTAATTGCATCGTGCTGTCTAAGCTCTACGCAATAAGTTTTAATACCTGGTTTAAAGCTATGCATACATTCATTGTATCCATGCAAATTAATAAGACCAGTATTTATATAGTAACAATATAGTGTAACCTTTCATTTGAAAAAATTCTAATGATCTTGATTACCTATTTACAGTTTACTTGCTATTATTCAAATTAGCTGCTGAGCTCAGCAGAGAAAAAAGTAACATTAAGTGTTGGATTAAATACTATACAGCAGTGGGGTAAACACAGAATGAGATTTTAACCAAGGAGTTCATAGTAAGAAAATGTAGACCTTTAACATTCATCCGTATCAGGGAAGAGTATTTAAGAGAAAGAATCAAGCGAATGGAGAGGATTTCCTTTCCTTAAAGCCTAAAAGATATAAGCTGAAGACAGCTAGCTGTTCTGCACACACCTTTAATTTTCAATTCTAATCCTTGCTGTGCAAGTCTTGTTCATTTAAACTCTCTTAATCCCTCTTAAATTTTATGTAATTTGTACCCTTAGCTACAAATACATCTCCCTATATGTAACCTAGCCATAAGACAGAAGCTAAGATTTTCTTCTGCAATAGATGCTAAAATTGTTTTAGAATCTATTACGCACTGGAATGTGTGTTCAATATCTCACTCCTGTTAAGAAATTATGTTTTACATAAAATTTAAAAATCAGTATAGTCAGTTAAGGTTTCAGCTAGGCTCATGTCCCTCCAACAATGAGCTAGCCAGTAATGTGTATTCTCACTTCTCTCTGCAGTTTTCAAGACAAGAGACAGATGCAAGTTTAAAAAAGGACAAAGAGCAAACTAAACAGAAAAGTTTCAATGCTAGGGTACACATCTTAGGCTAATTACCACTCATAAAATATAAAATTTAATAAGCAGATTTTTAAACTGCAAAACAGGTATAAAATATCTCAATTATCACAAGGCTTTCCTTGTTCTTCCACTAGATAACCTCCTCCACATCAGATACAACCGCTTCCCCCCACCCCCTTTTCTTCAAACAGTGCAGAACAATGGACAAAGAGAAAATGAAGCAAGCTGCCTGTGGCCGGCACTAGCCTGAGCCGAGACCGGGCTTTCAAATCCTTGACCAGATCACACAACCTCTTCCAAACCCTGCCGAACACCACTTGTATAGCGGGGAACTGCTCCTCTGCCAGCCAGCTCCCTGGTCTGCAACCACCATCACCAAAATACAGTTGATGAAGTACTCTGCTTGTTAGAGAAGATTATTCTCCCGCACTATCAACTATGTGTGCTCCCCAAAGTCCGATAAGGCCTGAGTGGTACTTGGCCAGCAATTACAGAGTATTCGCTGCGTGCAGGTTCTCTGACACATCTCCATGCCTGTGCTGTGACTGAGGCTTTACCTTGCATTTCAGTCCATAAATACACTCTCCCCCAGCGTGTAATTGCTGGCAAGTGAGAAGGTACAAGCCATAACCAAAGCTCTTGCCAATCTGTAAATAAAGAATATTTCTCTTCTGAACAGATACTTTTGTGAAAAATACAGCATAAACAATCCAAGCGCTCCCCACACTACCAGCATTTACAGGCTCTCCCCTCCTTTGTCAATTATCTGGCAAAGATGCAAACTCTGTGTAACCACAGTTCTGATTCCTGCTGTTCTGCAAATATCCCTCCATCCAAGTACTAGGTACTCCAAGCACTGCATCTACTAGATTAAGGTGCTAGTACTTCTCCATCCTTCTACAGGATACAACTGAGATCAAACGGATTTTCCATCTTAATTTTAAGCAAAGTCTTTTTGCAATAAAGCCACTGTGTTGCATTGTACTACTGGGCCCACATGACAGCTGTTCTTAACAGATTCTAAATTATTTTTCATCCTCTGACACCAAAAATCAGATTGTCATCAAAGCTAACGCTTTTGCAGGCTCCCTATTGCTACTGCTCAAGCAACAAATATTACTCAGCTACAAGCCCTGACCAAGAGAAAAACGTATCTTTCGAATGGTTTGAAACGATATTTGAAGCATTCAATAGATAAGCTATTCTGACAAACATTGGTAGATCTAAGTGAAAACAGACTACCACTTTCACATGGAATAACAAGTACGGAACGCAACACCTCCAAAATCAGCAAAATTTCAGCCCATCTGTATCTGCAGCTGACAGTGGCCACACACACAGCTAGCATTTTAGAGCTTTTACAGCAACTACAACTGGATAGAGCATTTACAACATTTACATCTGTACTCATAGAACGAGATTTCAGTAGTTGAGACATGCAGCACCTCATGGAAAAAATGGGACAAGATTTCACCTCATTAGTTTCCATGGTTTTTAGTTTGAATCCATCTCTATTTTGCTCCAGCAGTGTTACTACAGCACACTGATAATTTTACAGAAAAGTAGTATAAAACTACCAGAGCCCTTAAGCCAGTGCTTTGAACAGGAAAGCCAAAACGTAACTATTCCTTGTGGTGGAACAAACAACTGCAATCGACACTTTTAAAATGCTGTGTGGGTGAACACAGAAGTTTTTACTCAAATATGAGGAATAATCTAATTTTCAAGTACAATTTCTGCTGTGCATAGGCATTAGCTAGCCACTAATGAGGGGGTGAAATCAATGGCATGATAGGTATGCGATCTTAAGTCACCTGATTTATATTTCACAAATAGAAGACAGGAGAGGAGCTCTACAAAGAAATCATAGGTTTGCAGAAAAACTTGCAGAAAGGTTGAAAGATCTCTCTACATGCCACCTAGTCAAATCTTGAGCTCAGATCAGGTCTCGTTTCAAAGTTGGAGCAAAGTGCTCAGTACTTTATCCATTTCAGCGTTGAAATTCCCAGGGACAGAGATTCCATACGATACACGGATAATTAATGCAGTAGAAAGAAAAAAGGGTGGCTCTTTTTCAAAGAGGAGCTAAGTTCATTCCAACAGATCAGACATTACAAGATACAGTCAAAAGCTTTTGCCTGCATATCCATATTTGTCTCCAATGGAAATGTGGCAACCTGCCCCCAGGACAATCGTAATCTAAATTAACAGATAGCACATTGTGCTGTCTGCTGCAGCCAACTGTCTGGTAGCTCTGGTGCACAATTACTTTTAAAGTTAATAGAACGGAAGAATTTCTTACCTCCAGGCCTGTATACAACATCATCCTCTGTGATAAAGGACGTTATTTCACCGTTGTCTGTTCTCTCATACCGGGACTTCTTCTTGGGTGGTTTCTTTTTGCTCTTCTTTGTGGACTCCTCTGTGGTGGCACTGTTGTTGTCATTGTCCTCATCTTCACTATGGTCACTTTCTGCATAATTCTTGGCACCTCCTTCCAATGTACAGCTCCGTCGAGGACGCGAGTTCTCACTCTCCCTCGCCTTGTCTCTCTTGTCTCGCTCCTTATCCCGGTCTCTATCCCTGTCCTTCTCTTTGTCTTTGTCTTTTTCTTTGTCCGCTGTCATGATTCGCCACGTGCCTTCTTCTGTCCTCTCACGGCTGGGCCTCCGTGAAAGGTAGACAGTGAGCCTGGGCTTCAGTCTTCTGAATTTCTCACTCAAATCCAGGAAAAATTCAACCACTCCAACAACCCCAGCGTTTTAAAAAGGTTCTTGAAGGGGTAGGGGGGGAGAAAGAGGGGAAAAGCCCATGTTAATATTCAAAATTCTTTCAATTTCTGAAAATAAAAATTAAAAGCAAAGAAAACCCCACATCCTAAAGCAATTCAGTATGGAAAACACAAGACAGTAATATACAAGGCAGTCGTTTGAAGCATTTGTAGGAATGATGACTTATGAAGTGCCTGTAAAATGTTTGAAGCTACCTCCATCCTCAAAAAGATCTCAACTCCTCAAAAAAATTCTTTTGTTCGCTACAGAAATATAATAACTTTTTGGATGGCAAGTGCTCCCTGTGAACACGTATCATTTTATAAATGAAGCTGAATAGGAAGCATGCAAGCAAAAAAACATTTAGGAAGGGACAAGTGCAAGAAAAGAAGAGTCTACAACTTTTTTCTCAAAGCAAATGAAAAAGCTGAGCAAATGGCTGTGTTGTTTTAAATCTCAACACCACTAGCAATGGATGCCCTACAAAACCAGTACAGAGTAAAGAATGCCATCTGCCGCCTCCAGGACAATCTGTCAGGAAGTCTTCCCCTATCCCGCTTTTCCAAAAATAGAGCTAACCTGTAATCCATGGATTACAGGAATGATTTAATTGAAACCAAACCACAGTAGTTACAAGTGCACTAACAAAATCTGCTTTTCCATATATCAAAAATATGACCTTTCACGCTTGATTTACCAATAACAGAACACACGGAGATGGATTTTATAACTCATCGCCTTCACACATTCCATTTCCTGCTGGGGAATAGGAAGGGAAGAGATAATGCTTTTTTTTTTATTTCCCTATCATTTAATCAATACAGTTAACACCAACTGCATTATTTTTTTCCTCCAATGCAAGTTTAGATAAAAAAAATTGGACTTTCTGTTACAAGAGTATTTTTGCAAGCTTGGACCTATGGGCCAGGATCCTCAAACCACGACCAGTTGCCTACTGTTGTGGTGTAACCCCTGGGGGCAGCTAAGCACCACTCAGCCGCTCACTAACTCCCCTCCAGCACCCTGCAACTGGGGTCTGGGTTAATTCCCCATGAGACACTATTACCATACCTCAGTCTAATGAAAGGTAAAGAATACCGGCCCTCTGCAGTTATATCCTTCATTCCTTTAACTCAAAATCAAGAGTTTCCTTTCTGTTGGTCAAATCAAAGTGACCTGGACTGACAGGTTGCATGACACATCTTTGAGTGACAGCCAGCAGCACATACATTAGAATTTTTGGTACCTTCTCTGGAAAGGCTCTAGTGAATTTGCACTGATTGAAGTGCTTTTTAATATTGCTCAATAGCAGCAGTCTGAACAAGAATCATAACATACCATTTCTTCTGTAAATATTGATGTAAGAAGGCTATTTCAAGAAGGGTGCATCCAACATACAAAGGTAAGTTACCTTTTTTCCTTAGTTCACCAGGATAAAGGCAAAATTTACCCACACCATCTCATACGTTTTCAAGAAGCAACTATTTGGTGCAACTCAAAATTAGTCCACTGCGCGGAATGCTATAGCATGAAAGTCAGGGACCTGACAGAAGATGGAAGAATGTTCGTACATTAGGCATCTGAAACCACATTAGAGAAGGAAAAAGACTATTTTTGGTTTTAAGAAGTCAGCTGAGAAGTCAGTGATCCTGTGTATTTGAAATTTCTTCAGCCTTACACAAATCTCAGATTACAATATTCTTGTCCCTGTTGACTACTACCTTCCAGCAACGGAAATAGCCAAAGAGAGACAAATTGCTTTTGCTGATACAATTCAGGCTGTGGCTTGAACCTCTCAGGCATTTCCTGAATGAACAATCATCCAGGTAGGAAATGATTCTATTTTCTTTCCTCCTTATAGCAGCTGCCATCATTCTGATAACACACAAGGGGGATCCAACGAAACTCCAGTAGAGAAGGCTACAATGAACCTGTCAATTGCCAGAGAAGTTGCAGATGATAGCGATAGCAATGGTCTACAGGGACTCACTAAGAAATGTCTTAAATTTCTAGAGGCTAGGAAATTCCCCAGTAGCAAGCTTGAGGGTTTTTTCTCTTGTTGTTGATACAAAATTCACTTTAGAGAGTAAATCATCTATTCATTTTGAACGAAAACTAATTACTTTCCCAGGGCAATCTAAAAATTACAAGTAGCAGCACCTCAACCTAGGTACAAGAGATCTTTATGTGTTCTTTGGAGATCAGAAACTAAAGGATATAGGATACACCTAAAAATTTTATTCAGTGACTTCAAAGGATGGATAAAATCCAGCCACTTTGGATTACTCTTAGGTACTAGCCCCAGTTCTTAAAGACTCCATTTTTGAGATAGGTACAAAACCACAAGAAACTGAAGCCGAAACAAAAGAAGTTGTTCTTTCCAGAGCTTTTTCCATTGCCTCTCATCTTATAGTATATCACCACACTCTCCTGTTTATTAAAACTTGAACGTTGTTTACAAGTTAATTTTGGAGAACTCAAAGGAAAAAAGCCAAGAAGCAAGCCTCAAGATGAAAAGCTAAGGAGGTGCCAACCACCCCACATCTCTAAACATAAAGGAAAAAGGAATTTAAAGTTCCTGTCTGAAGGAAAAATAAACGAAAGTTGACTAGCAACTGACAGATAATTAATCCATATTAATTTTATCTGCATTCTGAAACATTTCGAGCTCCTCCTTGTATTCTCTAAGTCTCAAGGAACCAGAGTTGCGCAAATAATTCTGAGAAAGCAGCCACAGTTTCAGTGCAAGCTGCTCCTTGCCAAACTTTACTTTGAAAGTAAATTTCAAGCGAACCATTTTACACAAGTGGAGTCTGTTCAAGGGTCAACACCACATCAAATACACAGTGACCTCCATACGGCTGGCACGTAAATCACTTTACAGAAGTCACATACCAAATGCACTTCCCCTTACTCTATTTTTCTACCTTAATCAACACTTTTTACGAGTATAGGCAAAACCAACTTGCCAGCAGAGAGCAAAATCCCACTCCACAACCTGCCAGGGAGCGCAAGAAGAGAAGCCTCCGAACGCCAAGGGTCACACACTGCAGAGGAAGCACTGATGAATTCCAGTTCTCGCCATTAACGAACAAGAACAAACACCGCAGGACTTAACACACCTCTCCACGTAACTGCCTTGTTTCTCTCAGATTTAATTCAAACACAGTACTTCAGTGTTTTTATTACAAGTCCAATTATAACATGGGGGGGGGGGTGGTGTCCCTTCCCCCCCCCCCCCCCCCCAACAAAGTTCTGCATAGAGAAGTAACATTGAATAAATAAACACTATGTTCACAATGATTTAGATTACTGTAGGGATGTGCAAGAATTTGCATATACCACAATTTGCTCAGTTAGTCTGTTCATCTATGACACTTCCAGCTACAAATACAGCAAAATTGCCACCCTTCTCCTAGCTCCTGTTTCAGGAGAACCCATACAAAAGTGATTTTCATAGCCAATGTATTTATGACCAGTACAGAATGCCTCTTCATCTAATCACAGTATCTATCTAGTTCAACTAGGATTAAAAGGCAAGTGCTGAAATCTCATCGCAAGCACTATTCAACGTTCCTGCACCAATATATCACGTTTCCAAGACTATTTCACAAAAAAAAAAATACTCAATTTCAAAAATATTGCAGGATTAAACCAACACCATCATGAAAGAATGACTACTTTTGCCTCGCTAAGAATAAAGCAGTCACATAACCTTAAGAGTAGTTGCATCATGACTAGGAAAAACGAGGAAAGATACCGTTACATGACCTCAACTGTGTAGCACTAATACAGGGCTACCAGAAGAGCAAGAAAAAAATTTTTATCAGCAACCACCTAATTAAAATTAAGCCATTATTACCACAGAGAAGGTATTTGATAAATGATCTTTATTATTTAAGCAATGATCCAAACATGTTTTAATGATTCCAAGACTTCTTTGCCTCTACAGTGAAATACATCTCCCCTTGCTACCTCCCCTCTTTTTATTTACTAACACCAGAAACCAAAAGCAAATAGCCATTTATAAATAGAAGCATACACCCAAGGCTTGGAAGGATCTTTTCAACCATAAGAGCAGAAAGTATCTTACAACTGAAATACTACATCATCTAAACTTAAGCATTTGCATTTCATCTCGCACATTCTTACTTCACCCACCAATCACGCCAGAATGGGAAAATACTACCAACTCCATATTCAAAAGCTATAATGTTGCCTAATCACTCTTGACCAAAATGTAAATACTGTGAAAACATATCTGCTGACTCAACATTACTCATCAGTTACAGAAGTTGTAGTGAGTTAAGCATTTTCATCATTCTATATGTAATTGTGCATGAATATGGAAGCCACAAAACTAACACCATCACAAAAATTACTAAAATATTGCAAGCCTCCTTTTTTGTTCTCTAAAGTAAACTGGGATAATACATCATGTATATTGCCAAATACAGTAATCACACAGATGTTTAAATCTGGATTAGGACAGTAGAAGCAAATATATTGAAAATCTTAAGTGGTTTTTGGCAAGCTCTGTAGCTTGGGTTTCCAGTAATTTTACTCACTGGCAGCTCCTCATTCTCACTCTATCAAACCACCACCAAAGCAGCTGCTTCTGTCATCATACTACAGAGAAGAAATTCAGGTTACAGCACCACAGGTTGAAGAGTATTAACTGCCTTTGATACTGGTTTACTGCTTCTTCCACAGGGAATTTTTTAGAGATTAATCTTGGAAAGAAGTCATTTAAGCTAAAAGGGGAACATTCACTTTACAGTGGCTGAGACTGGTACACAAAGGAGCGGAAGAATAGCCCCCGTCCATTATTTGCTCAATGCAAGTTGAAAAACCTGAGGAAAAATGTTGGCTTCACTGCAACCACATCATAAGATTTTTATTTTTTGTTATTTTTTAACTAGAGCCTCAGGATAGGTCCACTTATCCAAGTAAGTTTACTACATCCAGTATGGGACAACTTCATTTATCTCCACCCAGTGTGCCATCCGACATTAAAGGTCCTTGTTATCTCAAATTGCTTAGAAGCCAAACATAAGCCAAAAATATGTTTGCAGAGCTACTCGCTAAAGTCTTCGGTTCTCTGCTTTCTAGCAGAAAATGCAGACACCTATGACTTCAAATCACATTCAAATGCTCTTATTCCTGTTAAAATGTTCAGGTCTCCAGAGATGAAGAAACAGAAGAAAGTAGGATTCTTGTAGGAGACAAGAGCCTTAATTTAGGCATCTGGGCCAGACATGACGAAGGCAAGTTGGCAGTAAGCGTCCCCAGTAAAGAGAAGTCTGAAAGTAGGTGCTTCACCATGTCAGAACATGGCCCCTACAGCATTCTGCTACTAAGTACGATACCCCAAGCACATTAAGTGCTTTCAAACCACTGTTTTTATACAGAAAAGGTGTTCAACATTGCACAACACTTTCTCACAACAGTTTAAATTGCAACAACTTCAGACAAGCCTCGAGGATGACTCCTCTGCCCACAGAAGTTCATTCAGTGCAAATGAGTTTGGGAAGAAAAGCACTGCAGTTTCAGTCCCTGCATTCCTAAAATGGCCTTCTGCATCTTTCACCCGTTTGACAGACAACTTGAGAGCAGCATTGCTCCAGAAAGTAAGACACAGAGGTCCCAGCCACCTTTCAGGACACATGATACACATGCATCTTATCACTAGTCCTTCTCCACTTAAACCCAAAAGTAGCCAGGTGTTAGAGTTGACTCTCACTAAACCCTTCTCAGTTCCACTCCCAAAGACAGAGAGAACAAAAGATGTCATAATGAATATGATTCAATCTGCCTATGTATTTTCAAATACAATCTAAAGAAAAGTTATTGCCAAAGTATCTTATGAGAAATCAAGCAGGCACAATTTAACCTTTAAACTTCATTTAAAAAAAACTGAAGTGTGTAATCATTATTTTCAACTGATCATTAACCCCCATTCACCTGGTTGAGGTTTTTTCCCAGCATTTTAAATCTAGTTCAAATTAAAGTTTCATCGTTTGTTCAGACACAAAAGCCTTCACATCCTCCCATCCAAGTCAGGAGAGCAGGATACTACTTATCCCATGAGAAATGAGCTATAGTCAATCTGGGCATCAAGAGTCATTAAGATGGCCAAACTCCAGTTACCCATTACACACAGCTCTACAGTTATTTGATCTATACACCTGGAAATCATTATCAGAGCAAGAGGCATACATACCACCTCTTCACACATTAAGTACTTAAACCTCTTAACTAGTATTAAAGAGTCAGGTTTTAAAGATAATGTGAACTCAAGTCCAAGAGAAATGCTGAGAGACAAACAGGAAGGCATTTAAGCACGCAGGGTAACTAAAAATACGGTGAAGAGCTCCTTTTTATTATTTAAGCCAGACAGATAAATCTTTTAACAAGATTTGTTTGGTCATGTGTTACCAGTCTTAATAAACACAACAGGACCATTCTTCTGTAAGCTTTTAGTCTCACTGCAAGATAAAAAAGGCACTGTTTTCAGCAAATGCCAGATTAAAAGAAGTATGTGCTGCAACTGCTAGAGTTCCTTCCACAGAGTTTTTCTAATTTTGATGTCAAGGAAGAATTTTTACTTGGCTTTAGTGCAAGGGATTAAATTTAAAAGCGGGAGAAGAAAACAGCCCATAAAGATTCCCCCATATACTCATAAGGTTTGAAGAACTGCTTTAAGAAAACCTTCAGGATCATTTGTGATAAATAACCCTAATAAGACAACATCAGGAAAAGGAAATCTCATCTGCAGACAGAATGAAGTGCTAAACTGCAAGAATCAAAATGCAGCACTAGCATATATAGTTCCAATATGTACATGCCTGCTTCAATCACACGAAAGCGTCGCTTCTCTACAGCTTACACTTCTGAAGATCCCACCTTTATGACAAAGCTCATTAACCACATGGGCTCGACCTCCCTGGGGAGGCACACAGAAGTTTAACCTTTACATTTCAGAAAAGACTAAGAACATCTGTTACCAACTTTCTCCCACATTCTTTCCCTACCTTCCACTTGCTGTTGAAAATGCGAGTTGCAGATATTCAGAGTGACAAAGTATTTTAAGAGTTCATGCAGGATATCCCTCAGAATATTCCCCATGCCCACGATCCATTCATCATCTCAAGCTGGAGAGCCAGAGCTACTAACTTCATGACAACACACATCCACAGGCTGCAAACTGAAGTCAAATTCAATGAGAAACCAGCATAGGAAGGAAAAAAAAATACAGCAAGAGCCTTATACCATTACACTTGGACAGTATTTCACAGTTTGGAGTGAGATTTTACTGAAAGTACTTGCCCCAACTTTTGTAATCCAGATCCTGCTGAGTTTACCTACAGTGTTTTCCAACCAACTGCCACACACAGAGCCTAAACACAGATCTTTCCCTGCCAGTAGTAGGGAACGGAAAATGAACCCCGCTCCTGAAGGCAGCGGCAGAGAACTATCCTATCTGGCAGCATATGCAGAATTGCAAGCCTGTCAACACCAGAACTTCATAGATAGTACTGGGCCTTCTGTTCCTTTACACTTTGTATTTCAACAGAACCCAAGACTTATATATCACATCCCACTAGACTATTCTACAACAGTGGACAGCTGCCAAAAGAATTGAGATTCACGCAGCCTTTACTGCTGTGGCACTACCTGTTGTGCTGTGTTCAGTGTAATACTGGTCTAATACTGCCACTCCTGCCCCTGAAATACAAGAGTGAAAGCTTGGCAGGGATGGAGTTGAGAAAAGGTTAATTTCAATAAAAATGCTTCTGACACACTGCACAGTGACTTCTGTTTGTTTGTGGTTTTGGGGATGCTGAGGGAGGGGTCAGTTAATAGTTAGAAAAACAACCTGGAAGTGG
The DNA here is from genome assembly GCF_030936135.1 of Gavia stellata. Classification (NCBI taxonomy): domain Eukaryota; kingdom Metazoa; phylum Chordata; class Aves; order Gaviiformes; family Gaviidae; genus Gavia; species Gavia stellata. Next base: position 5,121,505 of record NC_082620.1, on the reverse strand, counting down.
TTTCAAAAGTTATTAAGAAAGACCTGGTTATGAACATGAACACAGCCATGTCAATTCAAGCGACATTCTAACGCCAAATAGGAAAAGAAAATACAACCAACTTATGCAGCCTTGAACTAGAACAACTCTTCCTGACTGATGTTACCAAAAGAAAATGTTGATAGCTATCTTCTGCCTGACAACCCCATGCAACAGTACCTGTTGCAGAACCTTAAGATGTCTTAAAAGGGTTTGAGCATTTTTAAAGCTTGGATATCTCTGAATGAAGGTAAATATGATGAGCCTTTTATAACTTTAGGATTCATTCACTTATTTTTCTGCAAGCTTTAGAGGACAATTGGCTTCCAAACTTTTTTCCTACAACATTAATGCACTGGTCAGTAAAAAGGTTAATTTTCTTCCTCTGTTCTCATGCCCAATATGACTCTCCTCTGAGGACTGTGCCAACCTAGTCAGTGCCTCACCAGCTTTACAGCTGAGTGGGTGCTGAAGTGGTCCACTGCCTATTCTTGAATGGGGTCTGCAACCCTCCGGGAAGCAAGTCTGCTGAAAGTCTTCTAAAAAGCTCTTATGAATCTCTCTCTCTCTCTCTCTCCAATGAATGATATGCTTCTTATCAGCTGTCTTCCTTATCTCCTTCAGTGGCATTTTGAGTTTATAACACAAATACAGCACTGGAACACTTTGGCCAGTAATGGCCATTATGAGTTACATATTTACTGCCCATAGCTCTTCTAAGCCCTGTAAGTGCATGCAATTAAAAGCATGTTTGTTCACTTTGAACTGCTCTCTACTAATCATCCCCAAATGGTTCGAGAAGCTAGTGTGTAGAGAAAGAAACAAACAGGCACTGACTTCATCAGCATGTCTCACAGCTGAGAAGTAATCACCCCTTGAATAAAGGCAGACAATTCAAGGTGTTTCTCATAACAGACAGTGACCTTTTTTCCCCCCTGCTATTTACCCAGCTTGACCCAAGAAAAAACAAGAGATCTCGTATCTCTGAGCCATGCCTTACACCAGCTATGCTCACAGCTGTCAGTTTTTAAATCACAGCCTGTATAATGCTGCATATCTGCACTCTCCCACTGCACATTCCACCTTCACACTGATATGCTCCGACTTGGGATATTATGGCATCATTCTGAAATCCAGGTCGAGGGTCTGTTTGACAGACGAGCTATACAGGATGACAGCTTCAATAAGACCATAAGTCCCTCTCTTCAACACAATGTTGATGCTACAAAAAACTTAAAGGACCAGGAGCAGAGAGTGAAGGAGTTTTCTCCCAGAAGTAAAGGAAGATTTTCACAAGGAAAAAAAATTACTTCTGCACTTATCAACAGAAAATGACAGGCTATTCTGCATGTCTTCAGAGTTACATTTTCAGAGTAAATTTTCATTTTACTCAAGAATGTTTCAAGTATCTTAAAATCCTTCCTCAGAAAGCAGCCAGGTTCACCTGGCAATTGTGAGTATTTTTGAAGATTGGAGTGGTAAGGATCTAAGAAGAAAGTGACATTTCACTTTGTGGTATTCTAATTGGCATAGGACAGGTAGAACAACTTATCTACCTGTAAGAGGTCATAAATCCAAGAAGTACTAAGAACAAAATTATACAAGACAGTCAGCTTTGATGACAGAGTAGACTAAAAGACCAGGGATAGTATTGGGGTGAACGTATCAGCTCCTACCTCCTCTGAAAACAGTCGGGCAATTTATGTACTATACTCACAATAGCAATCCGAGAAAAGCTTTCTGAGAACGCCTGCTTTTAGACAGTTTTAAACACAGGCTTCCGTAAAAGTAATGTAATTCCAAATAAGCCACAATTTCTCCCCACATTAATTGAAGAGCAGCAACATAAAATCAATACGGACTTAAAAAGTTTCTGTACTCCCAATCAGATTTCTCAATTTTAACAGATAAATTAGCTAGACTTTATAGTCTCTCTCTTACTGTTTGGCGAGGAATCTAAAAAACAGCAGGGACACTGGAGCTGTCTGCACACTCATTTTGATATGAGGCTGTTTGGTCACCGCCTGAAGAGTTCAGCCCTCATTTACCGTGCTGCGACACATAAAACATTGCTGACAGCCCCCCCCGAATCCTACGCCTCTTTCCCCTCTCTCGCTCACCAAGAAGCTGCAGGGCTGAGTGGCTGGGTGGCCACTTCAAAACCAGAGAGCAACCAAGATACAGGACTACAGTACAAAATTCAGATCCCAGCCCACTGTATTGATCTACTCTATTAAACCATGATGCTTAGAACTCCTCTAGTCATTTAAAAAGGTGCTTTAATGGCCTCTACAGTCATAATATATGGGAACAACAATGATCCACAGACAGTAAATACAAAGCCATGTATTTATTTCCTTTTCTCTAAAGTAATTCAGGCTAATGTAAATGATTACTACAATATAGGTCTGAGTAATGTAACACCATTTAAAAAAAGGACTTTTTAAAATGCCCGTGTAATGCAACATAGCTCCCTCGCTTTAAAAGGCTGTTAGGGGAGAAAAGGCCCAAGGGACCTGTAAAGAACTGCTATTGTAACAAGAACTATTATCTAGGGAATTTCAAGTCATTTGGAGCCAAGAAAACATCTGCATTATGAGGTTGCTTAACAACATTTAAAACAGAAAAAAGTTAAACAAGAACTTGTTATGACATACTGCAGATTATTTTGAACAGATTATACTTCTATCAGCCACAGTTACTTAGCTTTCCTTCCAGCAACCATATCAAGCCAGAACTGGATCTGCAGGACAATTATTCAGCCAACAAAACACAGGTAAGAGACCAAGAGCGAGATTAGGGTGGAGACCCTAAAACAGAGGCAGTGGCAACTATTCCACCATCACCACCACAGACTAGCCATGGGACAATCCATACACCAACAAATAAATTACACTTTCTCCTGATAAATCATAAAGTATTGTAAAAAAATTCAATTGCTGACAGAAGTCTCTGAAAAAGACAACAGACTTTCACAAGCAAAAAAGGGTAAACTTTGAAAGCATACATATGAATTTCTTGACAGGCAAGTCTGTGGCAAAAAAAAAAAATCTGTAGTATGTTTACTAAAATAGGTGAAATATAAACATTCCTAAATGCTGTAAATTCAGACCAGGGAAACACCAACAAAGAAATCAAAGCATACAGAGAAATTCCTGCTACACAACAGCAACCAAGCTAACGGTAACACTGAAGAATACTTCCATGAAACAGAATCGTATGTCCATTTTACAATAGCTCTAGTTTTAAGGAATGCATAACTATCAAAGTTACCAGTACATCCCATACCTATGCCTTCCTGTGAAGTCACTTATTTTAAGACCAAAATGAGTTTTGCACAATACTGAAAAGATTCATTTGCGTGCGTATTTATCAGAATGAGACCATTGCTGCTTTACAGGCAACTGCAAATGTAACTATATCTAGAACTCTACCCACTTACAACTAATTCCAATTTCCATTCTAAATTTTATTTTGGTACCGCCATCTCTGCAACATGTCTACAAATGTCTACCGAACTGTCATTCCCTGTATGCAGACGTATATAGCTATGCTTTTCTCCATTGGACGTTTCATTTTTCAACGGCTGAACACCCAGCGGCCCTCTCACAATCCTTCCATCTTCTACAAAGCCTCCAAAATATCTTCATTTAGATCACCCGAACGAAAACTAGATCAGGTTATTTTTGAAAAACCCCTTTGAGAAGCAAAGAAAAAAACTCTGTTCTTCAGCCACATTAACTGATTTATTTAACTCCATGCAACTGCCTGTGTATTTGAACTACTCAAAATGGAAGAATAACTGCAGGGTGGGCTCCTATGACAAGCTGACTGACCAGACATTTCCCCTGAAATGCAGCTATAATTAAACCAATTTCTCTCTAAAGAACACAGCATCCTAGGAGTTGCCGAGACCATCTACAAGACTAACTAAAGCTATGCCACTTAAGTGCTCCATAAAGTTCCACAACAGTGGAAACAAAGAAATTCTGCTCTTGCAGTCCTACAAAGGGGGGGAAAAATGGTACAATGTTATCAGAATGAGCAACAGATATTAACAGGACATGTTTTTGTTGTCCACTGTTTCAAAATACTTTTTATATAAGCATCAAGACAGATGATATTTCTGTCTACAGCAACTGTCTTTAATTTCAGACATTGGTCTCATTTTCTGAGGAGCAGCTTATTTTGGTTAATGACAGAGCAGACGTCAGAGTTTTCTTTTCTACAAAGCCTCTCTTCCCAGCACAGAAGCACTGTTGTAATCATGAGATTAAGTGTGCTTATTCATGTGTGAAATGCAGGCTTGATCTCTGTCTCATGTTATATACTGTCTACAGCAAGTGGTCAGCATATTCTTCATAATTTCATAATACTTAACAACTGGAATGTATTAAATTACATCTCTCTCACTTTATTGCATTTACAGAAAACAGTAACAAATACTAAGTATTTAAAGTAGTAAAACCTTACTAGTGGAAGTATGACCTTCGATCTTTACTCTTCAGCTACACAGGCAGGTTCTGCTATGAGGCAGCAGCAGTATTATTCAAACAGCAAACACACAATACTGTGTGCAAGAAAGAATACACACAAGCAGAGAAAGTTGTGAGACAGAAGTGTACTGTTTAAATACAACTTTGCCTGCAGTAAACGTACACAACAGCTAATTATCCTTCTATATTCTTGCTAAAGACTTCGAAACGCATGTTAAAAGGTATTTGCAAAGAGGATCTATATTTCAAGAGATGACATCATCTCTTGTATGACCTTAAGTGATAGAAAGCCAAAGCTGTCAATATTGGCATTTGATTTCCAACATAAATAGAAAATAGAGCTAGGTGTCTTTTAGACATCCATGAACACATCCAACTTGCCCAAGGTCACACTGAGACCCTGGGGAACCTGCCATAACCTGTCTCCAGACTATACTCATAGGACTCAGCAAGACACAAAGCATACACCCACCTCCTCCCCTCAACTTCATCTCTACCGCTTTAAGAAACACAGAAGAAAGTCTACACTGCTCATGCATACAGGTATATCACAGCAAAATTTGTTACTGTCCAAAGCCCCTGACTTTATGTTCCTGCCTCTTCAAATAATGAGGACTTAAATCACCACATAATATTACGGCATGATTCCCCTGTTCAACCTGTAATATTGTGCAATTGTAAATACTTCATTGTATCTTAATCAGAAAGGGCCAGCTTACTCCCATACCATCATCAGCTAAGACTGAATGTGTAAGATAACAGATGGGAGTGAACATGTAATTAAGTGAACAGGTAAATAAGACTGGAGCACAAGTCTGATGAGGAGCGGCTGAGGGAGCTGGGGGTGTTCAGTCTGGAGAAGAGGGGGCTCAGGGGAGACCTCATCGCTCTCTCCAACTGCCTGAAAGGGGGTTATGGGGAGGGGGGTGTTGGTCTCTTCTCCCAAGTGACTAGTGACAGGACAAGAGGAAATGGCCTCAAGTTGCGCCAGGGGAGGTTCAGGCTGGATATTAGGAAAAATGTCTTTCCTGAGAGAGCGGTGAAGCACTGGAAGAGGCTGCCCAGGGAGGTGGTGGAGTCACCATCGCTGGAGGTGTTCAAGGAACGTGTGGCCGTGGCACTGCAGGACATGGTTTAGTGGGCATGGTGGGGTTGGGGTGGTGGTTGGACTTGATGGTCTTACAGGTCTTTTCCAACCTTAATGATTCTGTGATTAGGAAATAATCCATCTCCTGATGTCCTAAGTTTTTAAACACAAGAGAGAAGTCACAAATCCCACGTTTGTTTTTGTTGACAAATAGCAAGGAAAATTAGAAGATATAAGTTATCTTAACACACAGGATCATGAAGTAGAACAGATTAACAGAAAAGCCATTGTCTACAGTCATTTTTAGATTATTCTTTGTAAGTTAGGAAAGCAGTAACATTTGCTCCAGCACCAGCAAGTAATTTCTACTACAACTGAACCAGATACAATCAAAGCACTGTACACCCTAGCAAACCACAGCAAAGAAACAATGGCAGTCCTGCTCAGTTCCTACAGCTACCACCATCCGCAACACTGGAGAAGTTCAGTGCAAGTTCACACAGGCAAACGTAGACTGTGTTTAGACCGTGTTAAACAGCCCAGGGAAGTCACCTACACACTGCTCTTGCCAGTTTCCATACCACACGCGAATACCCAACTTCTCATGTGCTCAACAGCATCCAATATGATTTCTCACCAGACAAGCTTCCGTAAGTTTTTTCCTTTAAGTCTGGCTCACTTTTCTGGAAATCAGTGAGCTTTCTTTAAAAAAAAATTTACATAGTATCAAAGATAACAGAAAAATCCACCTTCTTCGTAGCCATGTTATGCTCCTGGGCAGCAACCAACTGAATTCCTCATTAGCTTTGAAGCACTATTTTTGAAAAAAGGACCAATTTCCAGGTCTCATACATTAGCTGTTTCCACGCTATACGCTATATTTCAAACAGCAGTCTCTCTCTGCTACAAGAACAATTGCATCAGTGATCTGTTGGCCGCTGCTAATGAACCCGTTTGAAAGGGACTTCATAACTGGCCACATCTTTCACAAGAAGAGGAAGAAAACATGAAGTGATTAATCTGCTTCTAATCTAAACCAAGAGGAAGTATTTTAACACTGCATGAAATAACTTCTGACTTTGGTCATGCTTCAGAGATTAATAAAATTTCTACTTCCCAAACCCTCAGTAGATACTCTTCACTACTGTATGACTAAAGTAACGGAATCTGATGTAACAGAATGAGGCAATATAGTTTTATTAATGTATTTAGGTCTGATCTCATAAGCTGCTGAGAACAGTGTTGCAAAATTAGACCGTAAGCCATGAAGCGTAGAATAACCAATGCAAATTATTAGTAAGCCCCACATGAAATTTGGTGGCCTCGTTCACGTTACAATACCACCACATCTCATCATTTGCCACCAATAGTAATTAGGAGATGGCAGAGGTACTGTGGCAAAAGTTTGATTTTGTGGCCTTGCCCTCCTTAAACCCAGGACTACTCATCCTTTGTGTACTGAATGAAACATTCTCACAAAAATAAGAGACCTGAAACACTTAAAGAGAAGAATGAGCACATGAAATAAAAAAATTAAATTAAAAAATCCTTAGCTTTCCTAATTACATGCCAATACCCCGTGACATGCAAATTAAGACCACACAAGCCACGTATCATACTGAAAATACCTTCAAAATGGAGGTTATTTCTCCTAAATGAAGCAGTATGAAATTCCTAACTATCTTCAAGGTAAAGTTTTAAGGCTAGACACCAGTAACAGCTCTGAAACAACATTAAAAGATGACTGGAACTACTTGCAGTCTATAGTGGACAAGACGCTAGGCTAAGCAGAGCGCCATGACCTGCTCATCGCAGCATCTAATCAACCTGTGACCAAGACCCGTCTTTTAAGACCTTCTTTATTCCCATAACAACGTGAACTAGGATTACCATATTTCGCTTGTTCTTTCAAATAAAAACCTGAGGTGATCCATTAGCAACCAAAGACAGCAAAACAAATTACACTATTTATTATAAATACGATGCGATAAAGTTTTACTTGTAAAAGCATACCTTTGAAGATTCTTGTCTACGAAGTTGCCATCATTTACTGCACATGAGCATTCAACAAGTAGGAGTTTAGAAGGATGTCATGTCACAAAGTCTTCTCCTGAAACACTAACCTAATCAGGAGCTGACTTAAGAGCTACTTTCAAAATACTACAGAAGAAAATTCACCAAGCGCCAGTTACCCAAGCAACTGGGACCTAATTAAATCTATCCAACACTTCGGGGATCAGCCTGTTTTCTCCTACAGTCCTGTAGCCTCTCCCAGGAGGTAACATATACAGCTATGGTGAGATTTATTATTTGCTGACTAGTTCTTAACATATGCCGAATTATGATCTGGCCTATGAATCAGAATGAACTTTGGTGTAAGTGACATCTCAAAATAATTATGTAACTATTTTTTATTCAGAATATGAAATAATTTTTTACATATAGCGTTTTAGTATCAAGTAACATTGATAGGGCCAAGAAAGAACAAGATAAACTCCTACAGAATGATATTTATCAAGCTCTCAGCCAAACAGCAAAGTTAAAACTTTCCATCATTTTTCACTAGTGCTGTGCACATTATTTCTTTGTCCATTACTTCCCCAACAAGTATAACTTCACTCACACTCCTCACAGTTTAAGAAACTCCCACAAAGTAATAGCCTTTTTGGGGAGGGAAAGGAAAAACAAAAACACCACCACCACCCCCAAACAAAGCAAAAACCACAGCAAGAGTTCTGAGAAAAAAAAAAATCCCTATTTAAATCCAGGCAAAAACAAACACCAAAAAAACAACACACAACTACTGTTTTCCTCACATAAGACCTATGCTCCAAAACAAAAATAAATTGAAGAAGTCACATGCACAATTTAGGCTGCAAGAGACAGGAAAAGTTTCAAACACGTCCTAAAAATAATCATGGGGAAAGTTTCTATTATTCTTCATCTATCCACATACTTACCTATAGGACTAAACCACTTGTTTATCTGCCTAAGAAGAATAGTTAATATACTTTAGAACTTCCATGAAAGCAAACTCCAAACCGATTTAAGCTACTGCTGCATTTCAAATGTTCAAACTGCATTAAAAAGTCAATTTTGAAGAACACCACACCAGTGTTGATGAAGCACGTCTGGCCTGGTTGGAGTTTCCTTGAACTCCCAGATATCCAGAACAGCAATGCGAAAAAGCACGCTGCAGAATCTCATGCTTAGTTTAGTATTTTCAATGGATATTTCAGCTGTGCCAGCTGTCTTTAGGAACCTTAATAAAGCCGTAGGAACACAGAAAAGGTAGCCTTCTGTGTGGTGTGCTCTTCAGCTGCCGCAGAGTAACTGAGGAACTCTTCTGAAGCAGCCTGGTAAGGACTTGATTTTAAAAAACTATGAAAAAGCCTACGATACAAACATAACATACCATCTTAGCTTAAAGCCATGGGTGGCATCGTACTAGTGTCGGAGAGTCTGCTCACACCGTTTTAATAAAGCTCATATGGATTTGCATGTGCAGCGATGCCGTCATGCCTGCATTATGCTAAGCTTCAACTTCTGCCACATCAGAGGGCTTTCGCACCGAAATCCAGCCGAGACACTTGTGCCACCACCACCACAGTGCCACAGCGAGCACGGCAGCCAAACAGCTAAGGCTGGCAACCTCTTGGAGTTCTCTTGTGAAACCCACATCAACATCACGCTACACATCATAGCATGGGCTTCACAGAGTAGAGAACAACCTCAGAATTTTATTAACCTGACATACAATGCTTCTAATTTATCTCCAGCAACAATTCTCCATATTTTAAATGAGCTGAGAGATGTGTACTGAGCAAATATTTTGCTGTCAGAAATTTTGTAGTGCTCCTGAAATCCTAAACCACTGCTGAACTCCCACATGGATGTAACAGAACAAGATAGTTGTATTTACCTTTGGCATCTCAGATACCACAGTGCATCCTCAGAAGAAAAGCACTCAGCCAAAAGCACAGATTCAATAAAACTTTATGCCAAAATATAACTTTATACAGCAGCATTTGTTAAAGAAAGTCAAACTCTAAAGTTCAGCATGTACATCTTTAGCTTCATTCCAACTGATACTACTGAGTCCAGGCTTTAAAAATCCACAAGAACTGCTTTTACCAAGCACATGGACTTTGCACATCTTTCTAGGGCAAACTTCAGACAATTAGTCCCTCAAACCCAGACTCTGACTGTCAGGTACCAGCAGACAAAGGTGACAGGATACCTGCCTCACTACCACCGTGCTGGAAGACCACCCGAAGCAGTACCTGTAATCAGGGCACACTGCTGAATTCCAGTATATCAGCAACTGCCTCACAAGCAGCTGAACCACCCTTCCATGGGGAGGGGACTTCTGAAGGAAGCAGAGGTGAAACAATCCCAAGGTAAACTGCTCCTAGTTGTGATGTAGAGATCATAGCTATACTTGTTTTTCACATTAACAATATTTTAGTTGCAAATTGTACCACTCAAAGCCACAGCTCCCATTTGTGCACAAAGTCAAATTAGGCTAAAACTTACTTTACAAATGATTTTTTTTTTCATCTTAAAAATTCACATTGATATTCCCCAGGCACTGGAGCATTTGATCGCGTGCTACTTGAGTTAAAAATCGAGCATCATGACTCTTCCTTTCCAAACACCACTTTTTCTTACATCAGGGCCACACAGAAATACCCTACCAAGCAATGAAGTTGCAACTGCCCTGCTCAGTTGCAACGACTACATCCATTCATGAAAGAATTCTTTTGGTTTAGACCAGAACATACTTCAAATTCCCTTAGCAACAGTGGCACGTACTATTGTAAAGAGAACAGACCCCAGGTGAAATATTATCAAGAACTGAAAAAACCTCACAGAAAACCTATACAAACAGATGGCATCATTTGTTTTTTTAAATGCTACTTAGCATTTACAGCTGGAAGCGGCAAATATCTAACATGCTTTGAATATGCAAATTATAAGATCAACACAAAAGAGGACAATGCAATTTCTTTTAAAGACAGGCAGTCATAATGTTGAAACAGACTGCAACCAATTTTCATACACTATTCATAATTACTTTATTACACTGTGAAAGGGTAATCAGTTTCCAAATGATCTAATAACCTTGGGCTGCTCTTAACTCCTTTATACCAGTCTTAACTACACGCACAGGCTAGGTCTCCAACTTTAAGCCAATTACAATAGTCTAATATTAAACACGCAGGTTAGATGAGTTCTTCCTCACATACTCTCATACAAACCAGCGTACAAGATTACCTAAGAGCATTCAATTAATAAGCAGGAACTGCTATATAAAAAAATCCATTCCCAGCTCTAATCTCAAAGGAATAGCTTTATTATCAGGAAAGGGAAATGTGATTTTTGGCTCCTTTGTTAGATTTCAATAGGAAATGGAGCAAATACAGTATGTTTTGACTGCTTGGATGAGTAAATTCTACAGGGATCTGTTACTATGTCAAACTTTAAAAAAGCCCCCAACCTTAAGTGCCTGAATAGTATTGACTCTTCTATTACGGCTCAGTCATTTTCACAGTCTTGGAATTTAACTACCTGCCGAGGCCACTTTTAGTCATCAGTCACTGACTAAATCAAGAAACTTCACAACATGAAAAAAAAACAAATAACTAAGTTCCCACATCCAACCTGTGCCTGGGTTAAAACACCTACTACTCTCTGCTGGGTTTCTACAGCTTTCCAAGCAATACGAGGAGGGCCCACTGGCAAGAACAGAAAGGCTGTGAACTTCCCACAGTCAGAGGAAGTAACATACTGGGCCTGGTTTAGGTAAATATGTTGATTTTTTAGACTGATTAGATTAATAGGCTGAAACCTCCCCAGTAAAGACCGAACGAAAAGCGATGTCATTTTTAAGCTTTAGCACTTTTCACTGCCATCATTTTACTAGCTAGATGAACAAGAATAGAGATTACAGAACTATGGATTAAAATACCCAATATAATGCCTAAACTCCCTGCACTTTCTCCAACAACTACGATCAAAACAGAGGCCCTGATCTTCTAAAGTAAGATTAACACACAAAACCTGACAATAATGTTCAAAGTACTAAATGCTTTTAATTTTAAACATCTAAACAGAATAAAAGCTTATCAGATCCCAGGTGCTGCTAAAACACTTACTGCCTATTAACAAAAATTCAGCTTCATTTCAAAAATAAGTCATTTCAGTCTCTACAAATATGCAAATTCACAAAGAAAACACTGTCAAAACCAAAGATTTTTTTTATTGCTAGTTTCAAGAAAATTCAAATCAGCACCTAAGATAGAATTTATTACACATACAAAATTGGTGTTACAGAAACAGCTATGTATCTGTACCAAGACTGGTTGGTTTTAGTAAAAGGTTTACCTATCATACAGCTTTTCACAGTCAGATCATTAAAAAAAAGAATCTGGAAAAATCTGCAAGTATCTAACTTTTAGGAACTGATACTAATACATTCCAGATTTGCTATTTCACACTGTATTGTCATCTTACATGAAAATGAAAGTTTTATCCATTTTCAGAGAAGCCTAATCAAAGCAAGTTCACTTTCAAAATGTGCCATTGCTTCCCAAGAGACAGTGTACAGCTACGTTGTTCCTGCTAAATTCACAGCCACAACTTTTTCTAATGTTAGTAAAAGCACAGAAGTCTGGATTCCAAACCCACCATTATATAAAAAAAACCCCACATGGTTATAAGAAAATCTATGTATCACAATAAAAATACTATTTACTCCAGTACTAAAATGCTTATCCAATCACCAAGACCTTTTCTTGGCTAAACTTGACAAAAAAGTTTCCTAAAGAAGGCCAGCTTGCTTTAATCATTTACATTTTTCAACACTATTTGTTCTCACTTTGTATCCAAAGGTCAGAACTCAAACCACTACCCCAGGCAAACTTAGGAATAAGTATTACTTTTGCCCATTCTTCTGGAAAGAATTTCACCTCTGTTAAGAAAGTTGAAGTATAAAAACCCGATCTCCCTCTGATCGATTTAAAGATGCTTCATGATATTTTTCATAAACAGAAAGCTAGCTTATAGGCAGTTTTTCATGGGTCCTATCCTTTATTACTTAATTCAGTGTTACATCATTACAGGCTTTTGCTTTCTTTGTTACTAAAGAAATTTGTTCTGCGACAAATACACACGCCGACCTGAGAAACAGTTAAACAAAGAGCAAGGCTAAGCAAGGTCCAGTTGACCTGACAGTTTGAACTATGCCAACTATGATTCCAGTTTCCCTGGCACAGCCCTTCTTCCCTAAAATTACCCTTCTGAAACAGTCGTATCGGAAATATTTGCACACTAATCTACATGTTATTGACTAGTAAATTACTCCAAGAACAGGCCTGCCCATTTTAGCTGGGAATCTTCATTACAGTGAATGCTTATATCCGTACTACATGCAGCTCAGTGATGCGTAAGATCAGAAAACTGGAAGAACCTCCCTCATATGCCAAGGCCACTTTTGCTGCCCCTTGGACAGACCTATTTCTAAAGCGGTGTTCACTGTTCTGCAAACAAAGTTGAAAAACTTTGTCAAAAGATTCATGCAATCGACTATCAATAGTAGAGATTCACATCAGAGTATCAGGTAGATGTCTATTCTAGGACTACAGCGATTAAGATACCATTTCTCTTGTTTACCCGTAAAATGCAAAATAGAGCTACTCAGTGTTCTGACAAGTCATTTACTGACCTGAGTCTTACACTTTAAACATGCAAGGTTCAGGGAAAAAAAAAAACCTTTTAAAGCAAGAAGTAGACATCTTGGCAAAGACATCACAGCTCACAAAAATTAATCAAATTAATACGCAGGCTTGTTGACTGACCCAATCCCCTCTGGAAGTGACCACTTTAGTAAGGCAAAGGTACTCTGTAGCCTTTACAGAGATGAAAGTGGGAGCATGTGCATCAAACAGCACAGGCTAAATGCAATTTCTGCTTCCTAAAGCCTGGAAAAGACTGCTAGTTCCATCCAATTTTTCTGAATCTCTTAGCTACAGAGCCAAGTAAGCCAAGTCCCCGACAACTATCACACCCCTAAGAAAGGGCTCTCGGATGCACTTGCAACTTACCTCCTGCATTGCTTTTGTCTTCTGCCCAGTGCATTCAGCTAAAAGTAGAATTAGAATTTGTTTTACTAAACACATCTGGCGGAGAACAGTGGCAGTTCAAAACCAAGTTTCCCCTCAATGTTTAGACACCCCTGCTTTGGGGACTCGTGTAACAATGGCCACGGAGGGGTAAGGCCACAGCAGGGGACTGTAACAACTCCAGTCATCGCCTCTTAATCCATTTGTCTGTCAGAGTCCAGGCTAATGCTGCAAAGAAATAGCCTGCATTTGAAAATCACTTGGCCAAAACAGCATTTCACAATAATCTCAACACATGATACGTATTTCTACACTCTACCTTTGTAGCTGTTTTTTTACCAGTAACTGGATCTCAGCTGAAATATGTTATCAGCATATATCAAATTACAGAAATACTGGTTTTGTGTTTTACAACCTGCTTTTACTCCCAAATTCAGCATACACAGTATCAGCACAATCTCTCCACATCCCCTGAAAAAGTCCCAGAACAAGACAGATTAACATATGCACACTGACCTAACATTCAGAGCTAGCTCCATGAAGCTGTACATTCATTAAAAAATACAATGCACCTCTGCAAGAGACACCCTTCCTAAAAATCTGCAGCACCCCATTACCAAGATGAAGCAGTAAATTATTGGAAGGATACCTTTTTCTGCCTATAAACCTCAACCCTATCAAATGCTACCAAGTAGTTAATTTAGGTCCTCAGTATGGGATTTTTGGACTATCAGCTGGATATCAAGCTGTCCTTGCAGTTGACTCTGAAGGAACTCCACTGAGTTTGTGGAGATATGAATATTTTGCACCTGCTGAAATTTGGTCCAGTAAATCAAAATTTCAGCAGTATGAAGACCATCTCAGATGCCAAAAAAGAACAGCATTGTTTCTACACTTTAAAAGTGGTGGGTTTTTTTCCAGACAGAGAGTACAACCACCCTTAAGCGCTTTACCTACATGTAGGTCAATCACTGTAGCAGGAGCTCATTCACAGTACACCAGAAAAAAACTGAATTTTACAGGGTCAGTGATTCCTTCTGGCTACTCTTAAGCCAAAGAATAAGTAGCATAACCCTCCTCAACCCACCCACCACCCACCACCCCCCCCAAAAAAAAGAAGGTTTAGGATTCATTTAGTAATAAATACCTTATTTTCTTTCCCCACACACAAAAATCAAAACAAAGCTCTCTCACAGATGAGCTATTAACCATTCACATCAGGAAACAAAAGCCCCATCTTGGCACCTTCACATAAATAGAAGTAAGCAAAAGAGGGGTTGAGACACACACCAAGAGATTCCCTACAACCTGTAGTAAAATTGCAAAGACAGTCAATGCATTCTGACAGAACAGCTGTATACATTATTATGTTAATTAAAATTTAAGTCTCATCTACTTAGCATACAAGCAATTCACTGAACCTTAGTGACAAAAGGAAGGAACCATTTCCTCAAAGAGGCATAATCACAACCAACTTTAGCAAGTTGTCTGCTTATACTGAAGGCCACGGCATAAAGGAGCTAGAAAAGTATTTAAGAAACAGTCGTGGCTATTTTAAGTAAAACAAAGCACCATCAACTATAAAACACACACAAAGGAAGTGGTAGGATTGATGACGTCAGCCCTTGCCTCAATTCATAAATCCTAACCGCAAAACAAGACAAATTCTTCCCTGCCTTTCTCTGGAAACAGGTTTAAAGCGAATACATGCAGTTTATGTCTTAAAATACGCTATTGAACAACACTCGCTGAGGCATCACTTTGGAACAGCCACGGGGAGGGGGAATGGTGTAATCCCAGTCAATTCTATCCTGCAGCCAGATCAAATAACGTTCAAGAACTGCCTGCCAAGCACCCAGCCTGCCAGAGCGCAATAAGCACTCAAGTGCTCTGGACTCAAAACCACCTTTCACTGGTCCCAGAGATCTTTATAAAATAGTTTAAACACGACTAAATTACAGGTTTGGAAAAACAAATAAAAGCTTTTAAATGCTGCTCCTACACGATTCTCAACTTGCTGTTCAGCAGCTAAAACGGCTCTTGTGATATTCACTAGGCGTAAGTACGCAAAAATGCGATTGCCTGTAAGAACAAAAACTGACAAAAACGCAGAGTTGGTTGCACGTCTGGAACTAATTGCCTGCCGATTAACGGCTTTACATTGGAACAGTGTTCGTCTGTAGGGTTTTAAATCCAGTTTACTTGAAACCGAGTTCCCAGAAGAAACATACTGGTGGTGCATCTGAAACGACACTTCACTAGATTTCTGTTCTCCACTTTCTTCTACTTCATGCCTAACATTAACGTTAGGTTAAAAACACAAATTAAGTCGCCCTGTCAACTGCCATGTTCGTTCCCATACAATTAAAGGAGCCCCATATGGCTGTAAGGAGGCCATCCAGTCGCACAATGCCCCATGCAGCGCAAAGCCACATGGACTCAAGAGGAGCTTAAAATCAATTGCAAAACAAAGCAGAGCTGGCTTCTTCCTCGGGAAACAAAGTGGCCAAGCAGGTCTCCTGCCGCTATCTTAAAACATGATTAAACATCGCTAAAAAGAGTTACACCACACACCGTACCAATTAGTACTTCAAAGGGATTCCATTTTATCAAGTGCAGTGAAAAAGTACTTTCTTTCAGGATAAGGAAAATGCAATCCTTATCTCATTTGCTTAAAACCCCCCAGAATTAAACGCAGCGCTCTGTCGTCGAGCTTAACTGTTTATATTTAGAACACAGAGGTAAAGCGTTTGTTGCGGAAAGAAAACCCGGCAGTCTTAAAGCATTCTGAACTTCTTAGGCCAATAAAAACTATTGCCTCACCTACCAAGTCGATCCAACTTTTTCTGAAAAAACTGGAGTAGCCAAAAGAGACTCAAGTCAAGCTTTTTCTCCATCCAGGTGTTCTCTGTGTTATCGTTGGCCAAGTAACAAGCAGTCAACTTTAAGAGCAACCGTAGCAATTTCCCTCCTGGAAACACAACGCGGACGCGGAAGGCACCCAAGCCGCCCGCTCCATCCGGCCCGGAGAGCCGCTCTACCGACCCTCACCCGCAGCTCTAACAGCAGAGCCCGGCGCCCCCTCCGCAAGCCTGCAGGCCGGGGCCCTCACCAGCTCCGAGGCCACGGCCCCCGGCAACGAGGGGTGCACTCACCCGCCAGCCTCGGGCTTAGGCTCCGCAGCTCTCCCAGGGGCCGGGCGAGCACAGCTCGCCTGCCATCCCCGCGGCTGGTACAGCCTGACCCCGGCAAAGCCGTATGTCGCCTGCGGGGGGGGGGGGGGGCCGCGGTGCCCGGCGGTGCCCCCCGCGAAGGAGAGGAGGGAGCAGGGTGGGCAGAGGACGGGAGGAAGCGGGGGCCGGGGGCGACGAGAAGGCGCAGTCGGTGAACAAAAGGAGGCCCCTCCGCCTCGCCGCCGAGCAGCTGGGCCGGGGTGCGGAGCAGGCGGCGGAGCGAGCGGCGTCGCCCGGGCCCGCCGCGGCCCCCCCCCCCCCCCCGCACTCCGCCCGGCCGCCCCCTCAGCAGCGCGGCTGCGGGCGCCGCCACATGCCGCGGCCGCCGGCCCCCGCCCGGCCCCGGGAGGCGGCGCGGGGGAAAACCCGGCGCGGAACCCGCCCGCCGCCCGGCCCCGCCGGGCCCCCCGCTGCCCGCGCCCCGCCGCGCCCCGCCCGGCTCTCACGCACCGGCCCGGCCCGGCGCCGCTTCCCCGGTCCGCGCGGCGGGGCGCAGGCACGCACACGGAGACACACGCTCCTTCCCCCGGCGGCGGCCCGCCTCTGCCTCCTCCCCGCTCAGCCGAGCCGGAACCGGGAGCCCCGTGATTGATGGCAGCTCTTTAATAGCGTGGTCAGCTAGAAAATGCATCTGCAAGCAAGATATTAAGGAGGCAAAGCATCCCCGGGAGTGATCAGCGGCTCACATCCCAGAGCTGCAGCCAGGAATATTAATGCAGCCAGCCCTCCTCGCCTCCACAAACGCTGATCAAAACACACAGGGGGTGGGGAAAATGCAGATAAAATAGAGGGGTGGAGGGAATACATCCACACGGCATTCATTCCTAAGACGGATAAGAAAGAGATGCCTGTCCAGCCTCGCATTGAAAGACACTTCTACACAAGGATTTTGTTGCGGCGTATTCAATTAGTAAGCCATTTTGTTTAAAATCCTCTCTCCGACGTCTTCCCTCCCCCCATCAGGAACAGAAATTCATCTGCTCAGCAAAACATGTTCCTTTTAATTCTATTTAATTGGCAATTCTTTTAAAATACTGAGTATTTATCTCCTGCTATGCATCTTCATGCAAACCTGTAACTTGTCTGAAGCTCACAATGTCTTGCGCTGCTCTTTAACACCACAACCATGACCTTTCAGCTGCTAGTACCAACTTAATTTTAGAGCAAAGCTTTGCTATTTCCCTTGCAGAGTAACATGCAAAACAAGTCATCTATGTAATCCATTACCCGAGGGCAACATACACTTCTCCCTGCCAAGCAAATCCATTTCCTAGCCATGCAGTAGTGTTCTACCTATAAAATAAATACGGGAGTACGCCTTCTCAGAGCTGGTTTTACAAAGCCAAGTTAAAAAATAAAAATTAAAAAGAAGAATCAAGGTTCACAGACCCAGTTAATTAGAGCAACACCCTCAAGTACTGTCTGACAACTTACACTTTCCAGACGCTGTTAATTATTTGTAGTTGTATATTTTCCCTCTATTTAGCCATAGACATTTCTATCACATTTTGTACTATAGCACAGGAGTCCTTCAGGAGACAAAGGTCCAACTTCAAAATTTATTCTGTACTGTCTAGAAATAGCCACCTAAAACCACTAACACAGCTGAAGTAGCTGATTAATTCTAATGCCCTTGCCACATTGCAAGACTGCTATGATCAATACAAATTGAAGATGGTGTGCAGCACAAGCTTCGCTCCCGCAATATTCATTGTACAACAGCTTCTGAACTGGAGCCTGCCTTGAAAAAACTGGTTCCAAATAAGCTTTGTAACCAAGCAGCCGTGTGATAGCTCCAAACCTGCCAGAGCTGAAATTCAATCCTAAGTCAGCGCAAAAGCAACCACATTGCATTTGTCCTCACTTCAATTTTCTAATCAAATGTGGCCTGACACCTGGCAAATCACAGAAAGGAACTTACTGCTCCAGTGTGTATTTAAATGAGTGTTTACTTCTAATGACTTCCAAAAGAGCCTTCCAGCAGTAAGTTCGGTCAGGCCAAGTTCCATTTATTTGAAAACACCCTGTTTGATGGTATTTGTTCAAAAACACCTTATCCCTTTAAGACAGATGACACAGCCAGCTTGGACCACAAATCCTAAAAGTCAGTATATATTGGAAAAATGCACTCAAATTATGTATTTTAAGAAGTGTATATCTGTAGAATTTTTTGTATCGCATTAGGATGAAAGTTGTTCAAACAGTGCAGAGTACAGCAGCCAGCAGTTTCAAGACAGCAACGGAACTGGAGAGTACTCTTGAATCTCAGACACCGTCTTGCAAATCCAAGGCAAACCAACTGCAGAGTTCGGCAGTGTGGTAGATGGCAGTGAAATCATCCCAAGTCCCATCTGTTTTTATACAGCATATTGGAGATTCGTGAATGAACCGAACAGCTACAGCATTCAATCATTGACACCAGAAACAACTGAACTTTCACTAATTGGCTTTCCTATGAGATATGGAGATCTGCCCCCATTTCATAAACTAAAATAAAAAAAACCACGTGCAGAGTACAGCCTCAAGCTCAATTTTGCAATAGGGACTTTTTATCTTGTCTTTTGGAAATGGATTATAAAAGATGAAAATCTTTTCTTGGTCACGAAATACACCTTTGCTAGTCACAATGTTATAAACTTATAACAGCATTTCTTTTACCATCAACACTAAAAGCATGCATGTCTGAAAAAGCAAAAATAACCCAAAAACTTCAGTTATGCATACACAAAACCCATCAAGACTACTCAAGCAAAAACTACCTCCACAAGGGTTAGGCAGACATACCGTAGAGAATGAGACCTAGAGCAGAGATTCACTGACTGATGCCTTCGGAACGATCGCTAACAGACTTCGCACAACATGCTGTTGTGTTTGGTCCAGTGCGCATTAGTTACCTGGTGTCACACAGTGAAATAAATGAAATAAAGCTCAATTCCACCGCATGCAAAATCCAGCCCAGTTTTCCTGGCAGCCTCCATTTATCAAAACAACCCTGTCATGTTGAGTACCATTAACAGATAATGAACTGAGACAAGGGATGCAGTTACAAGCAAAGCACTCCGCATGCTACAGGCCTAAGCACGCAGCCAAGTGAGCTGATATCTGACTTTATAAGACACATTATAATTAAATAGAACACCTAGTTGAAATAACATTAAGGTCGTGACAATAAACAACAGAAGCTGGAAATCCGAAAAATAAGGCTTTGACTTGCTGGCAGTAATTCCTGACATTGCTTAGAGGCACATACACATACACCCAGGTACACCATCTCTCCTTACAGCTGAGGACTGGAAAGCACTCGTTTTAACTTGCAGTTTTCGGTTTTCAGCGCTTTCTGTGAACACTGTAACACTTTGTATACTGTACCTACGCACTTCAGCTCTTGAAAGATTGAGCACTGAGAAGTGACAGACAGCGTATCTTCAAAGGGCTGTAAAATGTGCTGCTTTCTAGACATACTACTCATAACAAACACGAATAATTCATAACTTCGCACCAGAGTCCCACGGTATTTGAAGAATATTAAACACATACAAATTTGAAGAATATTAAATACAGATATACTCCCTCCAAGCCACAAGATCCATCGATCAGCAGCATTCTCCACTTCTTCCAACAGAATTAGCCATCAAGTGCACATAAACATTTCACCCACTAGAAAAACTGCTCCGAAGGAGCAATTTCAGGTCTACCAGATATGTATACACTTGAAACACAAACTAACTGTAAACAGGCTTAATGAGATTATACAGATTTAAAAAAAAAAGTTCATTTACCCATTTAGACACATCAAAAAGAAAAAGAGCTCCCACAAACACTTAAAAGCAGCTCACTCTGAAGTTATGCAGTTAACTCATCCAGTTCATTTTTTAAAAGTAGATTCAAGTACACTGTCATGCTCGCGCTAATTGTACAAAAAGAAGCCTTAAACTTACTTCTAAGAAGAGACGGAGATGTGATTATGACCAGTGGTTTCTAAAAGCTAATATAACAGTACTTTCCAGCTTAGGCAAGCAACAAGTGCAACACATTAAACCCCTGCTAAGCTGAACCTATTTTTAAAAGGGGACTTAACACTGTCTTCCGAGCTCCACGTAAATCAAGCTCTCCCTATGGATTTGGCATTGGGTAGGGGGGAAGAGGAAGGGAGTAGCTTCAAGGAGAACAAGCTAAGCGCTTAATATTATTGTCACAGCACTGTTTTTCTGGTGCATCACTTAATTCCAGTCCTCATCAAAAGTTCCCCTTTCCCTGTCAGTGCATATATTCCCAGCCAAAATAACAATGACACCTCCAGTAAAACAAAAAGCCTGAAGCAGAGGCAGTTTCAGCTGAAAGTTTTCTAGAGAATTCCTGAGGCCAACCGTCAACTGAAGATTCCTCAGCAGAGGAGAGGAAGAGTAGGCTGGGCTACTGGCATGAAAGGTCACCTCTTCACTGCTCAGAACAGGAGCACTGAATACTCGTTACCCATTTCCGTTTGTCTTCAATTCAACATCAAAGCATCTAGGCTCTACCTATTCTAAACACAAAACCTTTGGTCAGGTTAGAGGTGATGTTTTCTTCCTTTGCAAATAATGCACTGGTTTAGACTGTGTTTATACTACACAGCTGAGAATAAACGATACTCAGCTCTTGACAAAACAGTCTACACACAAATTTCTCTGTCTACACACAAATTTCTCCAAACCCACTTGAAGCAGGAAAAGTCTGTCTACGCTTGTAGATCTGTGAGCACATATGACTACACAACAAGGAAACATGCACCGAGTTTTAAGCAGCTTCTTGCCACAGCACTAATTTAGCTACAGTTTGCTCCACAATTATATGAGGGTGCTTTTCCACACTAATAAAACATAATCTCCAAGAGGAAATTCAGCACAATGTTATCACTGCTTCAATGCAATCAAAAGGCCATGTCATTCTGTAAACCAAGCCTAAGGATCCTGTAAACTCTGCACACAGTTAAACAGAGTCTTGTCCACTTCCGCTGCGCCACGTTTACATATACAGCAGGCAGCAGTTCTTAAAAATCAGCGCATGATGAGTTATTTTAATTTAGTGTGTAACTGTTGCAATTTGGATCAACCATTTCCTTGCCTCTCTCAAATCCCCCAATGGAATCTCTACCCTTTAGAGACCATGAACCTTCAGAGGTTTGGCTTTTTTGTTGGGTTGGATTTTGTTTCCTTGGTTTTGGTGGGTTTTTTTTTTTTGTTTCGGTTGTTAGTTTTTGTTCGGGGTGAGGGATTTTTTTGCCCAAGCCTCTCGGTACACAGCATCTAATGTAGCACCTGCTAAACCCAACTACTAACGCTATCACGCATTTTATGGTTCAAGAACTACGACTCCTTTTCTGTACTTACGTGGTGTTCAGGTTTATAATTCAGAAGACCTCCAGTCAAGCTGTAAGTCCTTACAGGTCACTATTAAAATCTGACACCACATCAATACTCTGGGAAAGGAGGACCCCTCTCAAGTACAGAGAAGTCTGAGGAGCTTCAACCTCATTTTAACCACTCTTAGGCCCAAGAATTCCAGGCACCGCCCTTGCTGTAACTGCCCCCAACAACTGCCCCCAACAACTGCCCCCAACAACTGCCCCCAACAACTGCCCCCAACAACTGCCCCCAACAACTGCCCCCAACAACTGCCCCCAACAACTGCCCCCAACAACTGCCCCCAACAACTGCCCCCAACAACTGCCCCCAACAACTGCCCCCAACAACTGCCCCCAACAACTGCCCCCAACAACTGCCCCCAACAACTCCTTTGCCACCCCCGGAAGGTAACACCTTTGGGCCAAACTCCACCTGACAAGAGAGGCGCAAGTCTCAAGAGCAATGCACAAGCACAAACAAAAATCCTCCAAAGAAAAAAAATTAAATAAATGCCAAGACCCATGCACTGGTGGTACTTAACTGCTTATTAATACAATTGTGTGTTATTAGGTAAAAAACACAAGTCGCCTCAGATTCCTTCTCAGCCCATCCAGAAGCGGTGACGCAGCCAAAAAATTACTGTCGGTACAGTCAGTGCACCACTCAGCTGAAGAATGGGGATAGAAACTTCAAGGACATAAAGCCCTGCACGTAACTCCATTCTACATGTCTTGGGAAGAAATCTGGTAGGTTATTTTTATACAGCATCTTTATACAGCACGCAGCTTTTCTGTCACAGTAGGAAAGAAAAAACAAAAAGTTGCTCCCCCGGGAAGCTGTGAAGACTTAAGACAATGCACATGCTAGCATGTGAAATCTCAGGATTTTACAGGAAGGCCTAGCTTAGTAAGTGTTGGAGGAAAAAAGAAAAAAAAAAAACTAAGAACAACAGCAACAAAAACCCCCAAAACAATCAGATACGGCCCAGCCCATGAGGAGTTCAATCTCAAGTGCCCATACAGTTAAGTGAATGTTCACAGCAATGGCAACCCACACCCTTCTCCCTATTCTCCCCCCTCCAAATGCTGAAGACTCAATCCTGCCAGCTACATAAACCCTTGAAACCAGACTTCAGCGCACCCAACAAAAAGCCCAAGAAAAAACAAACACAAGACAGAAGGGAAAACTGCATTTTCTATTTACCATTAAAACTTAATTCAAGGACAATGCTCTAAAATAGCTGCACCTCAAAAAGGACAAAATCCAGCCGGAAAGACAGTATGCTTTCTTTGGGAAGGGGGGGAAAGAAAACAAAAAAAGATGAACGAGCTGAGGAATGCAGCGATTTGGCAAGATGTGTAAGATCAAAAGCTTTTATGTGCATAGGTAAGTATCTAAGTATGAAATGTAATAAACTCAGTTGGGATATTGTGACCAAGCTACTAGGGAACACGTAGTGAGACAAGTAACTTGAAACCCAGCTACAGCTTCCACATCCGGAAATCAAAACAAACCAGGCAAGACAAGTTTAAGCAAAAAAGTTCATGTCTGCTAATCACAGAAATCACTTTTTTCAATATTTCTCCTCTGGTTTGTTTCCTCTTCTCTGTAGGGACCAATATTTAAATTAAAAAATGTTTTCGTAGAAAATCCCTGCCCTAGGAAACTCCAAATTACAGAATGGTACCTTGTAAGCCAAGAATATTAAAACAAAATCCAGTTGTGTCTGCCAGATTTTGTGGTACTTACCGCAAGACATCAACCTGTTCAGCAGCTTCTTGAATTTAACTACAAGGTGACACACACAATTTATTTTAGAAGGTATTATCTTAAACAAGAAAAAATCCAAATATTTGTCAAGAAGAGAGTCATATTTAAAAGGAAAATTTTACATACTTGAAAATAAATTGATTTGAAAAAACAAACACAAGAAACCATTTGTTCTCAGCTGTATGTAAAAACCAAACAAAATAAAACTCTCAATAGTTAGATGTGCGGAGGGAGGAGAGGAGGGCAAAGCCAAAGAAAAGGAGGAAGAATAAGCAAATGCATCTTTTTCAACTCTATCAAAGCAATTGTAAAACAATGGAAGTTTGCCTGTTCTCACCTCCAGTTTTCAACTAAAAGTAAGTTTGGAAATGGACAATTTGATCCCTCTATCAACAGCCAATGGTATGTTTAAACTATTATAAAATAAAGCATGCTCATACTCACAAGCTAAAGGAAATGACTGCCAAATGCTTCCTTTACAATCTTCCTTCGAGAGTAAGATAGATTCTTTACCAAGAGATTTTCTCAACAGACCAAGTAGAGCAGAAATTGAACTAACAGATATTTAAAATTTGCAATGGATTTACGGTGTTTTCTTGAAATCACAGCGGAGATAGGAAATTTGACTACAGCTCACAGTTTTAGTGTAGTAATCACTTCCACATTCAAAGGTTTCAGAAAAATCAACAGACTTTTTTTATTTAAGTGACAATAACCACAGGATGTGACCATACCTATAATAATCTTTCCCTCCAGACAGGGAGATAAGCTCTAAAAACAGGAAGTTTCTACTATAATCTTGAGAAAATGTTAACAGTCTGAAACCACATGACTCCAGTTCAGTTACATGGGGAAGAAACCCTTGATTTCCCAAAACTACGGGAGAAGATACCTAGGGGATGAAACTAATTCAGGCGTTGCTCCACCACACCCCTCCAGAATCCCCCAAAACATGGAATAATGTGAAGGTTCTTAGTTTATTCCTCTTCTCCTTTTCCCTCCACAAATTCAAAAGAGTAAGCAAAGAAGACAACTTTCATGTCACAGGAAGAAATACTGTTTTATGCCAAAAAGTGATACTGTCCCACATGTACATACATCCATTTCTTAGGAGCCTTAAAAAAATATACCTGGGTAAGAATTGCAACCAAGCGTTAAGCATGTCTGTCTGTCTTGGCCGTGCTACAGCCTACTACACTTCAGAAACTAGACCCTTTATCCTTCTGTAAAAGGTGTCTTTACACTTTGAAAGACTTGATAAAGAGATACATTCAAAACTGTACTGCTCAGAGGGCAACATGACCTTCCTTCAACCATGCAAATTATGTAAGCAGTTTGCTTACAGTCCACTTATTTTTATTTGTTTTTCAAACTGATAGGGATTTACTGATGTAGGAACATATTTCACACAGCAGTCTTCAACCACCTACGTGGAAGCTTTAAGTGAACCGAAAGGAAGCGGCAGATTTTTTGATAACTAATATCAACCAATTAACGGTCAAAAAGGCCTTTCAAAATCAGTTTCGCAATATTTCTCACTCTGTAGATGAACAGGCAGCAATAGTTAAGCATGGTTTACACTAGCTTATCAAACACACTCAAAAAAAAGGATCCTGCTGTGTATTTTAACATAAATCAGTTCTGTGCTACTTGTCAAAACAACGCACGTTTTCCTATCAGCATTTAACATAAAATCACACTAACGGCTTGAAAATCCCATTCACATGACGCTATTCTAATTCTGAACTTCCTTCAAAATTCTCAAGTAAAAACTACACTAGTCTGAACTATGTTCACCTTGGTTTCGTACGTAACGCAGCCACGACAGGAACACACAAACGGGGTTTTAGGAAGGCTCTACCGGCCACGTGCCAGCCTTGCCCTGACAGTGTTCCTTCAATGGCCTGTCAGAAAGAGAGTTTAATGTAAAAGGCATCCCAGGTCTCCTATTTAGTTGTCTCTTTTTGTGATATGAAAAGAAAACACAGCAATCCACACAAACTAGGACAGAAAAACTGAAAATATATAATGCCCATCAGAATTGGGCAGCCAAATAATTTCAAGGCAACATAGTAATACGGATATGAGAGCTATCTACGTAATTTCTTTGAAGTACTTGCAGAAAACTGTAAAGCATCAGAGTACCCTTCCCTCCCATTCTAAATTGTGTTCCAGACATTACATCTTTGCTGAAATCAAGTGCCTGCAGATTGCAAATCGAGACCTAACAAACACACACACAAAGCAACAATTCCATAAACCAAACATGGGTTTAAGAAAATATTTACATGTTCTACATTAAATTTACATGAAAAGCAAACATTTCTGGACAAAAGGAATGCAGGAGTTTCAGACCATGTGAGGCAAGTTTCCCATGTAACTAACAGCTTTAAAGCCACCCCACAGCACCGTTTGAGCCAAAAGGCCTCAGGAGTAATGAGCGCCCATTTTTCATCAGGCGACAGGCTCAAGCTGCAGCATGCCACCTAGTGTCAGGCTCCTAAAAGAAACATTCTAAAACCCACCAAAACACTGCAAATTCAAGTAAGCCACAAAGACCCTGTAGAGACTTGACTTTCCAATTGCCAATTTTAAGTCTTCCGTTCTCCCCTCGAGTGCTGACAACAGCCCAACTGAAAGCATTAAGAAAAAAAACCATAATGCACAAAGTCAAGCAACATCACAGGAAGTTCTTCGACATTTGGTTCCCACTCCAGCTAACAATTCCATTCATTAATCAAAACATGAACTGAAGAACTACAAAAACAGTGTGCAAAATGCACAAAAATCCAGAGGCGCACAGGCAGGTCTTCTGACAAGTGATACACAGAACCTGAAAGGTGTTCTTTGTTTGGTCTACCAGCTATTATCACATTCTCTTCCCAACACAATGTCTAGGCTTCGACGAGGTGACTGACAGGAACTGCTGAATTTCCATCCTAGTGTTTTATCAGAAAAGAGTATACATGTACACCTCATGAGTTCATTAATAATCCATTAATAAGACTCGTATTAAATCTTGGCAGGCAACTTCCTCATGAAATAAAATATGTTTCTTTGCTTTTTAGGATCTGAACATGTCAAACGTGGCATATCAAGAAGTGAAATTTAAATTTTTAAATTAAAGGTTACGCTTTGTTTCAATTTCCCTAACATAGTCATCATTAAGCAGTCACAGAACACACACTAGGTTTTCCATTTCTTCCCTGTTTATAACCTCCAGTCATCACATTTCAGAATGAAAAATTTTCAAATCGCGTGTCTACAACAACACACGCAACCTCACATTCACGTATCCATACACAGATAGCAAGAACTAGCAGCCTCCCCCTGAACAACAGACGAAAAGGTCACGCTCCACATGTCTAACTTCCACGAGAATGCCAGCGTGTAACACAAGTCATGGCTGTAAAGTGTATTAAGCACGGAATTGTCAAGAGTGAACTAACAGGAAAAAAATTAAATCAACTAAAAGTTTAGAGAAGAGGGGGAATTGGAAAGCTAACGAACTAGAACCAAAGCCTGTATTTTCAAGGCTCTTTTGTAAAGCACAGTTGTTAAGAGTGGTTAAATATTAACAGTTAAAGCTATTTCAAGAGAGCAACATGAAGTATACCCCGTAGCCTCCCTTTACAGGCATGTAAGCAATGACTGCTTAGTCCATTACCCAATTCACAGGGTTACAAGACATGAATTGCAACCCCAACACCACCTACGTTTTTCCAAAGGAGTGGGCAACAAAATAGGCTGTTGTCATTCCCCTTGCTACTTCTTTCTCAATGAAATCTACACTTCGGGATACCAATAACCAGCTATGCAATAGATATATTTAAAATAGAAGTGGAGCTCACTGGGCAAATGAGGTCAAGAACAAGCCTGACAATCCTGTTTGATTCCGTTCTTGGAATGAAGGCACAGAATGCCTGTCATGGCTTCCACTACAAAGAAACCCATAATTAGACCTCATTTTTGTCAGTTCATCCAAAGATTGAAGATATCTACGGGAAGTGGTGTTTAAAACTAAAGACTCTGAAATCAAATAGCTCCCAAGAATATCACTATATCCATTTCAGATTACAACTTCTACTACCTTCCCTCCGTTAGTCCAAGTTAAGGTAGGAAGCACCATGTTTTACTCATGAGTTTCAGAGCTTGGGTGGGGCTGTTTGGGTTTTTTGTGGGTTTGGGGTTTTTTTTTTTTTTTTCCAAATAACCTTTAAGATGGCTCTCTTGTTGATTAAACCATTTTCACCCTTCAATGAGCTTGATTCCTATTAGTTCGGACTGCAGCGAAGACATCGATTTTTACTACAGTCAGGATCAAGAGAAGTAACAGCTTTTCCAATTAAACAACTGCTCACCACATTAAGTAGAAAAATATGTCCACAGCAATAATGTGCAAGTGTCCAAAGCACTCTTCAATGCTAACAAAAGCTAACAGACATGCTTGTAATAACTTTAACCTTTAACTTGAGAAAGGAGGAAAACTCCACGTAATACAGACAGTTCAGCTCCTGTTAACTCTGCTGATAAGCAGCTGTAACCCTGAGAAAGGCTCAAAATTACAGACAACTCATCTTCCAGCTCTGAATTACCATCATTATACCCCACAAATCACCACGTTGGGCTTCAGCCTGCTAAAATAGAAATCACAACCAGAAACAGTCCAGTAGGCTGCTGCTTCTCCTCTGAAATGAAGCTTTTACACCAAACAAATCTATACAGTTCTTGCCTTACAGCCCTTCACAGAGTTGCACTCTAAATCAAATATTTTATTCCACAGCCTGCAGCTATTCCCACATTTAACAACTGACACGGGAGACAAGTTTTAATCTCCATCAGGCTGAAACAATTACTATCCTCATAACCGCTCGAGTCAGAGGTAAAAATTACAAGTTTTCTATTACCTAATTGCATATTCAGGGGCAAACAGCTATACTTTTCCAGAGGAAAAAGGCAAAGTATATTCAGCACAACAAGAGGGGAGCCCAAACAATCATACTCCCTAATTTTGCATGTACCAGAACGGCCGTGCACTCCAAGCAATCAAGACAAGACTTTCTTTTAAGCTGTAAAAGAAATGCATCATTCTTGCCACAGAGCAGCAAAGAGAAGAGAACAGAAATCTGAACAGAGACTGTATTTGCAGATGTAAATATTCTCCTACCAAGAACTTGAGCTACAGCTTTAGATAAGACCTTAAACAACTGTAGGGGACTTTTTTAGTCATTTGGGAAACAGTTCTCTTGCTGAGGGGAAATTTGTTGAAAAGCTACCTGAATTAAGTGACCTGGAAGTCTGTCCTATATCTACGCAATTATTGCCAATACGTGTTTTCAGGTTTTAAAACACTTGTTAAAAAGAGTTCAACTTTTAATTTAGGAAGTTAATCTAACAGCAAGAGCCATGACTGAGAACAGCAATACCTAGACTCTCCCTGAAATGCTACTGGCACTTGTAATACCCTGCCTTGGTCACATACAGCTGGTCCAGGCAGCTGCCAAAACTGAAAGGAATTTGATACGGAATCTACTGCCCTAACCAACTACCAACCGTGAGCGCTTTGAGGCTTTACAGTCTCAAACGAGGAGATGCCCTCCTGAGGACGGTTACTAGCTGTTTGGGAAAGGATCGTAAGGCTGCATGTATATGTAAGAAAAAGAGGAAAGTGTTACAGGGACAGTTATAAACAACAGAAAAAAATCCCTACATGAAATCTCAATTTAGAATTTGTACATTATTGCATGTTTTACTACCAGTTATTACTAGCTGCTAGAAAGGAATATAAAAAAGATCACGGCAGGTCAAGACACTGCTGCTTTCTCTTTGAATATACGGAGGCAAAAAATGCAGTATTTTACCTCTTGTTCAAGAAAGGAAGAAAATGCCACCAAGTTTGAACCATTCATCTTTTTATTTATGCTCTCTAAAGGCCTGAAAAGATACTTCAAACATCCAAATTATTTAAGTCAGCATGAAAACGACAGGTAGGGTGTTAGAGCTCACAGCGTTTTGGAAGCCTTGTGAAGGAATCCCCCCAGAGCTAAATAATTAAGACACATCTTACAGAGTAACTCTCCAGGCCGAACCAATAGTCACACTTCCAATATATGGAGAGGCCATATGGTTGGGGAGAAAAAGACAGAAGGAACGCAGAGCGACTTTTATTGCTTTTCTTCAGCGAAACGTCACCTCTGCGTGTGAAAGAAGGGGAAGGAGAACGCTCCCTTGGTTTAGCACGCCCTCTGGAGCCACCTCCGCAGGAACGACATCATACACGAACGCCCTCGTTCACTTACAGAATTCATACCACCGGCATCTGCAGGTTTCAAAAAACCCATAGTATTACACAAAAGCTGGTAACAGACCCATTACATATCGGTAAACACAACAGCATTTTTCAGACATCAGGGAATAAATGTATTCTTTTCTAAATTTACATACTCTGTGTTTTGTATATATATATCAGTTACACATCCACCCCAGTGTGTGTGTATGTATATACGTGTGTATATATTACACACACACACACACACAGAGATATACATCTCTCTCTCACTTACACATCCACCCCAGCTGGGAAGAGGGGCGAGAGAAATAGCAGAGGTGGAGTGGTGTCTCATTGCATGAAGCAATTTTTGCAGTTTTGAACAACTATCAACATATTTCAGCAGGTTGTTGCTAATTGTGTGATAGTACACAACTGAATTTTCTCTAATTTGTGAAGGGGTGTTGCTTTTACTACACAGAGGGCAGCTTCTCTAAGAGTACAACATCCCCAGGAACGATGCTATACCTGTAAAATTTCACAGTTTTCCTGTAACAACTGCTTAAAAAAAAGTTCCTGGTCTTTTAAATATTGCTAAACAACAGCAGACATCATGTAGCAAAGCTTCTTATTTGGTATGCATGTGCACTTGCACTTTTTCCTCCACCTACTACTAGTGTTTTAGTAGCACCCAAACTTCAAAATCATCCAGGCTGAAAAGTCTCATTTTCAAATTCCTCTCCCAAACTTCCTTTCTGAACTGCTTGACTTAAATGAGACCACGATGTTGCAACGTTCTTCCCAGTTTACCTCCATAAGACACCTTCCTTCATAGACCAGAAGACTTGCACCTAGTTTCACTTGTGATGAATCTTCCTACCCAGGAAAATTTAATGGAGGGTGGGAAATAATGGCAAAGCTAAGAACAGAACTGCATTGTAGCCACCAAGCCCATTTTGTCATTAAGAAACCTGTCACAGAGCAGGAAAAGGTTAATTTTTCATATGTTGGAGTTCACACCTCTTTATTTCCCATCCCAGTTTTGTGGAAACACCAAAGTTTTCCACAGCAGGAATGTCTCCCATATCCACAGATCCACAGCCCAGAATAGGTTGTGTAGTCAGTTAATAAAAAATACCAACATGTTTAGCAAAAAGGACTTGAGCTTTTTATGTCATATGCCTGTTAATTATCTGGATTTCTATAGCTTATCTAAAAAAACCTGTTCATGTTGGGCAGAGAGACCCATCATCTTTTCTACTGACAGGCACAACAGAAACTTTTTTTACAAATCAGTCTCTTACAAAGGAACACAGCCTAACACGTGCCCCTTTCTGTACAAATTTCTGCAAGTTAACAACTGGAAGTTGTTTACCTCTTGGAATTACATTAAGTATAAGACACTCCTAGATGATGCAACTGGTTTTAGGACTTACTTTTCCATCACTTAAAGATGCAGGTCCTTCCACCTTTATCAGCTTTCTATTTATGTGAATAAGGAAGCTGCTATTACTCACATTTTTTATAGCAGGCTGACCATGGATTGCAGGAGTCATTCTCAGTTATGTCTGTAAGATTACCTCACAGTCATAAGAACTGCAACTTTTAATTAATACTTATACATGAAAGATTTTAAGGCATAGGATTTCGGTTCATTAAAAATCCACTTAGTTATCAAACAACTATTAAAAGACCTATTTCAACCTCAAATGAGGATAAGTTACTGCCATATGGAATACATGACTAAACTCTCACCCATTGATTATAAAATTTTTGCTTAAAGCAGGTACATGCAAAAGGTAACACACAAGAAAGGAGCTATGCAAAGACCATCTAATAAGTAACTATTAATCAGTTCAATTATTAGTGATTCATTTCATCCAAATCTGAGCCCTTGGGAGGATGAGAAAACAGAAAACACAGACTGCAGAATTTCATGATGTCTTCTTGTTTTAATACTCCAAATTAAGCAGACACGCAACCGATGACTGAGAATACTGAACAAGTCATACAATGCACGCAATTTCTAGAGAGCTGTGAAGGCAACTTAAGTTCCTAACCAAGGAGGAGGAAGGTGTTTCTCTCACCCCCACCACCTTCATTCTCCAGGCTGAGGGCCATGTTTTCTAGTACGGAAAAGCAAGTAAGCACACAAAGTCATGCTCTTGAGCTTTACTCACATATCTCATACTGAAGAACTATCTTCTGTTTCAGAAAATTTATTATTATCCTTCTAATCTTTCTTGAAGAGGATATTCATCCTTCGTCTAAGGGGATTCAAAAAGATCTCTTGAGGACCCTGCTTTCAGACACAGGCAGTAACTGTAAGAACTCTAAGGGCCATAAGGATTCAGGGCTATCTTCAAACAACCATTTCCTTTAAAGTAAATCATAGGAGAAACAAGGAGTGAAAACAAAAGTGGTTTTTTATTTTTAAACAAGCTCAACATAAAGCCAAAGAAGCAGAAGAAAATTGTTTGTCTCTCCAACATATTAAGTCATTGCCAGGAAAATAAAGACTTGGGGAAAAAAGTGAGAAAAGTTGTTTTGCAATATGAACAGGCAGAAACACTAGCCTACAGAAAGGATATAATAAGCTTCCATCACAAATTATCTTCCCTAGAGATATTTGTTGCAAGAGAAACCTTCAAAATAACAGCTGCTCTTGCAATTGCCTAACAAATACAAGTCAGAACCTCAACTTCGCAGCCACAACAGCTATTTCATAGCTAACAAAACCAGGCCAGGCTACTTGGACTGCAAGACACAGCACTCTGAAATCCTAGCACGTTCAGTGTAATTTAGAGATTAAGCTGTGTCCTCCTTGACAACTCTACATGTGGGTTTTTTCCTTGGTTTTGATCAATATATCAAAATAGCAACTACCCATATGCCTCTTCACAAACAGAAACATACATCTGCATGGGTGACCATGACATATAACAAAAGCAGCTTCTGTACTCCAGTTAACATTAGGTTCCCAAGCCTTAAAAATAATCATTCTGAATGTAATCTTTAGCAACATCCTGATGGAAATAAGCACGAAACTATCTAAAACACTGCTGGATTAATAATATCATTTGCAAGATACTGGGTTTTGAGCCACAAAAGCTGTAAAAATCACAGCTTTTAAAGTCTAAATTAATGTTATATACAGCTAACATACCTACTAGACTGCCTGTTCACAGCTCTATACATCGGAAGTTTGCAGTTTTATAACAGTTGTCAGTGCAAGAAGCAATTTGGAGTTTTAAGCTCATGCCTTCGTACGTGTTTATTCACCTTTGAAGATAAAAATCAACAAATAATTGTGGCTAAAAATAGCATCTATTGAAAGACAAATCTAGAGCCTTTGATAGCTACAAATCTTTATTACATCTCTCCATACAGATTCCTTTTTCAAAAAGCATCAATAGTCTGGCCACTGTTTTAGCATAACCCATTCTTTCTGCAGACCCACTGCTGCTCTGGTTCTGAAAATGAGCAAACTGCTGTGCACATAAAAAAACATCACCTGCAATTCAACTGACAGATAAGCAAACTTGACATTTTTCCCATCTTTTGCTAAAGAGTGTTTCCTCAGACCTCATTTCCCTTTCAGTTGACCAAAATAGAAAGATTTAGGTAAGCCATTTACAGCCAGAAAAATGAAAACTTACTAATACATGTTATTTTTAACTAGCTACACTGAATTTAAAGACATATTCAGAAGTTACGCCATGGCTTTCAGCAGCAGCATCTATGCCTCCCACAGCTAAAGGCTGTGCATCTTCCCCCTCCCTTATATTAATGTGTTTATCCAACCATAATTCCATTAGTATTACATAACACAGACAATCTTCTTAGGCATTTTATTATCTCACACCAAAACTAACCCACTGCACATGCACACCTCAACTGTAAAACTGTTTTCTTTCTAGACTGCTGACATACAAGAAACTGTCTGATGTAGAACTGACACCTTCAACTACTGAGCAGAACCGCCTGTATCCTTAGCCAAACCCCCACAAAACAGATGACAGTATCACCGGCCAATGCCACCTCTTCCTCATACACACTCACGACATACTAACATTAAATTATTGTAACAGTTGTGATTCTTCCTTTAAGAATCTTAAAAACACATTTAATGTTTGTCAGCTGTCTACGTCTCCTGCATGCCGAACAGAGTAAATACTATTTGCAGTTATGTCTGTAATTTGACATTAATTCCTTAATCTGCTTAAGTCAGGGCAAGCTTGTGGATCATTACGAGGTTATTTAGAAGAGCACATTTGAAGTATTACATGAAGTGCACATTTTATTAAGAAAATAAGTTAACTCAAGTTTTACATTTTGTCATTCATACACCTGAAAATAAATCAATCTCCTTTGGAGAGCAATAAAAAGATACACTATGAACTATTATTGCAACGTAATCCTCTTTCGTGTGGTACAGTATCTGCTAACAAGATTGTGTAGCTTTCACATTGGATCAGCAAGACTGTGACCTTTACTGACAGTTATTCTAACTAATACTAATGCTAGAGAGATGGCCAGCGCAACAGCCTTCCCCACGTGTGCTCTCCCATACAGATACCGCACGGATTAGCTTCCACTGCCTGTCACCACTTGTTTCTTGCTTGCATCAGAAAGTACAATGATCCAGCCCAGCAATTATTTATATTGCCTGCGCAATAGCAGCAAACTACACAAAAAGCAGGCTTCATCAGAGCAACCCTTACTTTAGCAGTCTGTTGTGCCATACCTCATTTAGAAGACAGGGCAAACAGGGTTTTCACTAGGCCTTTTCAAACTGTTGATAGGGATTTCTACCGTTCTTAGCACAACCATTTCTGATTATATCACTTCTCTTCAAATACACATAAACAGGGGAGGAAACTCCCTCTAGCAAAAACAATGACACTGGACAACGACACTGGGTGACTGGTACCAGCATTAGAAGGAATACATTATCTTCCTTCAACTCAAAGCTAAAAAAGCCAAACATACACATGCAAGAATTAAACAGGAATAAAAAAACCCTGTACTTACACACAGAGTGCAAAGTAAACTGGACATACAAATCTGAAAGAACTCAGGCATTAGGAAATATGCTGCGGTCTTGTCAGCCTTCCCATGTAAAAAGACAGAGCAGACAAGCCATTACCTTCAGTAACTTTGAGGGGCTTTTCAAAGTTAGAAACACCCAGATGGCATTGCAGCTAGCAGAATGTGGCATGACAGTTTTCTTATGCAGAGAAGCAGAGGAAGAAATGGAGCTGAAACAGATTAAACATTCAGCTTACTTATGTGGACAAATTGTTTGGAATAACACTGAAATAGCACGGGATTTTTTTCTAAAAAGGCAACTAAGAGTATCAATTACCTTAATCTATTCCCAAACGGATTAGTTTAACAGTTCAGGAAGCACCCTTCATGAAGAATACACATCTACACAGGATAATATTGCAATCTAAATCCATGCTTCGGCTGATTTCACTTGAGTTTTTTCCCCAGGAAACAATTCTTAACCACTTTAGGGGAATAAAAAAGAGGGAAGGAAAGTCACCCTACTAGTCTGATCACTTGGCAGACCAAAGAACAAAAGCAGCATGCCTTGACCACTGCCAGCTTTCCTCCATGAATCAGTGATTCTAACTGCATCCAAGACTCTCCCCAAAATCTAAAAGCCAAACCAACCAACCTCTCTCTCAACTAGGTATCTTTAGGCAACTGTTGTGATCCAAAGTATTTGCACTTTTGAAGTCCACTACCCACTCCCCAAATAAATAAAAAACCACAATACCACAAGACAGAGCTAATACAGCCTCGTAACTATTCTTTCATATACACTGCATGCAGCCCTGTCCTTGTATACTAAGGTCTTCAGCCACACCAGTAAGCAGTTGCCACTCTTCTTGAAATTTAAGTTCCAAGTCAGGGTTTTAGTTAAGCCAATAAAGATGAGTTTAGAAATAGCTTTTGAAAAATGACCTAGGCAGGGTCAGCTGCAGAGCGAACCTGCACTGAAACTCCTACTACCACACTGGTGAGAGAAAGAGCCTTAAACTCAGAAGTGGAAGGAGGAAGAGCGAGAAGACACATAATTAGGCAAAAACATTTCCTCTTAAATAGATTCAACATTTCCAAATGACATCTAAGAAAGAGAGAACTCACTAGCCAGCACACAACAAGATTTTTAAAATCTAATTTGCAAGCAAGAGTCTAAAGCCGTAAGAATTAAAAGTTACTTTTCTTAAGCTTAAGTTTTGTAAGCAATTTTGCTATGTGCTTAAGTTTCCAGAGCAAGCTTCATTCTGATGCAAATTAGAAAATGTCACTTGTTCATACACTAGCTACTAAAACTAGTTTATGGCAAAAACAGGATGTGAAATAGCAGCTACATCTATCAGCAAAATATTTTTTGCCAGGTTTACAATTATAATGCATTTTATAATTAAATTGCTAATGTTGCAGGACCCAGTTTTAGTCAAATAGACATGTAATTACATTAATCAATTAGCATGTAATTGCATTTTGCTATTTTTGATTCGTAAGACTTCGCTGGGCATATTTCAAAAAACTTACATTCCCTCATTTGGGGGGGGGGGGGGCTGTAATCAATACCACACTACAAGAGAGGCTTAATGTTTTTAAATATTATGTTTTCAAATTAAGGTTTACCTGGAAAATGGAACCTGATCTTCAGCATAGTGTTGTATCTGTCACAAGACAGAATCTGTGTGTGACTGGTCACAGTGTGAACAACTTGAAAAAGGATAAAAATACTACGCTGCAACATTCTAGTTTAAAAGTACTTCTTTTGAATGCAGACGTGAACTTCTTAAACTGTTCTTTCTGCCTCTGAAATGTTTCTTCCCAAATGATTACTGTAATTTCCAGGGGGGGATAATCTACCAAAAAACAAAGGAAATCCCATTTTTCAAATTTTATTTGCACTTTGTGCTCATCTAATGGAAAGAACGGCATTTCAGTACCTTTTCCTTCCAGACACCAATACAAAGACCACACAATGAGAACTATCTTGCTTCAGGATTTTGCCTAAAGATTCAAGACACATAAACAGTTATAAAAACAAACTCATAAAATATGAGCTAAGTAGGAAACATTTTTTTGTTGTCACAGAAAACTGGAACCCAGATGCAAACAGCCAGCCAGGCACTGATCATAAACTTCCTCTCTGTACTATGTAATTAAACAGACAACTTTTATTTTCTATATCAAGACAGAGCTGAGTCCCTGAAACAAGGAATTTAAAATTTTGCCAGACCTCCCCATAATGACAACTAAGCCTGAGGTTTTGTTTCTCTGGGAAGTGTTTTTTTCCTAAAAATAAATATGCAGAATATCCTACTATGAGCTATCCATTATTTCCCCAGAAGAGTCATTGCAAGGTATTGCACGACTACAAAGCCATAAACCACGTTAGAATTATCGCAGTTAAGTTAAAAATAATTCTAGTGAGTTAGCAGAGTCTGGCACCGAAATGTAACAAAAAGAAATCCCTGACCTTTCCCCAAGTCACTGTCATTCTTAAAGATGCATTACTCATCCACATTCCACTCCAGGTGCAAGTTGGTGTGATGTACGCCAAAAGCATTTTATTTTAAGCAAGCAGTAGTATCCATTTCAAGAGCAGGTACTTCTCAGCCATTGTAGCTTTGGTCTACCGTACAGTGTTTCCTGAACTACTACTGGAATCCTTCAGAACCGATTCCCTGAACAGAGCACCTTAAAATTAGCAGAGAACAAAGTCATACAGGGATATTTATACAAACTTCCTTCCCCAAAACAATCACGATTACTGCTGAGATAGTAAATTACTCTGGCCAATACTTCATCCACAAAAATTCTGCTTTAAGTGATGAGCAAGCAGGAATTCTAGCTGAGAAAAAGTAATCGTGTTTTAAGAACTACTTTTACTGCATTTCAGCTCTATTTGCCAGTTCTGGTTAAGAACCCAGTAACTTTGGTCTTTCAGCTGATTAGGATCCAGCCAAGGTGGATTTGCTGCAATTTACATTTCTCAGAATGTCTTAATAAGGTCAAGTGTGATCAATACCCCCAACTATGAGATTTTTTTTTGTACCAGACACCACAAAAGAAATCTGAGTTACTACTTACAGTAGCAAATGAGTTAGCATTCCTTCAGCTGTGGTTATAACC
Organism: Gavia stellata; assembly: GCF_030936135.1. Classification (NCBI taxonomy): domain Eukaryota; kingdom Metazoa; phylum Chordata; class Aves; order Gaviiformes; family Gaviidae; genus Gavia; species Gavia stellata. The sequence goes on along the minus strand of NC_082620.1, from coordinate 5,082,957 downwards.
AACGAACTGTTGGTCCACACTTAGCACAAACATCTCTGCCTTTTCATATTTTGGGGTTTGTCTCACAGCTTATTAAGTTTTGCAAACAAAAGCAGTTGTGCTCTTGCCAACAGATTATCATGTCTTATTATCACGGATAATTCTAAAACATCAGTGTACCTACATAAATACGAGACTTGAACTGCAAGTGTCTTCCACCAATTGCAGGAGAAATTTTCTTTGTATCTGCTGCAGACAGACAGTGGTGTTACGCACAGAATTGCAGGGTAGTGTTTTCATCTACCATGACAGCTGAGGTTGTGTAGATACCAAATACACAGTAAATGTAGCAAGCGTTTCTTTTAATAAACTGCCACAGAAAAAGTATGAAAAAAATTATTCAAGCTGAGGACATATTGATGGGTACAAAATCCTTGAGGCATTATGCAGCTCACACAAGCTCATGGATCAGTATTATTGCAGCAACCAGTAGCCGTCAAAGCCAATTACCCCAGGGACTTCCCTGCATGAGGACTGGGTTCTATAGATGCCTTCTGTAACTGTCAGAGGCTGTACACGCTGGAGAGAAGAGGGAGTGCTGAAAATCTGTCACAGCCAATTACTGCCAATGTTTTATTTATGTCAGGATACACCTGATCAGTGAACAATAAAGCCATTTTATAAAAGATGATTACAAAACCAGAATGCAAAATGGCAACAACTGGTAGAAAAAATTTCATTTATAGATAAACACGGCACGTACACTTGCCACATAGGAAGACATAAAATAAATTCTCGATGCTGAAGCAGTGACACACACAGGTTTTAAAGCCTTTGACTCCAAGTGTAGACTGCTTTTTTTCAAATGCCATGACAAAAGGCTGATTTGTATATAATTCGTTTTAGAGATAGGGAGATGCAAGTCTACGTACTACAATGGATTTGAGGAATTAAATTTTATATGGAAGGAAACCAGAGAGGAAAAAGAGGGGAGCGGAAAACACTGACATGATATGGAGCTAAGTCCACAAAACATCTTTTCTATGCAACACCAGCCTTTATTTCAAGTGCCCAACTCAACTGACAAAAGGAAAAGGATATCTACCAGAAAAATATAGAAATTATAACATCCTCCAAAGCTTGAGAACCTGCTTTGTACTTACCTGTCTTCAACTTACAGTATACTACCTGCACTTTAAAGTTAAACAGATTTAAGTTTAAATCTGTCCTTTGGCCATGGGACTCAACACCACATTCCAAATGAAATACTCAAGATTTTTCCCCACAGATATATAAACTACACCTAGTGTTATTTGTGGCAATTTTCAACTTGCTATTTTCAAGAAGAGAGCATTGTACAAAACTGTTCTAAATGAACAGATCAGCTGGAGCCTTGTCAGGTGCATACGCTGTTGGGGAATTCCTCCTTTAAGCAGAACTGACCTCCCAGGAGAAGCTGTATCAGCCACCAAGATGGAAGTTGGCACTTCTAGATAATTCTCTTCAATTATTTTTCCGCCTTAAATTCCGATTGCCAACATTTCCTATCACCTCCATTAAAGGATGTCTCACGACCCCCTCCCCAAAGACACCACAGACACCCATGTGCAGATACGATGGAGATTTAGTGACTACACCAACCATTGCTCTGAAAAAGTGATTTGCCTAAGTCAGCTTTGAAACCACCACCAAGCTAGTGGTCTATACAATTTTTTTCCTAAGCATGGGCTGTTCAAGTAACAGATCTAAAGCAAGTGCTACTCCACTATTTTGTCAAGTACTTGGAAATCTATGGAGAAACAGCAATATACATAATGTAAGATTTAAAAAAGGCAATAATCATAACAGTGGGGGGAAACATCTATATTTCTTATGTTTCAATGTTGAAAAATCCCTGAGAATAATCTCATAATCTAATCTATTACTCCGAAGAGCTACCACTTCTGTTTACTCTTCAACTTTAAAGTATAACAGTTCAACCCAGGGCCTTAAAATAGCTTTGGCCCACACATGTACATAATTAAAGGAAATTCAAGAGACTATTTATCATACAAAAGGCTTCCATCTCAACAAACACTGCAACTGTATTAAACCTGCTCATCACCAGGACCCAAGGGTACTTATACTCTAGAAAGACAGAACCTGAATTTCTCTGACTTAGATTGTTTCACCGTACTGCCAATATTACACAAGTATTATTTTCAACTTAATTTACAAGGAAGAGTTTACTAAAAGGCTGACCAACCTGTAGGCCTCTCTGACTCAAAAGGAACAGAAAACAAAGCTGAGGGATGGGGAAACTCCACACACGCTAGACTATAAAGGCTTCCTAGGCATCCTACAGCTCCACTGCAGCATCAGGCTAAGTACGCGACAGAATTTAAGGATAGCCTGGTAACATCCTTCTCACTCTACCTGCTCGCTTTCTTCCTCCTGCCCCTGGGGAATTTGGCTACCCAGAAGCTACACCAACATCACGGCCACAGTGAGGATACACGACAGCTTGAAGAGATGGCTGCACGCTACAGCATTCCGAAGTTGAACACAGTCAAGAACCACATGGGCCATCTCTACCTGTTGCCACAGCCATCTTGAAGACATAGGAAGCCCAAAGAAACAGGGACCAAAAAAAAGCAAGACTACATAAACCACCTTAAAAGATATCAACACAGACAATACACAAGAGTATCTGGGTATGGCCTTCCCTGGGAGTAGATAGTCAAGAGTGCAAATAATAGGCATTTCAGACCTGAAATAAAAGTATGAAAGGAATGGCTGTTAGGTGCCAAGCTGAGTATTAGATACTTGGATTCCCCCCTCCCTTTCACATATGGTCTATGCAATATTTTTCAAATGGTCTTTTTGTTCACAAGTCGTATACTGTGCAAGCTGCAGAATAAGAAGGCATTTAACACAAAAATATACCCTCTAAATAGAGTTTTATGCACACTTTGGTATATTTTTAAAAATAATCTGTCCTGTAGCTATTAGAAGGAGATCTATAGCTTACTGTTTTAATAGAGCTAAATGAAAGAGGATCAATATTATTTTAATTTTTAAAGGTCTGTTTATGAAATGCAATCATCCTTCATTAAAAATGCAAGCTATGCTTCACAAGAGGTTAGTGTAAATGATTCATAGTCTGATATCTCTCCAGTATAATCATCCTCTCTCAGGAGGGCCCATTGGATGCTTCATCACACCACTCAAGTTGATATTATTAAAAAATACTTGCCCATGACAAAAAACCAACACATTTTTTAAAAATCCTGTCCCACACATTCTTCATCCCAGATACCGATAGATCTCCTACATATGTATTATCAGATGGTTGCCTGTGTGGTTGGATTATCTGTGGCTAAAACGGAACAATCAATCCAGCCACAGTTTTCCTTTTATGATCTTTGAAAAACTCAAACAAACAGGAAAACCCACCACAATAAAAAAAGTCCATACGCACACACTGCATTAGAGAAACATTTTTTACTTAAAAAAAGAAAAAACACAAAACCAAACAGAAAACAAACTACCACCACACATTCCACCCTCAATGTCATGTTAAGGGGGGGGGGGGAATCTCCAATTGTTCAAATTTGCTTTCATAGCCTGAAATTTCAGTATGATCACTGCTTTTCATTAGAATAAAAAGAAAATTTACCTTCAACACTGAAGTTCAATAGGTTCTAAAAATTGAAATCTTCAAAGTCAAGCCTATACAGTATTAAATGCAAGACCCTTCTATTTAAAAACACTAATTGCAGCTAACTGTTTCAAAATAGCAGCATCTGGCTAATTATAACATGAGGTTTTAACTAATAAATTCTTAATTATTAAACTCCAGCATTCAATTTCCTTCACACAAATAAAACAGCATTATATTATAGCAACTACAAACACTGCGGATACAGCAGTTACAGAAACATGCATCACAGAAATCCCTTTTAAAAAGCTCACCAGCTGCTACATTAAAGCTCAGAATATAATGCTTACATTATAACAATGTCTATAGAAGAAGTGTCCTTATGAGCTATTATACACAGATGTATACAGCCTTTATCTGGCTACCAGATATTTCACCTTCCTATCCACGCACGCATAACACACAGCAGTTCTGTTTGTGCCCATTAGAAGACTATCTGCCAATAATTTTCATCTTTCTTCTTTTCTCTCCAAATACACGCCTCTGAATTTAATATAACCGTACTACCATCACCCAGCGTATTTATGTATGTGATGCTGAAAATATATTTAATCAAGGCAATATTACACACTGTAGTGTCTGAGCTCCTGAAGTTCCCTAGAGAATACATTTGGTTTAGGCTTTAATACCTGACAGGGACACCCCTCCCCTAAAAAAAATAAAATCAGAAATATAGCAGATCTGACAGAATATTTTACAATGGAGTTGCACAGTATATGCATTCAATCGCTCCATTTCCCAGAAGATTCATTACAGTTACATTAGAAAGTCAAATCAGGCAATTCTGCAGTCTGGTGAAAGCTAGCATATGAAAGCAGGTTAATACAAAAGAATTTCATTTTAAATAGAGGACATTTAGGACTTTTAAAAGCAACATTATGATAAAAATTTCAGGGTGTTTGTTCTGGCTTCAGAGCATGCTTTTCAAATCTTGTTTCAATGATGTAGCCGATTTTCTAAGAAAAGAGGGAGGGGATGTTAGCTCTCCCAGGTTTGCCATCTTAATTACCCCAGTGCTTCCACACGCTGCTAAGAATCACATTGCAGATACACTTCTCTACACACCAGCCAGCGTACAGTTGGTATCAACTCTTAGCAGTAAAAATTCTAAATGCATTAGTTAGCGTTTACAGAGGCTGGTATTACACACTAACAAATCACTGGGGATTGCATTTTAGACAAAGGTATTCTTAAGTACAAGATACAACCCATTTGAAGTCTTCTGCTTACCTTACAACAAAAGTATTATATATAATTATTACCATTTATAACCTTGCCTCCATTTCAGCAAGTAACATGCAGATAAGGAACATAATTACTTATTAAACTAATAATGTAAGAATTGATTGACAGGATGGAAGAAAAAATTTTTTTCAAAGCAGTATTAAGAGTATAAGCTTACCTGAATGAAGCCAACTAATTTTAGCGCAATTCTTTACTATAAGCAAGACACCTACAAACACACAAGCCATATACACACACTGTTACAAGCAACACTGAAAGAACCAAAACCACAGAACACAAAAAGTAGTGTCTAATGCTGCCGAAGCTGGTGCTGTTAAGATGAACTTCATGCACCCCTGCCTATGTTTAATTTAATACCAAACTAAATGCAGTCAAAACATCTGGTGCATTATTGATGGTTATCATGATAAATGAAATTTGACATTTCACAGGAACTGATTAGATATTCTACTTACACCCCATACTTAGGAGGTGGAAGACGTGCAGTTGTTTCTGATTTTACATCTTTTTGGAGAACATGAATTGTGTGGATAACAGACTTCATGAAAAGGCAGCTGCATGTATTGGGAACTCTCACTCCTAAACAGTATTTAGAGTACATAAAAGAAATACTCATATCGGTTGAGAAGGCAGCTTTTGGTTTCTTCACTCTCGCTTACGCACCAGCTACAAGCCATTACATTCGTATCACTGGGAAGGCAGAGGAAGGTCCCTTAGCACTGAATCATCTCACCTCCTCCGTAAGAGTCCTGACTTTCTGACAAGACAGACCCATTTCCCTCATCCCATTTCCCAACTTTTTTCTCACTCATCCCACCAGGTAACAGGCTTTTCAGGAAAAACTTATCATTGCGCCCCACCCCCCCCCCCCCCCCCGCCAAGTTATTTAAGTAGTCACCTCTTGTTCCTTACTTTCCATGTGCAGTACTATGGTAAATCTGTAAGTTAGGTTTTGTTTCTGTCTTGGTAACCTAAGTTTTTAGTCAGGCTGAATTGAAGAATACTGTTTACCACTATCACTAAATAAATTTCTCAGTCAGGCATATAATATTGTTTCTAACAATGTTTAAATTTTTTTATTCTTTTTGCATGAATATTCAGCATGTTATTTGCATGCATTTGATTAGGTCCGTTACATTCACTAGCTCTTAAATCATTCCAAGACAAACTAGAGTCCCAGAAGTACTCAGAACCCAGCATGTTTGCCTGTTATTGTCTTGATTCCCTCCCCTGCTTCAGATTAAGACTCAAGTTTTCATATCAATCTCCACTTGATCTTAATAGAAGCAAGATACCATCAACTACTACACTGGACTACCAGCAGAAATTGAGCTGATATTCCTGTTCCCCGTATTGCAAAGGAATCAACTTGCACAGCTGATCACTAATATTGAGCTACTGTTATAACCTAGGAATATTAAATAGAAAGCATTTTCTGTCAGCCATGTTACTTCACAGTGTGAAGCAGGTATACCGAAACTGGCAAACGAGTATTAATTTGACCATGAAAAAGTCTGAAAAAACCCAAGGGTTAGCCTCTTTCCCAACCTCTGATGGAAAGGACAAGAATTTAAGCACCACAGATGACATTATTTTTTTTTTTACCCTCTGCTAAACCCAATGCTACTGAAATTCAGGATAATTTTTATAGCATTTTGTCCCATTTGAAAGGCAGAGATCACAAGTAGAGGCAATACGGATCTAAGGTCACACGACTCCTAAACAAAGATCAGAAAATCAACTCACACCTCTGTTACAACACTACTACCGAGCAAGCCACACAACGAGGCTTCATGCAGCCTTTTTACATGTCTGTGCAGGATAACGCTATACATCAGGTATAAATACACTGCAGTCTAAGTAAGAACCGTGTTTCCCTTTAATTTCTCACATCTTTACTCGCGAGCTGTACAAAAAGTTATTAAAATTAATGCAAACTATCCTAACTCTGTCTTTTTTATTACTGGTAATATTCCTTCTAAAATATTAGTCTCCTTGGCTGAACCAGCATGTCTTTTTGAAAGTTGCCTTTGAAGATTAGAAACTCTTTAGCATAAAAAGTGAAACATGCAATCATGTTAATTTGACAAGGTAAAGGAAAAAAAATAATCAATTCAGCTTACTGTTTCTGAAACTCAAACTATTCTTTAATTTTTTTTTTAAAGCATTTTTCTTTCCTGGTTCTCACTACACTAATTGAAGTGAGGATGTAACAAAGGCTTTTGCTACTCCAAGCATTTTAAAAACAAAACAACAAAGTATCAAGCTTGGCAAGTGACCTAAGTAAACACTTCCTATCTTAAACAAAATTAGTAGGTTAAAATGAATTGCTGAAGCATGAAAATCCCTAGCAATGCAGCGAGTACTCATTTTTCCTTGTTATTATGCAAATAAATACCATAGGAATATATATAATGCTTACATGTACATATACAAAGGCAGCAAGAGCATGAGTACACATGTGTTTTAGAAACAAGAAATCAAGCTGGAATTTCTCACTCTTCCTTCCGAAGTTTAAGCGAGCTGCATGCCTAGCCAAAACACCACGTTATCCAGAACTATTTTGTCAAAAGCTAAACCAGAGCATCCACACAGGGCAAGTTTTTGTACAAAAAAACCCACAAGGACTTAATGAGTTGGCGGAAGTATCACAGTTTTCCAATATTCAAGAACAGTTTATGATAACACTTCACGCATGCAAATGTTACACTCTTGAATCATTTGTTACTCTCTCATCTGCTTTGCACCGGGAAAAACAGGTACTGCACTTGAAAGACTGAGAATAGCCCATTTCTCACTACTGCCATGTACCACTGTGTTCTTACCAAGTAATCCACATTACCATTACCATTCCTAAATATTTATTAATGCCTTGGCAGTCAGTAACAGGCTCTAGATTGCAGACTTCTAGTATAGTACATCTGCAGTGATGATCAGCACTTTGAGAACTGCAAACTTTTTCAGAGTCATCCTGTGGGACAACCTAAATGCCAAAATTCAAGAATGAGTAAGGTGCTGGTATATAATCCTGTTTGTCTGAAGTTGTATTTTACAGAGGTATTCCCTTTAGAACCAGAAGTTCTACCTCTATACATATGCTAAGCTTTCTTCAGGACAGACATCCCCATTTTACAGACATGCAAATCACCACACACCAAGTCACAAAATAAATACATAAACAGAAATTCTGTGATTGCTATGACTGCTGACTCCCCGATGCTTGTTCAAATACTGAATACTCAACTCTGACAAAAGGAACCATTTACAGAAGTGGCAACTAACCTGCTTTTCATAATTGCTCAGTCAATTTTTAAAAGCATGGTCCTCTCCCTTACAGTTATAGAATTATTTCAAAAGCATGAACCCATTAAACATTTGCCTCAGTCTGCCCTCAACAATAGCCTCAAGAGATAAAAATTCTCATTCATTTCAACAGAAGCCTATTGATTCCGCTGCCACAGAATATGACTATTTTCTCTTCATGCTGCTTCAGAACAGAGCATTCTGTCATGGAGCTATACATTTATTTCCTTTCCTGTTTCTTTACAGAAGCTTTGTAGCAATGGTTTCTCACACCCCACCACCCTTCTCTACCCCTGCAGAGAGCTTTCAACAGTCAAGACACAGCTAAGTCCACTCCACACACACTAACACACAGGAGAGTTAATGAAAAAAGCAGCAACAGATAGGCTTTAATCTGCAGGCATTCATATCCAAATTGGGGGAATACCAAAACTCTCTTCACTACTAGACATACTGTTTCACACTATCCAGTGAGAACATCCAGGAACCTAGGAGCCAGCTGGAGATGAACTACCCATCTTTATAGAAACCACCCCTTGCATCACACAAGTGCTTACGGTTCTTTAGAAAAACAAGGTCAGAAGACTTATTACTGGCAATTCTGCAAATGTGAAAGACTCCAGGCATGATGCTTGGCTGTCACTGTAAAGCTGCCAAGCTTCATTAGAAGTGGGGAATATCGACTGCACTCTGTCCCTTGAATGTCAATGATGTGATCCTTCGAGTTAAGTCAAGCGCAATTTCCATTTCCAATGATGCAGCCAGCTGATGAATTTGTATCATGGTTACAGAGGCTTAAGAACAGCTGTTTGGGAAAGCCAGTACTACTTATCACAACCAGATGTAACTGAAGGTGTCCTTTACTCAACCTCCAGTAAACATCAAAGATTGGGACTGTCTAGTCCCTACAAATCATTCAGGCATCTTGTTTCCCAGGAAGCAAGCCGCAACATCCAAAAAAGGTAGTTCTGTGCGCAATAAAAGCACCTTCTGATAAGACTTTTGACTCTCCTTACAGGGGAAGGGAGGTTGTTCTTAGGCAAGATCACAACCAACTCTTTCCTTTCACCTCCACAGATACCTGTGCAGTGCCCCACATTTTTTTTTTTCCTAAAATCCTCTAAAAACAAACAAGTATGCTCAACAGAAAAAAAAAAGCACAGATGAGATCTTGAGTTTCTACAAACAAGCTCACCATTATTCAAATGTTATGGTCTCTTCTTCATACCTCTCAAACATAACTAGTTGGCCCAGTTATCAAGGTACATGAAGACAAGCTAAACAACCAGATACACCTGTACTGCAGAAAACCAAACTACTGACAAGATTAAAAACTGCGCTCAGCAGTTAATTCTCTCTCCATCCAGAACTTAAAAAAAATAATTTTATTACTCTAAGAACAACAGGATTTATGGTTTTGGATTCCGCATGTCCTCAAATACTTCAACCACCTCCACTAGTTTAAATTTTACTGCTTTATCATTTCTTGATAGACTCAAGTTCACCACAGATGCTGAATTTCCAAATTAAGTGCTATCTTTCCCCCTTTGATTTTTGCCAATATTAAAGTATTTTGCATTCTTCCTATCAAGAAGAGATATTATTTTGATTCATTTGATTTTTTTTTTTATGTGAAACATTACATTGGACACTCAGTTTCTACTCTTGATAGTTTACCACCCAGAAGTATTTACTCATCATTCTACACTGCGAACTAACAAAAAACTAGGCAAGGGAAATTGCAGGAAGACAGATGGGGAAGACTGCATCAAATTAAAACCAAAAGAAAGCTACATGATAGGTACTTTTTGTACAAACTGCTTGCAGAAGAGCAAACAAACTAAGCAAAAAGATTAACAGCCACAATTCAGAAGAAATCTCCCTGCTGAGTGGGCTTTTCAGAGCTTGACATTGAAGAGCAAGAACTATTACTAGTTTCACAAAAATCAAGCAAGTTTTTAGAACTACGGGTTTACAGAGAAACACAGGGTATCACTACAGACATTTAAATCTGCATCCCGCCTCACTGGTACAGTCTAGCCAGGTAGATAAACCACTACAAAACCAAAAAAGAATGTTTTCAGTATTGATCTTAATTTGGCCTCTAAAAGACTAACTAGCCAATGAAGCTTAAAGCCAACCTGAGCAAACCCTAACCTTAGTTAAGTTTTAGGTTCTCTCTGATATCTGCTCTCCCCATTGCAAGATATTAGCCGAGCAGAACAACACAAGGAGAAGTACAAAGGGAAGAGTTTTCACAACAGAACCAACCTCTCATAGCACTCATTCAACACTCATCAAGTTACAATACGCTAACACACACATGGAACAAGTGATCTTCTGCGCATCTTAGAAGCCTTGAACCTTTGACTACCCACTTAGACATAAAGCTGCAAAAACACACATACACACACACACACACGAGAGCCAAACAATACATCAGAAGAGAAAGCACTGCTCTTTCAGTCATGTCATCTCAGCATGTCTTTGTTCAGCCTGCGGCTGACAACTTGAGTAGTCAGTTTGCTACAGTATTTTCTAAAATAAATAAAAAGGAAGGCAATCCAACTTCCAGAAATTAAAACAAACCAAAAAAATCACTTTGCTAATATTTGGGTCAGCATGGACCAGTTCTGAAACATTTCCCGCTGATTTAATTTCCACTGCAATAAGGACTAAATATAGAGACATAAGAATTTAGCAGATTAAGTATTCTATAGAGCTTACAGTTGGACTTAAAACACTTTCAGTGATCCTCCACTTCAGTTATAATGCTGCACAGTGCCACCTTTAGCTCACTAAAAAGAGGTTCTGTTAGGTATTGTGAAATTTCAGCTTCTTTGATAGTAAGGAAAGTGCATTTAGTGAACCCATTTCAAAAATATAAGTTAGCTTCTAGATATGAGATATTTGGGGATGGGCTAAGCTAATTCCAAGAGCTACGTGAAACTGCTTTGTCTCAGAAGCCAACAGTGACAAAGTAAGAACTCTTCACTACCTTGCTACTACCGTGAGACAGACTACCTGTACACCCTGCCATCAGAGCCAAAGGATTTTCTGCAGTAGGCAGCTCATTGTCCTACTGAATTCAAATGTCTCCAGTCCCAGCAGAACATTCTGACCGCCTTACAAATCTCCTCTTAACCTCTCCACTTTACTAATTCTCAGAAGTACAAGAACTTTTTTCTAGTATCCTGAACAGTTTCAGTGGTATATAACTCACACTTGAGCGCTAACATATGGTTCAAACAAGCATCAGATTGTTGCATGGTTTTCATACCAGCCCTCATAATCCCTGGGTTCCTAACATCTGTCTTTCATTTGTGATATAATTACACATTTATTTTCCATTTTACTAGTTTAATTTCATATACTGTTTACTTGATCTTGGGTATGATTTTGCTGCAGCCAAGGGACATCATGCTCCTTATCAATATGAACATGTTTCATTTGAGCTTAGAAAATTCTGCAGTTTTCTTGTTCACAAACAGATTCACCTATGCCTAGAAGAAAATTGCTCATGGTGTTATTCCCCTGAACTACAGACATAAACTCTTATTACTTCCTAAAAATCTAGAGAAAAAAATTACAGAAGCTTGACCAGCTATGAAAAATTAAAGACAACTGCAAAAGCTTTAAGAGTGTACTAGAAGGTGAGGGGGGAGAAAGAGGTATCAATATTTAATCTACTGCTAAAAATGTAGCATCAAAGCTGCATCAGGGTGGCATAATGTTGCAGCTGGTTCCATTTTCATGTTCTTACATTAAGAAACCAGATTTTCCTTTTACATTATGTATTAAATAGTACATATTTTAGAATCTCAGAAAATAATCTCTAAGCTTTGCTAAGCCTTTATAATTGAAAAAATTGCATTTAGCATTTTACAGGCTAGACATGCATGAAATACTAAATTCAAAGACAGAGCTAATGCTAATTTCTTGATGGTCCCTTCCGATATATACCCCTTCTCAAACTCACTACATCTGGAAAACAGAGTGATCAATGTAACTAATACGCCTAACTTAAAGCATACTTGCATTCTTCATGTTTGAGCAAAGAAAGTTCAGACTTTCTATCCACATAAATTCCTTTACTGAGAAAATTGCCACCACGTGCTGACTAGCTATCGTGTATATATTGCCTGTCTGCAAGAACATAAAAAACCCTTAAGTTATGTCTCAAAACATAGTGATGCATTCATCAGAAGTTCTGCAATGAAACTCTTGTTTTGCAGGTTGCTACAGACCGGAATCGTGTTTTCACAGTTCAAAGCAGACCACTAGGAATGGTCACTGCTTTATAAGTTTTCAAATTAAACTCACACACATCTCGCTCAATACACGACCTCTAAATACAGTCACGTAACACAATAAGTCTTTCTGTAAATTCAGTAAGCTAGGCACATGTTTACACTGACAACACAATGCAACCATCATTATGGGGCAGAAAGAAAGCTGGATGAAGATAAATTGGACATATTGTTAGCAGAATACACTTTTGGCAGCCAAAGAGCAATTAAGATTAGAATTCTTAATCATCTCAAACATCTCCAAATTTGAGATAAGTGTATTAGCATGTGGAAGAGTTAGTGGTAATGCCAAGTTTCGCAGTCATCATCAGTTCGAAACAGTGGGCTTAGCATTAGTATTGCTCAATGTTGGCGCAAGTCTGCTGTGATGCACCGACTCAAATCTATTCATGGACAGATAGATCTCCTTTTCCCCCAGCCCACACAAATTCAAAGGACTGCAAGGGAAGATAGTGTTAAAAATGGGAGGGAAAAATATTTTTTAGAAGACATACAGAGCAGAATAGTGCAATACATTTCTGTAGCATCACAGAATGCACTGGAAACTGGTTTTACTGTAACCATTAACAAGTTAATCTACACAGAAAAATTCATCCCGCAGATTACCATTCCAAGTTATAGGTCACGTTTCCACAGTATATCTGTGCATAATCAGACAAAGTCAAAGTTCACCGTATCATCTCCTCTATCTGTTTTTCCTTGTTGTAGCTAAAATACACTGTAGCTAGAAGTTCCACAACCTGCCTGGTATCCATTATTAAAAGCTAAACAGATGTTTACTCAAACTATAACATCATTGTTTGTAAAGCATATAGAAACTGTTTGTATCAGCACAGAATGGAGGCCATTTACTTATACTGCTCTAGGATGAATCAGAAAGCATAACAATGAAAGGCATTCAAGCACAGCAAAACTTGCTAATGGATTTTGATAACAGCAGAGAGACACCCACTGTATTCTTCATTACTGCTGCAACGTATTTCAGTTAATTCTAAACCGATCTAGATGCGTACAATCATACCGAGCACTGTATTTCAACACATTATTTATCGAAGCGCAGGATTCCTTCAACGCCTTTCCTATATTGACTAACTGACCAATACAGCAAGGATTTACAAGTCCATTATAATGGCAGCTATCTTCTCCAGAATGTGCTCATCGGTTCTTTATGCTCATTTGTGCGCTCCATGCTTTAAGTGGTTTTCTATTCTTTAATAAAATACTTTTCTGGTCACACTATTAAAAGTATCATCACAAAGTAACAGCACAAAAACATTGGAAAAAAACGCTATTCTTCCACGCAATATTTCTAAACAACTAAACATCACATTTTAAAAATAATAAAAAAGACAATCACTCCAAAATACAGCTTGGTTTTGTCAGCTAGTGTAGCTCTTCAAATTCAGATGCTTGCATTTTACTTGTCTGCCATTACTGGCAAATGAAAGCTATGAACAAATGCTGCGTAGGCAACAAATAATTCTACTAACATGCCAACAATCACTTTAATCTCTTCCACTTAACAACTCATGAACCTTTTATGAACATAATCTTCTAGAAGGTAACTAGTAATACAAGATAATCCCAGTACAAGTTTAATTAAAAATACAAACTACATATAGCTCCATGCTTACCAACTCTTTCATGCTGAAAAAGCAAGAGTGGCCATTATTAATAGCTCTGTTAATCTGGCAAACTGAAGTGCACAGAAACGAGCTAAAGAAGCATTCAACAAACCATTTCACACTGAAAAAATAGTTTTCACAAATTGTAACTTGCCTTAGCATAAGCATTAAAAACCCTATTTTAAATAGCTGAACGGAAGCATGCTTGCAGAGTTAGGGATCCTACTCTTCTAAAGAAAATCCAGTACAAGATTATTCATTGTTACAGGCTACAATGGAATTAATCTAAAATAAAGAAAAAAGCCATTTTCCTTCAAGAAACATAGAATTTGAGTCACTTGGCTGTCAGATGGAAGTCAACATGGTATTCAAAACTCAAATGAAACCTAAGAACCTTATTTGACTGGACATAAAATACATTAGCTATTTTTAAACGTACCTCATGTAATCATTTAACTAGAGCCCTATAATTCAAACTGGGGAGCTCTTTTCACATTAAAAAGCTGATCAGAACACAGGTCTTGACAGTTCTGTTTAAGTGTTGGCTTGTTTCCACAAACACATTTTGCACTCCCAAGCTCCCCTAGTGATCATCTCCACAGCTCTTTCCCCTTCTTCTAAACCCGGTTAGAAATATTCCAAACTGCTGAAAGCCTCCAGAAAGCTTTTGCTGCTTACCTTTACCACAGCCGCTGCCTCATACCTGTGGCAAGCAATAACTAGCCCAGTCAGGTCAACACTGCCCACACAATGGACACTCAACAGGCTACGTGCGTATCCGCCTCTTCACTACTCTGACCAAGGATAACGAAGTCTAAAGTTATACTCTACCATCTTACATGGTGCTAATAGTCAAAACCTATCACCAATACAGAAGTGGAATCTAACTGTATCCCAAACCTGAATCAATTTCTCACCTCAAAGACTTCAGCTGTGTAATTCTGAACTTTATAGTTATTCAAAGTCACAAAAGGAATTCTCTTTAACATATAAGAGTAAATATATCTATAATGAGCTATCCTAACACACACAGAATGAAGCAATGTGTAGGTGAGCTGTGACATTCTTCTTGTTGAGAAGCACATTCCCCAAGCCAGCAAGTTTTTCCATATAATCTCCTTTTGGATTACATTATGCTATGATGAAAGGCACTGTATGGGCTCTTTTCATGCTGAGAGAATAGCAAGAAATCCCATGCTGGAGAAAAAAAAATAAATATGTGCACAAGCAAGCAAAATTAAACCTTGTAATCCAATGCAGATTTCTTTAAACATGTTTCAGCTATGACACTTCACTAAGAACTAAATGCATAGCAAACATTTTTGCCTCCTACAAGAGAGCATCAAATTTTAGACACAGCTGAATGAGTTACCACTACAGAGAAGTGTGGGTTTCCTCAAGCTCAGGATGATCAAAAAAGCAAGACTATAGAAAGCCTTTGTCTTTTCAGGAATATACTCAACTAATCATAACGGACAAATGTAATTCAGATGGATATCCAGACCCTGAAGGGATCGGGGAGGGGTGCTGTTGCTCATAGGAAGTCCTTTCACATTTTTAAACCAACTCCTTTAGATGTTGCACTGTAAGAGCATTTATCAGTTCCCTCCTCTTAAATGATTTGATGTATTTCATTACCTAGGGCTACCCCCAAACATCACACTTTCCGCACACCCTTTATCTCTAAGCAGTTTCCCACTAATGTGAAAACTTCCAATTCAAGCTTCTGCAGTGCTCAGTCCCCATAGCAGCAGAGGTTTGTTTTGACACCAGCGGTTTAAAAAAAAAATTAAAACAAAAAATTGTACTGTGCTACAGAGACAACGCTTACAGCCCACCCTGACAGCCAATTTATCTACAGTCTAAATTCATAGCTAATCAAGTCACTAGAGCAAGCATATCAGCCACGTACCATGCTCTGCAAGTTCCTTCTGACAAAGACTTAACATCTGCAGTCTTTTGAAACATAAGACATTTTTCCGCAGCTACAGAAGTCAGATTGTGCTATGGATGACTGGCCCCTAAAGTCCTATTTCTGCAAGTAGGAACTGATGACCTGAGAACTGTTAACATCGAGGAACTAAGCAGGCAACAACCCCAAAGGGATGTTTAAGTGATGCTACCCAAATAGGTTCTTCCCACATAAAAATCCACTACTTTCAAAATTTAAAATACTTTTTATCGCTAAGGCGTTTGCCTGAACTTAAACACTGAAGGCAAGGGCTCTGCTGCTACGTGAAGCGGTACTTTTAAGGTACATTTTAAGTCTGGTGTCTTTCTGTATTGTCATAGTGTGGAAGATTAACACAGTGGACACGGTCTTCATTTTTCTCTCAAAAAAACACAAACTAGTGGGGGGGGAGAAAAAAATAAGTCCCATTCAACAACTCACACAAACTCATACACATGCCTAAGTACTTTCAGAAAAGAAGAAAACCCTCTTCCCCCCAGACATGCTCCCCAATAAGTGTTTGTATGATGTTAAATTTTATTTTAAAGTTTAAAGAATATTTTGGTTTCACTCATGACACCAGCTCATGATAGCTACCACCTCTTCTCCTAATCACAGACAGGCTATACAAGCTCAGAAACACATCCAGCCACACAGAGGACAGACCTGGTTGGACTTCAACCAGAAACTTAAGATCACAGAAGGATCAGTCTGTTTCCTGCACTGCAAGTATTAATCTCTTCTGCCTGATTTTCTTCTCTGGAGCCCTTCCTTCCTCTCACCTAGGGGCAGGGGGGGAAGCAAGCTAGAGAGAATACAAATCTTATTCTTCATACAGCCACTGAACCACAGACTGATTTTAAAGAACCATATTTAAATGAGGTTCAAATTATGTTCCTACTGAACTAGATTCTAAAAAACACATTTTTATTAAAAGCAAACATGTACATAGGAAATAACCTTCTAGCTTTCCTTAGCTTACTAATGGGTGACACCACCTCCTTTGACCTTGGAAGGCTCATTCAGTATTTATATCTTCACCTTTGTACACCTGAAAGCAAAATCCCAGTTTCATTCACTTCAAGGAGGTAGAGAGAACGTTACTCAGAATGTATTTCCAGTATTGATTCAGAACTGTTCTCTGAATGATCAAATAGTCAATCAGTAACAAGAGGGAGACTAAGTATAGGAGCTCTCCATTAGTAATACCTAGAGACAGCCTGCTATTACAAAGCATTAGGCATATATTTTCTGCTATAAGCACAAATAAAACAAACCAGGGAGTAAGAAGTTACAGTAATTCCTACAAAGCTTATTTTAAAGGCAAACTTGATTCAGGACAAGAATTGTAGCATAAACCAGTTCTGAGAACCATGGAAAATAGCAAGCTAGAAATTTATTCTAAAACTTTAAGAAGAAAATTTCATATAACTCAAATTTGGCAGCTAACAGAACAGGCATTTAACAAACAATAATAATAATAATATCCATCCAATACTGAAGAACTAAGTATTTTTCTACAGCTGCTGTTATCAGAAGATCCTTAACTACTTTGATATAGACAAGTAATACCAAATAGATACTGATGATACATCAATACACAAAACAACAAATGCAAAGATACAACAGAAAGTTGCCCTCAGAGTTAGACTTTGAAGTAAAAGAGCAACCATGTCTTAAATTAAAAGATACAGTGAGAAAGTGATGATCTATAGTCTCATAGAACAGAGCACACTGATGCCTTGTTGCAAATATACCACCTAATATATATATATATCTCGATCTCCAGACATCAATATAGAGAAAGAAAAACCACACACCACCAAAACAACATCCTTACTTTTAAAGAACACCTTACCTCCCTGTTATGTTCAAACAGGGAAGAAAAAATACAGTAACATGGTAAAATACCGAAAGAACTTCATTCTTCACTGGGGGGAAAAAAAAAAAGGTGCAAGTAACCACAATAAACTGAAAAGAGAGCTGCTCAAAATATATTTTTGAAATGTAGTCATTTCTTAACCAGTAGAACAACAGGTTCCTGAGAGTTTACCTATTGTTCCTGTAACCCACTCTTGAGAACAAGAAAATCCCCACATATTTCATCATTATTTTATAGCTCACTGGTTGTCTATACCAAACAACAACATACCATAGAAAGAAAGCTAAAAGGTTTGCCACAGCACAGATTTTCACGGTTCTGAGCTATCAGGTCAAGTTCTCTCTGTACTGGGGGGTGCCCAAGCTGCTAGGTTTGGGAGGATTTTTTTGTGTTGTTTTTAAAGCATTAAAATACAGTGAATAGCATAGCTATTTCACCATCACTGCAAAGAAGAAACATTTAACATATCACTAAGTTAACATAGGTTTTCAGATTAGCCAAGTTAAACAGATACAAAAAATTAGCATTTTCATATTGCTTAACATCTATAAAACTTCCTGACAACAATGACAAAGTATCATCACACCTATTTCATAAGCAGAAAGACAAAATTGCAATGAGTTGTTCAGCTCAAGGTCATGTAACAAGTTGTGTTTGTGGGGGTTTGGTTGTGTTTTTTTTTTTTAAGTGCCTGGAGCACAATCCAAAGATTGCAATACCAATGACATCTAAATTCTTGTTATGAATTAACAACATGCAATCTTTCCAGTCTCTCTGGTTGCCTACTTGTAGCATGACCCTTTGTCATCTTCAGGAATTAAATATATGACCTAATTAAAGTATCTTTGGGATTTAATACAGGAAACATGTTTTATTTCAAACAGAACGTTATAAACAAGAGGTCTCATTCATTAATCATACCTCCCAGCCTTTGTTTCTATTCAAGAATATCTAACATGTGCATTAGGGCCTCAGAAAAGTCCCAGCAAGGAAAAGTGTGAATATAACTTATCAGGACTCAGAAGACTTCACTAAAACATACACAAAAGTAATTACTTTCCATATCTTACTAAACTTGTACTTTGGGACAAAAGCTATGGAAGTAGTTATTTGATGACTAATTAGTGTAGGGAAGAGAACAGGGCTCTCATTAATTGAAGCAAGCCTGCACGGAGAGAAAAGTGACATACAATGAGAATACCAGTGGAGCCAGTTTCATTTTTCATATATTACAGACATGGAAAGAGAAGCATGCAGTCAGACAATAAAATTCAACAATAAAAGACTAAGTCTATTCAACATGAAGAGAAGCAGGAAATAAGAATCAAATGACTTTTTCCAACCAGAAGAATGAGCAGATATGCTGTTTACAGAACTGTGTTCAACAAAGCCAGCCCTGGAAGGTAAGCTGTGATAGTAACTGAGACTCATGGAAAAAGAAATATATCCTCAAACGCTCACATTAATCACCAAAAAAAAGTAACAGCAGGTAGAATCCTGACATCTACAGTAGGGAAAATGGCATAATTATTTAAAAAAAATATAAGCAGAGGTACAAAATAAGTATGTTACAAGCCATGTACATTTCTACTGACCTGCTAAAGGACAGCTGACATATGGCAAGATGCCATTGATAATTCTAGCACCTCCCTACAAATTAGTACAATAAAAAAAATCTCAAGACTACTAGACTACATGCACCACTCTTTTCACCTACTGCACTCCTACAATATCTCAAAACTTTGATGAAGACATTCAAACAGCAACCAGAACTGTTCCAACAGGTCAGAAGAGAACTTAGATTCTGCCTAAGTTTTCTTTCAAGAGTATATGGTAAAAGTGAACTTGGCCCTTTTCTAATCCATGTATTATTCACACTTTCATCCAGAAACATGCATTGCAACCTCCCCCCAAGACCAAGAGACTGCCTTAAAAAAAAAAAAAAAGAAAAGCCCTATACCCCTATTCCCTTTATTAACAACATTAGGCTCTTTCATTTGCATCTCTGCCTTAGGAGAAATACTTCCACTACCATACTCCATCCACATTTCTTCACAAACATTCACCTTCATCAAGTTATCCACATTTACCCCTTTTCACTCAATTCCTTTGATTTACAGCTTAACCTCGGAAACAATACTCTCCTATAGCTTTGGCCAGCCAACACAAGAGCAGCCTTAAACTGTTTTTCTACTGTCAGCATCTGAAAGCCTTCCATAGCTTCTGCCCTGAGTTCAGCTGAATTAAGCAGCAGGGAATATAATATTTACCATGGAAACTGAGTCACAGAAAACACTGAACAAGAAAGGGGAAGGAGGTTTCCCTGTTTAACCACAGATACAAGGGGCAAATCACAGCAAGTTTTCAAAAAATAAAATGGGTTTTACTTCACTAAAAACATGTCCATTCTGATTTTGTTCCCAGTAACATCAAATAAACATACGTGTGTGATAATAATAAACCTATAGTTTAAGTCTTGTAAATAAAATACATTAGAAATTAAATGCACAGCTCAAACCAGTCTTAAAGTAAGCCAGTTTATTTCCTGATGGCTCTTACTAGCTGGGCATTTGACTCACAGAAATCTTTAAATGTATAGATAACTTTAAGTTCATTCTATCATTGGGTAAAGTTTCTCATCTTAAGGGTTCACGTTAGAAGGCAAGTAGCATAATTCAGCGGTTTAAGGAGCAGTCAGAGGCAGGTCTATTAAGTTTCATGAAAATGAATGACCTTGGAGACATAAATTAGATTTCCTGCATCTCACTCCAAGTTCGTAAAAATGAGGATTAAGTGTTTAAGTCTCCTGCACTGACCTCATTAGAAGATCTCTAATGGAGACACTGCATTCCTTTTTATAAAAGATGCACCATCCTGGCACAGAGGTATCAGGTACCAGAAGAACACACAACTATTGTTAAGTTCGTGCATTTTGTTCACCTAAAGAACCTGTGGTCTTTCACATTTTTAATTTTACTAAGAACGAGGAGCAAGGCAAAGCTTTCTTTGCAGAATCTTGTCAGATACTGGGCCTTAACCAAGTAAATTTTAAGCACCTTCACCAATCTAAGTTCATACTTCTACTTCCATACTTAGAAGTTTCTTTCATACTTCTAAGTTCATACTTCAGTTCTAGATCACACTGAAGTGTGATCACAGTGAAGCTGATGCACCTGAACAAGAGGTGAACTACCTGCATTAAAGCTATTGCAGACAGAGGGGATGGGAAAACAAGTTGAAGAATTATAAAGGAATGCAGGTAGAATTCCAAGAGACAGGTTAAGTTGTTTCTGAGGGCAAGAAAAACTGCCAAAGAACAGATGAGCACCACTATTAAAAAAACAAAATCAGAAGACAAACCCACACACACAGAGTGGAAGACAGAAGTTAAAGATAAAAAGATATTTAAGATATTTAGCACAAAGCTTCTGATACCCTAACATCCTATAATACAAAGTTAATTACTAACTGAACTTGCCATTTTTCTTTAAACCAGGGAATGAACTGGTCGCCAAAATAGCAGGCTTTGACAGAAACCATCATACTCTGTTTTAATTCTCTATTCCACCACACCAATACACTCAAGTCCAGATCATCCTGCTTTACGCAGCAACGCAACCACGTAATTATTGTAAGTGCTCAGGTTTAAAACAAAGTACAGTCTTACCAGCTGCCTCTAGACCACAGCAATTTCAGTAGCAGTGTAGAAAAGACTTATCTCTGGCATCAAAAGTCTGACTCGATGCCTTTAGCTGGAAGTCTAACACTGGAAGTCTACTATTCACTACACATTTTGCCTCTCCCACAAGCTATACATGCTTTGAACTGTTTCTCACTTAAAGGAAATTTAAAACCTCCCTTCTCTAGAGCTTCTATTGCCAACATTAAAAAAATTTAACAAAAGGTATTTGTAAGATAGGAGCTAAAACAAGACAATTTGTCAGTTTATGTAATACATGGGTGGTTATGGAATGAGTAGTACCGCACAGACTGCTGACTCAAGGTATAAATGCACAGATGAGGTCCCATGAGTCACGGCCACTCTGTGTTAAGAGTCCAGAGCCACTTACTACAGGATAGAAGTAAACAGGGCTGCTTGAAGTCACCTGTCCTTCAGAGAAAGAAAATTGGCATCTCTCGCACATGCTGTCATTGAGAGTCAACACTTGATGTGTATCTAACATTCAATACGTGCAGGATAAGTTGCTGTGTAGCTAACTCATTAATGTGCCCCTACCTCACGTTAGGCACAAATATATATATAGGTTATGTGCGTCACGACGTGCATGATCAACAACCCCCCCAAGTAGATTCCCCCATCTGTTCCCCTACACATTCAGACTACCATGACTCCATGTACAGAACGTAGGATCAAGAATTTAATATACAATATCTGCCTAAGAATCTAATATATACCACTTGCAAGATATCTGAGATCAACTAAGATCTGTAATTTTTTAGTCCCCTAAGATGAATTATGCTTACTCTAGGTAAGGATTCGTTTGTTGGAGAATTGGTATAAACACACACACACACCCCCAAGAGCCATGTCAAACCAAACAAAAGCTTGGTTTTCCTATAATTTTAACAGCGATTTCCCACTAATAAGAAATTCTGGTCCTTAATGTTTTTATTCATTTTTAGCACAATGTATAACAAGAATGTTCCCCCTCTGTATTTTAACCAACAGTTGTATGAGATGCCTGCTCCCAGACCAGCTGATCACTAAGAATGCTTCCAAACAGCTCCAAAAAAAGGAAGGAAGATCTGCAGGAAGATGGGCCAAGTGCCCAAGAACTTGTCTGTTTCCACCCCAAAACCGTTGGCCATATCAAAAATACGAACACAACGGAGCAAGTGCTCATCACACAGCCAGAAATATTTATTAGCACTAGACGACAGAACTTCCTTTCTCTTTCTTTAACCTGGTTTCTCAGAGAAGATAAACTTTCTTATTTCACCTCACTTCTCCCTCTCCCACCCTCCCCAATTCCCTTATCCTCTTATTTCATGCCAGTAACTTCTGGTGCGTAATGAATTTCAAACCAGCCTGCCACAACATTCATCTCAGCAATAACCAACATTCCTGAAAGTTTTGTGCAAACCAGCAGATGGATAGGAAAAAACCCCTCTAATTAATTACATCCCCACTAAGGCAAGGCCAGACAGAAACCAGCATTTTAAGTTTTGCTTGGCAGCCAGCTAGTCCGTAGGCACATCCATGCTACTTGCTCATTCAACTGTTATGAAGGACAGAAGAAAAAAAGGAATTAACTGGCAAAAGGGATGGAGGGGGCAAACTTCAGGACTTAGAAGCTCTTGTCTCCCCAGAAGAACTACTAGGACATAAGCTTCATTAGTACTGCTGGTCATGAAAATAAATTCACACTGTAAGTTTCACTGCATGCACTAGAAAGACCACGTAACATCTGTCATTCTAACACAGAAATCCTGTTACATATCTGAAACAGGCCAAAATTGACTCTCGGTATCTGGGATTGACAGTACCATGATAACAATTTATTTTTTAAAATATAGAGAAGTAGATTAAATACATAGATTAACTAAGATCTCAAAACTAACAAGCACTCATTTTCTTCCACTTACCTCAAATCTTAAAACAGTGAACTCGCCTCATTCGTGTTCTGCAGGAAGAACAAAGGCAACCTACATGTTCACAGAATTACGCGTTTTTTGATAACTCAAACATAAAAATTTACTTTTTAATCTATCAAACTTATGCTGCAACATCTAAGCTGATGTACATTTTCAGAGTTACACTTTTAACAGAATTAAGATGCCAAATACAAATGTAGTTCTTTATGCCTAGAATTCAGAGAAATGCCATCAGCTCTGATACAGTGCATTTCATGCACACATTTTTAAGAATTTCACAAAAAAAGGCCATCATTATCCCCATTAGGCATAGAGGGAAAACTGATGTTTGTTTCCAAGCTAGTTTCACTTTTCTCTAGGTCAACATACTATTCTGGATGCTCAGTGAACTAAACAGACATTTGTATTAAACAAACAAAACAACCCAACACCTATTGAAACAGGAATAGTCAGCTAATATTTCGATCTGTTTGGTTTTTTTCAGTCACTTAGAGCAATTCCTTGCCCCAGCAGACTTCTAAATCAAAAGGAGCCAGGGTAGTATTCATATCTTGTTTGCTCCTTTGTTCGTACATCAGCCTCTCTGAAAAGAGCAGTTGGGCACAGCTACCAACATTATAAAAGCTTGTGTAAAATGCTGCTGGCAAACCAACATAAAGAGCACAATACAGCGTTGTAGATCCTGCTCCCTAACACCTCCTATCGCTCCAAGAAGCGGCTAGATTTTCTTCCTAGCAACTTGCTGGAAATGCCATTTCCAAACTGCATCTAATCACACTCACCTCCTTGTGATACCTTCCACACCACCAATGCCCATCTCACATACCTTCCAATTTCCCTACTGCAGTAAACCAACTTAACATCAGTGGAGCACAAGCTTCATTTCAAGCAGCTTTAAAAAAAGCACACTAAATAAACAGGTCTCCAATCAATAGAGTTTTTGTTCTGTTTTGGTTCCAAGATAGGTCTTTTTTTTAAAATATGCCGTATTTTAAGCCTATTGATTTAAATTCAAGCTCTGAGCTACAGTCAGATACTATGCATCCCTTTAAGTCAAGCGGGATGATTTGCTTAGACTTCACGCAACTGAAACAACTGCAATATATTTCCATAGCAGAACCAGAGTGAAAAATAGCTGAACCTTAAAAATGGTCTAAACAGGATACCATGCTAGAAAAACCAACCCCAAACCTGTACATTAGAAAGTTAGAGAGTTGTTTGGTTTTTTTATAATGGTTAACTCCAACCCTGACCACCCCTTTTAAATTTATGTAGTTGCTCACTCATCTCATTTCACGATCACATAATAACTAATTGTTTTCCAATGATCATTATTTAAACTAGAAGATCAACTACAATTTGAGTACTGTATTCATATGCCAACAACACAGAGCATAACATGTTACTGAAGCTTACAGTGTCCTTAAATATGGCACGTAATGAAATCAAAGCTACCCTCAGGCAATCTTAATGTACGAACAGCTCTGCTGAGAGGGTAACAGGTTCTGCTGTGCCATTACGCAGCCAGTAACACACACTTGCAAAATTCTATATGCTCATAGCACACTTCTTTCCTCCCACTCCCAAAAGTGAAATAACTTCTTTATGGGCAAAACAACTACTCAGTATGGCTAGAACAGAGACATGCATTTTGTAGCTATGACAGTAAATTTGCAAACAGCGTGTTATTAAAAAAGTCAATTATTAAACTGCAACATCAGAACGCCATTTTTCTCACCCAAGCTGTAATCAGCATTAAGAATTACACACACCATATCTCTTCAAATTTGTGAATGTTGTTATTAGCCTTTTGCGGCAGCAGCACTGAATCTATACCCACAACTCCACAGGATGGACATCTGCAGGCACACAAAACCCCCACTAAGGTAAAACAAACCCCTGGATGCAACTAAATCACTCTTTGTTAATCCAGCCACGTAATTACTGTTTAAGGCAGGTCTGTCTCTCCTAGCTCCTTTTCTGTCCAAGAAATGCTTCCCATTTTGCAAAGGGATATCAAGAGCTTTGTCTAGATGGAGAGTTATCCCTCTCTCCGTCACTACACAGTACAAATTCACATGCCACAGGAATCATAAAGCCACAGAGAGGCAGCATAACTATTTCACTGTACCTCTCTGAACTCAAATTGTAGCATTCATGCAGACAATAGCCTACAGTAATGTTAAAATTATCACTAGCCACACCAAATCTATAAAAGTGGTAGAAAAATACCAAAAAAACCTCGTCCTCAGTCCAGAGGCAATCACCACATTTTATTCAGGTAAGGAAACTAAAGTCATTTACTCCAATTATACACTGAAGTCAGCTGAAGAGTCAAAACCTAAAAACTTAAGAGGCCTCACGATTAAACTATGACAGCCACTGCTGCCTGTTTTCCAAAGGATCTAGCACTCTGGCATCTTCTCCTCCACACACACATTATTTTTTTACCCCCTTCTGCATACCTCAGTATCATCGACTAGCTGAAGTTATCAGTGAGCTGAGATTTTACCATACCTCAGTAACCCAACCTAGGGAGCAGCTCAAGCCCTTGTGCAGCAGGTCACTCTTTCACAGCTTCAGCCCACACTATAGTAGTAGTCCTGCAAGGAGCAGGGAGTTGGACTCCATGATCCTTATGGGTCCCTTCCAACTTGAGATATGCTACGATTCTACAATTGATTTTGATTGTTGTTGTTTGGGGGGTGGGGGGGGGTGGTTTGTTTGTATGGGGGTTTTTGGGGTTTGGGTGTTGGTTTTGGGGGGCTTTTTTGTGTTTTGTTGGGGGTTTTTGGTTTTTTTTTTGTTTGGTTTTTTTTTTTTTTTTTTTTTTTTTACAGATGTTGCTGTAAAAACAGAAACATTAAACAATCATCAAGAAAGGAAACCATGTATACACTGAAATCAACTTCTAACCTCTGCACACTTCCTTTTACTTTTGTCATCCCAAAGCATTTATCTGAAGTATTCTCCCTTGGCAGTAGTTTTCCTTGCACACATGCCTCCAGACCAAACATCCCAAAGCTAATACACAAACCTGAAGTGGAGTATTTTTTATTTCAAGCCAGCTGGGGTTTTTATCTGGGGGGGAGAACATGAAAGAAAGTTGAGAGGGGTTCAAAAGAGTGTACTTCCGAGTCTCACCTCGTGTGCTCCCTCTTCTCTCTTTATACATTCACTTAGAGGCAGAGAAAGAAACAGAGCCAGCACTGGGAGGGGAGGAGGAAAGAACATACAGAACGTTTTGGAGCCCTTTAGCTTCTAATTTACTATTTTGCTTTTTTGCAAGGTTACCAAAAGGCCATTCTGGGGAAGGAGGAAATAGGTAGAAAATGCTTCCCATTCTCTATCTTTCACTTCTCAAAAGAAAAAGATACCGTGTTTGAGTGAGAACACGGTCCCAAACACAGCAGAGTGTACGGCAAAGAACAATGAGCTCCCAAGCCTGGGCATTGTGTGCATCTACCTCCTTCTTTTCCCTCCAGCCCTCATCAACCAACAAGACAAATCCCCAAAATCACTATTCATCCAAACCAGGCCACTGAAATCAAACCCAGTTCATAGTTCATGATACAAACTAAAGGAGTAAAACCAAGATAAGATGAATTTACCAGAAGTGCTTTTATTATTATAGCAACGCTTCCACCCCTCTTAACCACCATGGATTTCTCAATTCTAAGGGAGCAGTGTACAAAGAACCAAAATGTTTGCCTGGTAATACTAGGAATACCAAAAAAAATATTATACATTGCACATTAATTGGAAGTTTGACACACGCCTTTTACAACCAACAACTAGTTCCTTTGACATAGTGTTCATTTTTACCTGGTTAAAATACATATTTAAGAACTAGCATACTATTTGAATTATGTCACTTAAGATTTGTTCTGAGAAAGCATTTTTACTGAATTGTAACAGTAAGAACTACTGGATGAGGCTCCTCTTTTCAGTTACACTGGTGCACAAGCAAAATAGTATCTTTGATTTCAATAATTGCTCAATGCAACTCAGGGGCAAGCAGACATCAAACAGTAGCCTGCTGACTGCATAAAAACGTTGAGCTTCTAATCTCCAAGAACATTACTGCTTCGAGGAAAAACTCGGCATAAGAAATCGGTAAATCAAAATAACTGCAACCAGCGTGTAAAAATAAATCTAAGGGAAAAGACACTTCAACAATGAATCATATTGTTTTCTTCCCAGCAATTTCTCGAACAGCCAGCTTCCAATGTTGTCTACCTCCTACTACTTTTCTGATCCTGGTCGTCATCTTTTCACACTTTAAAAAGAGAAATGGGAAAGAAAAAAAAATAAAAAACAAAAAACCCCACCTCTTCCTATGCTACTGAAAATGTTATGATTAAATTCATTTGCATAAAATCTTCATTTCACAATTCTGTACCTACCACCCATGAAAACAAGTGCATCTTTTAAACACCCAAGTCGGTTTCCTCTGTGGGTCCATTTAAGTTAAATATCTCCCAACCCCACCTTTATTTAAAACAAGTTAAACCTTTCTCTGAGAACCCTGCCTCTACCGAGCACTAAACAGACACGACACTCGGGGGGGGGGGAGAAAAAACCCAAACAAAACAGAGAGACAGAGAGCAGCCCCAGCAGCCCGTGCATGCCCCCTCCCCAGGCAAGGGCGGGCAGGAGCCCGGAGAAGTCTGCGAGCGACTTTCTCCCCCCGCCTCACGCCTGCAGACACAACCCCCCTCCGCGCCTTTCCCGCGTCAAGCCGCGGGCATTCTTCCCGGAGTTCCCTCACCCGGCGCTTCCCTTCCTCGCCTCCCGCACTCGTTAACACCGGTGAGCGGATAAATAAATACACCTACAGCGCACACACGGGGAAGGAGGGAAGGGCCTCGCCCCCCGACTCGCGGCCACAACAAAACCCCGGCAACTTCCCCCGCTCCGCGCCCACCTACCTCCGCGGTGCGCTACACCATCAACGGCGGCTCCGTCTCGCTGCCGGGACAAAGCGGCGGCGGCGGCGGGGCCGCGGGGCGGGAGCGGGGCGGCGGCGGCGGGGAGCAGCTCCCCTCTTGCCCGGGCGGCGACGGCGAGCGGCAGGGTCCCCGCGCGGTGCCTCAGCAGCGGCAGCCCAGGGGCATTTTAACGGGGAGACAAGGAGCGGGGCGGCGACCGGGCCGGGGCGGGGGACCGCGGGGAGGGGGGGAAGGAGGAGGAGGAGGAGGAGGAGGAGGAAGAGGAGGAGGGGCGGCGGCGGGCTGGGGGTCCAGGCAGCCGAGCGCTGCCTCCGCCTGCCTTCCTCACGCACGCACGCACCGAACGGGCACCCAGCAACGCAGCCAGGCCGGAGCCGCATGCCAGTATCCGGCCTCCCCATTGGAGGAGAAGGGGCACCCCGTGACCCGGCAGGAGGCCGGAACCAATCGGCAAAGTGGATGGAAGTGATTTAAAAGAATAGGGGGAAGGCGGAGGGGGGGGCGTGGGGAGCGGGCCGGGGGCCGGGCCGCTGCCGCGGAAGGGGCGCCGGGCCCGGTCGCACAAAGGCGGCCGGCTCCCACCCGCCCCGGAGGGAATGTGCGCTGGGCACACCCCGCTACGCCCCGCCAGCACGGCCTGGGGAGGATGGCCCCGTGCCCGGGCGGGTGGCCCGTGGGGCCGGGCCTTCCCTTCCCTTCCCTTCCCTTCCCTTCCCTTCCCTTCCCTTCCCTTCCCTTCCCTTCCCTTCCCTTCCCTTCGGCCACCCACCAGCGGCGGAGTGCGCGGGGCGAGATCCCGCAGGCAGACACGTAGAGCCCTTAAGTGTTCTGCGGGTTGGTTTAACGATTACATGTCAAAAGCATCGGGGGGGGGAACTTTTTAGGTTGCCTCCTCCATCCTCTGCTGCAATGGTGCGCCGGGCAAGAGAAAATAATGGGGAGTGTGAGCCCCGCGACCTCCCGGCCGCCTCCAGCACGGCCTGGCCCGGGCCCTGGCACCGCTGGCCCGAGCAGGAGGGCGGCCGTCGACCGTGCGGCCCAGCCCGGGCCCGCCCTGGCAGATGCACGAGGCCTGGCGCAAAGGCGGAGCCGCCCTGGTGTTCCACCGCTCCGTTTGTACGTCGCGTAATACCCTTCCACGTAGTACGTGTTCGACGTGCACTTGGCATGCGAGTGTTTCTTCCGAGCTGTCTTGTTCTCATTAATAAGTAAACAGTTATCAGCGTTACGAGGAAATGCGTTTGAAGCGTTTTCAATGGGAGACAAGGTACGAAATTTTGTGGCTCTGCCAGAAGCTTTTGGCTGCGCTGTGGCTCCAGTCCATCAGACCTTTTAGGTCCACACTCCGTATTAGTCACATTAAGCCACTGTTACTGGTCTTGCACAGAAAATTCAGATTATACATAATGCATTGCTGGATAAAAAGCTGATGCTGCTTCTCATTGCTCTGTGGGGTGAGGAAGTTGTCACAACAGCAGAATTCCAAATTACTGAGTAGCAATTAATAAAATACTTGGTCACTTAGGAGATTTTTAAGCTTCTTCATCTCTGAGCTATCACATAGTTAGAAAAGATAGCATGAAGGTACCAGTGCTGAAAATAGAGCAAACTTGTTATTTAACATTAACCTCACCTTTCTTCCGCAGAACACAGGCCAGCAAAATAAATCACATGGCTGTAAAGGAAGTCACACATTCTTCCTGGAGATCTGAGAAATTTCATGTGGAATTATATCTTCCTTTTTGAAAAAGCACTAGGATATGTCAGGACAGATTTTGCCCTCAATTACACTTGTGTAACCCCAACTGTTTGCTGTCTCTGTAAACTGTCTTCATGGCTGATTCTAGTAGTATCACAGGAGATAAGTTGAATGCTGTTCACATTATTGCCTTTAGCAGAGGGAAGCGGGAACTGTTTTCACTGAAGAGCAAGGCACACGCAAGGAGATTTGAGGTCTGTACATCAGAGGACTTTAGTTCTTTGCCCCGAACATACAGGACAAATTTATCCCTAGCATAACTTCAGGGACATTACCACCAGAGGTTGAGACACAGAGTTGATTGTGTTCTAATAACTAATTTAGATAAGCGTCTAAAAATGCACATCAGTTAAATGTCTGACACAGCCATTTTGGAGGCTACACTTAAGCTGTCCTTGATAGAGTCTGATTCCATCTCTCCTATTTTCTCTGCTAATTACAATTTCATGTTCCTTGGTCTCTGGATGTATGCATTAAAAACTGTATGAATTACCACAACGGCAGGCTTGCCTTCGGCTTTCTCCAGTCACCCTCTCTGTGATGGGAAAATTCTCCACAGCAGCCTCTCTCTCTCTCTCTTTCTCTCCCTCTTTCCTCTCCTCTTCTACTAACCTCCCGGTGATCACATCGCCACACAAGGATTAAACGTATTTAATCACAACATTTTGATGTGGTATTTTGTTGTTAAACAAAAATGAGCATTTGGGGGGGAAATTTCCTCCTATATTGTACAACTAATATCTGTGTGCCCCCTGAAATCCACACAAGTTGCACCGCAGAAGTAGGTGATTATTCTCAGCCAGTTATAGCAAGCATACCCACATCCTCATACCACACCCAAGTGATCCAATTATAAGTTTGCTTCTTAACCAGAGAACTGTTGCAGGAATAGCACTTGAAGGTGAGTGAATGGACAGAAAGCCGGCACTGGTGCAAAGGAAAATCACTTCCAGACAAAATAGGTCATCAATGAGTGGAGAGTTAAAATGCTTCATGACAACTTCGCTGCCAAATCCAGATACCACTCATGTGGGTAGAGAAAAGTATCTGTAGTGCATCCAGCAAACCTTAGAAACACTCTTGAAGGGAATAAATACATCTGCGTAATGATGACGCGCAGCGTTTCTGGACTTATTAGTGTGATGCAAGAAGAATTCTTACCCTGGGTAAAGGAGGATTCTGCAGACAACTTTTGACTCCTTTCAGATGCTGATCTGTTCCCTGCATGTGCGTAGAACTTTTCTGACACTTCCCTTTTGCTGCAGAGTTTACTGTCAGTGTATGATAGAGGCCATGAACTTACCTGTTCAGTCAGTACCCATGGCGGTTTATTACATGGATAACTGACTTAATGCTGGCCTAAATTGTTTTTTCTTTGTAGTTTTAGATAACATTTCTTTCTTTCTCCCTTTGTTAGGGCTTGCATGTATTATATCTGACATCTATATGTCAGTGTATGTGGTATATTTAACTTTTTAAAATGATCTCTTTACAAATGTGTTTTAACATGGCTCTTTTTTTAATAACTGTCCCTTTGCCAACTGAATGAAACAAAAATCTATGAGGAAAAATCTCACTAGGAGCTATGAAGTCAAAAAATACCAATACTGGGAGTTCTGTGAACGCCATTTCAACCCAACTAGTTAAAATAAGGGAGGTTTTTTTTTTTTTATTCTACAGTCATGAAATTACAAACCAGCCCTTGACCATGACAGATGAGTCAGGTTCCAACCTCAGCAATGCGGTGAAAACTCAGCTCTAATGAAACAGGCAAATGTCAATACAGCGATTAGCTTGGAAGATAATATTCTGAGAAGCTTTTACAGATGACCTAACTCCACTCACGAAAAAGGATTATATTCTTTCTTTCCCTTTGTAATATCTGAATACCAGCCCTTTAACTGAAAACTCTTTGCTTTGGGGAGGGTCTGTTTTGTTTTGTTTACTGTAGAAATCTCAGGAATTTAAAATCTCATTTTCGCACATATTATTAGAGAACTTTTTGAAAGTCTCACACCACTCGAAGGATAATGCGCTGGGTGGTTGTGAACTCCTCCTGGACACAGTTATCTCTGTTGAAAACTGGCTGTGTGGGTCGCAATGAAAGCGAAAGCAACGTAACTGAGATTTAAATCAATCTGAGTGTTTTCGCACACATTCAAGTGCACGCAAAATTACAGTGGCTCGACAGAATCTGTTAAAAAGAATCACGTTATTTGTTAACCTGATGCAACTTTTCAGAAGCTGGAGAAACACATTACCAACAGGATAGGGCAAAGTGGCAGGTTACTGGCTGTCAGCTGCCCCATGGTGACTATGGTACAGACGCTCTCGGGGTCTTGCACGGAAGAGGAAGAAGCGACTGGTTATTTATTCATCGTGGGATGAGAACGTGCCCACTGCACTGATCATGGCGTCAGTGGCACACAGCATGTTCACACCCACCTTCCACCTTGGTGGCTTCTTTCAGACTCTGACATCAGGCTCCTAAGTCACCTCTGAATACATTTTGTGTGATCTGAAGAAGTGTCTTGTCTGTATCTTTGCACATGGCTCAGTCATTATATCTTTGCTATGAAGTTTTGAATACACTGAGAGCACATACAACCCTGAAATGTCTGGTCTTAATAGTCTAAAACATCCCAGAAATGTAAAGTGTTACAAAGTAGTTTCCCCATTTAAAAAAAAAAAATATTCTTTCTATCTTTTAAAGGTTTTCCATTTCCCTGACTCAGACCATTTCCTAGTGGGCTCTGCATAATGAATATTAGCAGAGGTTGGCTTACCACAGTGTCTAGTGAGACTCATTTATCAAAGCCCAGGATGTGCGCCATGCAAAGAAAAAAAAAATCCCATTGAAAATGAACAAAAAATTTCAGCCCTAACCATCGTTCCTCTCATTTCTGTGTACTTGGGCATGTTCCAGTGCATGCAGCGAGAAGACAAAATGGCCATCTGCAGAACATGAGATGTATCTAACGAGAGATTTGTACACCTTGAAAGTCACCAGTGCTGAAGCTGCAAATGACTAATGGCACTCTTTCCTCCTGAGTGGGATTAATTGCATCACCCCTTGATGCTTATTTCTGTATCCCGTTCATACCTGGGGATAGTTACAAGGTAATTCATTCTGTGATTTACATACCAGATAAAACCTGGTCAGTAAAGAAAATATGACAAACGTACTTTCAACCCAAAACAGCTTTTGGATAGTAATAACATCACAAACTGAAAGTAGTCCTTTTCAGCAGAATACTGTAAAAAGGATCGTAAGTGCCAGGGGGGTTTGTGTGTGTTTTTGTTGGGTATTATGGTACCTTTTCACCTTCAAGTATCACAGCCTTGTGTCTGAGAAGTAGCAGCCACTGGACATCAAGTAGCACAGAATCACAGAATGAGAGGGGCTGGAAGGGACCTCTGGAGACCCTCTAGTCCAACCCCCCGCCAGAGCAGGGTCACCTGGAGCGGGTCGCACAGGAATGCGTCCAGGCGAGTTTTGAGTATCTCCGGAGAAGGAGACTCCACCACCTCTCTGGGCAGCCTGTTCCAGCGCTCTGCCACCCTCAAAGGAAAGAAGTTCCTCCTCATGTTTAGGTGGAACTTCCTATGACCAAGTTTGTGCCCGTTACCTCTTGCCCTGTCACTGGGCACCACTGAAAGAAGACTGGCCCCATCCTCCTGGCACCCACCCCTTCAGTATTTATAAGCATTAATAAGATCCCCCCTCTGTCTTCTCTTCTCCAGACTAAAAAGACCCAAGTCCCTCAGCCTTTCCTCATAAGAGAGATGTTCCAGTCCCCTAATCAGCTTTGTAGCCCTTTGCTGTCCCCTCTCCAGCAGCTCCCTGTCCTCTAGTAACTGGGTACGTATGCAGTCCCCCCCAGGAAGACTCGGGCATGCTTAGGTCTCCTTCTGCAGCCACGCACCGAGAAGCCGTATCACTCTGCTGCTTTCCAATAGAAAAGGGCCAGTTTTGCACAAGGTCGTGTCCCGCAGACGCACCGGGTGCCTTGTGTAAGCCACGGCGGTGACCTAACACAGCTCAGAAGTGGGTGTATTTCCAATTTCATCTAAACTCTTGGACTTTTGTAAAGGGACTTCACTGTCAGTGACAAGTTTGGCACATGCCGGCACATGCCCGGAGTTGGCTCGTTTCTACGTTTCTTGTGATTAGTATCAGTTGATTGCTCGTAATAGGAGCTTATGTAAAAACCAGTTGAATCTGAAATTACAGACTGGGAAGCCGGCTGCCTCCGACACACCAAAAGCGTGATGGTTTTGGTACAGGCCCACTGGCCTTGCAGCAAAGGGAGCTCTGGAATCACAGCCTTGGTCCGGCAAGGCACGGAGTGGGCTAAACCCGGCAGAAAGTGGTTTCCACATGCAGTCAAGAACAGGGGTGATGGGAGGCAATTCAGGTCTTCGCAATGCCTGCTGTTAAGTCCGCTGAGCTGGAAGGAGATTTGCCTGCTCCGGGGAGGCCGGAATCCCCCCCCGGGACAGCCCCCCGTTTTTCTGACGCCGCTGTCCACCCCCACGGTGGCAGGGAGGGTTTCAGGGGGAGCGGCAATAAGGCTCGTGCTGCCAACGCAATGGGACCGCAGAGAACGGGGGACTCCAAAGGAGACGTGGCGTAGACACCTCTGTGCCTTTTGGCGAAAACTCAGCGCCAGGGTGGGTTAGTCCGCAAAGCTGTTGATTCATCTGGCTCCCAAGACCTCCACGTTTTCTGTTTGTTCAAAGGTTTGCGCTGATATTTTTGAGCCATCCTCTACCGCTAACGTGGAACACCTCATCTGTGCACTTACTGCATTTCCACTATAAATTTACTGCTTCTCCTTAGTGCAGAAAGTAGTAAATGGATTTACAAGCTTCTCTTCTTGTCCTCAGTGACTGACTTCACTTTAAACTGTTATAAATGGCCAAAGCCTTCAAGGGAGAGAGAGATGGACTGATATCAGATTTGCATTTTTGTCCTTCCCACTGCAGATCTGCTCCTCCAGGAGGAGGTTTCTGGCTCCCACCCCCATGGTAGCTGCTCTTCCCCTGGTCTTGCAACGCTGCTGCTTCTGATGGTACGTTTGAATGTACTTTTTTAAAAGGAGAGAAAATACAGTGACAGAAACGGGAAGATTTCCATTTCAAGCACCAGCCCTTTTTTCCCCTCAGTGCTTGTTATCTTCAAAGCACTGCACAAAATCGGCTGATGGATTCTCCCCACCTTACTGGAAAGTGTCATCCATCCCATGGGACAGGTGAGACAAGTGAACAACAGAGAAATGGAACAACACATCCGAGGTCTCAGAGTAGGTCCGGGGCTGAGGAGAGCTGACAACCTCCTGGCACCTGCGTGGGGACTCTCTCCACCGGAGAGGCTTGTTCTTAACAGCCCTCGTCCTGCGCAGCTGGGCAAGAGGCTTTTCGGTTTTGTAAAGTCATGGAGAACTCTATCTGCCTTCCTAAAGACATACACCTCTCCTGTTTAGAGCCTGAAGACAGGTTCAGGCTGCACACACCTAGAAACATCTGCTCTCTCGATTTTGATGGGACAGTAGACTTTTAGGCTCTGAATTCAGCTATTCCTACCATCAGTGATTTTATAGCCTACATAGAAGCCGCGATAAGCATCTTTCAATCATTGTTTATTGCAGGAGACGAGAGAAGA
The DNA here is from genome assembly GCF_030936135.1 of Gavia stellata. Classification (NCBI taxonomy): domain Eukaryota; kingdom Metazoa; phylum Chordata; class Aves; order Gaviiformes; family Gaviidae; genus Gavia; species Gavia stellata. Next base: position 5,046,970 of record NC_082620.1, on the reverse strand, counting down.
ACCTGACTACTACAGAGCATAAAAACCCCCGGTTAGAACTTATTTAAAGTAGCGCAGTAAAACAGATCAGTCAGCTTTGCAATGGAAGAGCAGCACAGCAGCCTGTGAGCTTTTCTTTCCCAGCTTTTGTTTGCAGACCTGCTTCAACAAGGAGACAAATCAAAAAATAAAATAGTGTGGAGGTAGGAGCACATCCTGGAACTTGCCTTCACAAAAGCCCTGCAACTGCGCTCTGATTAGCAAGCAGGTCGTTTTCAGGGATTTGTCACCTATCTTCCGAAGTACTGGCTTAGGAGCTTCAGCATACACCGCTTTTTTCAGCATCTTTTTGCACGTACTCACAGTGGTGCGAATGAGGCATGGTTAGGGTTAGGCTCCTGATGCAAAAATCCCCAAGCCCAGCCTATACGAATACTGCCCCAGCAGCTGGTGCCTCTGGAGCGATGGCGAGGCTGGGACATCAGCCGGGCATTTTCTAGGCAGGGCTCCATTCTGCGCAGCCACAATTCAGACACCCAAAAACTACAAGGACTTCAATCACAGTGAGAAGGAAGTGATCGTGCCCCTGTACTCGGCGCTGGTGAGGCCGCACCTCGAATCCTGTGTTCAGTTTTGGGCCCCTCACTACAAGAAGGACATTGAGGTGCTGGAGCGTGTCCAGAGAAGGGTGACGGAGCTGGTGAGGGGTCTGGAGCACAAGTCTGATGAGGAGCAGCTGAGGGAGCTGGGGTGTTCAGTCTGGAGAAGAGGGGGCTGAGGGGAGACCTCATCGCTCTCTCCAACTGCCTGAAAGGGGGTTGTGGGGAGGGGGGTGTCGGTCTCTTCTCCCATGTAACTAGCGATAGAATGAGAGGAGATGGCCTCAAGTTGTGTCAGGGGAGGTTCAGGCTGGATATTAGGAAAAATGTCTTTCCTGAGAGAGCGGTGAAGCACTGGAAGAGGCTGCCCCGGGAGGTGGTGGAGTCACCATCGCTGGAGGCATTCAAGGAACGTGTGGATGTGGCACTGCGGGACATGGTTTAGTGGGCATGGTGGGGTTGGGTTGGTGGCTGGACTTGATGGTCTTACAGGTCTTTTCCAACCTTAATGATTCTGTGATTCTGTGAAAAGGACAACACAAATGTCTGTTCTCCCCTGCAAAATCCCACCCCTCTTTCCTTCTTGGTGTAAGCAGCGTTTGGGGAGAAAGTAGCCTCAGATTCAGCACATTTGCGTAGCTTTAGGGTTGTCTCTGTTTGGGACAGCGGTTAAATTAAACCAATTTGATCCAGTCAGGTTGCAGGGGTGTTCTCTGTCCTTGAAATCTATGAACACCGATCACCTCGGCCGATACTGGAAGTCTCTGATCAGCAGCAGTCTGACATTTACTGGGTCAGTTCGGTGAACACCCATCCTGTCACACTAAAGAAGCAACAGAGAGTCAGGTCATTGTAAGCCACCAAAAACGAGGTCTACACGCTTTGCGGAAGAGCTTTCAGAAGCAGACTCAAAACTCTCAGCGGAGGCATTGTCCCCATGCCCTCGCCCAAGGCCATCCTCGCCCCCCGCGCCTGGGAGCCGGGGCTGAGCTGCTCCGCTCTCTGTGCTCGTCAGCAGGGATCTCACTGCTGGGACTTAGGGTGAAAAGCATCTTAACTTGCATTTTGGGTTCCATACCTGCATAGGTAATTGAATTAACAGAATCAGCACTGGATGCCTGTTTAATGCAATATATATTATTCAAGACCCTTCTGCAAAATTTCAGGGAGCGAGAACAAGTGCTTACAATGAGACATGGATAAAGCCCATGGCAACCACCTGAGGCACACTGGCATCTTGATGTATGAAGTTCTATCTGCATCCTTTGCTTTGACTAATGCAGCTGCTATAGGACATCAGTGCCTTCGTGACTGACGCTGTTTGCGAGCATTTTGTAAGCAAGAGTCAGCTGGTGGGTTTGGATGACTTCTCAGGTTAAAACACATCATAAGATGCTTGCTATTAAACAGAGACAACAGTAAAAGTAAGTGGGTTTTGTGGGGTGAGGGGTTCAGGCAACTCATGGGCTGCAAGTTAAATGCACACAAAAATCAAAGTTTCTCTTTCCACATCCACACAGAAATTGTGTTGGGTCACCCTGAAACCCAGAGGCTCAGCAATGTGGAATGTTAGCAAAGAAAATGTTTTGTCTGGCAGGAAGTGTTTGGTTTCCTTGTTAGTTTGTTTTAAAAGCTTTCTTAAGGAGTTTTCAAAAAAAACATCCCTTGAAAACAAACTATGTTAGTGAAAGTGTTTTGTTCTCAAAATGCTAAACCCAAACACATCGCTGTGCAACTAATGTTTTGAGCTCAAATCAATTTGCCAAGTTTGTAAACAGTTCCAGGTGGGCAGAAGTGATCTTTGCCATTCCTCACTAGCAGGAGTTTGAGCTGTCTGAAGTGAAGCATTTGGCAGAGAAGGAGCCACTGCTTCTGAAAAGAACCCTTTCTGAACAGCACAGGGTGATGCTTGCTTGGGACAGTTCTGGCCACAGAATCACAGAATCACTAAGGTTGGAAAAGACCTGTAAGACCATCAAGTCCAGCCACCAACCCAACCCCACCATGCCCACTAAACCATGTCCCGCAGTGCCACGTCCACACGTTCCTTGAATGCCTCCAGTGATGGTGACTCCACCACCTCCCTGGGCAGCCTCTTCCAGTGCTTCACCGCTCTCTCAGGAAAGACATTTTTCCTAATATCCAGCCTGAACCTCCCCTGGCGCAACTTGAGGCTATTTCCTCTCATTCTGTCGCTTGTCCCTTGGGAGAAGAGACCAGCACCCAGCAAAGAAACCATGGAAGACCACCTATTCTGCTTTTGAAATGCACCAATCCAGGCGCTTTCCCAGTTCATTTTCAGAGGGAATACTGCATGCCCCTACCCATCACAGCACTCCCTCGTTCTCAGATTACTCTTGGGACGGCTGGGTTAACCTCACACACCTTGACACACCGGTGAAACTGCTGGTTGCTGACAGCAAACATCAGCGAGTGGAGATGCGGAACCAGAGCCCAACTTCTCTGGGCTGCAGGCACAGCCAAGGAGAAGGAGGCTCAGCCCCATTCGAAGCAGGAGGTGACAGCCGGGGGATGCTCAGTGCTGGCCATGGTGCCTCCACTGCAGACACCATTGTCAGCAAGGTGTCATTTTGCCTGGGCTTTGTCCAGGGTTTTTAGTTTGCAGAACTACCTCGTATTTCTTGTCTCTCCTGTAACTTAAGCCTGTAACTGCCAGCTGGGATGATTAAAGGTATGTGTTTCCAGACAGAGCTAAGCCTGTGCGTTGTATTATAGACACGAGATTGCACCGCACGCAAACTTCAAGAGTGGCACAAAGAGGCGATCTGGACCTTGTGATTATTTTCTTCCTTATAGTTCATTTTGTTGGCATGTTTCATTTTTATCATCTGGGTTTTTCCCTCAACCCTTTTTCTTCCTCCCTGCCTCATTTCTCTTCCTTGGTTGGTTTTTTTTTTTCTCCTTCCTTTTTTACCTTCAGCTTTTCTTAGCAGAACTGGGTGCTGCAGCTGGTATGGCTTTACTTCTTCTTCTTCTCCTCCTCCCCACCCTGCACCTCTAGTCTCTGCGACCGTGTCTATCCATGGAGCACAAAGTACGTGTAGTGTGTGTCAGATCTGATAGCACTTCAGGCCCTCCCGGGGACCCAAAGAGGGAACACAAACGGGTCTCTCTCACTGTAGAAATGGGCAAACCGGGACAGCTTGAGCACCATCCTGGTGACCCCAGCAGTCAGACGCAGGGAGAGGCTATGTTCCCGTGTGCTCACAGAGGAGCAGGGTTCTTGCATGTTATTCTCACACCCACCCACAGCTCATATCTACAAGGAAATCATTTCACCCAGCAATACAAAGAGAACAGTAATAACTTTCCAAGGGAGTGGTGGGACTAAGCTGGTGCCTGGCACAGTTCTTTAAATCCTGCTGTGAAAGGGAGCACGAGGCCGCAGCCGGAGCGGCTGCTGCAGGGCAGGCAGGGCTGGCTGGCTGCCCAGCAGAGATCCTCTCTCCCTGCATCCACCATCCACCCTCCTGTCTCCTCCCTGTCTACACAGCAGCAGGAAAGCCAAATATCCTCCTTGCAGCGGGGAAAACGCAGCAGCTGCGCTCCCTTCATCTGCTCTACCGGCCCTTTGCGCGGCGGTGGGGCTTGTCCCCGCAGCCGCCGCTGACACGAGCCCCCAGCAGCGTGCGCGGCTGTTTACACAAGTCTTTATGTCTGTGAATGAGCGAGTGGGTGTTGACGAAGCGCTGCAGTCAATGAATTTCCTTCAAAGAAAGATGGCTCACTCCCACAGCTTCTGCCTCTCCAGAGGCAGGGAAATGCGGCGCGGCTTGCCCAGGTCCCTTCCTGGGGACATGCGAGGGCACAGCAGCCCAGGGCGAGTAGTGCATGCCACAGGCTCCCCCGGGATGGTCACGCTGGCTGCTGGCTGCACACAAAGAGACCAAGACGTTTTTGTGCCTGCGATCAGCAAGCAGGAGGGAAAAAAGCATTGGGTGTAAAATTGTTCTTACCCACGTTAAAGGCAGTAAAATCTCCTACCCGGCAAGTCTCAAGATTTCGCTGAGCCGAGCAGTTCCTGCAAGGAAGAGGGTCGATCCACTGTTCAATTGTAGTTTCGTTTCTTTTTAAAATCAATGATCTGAGAAAAAAAAAATATAATTTCTAACATTTTTGAATGACACAAAAATCAGGGAAGAAAGGTGAACAGGATGCAACACGGACACTGAGCAATCCAGATCCTCACCCCAGCCAGCATCGCGTCATGGAGGCGTGTAAGGTCAGGTCTCTGCGCCCAAGGGACAGAGCTGTCCTCCCAGGTGGCAGAGCTGACAGCGAGCTTCCGACAGCACCAAACTGACCTGGGAGGGTTACAGCACCGCTATGTCTGACACCGTTGCTGCTGCTGGAAGATAGGGTCCCGTTCTGATGCCCACGATACTAGAAAATGAGCGAGCAGGCTCTACGGGTGGTTCAAAATACCCGAAGGGTTGGAAAACACGCTTTCAGCTGCCAGCTGCAGTTTCTGAGAGTGAAGCTTCTGGATGATGTGCTTACTCCCTGCCAGGGGCCGATGCCTAGCGAGAAAGCCAAACGTTGAATCATTTGGTTTCTCGTTGATTACAGAGGGGTGGCAACATGCCTTTCTGTCTGGAACAAACTCCTTGAAACAGGGCCTGTACAAGACCTAGAAACCAAGATATCAGGAGATAAATACTAAGAGCAGGCTGGGCTAGGAAGCAGAAAAGCTACCTCTACAAACCTAGAAAGAGAGACAGTGGTTAATGGGAGATCTTTCCCACTCCAGTCCTTTGCATCACTCCATTATATATCCTGTTACCTGAATAGCTCCCCAAAGTGCCACCCGCCTCTCCTCTCTGCTCATCAGTCATCTCTTCTGCCTGCTTCTTACTTCAGATCCGCTTTTAAGGCTGCCGGCTATTCTCAGAATAGCCTCCTGGTTCGTGTTTGCTAAGCTGATGCCTCCTTCTGCTCCAAAGAGTGCCATCCCTGCAAATTATTACAGTAATAAAGACACTGGCTGTGCTACATTTGCACTCTGTTATAAAGCACAGCCTTTCGAGTCGGAGCTCCATGGGGACAGTACAGAAAGGTGAGGAGCTATGCAGCGGGATTCAAGCCCTGATTAAGGAGCAGAGACATCTCTCCCCCTCGCTGGCACTGCAGGTTTAGGTCTTGATTTTCAGCAATCAAATCTTGTTCCCTATTCACTTATTCCCCTCGCTCCAAACACACACACAGAGTCACTGATCATTCACTTTTCTCTAATGCACTTTAAATTCTTATCTACAAACCACAGTCCTGCGTTTCAGCACTTACCCATTCTGGTCTCTTCTTTTCCTTTGCAAGTAACTCCTTTCAGTGCTCCAGCCTCATTAGGTGGAGCCTGAATCCTCTGCGGCTGGGAGCACCTTGCTGATCTGGCCCAAACACTCTCCGAGATTTAACTGGAAAGCTCTATATAGCTCCGGTTTGATGGGGCAGGAGCGCAGCATCTGACGTTGTGGTTTGGTTTCCTGGTGTAGGAAGGAGCATACAGTTCTATAGCATCTGACTTTCGTTTTTGGCTTTAGCGCCCAAGCAACATTCCTCTAACCCTGCCATTCTGCATGCAATTTCCTGATTATTTTAAGACACAACAGATCTGGTAATTGTACCTCTAACAATTCTCCATCATGCACAGACAACAAGGTGTCAACAATAACGAGTTAATACCTGGGTTTCATTTGCAGTGTTATTAACCAGCAGAAGTAGGAGGCTCTTCTATCAGAGCTGGGACCAAACTATTCACCGGAGCAGAGGAGGATTCCAGCTCCGGGCACTGGCTTCTTTTTTCCCCCAGGCCTGTATACCTGCACGCAGGTACCGCAGCCCAGGTGCCAGCCACTACTCTCATCAGGCTTTTCATCCCAGCTGTACTGCCATTTCTGGTTTTGTCAACTTACAGCAACCAGAGACCCCATTTCCCATTTTTTTTTGCTTTCTGATGCTTATTGAAAGAAAACCACCAGGTGGAAGCACAGAGGTGCAGGTAAGGTGGGGTGAGAGTTGGGACTTCACTATCTGAAGTACCAGATGAGAAGCAGCTATGCTATTGCTTCCCAACATGCTTCTGTTGAAAAGCTTTCTAAACCATTCTGCATATGCTACAAGCTTGCCTCTTTGAGAGAAGAAAAATCCCTTGATAGGATTTATGTGTAATTAGCTGGTTAATTCATTTAACAGGTCTAATTCAGAGATCAGCTGTGTGTGAAAAGTGCACCAGGTTTCTAAGCTGCATGGAGCGCAACCAGCTTAGACCGATGCCTTATGAAAGGACAAATATGTGTGAGAGGAGGCATTTACCATGTGCTGAGCCGAGGCTGGTAAATTTGGTATTTATAGCAAAGCTCTTCTTAAGAAGGGCTTGACAAAGGAGATAAGTCTCATCAGGAGAAACAGTTGCCAACTGCCCAACAAAGGGATGTTTTCATTGCACACATTACTGTCCTTGCGGGGAGGTTTGTTTCGGTGGCCAGCTGTGGCCGCATTCACGTCCGGACTCCATCCGCTGAACAGGCTGTAGGGCCGGGGCAGCCTAAGCTGCGGTTCGGGTCTGAACTCACCTTACTCCCACTGGTCCTTGGGCCCTGCAAAACACAGACCTGGATCCAAACATACCCCCATCCCCGGTGGCAGGAGCTCAATATTCCTCCTCCTTTCAAGCTGAGTGAGCTAACAGGACTGTGGGCCCCATTCCCTTTGGCTCAGGGGCTGCTCACATCAGAAGACACAGCACTGTACAAGAGCCATTTTTCTCCTCCCTCCATGGTTTCAGCCATAGTGAAGATGCCAAAAACTCCTCCTTTCCTCTGTGGAGGGTGTTTAGCATTCTTGGTGCTGCAGCTTCTCCAGTCTTCACACAAGACAAGGCATTTTGGAAATGCCAACAACAGATGAGTCTTTCTAGTTCAAAAACACTGATCAATAGATGCTATAGAAGCCAGGCTTTCCCATCAACAGTCCTCTCTGCTAAATCCTTTCACAGCTATTACTCACGCTAGTACTCGGCAGACCTAACATCTCCCAGCAACTCTTAAACATCTCTGTGCTGGCTTTACCCCTCACAGGGCAGCCTCACACCCTTTCTCCTCTGATGGCAGAACACTTGTACAGGTTTCTTTAGGGATATGAGACACAGTCCTCAGCCTTCTGCATTTTATAGCTCTGTACTTTTAACAGCAGCTTTTGAAATAAGATCTGTGGGTTTTTTTCCCCCAACTAGAACTGAAGATGTTCTTTAAGAGCCAGGGTTTAAGATAAATGACACGTACCCTGGCTTTAAATGTGCCATTTCCATCTTACCAATTTAAAACCGTAAGAGACAAAATCAACTTGCAAGGTGTTGCATTGTGGTGTTGCAACACATTTAAGACCCACAGCGAGGCACTGTTGTGCTCCTCACAGATAATAAAAATTTCCAACCACAGGTAATTTAGTTTCCCAGAACTGAGAGACTAGTAGAACACTCATTGAAGTGAATCAGAAATTAATCTTTTCCTTACAAATCTGCTGTTATGGAAAAAACCCTAAGCAACAAGACCTGGCTTAAACAATGCCTCCCTCAATTGTGCAATAGTCTGCTTTTTCCTGCGGTAAGGGACTGACATTACAACTCTGCTCCCCACTCCCCCCCACCAAGGATGCTGCTCTGACGATGTCTACACAGCACAACAGAACCACAGCAGTGACAGAGCCACTGAACAATCTCTTGCCAAACACCAGGAAAAAAGAATTCTTCCTCCTCAGCTCCAGGATCACAAGCACCAGCTGAGAACAAGCCACATGCTTTGCCATCTCTCTCCCTGCCTGCCCTTCCCCACCAAACCAGCAGAGCTGCAACCTGAACAAAACAAAGAGGTTTGGAAATACAAATATTTACTCATGAGCCTTTTGTTTATGGCCATCTGCTCTCCCACAGCTGGAAATCCCCTGAAGTCTTTTCTCCTCTCATGTGAAATCTGGTACCTAGATACTAATAGGGTAAAAATTAAGTGCAGCTATCAGCTCAACTTCCAATTACACCTTCTATTAGAGAGCTATTAACAAAGCACAAGGGTTCAGAACAGCACCATTCCACAACTCGCTCCTGGGAAACTACATCTTCTCATAGCAACAGATCAAGATGGAGGTTACAAACTCATTTTCAACACCGTTAACACAGTGACAACCTCTTGCTAAAAGCCAAGGCTATCACTGAATGTTTTCAGTAATACTGTGACGTGACTGACAAGCAGACATCTGCTACAGTCCATGATAAAGGTTAATCACAACAGTTATTGTCAGGATACACCTCATCTCTGATAAATGAAGTAAGACCTCAGAGCTTTCTCTCTTCCCCTGCAGGATCACGATTGATCTGGGTTAGAAACCTACTCTTAGTCCCCCTTCCAAGTGAGTACACGTAGCCATGAAGGCCACCTCCTGAGAGCAGGCACATCCATCCAGCTAATTCTTTGTCTATTTCTCACAAAGCAACCCAAGTCCACCCCATGGCCACAGCAACAGCAGTCCAACTCTTGCTCCCTGCACAACAGCTTTACAACAGGGTACAATTATGCAGAGGTAGGTATCCCTGCTCGTCTGTCTCCCCCAAAGCAACTCAAAGCCACACTTCATTGGGTTGTTTGATGCTTTTATTTACCACATGTAAAAACACTACTATTTCTGTTTGCAGGTACCTCTTGCTGCACTGCAACTCACACAGCTCCAAACATTGAAGACCAGACAGGCAGAGAAAGGAACTGAAGTGTTTATGCCCAGAGACACAAGGTCACTATCCCAGAGGGTGTTTAATACACAGAAACCCCTCCCAGGGATTGTTCTACAGAAGCTGTGGAGCATTACAAGTAACAGGTCAGAGTTGGTGAAAACACTAGGTGAAGGAATCTTCTAGGGGGGAAGAGGACCTGCAAACTGGTCTTTTTCCTTCAGCTGCCCTTATCGTTCTAGTACGAGTGACTGCGATCTAAGTAGATGTCTAGTGCTTTAAACCAGAACAGGCATTGACTGATCCACACAGTTAGTTGACACGAGGGTTCCTGAAGTTCCTTCCAGCGAAACGGGCCTTGCTGCCGAGCTCCTCTTCAATTCTGATGGAAAGGGAAGAGAGTGGTGGGTATGAGCAGACAGTGTAGAACCCCTGCATTAGCACAGCTGCTGGCCTTCCGCCACATCACCTGATCTAACTGGTACCAAGGATACTGCCAGAGCCACAGGCCAGTTCCCACCCAGCAACTTCAGTTACGTGCATGTTTAACTGCACTGGTCAGTGTCACCCATCTCACATAACTTCGCCCAAACATTTTAAATGCTTGCCCAAGGGAACTGCATCATGCAGACAGAAAGACAAAGTCTCCTATCTAGTATCACAAGATGCTTTGTATGATGTTCCCCTTCAGCGTGTCTGTTAGGGACATTACCCACCCAACTCATCTTTTAGCCTACAGCCAGTTCTGCAAGCACAGCACCAGCCCCAAAGCACCTCTGCCAGTGTCAGTTTATATCCTTAAGCTGCAGAGTGTTTCTGAGATGCAGAAGACCAAGCTGTGCCCCGAATGCATTAGTGGAGCATCCATTTTATGTCAGGCTTAACCTCAACCCTTTTGCCCCCCCAACCAAAGAGTCTCACCTCAGCAGCTGGTTGTACTTGGCTAGACGCTCAGATCGGCAAGGGGCACCAGTTTTGATCTGAAGGGGAAATCCAGAAGTTAGTAAAGAACTATAGCAGAAATAAGGCCACAGATGCCAACACAAAACTATTCTATTTTGAGTAATATGCATAATCACAAGCTTTATTTCAGCACCAGGCTCTAAATATCTGTATACTCAAACAGGATAGGGCTTGGGAGTAATAAAAGATTGTTAATTTTCTAACAGCTTCAGTATCAGGAAATCCCAATACACCCACTGGAGTTAACTAAGATTTTTTTTTAATTGGTGGTCAAAGGTGAGTTTACACAAGATAACATGTTCCTTCGTCACACTCCCAATTAGACAAATCAGCTTCCTATATACAGAAACAGCAAATATGCATGCCTTAAGCCAGAGCAGACCCCATCTGCTGTGCAGTATGGCTTCATCACCATATTATCTCGTCAAGCAAAAAGGCAAGCTACAGCAGCTACAGATACCAACCTGACCCGTGCAGAGACCAACTACCAGATCAGCAATGAAGGTATCTTCTGTTTCTCCAGAGCGGTGACTCACCATCACACCCCAGCCATTGGACTGGGCAAGCTTGCAGCTAGAAGAGATAAACAGATGAAGCCTCACACCATGCCTATCTGCTTAGCAGCCTTTGCTCTAGTAGTTCTGCAAAGCGGCAGGCATGCCCTGCTTTGGCAAGACAGAAGTGCCCTTTGCTACATGTTAGGGTTAGGATCACACCACAGTGATCAAGAACTGCTTTTACACACACTTAGGCCCAGTGAAGTTGTCTGACATGCCTACATGACTTCAAGACCATAAAGGCACAGGTTTACTTGCCAACATTCTCTATTGATTAACAATTGTTCTCCCTTCACACATGCCCAATTGACAGATTTCTATTCCACTTGATCTGGTCTGTATGTTCACCTCCCTCAATTAGACAACCCCCCTCCCTGGCATAACCAAGAGGGGAGAACTTACGCTTGCAGGGACTCTGTCACAGAGCCAATCTGGTTGACCTTAAGAAGGAGGCAGTTGCAGGATTTCTCCTCCACAGCCTTGGCAATACGCTTTGGATTGGTCACAGTCAGATCATCACCAACCACCTGGATGCCAACACTGCCAGTGAACTTCTTCCAGGCAGCCCAGTCATCCTGGTCAAACGGATCTTCAATGGACACCACTGCAGAGGGACACAAGGAGCTTTAAGACAATGCTACCCTGAAAGGTCTTGTTTGAAAGCAGTGGTACCAAAGTGCTGCAGCCAAGTACTACCCACCTCAAAGAGCATTCCTAAGACCCCTAAAAGGCTAGCTGGTTGTTCTGCTCTTGATCCCTCTTATAAGGGAGGCTGCTTCCTAACTCTTTCCTTCACCATTCAACCCCTACTCATCACTACTACCGTGCTTCTTGTGGATGAACAACTTACAGGGGTAGTTCTTGACAAAGCCCTTGTACAGGTCTGCCAGCTGATCAGGAGAAATATATCTGCTGGGATCATCAGGGGATTTGAAGTCCAGGTCATACTTTCCATCACGGTAGAACTCTGAGGCAGCCACATCCATGCCAATGACAACCTTTTCAGTGTAGCCAGCCTTGCTGATAGCAGTCTTCAGCAACTCCAGAGCTGAAACACGGTAAGGTATTTCTGAGTTCCCGCCAAACATTTTAACTCAAAAGCTATTCATTTACCAACAACAGTACATTCACTTGGCGAAGAGTCTCCATTACCCCCTGCTGAAAGCCCAAAAGGCCTCATAGAAAAAGTTCTTAAAAACTCTCTAACTTCTGAACTGACCGGAACAAGATATTACTTTAATACTGCTTTTAGCTTGTAATACCCTTGAGACACCATTATGGGATTCACAATCTCTTTAGGCAGGACTACATGTCTGCCCAGAAAGCTTAATACTAGATGATACTACATCCTCTTTCAGCTTTATGTATGTGGGCAGGAAGTAGCAACTGCACTTTAATCTCTTTTAGCTCCAGATCAGGTGTTGACCACAAAAGTGGTAAGCATCCAAACCCTGCAGGCAATGTGATATACAGCCTGCCTCTGCAACGGGGCACCCTCTCATTGCATCTGCCTGTTCTCCACTCGCACATTTATATGCAGAAGAGGGAATATAACTACTCAGTCAGAGTCTCTGGATACTACCCACTATGGTACCCTGTTTGACAGAGTCCAAGCAAGGAAATTAAGTATGGTCACAACCAGTAAGACTCTCCCAGTCACCTCTGACTCAAAGCCAAGCAGCTGGGTCAGACAGGCTATTTACAGTAGGAAGCTTAGATCAAGTGTTTTTGTTTGTTTTTTGCTGGGGTTTAAAATGTTAATGTAGTACAAACTGCAGAAGCAGCTGCTGCCAGCAACACAAATTCCTGGGACTGTAATGGTGATTCAAGGTCATCTTCACCGATGTCCGCTAGGGTACAGACCTAGCAAGAGCTGCACGTGACTGTGGGATTCACAAAGGCCCTGATTTCTGGTGCTGGCTCAGCATCTTCAGTGTTAGAAAAGGCAATGCAGTTCAGAAACCACCTTCAACAATAATATTACTAACAGATTTGAAGTAACAACTTAAGAGGGTACTAGTATTCTACTGGCTTATTAGCAGCTCCATTTCTACAAGAGGCAGATAAACAGCTCTTCTGGTACAGTTTTTGTAGGAACAGGTATTTCACCTTCCGCAAGACAAAGTGCCTCCCTCCCCCACAGGTTTCTCAACAGAACTGCTTGGCTGTGGAAGCAGCCAAAATCTCAAGTTCCCAGGCAAGCCTTCACGCACCCCCACGCATTACCAGGCATAGTTCAAACTGTTTTCCTCCTTTGTCAGCAGAAAAACAATTCCACTAAACTCTGACTGCTGATTTCTGGAAAATCTGCAATGCGTGCAGACATTCCCACACCACTTTTCAACTGGAAGGTGGCAAGATTCCCTTAAGCTGCTACCGGAATGAAACCGTAATGAGGCACTGAAGTCAAAGCCATCCTGTCAAGCTGCATAAACTGATGTCTAAGGGAATAGTTCTGTGGTCCTATACTGGACCACACCAGTATAGCATCTTGGAAAGTCTGTCAGGATAGAAGCAGAGCAAAGAAACAGCAGCAAGTTCTACAGCCTACTGATTCTGCTTTCCATTCATACTGGACAGGTACGGTCTTCCTTCTCCAGCTATCAGTTAAGCCTCCTCCCACACTTAGCTCATTCTTACCTTCTTTATTTTCCAGGATGTTGGGGGCAAAGCCACCCTCATCACCCACGTTGGTTGCATCCTTGCCATACTTCTCCTTGATTACATTCTTTAGATTGTGATAGACCTCTGCACCAATGCGCATTGCCTCCTTGAAGCTGTCAGCACCCACAGGGAGGATCATGAACTCCTGCATAGCCAGCTTATTGCCAGCATGGGAGCCACCATTGATCACATTGAAAGCCTTGGAGTAACCAAAAAGAAAAGTCAAGTTAGAATGTTTCAGGGTAAATTGCTAACAGCATTTATGTTAAGACTCTCCATTCTCTAGAAAACTTGATCCAAGACCACAAGACATAATGAAGCACCTGGTCAGATCAAGTCTTTAGCTAGCCCTATCAACAGACTTACAGGAACTGGAAGAATGACTTCTGCATTTCCAGCAAGGTCAGCAATGTGACGGTACAACGGCACACCCTTCTCGGCAGCACCAGCTTTGCATACAGCCAGAGATACACCCAAGATGGCATTGGCACCAAATTTGGCTGCAACAGAAAAATATTGTTTACAGAAGTGTTATGTCTACATGAAGAGACTCAGCAATACCAGCACCACAGTCTCAGTTATGGAAGTGCAGAGCATATGCCATGCACTGCCCATTGTTTCCAATAAGGTAAGCTAGAATTCTATAAACCAATCGTCATCTTTTCACACCTCACTGCAACATAAAGCCCACTTACATTTGTTCTCCGATCCATCCATTTCCAGCATCAGTTTGTCTATCTTTTCTTGCTCCACAACATTGACATTCTGCAAAGAGACACAAGCAAAGCACCGCTTGACACCAAACACAGCACTATGAACTCACCTACCCACTGCATTTTGATTTCCCTGGCAGGCACCAAGACTGCCTAAGGGCAACTACCAGCAGTTCAAGAGACTAGCTGTTGTAATTATCACACAGCAGCATCTTCTGGTCACTTCCCCAGACCAAAGCTGCCAGGTAAGCTGGACACATCAAAAGCCTGTTTTATTCTTCACATTCAGAGCTGTAAGGCTATCATGTCCCTTGACTTCCTGACATCTACACTGCTATCTGCCTGGTAAGTCCTAGTTTATGCCTCTGCAGTGCAAACTCAAAGATGATCAGCTTGCTCATTTAGTACATAGTGTTTGTAACAGTCACTAAGAATGTGCAATCACTTTATGCATTACCACTTAGTCTTGCACCATCCTTTCTAGCTAGAGCTTAGCACCCACAAAGGGCACCAGAATCTCACTCAAGCAGACTTTACTAAGACCCCCTCAGACTCCCTTCCAAGCTAGCCAGCTTGGATAAAACCCAGTCCCTCCCCATCATTCAGCCACCCTTTTAAGCATAAAACAGCTTGCATCTTAACTGCATATCACTGAAATTCCCAGGTGCTTAAGTATTTCTGCACACTGCAACACTAGGCTGCTAGAGATAGTTTTGATTAAGTGTTAGATAGGCAGTCATTAAGTAAACCAATTACCATAGGTCAGTTTGTTCACATGCACTCCAATACACAGGCTAACTCCCCCCCATGTAATACAGTTCCTGTAACTGTCTCTAGAGACAACCCATCAGTTAGGACACACTGGACCAGCATTTGCTGATGTTAGCAGAAGACTGATTGCTCCTACCTTGCTAATCAGTGCAGGTGCAATTGTTTTATTGACGTGCTCAACAGCTTTTGAGACACCTGGAAGGAACAAGCAAATCGGACACTGGTCAACCACACTGGCTACGCAGGCATTAGTAGGTGATCTCAGTAACAATAAAATCTCCAGAATACCACCTCATGCTGTTCAAACATGAATCCAACCTGAGCTTACAGCCAAATCTGAACACTTATAGAGGTCATCTCAACTGAATGGCAGTTGCATGAAGTAAGCATCATCTAGGAATGCCTGCTGCAATGTTAGTTTGCAAGACCATGCACTGGAGAAATTTGTCCAAGTGACAAGGTTGCACTGAAAGCACATCCATTACCTGTGTACACAATGCTGTCGCCAGGAACTCGTTAACATATTTAACAGCTCTGGATACACCTGACAGAAGCGAAATGGACAAGAGAATCAAGGAAGAGATGAAGACTCACAGCCAGAAACAAAGCCAGTCATGCAAGAAAAAGAAAAGGACACAAATAGGTAAACAGACCTACAAGTGTGCAAGTGTCTGATACTGAGCAGCAGACTAGAAATAAAAGGGTTCAAAGGGTAGAGGAAATTGTGCATCAGCCAGCAAGGCTGTATTTGGTCTTTCCACCCAGGTTTCCGTACTATTGCGAACACCACTGTGGACCCAAACCTCCAGTGGCTTAATGACAGCAGTTAGAAAAGGTTTTAGGATAGACTACTCCTACCCATTCATAGAATGGACAAGTAAGGGGTGTGCTGGTTTTGGCTGGGGTAGAGTTAATTTTCTTCATAGTAGCTAGTATGGGGCTGAGGGGAAAGAGAAAGGTTTCCCCAGAAGTTAAGCATGCAGCAGCTCAGGCATTTCACTATCTGCTATCACTTCGCAACATTGCTAAAGCATCCCCTTAGCACATGTTTTACATTTGATACAAAGATGAAGTATACTGTCTCTGTACCTAGACACAGGCACAGAAATTAATTGTCTGCTCTAGCTTCAGGCAGGGAACAAAGCACGAACACAGCACCATCCTTTTAATCTATGTGGACCCACCACTGCATAAACCAGCAGTTCCAGTATAAACTTGCTTCTTCCCCATAAGCAGATACCATCATTGGCCAGCTACCAATATTAGCCTAAGGAATACTGTCATCCCTGTATAGTGTTTAAAGATGTCCAAAGACCTATGCTTCAGAACTGATGAATGCTAATTAAGTACACCCTGAACCACATTAATTGCCTTTTAAATGGTCTAAGTCTGCAGATTTGTATTACAAAAGACCTACAGCTATCTGCAACTCATCCCATTTGGTGATTATTTTTTCCTAACTCATGTTATTCCCCAGCTGACAAAAACCTTCAGCTGTGATAGCCTGTTGTGGAAGCTCAGACTACTGTATAGCTAAGCATCATGAAGAACTGCCTGTAGGATCAGATTTAACAAGTCTGAGGACACACACATTTAGCACACTGAGGTAAGTACACATTTACTCTTCAATGAAAAGTGCCCTAGGTAAACAGCATAAGCTTTTCAGCTCTTTGGGATATTCAGTCACCTAATTTATTCTGTGTTAAAGTAATAACAACCATGAGTCTTCTCAGACCAGGCTCTCCAAGTTCAATTCAGTAGTTATCCATGCTAACCACTCTTTCTTAAGAAGCACAAAATATTTCAGCTTCCTTTCACCTGACTGGCAGAAAAGTTTGAAGACAAGTAATTCTCTGCCCCAGCCAAAAGTTAAGTTGATTGCATATGCTTGGAAGGCATCACCAATGCTTTTACAGCAGCAAGCTAAAAAGGAATCCTGACTGTCCAAGCTCTTCGAGTAGTCTTAAGTTACTATTAGAATGTTTATTAGGTAATGATATCTTGTACACAGCTATTCATTTTGTCCCATAGCTGTTCCCAAGCCAGTCTGGTGACTGCTGTGTTTAGTTTCCTTTCAGAACACACAATCAGTCCCCAGGCAACTCAAATATTACACCATTAACAACCTTAAGTATCCTGGCTACCTATAACGACAGACAGGAAGCTGAAGTGGCTTTAGCTATTACACAGTCCAAAACAAAAGCACCTTCCATGATTACCAGTGTAAAGCTGCACTATAGCTGTGTTCAGCAGTTGGCATGAACCTCAGGTTCAGGATTTAAAATGCTGGGATCTAAGGAGTCTTTAGTGCCAGAGCAGATACATTTAACAGTTCTTTGAAAATTTGGTCTATGAAGAGATCTTGAGACTAGCTGCAGTACCACCAAGCCTTTTGGAGCAGGTAGTTTAGATGCTCTTACAACACACTACTGAAGCACTCTGTACTCTGACACGCAACAATGCGCAGGGCAACAGGAGTGGCATAACAAAGTATGTTTGGGCATACTGTACTAGAGGCATTATCACCTAGCTGGCATGCCTGAGCTCCACATACCCACCTATGGAAGTACAGTGATCTCCACCACTATGAAGCTGCACTGCTGGAGGCAGAATCACTCTCCACATTGTCCGCCGGAAAATCCAGCAGCCTGTGCTTTACATCTGCCCCAACCATGCAGCCTGCACATGGCATACATTGCTATCATCTTACTGTAAACCTCCACTGCTTTTGCTTAATTGCCATGCCTTGTACAGAATATGAACAGCAGTGAAGGAGCCCATGCATCCTCTGCTACAATCTGGCATAAACATATGCAGCAACACAGCCATTGTAACGGGCCAAGCTGGGTACCAAAATTCAGGTTTACCTTTCCCCATGTAGCGTGTCTTGTCATTGTCACGAAGCTCCAGAGCTTCATAGATTCCAGTTGAGGCACCGCTGGGAACAGCGGCTCTGAACAGACCTATTTACAACAGAAAAGAACCCTCTTAGCCCATACAAACCCGCAAAACGTTCTCCACCCATACTCCATCCCAACCTACCCCATACTTCCATCCCTGGAGATTGGAGAGGTCATCTCTAAACCACATCTCTGCTCACTTACAGAGTCATCCTGAGAGCTGTTCGCTCCTTTACAGCATCACCAATTCATCAGTGTCTCCCTCATACTGATCAACAGCAAGCTGACTCACTCATTCTCTTCCACTGTGCATTTCAAGTGTTTAAGTTTGGGAAGCCACCCATTCCCCTCCCAAAAAAGACAGCTTTCTTCGCTGAATTTGCTTTTGAGCTCAGCCTGGCAGGTGAGCTGTTAAGTTTTTCTAAGCTATGGCACATAAGGGACAATTAGGAGGCCTATTTTGTTCATATGAGTTCTGAGCTCTCCTGACAACAGCACAGCCACCCAGACAGGCCATTCTTCCAGCCAAGGATGCTGAACTTTGAGCAAATCAGTACACTGGAGTCTGTTCTGCCTGTGGTTCAAGATGCCAGCTTCAATCTCCAGTCTTCCCCTTATCCCACTACAGCAAAGAGCTTAGGAGGGGCAATCTCATTAAATGACTGCATTAATCTTTTGAGGCAGAAAGATCAGCTATTTAGTTAGGGTATTACAGCTATTGTATTTGCTCATTCCACCAAACCACACTGGTATGTGTTTGCACAATGCCTTTGTCAGATCCTATCAGATATGGGATGAACAACTAACAGACCAAGGGAAAGTCCTACAATAATTAAAAAATGTAAGATGTTATATGTGAAAACACAATTAGACAAGTTGTTTAGTCATGCCTGAGAACTTATGCAGAGAAGAAACCATTACCCAAGATTCAACTCAGCAGCAAAAGACTGTTTCATTACACAAAGTGACTGCTAGACAAATCAAGAATTAAACTTGAAGTGCAGTCATACAGAATTTGGGCAACACTGCAAACTAAGACCATTAGCAGCTGCTTAAGGACAGGAACGAAGGCCTTGTTAGCACCAAGTTTACAAATGCTATCCCAGTTTACACTCAGGGCAAGGGGAGGAAGGCAGGTTTGGATTAACACTTGCACAATTTAGACTGTAAGAAGTGGCGCACTTCAAAAAATGCTTCACTGTCCAGGCCAGTATCTTGAGCTCCGCAAATTCATCCCAGCAGAATGAGGTAGAGTTTTTTACTGCAAGTCCCACAGCAAGCTCAGCAACATGTTATATGTATGGAGGAAAGAGTAAGCACAATTCCACTGCTAGAACAGCACAGTTGGTATACTTTTGACTGCCTCTTCAGTTCTATCAGATAGAAGAAAAGAATGTACATCTACAGCTAAGGACTCACCTTTGTTGGTAAAGAGGTCTACCTCAACAGTGGGATTCCCACGAGAGTCAAAGATTTCACGGGCATGGATCTTGAGAATGGACATCTTTAACACCTGAAAAGAAGAGTTCAGCATTAATCATAGAATGGTTTGGGTTGGAAGGGGCCTTCAAAGATCATCTAGTTCAACACCCCTGCCATGGGCAGGGACATCTTTCACTAGATCAGGTTGCTCAAAGCACAGCCCAACCTGACTTTGAACACTTCCAATGATGCAGCATCCACAACTTCCCTGGGCAACCTCTTCTGGTGTCTCACCACAAAAAATTTCTTCCTTACATCCAAACTTAATCTACCCTCTTCCAGTTTCAAACTTTCAGTTTTAACCTGTTCATCAATATTCTTCAAACACAGCTCTGTGCAACCAATATGTCTCTTTTTTAAACACAAAGAACAACCTGCACACCTCTCCTTCCTTGCCTACCCCTCCTGAACAGTTTATAGCAATCGATTGCAGCACTCCAGTCGTGTGATTCATCTCACCAAGTTTCAGTAATAGAAATTAGATCATAGCTTTCTAGGTGCACAGGGGCTTCCACTTCCTCCTGTTTGTTACCCATGCTGCATGCATCGGACAGTTCAGTTGGGCTACCAACCCTGCCAACTTTTTAGAACAAGCCTGAATTCCTTTGAGGCATTTCACAACTGTTTCCCTGTTGGTTCCTGATTTATCAGCAGCCCCTGGCTCTTCTCTGTTACTCTAAACTCCATTTCTTTCCCCCACTAAGTCTAGCTTAAAGCTCTCCTTAAGCCTGGCCAGCTTGTTGGCAAAAATGCTCTTGCCCCACTTGGTCAGGTGATTTCTATCAGCTCCCAAAAGACCCAGCCTTCTCTAAGGTTGATCCATGATCACAAAAGCCAAAATCCTGATTATGGCACCAGCTAGGCAGCCAGTCAATCACCCATTGAATTTACCTCCTCTTTCCTGAACCCCTTCCTCTGACTGAGAGGATGGAGAACACCACCTGTGCTCCCAATCCTTTTAACATTGCTCCAAGGGACATCGTCTCTTTCGATGCTTTGAGTTACCTCATTGCAGTATCATGAGACCCTACACAGAATAGTAGGAACAGATGGTAATTTGTAGGTTTCAGCAGGCTTGGCAGCCTCTCAGTGATGTCACGAATGCAAGCTTCTGATAGGGCAGCAAACTTCCCTAGAGAAATTGTCTGAATGGAAAACAGGCCCTTCAGTGCCTCTCAGTAAGGAACCTCTAATTACTAATACCTTACATGCTCTTCTGGCAGCACCAGTTCTAATGCAGATGGGTGGCTAGACCAACTTTGCATGGTTTGCTTTTCCTGGATCCTGTCTATTAATTGCATGTTTTTCATTCTTCAACCCCAGAGCATCATGTCTGTTATGCAGGAGCATTTCAGAGGATGGGGAAGGTTCTTCCACCCCAAGTGGAGACAAGGGTCCAGGCTCCTTTATCTCGTGCATAACTTGCCCAGCATTAAGGCAGGGCTCAGCATGGCACAGTGCACAATACCATCTATCTCTCTCCTGCTCACATCCCTGGATACTGCACTGCCTCTTGAGCTCCTCTAACACAGCTACTTGTTTGAGGAGTTTCTCCCCATCGTTGCACTTGCAGCTATGACATCCACTGCTGCCTTCATGTGCCAGGGGGACTTCCAGATACTGATGCTCCACGCAACCTAAGGTCTGGACAGCTATTCCAGTCCTTGGGAGGACTGTTTAGGTGGAGACATCAGCATAGGTAAGCTGTAGTGTTTCTGCTTGGCTTTCAGCCACAGCCTTGCAGCTGCAGCAGTTGGACACCATTCTCTTTCAGTAGGTTACACTCTCCTTACAGTTCTTAAAAGTCCACTAAAAGTGGTAATTCTTTTGAAAAATGTCATCCTTCTAATTCCCTGGAGATCTCAAGCTTCCAGGTAGGCCTGCACAGCCACCACTTAGTTGGTGTGACCATCAGGTTGCAGCCTAAGCCTGCAGGTGAGCAGAGCAGGCAGCAGCCCAAACCCTGGCACACTCCTCCCAGGAGAGCTGCCACACCAACTGCTGATGCTGCTCCCAACAGACACCTCTCCCTGTTTCCACACACTGGTTGCTGGTGCTCCCTAGAGGCTTCCAGCAGCTTGAACTGGCCACAGGCACAGCTGGCACCACCCAACTCTCACTCACCCCTCATGAGACCTGCTGCCTGGTCTCTCTCCCACACAGTCAAGGGTGCCAGGAGAGCAGAAACCCCCTCAGACACCCTCCGCGGGGACCTCATGAGCCTTGCACTCCTTTCAGCATGCATCACCTGCTGCTGCTAGCATCAGCTTGGCATTGATATCCTGTAATAACACCTGCAGTCATGAGAACAGTTTAAAAACATCACCTCACACTACTTCAGCTGGGAAAACTTTATACTTGGTGAGAGTTAGAGCCATATGTTGAGAGGACAGAAATTTCAACCTAGGTGGGAAGAACAATTTAAAACCAGAAGCCTTGTTTCCAGAGAGATCTAAGGGAATGTCAGCTCAACACATAAGAGCAGCAAAGCAATCCTAATAGAGGCAGTCTTTGCTACTGGTTAGAATTCTTTTTGATTGAAGACTGAAGTGCAACAGTTCTTAGTATGCACAGCAGCTGTTCAGAGCCAAATGTAACCTATCTTGAAATAGAAACAGTCACAGCTCTAATTAAGAACTTGCATTAATAGTTACACCCATCTTAAGTATTTACAGGAATAGCTTTTCCTCTTAAAAGGAAGAAAAATCACCACAATCTTCTGAATACTTCCTTTTCCCCGCTTCTCACATATCTACACACTTTTCAAGAAAACTGCAGTAAGGAATGGCTTATGTAAGCTCAGCTACATTTAAAAAAAACCAAGTCATACAAATGCCTGTAAGCCATCGACTGGCACCAAACCCACTTCATCTGCAGAAGAATGAAGCTCAGCCTCAGACACAGAACTATCTGGAAGCTGGCTTTTTGGCAAGCCAATGTGGGTGGTAACCTTGTTTACAGAAATGGTCACGAATCTCTCTGCAGTTACTGCAAAGTTAAGAAAACAGGGCCTTAGAAATACTGCTGCTTGTATGGAGTGTGTGTGGGGGTTAACTTCATACACTCATTCTTCCTCCACAGCAAATTTTTCCCTCCCCATGTTAAAAGCAAGTCTAGCCGTTTGTCCCCTTGGCTTTAAAGTGTCCCTTCCAGTTGTCCTGCCTCTAAGCAGGATGTTGTATAAGGCAGCTCAAAGATTTTAGATATTGCCAGTTTTACAGTAAGACCCCGCACACTGACAGACGATATGGCTACCCTAAGAAGCAAGGCAACTTACTTCAAGCTGGCCTTCACATTGCCACTACTTAACTTCAATCAGTAAATATGTCAGCTAGAAATAAATCCCTGCAACTCTCTAGTTATCAGGCCCATCCATGCTAACACTTATCTCTCTGCACTTGCACTGAGCAATGGCTAACAGGAAGAATCCCCATTTATCTGAAAAGGGCTTTCAGAGCTTATTAGGCTGGCACCTGCTATGCATTACTTCCATTTTCAGAACCACCGCTTTGCGACAAAACATTAGGTGCCTCATTCTTTGAAAGCACAGCCAGCTCACAGGAAGTCTTAGTGCAAAAACTGTTTGCTCACCTTCACAAACAAGGTGGCACTTCAGGAATACACACTGAAAGAGCTTCACTGGCAATGTCTGCCAGGTTTGACATCACTCAAGTGTCCTTGACAAATGACCTCTCCAGCAGTCCCCTCCCTTTTCTTTAGAAGGAAGCATTTCACAGCACTGTGCCATTCCAGAAATTCCTCACACCATTTTTTTTTGGCTCATTTTGCACACCCCCTCACTTCCATGTTCAAGAAACAGTTTTCCCACTGAGCTATTCCTGGGTAAAAATCTGATGCTGTTTAGCTCGTCACAGGCTGAGCATTACGTGTTCTGCCTCAATCAATTCAGTCAACTCATCCAGAAAGTAAGAATCAGCCTGTGCACAGGCCTAGCTGTGGAAACGCCAACTGAACGCAAGAGAGCTCATCAGTAGCACTGCCTGCTCCAGACCTTTGTACTTAGTGATGGAGCTAGCCAAAACCATGCAAATACCATAGCGGTATTTAATGCGTGCATTGACTTAAACCTTTTTTTATACTATAATCTGTTGGCAAGGTCAGTGCCTCCCTTCAGGAGGCAAACTAGCTCTCCCGGCCTTCCCAGGAGCACACATGTTATTACCTTCTTCAAGGCTAAGTTACAGCCCAACACACCACTGCCAGTTCTGAGCACTAGCTCCACTCTCAACTGAAGTCCAAGAAATCACCACTTACTGCCTATCTGATCCTGTGCTCTGCACAGGGAACACAGTACTTTAACACCAGTGCAGACTACTCCAACCTAAAATCATTCCCAGAGATTTTATTTACAGCCTACTTTTATCACCAAAAGCTGTACTTCCGAGTTATTTTGCAGCCACATTTCTCTTAAGTCAAGACAGGGTTGACCGAGCACTGCAAGCATCTGAATGGATATTAAAAAAACAACAGTAAAGTTCAGCCATAGAAAGAACTATTGTCTTATTACAGAACTGACATACAGTTATCAGTGGAAGTCTTACATGACTTAAAGGTGCTCTAAGACTGCACGTCTCATACCATCACTGCTCTGAAAAAAGCTTACTGCTCATTAGACCTTTGACCTCACTGTATTAGATCCCAATATATCAATTCCACTGCTGAAGCACTCCTAAAAGCTGGACAAATGCAGCCCAACAAGGGCACCTTCTAATCTCATTCCCTTGTGTGCCACTCGGTATTAATTCACCTCTATGCTCTGCAACACGATGCAATGTGTTTTAAATAATGCCTGACAGGGCAACGTGTCACAGACACGTTGAACCACTTTCTCTTCTCGTTGTTTAATAAGATGGAGGCCTGAAACTGCATTGCCTCAATCTGTGGGTTTGGATGACAAACTTCACTACTTCCTGCCAGGCTCAGAAAGTCATAGCCCTGCCCTGTGACTCAGCAGTCAAAGTAACGGAACAAGAGAAAGACCAAGATCCTCTCCGGCAACCCTGCACGAGGCAACCTGGCTAAGAGGGAATTTTTCCCCCCCCCCCACCTTAACATCCAGAGATGCACATCAAGTTGTCAGGTGCAGTCCCCACAACTGCTGCCTTGAGATAACTAATACTTAATTAACCCCACTGGGAGACCTAAGGCACGCAGATTTGAGCGCTGACATCAAACATTAAATATTTGAGATGTGAAGCTGAAGGACATCCACTGCCACTAAAGAGGCGAAGGTCCAAATCACGACACGCAATCCAAGAGCAACTGTTAATGATTAAGAGAGAGAGGTTAAACCCTGCCTTTGACAGAAGCCTTGACCCACCGTACTCCCCAGAAGGTTCTACCCCCCCGGCGCACGCTGGCGGGGCTATGGCCGGCGCAGGCCTCCCCCCGCCCCCGCGATGCGGCTGCCGCGCTGTGAGGCGGGAAGCACGCCCACAGCGGCCAGCACCCGCTCGGAGACCGCCTAGGCCCGGCCCGGTTCGGTTGGCAGGCAGGGCCGGCGCGGCCCCCTCTCACGGGGGCGGCGGGGGCTCCGGACCTGCTGCCCGGGGAGACCGGGGGAGGGAGAAAGGAAACCGCGGCCCCACCGGGACCTCTCGCCCCGCGTACAACTGCGGGGAGGCTGGGCCGCTGAGGCCACGCTCGGCCATGAGGCCGAAAGGCCCTGCCGCCGCCGCCACACTCACCTGCGCCCCGGCAGCCGCGCTCCGCACCACAGCCCCACTCGCCGCCTCACCTCTGACTGGGAACGAGTGACTGCGCGGACGCCAGGCTATAGCCCACCCCATGCAGATGAGCCGCCCTCCTCCCGCCCCCCATTGGTCGGCTCAGCCCCCCTCCGCTCTCCCATTGGCAGGCCCGGCCCCTCGCCGCCCTCCCATTGGCTACCTCCTCCTCGCGCCAGAGGCGGGCTCGCGTGCGTGCGCTACGTGCCGCGGCGGCCCGGTCGGCTCTGCTGTTCGCCTCGTGGAAAATCCCAGCGCGGGCGGGGGCGGAGCCGCGCGCCCCACCTCCCCCGGCGGGGCCCGGCGTGCTGAGGGGGCAGCGGGCGGCTGGCGGGGGGCTGCCTGCGGCGGGGAGGCCGGGTCCACGCTGAGGGGATTTTTCTCCTGTGTGGCAAACCCTTCAGCCGGTGACACCCGTAGGGCCTTCCTGCGGCGTCCGCCTACAAAGCAAACGGTTCCTTCGTGCGCGTAGGCCTTCACTGGGTACACGGCCTAAGTGTGTCGCTGTACAAACGCACGCTTGTGGGGGGGAGAGGAGGAATTTTAACATGTGTGTTGGCGCTAAAACTGGAAGCTGAGCCTTGATTTTGCAAAGGCTGGAGAAGCGTGTGGTTCAGCTTCGTGCTGCCGTGCCGCTGAAATCCCGGCGCGGGAGGACGGTGCCGCCATGTTTTCCCAGGGGCTGGTGTCCGAACGGGACTGGCACCGGCAAGAAGGCTGCAGGCTGGCGAGAGGGGGGCTGGGAAGAGGGTTATTAGTGCTAGGAAAAGGTTAATTACAATAAATTTTTGCTTTGATTTTGAAGTGAATAACAGTTACACTTCCTGGGGTGGAGAGGGAGCACTCACGCGATCAGTTATCACACCTCAGGTCCTAATGTGCTGACAGGAACAAATTTCAAGTGTTTTGCCTAGGTCTGCACAAGGGCATCTGATGCCCCAAGACACGTGCATGAAGACTGTTGTGACCAAAAAATAACAGAGCAGAACAGAGCTCAACACCGGGCCACAAAATTGAAGACTTTGCCAAGACTCGTGCTCCTGAAAAGCTCCAATCCCTCTGTGGGTGTTCTGTAAAGAAAAAAAAAAACAAATTACCCATTGTTAATTATTTAGTCTGCTGCATTATGGTGAAGCATGAACCATGCACCACTGAATGAACTGGGTGCTCTGTGACTGGCAAAGCCTCCATCCCTGGAAAGTAATACTCAGCTTTCTATGGACTCAGCGGTAGCCCCGTGTCGTGGTGTTTAATAAGAACATGACCACTCACATGAGTTGTTCCCAGCTGTGGCACTGCAGAGAGATCCTGCTCCTTCTTGGACTTATTTATCCAGCTCCCCCTGGTAGCTGCTCCTTGTAGCCAGCTTGGTGAGGTCCCGCTCCGTCTCCTCCTCTGTGCTGGAGCGTCGGACCGTGGGTCTGTGGGGTGCTGGCGGGGGGGCATGCCTCCTTCCCCCTCAGCCCTGGTTGCCACCATTCCTCCAGGCTCTCCCCGGTGGTATGGCCCCCAGGGAATATACTGCTTTGGTTACGTTAGATAAGTTGCGGTTGTAACACAAGGTCTTTTGGGGTTTATTGTGGAGAATAGCTGTGTCCACGCTTTCCATGAGCCTGTTTTTCTTCTAGGATTTTTGAACTGAGGGATAGTCACACGTTGCACTGCGGAAGGGAATCTGTAATGAGGGAAATCCCATTGCAAGGTCAAAACATTTGAACAAGGCCATAGGCTGACCTGGGAAAGGCACGGTCTTGTCCCTTCTCACCTTCCCGTGCCCTTAGCCTTCACTTCTGGACATGTTTGCTCCTGTTGAAGGCAGAGCACCATCCCCAGCCGTGACAGCGTGATGCCCTAAGCAGGGTCCAGTGCTTTGTCTTGCTGGGACACTGCAGAGCCCAGACCCATGCGTGTAATCCCATGGGGACTCCCAGTTCCCCTGGGTTTGCTTCCTCCCATTTCACTGACACTCTGTAGCCTCTGTTCAGACTGATGGGGGCCTGGCTCTGCAGTATTTCGAGCACATAACATCAAATCTGCCAAGTTCCCCAAGCCTGGAGTTGGGGTTTAGGGGCTCCAGGGGTCTGGCAGTGCCCAGTTCATCCTGACTGCACCATACAAAGCCATGTTTTTGCTTGCAAAGTTAGTTATGTTCGTGCTTGCTCCAGAACTGCCTCGCCCTTCCAGCCTGACTGTGACTGATCATTTCTTCCGGGCATGTTTTTCTTACCTTCCTGAGAACATCCCCCCAAGACAAGCTTTAAGTCTAATAAAAAGCAAAGGAAATCTGTTGAACTGACCACCTTCCATAGGCACGCCATGCTGACACGGTACCCCACGAGGCCCCCCTGCATGACTCCTAGGCTCCTAGCAAGGAGACGCCGTCTGAAACCCAATTTTGTGACCATGCAATATGGCCCACACACCCAGAGTGGCACTGCATGCTGGTTTGTGTGCTTTTTCTGCCTCGCTGGGGGTGCAGATTCACGTGGGCTGCACAGCCACGAATCACGTTGGAATGCTGCTGGATTGCACACAGCTGAAAGAGAGCAATATTGGCCAGGAAAAGCCCTTGGAATTAAACTGTCACTTTAGAGCTAAATGATTCTTTGCAGTGCCAACCTCCCCAAAACTGCATGTTATACCCCTTACAGCTGTGTCCTTGGCAGCAGTTCGTGACTTACCCTGGAGCCTTACCCTTCCTGGTGCAAAGGCGTGAGAGGGGAGCACTCCCTGCAGAAACGCACTCCTGAGCAATCAGATGCTGGAAATCATAAACCTGGATTTTTATGCTGGATAACTGCTGAATTAGAGATCTCCACCATCTTTGCACTTTGTAAAAGTCCCTTGATTGCTATGCATGGAAAATCACGTAGAGGTGCTGAGTCTTATAATGAGCTGGAAAAGATGGAGCACAAGAAAGCCTAGGGCTGAGGGAAATTCAACACTGTAGTAGTCGAGCAAAAGACGGATGGTGAAGTATGGTAGGGTGCTCTTTAAGAATAGAAGACATATTATGAAAGGTCATAATTAGCTTGGTGTCGGGCAGAAGTGAAGTGTAAAGCAAACCCTCTGGCCTAGGAGGCTGAGCACTGAGGCTCTTGCAGCTCCGTATTCCTGTTCAACCGAAGCAAAGCCGTGCGAGAGGACTGGCTGTAGAAGAGCAGCCTAAACTCTGCCGCTGTCCCTTGCCTAGGCTCTTCTTTCCTTGTGACCACAGAAACAACACAAAGCAAGCAAATTTCCTCTGCTGGAGTGTGAGCAGCAAGCCGTGTGCTGAGAACCTGCATCCCCCCCTACTCGCACGGTCCCATCGCCGGCAGCCAGGACCCACTCACGGTCCTGGCCACAGACACCATGCCAAGAGCCGTGTCCGCTCCACTGAATCGTGTGTCCGCGAGCGAGGGTGCAGCTGAAGACGCTGGCACTACAATACCTAGAGGCACCATTGATCAGGCATCCATAATCAGTAGTCTGGCACTGTTCAGGTGTTGGTATAATTTTTCCTGGATCAGCAGATTTAAAATTGCACGGTGCTATATATATTAAAATAAAAGTCAGCGCTGATATTAAAAATGCCACTGCTCCATCATGTATCCTGCCTGATTTTTCTTTTTCTCTTTCTTTAAAGTTGAGCATCCCTAAAGCTATGAGATGTCTAGCTGGCATGAGTTGCTGTGGGGATCCGGGCTTGTTACCAGTTAATCAAATACTCAGTGCACTCTTTCAAAATAATATATTTCTTTCATGGTTTGGGGATGTGTGGCTAATGGGGTGGATACTGGGAACAGAGAGTTTCAGGAAACATAAAGCCACTGTAGCCAGTAACCCAGTTTGACAGCCCACACGAGTACACTAACACATTGGTATAACATGCTGATGGAGCAGGTGAAGAAAAAACACTGACACAGAGCTGACTTACAGGCATCCACCACTTGGAAAACAATTCTCGTGATCAAAAGCCTCTTCCATTGCAAGGCCTAGGCATTCCTTGTGCTTTACAGGCCATGGTAAAATCATAAGTGTAGTATGTGTAAGTTATTTGATTGCTTGCAACATGCTCCTGAGCAGAGAAGCTGACTAGGCCAGCCTTTTCCTTCCCTGTTTAAAGTGGTTGGGCAGGAGAGTTCAGAGCTTTGCAGAGTGTGAAATCACTGCTTCAAACAGCTGAGGATGCCAAGGCAGGCAGCAAATCCACCACAGATCAGGACTTGTTTGCCAGTGCATTAATATGCTTAATAACCATTATGCAGTGTAGGGTGCATTCCAGGGCGTGAGCTTTCGTAGCACCTTGAAAGCGCTTCCTGAATACTTGGGAACTTCTCTTTCTCCCCAGTGCCTCACAGAACACCTGAAGAACATGTGTCTGGGTCGCTGTGTATGCACCACCCTCACCTACTCTATCCGACAGTTCTGCAAGTGCCAGCCTGTTTATGTTTTGGTAGGTTTCTTTTTGAAAAGCAGTCCTGCATCTCAGTGGCCTTATGAATGAGGCTTTCTGACTGCGTTACTACGTCACCATAGCCGAGGTTAGATCTCCGGAGGAAAGCGATCGGATGCAGAAGTCAGCACTGTCGCTCAGATTTCTTCTCTTCATTGACTCTGCAGATCGTGGTATTTTTAAGGAACGTTCATTGGAAAGGTAATGGCAGAATCTGACTAACGCTGTTTCTGGGTATCTATTAAAATTATTGAATGACTATTTAAGATGTTTTCTTCCAGGCATTCAAAACCTCCTCTGCCTTCACATCCTCTCTCTTGCTTCTCATCCCCCTTTTCTGTCATGCTTTTGTTTTACAGCTTAACTCTGCAATTAAAGACCACAGGTTTTAGGCATGTGAGTAATGAAATGACTTGAGATGACAGACCTGATGTCTTTCTTAATGCTTGGAACTTCCACTGCTTCTCTTAATTCTCCTGTCTTCTCCCAGGATTGTAGAGATGGACTGGTTAGTGTCCTGAAAATTATTTAAAAGCCACCAGTTTGTGCATTTAATAGCCAGTCTGAAAGCAACTTCAGTACAATGACTGGGGTAAGGGAAGGATCTAGACTGAATTAGATCTTTTCAGGGCCTCATATAGAAAACTCGCAATTACAGCACAAAAATTAAACTAAGAGTTGTCAGTGAGGATCTGCTAGCAGAGTGACAAACCCTGCATGGCTGCAGGGACCTCAGCCTGCTATCTCACCTGACAGTCTGATTTCTGATTTTCTCCAACTCCAGCTGGCTTCGGTAGGTTTGGGATTTGAATTTTCTATGGAAATTACTGCCCCAGGTTTGCAAGCCAGCAGGGACAGGGCAGGGACACTACAGACCTTGCCCAGAGAATTCTATGTCTGACTTTCTGTGAAATGGGTGCTCAGGGTTTATTCAGTACTAACGGTGGTTTAATGAATGTTGAAGATGCAGGTAACATTAGACTAACTGGCCATTTTTGAGAAGTAATACTATGGACACAGGTTTGTGTGTAGCTATGAATATGTAGCGTGGGTCAATCATCAGCCTACATGAGTATACGAGAGCCGTGTTGGACACTCATGTACTAGGCAGAATACTTTGAACATGCTTTATTTAAAATGGAACAACCATGGCAACAGCAAAAAAGCAGATAAGATGGCTGGAATAGGAAAAATATATACTACTTTTTAAGTACTATAAATGCTAACCTACATATAAAACTACTACATCCATTTTCAGGTGGTGGTGAAGGGTTATTGGGAAGTGAACCAATGCCCAGCTCAGGGTGCTAATACCAAAGAGTACATTTCCTGGCAGCTAATGCTCTGATATGGTGATTTGAGGTGAGACTGAAAGCTTTTAAACCAGCTGGGTATCAATTACCAGGAATTGTGCATCCAAAGGCCATAGCTGCTCAATCAAACCATGACAAAACCATTAAGTAATCCCCTTTATAGAGGCCAGCGTGCAAGTCTTGCACTGTCTCTTACAGGGTGTTCGAGACTCCTTGCTGAGTAGGTCTTTCCCTCTCACTTTGACATACATTCTGCTATAAAAGGGAAAGCAGGCTAGGAATCGATTAGCCATTAAGAAATTAAATTTGGTATTTAGTTGGGTTTTTTTACAATGGAAACCTGCAAAAACCAGTATGACTAAACCAGTAACAACTCATTTGTTTTCTTAATGACTGCATAATACTTATGTAAAGCACAAAGGTTATCAAGCAGGATTCTCTTGCCACAGAACAGGTACAGCACAGACGGTAGGATTTAAATTTCCTTCATGTTGTCTTCCTGCCTTAAAAATCGACCTCATTCTCATGGGAATCACTTTTAGCTCCTACCGCCTTCCCTGCTCTTGCACAGGCAGAGTGCAGTGGTGATGAGCTACTGGGAGAGGAGGGGCTGTGGGCACTTCTCTTGCTGAATGTCCCTGCATGGACCTTGCCTGCAGCAAAAAACCACTGCAGGTCTGAGCAAGCAAACACTGGGGCACAGATGACTTGGGGAAAGCGGGGACTGATTTCTTGATCTCTGAAACTGGATGCATCTGTCCGTAGTTTGGATCTCTGAGTCACGCAAGTCTGCTTTTATAATCAAAAGGAAACAGGCATGTCTGGATAGACCTCAAAGGTACCCACGTAAAACACAGCATCTGTATCAAGGCTGTTTCTCTGCGTGGGCGAGAAAGGAAGCTTAAGGCAGCAAACTCGTACCTAGACACATAACTTTTACATGTCTTCCTGGATCTTACTCTCTATGGGATGTGGAGTAATTGCACCTATAACACTGACTGAAAACTCTCCCAGGCTGTGAGCAGCTCAGCAAACCCGCTCTGGCCCACCCGCTCGGCTCCCTCAGCGCATACCTCAAGCGCAGGCAAAGAGTTGAGCGAAGTCTGACACGCAGCAGGTGCACTAAACGCTACGATTAAACCTCTGTCAGAGACTTTATACCCACTATTCCTCCCCATTAACATGGGCCTGCGAAAACCCATCTCTTGCTCCATTTCTTTCTTTCTGGAATAGATGTTTGCTAGCATCAGTCTGGGATGCCCTGCTCCACGGGTTGAGACCCAGCGCCTCTTTTCCACTGTATCTTCCAATTTACCTGTCACACCAGGAATCCCAGTTAACCAGTGGGATCTCATTACAGTCACACTTCTTTGATTCCACCACTGTATTTCTTAATCCAAATCCATGCTGCTCTTCCCTACCTTCCACATCTATCAACAAAGTCCTCTGACATCTTCAGAAAATCACCGCAGAAGCCTTTTCCTCTGGCCAGGCCTCTGACAAAGCATCTCTTCCAAACCAGCTCTGGTCCTGCTGTGTCCTCTCATGTAGCTTCCCCCAGTCCCTAACCATGGGCTCTCTTGCTCTAGGGAGGAAGAGCACAACCCTTGCCTCAGGTGTGGCCTCTCCATCAGATGCTGAATGGGCTGCACCTTTCTGATCCCTTCTCTCTCAGCAGCTGCTCTCTGCAGCAGTGGGTGACGGTCCTGTACTCTGGCCCAAGGGCAGGCTCTGCACCATCCTAGAGGGCTGACTGCCATGCTTGCGGGGAGCTTGGAGAGTGGTTTCCCCTCCTCCTGTACTTTTAGGGTCACTACA
Organism: Gavia stellata; assembly: GCF_030936135.1. Taxonomy (NCBI): domain Eukaryota; kingdom Metazoa; phylum Chordata; class Aves; order Gaviiformes; family Gaviidae; genus Gavia; species Gavia stellata. The sequence continues at coordinate 5,014,292 of NC_082620.1, read as the reverse complement.
TTCATCTGCCCCACTGAGTTGTGTGGGGGTTAATGAATTACTCTTTGTACAGCTCTTTGAAAATGAAAAGTGCAATGGAAGGGCTCTGCTATTTTTACCATGTATGAAGAGTTCTGTCCCAAACCCAACTGTATTGTGTTTGGCCACTTGATGTCACAGCTGCTCAACACACAATGCAGCTGAAATAAGAAAGGAAAAGAGCTTACCCGGCAGTGGGCAACAGCCGCATTTCCAGAGCCATTATCTGTTCTGCAGAGAGTGTTTGTTTGTTAAGGGGCTTGGGGTCTTCTCCTGTGTTTATGCACTGTTAATACTGATTTTCAGAGACACTTAGCGGCAACTGTGCTTCCTCTGCATGTTATTACACTGGGAGATCAGGAGCAAAATGAATACTTTTATGGAAGGAGGTACAGATATACATAAAATATTAATAACACAGCGTCTGAGAAGGTGGACAGGTATTTGCACATGATGCCAAGCCGTCTTGTCACTGAATTATTCCGTCTTTATCCCAACACCATCCAATCCACAGCACAGAGCCCCAGTATGATGGAAAATTTTCTCCTAGGCCTGCTCTCAACAGCGCTTCTTCAAAGTCCACACTCAGGCCACATTCCTGTGTACCTTAGACTAAATGCAGAGGGAAGATTGACCTCCCCCTTCCTAACCCTCCCTTCTCATTTTGTTTTTTTTAAAGTCTCAAGAAGACATCCGGAACATGAAGTCATTTTCAGCCAAGTCTGTAGAGCAGACCTATATAGACATTACAAGAACTGTAATTACATTTCCTGGAAATGAAAATTAAGAGGGATTCTTTGACCATGTTATCTTCTTTTTATAGCATCACATTGTCCTTTTTGCCACCTTGGGGAAATGGCGAGTGAAAGGCTGCTCATGCTCGTGGTGCGGTGAGGTGATAACCACCCCAGAAGTGATGTGAACATTAAAGAGAGAAAAGTATTTTAAGATAATCCAAGGGCGATAGCTATAACTAAGAGTAATTGGCTGAATCTGAGCAACAGAAAATTTAGGTTGACAATGAACTGCAGGTAGCTAATGCTGAGATCTGTTAGATTGTGAAATGGAATTCGCAAAGGAAACTTCTCTGCTTTAAAATGGGCAAATCTCGCTTTTAGGAGCACTGGTGTAAATGTCCAGTGTCTATCTCTGGCTGCCTCAAAGCCCGTTTCTATCACAAAGCTTCAGCAGAATCAACAAATGTATCTGAGTTTATGTCAGTAGAAGGCAAATTTAGCCAAGCACATCAAAATATTGTATAAGTGGGAGGAGGCCTAAAGGGATTGTGTGAACTGGAGAAATGAATTCTGTCGCTTTTCTACCTCTAACTTCTGTGATCTCTGTAGGTAGTTGAAAGCCAGGGGGCAAAAAGGGGAAAAAAAACCCAACACATGGGCAAAATTTCAAAGCCGCGAGGGCCAGTTTTGGAAGGAAGGTGTAAAAACAATACAGGAATTGTTGAATAAAAGGATCTCATGTTTCAATCCGCACAGCTATTGCCAGCTTTACTCATGGGTATGCGCCTACCAGTACTAGCTGCTTTTTGTATTTCGTAAAACTTGTGTAGGCTCTGAATACTTTTATTCATCCAGCGTGACTTCAGCAGAGAGAGCTCTATTTGAAGAGGTTTTAGGCTCGCTTACAAAAACCTAGATAGCCTGATTGAAGGCAAGCTGTCCATCTCATATCAAATAGCCTGTTCCTGGTCAAATGTTTGCTGGACTTGGGAGTGATGCAGCTATTACTGCAACCCCTGATGAAATTCCTGCTGATTCAGCGGGAAAGGAGTTAACCCTTTCAAGTTCTGAGTCAAAGGAGCACTGAGGTATTGAGCCAGCTGCTTCAATGCAATGTCAAGGTTTTAATGTGGCTACCAATACGCAGAATGGATCTGAAAGTCAGACCTGAGCTGAGCGTTAGGCCAGCGAGGACAGAGGGAATAGCCTGGGAGAAGCAGGATTTAAAAGATGGCAAAGAGTCGGGGAAAACTGTAGAGATAAAAGTGAAGTGCATGGAAGCCAATGATGTGGGATTAAAGGCTTATTTCCTACTGTAGTCGGGGCAGGAGGGGGGAGGCTGAAGTCTGTACAATGCATCTGTGTGAAAGTAGCCTGCCTGTGTGAAGCAATCATGCCAAGAATATTCATGGCTGAGATAGCCGACGTTGGATTTTCCCACTGCCTAAATTTGGGTGCAGAGATGATTCCTCTTAGACCTACAATCTTCTTCACCTGTAATAACAGCAGTTTACTTCGAGCACGGTCCTGCCGTGATACCTGGAGTTCCTAGGCACTACGTCCATACTTCTCTCTAGCAATTATATTGAGGTAGCAAAGCAGATGACTAGTAAAGACAAGCCTCAAGCCAGCCAAGTTTAATACCATATACACTAGAAAAAGCTATAGCTCCAAGAACCAATAAGCAACTGTTGACGTGTGCAGTACTTTATACAGGAGAAGGACTCCTTCCGGATTAGTCAGTTTGTAGTTAGAAGCTTAATATTCAAATACATTTAAAGAGTTTAATTAAAATTATTGTTCTATCATAACTCCAAAACAAATTAATACTTAGTGCCCTTAGTAAATCCTCTCCCCAGATTGCTGTGTCTTCCAGAGTAGCCGCTAATTTGGGGGGAGCTAACTTGAGCTAACAGAGATGTGGTTTTTGATGTGCTGAGCACCCACAGCTCCTGCTGATGTCAAGCGAAATGTCACAATTTTAGCATGTTGCAAAAGCTCCATTAAAAATTAATTCACTGTCATCTCCAGTTTCCTGGCACCAGTACATTCCCAAATGGGCTTTATTTCAAATCCTTTGTGCAGACTGGGCTAGCTGATCGATAAAGCACAGGCAAGAGAAACAGCTTGTCCCTAAACGACATCCGTTTAAACACTCTTGGCACGCACGCACAGGCAGGGTGACAGGAGGGATGCTTGGGTGCAGAGGTGACCTCCTGTTCTTGACTCTTGTTCACACCTTCATGTGCTGCTGTGTGGAATCCTGGAGTGTAAACAGGTATAAACCCCTAAAATTTCTCCCTCAGCTAATTTCAAAGCCTACTTACCCAACTGGATACACAAAGATTACGAAGTGCATTGCAGGGCATGTTTGATTAGTTTAGTCCTTACACAGTTCAGTGCAACTGTCAGAATAAATGACTTCTTTAGGGGAGAGAGGGAAAAATACACATTTGGTTCATCACCTCAATATTACAGCAGTTCCCAAAGGTTAAATATGCCCCGCATAAAACAGCAAACCAGGAAAGGCCTTTTAATGCTAACAATTCACTTGCAAAGAATAAGATTTTGAATAAAAAACCTGCTTCTGTTCTTCAGCACAGTCTAATCCTAGAAACCTGAGTTCACACGAAATCTGTAACTCACCTATGGCTCTTATTGTTGAATTGCTGTTATTGCGTACCTTATTGCTGAAAACATTAATTGCAGATATTATTTGCAAGTGGCAGGGACATTGCAAACAGAAGTGCTGCGATTTCACTTGTGTGAGCTTTCTTGCCAAATATTTACTATTGCTGCCTGCCACTTAAAATCAACAGCAAAGCTGTACTGCATTTGGTGGCAGCAGTAGCTCTTCTCAGTACCAGGTGAAAATTCCATTCCCAGGGAGATCTCTGCTCCCCTTTTGTTATTCAACCGCGGGTTTATGGGTTGGGAGGCACCGCTGGGCAGAAAGGGCTGTCGGTAGTGTGTCATTCTTGGAAGGAGGAGAAAGCTTTTCAAAGGGAATGACATTTGCCGAGTAACAGGATACAAAAAGGCAGGCAGAAGATCCATGGGCTGTTCCCTGGTCTGATAAATGACTTTTTTACTGGACCTTGGGCAATTATTTGCTTGGGACACACTTTTTAAGGAAATCAAGTGTCTGAAGATGTACAGAGCAGCTACTGAAGGCCACAAGAGCATTTAGACATCTGACACCTGCTAGTTTTTATTTGAATTCCTGCACGATTTTTAAAAAGCCATTAGGGTTTCAGTATCTTGTATCGTGCCTGTATCTTTCAACAGTCTAAACGGTTTTTCAGAGCTCTGAATTTTCCAAAGCTTGCAAACCTCTCACATTCAAAACTGGATTTTCAGTGACTAGGGAAGGTGTTGAAAGCAAAGTGCTTTGAAATGCCAGGCTTGTGGGTGTGGAGCACTTTTAAATCTGGCCCCAGAAGTCCGATTTTCAAAGGAACTAAGTGTCTACATTTTTGATTTCCAATAAGACTGTGAATGCTCAGCACTTTTGAAAACCAGTCCCTTAAATGCCTTCTGCCTTGGCTCCTTCCTCTGTGTAACAAGGAAGCAGCTGGCCACCTCTGGACAGTGTTTGAGATCAGTGTTAGATATCTTTGCTTATAAAGCGCTGTTTTACACATACTTGCAATGGAGCTTTTCTACTTGCTCATCAGGAATGAACGGACAGGAGAAGCGGGCAGAGAGCACGCAGCAGCTGGGCTCAGAGCGTGACTCCGAGGCCATCAGCTTTGGCCATCGGGGAAACCTGTTCCATTTGCACGGGCAGCTTGGTTCGGAGGATCAATAAAGTGCCTTTAGCGTTTAAAGCTGTCTGTCCAAATAAAATATCCCTGTGGCATTGTCTGCTGTTATTGTTTTGGACGGGTGAGGAGAAGGGTGGGATGGGTGCTGGAAAGGCCAGGCCTGGAGTAAATTGGTATTTACGCTTCCTGAGGATTTTTGAAGCAATGCCCTCCCCACCTTGGTTCCGACTGCAGATACAGCCAGAGACATGTGGATCGCAGCTGTCTTGTTCCGCCTGCTCCTGGTGCATCCGAGCTGCTCTCACCTACTGCACTGGACATACAAAGGTAATGAAAAATGAAGCTGGTTCGGGATTGCTACTGCTTGCTAAAGACGCTCCCATCCTTTTTGTGCTGCAGATGCAACACTCAGCTTGACTCTCCTTCCATTAGTGAAAGATGTCCACAGAGCAGCTAATTTATTCCACTTTATTGATGCCTGTGTGTCTTGAAAGCGATTCTCTTCAATGTCACCCCTGTTTACTCCTTTGTGCGGTTAGGACACATTGTCAGAGTTGGCAGACCCATGAGGTTCAAACAATGGGGAAAATCTTCACAATGCGTTAGAATAAAAGCTGCCCTTTGGATGATCCTGGAAGGAAAAGCTTTAAATAGTGCCTGCTCATTATTTTATTGTCTTATCCCATGCGGTACAGATCCCTAACAAGTGCTTATTTCTGTATTTATATATTTTGTGAAATTTGATCTGATTTTCATTTGTTTCAGGGGGTTGTTTGCAGAGCTCATTGAAGTAAACAGTCTTTTTATGATCTTCAGTGGGCTGGGAATCAAGCTAAAACAAAGGATATTGTTGAATAGAAACAATATTGCGATTAGGACAGTAAGCTTGTTGCAGAACATCGATTTTCGGTAACAAGCTGTTTGCAGAAGTTCTCTCTGGATTTTCTTTTGGGCAGGCTGTCTGCATCTCCTAAGCCCCCCATATTTAATCAACGTCAGGAAACAAATACCTGCAAACTGACATTGCTTAGATGAAACGAAAAGAATTGGCAAATGGTAACAAATCCCCAAGTGTGGCCATAATTATAATAATTTGAAAATTAGGAAGATGATGAAGTAGCTTCAAACTATTTTCTTTTTAAAACAATCACCTCTCCTTCCCAACCACCTCTGCAGGATCGGAAGTCAGGGAGTTCAACAATCACGTGATGATTATTCCTTAGCTCTAGCTCTGTTTGTCTCAGACAGACGTGACTCTGACATTGATCAATATATTGCAGTTCTGGGGTGACGAAGAAAAGGTTGCCATACTGATTGTCAGTCACAGCCACTACAGAGATGGCATTAAAACTTCTACTTATGCTTAAAGTCCTAAATATAGCACTACGGAGAGAGCAAATAGCCTTGAAGGGTTCAAGCATTTGTTAATAGTTTCAGCAGCACCCAGACCTCTGCAGGAAAGATTCAAATTAGAGCTAAGAGGCTTAGAGCCCTTGGGAAAAGGATAGCATCCAGCATGCCCGTTCTCCTACACGTTTGCTCCCTCCATGGGTGACCACAGGCGGTTTTTAGCATTAAATACTTGCAGAGACGATGAGCACATGCAGGTGAAGCTAGGGCCTTTACTTCTTAGTCCCATGTAAAATGTTTGTGTCTGAGGAGTGACACAAAGCAGTAAAAAGAGCTGGTATTAACATTCTGCATGACCTTTAGGGGCTATTGGGGCTGAAGGGGCTCAGCCTAACCAATGGAATCCTGAAATTGGGATACTCAGGTCCTATTGTACACCAGGATCTGTCTCACAAAAGCAATGAATCACTTTTTGTCGTTATTTTGTTCTGTGTAAAAACGGGGTCCCAGGAAGAGGCATAGCACTGCGCTCAGGAGAAGGGGTGGGTTTTGTTAATAAGAACACACCCAGAACATCAAAGCCACCCCAGACCACTTCTATCCCAGAAAACATACAAAAGGTCCCATTTATTTAAACTACTTCACTCCTGTTCTTCTTTTGTTAGCTCTCTCCCTAGTTAAAAAAAGCAAATTTGCTGCCAGTTCCTGATCCGAAGCAGAGACTTCGCACCTATTCCCCTGGCCCTATTCACTCTCACTTGGTGGTGGCTGAGAACCTGATTCCACACCTTTGGCAGCTGAGACCCATTTAAATCCCCATTTCTATATAATCACTGCTTCTCTTTCAGTGGAGGTTCAGTCTCCTGTGATCAGTAAGCTATTACTGCAATGCAGGTTTCTTATTTTGCAGCACAGTTGTCCTGCAGGCAGAGTAATGTCTATTTTCACTCTAGGGAAGGCAGAGCAAGCTTTTATTGCTGCAGCTGCTGGTGTTACAATAACTAGACAGGCATGCCCTGCGGGCAAATGAGGAGAGTTTTCTGACTCCTGAGCTACAGTTCTCACCATGTCCTAATAACCCGGTTTGCTGCTTCTCCATACAGAAGGAGAGCTGGATGAGGAGCACTGGGGAAAGCACTTTGCAGACTGTGCTGGCAAGCACCAATCTCCAATTGACATCCAGAGGAAAAAAGTGAGGTATAACCCCCAGTTACTGCAGCTGGAGCTGAGTGGTTACGACGGGCCTTTGCAGGGGGATTTCACTATGACCAACAACGGTCACTCTGGTAAGACTGGGGGGATCCTTCTCATTACCTACCTAAAAAGAGGAGCTTGTCGAGAACTCATTGCTGACAAAGGAGCAGCCTCAAACAGAAGTCAGGGCATGCAGCTCAAGGAGTTTATTTGGTCCGGCAGCAGCTCTAGCTGTCACTCACCGTTCTGTCAGGAAGAGAAGCTCTAAGGCAGGAGGAAGCAAATGCTGCCTGTCTCCTTCAGCCCCACTGTGCCCCGAGCCCTGGCTGGTAGATGCGTGGGTCACCGCACTCTTTCCGTGCCAGCGGGTGATGCTGGTGGCCAGCAGTGCAGGGACCAGGCCAGTGGCAGCAGAGCAAAGGCCTTACGTTTTTGAAACGCCGATGTCTTTTAATGGTTGGTCCGTCCTGAAAACCCAACCCTTTTATCCTCACCTCTTTGTTCACACCCTGCACGGATGAGTTCAGGTTTCCGTGCATCATCCCGGGTTGAGTCCTGCAGTGCGTAGAGAAAGAACATACCTTCCTGCTGGGACAGCTGGTGGGAGAGATGCCTGAACCAGACAGCTTTCTGCTTTTAAGCTATAAAGTAGGCTGTGGTGTATCCTCTGGAGGTTTCACCTAGGCAGCGTAGCATGCACTTATTATATCATGTTCGGGGTATAAAGGAGAGTTTATGAGTTCAGGTATGTATTTTCCCAGCACGCATGGGATATGGGAACAGCTCTTGTGTGTTCACCTCAGCACTCTGCCGTAGCCAGAACATGAACACAAACCTTTTGGGGCCAGCAAGTGACACTAGGTTGAAATGCGGTGGAATGAGCCAGCTTTGCCATAGCGGTAGGCAGTTTTTTCTTCCCTGGCTGAGCAGATGTCCTGGGAGGATGTCAAGCTCATGCCAGTGCAGGAACAGATTATTCGTTTTAGCTGATTGAAATGCTATTCACAGACAATGCCCCTTTTTTTTTTTTTTTTTTAAACGCACCTTACTTTGCTTTGCCATCTCACTTCGTTCTGCTCTCCTAGTTTTGTTGTTTTCCCCAATCGCACAGGAAAGCTCTCCAGAAACACATATATAAACCAGAGAAATAAAAGACAGTTACATTTCTGCATGGTATTTTCTCTGTTAGACATTAAAAAGGGATAAAAGGCAGCTAGAACATTATAGATTGACCCTTTCTTTCAGTGAACTACAAGACTGCAGGACTACAGCAGTGAGTGGTATTTGGGGCATACTGACTCCTCTCTGCACTCAGAAAATGCATCTTTTGCCCCTGTGCGGTAATAAGAACTAGAAGTGATAGGAATGGAGAACCATAGTTCAGTAGCAAGTTTGCATCCGAGGTTCAGTTAGATGTAGGTCACACAAAGTACAACACAGAGGAGAATCCCTCCCTTATAGTCAGAGGATTGGTATTTCGGGTCTCAGGAAGGGAAGCTGGAGCACAGCACGGGTTAAAAGCCTTGCCTTTGGCCACACAGTCTCAGGGCAAGGCTTATCATTTAGGAGGTCCTAGATTCCCCTGCTGCAGTCTGTAATTCATTGGCTAAATAATTAATCAGCTGGTGCTGTTGGGATAATGCTTTTGGACTACAGATGAGCAATGAGAGAATATTCTAATAGCTGCAGAGGGGAGGGGATGAGTATTTTTGGGAAGGTGTTTGGAACATAAAGCTGGTAGCTCTATAATCCCGCACGACAATCCTTTCTTCCTCTCTGTAGCAGAGGGAAAAATACAGAGTGAGAGCAAGGAAATTAAGTGATGAGAGACATACTGCCTTCAGAGAAAGACTGTTGTGATTGTATTTCTACAAATTGTAACTCCTGTTTATCGCCCACACAAGCTCAGCATTGCTACCGTGACTGTCTACTATTTAATGCCTGCAGGTTTAGCTTTTAGATCTGACTGCACATCTGTATTTTCCTACTCTTTTGTTAACAATGATTTTCTGATGCAGGGCATTTTAGTAAAGCACTAAGGCAAGTGACTGTCCTTATTCACAGCTCCTGGGAAGTCAGGCTAGGTTTTCCTACTGGCTTCAGTGAGATGGGACAGGGTAGCAATAACTTCCAAGGAAAATATTCCTCTGGGCCACATCAGAAAACATTGAGCAGATCTGAAAGGGACAGGAGATGGATTTATCAGCAGGACTGTCCTTACAGGCTCTCAGGAGCTGAAGACCAAGTGTCTCACCTAAGAAACCAGCTACACTTTTTCTCTAGTTGTATAATTACCAGGCTAAATCCCACTTGATAAAGCCTATTTGCGGGAGTGCAGAGTGTCTGCACGAGGAATTTGCACCTATCTGCCACGTCTGTGCAGACGCACTGGCACAGATAACCTCAGGTTAATGAAGCCTTTTGTATTTGGCTTTTGGACTTTTCTTTTTTTTTTGAAACAGGATTGGTCCTCTGGTAGGTAGCGAGGACACGCACAGCTCTGGAAGATTAAAATGTCATCCATGCAGGCTGTGTGCAACTTCTTCCAGTAGCAGGTTTTTCTTATTACTGGGACCTCAAGTGTGGCCTTCATTAACTCATTAAATCAGCCGCCTCAGAGGGGGCAAAGAGGCTGGCTGCGTGTGCTGGCATCCGTAAGGCAGGAACGGACAAGAGCCCAAACTGCTGAGCAGAAATGCTAGAGGAAGGTGCCGTTGCAGTCAGAGTCGCACTGCATAATCCCAGCTGATTTTCCACTGCCTGGCAAAGCTAGAGCTAAACAGGAGTAAGGCACTTCCAGCTCAGAGCAGTCAAACTTCCCACACGCACTTTATATGGGTGAAAAGCAGAAGCAAACTGGGCCATTACCTACCTTCATGCTTTCAGCAAAGTATTTGCATAAAATATCTTACAGCAGACTTCAGCTTCCCATAAGCTCAGAAGGCAATTCTCCGGCTGTGTTTTGCAGAAAGTAGAAACCGTAGTGATGTACTTGAGGTCAATAACCCTAATTAGGGAAGGCAGTCAGCAGAGATCCGATGTAAAAAAGTAAGGTAGATTTTTTTTCCTCCGCTCTAGACTCTTTGGGATAGTACAAGGAAACAGGTTTTCATCTTGTCTGTCTGCAAATAGTTGACAAACAAAAAAAAACTTCTCACAAACCCAAACTATGACTAACAAATCATATACTGTGCTACATTTTGCAAGGATAATTGCTATTTTTTTATAACATGCTCTGGGCTTCCATTAGGATGAGGCAATTCTTCATTTTTCACTCCTAGGTTTGGCATATTTATTAACATAATATATGATTTGCCGCAGTACGTTAGGAGGAAGACAAATGTTTCATCATCTCTGTGAATACTCCTCAGCAAGGAGAAGCAAAGAGATTTGTCTCTACAAATCCTTCAAGCATTAACACAACCTTTTCAAACTGACAGGGCTCTGGCCCAGTGTGCCTGTTCCTAGAAGATTCAGAGGCCAGAATGCTGGAAATGACGATTAGGTTAGATGAGGCCAGTCACACTGTTGATTTCTATCCCCCTTTTCTTCCTTGGAAACAAAGTAGTTAACAAATCTGTGCAGAGCCCTACAAGATGTGATGTACTGTGCCAGAGACAAGCATTAAAGCACTTTCATTACTGCCTAAGGAAAAAGTCAGAGCTGCTCAGACAGAAAAAAAAGGCTGCAGACACAGCTAGTGCCCCGTCATCTTTGTGCCTGGTGTGGTCTGTGATGCACAAGCCTGAGGTCAGGAAAGATTTTAAGCACGCCTAGCTTTAAGCTTCAGTGGTTTTCCTTGCATGCTGGAGTTAGCTCCCTGAACATGACTGTGCCAGCTTATTGCAGAGAGAATGTTCTTTGCAGAAAGCCCTAGGCACTGTAAGCGTAACTACAAGAATGCGCATAGCTGCATCCATTGCTGTCTCCAATCCTGTTTTTCAGTTCAGATTGATTTGCCACCCACCATGCACATCTCCAGAGGGCTCCCAGGCCTCTACACAGCTGTACAGATGCATCTGCACTGGGGTGGCCTGGACCTGGAGACCAGCGGCTCTGAACACACCATAGACGGGATGAGATACTTCGCAGAGGTACTTGTGAAGGGGGTAGGCTGGAGGGAGGGTACATTGCAAGACTGGCTGTTGGGAACGTGGAAGCTGCAGCTCACAAAGCCTGCAGGAAGCAATGTAGAGGCAAGTGGGAGAAAAGGGGGTCCCATAAGTGCAGGTGGTTGGTGCAGTGCAAGGGCTGAGCCTGATGGTGCTGGCGCAGAAGACTAAAGAAAAGCTGTTGCAATAGCACTAATGTCTTTCAAAGATGGAGTTGTTCCTCCACGTTCATCGCAAACCTATTAAACCGAAGGGCTATTTGGCTGTGCTGGGAGGCACAAGCAGCAGGAGATGGGATGGTGACTCTGCCTTCAGTCTGTATTGGGTCCTTTAAAGCACCAAGAAAGCCATTTATCACTCCTTGCTAAATGACCCTGTTTCCTTTGACAGCTGCACATTGTCCATTACAACTCAGCTGACTACTCAAGCTTTGAAGAAGCCAAAGACAAACCAAATGGATTGGCTGTGCTTGCCTTCTTGTACACAGTAGGTTTGACACCCCGGCTGCTGATCAAGGCCTGTCCGTGATCACTGTTTAGACGATAACGGCAGTCTGAGCAGGTCCAGACACGAGCAGCCTGTACTACGTTTGCACGTATATCCTAAGAGATGATGTCTGCCACCAGTTTGAGGAAGCTGTGCCATAGCAGGACTGTTCTTCCCTTATGTCATCTGGGGCTCTCACAATACCAGCCAATACAACTGGGGAGCCCCAGAAAAGTTTGCCCTGTAAGAAGTACAGATGGATTATTAGGTGTGGCAGCTGGGTTTTCCCTGCCTTGCTCTGATTTGAAAATGGGAACACTTGATTTGGTGTGGATTTAGAAGTGGTGAAAAAGGATCCTTGCAGTTCACTACTGTACCTGAGATCTACGTGTACATACCTTATCATGCCTAGGATTGTCCAACCTATTAAGAGATCTGCAATAGTATTTGTTCTCTTTGTCTCCCAATTCATCAATTAGTCCCCCAAGCTGATTAGTAGTATAGGACAGGCAGGTCACTAACCTTTTGTTCAAATTTCTATGCTGTGTTTAGGATGGGCACTTCGAGAATACCTACTACAGTGAATTCATTTCCAAACTGGCAAAAATCACATTTGCAGGTAAGATCTGGGAATGCCTTTCTCCATCCTTGATGTTCTCAAAGCCTGTATGTATGTACTGGGTCTGAGGACAGACATTTTGCCGCGGCTTTGCTTGTGGTTACGTGGCCGCCAAGCATCCTCAGCCACGCACAACTTCACGCCATCCCTGCCCACGCATCTCAAACAGCAGCCTACACAGCAGGCTGGCGTGGAAGATGCTCAAGGCATCAATAAACATACTCCTGGTAGGTCTACGCAACACACTGCAACGCCATCAAATACCAACCTCCTACGATCCTGCAGTCTGCACGCCCAGATAGACCGCACTGGTACACGGAGTCCTTCCTGGGAGGACTAACAGCTACTGGCAGAGGACTGAGGTGCAGTTGCCCTCCGCCTCCAGGACCCCAGGTAGCTCTGAATGACAAACCCTAGATCCACTGAAAGGACCATTCACTTCCCTCCATCTTCATCCAGTTCTGTCAAAGGTCTAACATACCAGTGCTCTGGGCAAAGTGGTTTGCCAACCCCAGCTCTAACTAATGCCACTCACCTTTCTCTTCGTTCCCCATTAATTGTTACTATTGCCTCTCTGTTTCCTTTTCAGGTCAATCAACAAAGCTCAATTCTCTGGATGTTCAAGCCATGCTGCCGGAAAACCTCTCACACTTCTACAGGTACCAGGGCTCACTAACAACCCCACCTTGCTCTGAGAGTGTGATCTGGACCATCTTTCAGTCTCCAATTGTCCTGTCACACACACAGGTAAGTGATCGCTGTTTACCAGACAGAGGAGCTTCTCTTTCCTCCACGCTTCACCTTTCCACACAAGTTTCCTTTTCTGTCCTCCAGTGATTTTGAGAACAGCCTGACAGAGGAGCTAATAGGGCATTTCTCATAGAGGGCTTTTGGGATAGACTGGAGTTACAGGTGACTGTAATGGCACAGTGATGCTACATCACAGCAAGGGCCACTTTTTGTATAGCAGCAGTTTACCTGAGGTCTGGTGAGCAATAACAAAGCTCTCTGCTCAGTTAAGCTCAACCACACTGAAGGACTATAAAAAGAGACCAGTCAAAAGCAGCAAGGGAAAAACTACTGCAAGAAAGTCCAACGCCACCCCTGCCCATCACCCCCCCCCCCCCAAAAAAGAGAACCATTCATAACATTAAAATAATTGCAGAATAACTGGCACATTTTTAGAAGAGTATTTCATGGTTTTTTTTCTTGTCTACACTTACATTGTGCAGCTAGATCAGATCATTTCAGGAGTGGCCTGCTGGGAGACGGGCGAGGGTTTGTCCAGGCTCCCGCAGAGGCACTGCGGGGATCCTTGCTGGGCGCACCGGCGCACTGGGCAGTAACCCCACTTGTGCCAGCAGTTGAAGACTGTCACATGGCAGGATCCCCTTCTCTCCTGTCTGCCTGGTCAGGACAAAGGCTTCAGCGGGGAAAAAAAGTAGCACAAGTAAAATAAGCTTACTGTTGAGTCTTGCAGAGTGGTTCATCTTCCTTAATGTAGAAGAAGCATCAGAAACATTTTATTCTAGGAGAAGAGCAAGATAAAATGGAGACTACAGTGGTGGAGGATGACAGTGTGTTCTCATGTGAAAAAGATATACTCTTTTTGGCAGGGGGAAGGCTAGTAGGCACTTGTGAGAAAACAGTACATTACAGAATAGCAGCAAAATCTCCAACCATGCATACCATCAGGCAGGTGTTAAAAACTTCCTTCAGGCAAAATGTCTTTATCATGAATTAGCTGATAGGAGCCCTCATGTTCTGTTCCTTTCCCTTGCTAATACTCAGCAAGAGACCCTGCAGGTTTTTCTGTAACATTAATTGTTGTAAACATATAATTGCTAGTTTTAATCCTGAGCTGCAGGATCTGCGCTGCACTTCTCAGCAAAACTGCTGTTCCCGTTGCCCTCCTTAATAAGCCTGCACTGTCTCACAGATCAGCCTCCTGGAAAACACATTGCTGGACTGGCAAAACAAGACGCTGCGCAACGACTACCGGCATGCTCAGCCCCTCAACGGGCGGGTGGTGGAGTCCTCCTTCAGAGCCAAACTCACCCAAGGTAAAGGGAGTCAGCAGGCAGGACTCGAGCTTTCCCCGGGGAGGGGCAAGAAACCTGTGTGGAAGGAGTTCAGTTGCAAATCACTTAAGCTAGACATGCTGGAGATCACCTTTCCCAGGAGTAGTAGCAGTGTCCCTGCACAGGAGGTGGAGATGGCCCATGTGCCTCTTTGCCCCCTGCCAACACATCTTGCTTCTAATGGTGCAGGGGTGGCTGTAGGTTGTGTGCCAGCCCTTTGTTTGACTGCAACGGTGTCACACAGATCTCCCGAGATAAGTGGTGCTGCATGGCACCACACAAGATGGTTCAGGTGTGTCTGCATCCATATGGGTGAGGTACATGAACCATTGCAGAAACAGCGCTGGCGTGGCTGATTAGCCAGGCACCATATGGACTTGAGACACTGCATTTTAAACCAAGGTTTTTCCCAAAACCTTCTACCAACTAGAAAGCAGAAGATCTACCACGTGCAGGTCCTGACCTTCTGTAAATTCAGCTGTCTGATTGCTCTAGAACCATGCCGTTCAGAAGTCGTCAACCTCAGACTGGAACAAATCCAGATGCAGCTCCGAGATATGAAGAGAGAGTTGCTGAATGGAGTGAGCCACATAGGTAAGCAACACACACCTATTCTTGAGTCCAGCTTACCTTCCAAGGATGAAGAGCCCATGCCCTGCTGTCCTTGATGGCCTAAATCATTAACAGGTTTGGTACCAATACATCCAGGTAGAGTTTTGTCCCATATCTATGCCTGCTAATGGAAATTCTTCAACTATGGCATCATTAAAGCTAGCCCTAATCTAGCTACTCTCACAGCAACTGCCGCTTTCTCCTACAACGTGTAAGCACATTTTTACAAACAGTGAGGGATTTAAGCTCACAGTTCCCCTAGGATCAATAATCATCATCTCTATTTTACACGAGATGAGAAAAGAAGGCAGGGGGAGTGATTTTTCCCAAACAGTTGGGTGAGGGAGCTAAGCTTTTCATCATTTCAAGCCCCTTCCCTCTTGGTACAACACATGCCTGTAACTGTGGCTCAAGACAGCTAAGACTGCCACAGCCCTGCCAGTTCTTATTGGGTGTATTCTTCAGGATTTGGGCTGATTTATAAGCACAGCAGAAAATGTAACAGCTGGCTTCTTGGTTATTTCAGGTATTAAATCCAGCACTTTCCCAGCTTTCTACTTCCCCGTGGAAAACATTGAGAGTTTTGTGAATGTTCATCCCCTCCATGATATGTCTCTCCAAGCCTTCACCTTATGTTTCTGGACAAAAGCCCAGCATTCTGGCAGTCAGACTGTTCTTTCCTACTCCACACAGGAGAGGGATAATGAGCTAGTGATGACTGTGGGCACCGATGTGGGATTGTGGATAGGAGGCCATTTCATCAGCTTCCCCCTGTACCAGAAGGCACAAGATTGGCTGCACTACTGCATGGCATGGGCCTCCCAGTCTGGAATGGCAAATTTATGGCTCAATGGAGCAGCTGGTAAAGCAAAGAGTATCCAGAAGGGGTATGTGAGCCAGGCTGGAGGGACACTTGTCCTTGGGAAAGACAGAGACACTCTTCTTGGGACGTTCTCCAATGGTTTTGCAGGGTGGATGACTCATGTGAACCTGTGGAGCCAAGTTCTCAGTCCTGCAGATGTTCGGGCACTTGCACTGTGCAAACCAGGGCAACTGAAGGGAGATATCATAGCATGGGGAGAAACCTCCATGACCCTCTTGGGGGGGGTGGTTCTGGAGTCTGACACCAGCTGTCAGTGACCCCAACTTTTTTTTTTTTTAAAGCAGTGGAAGAATCCAAACTGCTTACTGGGGAAACTGAGAAAAATTTTGATTATTTGCTTGTTTCTCCTTCTGCTTTGTATGCACCTGCTAGTGCTCCAGGTCATTTGTCCCGGTAGGTACATGGGAGCAAAGCCTCCATCAGTGGGATAGAGGCAAAGAACAGAGTGGAACTCGGCACAGGCCAACACCTTGCATTGTCACATCCCTCCCAGGAGCTTGACTTGGGTCCCCATACACAGGTCTTTCTACATGTCAAAAAGCCGCTCTCTTGGGTCAAAGGAGCCACTTTCTCAAGCAAAATTTCTCTCACATTCTCACCATGTTCCCTGCATGCATCCTTCCTTCCCATTTCTCACCATCAAATCACCACCCCTTCCCCTGCAGGCGTATCACATAGGAAAGGGTACGTAAAGCCCTTGCAGGACAGAGCGTGGTCCTGTGCAATTATTGTGCTTTGATCAGTGGCATGCCTTCTGTAAACGGATGTAGAGGCTGAGTGCGGAAACAGCTACTTTTTCAACATGTATACATCGCAAGTTTCGGAGCAGGTATAAAACTCATCTGCTAAGGGTGAAGTAAATCATGCAAAGGACTATCTCCATCAACAACACAAAATCCATGCCAGGCTGTTCAACAATTCTGCTTTTTTCAAAACAGAGGGCAGCAGCCCCACATAATAAGTAAATTGAATTCCCCCATGTTAAAATACACCATAATTAACCCCCAAACCCCTTAAACTAATAAATACTTTAAGAAACCCTCCACTTATCAGTGTGCACTTTACTTTCTTCTGAGAGTTAGCACTAGTCCTTCAGACTCAGAGCTTTTCCAAACCAATTTAGCCTTCAGGTAGAATGGTGCCCTTAGGGGACCTGACCAGAAACCAGTAGAAGGAGCAAGCTCTAAACCATCTGAAGATTTTTTTCAAGTGGTTTCAAGTACCTGAGAGCTGAGTTATTCCAAAACCTAAATTTAAGCAAGTCATTGTGAGAAGCTAAAGACAAATTTGGACATGTTTGCAAACACAGGCTCCAACCTGTAGCCTACTGCACAGGAATTAACCTGAATTTGACTCCTGCAACTCAGCAGGGAGGTTCTTATCAAGTTCAATAGGATGTATCTGGGGGAGGAATAAGCTCCAACTGGCTAAGGCATACAGAGTAGGGATATGGGGGTTATTAAAGGATTAAGAGAGGGACTGTTGCTCTTTAGCAACTGAAGTGTAAACACTAGGGAGTGAAATGAGCTCAATAACTCAAAGACTAGAGTGCCACTGGAACAAATGGGAATAAATTGGCTGTGAATAAGCATCAGCAAGATGGGTGATGCCTAACCTCAAGAATAAGGCTTTGGAAGGACTCACCAGCAACAGTTGAGGACTAAGTGTGATTTGAAGGAGAGTCCAGAGAGCAGGGTGGGCGTGAGATTACAGGGAGATGCATTTCCAGTTTAGTGGTCCTTTGAAGGACAAAAGGGAGGACACGAGTTGACAGGATAAATGTCATTGTCAGCCCATTTAACCTCAGAACTCAGTACCTCAGAACAACTGATGCTCTCTCCACCCCAAAGCACCAAAGGACTGGCATCAGCCACGCTGGACCTCAAATACATGAATGACAGTCCCTCAGAGGAATATAGTGCACTCCTTGCACACGACTGACCAAAACCCAGCCCAAGTGCTGGTTTGTGTCACCTGAGATGTGTCAGTTAGGATATACATCACCTTATGACATAGGTTACTTGATCACAAGAACTGAGCTGGCTGAGGACATTGCCCCTTCCTTGTAACAAATGCCGTGAATGGGTAATTTGCCTTGGCAGTGGCTATGCCATGAAACAGAATAGTTCTGCTAATTACTCACAAGGAGACCACTCTCAAGACACAATGGCTTATTTGGAAACTCCTGCTGTGGGAAGTTTGCAGAAGGTCTGAATGAAGATCAGTATCAAATGACAAATCGAGGTATTTCTTCTCCAGCTGAACAGATCCTGAAAAACGTCTGGGCCAGGCCAAACACTGGGCTGGGTCATAGCTCACTGCTGGAGGTTACTTTCTTCTCTGCCTGCCCGCCTGGGACAGCGTGGAAATCCGTCAGCTCTTCCTTGTCTTCCTGAATCTCCACCTTGTTCCTCTTGGCCATGATCCTGTTGATTTCCATGAAGGTTTTGTTCTTCGTCTCAGGAACAATAAAGAAGATGTAGACTATAGTGGCGAGGCAGATGGCACAGAAGATGAGGAAGCTGTAGGGCCCCAGTCCAGCCTAGGGCAATGAAAGATGACAGAGCAGGGATCAGATGAATGCTCCAGTTGTGTGCATAACATGATTTGGACATGCCAAACCCTGCAATAGCTTTAAAAAAAGCTGCTATAGTGATGTGCGCATACTTTAAGTTGAACAACTAGAAGTTAGGGGTGGTTCTAGATTCTGTCTTCTCATACCACCACCATGGATTTATTGGAAACCACCATGGATTTATTGGAAACCACCATGGATTTACTGTAAAAGGAGGGTGAGGATTTGTTACATAAATCAAACTAAACTCACCAGCTGCCTTTGCACAGGCTAAAATCAGCAGCTGTAGCAATTTATGGGTCACTACTGCTGGGGATCAGTTTGAACTGGTGACCTAGAGATCAAAAGCTAAAATTGGCTCTGAGACACCTCCCCCATCACCCAATGGAAGGTGGGGAATTAGCAATCTTTTCCATGCTCCTGAATTCAGGATCAGACATTCACCTGGAAAAATAACTGCTTTCTTCTAAAACACGTGCAACAGACAGATGCGATAAAAAAATGCTGATTAACATCAGTTTCTTGCCTTTAATAAATCCTGCATACAGGTACTGGGAACCAGCTTGGGCATTTATGGCTCTCAGGATTAAAAAGGCTCCCTAAGAACAGGGGTGAAGATACTAATTTTAAGCTGAGGACTTACTCTGTCGTATGATTGCATCTTACCTCCATGTAGAGGAAGACAAGCCCCACGGTGAAGTTGCATAGCCAGTGCACAGACCCACCCACCATGAACGCTGCAGGCCGGGATGACTGCAGGAACATCTCGGTGATCATCACAAAGGGAATTGGACCTGGAAGGTAGTTGCATATTTGGAAATCCCCAAGGCAATTCTCCCACTCTGAATTCCTGGATTACATTGTTCATTTCGGTGTCAGGCAATGGTTTCTAAACTACTAGTGTTAGAAACACCCAATAAATCAAATAAGGGACTAAATAAAAAACCAGGGCAA
The DNA here is from genome assembly GCF_030936135.1 of Gavia stellata. NCBI lineage: Eukaryota > Metazoa > Chordata > Aves > Gaviiformes > Gaviidae > Gavia > Gavia stellata. The sequence continues at coordinate 4,994,904 of NC_082620.1, read as the reverse complement.
CTAAATGACTTTCCTAAGCTCCCTCACAGCGACCAACCTCTTCTCTTCTATGGCTGCACCTTAACCATGAACCCATCTCCAGCACAAATTGTAAAATAAGGTTGATGAATACGAACTGTCTCTCCAGAGAGCACCCTATGAGTAGCAACTAAAAGTCAGTCATTGCTTCTTGAAAAAAAAGAAAAAGAGAGAAACACCCCAACACAAGCAGGTGTTGGAAAAATGACTTGTGGAACAAGCCCTCAGGCCCCTGCCCGGCACCGCCGCCCCGTGGCACGGTTAGGCAGAAACAGACCATGTTGGCATTAACCGGGTCAGGCCACGGGTCCAGCTGGCCTGGTGTTCTCCCACCAGCAACCTCCTTGTCCCCGACACTTGAATCTGCCTGATGGCATAAATGGAAAAGGAAAGGTTGTATGTAATTCCATCTGCCAGTGAAACCTCTACAGGAGTTTCAAAACCACATTGCTTCATCCAGCAAGGGTCTGGCAGGACTTTCCAAGCTAAACAGAGAACTCTACCACGCTGAGAAGCTGAGTCAGGACAAAGCCTTTCCAATATCCACATCTGTCTGCCCATCTCCTTTCTGCAAAGTCATCTGCAGGGCTACATGTATAATTTGAGTTGCTTCTAATTTCATTTGTTGCCTATAGATGCAAGCAGGCAACGTCTTTGCCCAGTTGGTAGGGCTCACTATCTCAGTGTAGTTTTGCTCCAGATCTTACTGGGGGAATCTCAGACACAAGCACAATTGTGCCTTTGCTTTTCCTCTTGAAAGCCAGATGCTCCCCTGCCTTACGGACACAGCCAGCAAATCACTCGAACATAAGCCTAGCTGACCATCAACAAGGTGCATGGCCACACAGAGAAGAAACTTGATCTCCTTGGATTAGCTCCACAAAGCTTTTGATTTGAAATTCCGCGTAATACTTGGCTTTACCCAGCTTGTGGAGGAGACTGGACTAAACCGTGTATACTTACTGGCTCCAATAGCATGTCCGATGATGTAAACTATGACACACACTATGCTGAGGTAAGACATCCATGAGACAGTGGTCTGTGAAGGATTTAATCACAGGTTAGATGTGGTTCCTATCTGAATACCACTAACACATTCAAGGCACTATTTGTAATAAGATTTGAAGGCATTCTAAAGCCACTGACACCCTCCATTGCCAGGTATGTCCATACTTAGCCACAAAAATCACAGCCTGGGTATGATCCTTGCTTCCAACAATTGGATGCAACGGGTATTATGAACATGACATAATGGAAGTAGTATTCAGACAAGCAGGATCATAGCTTTTCCTGGGTTTACTCTAGGTAGATATACAAGTACAGAGACCTTTCATGCTACCTCCTCCCCGCAAGGGTGTAGAAGTAACTTCAAAATATACCAATGGCCTGTTCACTGGAAGGTCCAGAAATGCACGGGTAGGATCACCTGAGCCATTCAACTACACACCTGGAGATTGAGGGCCAAAGTTAACACTGCACAGGAGACACAACACAATCCAAAGCCGGCAAGAAGAAGGATTCTCCTCCCCAGGGATTCCACGATGAAAACCTGAAAGAGACAGAAGAGGGTGAGAACCAGACACCTGGAGCACAGCACTTCTTATTCCAGAAAAATTTATGAAGGTAGCCTTTGTCTTCTAAGAACTTCAGTGAAATTTCCACCATCTACTGATGGATTGTGGGCATGTAGTCACCCAGGAACTGCAAAAAGCTGTATGTGTCAATAACACTGAGACTATAGGCAGGTCATTCTTCAGCACCCAGTCCCAGTGAGGACTGGGTGGAAGCCCCGCGTGGTAACACTGGTCAGCAGAAGGAGGGCATATCAGCCTGGACACCAGAGATTGAAAACTTCTGCGGCATGTGAGAAATCAGCGTGATTAATTGCTTCGGTTAACGTAGCTGCCTTCAACCAAGGGACACCGCAGGGCATCTATTGTGCAAAGCAGCTCACAGTATGTGTATATAACAAACTAATTTAAACAGTGACAGAGAGGGGAGACTGGACATGCTAGAACTTGAAGAGCCCTAATAGAAACTTACAGCAAGCAAAGTCATGACGACGTTGATGGCACCTATCGACACAGTGACATATTGAACATTGCTGTTGTCCACACCTGCCGACTGGAAGATTCTGTCTGCGTAGTAGAAGACCTGCAGCAAAACCACAGCTGCGTTTATTTGTGGCCAAAGGCAAAACACGGGAATCCCATTTTGGCTGCTTTTACATCCTGGAACCGGTGCGCAGAAGCCTGAGAACTGAATTCTTTAATTTCTGGAGACATTGGTGTTTGGATCCAGGCACAAGCACCTTATTCGAAATATGTCCAAACTATCCTCAACAGGACAGCTTGACTCTGTATCTAGTACGTGTGTGTACTGGATTTGGTACTGACCAGGGTCAACCCACCACAACATGACACAGAACCAGTGCTCCTGTTTCAGGACTGTGTTTCAGCACATCATCCACTCTCAAGTCCCATCCCTTTATTGCTCACCCCACTGGCCTTTCCCACATGCCTTCCCACTCACCGCATTAACCCCAGAGAGCTGCTGGCCCATCATCATGACAATGATAGAGATGAGCTGCCATCGCAAGCCTCTGAAGGTACACAGGCTCAATACAGAGAAATGTCCTTCTTCCTTTTCTGACTGGTCTTCTTGGCGCATCTCTTCTATCTCATCATCCACATCATCCCAGCCTCTCAGCTTCTGCAGAGCTAGTTGGGAGAGGAAGGTGAGTTATGCACCCCAGAGAGCAGGCCTACAGGGAGCTCTCCTGCTTCAAATCAAGTCAGAACAATATGTAAACCGTGGGCAGCAGTGCTTCCACGGTGGGAAGTCAAGGATTCACATATGTAGAGAAAGGAGCAATGCTGCAGGAATTCCATCCACCAGCAATATGTCAATGAAGAATTTCACACTTGCTTGCCTCACTGTTGGTTGCTGTCAGTCATGTCCCACAGTCAGATCTATCCCATTCCACCTCCCCTTTCATTAAAGGATGATGCTGTACCTTGTCGTGCTTGCTCTTCATTGCCCTTTTGTATCAGCAGATACCTGGGACTCTCAGGGAAAAAGGGCAATATAAGGAGCTGAATTAGTGATGGGATCCCCGTGAGCCCCAGCAGCACAGGCCAGCCTGCAACAAGTGAGACAATATGACAACGGTGAGAAATCTTTCCCCAGCGGAGCCCACAGAAAAGTCCCAAGCCAGGGCTTTACCTTCGGCATTCCCAAGGATGCTGTTGAGACCAAGGATCTGAGCGACAAGGATCCCAAGAGTAATGAAGAGCTGAGGTACTACTCCAATAGCACCTCTCAGATTTTTGGGGGACATTTCTCCAAGGAACATGGGAACCACATTGGAAGCCAGACCTAGTATTAGAGAATAATGTTAGATATGCAGCTGCCTGACATCAGCACACTCACCATCTTCAGTAAGATGCCTTTTTCCCATGTGAGGCCAAAGTGATCCCTGCTGCACCACAGTACATACGGAAACCTCGCACTCGAGCCCTTCTGCTCCAGTTGAAGATCTAATGTCATCTTCTGGAGCAGTGAATAAGCTGTGTATGTTTTCCTCACTCTCCAGTGGAAGATGGGACAAAAAACATGTGGCATTGGTTCACTCAGTATGTGGAGAGGTGCAAAATCCATCACTGCATCTGTTGCCCTCAGAAGCTCTGGCCTTGGGAGTGCAACCTGCCCACCTTCTGGTGCTTTGAGGGTCTAGCTTATTAACTGCTCAGCAGCAAAGCATTTTAAGAGTCTGAGAAGGTTAGCAGTAGCCTGTCTTGCCTACAGAGCTAGCAGATGATTTGGGGGCTCTCAGTGTTCCCTCTTCCTAAAAGTAGCTGTCTCCCAGCAGGGTCTGCCAAGTACTTCGACACAATACATGCAAAGAAAAATCGTGTGCTACTTCAGGTTTGGAAACAAACTCCAAGTGTAAGGGAGGAGTTTCTACTTCCTCTAAAACAAGAAAAAGAAATCTGTATCCAAACAAGCTGATGTGAGGGTGGAAGGGTGGGAAGGATGTGACTTCTCGCTGGCTTTTCAAAATTCACTGCTCCTGTAATTCCTCAGTAACTCTTTGCAGAGAGCTTTGTTGGTAGCGTGCTGGAATAGGTATTTCCACTCTCGCAGGACACTGAGGACACAGGTTATTTTGAGGAACAGTGCATGGTTACCCACAGTAACCCCAGCGAGCTGCCAGCTCCCATGCTTATGCTGTAAAGTCTGGCATGCAAAACCCAAACTCGTGGAGTCAAATGACCACATGAGACTCTTATCTTACATTTCTCAAGTTCCTAGCCTGCAGGAGCTTGGAGTTACAAAGGTGATGAAGCTGTTACCTGAAAGCCAAAAGGCATGGAAACAAGTATTAAAGCAACTAGAAAACATTATAAAACTAAACTCATGAGGTAGAGTGCCTTTCAACATGCTAGCAGTGACTCCTGGACTAGTGCATTCAAGCAACAGTGGTCTTCTGACTGTTCGGGCTTACGTGGTCAAGCCCGGCGCAGGGGGGCCCTGGATACAGCCGGGCTGGCAGCAGCGCTACCAGCACCTGAGCTGCCCTTTTGCGAAGCAGAGCGACACTCGGATCCTACCAGAGCCTGAAGCAGGCTGCCTCGGCTCGGCAGCTTCCCTCCCCAGACACAACGTCCACGGTTCAAGTGACATCAAGCTATGAAGGGCAAGTCAGGACAGCCAGTCCAGATTCTTTTGTCAGTTATGAATAACTGGAAAGAGGGATCACACTTAACAGGTCCCTTAGCATTTATTCAGAGATCCAAAGCTGCTAAGGCTTAGGAGAGTCAAAAGCCAAAACAAAGCCATTGGGCTAGATGAATTTCCTGCCTTAGCTCACCGATTGCAATCACTGCATGTTACAGATCAAGCTGTTTTCCTATGTCAGTTTCTTGTTTTCTTGTTTTATCTTTACAGGCTATCCCAACTCACTGATAACCCATGGAGCATTCACTCTCACCAGCCCAAAGCCAATGAATTGAGCCTAAATGCTGTTAGGACCCTTATCAACCTGGCTCAGCACACGCTCCGTACAGTACTGCACAGGGTACCCGGCCATTCTGGGTTTCTGTTTGTTCCGTATTACTGTAGCTCTAATACAGCCACTTATACCAGCAGTTCGCAGACACTCTTCTCCCTGGCTTCCCACTATCTTTGCAGCAAATCCAGTGGCTCTGAACCCTTCACCCTCCCTTTTAACATTTCCTTCCTCCTGCAAGAAGGTCAGTTCCAGAACAGGATTATTGGATCTGCCATTGTCTCCAATGACTTTGACTTAGAAGGATTATTCTGTTCCTGATTATGTTAAAAAGCAAAGAACAAAAAAAAAAAAAAAAAAGGCAAAAAAAAGCAAGTTATCTGGTTTAAGATGTCTGGGAAAACAGATTGTCATCAGCAGGTTTCCCAACTGTTGGAGCTCCAGTGCCTAGCAGATGCTTATTGCAGAGGATAGTTATTGCAGAGGATAGCTGCATCTACAGACACACATCTCCTCTGTCCATCTTAAATTCCAGTCATTGCCATTGTTTACTAGAGATCTTTAGAGATCTTCTGCAACCTGCAAATGACAACCACATTATTCAAGCAAGTACAGCATTGTTATGCAGATGTATCGCTAAAATGTGCTACTTGCGAAACCGTCTGTTGTGAGAATAAAAGACCTTTGCATAACCAAGAATATATTTATTGCTCTCCCTTTACCATCCACTTACCAGCATATATTCCCATGATAACACGTGAAAAGATGATTACTTCAAAGGTTTTTGCTAGCTCTGAGGTTCCCATAAGGATTGCAGCAGCAATGGAGAAGAGGTTATTTATCAGCAAAGTGCCCTTTCTGCAAAGTGATAGAGAAAGAGACAGATCCTGTTTATTTTTTCTATGGCCCCAAGAGCAGATAGATCCCATCTGTGTTATACTGTCCAAAACTCAAATGAATCACCATCCTATAGACTAATCAAAGGTAAAGTGGCAATTGTCCCATTTTTCCTGCAGGGAATGAAGTCTTCAAGAAAAGACTGATGTTTCTCAGGAAACCTGAGCAGCAGAAGCTGGACCTGATGTCAGATCCCAGCCCAGGACTTTGGTCATTGCTCTCTACCTGGCTCAGTGCCCAGCATACAGCCTGGCCTTGACCGTACGGAAACCATATGAATTCTACACGTGGGAGACCACACGTGTTGCTGAGTCCAGCACCTAATCAGTGGCCCGTATGCCTTACAATCACGGTGTGCGTGACACAGTCATGCTCCTGATGGGCTGGGCAAGCTGGAGTGACCGGTGAGGCAAGTCTTATCTGAACCCAGAGAACCGTTGGCGAAGGATGTTAAACACCACTGTCACGTACCGGCCACAATTGTTGACCAGAGGCCACACCATGAGGGACCCAAACAAGCCTCCCAGAGGGAACATGGACACAGTAAGAGACCAGAGCAGTGTCTGGAAGCCACTGTCCATAGGCACTCCACTCCTGTTGAAGTAGGTTTGGTTGTAAAAGTCCTGCATGTACTGGAATGAAATACAGAGCATGTTTAGCACAGTATGTAAAGTTTTCGTGCTGTAAAAGCTAGTTAACAATAAATACCATAAAGTTTTACACAAATGTCTTGATAAAAAACAGAACGGCTGAGTTGGAAAATGAATGCAAGAGAGGGATGGAGAAGCCTGGACTAGATAACTGTTACTACAAGTTATCCTGCCTTATAGGACTTGCCTGGTTTCCAGAAGGGAAGGCATTCTTCATGCCCCATCTCTGCTGGGCACAAAGTCCGAAACACTTAACAGCCCCCCTTTCCTTCCCTGGGGAACCACTTCTTACCAGGCGCCCGGTGAGTCAAAGAGCTCCTGCCGGGTTTTGTTTGTAAACCTACTGCTAGGTCATGGCCCACTCCCCAGCCCAACCTACCGGGGCTGGAGAATTGATCACAGACACGTTGTAGCCATACTGGAAAGAAGATCCAAATGCAGATATCAGTGTTACCAGTGCAAGCAGAAGTGTCATTTTCTGCAGAGAGGAACAAAAACACACAAAGAACACCTTAGAAGCAGGTTTGGCTTTTAGGCATAAATGGCATTCAGTAAAAATAAAGAAATACCCTAAAACTTGCCTTCTGTGTTTTTCACTTCATGTTACTGCATAAAGAAAGCCCAATTATAATGTTTTCATTATAACTCATTTTGTTCTGCTTGATTTGCACATAGTCATTACAGTAATTCATTCTACTCTTTTCTGGTATTGATGGATCATTTGGATGATAAACAATTTTTATGCTATCATTCTTAAAATACCACCCCACAGGGAAAAAAGTTGTATGCAATTATTCTTTTTCCAACATGCAAATTGGTTAGTGAAGTAACATGGGATATTGGCACAGGAAAGCTTTAAAAAGAAAAGACTTTGCATGAAGTGGCGAAATCCCTTTCCTGTTCATTTGTTCTGCTTTCAGATGCCGGCTTGTCCTGCCTCCCACATTTCAGGATCAAGCTGTTTCGGGATCTAATCCGATTGCCATTAAGCCAACTAGAACTTACCCAAGTAGCTCAGTGAGGGCTTGGTTGTGGGCTATAAGAGCAGCACTTCGCAGTTAACAGAAGGGTGAAATGGCCATCTGGAGTAGGATCAAACACCAACCACGACTGTTTGTGGGTACACAGTCCTCAGGCTTACAAGCAACTTGCTTTTTGCAACAGCTTAGTTGCTGTTCAGTCCTCAGGCTGGCCCTTCTGTGTTAACTGAGTGTTTTGGTGGGGTTTTTTTAATAGCTCACTAATATATTGATGTAGCAGCAATAAGTAATTTTTCATTCAGAGGCATATAATTTTCTGCCACCGTCATTAGCCTTAATATCTGCAAGGTTTTATGTCCCAACACTCAGCTCAGGTCCCACATGAAGGAGCTGTCATTTCTCTAATTGAATGTTTGTCCAAATAGCTGCTGGTACTCCTCCTGCTCCTCCGAAGCTCTAGCAGCTCAACTCCAGAGGTCTGCAGAGTTTAAGGCACAGCAGGAGATCAAAATTCAAGTAAATCTCAGAGTAAGGATGAGGAGGAAGCTGAGGCTTCCAGCTACATTTTCTAGGAGCAGACTGTTGACATTCTCACATGGGTGATGAAAAGCAGGCTGCCTTGCTCTCATCACACAAATCCCAGAGGCTCAAAAGAGCCACTGGTGTTAATTATTCACATGCAGCACTTTTAGGAAAACTCTGGCGTACACAAGCATTGCATTGTGCAAGATTCCACAAAAATGTTGCTGTGTAAGGCAGCCCCCATCCAGAAGCATCTGCAACCTAGAACTGGTTAGAAAGTAAGAAAGAAAACTACACACAGAAGGGGAAAGTCACACAGAAGTTACGTGGTAGGTCAGCTGCAGACAGAGAGAGAAAATCATGAGACTCAGAGCAACACTACGCTGCAGACAGACATAAATTGGGTTCAAGAACGTATGCATCTCCGCTCTCCCTGTGAGATCAGTTGTGGATCTGTTAGCCCAAAAGATCTCAGTCTTCTCCTTCCTCTGCAAGTACCTGCAGATCTCAAATAGCTTGCTCTCTATCTCTGTGGGAGGCTCAGGTTGGAAGTATAGAGTCTGGCATACTTACCCCCTTTGAACCTTCATTGTAGTCACAGCTCTCCCGCTTCTCTCCTTTCAACTTCATTTTGGCGTTTGAATGACAGATGCCAAGTATGGGCTTTTATAGCCAAAACAGACAACGCCGGGGGTGGAAACGCCCTACACAGAAAATCCCGCTCTCTGACTTTTCAGAAAACATCCAATCGACAAGCGCTATCAGCTGAAGTTATTGTTGTCTGATCCTTCCCTTACTCTGCGTGACTCCCTCGTGTCTTCTCTTTCTTCTCCTTGTTCAAGTCGGTTGCCGCTAGGTCAGGTGTTCTTTTCCCAGATCCCGACTCAAGCAGAGGTGCTGCCTAGCTGCAGGGGAAACAGGCTCATCTGTCCAACTGGAAGGGGCAGACTTATCGCAAAAGCTGCTAAATGAGCTGTTTTCTCCCAGCTATATATACCTGGGTAAGATGAGTCTATAGCAATAGAGCTGCTGCTCCTTCATGCTGCAGCTCATGGGCAGCTGTGGACGGGGCAGCTGGAAAGGCTGCCTGGCAACTGCTGCATTCCGGGGAAAATGGGCATTCTGTGGGAGCAGCCTTGGCAACAGAGAGGGTGTTCGCCATGGGCCACAGCGATAAAACTGAACTGTATTAACCCTCCTGCAGCCACAGGTTGCGTACCCGCCCTTGCACTGAAATACTGCTCGTTGTCCTACCTTGCACGGACCAGCTCGCTCAGGGCACTTTTGGAGTTCGCAGAGAACAGGTTCATCCTCTCAGATTTGTGTTATTGGCAGCACACAGAACACACAGTTTTTCCACCGAAGCACATTAGTTCCTTTCCCTCTACATGCAAGGTATACCACGTGTTGCTGGCTTAGTATTAACCTCCTACACTATGAGACTACTTTGAACAGTACAGGACTTGGTTAATAGTCGACTACAATTTCTAGAGTTTATCAGAGAAATGCAAAGTTCACAGATACCTCCAGCAGCTGGAGGAACTGGAACCAAACCTTGTTGTTATTGGTCTGTCTTTAACAGCCAGCTTAAAAAAAATGCATCCTGTTGAGCAACAGGAGTTGTTCACATGTCTCGCATGCATTCTTTGAATGGCTGCAGCCTCCCTTCCTCCAGGTGAAAGCATCCTGCTCTAAAAACAGGAAGGGGAACAGAGCCCTCTTGCTTTCAGGGTAGTGGAACTTAGTCCCTAGACTTCTTGTCATTTGTCTTTTATTGCATTTGTTATAAGTTAACATCCTCAAGGATGCCGTTTGCTAGGGTATCTTGACAGTGGATGACACTTCAAGAACACTCCTGTCTCTTTCAGGAGCTACTCCTGCTTCATAGTCCCACCCGCCACGTGGTGTCTCAACTGAAGAGAGGTGCAGGCTAAAATATTCATTTCACCCATAACTCATCTTTCTCTACCTTCCTCTGCATTCCCATTGAGAGAATGTCACCAGCTGGCACTAACCGAGACACTCTGAGCTAGCTCAGCTTTTCCTGTGCTGCCTTCCAACAGCGCTCAAAGCACCCCAAAACAAATGGGACAGGTCACGGCTCACTCAGCAACTAGTTTAGTTCTCACTTTCACAGATCTTGGGCCAGAAGAGGGGAAAATGCAAAGTGAGCCATTCTGCCCCAGGGGTGGGCAAGTTGCAAGGAGGACAACCTTCTTCGATGAAATTCCTTTTCTTTAAAGACAGTACCATCCTTCTGGGAGCTCTTGGCAGAATGACAGCCACTCTTACATTTGGTAAGTATAAGAAAGGACAATTCTCTCTGATGGTCTTTAAAATCCTTTCCTGAACTTGAAGATATAATCTTGACACGTACAGAAATCAAACAGGACATGTATGCTTGCAATCAGAAATCCTTCATCAGAGTAAATATTTGCTTATGGCAGTAGAACAGTTTGAACATTTGCCAATCACAGCAAGAATCTGGTAACGGCATCTGTAAGGCAGTAATTGGCACTGGGATGATCTCGGAAGAGATCGATGAAGGGAGGCAGGAGGGTGAATGAACTTCTCCTTGGACTTTCAAAGCAATTGCAGGGGTATACCTTCTTCAACACCTGAGATCCTGTTGGACTTGGGCAAAGAACAGAGCCAGTAACAAGAAAAGACAGCCAATTTTACAGGCATTTTACAAACACATTTTCCATTTCAGCTACAGCACATATTAAGCTTCTTAAATCTGCTCTTCACCCTAGAGTGCATTTGCCTGAAGACATTAACTCAGCTCTGTACCTTTTTCTCCTCTGCACTTGTCCACCACATGGTAAGAGTTCCTATGCATGTGTGCAGGGAACCATTTACACTCAGCCCAATAGTCTGTGCTCAAAGCTGGATCCTATGAAATCCTGATATTATGAAATCCTGATCTCTTTGGCAAAAATAAACAAGAGGGGAGGCTTAGTTTCCAGGAGAATAAATCTGCTGGAGAACATTAGCAGTGAGCTATAGAAAAGTGATGGTTAGATTAGGAGCTGGCAGTCAGCCATGCTGCAGTATGCTGATTGCAGTGCTTGCGGTAAGGAGACTTGTTAGGAGACATCCCACAGTGTATGTCCAAACAAGTGACATCAGCAGCCTTTTCATCTGCATTTTGGGAAGGAATTGCATGTTCAGTCAAAGCTAATTCAGTATCATGTGCAGTCCTGAGCTACAACTGGGGCCTCAAGATGAAATAATAATTTAAGTAACAAATTATTTGCCTGCAAATAAGTCATATACAGATACTGCTTTATCAGCTGCATAAATGGGTTCCAGCCAATTAAGCAAGAGGTAGATATGGCAGTCTGAATCCCCAGCAATAGGAAAGGGGGCTGCTGGATAAATAAGCATACTGCCAGTAAACAGCAGCAGACATGAGGCTCTGGAACTAAGTAGTAAATGAGACCCTATTAAGGCAATGCCAGGTAGCATCCTGCCAACCTTCTTCCTTATCCATCGCTGTCCTCGAAGACCATCTCAGAAGAGCCTCAGCCACACAGATGCACCCCCAAAATAAAAACAAAGGAGGAGACAGATCTGTAAACTTACCATATCACGATCTGATAAGTTGGTTTGGGAACTGTCTGGTCCTTTCTCTATTGGCAGGGTTGCATGACTAAGAAGATGTTTCAGAAAGTGCTGGAATGCTTGGGTATTAATCTCCATCTACACTTTGTTCAGCAGAAGCACCTGACTGTCAAAACACCCACACTGCCCTCTTGGACCTTAGTGGGTTTGTTTTTCTACCCGGGACAGAAATACCGACTGTGCCAGCCAAGACCTGCCTTTTGCCAGCTCGTGCCACTCTGCATTGATCTCTGCAGTTCCCTATAGGGTTGCACAGACTACAAGATACATGGAATTCAGCGCAGCACGACATTCACACTGCTCTGAGTAGCAGGAGTGACTTGTATTATGCAACCATAAATTTTACAAACAATAGGGTTGGCAGCATTAGAGTACTCTGCTGTCATCTCTAACTGTTCTCCATGATGAGAAGGGAAGATAGCAGTGGCACAACCAGAAATTACTTTTGTAAGATGCTGCTCTGCTTTAGCAACAAGATTTATCCTTCTCTTGCAAACAGATGGTTTGTTAAACACACAACTTCTAGGTTTTAAAGTAAAACCCAACATCACCAAAATCCCCCTGTACTACAGAACCTTGGTTCACTCCTACAGCCAGGGATCATCTTGCACAGTTGGATTCAAGTCTTGGGAAGAAGACAAAAAGGGAACAGAGGAGAATAGGATTTTGCAATGACCAAATCAGTATCAACAGTAGTGATAAGCAGTGTAACAGTAGTCATAGTATGTATAAGTGAGAAGTGAACTCACCAAGTTCTAACCAACTCCTGTGTTGGGATTGTGGGACATAGTTTAGTGGGCATGGTGGTGTTGGGTTGATGGTTGGACTTGGTGATCTTACAGGTCTTTTCCAACCGTAGTGATTCTGTGAAAGAGCGTGGGCAAGCATCCTCCAGCCATTATGCCCTTTGCTCTTTATTCCCCTCAATCCAGAGCTGCATCCCACTCCTGCCTCCTTCACACAGCCCACTCTCCTCCACTCAACACTTTCCTTGCAGGCTTGTACTTTATCCAGTCAGTCTTAAAACTTACAACTCCAATTCCAACTACCACAAATCCTTCTCATTTTTCTCAAAGGCTTGTCACGCAGTCGGAAGGCAGTGTTGACACAAAGCCCACACCACAAGTCCCCCTGACAGAGCAGCCAAAATACTGCAAGGAGCCTTCAATCACTTCTAACTGCAGTACAAACAAGCTTCCCTCTGCTTGCTGTCTACAGCATCTGGACTCCTTTCCTCGCCCGCCCAGATCAACCAGTTAAATCTGAGGCAGTTACAAACCACAGAAAAGCAGATATCCCAGATGGGAAGCATTGTACACCCCTAGTAACAGACGCTGTCACTCCATCAGTTGTGAATATAGCCATGGTCCAGCACCACTTATTACACCAGGGGTCTTGGCTGCTTCCAGCCCTGGGAGATGCCAAAGTTTGAACCTATTCTGAGAAAATTTCATTCACAGGTTGGGATCCCATGGCAACTTACAAAGCAATACTCAACTGTCAGCCTGCCCATGCCTCAGGTTTTTTCCCCACAACGACTTGAATTTTCTCTATTTGGGCAAGTCCTGGGATGGCACCAGCTCTCCCCAACATTAGTCCCCCCTACCTTACAGCCTGGCCTCATCTGGAGAAAGAGCAATTCGTAATTTCATGTTTATGTAACATTTGTAATCTCACATAGCTGAGAGCCACAGTCCAGAAGGTCAACAAGACCCACATACTCACTTCTCAGAGGTCCTTTCACAATTCATAGCAGAAAGCCAGTAAGAATGAATTGTAACACCACATACTGGTGAACAGGTTGCTCAAACTGATGAGAGGTTTACATTGCTATACATAGAAAAAAAGATAGGAAGAAGAACGTATCTGCAAATAGGTAGAAAATATTTGTCTTCCTGTACATGCCTTAGTCTTTACGGTAGACACAAAAGAAACCTGAAGTAAGATCTTGCAACAATTTCTCATCCAAATTCTCCAAGGTGCTGAGAACCATCACAACATGCTTGGACAACAACTTGGTAAAGAAACAAAACTTTATTTTGTAAAAGTTAGAGAAAATGTTTAAAAAACAAGTGAGGAGCTGTAAATAAAGTAAAACACTATCTCCAAATAGCAAACAAAAACCATCCCCTCCCCAGCTCTGATAGAACACTCCCAACGCAAGAACAGACTGTAGCCTGTGCTTCGGCAGAGGACACGTGGAGTTCAGAGCACATGCCAGGCATCGTCTTGCTGCGGGGTGAGGGCTGTCCTTGCTGGAGGCTGGGGTGGTACATCCAGATATCCCTGAGCACCAAGGGAGTCTGCAGAGTTCAGATTTCCCCAGGAGGCAATAAGCACGCTGCCACCACAAACCCTGATGATGACGACCCCTAAACACCAAGGAGGAGAAATAAACCATCAAGAGGAACCATCCATCACCACCACCAAACAAGCGTGTTTGCGCACTACTGTCCACATTCAAGTGAAGAACAGGAGCTAGTCTGGAGCTCCCTGGAAGACCTCACACACTAGGACTGAAATCCGTGCCCGGGATAGTCCTATTCAGCAGTTACTAAAGTTTTCCTATCACCACGATATTTGTTCACAACACGTTTGCCTTGTCAGACAGAAAAGCAAAACCCCAAACCATTTTTAAGATTTATAGTGGAGGAAGAGGGGAAGGAGGGAAGAAAACCAGGAAGTTGGAATACAGCCAAACAGTATCTTCCAGAGGATCCTGAGCAAAGTTCAAGACCAAAGCAGCTGGTATCCGAATGCCGAGGAGGAGCAGGACCTCTTCCGTTTGCTTAGCCACTCCAGCGGTGCTTCTCCCCAGGCTTTAGCTCCTTCCATGGGACTCTGGGATGATCCCGCACCTGCTCAAAATGAAGCACAGGTAAAATCCAGGGCTGCTCCATCTTTCTCCAGCCAGTGCGCACCGGTTTGCCCTGAGCCAGGACAACAGGCTTGCTGCAGCTCAAGCCACAGGGACATCACCTTGCAGCAGCTGACAACAGGCGTGATGGACCCATTCCTAAAGTACAACCAGGTACCCCAACCTCAGCCACCTTCAAAAACATCAGAGTTCAAATTCTCCAGTCCATGCCTGACAGGAAAGAGTTCAGAGTCATCTTCACAGACAGCTGAGGCTGGAGGGAGAACTGCACTCCAGCACCACCCTGCACTTGCGCTTCATGCCAGAGACTGAGGGGGACCTGCCAGGAGCAGCCAAGCATTTCTGCACACCCCCTCCCCTATTACCCCGTATTTAGGCTGCAGTCAGCTTCAGCATTAGGAACTACAGGCACTTCTAAGAGGTTCTCCGTTGGCTGTTCTTTCTCTGCCCTTGCCTACATGAAGATGACCAGAGACTTTCCACTCGTATCAGCACGGGTGCTATTGCCGCTAGCTGGCATTTACAGCCCAGCACACTTCCCTGAACCCCTGGGAGCTGGAAGTGTAATTCTGTCAAGCTGCACACTCCTCCAAAAGCATCTCAGAGCTCTGTTATGGAAAAAGGCAAACCGAGAACAAGGAACCTGTGTCCTGGTTAGGTGGGAGGGGGAGCGGACAGTTGATTTTTGTGTTTGTGGTGGTGTGTTTTGTTTTCCCTTAAGCCAAGTTGGTGACAATTTTACTACCTCTTTGGTGCTGGCTCCAAAAAACTGAACACAGCACAAATCTAAGTCTCGTAAAATTTAAGATTTTAAGATTTACCATCCTACCTTCCTGTTTTTAACATAGGTCCTCTTTCCAAGCCACGTGGATTAACATGAGGTTGAGCTACCAAAGGAGCTACCTTGAAAGGAGGCAAAACCTCTTGAAGTCATCTATACAAGAGGTAAGATACTTGCATCTACCCTTCAGAGACTCAAGGGATGCTAAAGAGTTGAGCCCCTCTACAGCCCCATGAAATGAGCTAATGAGCTCTTGATGACTCCACTCTCCCACATTTACGCAGCCTGGGTACAAGGGGGTTTAAATATATTAATATAATAAATTTAATGCCAAGTCTTCAATTCAGGAAATAACAGGACTCACCTCTGCCTATAGTCCCATGAGATCACTGTATCATTTAACTGTTCTGCATCTTATTAAAATGACTAAAATTAAACTAATAAGAGCAGCTTTTGAACAGCTGGGTGCCCGGAGCAGTGGGAGCCTGGCAGCTGCCCTCTCTCCCCAGGCAATCCACAAGGCTCCTCTTCTTTTTGCAAAAAAACTTGTTATACAAATTAAGAAGAATTGTCAATTGATTAAAATAAATCCTTTGGTTTTTCGGGCTTTGTGGCCCACAAGGACAAGAAACAGACGTACATGAGAGAGGTCTACTCGGAGACCTACCATACCCAAACACAGCTTTCTTCCCAGGATGCTCGATGCGCATCCCCGGCTGTGCCCGTGACCCAGGCAGGCTCGCTGCCTTTCAGACCCAGCCCTTTTTACGGAGCATGACCTGCAGGCTAAGTATAACTGCAGAAGTACACAGGGTTTCATACTCTTTCTGCAGAGCCCGCCAGTTCCTGGCACATCACGGTTTACATTTACCTAAGCAGTCAGGACAGCTGCTCTAGGTTTTTACCTCCTTCAGCCACACTCTCTTACTGAAGAGAGCGCTATCAATACCCACGTCACAGGCAGAAGCCCAGACAGCACCCCAGCCCCAGGTGCTCTTAAATAGATTCAGTCTGACACCCCTAAATGTTCTGCCACTATCACTTATGAAGTCAAGCACAAGGCAACAAGATGCTCACACAACTAGACCAATGCAAGGTCATCAGTGTCCAATCTTGTACCCAAAATGATGAAGAGCTTCTGCCAAGTTTTTGCTCCTACAGATTTTCTACGTAAGCTTGGATGAATCACTTACCCTCTGTTTTGACGACCGGCAGCAGGGATTGCATTACCTTATGAGGAATACTTGGGGCACTAAATACATCTGAACTGTGCAGTACTGAAGAAATGTATGTGTGCGTGGCATTTTACATCAAAAGGAGCCACTAATTCCTCTTCTTCAGTTTTCACCGGGGTCCCGTCCTTCTGGCCAGACAGCTCTGCAGACTATTTCCTCATTTTACAGGCTTGAGTAACAGACACTACCCCAGCTTGCAGGGGAGGGGCGTGGGTCAGTTCTATAAATGGTTTCACCCCAAAGGAGCACGATGGGGAGCTGCTGTGGAGTCAGACAGGGAACCCCCACAGTGGCAGCAGAAACCTACCTCTCTGTCAACTGCTTACGGATAGCTGTTCCCCACCCCTCACATCACGAAGCTATGCACAGGCACGGCAGGAGGAGAGACTCACACTAGATCTTTACCAAGAAAGAAGTCATCAACGCTGAGATGTAGGCAGCCCAGGCTCAGGTGCTGGAAAGCAGGGGTTTCGTCCGCTCGGGGCCTGGCACATCCTTGTTCCTGCGGGGTTCTGGGCACTGCCAGTGGCTGTTTGATCTTTGCAAAGGCCAATCCAACTCGTCATAGTGGCAACAGCAAATGGAGGAAAACAGCCGAGTCCGGACCGCCCGCGTACAGAGGACAAACATAATACAGTTGGCACCTCCTTGGAACGTGTTACCAATTCCCTGCAAGGGCAAGAAAGGAATTAACCAGTGCCGTTCCTACAGGCACCCCCCAGAGAAGAGCAAACATCGTGTCAGACCGACTATTGTGCCACCCAACTGGCAGTCAGCAACTTCCACCTAAATGAGAAAAACAGATTCAGAAGAACCAACCTTGCACCCAAAAGCAGACCAGAGGGCTGTTGTGGGTTGCTGTTTCTGCAGCCTGGTCTGGGGCAGGAGTAGGCTGAGCCCTGCTGACGGATGGACACCCAACATTTCTGGCCTGCGCCTGCTTTTCCTACAAGCAGCCGGCATTGCCCAACACTCCTATTGCAGTTATTTTATGTTGCCACTAGATGCTGCTGAAATAGCTATTGCTGAGCATCCCAGACAGCGCCTGCAAGTAGGGACCAGGCGTTCTTGCACCGCGCATGTTGTTTTACCACTGCGCGCTGCATCCTGCCACAGAAAAAGTGGTATTAAGAGCAACAAAGCCTTATCTCCCTCCCAGATCCTCCTTCTAATGCATTTCCTGGAAAATACTTACATGCAGCACAACCAGGACTGAATTTTGCACTGCAGGGGAGTTACAAAGGGTCAGAATGAATCGCACAGTGCTCCAGATGCGGAGGATGATAAAGATGACAGGGATGAGAATCAACTTCTTATCTGCTATGGAAGTCCGGGGCTGAAGTGCAGGTGCTCTTGAGAGAATGGGGCGATACTCTGAGAGAGCTGCGTGCTTCCATGGAGGGCGGGAGGGAGACAAAAAACAAACAAAAAGCTACACACATTGGACATTTAGCTGCAAGGATTCTTTCCAAAGCAAACTAGATCTTTGCACCTTGTGGGAAGTTAACAGGGACACAGTTATGAGCACCAGTCTTCAGCCACATTCTCCCCTTGCTAATGCAAACATTCCTGCTGAAGCCAAGGAGTGTCAAATAAGGGTATCCAGCCCTTGTCAGAGTCCCACTAAAGCTTTATTAGCAAACATCGCTACGGACTTGCCAAGAAACCAGGTCAGAGCAATGTGAAAAAAAAGTGGTACTCCACAAAATATCTGTGCTGGTCCAGTGGCCCGGCCCCATCGCTGCTGGCTCTACCACTTTGTAAATGCATGGCCAAGGGTTTGGCCTTGGGAAGGCTTCTTGGTAAGATACATATATTTATATATGGGGAGAAGTCTGGCTTATCCTCCTCAAACTGTTCAAACTTTTGCCCTTCACCACGGCCACAACCAGCAAGTTCCACAAGGAATTTTTGCGCATGTGAACCAGTCCTTCAGTATGTTTGTGTAGAACCTGCTGCCTGATTTCTGACCATATACTGTCAGCAATGAGCTTCCATAGAGTTGGACAAGCCAGCAAACCCCTCTATACCAGCACATGTAGAAAAAAAATCAGGGATCTGTGCCCTGGATCAGGGCGGTTGGAGGTGTAAAGCCCATGAGACCTTCCTATGGTGAAAGCTACTGGATGCACTCAGATTCCTGGATGGGGGAGAGCAGGTCAACACAGCGCACAGAGCAGCTGCCGGGACACGTGGTGCTGAACACCAGGATGTTAATGTGGGCGAAGAGATTAAATCCCAGGATAGCTGACCTGCAGAAAACTATTCCTCCTACCATCAGGGCTACAGAGCATACACAACTTTGATGCATTGTGCTCTCCTTCACTCCAGCACTCCCAGTCCTGGCACCTTACTTCCTCCAGAACAGAGCTGTATGACAACACTGCACGGTGGCCTGAGTCAAAGCTCGCTAAGGGCTTTCGGTGCCGCTTGCCATCCACTTTATGCAGTCTTTTCCATTTGGAAAGCCCCTGTGTCCCCCCACAACAGCTACTTCCATCCTTTCTCCTGCCTCTCCGCCTCTGCAGCAGCCACTACTGCAAAACCCACTTCAGCCATTAGCACAACCCAAACCCAGCGCCGGTTGCCTATTGCTCTTCCTTGGAAGTGGGAGACCTCCTGCCTGTGAAAAGGCTTAGTAAGCAGGCTACCAGGCTTGGCAAGCAGGCTACCAGGCTTGGCAAAGTCCCTAGTGATGGGAAGAGAGATGCTCCAGTCCAGAAGGCCCTGTGTGCTGCTGAGGCCCCCCCTGATGAGAAGGGAGAGTGGCAGCAGCCTGCCCCCAGCACTGCTCCTGGAGGAGGGCGAGGGCTGGGAGTGGGGAAGGGAGCGCACAGTGCCCAAGAATCCCTGGCAGAGCAAGAGGGCAAGAGCCCGGCCGGGTGGCGGGTCAGGTTTCCACGCAGTCACACTGCTTTGACAGCTGCTGGAACACAGCGTCCTGTCTGATTTACGTCAGGTGATGGTGACAGGCACTAGCAAACCTTCTCAACTCCCCTTTCCCAGCACCCTTAGGACTGCTAAAGACTACGCTGTTCTTCCAACTCATCTGCAGGATCCTGCCACCCTAACCAGATTTGTGTTTATCCCTAACTACGACTGCCACAGCGGCACCACAGCAAGCAGGTCTGCAGTGGCAGCATTCTCCAGGACATCTATCCAGACACGTTTGGGTTTTTTTCCAACGATACAACGTAGAGAAAAAAGGAATCTCTGGATGTAGTTCCTCCTGCCACTTTCAATCTAGATTTCTCTATTATGCAAATGTTGTCCTAGATGCCTGGATTCTTTGTGTTCAGAAGAAAGAGCAGCAAATCAGCCTCTGAATTCTGAAACCCTCCTAGGACAGGGTGTCTTCCTGTACTGTGTATGCATATGGTGCCTAACGCTATAGTGCCCAGATTCCCAAATGGGGCTTTACGCTGCTAGTACAAAAGAGGGATTCATAAATGCAAACCATCATTAGAGATCCTAAAATGACTGAGGTTAGATAAGTCCAGATGCCAAACTCAGGCTTGGTACAGGTGGAACCGCGATTAAAGCCAAATTTTGTCCTTTACATCCTGTTTTAATTCTTACTGTAGGATTTACATTTCACTCATGTACATCCCATAACCCTTTAAGCTTTCAAAGGGCTTTTACATCCTTCTTGTGCTAAGTCATTGTGTAGTGATGCTGCAGGCTGCTCAATCAGGTGTAGGGCTTCTCCCAGCAGTGGGTGCGTTTCAGCGGCATATGAAGCAATTCCCGCCTGCGTACCCGCCACGTATGCGGCAAAATCTGCAGAGCATGGGAGTATATAATCACATAGCAAGTCTGTAACCTAAGCTGAAAGCAGCAAAATACTCACCGCTCTATTAATATGCTTCTTGATGAGAATGTAGAGCACCGGCAAAATCACATAGGCCAGTATCTCCCAAACCTTCCCCGTTAACAACATCCACAAGACCCGATCCTCTGCATCCAAGTTGACCCAACACCAGCCAACAGAAACATTGGAGGCATCATAGCCAATCTTCTTCAGAGCAACAGCAGCCACTGTAATGCCAAGGGGGACTCCCCAGCTGAGGAAAGAACATGAAGAGCAAGGTTAAGCCGAGAAGATAGCTTAGTCATTCCACACCCCAGGGAAAATGGGTGACAGACCAAGGGATTCTTCACCAGACAGGAGGCCAATACCTATTGCAGAACATCAACACTCCTGCATCAGGCCTAAGGGAAGTGACTGACAAACAGTATTTGACAGCATATGAATGCGGACTGTAAATCCCCTTCCTAGGGACCCTCTCTAGGAGCTTGGATCCCCAGTCCTGAAGGACAGATGCAGCACGGTGTGCTACACTCTGAACCAGAACCTGGCCCGCACAGCAAGCGGTCAGGGTCCAGCCAAGTGAACAAGAGACATCCCACCTACTCCCCTTCTCCCATTCTCTCCTGGATAGAGGTGAGGTCAAGGATTTGACAAGGCCAGAGCATTGTGCAAGGTGACCATCCTGTTGGACCCAGCCGTTCAAGAGCAAGCTGGCCGATTCACAGCTTTCAGAAGGCAAGCAATCAAATCCCACGTTCCGATTCCTCCGTGACACTTGGCACAAAGGACCAGCACACAGAGAAATCCACAGTTTTATTCCACAGGGGGTTTTGTTTGTTTGCTTTGTTTTTATATAGAGATGTAGTCAATATTTTGGGAGCAAAAGAATAACTTCTGAAGGACTAAGGGCAAGCTTCTTCCCAAGAAAAAGCACTGGCAGTAACAGCAAAAAGCTAAGAAAGCGAAGAGGAGCCATATTCATGTAATTCGGAGCTATGTTTTGACTTTGGCCTCTCTCTTGACAGCAGAGGCAAATATAAGGAAGTATTTAGAAGAAAAATAACTGATGACACGCATGACTTGCCACTCAGCAGCTTGGGCTGCCCACAAAAAACCATGAGCAAGAACTGAAAAATTCCGTAAGCCCAAATGTAAAAATACTCAGCCCCTTCCTGAGTGCTGGTAATTCCCAGGACTTCACAGGCCTGCCCTAGCCTGTGATGTACAACTCTCACAATTCTCCACAACTGAAATACTTCCCTGCATTCACCCGAACACATCGCCTGCCTTTCTCATATTCATCCTCAGAGAAAGGTTCTGTCGAGCCCTTAGAGGGACAAGGGACACCTCCTCAATAAACCACACCAATGCTTCGGAGAGCTCAGACTGAGCTTCCAGCATAACCCTCCTGGTCCCTCCAGATGCAAAGAGAACAAAGCCATTACTGTACTGCTCTCATTACCTTCCTGCTTCACACTCGCCTTTCCCTGACAGCCTGGAGCAGCTGCAGAGAACGTGAAAAGGATCTTCCTCCCAAAATCAGTTTCACATGCATCAGACTACGTAGGCACCCAGCAGTTGCCTAGACCAGATTATCTGAAATTCCACAGCCCAACTGGAAAATCAGAGATAATCCCGTGATATCAGATCTCAAAAATACCCTATTTCCGACTCTTAAATAATATCTGGGTTCACCTACTCACAAAACAAAACAAATGTAAACATAATGCTGTAAAAAATTCAGACTCAACCTTTTAGCATGTTTAGAACATTCCGTTTCAACGTTCAGTTCAGAACAGCCAGTGCTGATCCAAGCCAGTGTTGTTATTTAAGGACAGCTCGGCCGCAGAAAGCCCTCCCCGTGCTATTATCAGAGCAGGCTTTCTAAAAACGTTCCAAACATCGCCACCACCACCAAAGTCTCTACACAACTCAAGACTCGTTTTGGTAAAAATGGGGATTTGCCTGAAAACGAGGATTGCAGATTCAAAGAGATTCAAGTTTCAGTACGCTTGCAAGAACTGACCACTAAGGTAAAGAATTCAAGAGAACTGAATTCTTCCTTAAAGAAACCATATTAAGGCACACAAGCACAAATGCGTCCAGCACCAAGAAAAAGGAAGTGCATTAGAAACCAACTTGCCTAAATAATCATCTTCACAGTGACCTGAAACTGAAAGAGAGAAGATAAAACCAGGTCAAATTACTAGGCATGGATATAAAAGAGAACAGCGTTAAGTACGTACGGACAGAGAGGCCACAGTAGGAAAAAACAGACCAGTAGGCAAGGCACTTAAAAATCTTCAAGTATCTAACTGGTAAAAGGAAGAATGTGGAAGAAAACTGCACTTAAGCAGTGTATTGGGATCAGACGGCTATAACAACTAACCCCAAAGACAAAGGATTACAAACTCAAAGTGCAGTTAGAAAGAATCTAGAAAGTAATCAGGCATTTCAGTGAAATTGTTCAGCTCCATTTTAGAAAACTGGATAGGAGAACTGAGACTAGCGATTTGGTTTTCTTAAGAACCCCTAAATGACAGAGTCCCAAGGACTGGAAAATACCAATGCTTCATACCCATCTAGAAGAATGGAGGGATAGAAGAAGCAGAACATTATACACCCAAGGCACATGTAAAGACTGGAATAAAAAGGAACCAAGACAACATGAAGAGGCAGAAATTTTACTCTGAACCCCAAAGACAGTGCACTTAGGTAGGCTGGGCCTCTCAAGAGCACGCTTGGATCTAAACACAATCCATGTGGGAGAGAAGGGAAAGGCGGCTACTCGCTGCATCTCTGTAAAAAGGCTGGCAATCCCACCTCTAAGGCAGCTACAACAGTACTTATTTCCCTAATGTAGCCCCCAGCAATCTATTAATAAGAATACACACAACCCAGTAGATCTTTCCACATTAACACCAATGCCGCATTTACGCGAGGAAGACAAGGACCCTTGAACTACAGCAGCGTACAGCTCAAGCTGTGTTGGTTTTCTTGTCCTCAATATGCCTGGGTCAGATTGCTTAATACCACGTTTTGATTTACTGCACAGCTGCTTCTTTTTTTTTCCAGAGGCTCTTGCAAGCAGGGCAGATTGACAGCCACCTCCTTGCACAGGTTAGACAACAAACCATCCCACCAGCAAGCCTGCAGGCGATTCCTGCTGGGAATCGCCTTCCTGTTTTTAGTCTGTAAGAGAGAAAAATATCTCTTCTGGATATACCAGCCAATTTCAGGAAAGAGCTTTGCGCATACGTTGTAAGCAGAACTCCAGAGCAAGTCTGTTCCAACTTAAGTTTTACTTTTTTTTGTACCCACTCAAACCTTAGTTTGAGTTTGCAGTACCCAAGTCCCAGCTTCCCGCTACCAAGCGGAGACTCCTCCCAGAGAAGCGTGCAAGAATTTAAAAGCTAAGGCACCAGCAGTCAGGTAGCTCGTGCTTTGACTGGACTGACCTACAAGCTTTATAAACTAAATGATAAAGCCACAGCAAATTTCAAGAGATCCCCGCGCCTTACAGGCAACGTGTAGGGACTTCAGTCCAGTTCCGAAATCGAGCACCGGCACTGTCACAGTCATGCATGAGGCAGCACGTTGGGGACTCAGACGTACAGCACAGCAGCACAGGAAAGGATCCCCAGGGACTCCATGGACACATATGCATATGTACATATATACGCATGGTTATAAACGTATATAAGCACACATATTTTTTACATGTATAAAAAACCATATATATGCTTATAACCACCTGCATAGCCTGATCATGAAATGCAAATGCTTCAGAAGTTGGCAGCAGTTGCTGTCAAAAGCAAAGCAAGAAACAGTCCCAAGGTGGGTTCTGGTCCATTCCTCACCCCAAGTTTGGTTCAACTACTCTCACAGCAAAGATGACATTACCCAACTAAATGATACTTGATATTCAGAAATCCAGAACAAGCGAGGTAGCCTGGAAACGTACGCTCTGGATGACAGGAATACACCTCACGACGACATAAATATTTTCAAAGCTAACTGTAAGCTGTTTTCAAAGCTCACCTGAGCTCAACACAAGTTTAAAAACAAAACAGCGCCTGCAGTTCTCTAGCCTAGCTGGGGAATAGGTGGATGTGTTACCACATGAATCAATAAGGAACAAACCTGTTTGACTGGTTCCATCCAGCATGACATCCCAATTTCCCTAAAAAGAACATTTCAGGTACTGACTTCCAACATATATTTAGTCAGCTCCACTCAGCTAAAGAACAAACAGGCTCTGGTTATACTCAACATTAAAAGAGTATTCGTCTTTCCAAACACTTGCCCCTTACGAGTAACTGCTTGTGAAGAGGAAACACGCGTGACAACTCCATCCTGCCTTGAATCCCTTCCAGAAGGGTCTCAGGACGGCTCCTCACACAATGGTCATGGCATGACTGCGTTAGCAACCTATGAAGCGAGGAGGGGGGAAAAAAAAAATCCCAGGTTCTTGCCTAGACAAAAATACTGGAAACTTACCTTTAAACCCTCAACACATCATCTGCCCTTTGCCACCTTTCCTTTTGCCCTAGACAAATATCCCTCGCCTGCCTTCCGCAATTAATGTACGTGCTAGTATCTTGTCGTGTCACCTGCAGCAGTTCCTATCTGCGTGGTACTGGAAGATTTTTAGGCTAACAGCACCGCAGATAGCCAGGAGGACTTTGAAGCACTGAGAAGGGCAAGGGGAGCCATCTCCAAGCATTATGGCCAGAATTTGATTTTATGATTGAGTTCTCAGGTAATGATAAAAAGTGCAGGGAAGGAAAGATGTGTCACAAGGGGACAGGCAGAGAACAGGTCCTCACTTGTTTCCTCTGGCTTTTCATACAGATGATAAAGCAGGAAGGAGCTTTAAACACTGGCTCTGCGCAGAATGGGAGTCTTTCCGAAGCAGAACCTAGCAATAGGTCTTTGATGAAAGCTATCTATACTACCCTTTAAACAGCGAATGTGGAGCTGATCAATACCAAGAACAGAAGAGAGCATTTTATTTTTACTGTGAAGACCTGAGCATAAACCTAGCAAATTCACCCAGAGGAAGTTCAGTTTGAACACTCCCTTCCCCGCTGTCGCAGGGCAGAGCAATCTTTCAGGATTTTTATGGTTTTAAAAGAGAGGACAGATTACAGCCAACTTTATTACAGTGAATCTGCTGTTTCTTTCCGCACTTCGTAGTTCATAAGGCTAAGAAGCATTAAACTAGATGGAGAAGTTAAAAGTACAGATGAAGGCCACACAACGAGTGATTAGCAGACAGGAAAATTATAAATAGGCCAGATATGCATCAACTCTTTGATGTAGCCTGATGTAGACTGCATGCCCGTAAAGAAGTCAGACTCCCTTTTTCTGTTCCTTAAGCAAGATGTGGCTCTTTTCCGGCACTCCGTCCTCTCCATAATTCTTACAGTGCAACTCTCTACTCACTTGAAATGAATCACAGAATCATTAAGGTTGGAAAAGACCTGTAAGATCATCAAGTCCAACCACCAACCCAACCCCACCATGCCCACTAAACCATGTCCCGCAGTGCCACGGCCACACGTTCCTTGAACCCCTCCAGCGATGGTGACTCCACCACCTCCCTGGGCAGCCTCTTCCAGTGCTTCACCGCTCTCCCAGTAAAGACATTTTTCCTAATATCCAGCCTAAACCTCCCCTGGCGCAACTTGAGGCCATCTCCTCTCATTCTATCGCTAGTTACATGGGAGAAGAGACCGACACCCCCCTCCCCACAACCCCCTTTCAGGCAGTTGTAGAGAGCGATGAGGTCTCCCCTCAGCCCCCTCTTCTCCAGACTGAACACCCCCAGCTCCCTCAGCCGCTCCTCATCAGACTTGTGCTCCAGACCCCTCACCAGCTCCGTCGCCCTTCTCTGGACACGCTCCAGCACCTCAATGTCCTTCTTGGAGCGAGGGGCCCAACACTGAACACAGCATTCGAGGTGCGGCCTCACCAGCGCCGAGTCCAGGGGCACGATCCCCTCCCTGCTCCTGCTGCCACACCATTTCTGATACAGGCCAGGATGCTGTTGGCCTTCTTGGCCACCTGGGCACACTGCTGGCTCACATTCAGCCGGGTGTCGATCAACACCCCCAGGTCCTTTTCTGCCGGGCAGCTTTCCAGCCACTCGTCCCCAAGCCTGTAACCTCACAAACTCCACTGTCTCGCCCCATCTTACTTCAACTTCACCAACACTAGCCCCACGTACCCAGACGCATGTGCGGTCACCTCAGGCTTCCTCACAGGCAGCCCTTGCTGTCAAGCCATAATTAGAACAGGTAGGGCAGGAATTCAAGTTCCTCCCTGATTCACACTTAGCTTTCATGTCCTTCTCTGGCCCACCTTTACCTGGACTCAACACTAATTCAATCATCTCCCAAACCATGCTGTTTGAAAATAAAAGGTGACAAGTATTTGACTAAGAAACCAAAGAAAATTCAGTACTTGCCCTGATAGCTTTTTTTTTTTTCTTTTTAAACCAGATCATTCCTCTTACAATTTATTGCAAAAGCTTGGCAGCAGAGAGGACTAAAGGTTCACTGTTTTGCTCGGCGTGGAGGTAGCACATGATTCCCCAGGCTCAAATTGCATAATGAAAGCTTTTGCTAAACACAACGTGGAAAATCAGCTCACTAAATAGCACAAACCGAGACATAAAGCTACACTGTGGTCTGTTTTTGTCTTGCTTTCAGTCAAGCATGCCAAAACAACCTTCAGAGTGCTTTTCTAGCAGCCTCCCCACTTGTAGACTACATTCTCCTACGAGTACTGAACTACAGCAACCTGCCTGGGGAAAGGGGAAGGATCTACAGACCAGGCTGACGCCGGGAATTCAGGGACCTGTGGAAACGGATCCCAGACACAGGAGTTTTGGCAGCAGCAGACTAGTATTGCAAATACAAGTTTCATGACATTATTTCTAGGACATCAGAGGCGACTGCGGAGGGAAAGCAGAAGCCAGGGTTTTCGCAGTTGTTATCTCTTGCCAGAGAGTTTTCTATGTGACCTTAAGCAAAAATTTAACTTTTCCACATCTCCATTTCTTAGTGTAGGAGGAGAGGGGGGAAAGAAGCAGGGCTGCTTAATAAAAAGACAGCAAAATCCCTGTTTAAAAGGAACTTGAGAAGGGCACGCTATCCTTAAGAAAAGAGCAGGTGACTCGAGCAGCCATCCAAGCGCTCCATCGCAGAGCAGAGCACGCCGCACGCCGCAGCCGTGGCTCGGGGCCACCGAGAGGGTGCCACTGGGGTCCACACCTCGTGCTCTCAGGGAACAGCACCCACCTCACGACATGGAAGCAGCAGAGCAAGCCTGTGCCAGTGGGCGAGCCCCTCACAATGGTGACATAGAGGTAAAGGGCAATGGCCATGGTCCAGAAGAAGGAGCTGGTGTTGGAGAAGGTGGACAGGGCACCCTGCAGCACGCAGTCCCATGAGGTCCTGTCGAAGTCCTGCAGCACCCCGTAGAAGTAAGAGAGGGCTGAGAGGAGGTCCGCCAGCGAGAGATAGAGCAGGAGCTGCCGGGGACGGGTCCGCAGCTCCGGCCACAGGGCGTGGGTGCAAACCAGGAGGCCGGAACCCAGGAAGGAGAGCACGCAGGAGACCAGCACGACCGCCCGCTCCGAGGCGTACAGCTCCGTGGGGGGCAGAGGCCCGGGCATGCCGCAGACGGAGGCAGCGCACAAGGCGGCGGCCCCAGCACCGGCCGGGCGGCGGACGGAGCGAGCGAGAGCCGGGCGGGGGGGGCGGCACCCCGCTGCGCCCCGGGACAGGGCGGGACGGGCGGGCTCGGCTGGAGAGCGGCGAGGAAGGAGAAGGAGAAGGAGGGGATGAGCAGGGCGAGGGCAGGGGCGGGGCGGGGCGGGGCGGGGGGAGCCGGCTCGGCAGCGCGGGGGGCGGCGGGGGCCCGGCCCGCCCCGCCCGTCACGGCAGCACCGCCCCGGCCCGGCCCCGGGGGCAGCGGCGGCAGCTGCCCGCGGCCCCGGCCGCCCAGGGAGAACCTGCCGCCTCCCCCGCGGCCCAGGAAGGACCTTTTCCCTTGAAATGGGAGAAGAAAACCCGCCGCCACGGCCCGGGGCGAGGGGACGGGGGGACTGAGCCAGAAGTAAACGCCGTTTGGGCTGTCGCTTCCTAAAAGCCAGGCTTGCCCCCTTTCTGCCCCAAGGAGAGCGCACAACTCCCCCACCCTTTTCCGAGCCAGAACTATGTATGTGCACACACACACAGAGATATCTATAGAGAGATATATGTGTGTGTGCATGTATGTAGTATATCTGTGTATATCATATATATAGATATCTCTGTGTGTGTATACACCCACACATATCTATAGATGTGTACATATATGTGTACATATACACACATATATAGATGTGTGTGTATATATACACACACGTGTACAAATACGTGTATACACACATATCTGTATACACACACATGTATACACACACACGTGTATACACACATATCTATATATACACACACATCTATATACACATATCTATATATACACACACGCATCTATACATACACACACATCTATATACACGTGTATATACACACGCGCATCTATATATACACACATCTATATACATATGTATACACACGCATCTATACACACACACGCATCTATACACACACACGCATCTATACACACATATGTATATATACACACGTGCATCTATATATACACACACATCTATATACACATATGTATATATACACACGCGCATCTATATATACACACACATCTATATACACATATGTGTATATACACACGCGCATCTATATATACACACACATCTATATACACGTGTATATACACACGCGCATCTATATATACACACATCTATATACACGTGTATATACACACACGCATCTATATACACACACATCTATATACACATGTATATACACACGCATCTATATATACACACACATCTATATACACGTGTATATACACACACGCATCTATATATACACACACATCTATATACACATATATGTATATACACCCACGCATCTATATACACACACATCTATATACATATCTGTGTATATATACACACACATCTATATGTGTGTGTATATATATACACACACACACACACACATATCTCAGTACTTCACAGAACACTCACGGGCACCATTTGAACCGTACATGTTGAGATACCCAGGATCAGAGGTTATCAGGCCAGCAACCCTCCCCCGGTTCCTTCACCCTCCTGAGTGGCACCAACGTTATCTTCACCTTCCACATTCTTCGCTGAAACACGCCAGCACTGCCTCTTGCAGCATCCCGCGACCTGTGAAGCGGGAAGCGATAAGCAGACACAATAGAGCATTCACTACCTTGTCGAACAGATTTTACATTTCTGGCGGTGAGAAAGTGCTTTCCCCCCCCCCCTTCAAAGAACTTAGAAGTTGAAAGCACGTCCTTGTTTGCTTCTAACTTGCCTGATACTTCCATTGGCTTCCACCCAGACAACTCATACCTTGTACCTTTGACGTGGATAGCGATGTGCTCATCTTCCAGAGGAGATGGTTATTGTTTCAGGTGTCTTGTTCTCTCAGACAGCTTAATCATGTCCTAGCTACCTAGCCCTGAAGGATCCCTGCTGAACTCACGATTTTTAACAAGCTTTATTCTGACCTGTAACACCAGGTACCTTACCCCCCACCCAAGCTTCTCTCAGCACCCCAAAGCCATCTAACACACCCTAGAGAACACATCTGATGGAAATGTCTTTAAAAACGCAAACTATTCAGTGTTTGCATCTTACTTTTGGCCATGGTGTCCTTTCAGTTTTACATTCCCGTCTTCCCAATTGAGAAGGGGTTCTTCAACATTTTAAACCACTTCTTTTGACCAGTCTTGTATTTGGAACACACCATTTTACAACTAAGTTTTTCAGGATAACTAGTATTTAATTGAACTCTATTTTTCCACTATTGCCATTCTATTGGAAAAAAAAAAACAATTGCACTTTTTAAAAAGTAAACCCACATTCCCCTCAGATGTGTAAGAGGCCCACTACTGCTTACATGTTTAAGAGCAGGTTTTCCCATTTTTCCACTGCAGCAATTTCTTCTTCCACTACTCTGCCGCACAGCTGTACTCAAAACCTGCAGCCAGTTCCACTGCCTCCTTAAGCTTTTGATTATCTTCATCTGCTTTTGACTTCTAAGTTCAAATCCAATTTTCTAATGAATCCTGGAAGTCCTTGGGGACACACCAGTTCATCAGGATAAGTCTTCACGCCCTCTGCCAGTTCACAAAGAGCTTTTCACTAACATTCAGTTATGCCTTGGCTACCTGGGATTGGGTGCCAGTTCTGACTGAGGTCTTTAGAGCTCTTTATCAGATTGCTTGAGATCACTTTTGCCACAGCACAAAAAGGGGCCACGTGGGTCAGCACACAGAGCACCCCACAACTGAACCATCTTACAGTTGCCTTTCCTGTGCCATCCAAACACACTGCTTCTGCTCCCGAGATCACCTCCAAGGACAAGTCACACCAACGCTTTCCAAGAAGTTGCTCGATAGAGCTTCAGAGCTTTTTAAAATTGTCTTTTCTAAGTCTCCAGCTATATCCAGGCTTGGCGTGCTGCTTCTTGGTCACCTTGATGCATCTGTCATTTACTCTGTTAAGTTACTTTGGAAACAAGATCTTTCTATGTGCCTTTTTGACGTTTAGCACTCAGTTAAACTTCAGTCAAGCAGGCTTTTACATTTAGAAGTAGTTTATTTTGGAGCCCGATGCCCTCTGCATATTCTCTATAGGAAAAGGAAGTTGCAGCAACTCGCATTTCCCCTGAACACAATCTGATGCTAATAGCTTTTTTTAACTAATCATTATTTCAGACTTTCTTTAGCTACCATCTGACCCAAAAAAACATGAGCCAAACTTTGTCAAGGCGGCATTCCCAGTTGTTGCTCTTACACATTGTTGGCTTCTTCCTTGTTCTTTGGTTTCCCTTTCCCCACTTTTATAGCCCAAGACACTCACTCACCTATCACAACCATCCAGACAAACCACTTCAAACTTTTGAGTGTTGCTTTTATTTGGGGGTGACGGATGTGGCTTTACAACACAGCTTAATTAAGTCTTGCAAGACAGTTGTTTATTTCCACAACTTATGATGACCTGACAAACTACTACTATAGAACTGGAAAGAAGGGAGTATCTGAATTACAACCTCATGTTAGTGGAAATGCAAATTCTGGTTTTGTCTCAATTCACTGAGAGATGTATCTTTCCCTTCGCAATCAGAAAGAAATAGGACAGGTATAGGATCTTCTGCTGGATCTCCCCCTGTTCTCTAAAAATAGGAATATGGTAAATTTACACATAAGTCATCACTCAACAGAAGGGCATGCATGAGGAGTTAGTGCTTCAAAACTGAGTAATAAAAGGCAGGTAACTTCTTACTGAAGATTCCCACTACCTTTCATTTTCTTGACATCTTCACATGCAAGACATCCACCACCCAGCACCTCTGTGGCGTTCCTGTAATCTTGATATCGTTACCTTCTACTTGCAGGGTAGCGGTGCAGCTGCCTCTGCCCAGACGCACATTCCTACCTTCTGTCCCATGGAATCCGTGGTTGTCCAGAGAATAGAAATATCTGGAAACTGCCCAAAGATACATGACAAATCAAAGGCAGTGTTGTGCGTAGCTCAGAGGGAAGAGAAATAAAAGTCTAAGCAACTAGCTTGTCATGTAAAGCTACATACAAACTCTCCTTTGAGAATTTCACCTTCAGATGCTCTTAAAGCACGGGGAGGTGAAGCAGCCTGGTATTTGGTGGAAAGACACAGAAAGTCTCCTTTCCTGACTTGAACTTATCTCACCAACTACTCAAACAGCTTTCTGACACACAGGCTACACCCTGCATCTTATAACGCATCAGTTGAGCTGTAACTACATAAATTTACCTCCACTAACTGTGAGAGACAATGTACTGACACAACCTTTAAAAAAAAAAAAAGGGCTTCAACAAGAAGTTTTTACTTTGCCTTTGCAGCTGGCTAGGAAGCTGGGCTGAGGCATAGTTCTCAGTTAACTGGGAACCTGCTTATATGCCTTGGGGCTTCTAAGTGATTATTAGGAGCTGAGCGCCCTGCAGTACCTCTGCACGTCAGAGACACAATGCTTCCTTGCATACTACCACGTTACTCCCCTGATTTTGCGCCAGATCAGCGAGACAGCTTTTATCAGAGATGAAGATGCTTCACGGAAAAAGTACATGAGCAAGAGTTCTGGTCTCGCTCTATCTTACTCCCCTGATGTGCTCGAAGGCCAACGCTAGGTTCCCCAGGGAGAGGGGAGTCTGCACTGCTCCTGAACAATTAGGACGCTATTTCACATCACAGCTTCAGAGCACATACATGCGAGGAAGAAAAGACTTAACACCCTTTATAGCTGTTTGTTTTTAACACCTAGCCAAGAGAATCCGAGCTCCCTTTGCCACATCCACTTTAAGGCCACAGACATAATGACAA
The DNA here is from genome assembly GCF_030936135.1 of Gavia stellata. Lineage (NCBI taxonomy): Eukaryota > Metazoa > Chordata > Aves > Gaviiformes > Gaviidae > Gavia > Gavia stellata. The sequence goes on along the minus strand of NC_082620.1, from coordinate 4,961,965 downwards.
CAGAATAATATCCTCCGACTCCAAGTGCCAACTGCCACCATAACCAGCCATCCTCACTTCCCCACTACCCACAAGAGGTCACTGCTGGTCCAGGCAGTAATATTTTTCCCCATCACTATTGTCCTGATCTAACAAGTGCTCCTCTGCCATGTCTGTATCTCTGAGGAAGGCAGATGGCTCTAACACCAGCAGATGTACCCTGGTCACCTTCTGCCGTCCCTACGTCATGCCCGCAGCTTAGGCAGTAGTACCAAGTAGGAGCCTGGAAAAAAGTAGAGCCCAGTTTCATTGCACCCATAAAAAAAAGTAGATGTGTATTGAAATAACAAGGAAAAAAAATTTAAAATCAGCCATTAGAGGCTCATTTTGGGCAAAACCCCTTTAACGTTTTCATTTTCAAATCACCATGCAGTTCTTCTCAAGGCAGTCGGTACAACTGTTTCTTGTACTCATTAGCTTCTCAGTGTTCAGCCTGGGAGCAGTAAGACACCCAACTCCCGCCCTTCTAAGAGGAATGCAAAATTAAACGCATCGTGCGTTACCTTTCACTGACCCAGATATTTGGCATAGTCTGGCTATGCCTATGCAAGACACGATGTATATGAGAACATCTAGCCACGAGTTAACAAGCCTGCTTCTCTGGAAACATAAACCTAACTCTGGAACCGTAACAATAAAAAAAGCTAGCCAACAGTTTTACCAGCACTCGAGCTCTTCGTATCCAGGAGAACAAGACTGTTTTCTAAGTCGTCACCTGATCCTTAGGTTCACTGCATCAGCTGAAAGGAAGCCAGGGAAGCATCATTAAGAGAAGGCTTCCAAGAGAGAGGCGAAAAGCCTTATGTTTGTCCTTTGTTGCTTTTTCTAGCATGCGACAAAAAAATAATCTACATTTCTAGCAGTCCTGGCACAGATTAAGGACCTCATCCTTGACTTTATTAACCCCATCTATTCCATTTTGGATAGACACTAGTACAAACAGCTTTTGATATAGCATTAACGAAAGACATCTAGAGCTGCTCACTGACAGCCTTCATAACAATTTCTCAGTAGCTGCCCCCTCCAGACAACAACTTCTTCAAATAGATTTAGAAGAATCAAGCAAAAAACCCACAAGGAAATATTCCCTACGTGTCTCCCAAGAACGCTAAGCAACAAGGCAGTCAGTTAAATAGGTGCAGACACTATCACCAACTCTCATGTGGCTTTTCGTCTCAGAAAAACAGTTTTCAGAGATTTGAAAGGTTTTATTTGGCAAACACTGGGGTCAAGACAGCTCTAACAAGTACAACTAGGTACTACCGAGTCAACTAGGAGGAATCTGACATTTGCATGCAAAGCGCAATGCTGGAAGTTGGGCACAGCGGGCGGCCATGTTACATACAGAGAACAGACTTTCTGGAAGCAGAATGGCAATACATGTAGAGGTGCATAGAGCCAATACAGTAATTTGGAGCTATAAAGGATATGTACTGTTTTCCCTGACTCTCCTTTGTGTGGGAAATTACAAAGCAAAGTTTTATAGTTTTCTGGCTGGCAATAAGGCGTACGTAGAAAAGCCTTCACCTCCATCTGCATCCCATGAAGCAGAGGATAAAATGGTGCTTAGAGGTAAAGTGCACTGAACCAGCATCTTTCATCCACTCAGGCCTGTCTGTCTAGGGCTCTGCACAGGTGATCTTGTTGGAAGGAATATGCTTAACATGGATATAGGAGAACTCTTCCCCCAAATGGCAGATCCAGGCATGCTTAGAGGAACTTGGGGTATAGCCCATGGAGAACAGGACTCACTCAACCACACAGGTAATAATGTTATACTACAGAATTTATACTAGCTACACAGAATTAGGTACACGCTTCTTTCTTCTCTCCCCGGGCATCTAAACAAAGCAAGGACTGAGCCTCTACTGGCTAAAAAAAAGTATTGGATGCCATGGAAAAGGTAGATGCTAGGCTAGTGAAGCTAATACATGGAACAGCTCCCTCTTACACACATCTCTGCTAGGGCACGTACTTGTCTATCACCTGCAGCATTTTACTAAGCTCAGTGAAGGGAGATATGGGTGCAGAACGATGTGACCTGCACTGAGTACAAGAAACTCCCGCAGCGGTAAGACAGTCACAACTAAGACAACAGCCTCCTGTTTCAATTTAACCCCTATACGAAGGAAGGTTAATACCAATAACCCCACGGTCCACCAGGCAACAGATGTATCACACAATGAAAGCTAACATCGGTGAAGTACTACTGAAGCTGCCCTCATGCTATTACACTACCTGAAAATAAGCACTGCAACTAGTTAGTTTAAATTCATTCTAAGTCCTCTGGAATTAACAAATGCTGTATGAATTCCTATTTTATCTTGATTACGTAAGACCAAATACTGTGACTTTCTCTGCTGCTGCTCCTTCTGGGTTAATACCCACCATCCTCCTGCTTCCCATCCCTCTGTTGTTCAACAGTAACATGGAAGTACACTCTCCAAGGCAGGCAGGTCTGCTTTCAGTGTCCGAGTATAACTTTGGCATGTTAGCTGCTATTCCAACCTGGCTCCCCGTGATTCTTAAGAGACTGAAATACGCACTCCCCTTATCGTCTTTAACCAGACCAACATGACAGGCAACTGTTAGAGTAACAACATTTCAACTGTTGGCAGGCTCAGCACTGGGATGGAAGAATGGCCCTGAGGCAAGCGCGGCCGTGTAAAAACCTCCTGGATCAAGATGAGCCTGGGATTTACACAGTCTTTTGTGTTCCATCTCCTGTGCACTAGAACCGCAGAGCGGAGTGTGTGTACACAACTGCTGAAACAGGACACACTCATCACCTACCAGCAGAGCACTATTCTGGATCTGTTTAGCAAGCACAATGGCTTTTCTGTCATCACGGAGATATGCTTAGTCATTTTAAGCAGTTTTCCATTAGCATCAAAAATGCGTAGTCAGGCTGCAGAGATCGCACAAGAATTCAAGCCAGCAGCTCTCAAAAAAGCCACAAGCAAAAAGAATTTTCCACAGGCAGAATGTAATTAGTTACACCACTGGAATCAAGCCAGCACAGTCAATGAATTAAAGTATGCTCCAAGTGTTGTGATAGTTTTTAATTTCAAATTTAAATTAGGAGATTAATATGGGATATTCCTTCATGCTGTGGCTGCATGGAGAAAAATAAAGGTATTAATATTGTACATTCATAATGAAACAGTATGCCATGAACAAAAACAAATATTACATTTAAGACACAGTCTTAAGGCCACCCAGCTCAGACTCAAGTATGGAGCGGTGGCACTTTGGGAAAGGGCACTTGCACAGAATACAAAGAGGCACTCTTCGTAGTGATCTTCGTGGCAATCTTTCAATGATATTTTTTTAGCCATTCTCATCACCTATAATAAAAACGTATGGACTGCATCTCTTGTATTTAGTAGTAGGAAAATAGGCCAAATAGTAGTATTTTGGGGGTGTAGCTTTTACTGGAGATATACACTGTACTTTGCAACAGGAAGATCTGCCTACAGCCTGTAATTTTAACACAGATGAGACAGGAATATAAAAGCTAATAATGAGACCCTCAAGTAGAAAAAGTCATGAAGCATGTCTGCTTCCCTGGTTACTGAGCTAGAAGCCTCACTCAAGTTATTTTACACAAGTTATTTGAAAGAGATGAAGTCCAAAGCAGCAAAGAGAATTCCGCTCAAGGGAAAGGGTGCAGCAGAGCCCAGAAGACTTTTTCTTTCATTGACACAAGGACACTCAACATCTACAGTCCAGAATCCAAATATGACCTTGAAAATGGGCAATAAAACACCATATCATACCCCTCACCCTCCTTCTTTGAAGGCAGACGTAAAATATTTGTGTTAAACAATGTACAGATTCTCCCTCCATGCGTGGGTGCTGACGCTCGGGTCCTGGCACAGCCACTATCATTCATCCAACTAAGGGATCAGCTGCGGTCAGATTCCTGATGCAGGACTCCAGAACACCGCTTGGCATTCAACAATGCTGTTTGCCTCATGCTTCTTGCCCAGGTAGCAAAGAGCACATTTAACAGAACTATTTGAAATACAGTGCCCATGTATTTGCAGAAAATAATGGGATGGTCAGTCACTACTAGCCATCCTGGTTTAAGCACTACTGCAAAGTTATGTACAGGAAACTTGAAGGGCAGAACATTATTTTACAAGCTGGAATTCAAACTCACTGACTTGATTAACACAGGTGAAGTTGCTCAGGAATTACATGCTAAGTGAGACAGGTCAAGCCCCACATGTTTGTCACCCCAACCACATTCCAGTCATTGCATTAGTTCCATTCAGCCAACACCCAACTCACACTCAAGTATGGAGCAGTGGCACTTTGGGAAAGGGCACTAGAAAGGGCATTTATGCAGAATACAAAGAGGTACTCTCCGTAGCGATCTTTGAATGATACTTTTTAGCCGTTCCCATTCCTTATAACAACACACCCTGTTTCTCCCCAAAAAGCCTGGAACTGATGGTCATCTTTGGCTCCACAAAGAGGAAAAAACCTGAAAGCAAAAAGCCATAGGAAAGTAGTATTTTATCAGGAAATCTGATGTACTAGCTCAAAACATCTGTCTCATGACAAATGTCCTGTGAAGGCAGAGATGACGTTTCAGAAGATTTGCAACAGAAGGATACCATACTCCCTTCTGGCCACCCTTTATCTTCTGAGTGCAGAACTTTTATAGTCAATTCATGAAGTTTCACAACCCCCTGTAATTGGTGCAATTATGTTCATGTCTGGAAAAAAAGGCATACAGAAGTATGCACCTCTCAAGCCATGGAGATATGAGGCAGGCCCAACAATGTGTAGCACTTCTAGGGCAGTATACTTGCTGATTGCTTCCTTGACTATTGTTCACAACAACCAGCTAAGACACTGCCAAAGAAACACTCACAGATGGCATCACGCAAGGAGGGAAATTAGGGCAGGTTGTTTGAGCTCCTCCTCTCTTCTCATTCACAGAAGGCAAGAGTCTGGGGACAAACAAAGAGTCAATGAAGCAACTGCAGCAGTACTAAAGAAAACACCTTTCAAGCTGTTCAAGCTTACCCCCAATCTTGGTTAAGGCCTCTAAGAATTACAAATATTAATAAGATAAACCCAGCTTACTTGTCTGCAATCCATATTTATCTCAATGAGTTCCCGTTTCACACAACACCATTCAGGCAAGACAATGGAACAATAAAGTGTTTCCAGATGCTTAATAGTTCAAGACACAAAACTCTTGGTGGGTTCACTTGACTGCACATCTCTGCTCTTAGGTCACGCATAAGTTGCATTAGACAGAAAGAGAACTCACTGGGAACACAATCATCTGCAAAACAAATGAAAAAGGGACCAATACTTACTTGTACTAAAGCCATTTGACTTTCCTATTATACATGTGGAACAGCCTGAGATACTCAAGACACGGTGTTATCTAGCATTCCTGCAATCCTCAGTTCCTGGAAACACATGAACATATGAGAAGACAACCTTCAGGGCAAAGCAATTCCTTAACTCTTGCATCACAGCCTCAAAAGCAAGTTATTACTCTAGGGCCTCTTGAGCAACACTTGAGTATAAAGTTAAAACATGCTGCATAACTAGAAGCTCACTGGCCTCTAATTTCTTTCAGTGATCCACTGGCAACACTACATCTGTATATTCTGAGACATCCAAGCCTTCTAGTCCCCCTTCTAATGCGCCAGGTTACCAATTCAAAAAACACAGGAATTTGGTTTGTGTTTGGATAGCAAGACAGAGAGAGCTAAGACTGAATTCTTTCTTGCTCTCACCCCATTTTGCTCACAGTGAAACTATATTTCACCTTCCAACAAGTATCAGAAACCTGCCGTCCTGCAAAGACAGACACGAGCACCAACTGAAAGGCAAGAACTGGAAACACTTCAAACTGAAAAGTAGATGTTAAAACCCCAAATTCTGGGCTATCACCGGCTCTTCAGAATGGCCAGCATTTGGGAGCATATGTTATCTCCAAAGACATACAGTAACCCAAGACAAACCTGTTTGGTTTATTCCAAGAGTCTTGAGAAAGTTCAGGGGCTTCTACTGTACAGGATGACAGTGCAGGTGATGGAAAAAGCTCGTGCCCTCTATATAATATCAAAGGAGACTGACAAAGGTGAAATGAAGTGCTGTAACTGCACGCCAATCAAACCAGCACAAGAGAACAATAATACCCACCAAACATTGTGATAACTGAACAAGGGCTCCGTTCCCTGTGTCCCAGGAGACAGCATCAATTAACAAATCACTTCTTGACTGTAACCTTCTCACCCTGAGGAAAAAAGCAAACAATTCCAAAACATCAAAATCAAGACATCACAACAGTACCCACCTTCTTGCCCTGAAAACGTGTCCCACTCTGGAACTGGCTGTCTTGTTTAAACAATGACCTAATCATCCCTCCAACATTTCCCATCAGGATCAGAACAAACCAGACTATCTCAAAGGCAATTAACAGGTCAGGGACAAGCACAGCTATAGGAGAGCAAAACAATCTGGTACAGAAGAGGAAGATACTACTTCATCTTTCATCCTCCTCCGGGGACATACGAGACTGCAGAATTGCTGTTTTGGGAACTGTCAACCTCTCCTTTGAGCCACTAAAAATTAAGCACGACAGGGCCAGGGAAGAGATGCTCTGGGGAACAACCTTGTATCTATGCAGCAGGATAATGATCCTGCTTTTAATTTTTCAAATCATTTTACCTCCCTGCTGCTGCTTGCTACCTATAAGAATTCCTAGTGCTTTAGGAAAGGAGGAAAAAAGTCATCCAGTGAAACTGTTTCACAGTCCAGGAGAACATGGAGCAGCAAAACCCCCTTGTATTCAAGCCTTACAGGAAGGACAGACCACAAAAACATAAATAAGTGCCCAACACCCAGAGGTAGAACAGAGGGAGAGCAGCATGCCACTCAGCTGGTCCAGACAAATCTGCTCAAGCCTTCAGCTGCGAGGGGCCAGCATCTTAGATGCAAATGTATGTCTCAATTGGATCTAATCCATTCAGTCCTGTTCCTGGCAGCCAAAGAACTCAATAAATCTAGACAATATCTACTACATTAGTGCAGCTCATGCTTTTTACGGTACAATCCAAGATGTCAACTGAATGGGGACTGCTGTACTAGGCACAGTACAGTGATATAGTAGAAGAATGCATCCCTACCCCTAAAGAGTTTATTCTGCACCAACATTAACAACTGTGTGGCATGAGACAAGATATTAATTCTTTCTCCAAATTCAATGCAGAGTCATCTTAGAAAAACATAATCTTTCCTTAATATGGAAAGAAAATCTTCATGGTATTAAGTATAAATGAAATCTCATCACAGGCAGATACGTAGGAGCATCCTTCTCCACCCTTCCTATTGATGTATCTGGAGAGAACATATAAACTGCAACTGAAAAGCTTTTAATTACATGAGTCTGGGACAATAGACATGAGTCTGTTTTTCCCCACAAATAATAAATCCACAAGCCTCCTCCACAGATGTGAATAGGATTTACCATCATGTGGAATCCAAACAATCTGGCAATCAGGCAAGGTTCCTTCGAGTTTTACAAGCCCAGTTTGAAAGCTATGCAGCAAAAACTAAGGGACAGAAAAGCATCCCCTCTGCAGAGAGATAGAATCATTTAACTCTCATTACTTACTGCAGTGGCTGCAGGAAAAACAAGCATTTGCAATACTGAAGAAAGTTATCCAGCTCTTGAGTTTGCTCTTATTTCTAGATGGTCAGAAGCTTTATTTCTAGCGATGACTGACTTGAACAGCTTTGCAGACTTACGGGGAAAACAAACAACTTTAAACTAGATTAGTGTTAGAAGAGACCTGTGCAAATGTGCTGGCCAATAAGCTGAGCAACTTTTCTGTTTCAGCAGCTTGTCTAACAGCAAATCGTTTTCTCCTCTCTTTAGTTCAAGTACCTGGCAAATTTAGTGTGATTGTGCATTTATGGACAGCATTCTGCTTTAGGGAATTTGACCAAACCCAACAATGACAGCACTGTGTGTGTTAGGATCCCTGAGCACATTTTAAAGGCCAGAGGTGCCACTGGAAGTTTACATGGTCACACACATGTAGTTGAATTTGCCAGTTAAGGGCTCAGAGTTTGCCCCAAAAAGACAATTTTCCCTTTAGAGAAGAGATAACATATGACCTGTTTCACTTCACACTGGGTTTTGGGGTGCTTTTCCTGTAGAGAGGGACCCAGTCTGCACAAATCACAGCAACTCACATCGATCCTGTGCTAGGTTAAGATGCAAGTCTGTGCCTAATCTTGCTGTTACTGTGTGGGTGACAAAGCAACAGGAAGAAGTTGTTTGGTGGATCACCTAACAGTACAAGGAATTCGCCTATAAAGAAATCACTACTATAAACCAACAAGCTGATGGGTGGGGAAGATGCAAATACTCTCCTGTTACGGAAATACTGCATTCCATGAAAGGTAAGAAGTCCTGTCAGGTAAGATCTGCAGCAATCACTTTCTCATCACTGAAATATGTGACACCATAAGCTTCATTTAATCAAGCACATTTATTTCAAGTTCATTCCCAGCACTGTGTCATCCTCCTATTGTCAACAAGTGGAGTTTTAAGCTCTGACGACCTAGGCACAAGCCTTGAGCTAGTATCTGAAGAACTACACAAAGTTTCTCTAAAGATTCGAACCACTCCTGCTGGAAGCCTGAAGCAAACAGATCCTCTGTCACTGGAGGCTTCAAATACTTCCTGTTTTAAGGCAAAACAAAGCTGAATTTTCATCTGTGAAATCTGTGGGTGAAACTCAGCAAGAGGAGAAAGCTTGAATGAAAAAGATGAAGTGACAGTTTTCAAACCTCAGAAAGATTTAGGTTGGAAGAGACTCCTGGTGATCAGCTAGTTCAACTGCCTATTTTAAACGAGGCTACCTTCAAAACTAGATCAGGATGCTCAATGTCTTTTATACAGGCTGGTTTAATCAACCTGTCTATTTCTAAACCATAGAATTAGAAGCAATGTCTAGCTGAGTCTATTACACTTACTGGGGTGAACTGGCATCCCAGAGAAAAATGATCTTAAAGCTACACCAAACCACTAGTGGTGATTACAAAGCAAGACCAAATTCTCTTCTTTCTCCCAAAGAGGGTGTCAGTCTTTCCTCTTATGAACCTTCAGGTAGTAGAGGAAGTGTCTTGCTTCTCCAAATACAGTCAGTTTTCCTGACTTACAACCTTACAGGCAGGTTTCCCTTTTTATAAGAATACATTTGATAAATCCTGACTGTGATTTGGTACAAGTCCTGGGTTTTGGGTTAGTCTCCCAAAAAGTTTTCAGACTAGTGCTGTATTATCCCATCTTCTACTACAACTTCTGTGATACGCCACCAAGTCAACCAGAAAATGGTTCTAGGCTATGACTCTTGGCAATGCTTATTGCGCATTGTTATTATCGTACTTTTCCTGGCACTTCCATCTCCTCCAAACTCCCTGTAGCATCCTTAATTCCCCAAATACAGGACATAAGCTGCTTAATAACTCCCGTTTGCTTTTTTTATTGGTCGTACAGCAGAAGCTTTCCTTATGAGATGTACTGACACGACCCTAGATAGGAAAGATATTTACCAGTTTCTTACAGTTCTGCGGCAGGAGGTGATCCAGCTGGCAGCGGTACCCGAAGTCCATCTCAGCTCCCAAGTGACCCCAGCTTCCTGCGGCTAAGCCTGATGCACCGCAGGCGAGCTGAGCGCAGGCTCCGGGGCGATGCAGACACCTGCTTCATAATTCAGACTCACTACAAATTCAGACAGTTCCGGCTTTCTCGATACAGCCAGGACTCCACCCCACGTACTGCCAGCACTCCTGCAGGCCAGCCTCGCAGCTCACAAGGGAGTGGGACAATACCTTTGCAGTGAGTCACAGGCTGTCTAAAACTAAGCAGAACTAGAAGAAAAGAATAGACAGCGCTAGGAATTTCTGTAAGACACACTAAGACAGGCAAAAACAAGGCAAGAGAGGTAAATGACAGGGCATTTCTACCTGTAGGACAGCTGCATTCCTAACCCTACTGATTTTCAGCTAGTTACTCAGCTCGGAGGGACACAGCCACTTGGGTAACAGGCTATTTTTGTCTTATTGCAGGTGACAAGTGAAAAAGCAGCAGCACATGGGATCATGTTGCAGATGGAAGCCAGATCTGCTCTCAGTAGCTTCTTTCCACAAACTTTCTTGCGCTCCGAGAAGCACAAAAGCTCTCAAATATAACAGGGAAAATTCAAGAAGGAGTTCAGGTTATTACATTACTGAGATCTGCAGGACGGCTATGTCTGTCACTCAGTCACCTACTCCAAGAAATACAGACACAAAAATTCCATAAAACATGGTACAGTTAAGGATACTATGAAGAAAATCTAGAGCAACCGTCTCCTCCCATTCCTTAAAAAGATATCATACTTTAGATCTACCACATCTCACCCAAGTGAATCTTCATTTGGGATATCACTGACCCTGGCTAATATCGCTGGCTTAAGCAATGTTAAATCCCCACATCGAAACAAGATAAAACCATGGAATTAATATACACATCACTCACTGAATTTCTCTGCAGACTGTGCAGTGAGAAACACGCACACACAGTACACCAGACTTACGTCTTCATCCACAGCCAAGATAACAATACATTCTTAGCCAGATTCAGTGCAACTTCTTCCCTTCTTTCAGATCTCATTTTTCTTTTTACATGAAGACTAGCAAAAGAAGCCCTCTGCTTTCTGCATTCTAGCAAATTCTGTTCTTCCCCTTGTAGTAACAATATTTAACAAAGCTTTCATTACCTTTCTCCCCTCTTCTCTCTCAAATGAGATCAGAGATGTCCAGCAGCTACATCTTAACTTTGACTGCAAGCTCTTTAAGGTAGTCCAGTCTCACTGGCAGAAGAGCACCTAGCACTTGTGTTACCAAGAAAGCAGACGCACCTTCATATTTCATACACTGAACTTGCTGCGGATTATCCCTTCCCTTCCCTTACACAATTCCCTCCCCATATCTTATCTAACTTATATAAAACACACACAGTGAACTTCATCACCCAAAGGTTAAAGCAGAAGGAAAAGTATTCTGTTAAAACTGCTCTGCGGTCATTGGCCAAATACCATCAAGCTGGTTCTCCCCATATAGGTCTTGAAGGAGTTGTCTTTTTGGAGCTTACGCAAACAGCTCACAGTTCTACTAGCAGCTGAGCTAGCTACCACATCTACGTAAGCGCCATTAATTTTTGGCTAGACACGCCACAGCCAAAAGTCCTTTCCAGCAGCGAGTTGTGCAAACCAGTAAAGCATGGTGGATAGCCCCATCCAAGGCTGCAAAGCTGCTGTAGCTCCTGGAAGCAAGGCTACCCCTTTTCCTCCCTGGCTCCGCTCTGCTGCAGTCAGTACAAGCTAAGAACACCAGACCACGCAGGGGTTCTGCTGATTCAGTACCTTGGGAGAGGCCTGGGCAGAGTCCAGTGCATTGCAGATTTCGGAGGACTAAGGCACACGTAAGCACCCGTGACTCATTAACCAAGCAATGCGCAAGCGTTAGCCATAGATCATAAACCCAGAGCCACAGCCGTCAGTAGCCTCATGTCTACTCTAGCATGTCAGTCCAAAAACCAAAAAAAAATTTGGTTTTGTAGTCTAGATGGGCCCGGGAAAGACGAGTTTATCCAAACCAAGAAGTTCCTGACCTGTAGCCCCCCAGTTCAGGCTGCTGGGACAGAGGGGATGCTGCCAGGCTGATTCATAGCTGAGATTTTACTGTCACAGCAGTTCTGTCCTTTCTGGCTTGTTAAGCTCAGGCTCCTCCTTTACCAGGACTTTGAGGGATCTATATAGAATCTCCTTCTGGACATGCCCCTTTCCTTTCTTCCAAGGCCAGAGCACCTATTTGTACATCTTTGCCTCAAAGCAAGAGGCAAAGTGTCAAAACAGGGTCTGCTGCCTGCACAGCTTCTCCTCACGTCTGAGCCACGTTAGGGAGGTTTACATTTTGATGCCCACTACTGCTCAGTCAGCCACTCACCACAACAGCCAGAGAACTTCAGAAGAGTCCCATGCGCCTCTGGCTGAAGTTGTCCCCATCCTCGATGCTGAGAGATGCTCACCATGCACCACCAAAGCATGCAGGGAGATGTGAAAATCAGGATTATTATCAGCATGTTATCTGGCCTTCCTATCTGCCCAAGGAGGTGAGATGCACATTGTGACACCCAAGCTGGTGAAAGAGCAATAGGATGCCTGCAACACGACTAGGGAAGTTACCCTCAGATGCTCCCCAGAAGCACATCTTCCTCCCCACATTTGCCCTGCCCAAGGTTGCTTGTACCGAAACAGTGCCAGACATCGCTCCTGCACCTAGCTTCATTCTCAGCTGGCTTCTCAGGTGAATAAAGCCTGCATTTAGCAAAACTTGCCATGGGCTACATCTAGCTGCACAAGAGAAAAAGACTATCATCCCTTGTAAGATGCATTTCAATTAGTCATGCAATTAATCACCGCAATATTCTAGACAAGCTAAGAGTCTTGCATCTTAGCTGCTTCCCTTGTAAAGAGGTATAATAGTAGACCCACATCACCAGGGGAGAAGATCTACAGGAAGGCTCGAGTGAAAAAGATTCAAACCCCATTTTCAGTAGTGTAAAATTCGGTTACTCTAACTCCTCTTACCAAAGCCTTCTCTTGTCCACTGGGTGAAGGATTCTTATTTCAGGGAGAAAGCTGCTTCAGGCAGGGTGGGCATAGTTTTGATGCCTGGTTACTTCTACAATACATTCAAATGCAAACAGAAAAAAAATACATAAAACCGAAGGCTCAAATTAGAGTCCCACAGTTGTATAAGCCCCTTCAGCTGAGTCTGTCTTTGGAAACAAAACAATGGCTCATGTGTTATTAACTTCTCTCTGTTTGCATTAAGAGATGGTCTGTACCAGTTACTGGAAGATTAGTGGTGTTTTACCTTCAAAAAACAAGGAAACACAGACTTGCCTACAAAATGGACTAGCAAGGTTCATCGTATGCTCAAAATAAGATCCCAGACAGACAAGGAAAACTGGTGAGGAGAAGTCCTCTCCATCCAGCTGTAGAGAACAAGCAGAAATAACTGTTTTATAAAAAGGAGGATTGCCATATTTTCAGCAAGAAAGCACTGATGTTTTGTTTCTCATTTAACCAGATTTCTTCCAAGGCCATAGCATAAGTGAGTGTAAGGAAAAGATTTTTTCAAAATCTGTACTAAAAACCCGCTAGCTCCTCCACGCTTTGAGACAAGGTACATGCAGTGAGATGTCGATAGGTCAGGACAGAAAAAAGCGCTCTTCTCTTTATTGATATGAAATCTGCTATTGTGTCATTTACATTATAATCCTGTCCATCCTCCACGACACAGAACAGATCGAAACAGAGCAAACTATTAGAGAATACGTCTGGTCAGCTAGCAGCAATTGACAGTTCATAAGCTACTGTTTTCAGAGGAGTTTTTCCTTCCCTGCTCTGATCAAACTCCCTCCCTCCTAAAGCTTACCCATAGTTCTATCTAGATAGATGGTTTTGTCAGCGTTTTTAAGTGAGAAAAAAATGTTTAAAAGCCCCACAAAATCACAAAACTAGTTGTAGAGAATCTCAATCTGAAGTCAAAGGGACAAAGCAACAAGCATCCCTAGCATTACTCCACCAGAATCAGGGATGTTGCCCAAGCAGTGACTTTAGCCTCATGTTACTGCTCCAACAGCACTCACCCCTCAAATATATATTTTTTTTTTGGTGCCTCAGCTTTCTGGAGCTACTTAAAATAGGTCAGTTAACTTTCTCTTGGGGGGGGGGGGCGGAACACAATGTGAGATGACAAGACAGAAACGTGGTCACCAGACCTGCCTGCACTCAGCATCCTTGGGTGAGATGCAGAGGGCAGCAAGTAGGAGGAAAGAAAAAAAAAGGAGCCTCATTATTTAAGAATCCTTTGCCCCTCTTACCCTGTTTGGAATTTAGACTGAGTAGGTTATGTCTGAGCCCCGAGCCAACAGTTTCACAGTGCACATGGCTTTGTTGCATTCATCAGGCCTGAAGCAGAGTCCTAGATGCAACCCCATCTACAAGATACGTTACTCTGTTAGACTACGAGTTCTTCAAAGAAGAGAAGAGCTGCAGTCTGACCTATGTGGAGTACTGGAACTGTCAGTGTTAAAGGGTTAAGGCCCAATCTGAAACACCCTGCAGCTGCCTGAAACTGTAAATACATGTGCAAGCTAGCTCCTTGCTGGAATGGTGCACCTTCAACATTACTGGTTGCCCATACCATCAATGGTAGAAGCAAAGTAGTCACTAGAAGGGAATGGAATTCATCATCACCAAATATTACATGTTTACTTTCAGGTCCTGCAAAATGCCCTGTCATATCTCTGGTCTACCAAACAAAACAAAAGCACCTCACACCACTTAAAAATTATGAAGCCAGTAACTATCAACCAAACTCACCCTCAGCAGGTGGAAACTCCAAAACACTCTGGCATATGCACAGCAAATAAAGTATCAAAACAGACTGTACAGATGAGAGGTACGTTGCTTACAAATAAATACATTTTATATCAGAGATATAAAGGGTAAGCATGAGTGGACCTGTCTTCAAAATACAGAAGAAAGCTTCATATCCATTCACCCCACCTGCTCTGCTGAGATGCCCCTGAAAGGCAGCAGGGGAAATCGTACCAAACCCCGAGCCCAGATCTGTGCTGGTGTGGCCAGTTAGCTCTAATGGACTTGTACGTACTTACCTCTGATCTGAAATGACTCCTAGTGTCTTTTTCAATTCTTATCTGAGCTAGCCCTTCCTAAGCAATGGAAAGGCCCTCTCCTACGTAATGTAAGTTATCTAGATAATAGATAATCCCACTGGCAGTTTGTACCAACACCTGAAACCTCATGATAAGCAGGTGAGTGATGCACAGGGCACCCAGATGCAGGTAAAGCCAAGCTTTGCTTTGCCAGTGTTCAGGAAGAGCGAACAGGGGCAGTGGTGAACAAAGCCAAACACAGCTTAACAGCCCTCTTCCCCCCTGTGAGCATCAGGTGATACCAGCATTTGAGCTATATTATTTATCCTTTCTATTAAGCCAGGTAACAGTACTGGAAATAGGATGGAGAGGACAGTTTGTGCTAAGCATAGCAGAAGGGGATAGCTGCCAGCTCTTTGCAAAGAGCAAAGAAATTAAGCATTCGCCTTCCGTGTTCCCCTATGTAAATGCTAGACATGACGATGAACCAGAGTGGCTAATACCACACGAATTCAGTTACCTGGTCTCCTGGATGCAGAAGCTGGACAACTAACTTACCAGAATCACTTACTGCTCACTAGACCCAAGCTGCTAAGCAGCATCCTCAGCTTTCCCTGTCCAGCTGCAGCACGTTCAGACAGTGTGAGCACACAGCTGCTTTTTTGGGGGCTATTACTTTCTGGGATCCCTCAAAAACTAGATACCGGTATCCCCAATTCCAGTGTGCATTTGTGTAGGAAGGGCTTGAAGGAAGGGGGCTACTGAAACGGAAAGGAAGGAAAAGGAAACACCCTTTACCCCAACATGACAGACGAGCAAGGGCAGTTACTGTAACCCTCTCCTACATGACATTCAAGACCTCCGAGAGCTTACCTAGCCGTACATTTTTGCACAGCCCACCACCACCTCCCACAGCCCCACTCAGGCACAGACAGGCTCTGCAGAAAAGCTGGCAGAGAGTACAACATAGGCAGATACACACAGTACATCTGCAGGCACAAGTACAAACACACAGAGACTGCACTTACCTGAAGAGACAGAGAAGGTGAGAAAGGCTCCAGTGTAGCGGACTGCTGCTGGGGTCCCTCAAGGAGGTCTCGGCAGCAAAGCAGCTGCAAATCGCAGAGGCAGATCCTCTTTGATCCACTCGGATCCCTGTGATCGCAAAGACAAAGGCAGGCTCAGGCCTGAACAAGCCCAGACAAGCCCAAATAAAGCCTCTTCCTGAGCCTGCCCGCTCACGAGAGAAGCCAGCCCTCTGGAAGTCAGAGCTAGGTTCCCCCGCCGGACTCCCGTGGCCCGCAGGCTGCCGAGAGGTCAGCACACCCCACTTTGTGACAACACAGGACCTCGTTTCTTCCGCTGCGACATCGCAGATTTCAGCGAAGCTGAAATACGCTGAACGGGAGCACTTCAACTTCAGCACACTTGTGCCAGGGCTGAATTCAAGCTATTTCACTGAAAGAAGCCCACATTAGGAAGAATGCGAGATTTCTCCAGGATTCTTCCTGGCAAAGGAATGTAACCCACAACTTTGCAATCACATCAGAGGCTCCAGCAATTGGAAAAAGCGAATTGGCAAAGGAGACATGCTGCAGCAAGGACGTCAGCAACCCATCAGCGCAGGACCCCGGGTTTGAAATGCACACACCATCAAACCCATCCGTCAGGGTCTGAGGCTTTCCTCCCGCCAGCCCACGCAGCTTACGTCCACCCATCCCAAATACGCTCCCCCCTCTCCCCCCAACACTAATTTTGTTACAAATGGTAGGGTTGCGGAGGGAGGCTAAGGCACCTCATTCATTCTCCAGAGAAGCACTTATTGTGCACACAGCTAATTAATAACGAGCCCTTCAGAGACAGAACTGCAGCAGCCTCCTCCCCACTCACACAATGCAGATATTTTTCCTCTCCTTTGTATCAGTGAGTGCTCACATTTACTTTTCTTAATAAAGCTGCAGGGCCAGATTCCAGTTTCAGCACAGCACAAGCTCAGAGCAACCCTAATGCCTTACTGGATGACTCCACTAGTACCTATTTGAGAAAGTAAAGAATTTGGCCCATTAAATCCACCCATGATAACAAGAAAAAGCCTGCACAAAATGAAACCACGCATGCATGTTTTGGGGTTGTGGTTTTTTTTTTTTTGAACAGACTTCTATACAGACCACCCAATTCTACAGCATTTTTCAACCAACAATTAATAGAGCCCCTCTGAAGTTTCCAGTGCCCACAGAGACGAGGCTAACTTACACGGAGACTGTCCTCTGCTGCAGCGGCAAATGGCACTTCCCTCCTCTGCTTTCCTCCAGGTGCCCTTGCTTCCCTGCCATGATGGGAAGATGCAGCTGGGGGAAGAAAAGGGGGTCCGGATGCACAACATGACAGGGCTGAGTGGGATATGACAGCTCCAAAGCATTCTTTTTTTAAATACATCCCCATAAAAATATTTTAGAAATAAACCAGCCCTATGCACAGACTTCCCTAAGCTTGTACTACAAGGGGATGAGCCTTCACTCCTTTCCCGCACGTCTTCCACTTGGGAAGGATGCAGAGCAGAATCCCCCTGGAAAGGGGTGTGAGGTATTGAACAGCGTTAACAGCAACAGGCAGCAAGAAGGGCTAGTTCTGCATTTGCTCACAGAATTCATCAGGGCTCTCTTACTTCACGGGGCTGAGGTTTCCACCTTACTCAAACTTCTAAACTGACAGCTTCCAAGTAAAATAATAAAAAAACCTAACCAAAACCCAATAACTTCTGAACACCCTTTCTTTTCCACATTAGACAGTGGAGAGCTCTCTGCAGCCCAGGAAATCCCATCATTTTCCCACGCAGCACCCTTCACAACTCCCACCTCCTAACACCAATTCAGAGTTTGATGCAGAGGTTGGCTGATTTGGTACAAATAAGAAATATTTCAAGTCTCCGGTCTTCGAGTCTCTGCACTTCAGTTTATACAGGAAACAAATGTAAAAGCTACCACATTAAAATACAAAAGGAAGCGTGCAAACCATGTTCAGTCCAGATGGTAAATTTCCTATCATCTCTGCCTTTAAGCTAATAGTTTCCACCGTTTATATATGAAATAACAAGAGGTTACTTGCTGAGGTAGCCACAAATGGCAACTGATTGTATCCCTAACTTAGGAAGTGCTGCAAACACCTAAGTTTTCACAAAACGCCAAGTGCCCCCCACCTAGTAACAGTCGCTGCTCAGTAAGGGCTGGTTTTGATAAGCCATCCAAACAGAAAACGCAGCAGTCAAGAGGTCTGATCAACTTGGGAAGAGTGACCGTATGAAATGCGTGTACACGTTGGTCACGCTGAGCTAGTGTACCGCAGCACAGCCCTGACATTGCTCAAGAGATCAAGCAGGTCTGCAGCCTCTTTCCAGAGAGAGATGTTTAATATTTTCGTGGTGGAACTTGTATAGTTATACACAGACATTCACCCTCGTGCGTGCCAACAACGGACGACAGCACAGAGGCATCAGTGAGTACAGCTGTTTTGACAGCCACCATTTGGGCTAGCAAAGTGAAGAGATGTGCCAGAGCAGCCCTTCGGCGCTGAACTGAGGAAGTCTGTCACAGAGGAGGAGAAATGGAGTCGGTGACTCAGCTATACTCTACCCACACAGACCTGGATGAGAGACGGCCCTTTAAACTGGGTGTTTCTGCTGATGCTGGATTTGTTCCTATGGCCATCGCTTCTCATAGCTGCCTTCTCTTCCTCCCCATATAGTGCAGGGCTCCTCTTAGATCATGCTCTGGCCCTGAAAAACAGAAAAAGCCAGAGTAAAATGAACATGTCCCCCAACATGGCGTAAAAGGCAACAATAACTGGAAAGGTGGCCTGAAGGAACCAGGTTGCACAGGGACAGCTTGGATGAATTTCTACTCTCGTGTTCATGAAGTTACTTCTTTTCCCCCACTCGTGTTGGGCTTTGTGATCCCCGCCCTCTTCAGCCCGAGCAGCCGTACATCCTTGCAGCCTGCAGCATTGCTGCTTGCCTGAGTAGGGACGCTCCCCAGCGCACAGGCTGCGGCACAAGAGGAGGCTCCCCCGGCGTGCACCTGCGGCCGTGCCAGTCTCCGCGCTTACACTGACACTGTACGTGGCTTCCTTTGGGTTGGCCTTACGGCATCACCACAGGTTAGGGCATGCCTGGAAGCTCCCTTTACAAGCAGGGCTTGAAGCCAAATGCTTGAGATTTGCCAAGCATGGGTCGGTATTAGTCTGACAGACCCCAAGCAGATTTAATGGCTGGAAATACGCTCCTATTCACTGTTGGGCACAACCACCACAGGACCAAGCGGATTTTTGCCATTTCCCAGGCAACTGAGACTTCACAGTTGAGCAGAGATGAAGCTGAATGACCTTGTTAAATGCACACATTTGGAAGCCAGCAATCCAAGGCTTCCTACCGGCATGCTGGCACCATGACTAAACAGGTTTTCTTGAAGAAGGACTGGCATCCTGCCATACAAGGGACAACCGCTGCCTTTAACCTGCACGAGCTGTCACCACTTCAAAACCATGATCCCATCCAAAGTTCATTAAGGATGGGGCTCACTGATGAAAGCTCTCCAGAGCACAGAAACAACTAGCAGCCGAGCTACTCTTGCTGCAATTGCAGTCAGCTTACTCTCTTGCTGAGCATTTGGGGCTCTACTGACACTTGGGGAGCACTTGAACGCGTCTCACTGATAATGTCCTTATTGCTAAACCAAGCTGCCTTCAGACATGACCTGTAACAGGGCAGGATGCTCTTCCCAGAGGGGAGTGCAGGATGCTGCTGCTTGTTCTTTACAACAGCAGAGGAAGGCACAAGAGCCAGTGGCTAAAAGCCAACACCAGAGGTTCAGCTTAAACTAAGCAGAGAAAGTGCATTAGGGACTGAAACTCAGTACCTGGACAAATGGTGGATTATTTTATCTTCAAATCAACGTGAATCACCTTTCTGACATTCTGGTTCAGCCCAGCAATCTAGTAGACTGAATTAATTATCACTGCTTAGCAGTCAGATTCCTTTAGTAGATCACTTCTGTCCTCAAGCTCTAGGGAACTATGATCTGAATGTGAGTTTACTTTAACTCACATATTACCCTCCTTCACAGTTATCCTTAGTCAGTGTCATGCACTAGTTAAAAACCTGTATTGTGTGCAGATATTAGCAGTAGGTTTTAATGCCAGATGAGACAGAGAAATACACATGCACAGAAAAATTACCTACTATCTTCACTGAGAGTCAGCTTGTTGATCTCCATCCTGCAGCCAAGGCATCATGACATCAAGTTAGCACTTTACCTACCAACGGTAAAAGAGTATTCTCAAATAATGTGGAGGAAAACAGCAGTCTCAGTGCCTCCTTTAAGGTCCCAACCACTCCCCATCCATTCCAACCCCTTCCCCTCAATGGTACCACTATGGAGGCAAATTCACCGAATCACAGAAGACCTCAAGATGGAAGGGACCCATAAGGATCATCGAATCCAACTCCCTGCTCCTCGCAGGACTACCTAACACAAAACCATATGACTGAGAGCATCTCTTAGCTACTAATAGATTCATGAACACCTATGCAAACCATCACTCACAAGTCACTAGTATGTGACTTCTCTTTAACTTACAGATGGCAAAATTCTTGGTAAACAGGAAAAAATTCAGGCTTTCCCCAAAATACATGTTTCTAGATTTCCTTTGCAAGGGCAGATAAGCAGAGGACTTTGTAGCTATCCACTTGTAATGAGCAGAGGATCCAGTTACCTTAATTGCAGCAAAGTGGCCTGTTAACAACAAACAGAAATACTGTATGTACAACATCAGTTACTGTGTTCATGATTGTATTTATTATAGATAGTTTGTGCCTACTCAACAGGCCCTTTTACCTTGCATCACGAGCATTTCCCAGAGCCAAATAAAACATGGCTGAAACAGAGGCCAAGGTCTTCATACAAACCTGACAAACCTCAATAACCTGTTTAACATCTTCCATTGTGGAAATACCTTAGTTAGCGTCTAAGTTGGGAAACTTTAGCACCAAGCGAATGTGGAAGGCATCCAACTGCAGTGTCATATGTTTGAACAAGTTCCCTTAGCTTAGCTAAGGGAATGCCATGCTTCAGCAGAGCTGGATTAACTGTCCGTGTGTACAAGCTCATAGCCTGAGTTAGCAGGAGATAGCACAACAAATATCAGCTCACACTGAGGGCGCATTAGCCTGAATCAGCTACCTCCCATATGCCATCGTGTAAGAGTATGAAGGCACGTTTCACCTACCAACTCAAGATACATGATTGGGGTCTAAGCTTATCATTACTTCACTCCTGCAGCTAGCGCTCTGCTCAAGGTTTTACTTGCAGCACTAGATGGACAAGGGCTGGAGACTAAGACACATTAACCACCTGGAACTTGAACATAAGCATACGAGAAGTTCTCAGGCTGCTAGAGGAGCACAAGCTGTCATGAATCCACTGACTTGAAAACTGAGATGCAGGTCCAGCTCTCCTCAGCTCTTCTGCAGATACTTTCTCCCCAGGCTGTCTTCTGGCAAGACTGCTGCAGACATGTGCCTGTACACGCATGCTTTGTAGAGGCTAATTACAATTAATGAGATGGGGACAAAGTCTCTTCAGCTGCATAGGTGTAAACACAGAGCAAAGTGACTAGCATCAGTGAGTATACTCAGCAAATGCTTAGGTTGCTCCCATTCATCTCGCAAATCTGAGTTACCACTTTCACAGCCACATGAAGGACCCAGATCTCTCTAATCCTGAATCTAGTTTCTGTAGCGTTCGGTTTGTTCTTTAGCTGTCACATTCTGCAAGCACACTTGTCAATGATGGACTTTGCTTTTGCTTCACACTTAAGGAGAGAGTAACTGGAAAGAATGCTGACGATCTGGCAACAAGACCAGAGGAGCCCTGAAGAGACACGAGTCTCTGCAGAGTTCAGCGAGCCTTCCCAAATCCCTGCACTGCTGGCAGGTTGTCAGCGATCCTATGTGGCCCAGGCTGCTGGCAGCAGTCTGGCTATGTTTATATCACACCACAGTTGCCCAACAGAGGTGTTGTGTTTGAAGAGAAAAGTATTCAGTGAAGATGGAGGGAATAAAATAAATAAATGTATTAATAGGCACTTCTGAGGATTTGTGAAGGCATATTTTGCCCAAGGGAGAAATAAGGAAAGACCACCTCACAGGTAATGCTCTAATATACAAGCTACCCCTGCACACCACATGCTAATTAGCCTCCCCCATCAGCACACAGCAACTCGGGTCCCATTCCGTTTCCTACACTGCCTCTGACTAAACAGAGAAAAACCCATTTAGACATCACCAAAAGCATCATCTCCCAGAAGCTCCTGGTCTCCAAGAACACTGGCAAATTCTCTCCTGAGCCATTTTGTGGGTACAACAGCCTCTGAACATTTCCCCTTTTTGCAGAAACAGGAAACAGAAGCAGAGGAATTAGCATAAGGAACTGCACTAATTCAAGCACAGAGCAAGGGATGATGTTCCAGGCAACTGAGTGCATTTCCAGTGACGACTGAACCATCTGACTGCTCAAACTGAAGTACCTTATTCACTCTGATAGTCTGGTTGGCCTTGCTCAGACATGTACCAGGTTGCACGAACAGGATTTTACTCTCTCAGTAAGATGCCCTCTCCCTGCTGATCAGACAGAAACGAAAGCAGGGACACATACACCCCACATGCCCATGCTGCACAGGAGATGGCATCCAGCAGTAACTGCTAGGTGTGGGTACACCTCAGCAATTGCCAGAGTCTGCAGCTGCCCTGGTTTTCTAACTTGTAGACTGGGGTACTTGTGGAACAGGACTTGTACCACCGATGGACTGAGACACACTTAAGTTCATCAGGCTGCAAAAGCCCAAAGTTCAAGCACTTTGACATACACACTTCTTTTCTGCAGTGCAAAAACCTGTCCCTGTAGTCTCAGGGAAAAGAATGCTACAGAGGACACAGCAGCCACATTACTCCTCTAAGAAGCAGACACCTCTTCAAACAGCCATTAATCTCCTCCTGGGCTGCGTCACTCCTCCCCAACGTCACACCCACTCAGAGAGCAGGGCCCGGATGGCACAGGGATTCTGTCTATCAGGCGATGGAACAAATAGAGAGCGGCAAGCTGGAGCCCCAGCTTCAGATAAAAAAAGGCAAGATGACAAAAGACAGACTTTTGTACTAAAGTCACGAGAGCAAAGAGTCACAAGAAACTTAAATAATTCAGTCTGCTCCCCTGGGCTGAGTTAGGGCTAGCTACAGTTCACCAAGTTCATCCATCAGCATTTCCACCAGTATTTGACGTACCTACCTCAGAAAAGCAGGGTCTCCATCTATCTTTTGCATGGCTTTGCCTCTTAAAGAGAGGGAAGATGCTTCCCAATTCACTCATTCAACTAATCTCTCCAAAGGCACAGACCAAGCCTTAGCATTTGCTCTGTCAAGAATGCAGTAGGGACTGAACTAAGAATAGTACCTAAGGTGAAGGACAGCTTGCTAGTAGGATTAGCTGGTGCAATTACAGGTAATAAATCCCTGCTACTCAAAGGCTTTATCGTTAAGCAGCCTCTCCTCTTGGTGAGGTGTTGTGGGCTTTTGTTTGTTTGTTTTTAATGGCACCAAGGCTGAAGGAGCACAGAGCAGCCGAAGGCTGCACGACTGCCGCTGGGCGTGCTTCTGCCTCCCTCTGCCAGGAGGCAGCCAGGCAGTGGACCCGCAGAGGAGACACCTTGTCCTGGGAACAAGGTACCCTGACCTCCTCTAACCTGAAGTGGAGAGACATCCCCACCCAGGGCCTCTGCAGGCACCCAAGGTCACAGGGCTGCAGCCGTAAGGAGGGGTGCAGATGGAAGAGTCTCCTATAGAGGCATCGGGGAGAAGCTTGTCGCATTTTCCCTACTAGTTCACAGGTGGAGACAAAGGGTCACTCTGGTCAATCAGTTTAAGAAAACTGGGCTTTTTGTTGTCGGCTTCCCTGCCCGCCAAATGCCCGGACTGCGGGTGTTCTTATTTTGTTGCATGCTTCACATCTGTGGAACCAATAGACTCTTCAGCAAGAAAAAGGGTCAAGTTCAGTTGTCTCCCATGCAGAGCTGCCTACACGGGGAAGCCTGTGCAGCAGCAAGCATCCACCTTTGCACCCAAGGAACAGTGCAAGGCTGGCAGAAAACAGACAGCTCTGTTAGCCTGGCCACGCTTTCTCTACCACCGCTGCAACCCCTTGACTCCTCTTGAAATGACTGCCATGGCAAGAAATACTTGTTCTAATCCATCCTTCTCCAAACTCCCTGCCTGTTCCTGCCTAGTGAAAAGCAGCTTTGAACCCATTGAGATGGCACTGCACAGAGCAGTCATCAAGAACAGAACTGCAGCAATTCAAAGCTTTAGAAAACATGCACGCACAAGTCTCCGCATCCCTCCTGGCTGCTACTGCAGCCCTTCAGGACATAGCAGGAGAGTGTGGCAGAAAAGGCCAGCTTTAAATCAAGCTACACAGGCACACAACTGCCAGTTCTGTGCTCACAGTTCAAGTGGCTGGTTTTAAATGTGCCACACCAGTTGTTTATACAACTAAACACACCAACATTGCCAGTAACAGGGCTTAGAGTTAAGAGCTTTGTTACCAGAAACACTCATCACATGTAAGTCTGGATCAGTTTCTTAAAATAGAAAGTCTGAAAACAAACATCAGCTAAAGATTAGTATCTTGAATGCTACCTACCAACAGAAATACATTCATCACATCATGCATTCAACCTCTGTGTTATACAGGAACGGTCAGAATCAAAACAATTGACCACTGCAAGGTTTTTTCCCACATCTGAGGTCTCCTGCGAACTTTGCTTCTCCAGTGCTAAGCTCTCAGTTCACTAGCACCCCAAGGACCTGCACAGAAGGTAATCTAAGCAAGTGTCCCCTCTCCTCTACCTCAGTATTATGACTGTGGCATAAGGAGTTAAGCTAACAGTTAACTTTGAGTTGGAAAGCCTTACCACACTCTCTTGCAACTCCTTCCAGAGCAAGGTGGCCAAATTCTGCTCGGCTAGCAGGTTGTGCTGCCAAGAGGTCCGGCCTGGAGGCAGAGTAGCAGGATGCCCCTTTACGAGCACTCCTCCGAGTCCTCCGCCGGCTGTGGCCAGCAGCCCTGCAACTGGCCTGTAGACCAGTGGGGTCTTCCACTCTTGGGTTGCCACTTCGGGTGTAATTCTCCTAAGAGGGGCAGAACAGACCATCTGACAGGGTGGCCTGCAGGTCACAGTCTTCCTCTGCAGGAACAGTGTATTTGTTGGGGGGCCAAAAAAAAGGCTATTACCAATTGAAAAGCTTTAATCCCTAGTAGATAAGAACATGAACTGCCCTTTATCTTACTGCTTGCCTCAGGGTACAGTCCAGATACTTTCCTCATGCTGCAACAACAACAATCCAAGGATTACCTGCGCTGCATCGCAGTTAGCCATCTCTTCGATCTACACTTCCTTTCTGTCACCACTGCTGCTACATAACATGCTACATCTGTCATTTTAGTCCCCAGAACATTATAACATTCTGGCTGAGGCAACTGCAGAGTGGATGCTGCAGTGGTGGCCTGTCACCCAAGTCCAATTCACCTACTGGAGCCTTGCCATTTCCTCATCGTGACTGTTACCCGAGTCGGTACAATAAGCCCCTGGGGACATGCCTACACACAGTACCATCCCTCATTGCAACTGAAGGACATCCAGGAAAAGGACACTGCATTCTACTCACAGGCATAAGGCAATGGACTTGGCCAACTCAATTGCTAAATGATTGGGGAGGGGAGAGAAGCAGAGTACAGGGGTTGGCTGTCATAGTGCTTGCAGCAGCATCTTTCAGTCGTGTGCCGTCCGTCGTCATCCCCCCCACCTTCCCTGCAATGCCCTTCTTTGCTGAAGAGTTTTCAGACAGGGCTTTTGCTGCAGTGCATCAAAGAGCGGGTGACTTGCCAGCAAACCACAAAGTGTTCCCTCCTCTTCACTTCTCCCCCATCCACCCCAGGCACACTAGCTGGTGCTTGGTAATCGGACACTGCATGACTGCCTAGCCTGTCTGCAGGACTGAGCCTTCAAGGAGGAGCAGGTCTTATCTGCACCACCCCTCCTTTAAACTCCTCCAGGTATACACAAGGATCCTGCTCAGTTTTACCCTCTGTGTACCATAACCACATTTATACAGCTTCTCTGCAGAGCACTTTTGCCTCTGCCCTGAAGCACGCTGATTTTACTAGCTCTATAAGCAAGGCAGCCTCAGAGCTAAGAATATTTTCTGGCATTCAGCCCCAGGTCTGTCTCCTCAAGACTGCAACCCAGGGTTCTAACTTGCATGCTTTTCCACAGTCCAGGTTAATGCTGAGATAAGCTTCAGTGACCAGCTTCCTCCTGCCCTTCGGTTCAAGGGTATTTGCTTCAGGCCCCTCTTTGCCTAGAGCAGTTCAAACGTTGCTCTCTGAAGCACAGCAGGCAGTCTCAAGCACTTCCACAAACTGCAAGGGAGACAGGTTAATGTTGCATGTTCTGCCACCGAGAGCGCCACTGCATTAACACGACAACTTCTGTCAAAAAAATAAAGTGTTCTTTCCTATATGTAAAGGTTCACTCAGGTATCCCCTGGGAGAAGGTACGTGTGGGGAAGCATTTCTGAGCCTGGGAGCTCCACAGGAGCCAAAACTCAGCACATTAGGGATGACCTCAACCAGCAACTTTCTCCCTCACTATCCCCGGTCTGACAGTGACCTTCAAAGTTGAAAATGGCTCTCCACATAATTTCCCTTCGTTTAATCAAATGGTACATAATCAGGCAACTCTCCACCTTTTTTGATGACAGGACTGGCAAAGGACTCATGACTGATACTAAATTACAATCCACTGATATTTTAAACCTAAAAATTTCACCAATAATTCAAGGTCAACAGCTAGTTCAAGGCCATTTCCATGCTTTTCTTGAATATAATAGGCTCTTGTCTTGAGCTTTCTGGGGCAGGGACCTTATTTTGTTTTCACAGGATTCAACACAACTTCTGCTGCTAAACCAACCGAAGGGCATCTTCAAGAAGCACATCCGCACTTAATTTTTTCTTTAAGACAAGAGCAGAGTACTGTCTATTCATCACAAGTAAGCATTTAAAATGAGGTAAGCTTCGCCCTCCGTTTATAAATGTACACAGTTAATTGCTGCAGAATATTGATTCAAATTAAAACCCATTTAGATTTGCCAAATTTTAGTTCTTTCTCACTCAGCAGTAGGGACTCTCCCTTCTCAAAAGATCAGTTGTCTGAAAAGCAGAGGGAAGGCACAAGAAGGATAGCCGCATGGCAACTCCGCTGCAGCTTAGCTCTCCCAGCATAATTAGAAATTCTAAAGGCTGAGCTGAAAAATTACATCTTAAGGACATTTATGCCCAGGCATAGGGGTAGGAGAAAAAAAATATTAAGATTCTTGGCACATGGGAATTCCTGTGTTCACGTGTCAGACAGGGATGGGCAGAAAGCAATTTACAGCAGCTGGTAAGGTTTTTTTAATGCATTGGTGCATCACATCACACAGACAGCCAACGATTTCCCCCACCCCTTGCACTCCTCATCACTCTGGATTCTGCAGCAAAAGAGCCAACTGGAAGAATCTGCAGATGTTTTGCAAGAAGCAGCCTCTCTCCCTTGCTCTCATCCAAATGTTTCAGGTCTGTGAGAAAGTGGGCAAACTATTCAATGCTTGATATTTATTCAGGAAGGGAAAGCCTATCTTCCCAGTTCCTCACAGGAACAGGCATTACCAGTGACCCTCAGCTGGGGTTCAGTAGCAATTTTTAAATTCTCCTTTGTGTAAGAGACCCTTCTTCACATCATTTCTGTGTTTCTTCACACATAAAACCAGACCTCTTGGAAGGAAGAAACTTACTACAAGTGAGTTTGCTGCAGTGCGAGGTAACACCCATGGAGTACGTCATTCATTGAGGGGGGAGAAGCACATCTTAGCTTGGGAATAAGCTACATCCCTCCAGCCTAGTTTGCAGCCTGCTGCTGCACTACACTACATTTGCCTTAGCAGCACCAAAGGCAAGAGTTAAAACAAACTGTAGACATATCCAGACATTTAAAGCATACATGATGTGCCTTTTGCAGTGGGGCACCAGGCACAGAATCCATGACCTTCTCCAAAAATAGAAGCTGTCACTTCACCCAACCTTTCTTAACCATTTCTATACCAGTCACTGAAAATAGATGATGAGAGTCAGTAGCAACAAGCAAACCACCATTTCTGTCCTGCTCATTAAACATGCAGTGAAGCAGAGTCACCTGAGGCTCTGGTAGTAGTGCTGGCTATAACCACAAAGAATTTGGTATGGCGTATCTCTGTGCAAGCTCATGAGCCCCAAGAGCGGGCACTAGGAATAAACCTCCTTACATTTTATAGAGCTAGTACTTTCTCAAGACACCTTACTCTTATAAAAGACTCTAGCAGGAGTCCCAGGCAGCTCAAAATGTTAAAACTCACTCTGAAGTCAATATGGCAGCCAGGAAAAGATCCCTGCTTTCCAGATTGGAGACTGGTATTAAAGGAAGAAATCAGCTGAAATATGGTCTTTCAGACACAGTGCAGTCTAGACTTCAGCAGCAGTGAATCTATGCACTCAGGCTTTTCAGCACACCAGCTTATTCACACCGCCTGGATATCTATCTTGTTGGATTGCTGTAGGCACGGCACAGAAGTTTAAGGTGGTACTGGAGGTGCTATGAACTCCAGTTAAGATTTAATGGGTATGAGGATGCCTTCCCAGGTGCGCAAAGCAAGAACTGCTAGGGCAGCATAGGATATAAGAGGATTGATAGCATAAAGTCCATCCTCCCTCCCCCAAGCCTTGCACTCCGATTTATTTTGGCTTTTGCAACTTTTTCTCCCATTACTCAGCACTGAAGGGTTCTTTGCCCTTAACTTGCTTATAGCAGCATGTAATCAGTTATACTTCACCTGAACCGATTACCAGTACCATGACACTTCAATACAGGGACTATTTGAAATACACAAGTCTCAGATTTGGCTCATTTTTGTCTTCTATAATCGTTCTTATTTTTTTTATCTGGCAGACAGTCATCTTGCCAGGTTTGCAAGGAGACATGAAGAGAACCCTTTCAAGAGGCTCTCATGCCCACTTCTAGAAAGCAGAACTCCAGAGCCTGTAGCTGCTTCCCCACAGTTCCCATGCTTTCACCACTTGCATCACCTTCAGTGAAGTCTGTTCTCCTGTTCAATTTTAGAGCAGTTGTTTCTTTCTTAAGGCAGAGACCAATATGCTTTTATGCTGATTACCCTTCCCCAATGCCCATATGTTGGAACACCCTGTCACAGTCATCATCCCTCAGTCATTTTCATCAAGCCTGGTGTTAGCTCGGTTATTTTATTTTGTTCCTATTCTACCGGTTAGAATGGTTCTTCATAAATGCCACAAACTTATGCATAAATACTCTACAAATGAAATTAAGTCTCTTTGCTCATTAATACAAGGATGCAAGGAAAACAGAAGTATTAGTGGGCTGCATACAGTCTGCATCACAACCATTTGCATTTCAGTTACTTTAACTTGTGATTTACCTCCTGCAAAATTCCAGGTTTCGTCCTTACATTTATGACTCCCCTCGTGCCTTCAAGACTTGGAGCCAGAGCACTCTGACGGAAGATCTGGAAGTTTGATTGAATTTAAAGAATGACTTTGCAGTTGAAGGTGCCTAGGGGCTTGGCTCTACCATCAGCTTGCATTGCGTGACCTTGAGAGATCAAGCTTTGGTCCCAGCTCCCCTCCTCTGATGAGGATAACACTTACCTTTCCTACAGATCTGACTGACTTTTCTTAGTCCTTGTGCAAGCACGCGATAAAGAAGCCACCACAATTACAGACCTAATCAATGTAAACATACACTACTACTCTCAAATAAAGTTGCAGGCACAAGTAATTGCCTCAGCAGGGACAAGAACACCCTTCCTGGTGTCAAGAGACATGACTAGAAAAGGTAAGTCAAATATTTAGTCATTTCAGATGCTGCTAATGTCATCCAGCATCAACTCTACAGCAGCAGCAAGGATCTAACCTGGTCTGTGCTGTTAACAACTGAGTAGCTTCCCCCCCTCCCCAGAGACATTATATGAAATCCACCTCTACAGGGATTTCAGCACAGCTGACTTCACTGCTATTTCAACAGAATTTATGATTGCCTAAACTGCATTTTCCCCCTTGCCCCATTCATTCATACAGTTACCAAGACTCTGGAATTAGTAAGAAGCTACATTTCAATTAATAGAGATATTTTTATACCAGCAAAATGCAAGTTGCTAGCAGACGTTTATGTCCAAGTGAATTTTTTTCCTCTAGTTAAAAACCCAGTCCTCATGCCATTAACAAATTGCGGTTCAGACTGCACATTTGTCCTGAAAATGCAAGTTAAACTTCTGCAGGAAAAGGCTGTGCTAACACATTTCCAATGCAAATTCAGCTTTCAAAGGCTGCGGAAAGGTATTAATGCTTGGAGGTCATGAGACCACTTTTCTTAGATCCATAAAACACACTTTTTAAGCTCAGTTCAGCAGACACGAGCGTGCAAGGACGTGGTCTTCTGGGAGAAGGGTGCCGAAGCTGAGGTCTGAGTGCGGACATTTCGGGAAACAAGTGGGGTTTTTAACCGATTGCTTAAAAACCAGAGGTCCAGGTGAGTCAGGTGGGGCTGCAAAACCCCCGGTGCCAGCTGGCAGCCCTGGGGAGCTCAGGAGGAGCCGGGAGAGGGGAACCCCTGGCTAAGGCTGCTGCTTTGCAGATCACTTGAAGGAGAAAAGCTCTGGCACTACTGCACTCTTAAAGCTGCAGTGTCCCATTTCTCCTTCGTCCTCCCGTACCCTGCCACACAACCCCCAGTTTCTTTGGGGGGGTGACAGGGAGTGAGAGTGGGGAGAGGAGTGAGAGGTGTCAGGGGAGGGGGAGAGGAGGGGACCTGCAGGAACTTTCCTCTCCTGAAGTACTGCATCAGCAGCAAGTCAGCGCGTGCTGCTGCGCTCCTGCAAAGGCTCTGCAGCTCAGCACAGGGCTCGGACTGCAGCACAACTGCACCAGCCTGAAGGCATTCAAACCCCACCACCTGCCTGGAAAACCAGCGGCAGAGAGAACGCAAAACCAGAGCCCCTGACAAGTAATTTTCGTGGGTTTGAATCTGGGTTTGTTTTTTTTTTTTGTGGGTTTGTTTGTTTTTATAAAAGCAGATTAAAAAAAATTACTTCACTGATTCAGCCTCCCTCATATTGGTCCCAAGGAGAATTAAAAAGGCAGAAAGGAAACCAACTGAATGAAGTTTAGTTAGCAAGCACACCAGAAGTTGGACTTTTTAATCTTTTCTCAATTATAAAAGCCAACCCTGCAGGAGGAAGGACCACAGCCTCTTTAAAATGCCTCCCTCCCTAAAAGAGCATGCAAAGAGCTTCCATTAAAGCAGGTTAGGAACCCCTCCCTCCCTGAGAAGTTCTCTCTTCTTACCCCAAATCCACTCTGTAGAGCTCTGCTTTCTCAGAGATGAGGCGTTGTCTAGAGCAGCAAAAGTTGCAGACTGCTTCTCCTGCGAGGGAGGCAGGACCTGGCATAAGTAGTGTCAGACGGGTCCTCGCACCGAAGTGATGCCGGGAGAGCCCAGAGCTGTTCAGACAAGCAAGGAAAAAAAAAGGGGGAGGGGGAGTTAAAAAGTCTTAAATCCCTGACACTGCAAGAACCCTGATCCTATAGGATTGTGTCTAAAAAGCAAGCGCTCCCTCTCTGTACAGCCCTATTTCCTGACAAGGTGGAGACTGAGCCATTTGATTGCCTGCCGGGTTTTTCTCACCTGGTGATGTTGCTCTTGCTGGAGGAAAAATGAAAAGCAAATCAGACATCTGCAGAAGCCTCTCAAACATACTCTGTCCCCACCTGAGCTAGTCTAAATTTGGGGTGCAGGCTGGACCTTAGTCAGAAGTCAGTGGTGGCTTCTCAGGCAAAGAGAAGCTGGGGAGACGCAGGGAAAGCGAAGCTGGGGAGACGCAGGGAGAGTGCTCTTTAACTTTGATCAGTAAGCACAGGGGGTGGCAAAAAGAATGGGGAGAAATCTCATTCTCCCTGGTATTGCTAACATCAGTCTTAACTATAGCAAGAATTCAGGCAGAAGCTGCAAGTATAAAAATTAAATTTGAAAAATGCCCAGAGGCTCCCACCTTCCACAAACCTTAACAGGTCCAGTCTTTTTCCTGATCCACACAACAGTGTAAAGCCTGATCCAAAGACCTATCACTAGCTTCAGCAAAGCTCTATGTTGTTTTAAAGCAGCTCAGGCCTAGAAAAGCTTTTTGCCCTGTGCACATTTAATTCCTGCCTCTTATTGGTTTGACAGAATGCACAATTTATCCCTCAACTATTCCATTGATTAAGCCATTGGAAGGCTACAGCTACGAAGCAGTGTAGAACCCTGTATTTCATGGTGGATTCAGCTCCTGTTTTCATGGCAGAGAGATTCAATGAGTACAGAGACAACATGCACCAGTCCATTTTCCTTCCGTTTCATGGAATGAGAGTCAGCACTATGGAACAAAAGAACTAGTGCCCAGAGAACAGACTTTACATCCTAGGGTTACCCATTACTAATGATTTCTGGTTCTGTTGTTGTAGTCTCCAGTGCTAAGTGGTACTGAGGAAGGGGAAACCAGTTTAAGCTCCAGGTTTTTGAAGGATATTGCCAGAGGAACAACCGAAGCAGGCAGTATTTAAAATATGTGGGCAAGAGCTCTACAGCAAGCTGGCTCTGGAACCAACAGTTGCAGCGTGATAGTTTTGAAACATGTTAATTTTTCATCCACATACTTCAATGCACCATAGCAAGATGCCAAGTGTATACCAGGGTCAATCTAAATTATTATTGCCTTTTGGTACCACCCTTGAAAGCTTTTAGATCAAGTTTTCAGATATGCTGATTATCTGCATCCAGAAGAGTCCTGGCACTGACTGGAAAGCCTTTTTCTTCCTTTTCACCTTCACTGCTTTTCCATTTGGAGATGAGTTTTTTGACTGGACCACTTATACCTGCCTGTCAGCAGCACTACCCAAACGCACAGGATACCTGTTCTTTGCCAGGCGAGACATAGTCTGTCCCGATTAAGATCCACATCCAGCATGGCAGTCATCACCATTACCTCAGCAGAGGTCTAGCCTAGGATTCAGGGGACTGGGTCAGTTTTTACTTCTTTATACCTGTTGCATAAGATACCATACTCGATTCTTCCCGTTTTACAACACCGCAGAAGAGCACAGAGAGACAAAGCTGGGTATTCAGCTTTGCATTTATAGTTAGTTGTGCCTTGCCACCAGCATTGCACTGCTGCAGCTACCGCATGGCAGTTCGCATTAACAGGCAGGATATTCTCCGCATAAGAAAGCCCACTACCTCTGCAGGCCTCCAGTGACACCTGAAGGTAGGCTAAAACCAGCAGCACCCAGAGACTCCCCTGAATGTCAAAATGTTTCACTGACATTTTATACAACTTTGCCAAGGCTTTGAAAATGTGGCTTTACTGAAGTGTTTCACAATACTTCAAGGCTACTCACTCTACAAAGCAGAAACACATAGTTAATCTGTAGTAGGTAAGATGAGAAAAAGCACTGCTTTAATAAAACAAAGCTGCAGTGTACAGCCTGTATGCAATATGCCAGGGGATGCACCGAACAACACATACCATCCCAAACTCTGCACCAATTTCCTGCTGCAACACAGTCCATTAATAGTAACGTGGTTATGCATTTTGGTGCGTTTCACTTTGTTACAGGAGAACAAATACATTACGATGAAGGATGTTGTTTTTAAACTCTATCAATCAGTCTAATCTTAATGTGGCATTGAGATAAGGGCAGGGGGATATCTTTTCAACTTGGCTTTCCCATTCAGCTGTCAGATGCTCAGAGAAAACCTTTGAGTTTCCTCAGCTGTAGTCATGCAGTTCAGCTATTCCAGAGTGCAGCAGTCCTGGGCTGATCAGCGTTCTGACATGAAGTGCAACACAGTTCTGCTGCAGTATTATGCCATCAGATACTGCCTAGGCCACTATTTATATTAGAACATAAAGGTGGTTGGAAGATAGTGGTTTTGATTTTATTAGTTTCCAAAACTTCTTGGATAGAAGAAATAACCCTACTGCAGTGGTTAAACCTGTATCACTCAGTAAGAACTCACTATAAAGGTGGACACTAGCATCCACTGTTGCACTGTCCACTCAGAATTCTAAAACCCTAGGACTGAAGATGTGAAAGTCAAAGCAAGAGCTAAGATATTCCTAGACTGTGAAAACTCCATGTATTTGAAGGTTTCTTCTCACAGGTGTGCTATTTATATACTATTAATTTTTTGTTGTTTTTTTATCTAGGACAATATGTCCAACACTAATTAGTCAGGAAACTGATTACTAGCACAACAATATCCCTTATTAATTTCAGAAGTTCAGTGTGTCAGTCTTCATCAATCAACATTTACCTAAGATACAGTAACTATTAAACCCCAATCCAGTACATTTTGGGGAACTTCAGGTAGCTCAGTGACTACATGCCTGTCTTGTGTCCACCTTTTACATCACAAGCCAAGAAAAGTCATTTCTTACTTACCCAGCCCCAAAGAGTTTGGAGAAAGCCAGCATTGTTCAGCGGACAAAGTACCGCCACAGTATAGCTAAGCCTTCAAAGGCTTGCAGTTTCAACTCCCGAGCACTCCAGAAGCTGTCAGAGACAGACAGCAACACAACTTACCTGCCTTGTGCTTCTTTCTGAAGTAAATTAACCAATTATGATACAGACTCAAAACTGCTGAAGCTCTGAATCAGTTCGGATCACACTGAGAACAGCTCACATTAGAGAACGACCAAGGAAAGATGATTACTCTTAACACCAAGGGCAGAGAGGAGGCAATTGCTTCATCTGTGAACTGCCTTGGCTTATCTTGAGCAGACAGATTTTAGTCCATCTCCACGTATTATGTCTACAACAATGGGAATCAGTAGTTGCTTTATGATTTTTTTTCCTCAGATAGGATAGGTACAACTTACTCTTTTAGTTAACGCACTAAGAGGTCCTCAGGAGCCAAAAGTAATATCTTCAGCTACTGAAAGCTAAGCAAAGCTGCCTAGCTTCCTTTGTCCTCATGCACAAGAAGATGTTGTTTCCCTACATTACAATAAAGAAACAGCATGTTTAGACTGTAACTTCCATGTCCATCCTCATGTAGCCCAAGACTGAGCAGGGGACTGAAGGCAGCTTGTCCTAGTGCAGGAATTCCTGGGGAAGATGCCAGCTCTTCATCTTTAATCTGCTGATCAAGCTGATGAGAGCATCACTTTGTTAGAACTAACAGGAGAAAGTAGGCACAGCTTACTTGATTGATCAGTTCTGTTTTGATTCAGGTGAAGATTAGCTGTCCTCCTGCCCACCCCCCAACTCCTTGCCCCTTGTCACTGCTTTTGTGGAGTATTTGTGTTGCAGCTGCATCCCGGTTGCTGAGGGATGGCAGACTGCATCATTACTGCAGCAATGCTGCTGAAAGACTCATCTAGTCTTGGTGACAGAACTTTACAGTGGGGCATTAAGTCATGCTTTAGTCCCATGACTGGCTGGGGATAGCAGCAGAGAGGTAATTGAATTAGTTAGTAATGCCATTTGCTCAAGCTTCACAGCAAGTCAGCTGTGTTAAGACACTTCCCTGCCCCACTCAAGTTACACACCTGTGAGGCATTCACTGGACATGATTTCCACAGCTTAAAGCTACAGTTTAAAAAGAAAAGCCGACAAACAATAGAAACAGAAGCTCTTAAGAGGCAGCATTACTCTAGTACTTTCTCACCTTGGAGTGTCTCAGCTTCGCTTTGATGCTAAGCTCTTTGAGAGCCAAGCTATCCAGACAGAACACCAGAGCAGTTGGGTCTTGGGAACATCACCGGCCACCGCTGCAACACATCTCCTATGTAGATCAGCTTTTCAGCCTTTAAACATAGATCATCTGGATGCACCAAGACAGCATTGTTTAATACCAAACAGGCATAAGTATTTAAATCTAAACTTCTTAAATTGGGTTGGAGATTTCCCTCTGTCAGGCCCATTCAAAGCTCTAAGTGCACATGCTTAACCACAAACCAACTTCAAGCACAACTGCAGCTCCAGAACTCATTAAGTAGCTAAGTCATTGACTTGGCCCAGTAGCCATAACAAAGCCCCTTTTTCTTACTCTCTCCCACACCAGTTTAAGAACTACTGTTAAGATTTTTACAGTCTGGTTTTCCCCAAGCCACAAGACAGTCATTTTATTTTTTAAGAACCCCAGATGCTGTACAGCTGTTCTTTATTGCTTCACAGCAGAAGTTAACAGCCTTACTCAAAACCATGTGAACATGATAATCTAGAACATCAGAGCTTTCCTGGAAGCTTGGCCGCCCAGCACAGTGACTGACCAGCTCCACCAGCCTCTGCAGCAGCATGACCAAGCAAGGCTCCCAGCTCATGAAACAACACACAAGAACTGAGGAATGATAAAGCATCCACAGAAGTTACTCAGTCATTTACAGCCACATCTATAGATCATTGGCAGTAGATGCCTTTGCAGAGGCTAATATATTTGGCAGATACCAGGCAAGTTCCTTCTAAGATTACTTCATCAAAAGCTTGCTATGCTGAGGCACACCTTACCTCTTCAGAGCAGCGCAAACCCCATCCTGGCTCAGTTTCACCCCTCCAAGCTTTGAAACTAGTGTGTGAACGCAACACCAAAGGACCAAAAACTCCCGCTGCATCAAGCTCACATTTTATATTGTTTTTCCCACTCCTAATTGAAGAGCCACTTGCTATGGAACAGCTTTCAGTCACTATGCCAAAACACAGCCTTTGCCCAGGGTTTATAGGCTAGAGTCTCTCAACTGATAAGCTGCTCTCTTCAGCTTAATACTTCCTCCTCTGAAACACCATCTTTAAACACCACCCTGAACAGTTCTTTTTCCTACAGAGGTTTTATATGCCTGTAGAAGAGCTGGCTCCTTAATGCCCCTTCCCTTGCTAACTACCTTTTATTCCTTCATCAGCATCACATGTCTTATCTGTCACTCTGGACCTATTTCCCTTAAAGGAGCATGCAACTGAGTAAGTCTGAAAAGGCGCTGGCAAAACCACACTTCTTCTGACAAAAGCACATTCTGATCCAAACCATCATCCTGATAAAATCTTACTTGCCCCAAATTATGAGATGTTAGAGCTCCTTAATGAAACAGCTGAGATATTTTTAACATGGTCAAAAAACCTATTTTATCTTCTGACCTTCAGCTCAGAAATAGCGGCACCATTTTTTTCAGAGACTTCCGAAAAATGACTGCATAGAGCAAACCCCCCCTACAATTTCAGCCTCAATATTTAAAGTTTGGCATCATATAACTAGCTGAAAACATGGTCTCTCAACAGAAGATGTTAAACAACTGCCGCTGCTCCCAACTTCCAGCTCTATCTATAATAATAACAGGCTCAAGTGACCGGGCACTCAGCTGTTCGTCTCGTTCAATGTGCCAGAAATATGCAGCAGGGAGATTTGCACTTTAACGATTTCTGCTAAAGTAGATGGCAACCCCCCTTTTTCTTCAAGAACAGAAAACAGACTGTGAAAGGGGACTCCCATTTACCTCTTCTCACAGGTGCTATACCCAAACAGACCCAGATTAGCTTCTGCGAGCTAAGCAAGCTTTGTCATCAGGTCATTAATGGGTTAAATACATAGCTATGGGATATGGCACTGACTCCCCTAAGCTTCTCGCTAAATGTGCTGTGTAGTAATATCACACAGAGTGGTAAGGGGAGATCTCTGGGGCTGGATTATTTGTCCAGCTGTCTCTTTCAGATCAGTTATTTACCCCCTCACCAAGTTTAATTTGTTAAATTTCATCACTTGAGTTACATTTGTGATCCACCCTCTGTTGGGGTTCAGAAATAGAGCCACTGCTAGCAGCATTCAGCCTTTATCCAGTCCAAAGCTGCAGTAGCAACACGGTCGGAATCATCAGGCAATGTGTAATGCGAAGCAGGGTAGACTGCAGTCTCCCTCATCCCTGATTTGGACCCGTATCTTGCAGCCAGACCTAGGTGCTACCACTCCGTGTCACTCTGACACCTTTGCAATACCATGAAGGGTCTTTCTGAGGCCAGGCACGCACACTGATGGAATAACCTCCAGAACAGGTTGGTGAAGAAGGTTATGGCATCAAATAATTATACTGTAAACAGAATTCAAAGTTATATCACAAATATAATGCAAGGCTTGTCTAATATATAATGTCATTGCTAGATTTCCGA
This sequence comes from Gavia stellata, assembly GCF_030936135.1. Taxonomy (NCBI): domain Eukaryota; kingdom Metazoa; phylum Chordata; class Aves; order Gaviiformes; family Gaviidae; genus Gavia; species Gavia stellata. The sequence goes on along the minus strand of NC_082620.1, from coordinate 4,923,748 downwards.
CCTGAGCAGCAAGGTACCCCAATTCTGTTCTCAGTTCTGCCAATGTGACTCAGTTTCGCCATCTGTAAAGTAGTTGTGGTAAACTGCCTCTACTTGCGTAAAATAATTTGAGACCTTTGAGTGAAAAAGACAATAGGAATGGTGTTTAGTCTTGCCGTATAATGCGATGCCATTTATTATGGGGTGCAGTTACAGCTATTTAACTAAGTCTGCTTTACAACTCCTTGCTATTGCCATACAAGTCATGGTTTGCAAAACCACAGCATTTTCTGAAGTCTAGGATGGTATCTGTGAAGTCTGGCTGGCCAGGGCTCTTAACAAAGGAGTTTTTAATATTCATGTTAATTTTATGTGTCGCTGTATGGGGAGCTGGTGGAATCCATAATCAGAGCCCTGATGTAGCAGTGAGCCCCATGCTAGCGGAGCCCCTGACTACAGCCTGCTTAGATCTTAGAGCCCGCGACTGTAAAGATTTCCGTATATTAATGTCCTTAGTGGAGCCAGCTATGGAAATGATACCTATTACATTGCTCACCCCAGTGAATTTGAAGACAACAGCTGAGCTCCAGTGAAAGTTTTACATTGTACCAGGACATTTTATAAGAGCGCTCTGCTGCGGGCATTCTTGGGCGAAGGGGCAGAGGGGGCATTTGTAGAGCTTTGTTTCCCTTCTGTCTGCCTCTCGTGACTTTGCCCACCTTCCCAAAACTTGATGGGTCTAAAAGCACTGTCAAGCTGAACCGAAATGCGCTCCAGGAGGTTCACAAGGTACTTTCTTTGTTTAGAAAACATAGGACTGGAGTTGTGGACGCACATGTGTGGTCGGAAGGTAGTACGCTAGGGTCACAGTAATTCCAGGACACAAAGCAATGCCAGTTCTGTAGGCGAGTATGCTCAGACACACACATATAAATGTATAAAAATTAGACCAGCCAATGCAACGGGGGAGAATAGAGACTTTTGCTTTTGGTTACTGAAACTCCTGCCCCCCGTAAAGGTTTTGGTCTAACGGCGCATTACGAACCTCTGCAGCCCAAATGCGCTACAGAATGCACCGCGCGCCCATCCACATGGAGACGCCTGATTCCGGGTGTGGAAAGGGCGCAGTGGCCAGTGCTCAGCTGGGCTGGGCAAGGGTGTCCCCCCCGGGGCCCCCTCAGCCCTGCCGTTTTGGCCCCTTCCGACCGCCGCTGCCCGGCGAGAGCCGACGCCAACCGCAGACTCTCTCGGCGGTGGGAGGAGCGCCCCGGCGGGCGGGGCGCTGTGTCGGGCCCGCCCGCAGCCGCCGCCGCCGCCGCCGCCCCACTCGCGGGCCCGGGGTGGGAGGGAGGTGAGTGAGGGGCGGTGGCGGGGACGGGTCGGGGGGCGGAAGATGGAGGCGGCCATTTAGGCGGCTTCCCCCGCCGCGGCTGCGTGCGGCAGCCCGGAGAAGAGCCTTCTCCCGTGCGGTGCCTTGCCGTGCATCGCGCTGTCGTGCAGCGGCCTCCCGGAGGAAGGCTCCCCGGAGGGAGGGTCCCCGCCGCCCCGTCCCCCGGCAGGGCAGCGCCGAGCAGCCCGGGGCGGGCGGGCGGTGTTCTCCGCGGTGCGCGGGGACGCGCAGGGCAGAGGCGCTTGCCGGGAGCGGGGTGCGCGGCCGCTGCGGGGCCGGCGCGGCCCCGCTGGCTCGTGGCAAGGCGCGCTGCGCTGCCGCCCCGCTCCGCCGGAGCGCGCTTTCCCCGCCCGCCCCGCCGAGCCTCCCGGCGCGGCCTCTCGCCCCTCCCACGCGTGCCGCGGCCGCTGGCCTCTGTCCGCGGGGAGGGACGTGCCCCGAGCCCCGTGTGCGCCCCCCGCGCTCGGGAGCCGGGGGGACTGGCCAGCGGAGGAGCGTGGGGAAGGTGACGGTGAGAGCCGGTCTCTTCTGGCGGGGGCAGGCGGGGGCAGCAAGGTACGCGCACCTCGGAGAGCTCAGCGCTGGGGTTTGATGTCTGCGTGGCCGAGACGGTGCCTACGCGCTGTAGTCGTTTTCCTCACTGTAACCCTCTCCTGTTTTTCCAAGGCTTTGGAAACTGAGCTACTGTCCCCGTGCTGGGGCCAGAGCTTGCTTTCTTTTGGGCGAGAGACACTGTATCAGTGCTGCGTTGGATGGTCGAGAAGAAAAGCCAACCACTAGTTCATGCATCTCTCAGCTTGCTTTTAATATGAGTCTCCCCACTAAGCCTCCGACTTCTGCAAGAGCTGATGGTGGGCTCGTTCCTGCTCTAATGTTTGCATATGCAGGAGGCCAATATGTTTTTCCTGATTCTCAAAGAATCTCAGTAGTTGTTCCCTTCATGCGTTACATGTGCGTAGCCTTGCAGGAGCCCCAGGCCACGCTGCATTTGGGAATACATCTGAAGCGTTAGTTTTCAGTGGGGATGCAGCAGTAACAAAAAAGATCTTTTCCATTTTTTCAATACAGCAGGGGAACTTGCAAGACCTGAAATGAGCTCCTGCGAAACTGGAACTCCGGTGACTGTGCAGGGGAATGCACAGTCTTACACTTACTGCTGGGTGAAGCTCTTGCAGTGTTTTATATGGATTGGGCCCAGGAGTCTTTTCCTGAAGCCTGACTCAGTAACTTTGTTCTGCCTGTCTGGGGCATTTGGCAAGTTTTATTTTTTAATGTGAACAGTGGTGATAATCTGATACAAAAGCAGTAAACAAACATTCCTGGGTTTACTGTGCTTATTCTGGGCAGTGTAGCACAGAATTTTGCAATTGGGGGTGTTGTGAAACTGGTTTTCAGTTGGCTTAAAAATACATGTGACTCTGTAGCTGAATCTGCCAGGAAACTACTTGGCTAATTCACTCCTTTCCTTGGGTACGTGGAAAAGATGACCCACTGAAACAAACCCTTCCTGTTCCGTAGTAGGTACCTGCTCTTCAGCTGCGGTCTCTGTACAGCATCGCAGTAACTGCAGCCTGCCAAGGTGCAACGGGCAGGATGTCAAACGTCTCTAGGTTCCTGGAATAAAGGTTGCTCAAGCAAATGTAAATATTGCTTTATTGCACTGAGAAACTTTGTCATCTGCGTTATAACCCCACAGTGGGGGGAGGAAAAACAAACCTCTGCTTAAAATGGTAATTATTTATACTGCAGGCAAAATCTTAGGAGCCACACTTCTGTCACTCTGCAATTGCCAGCACTATTTGCTGGATTCCTTAAGTGGGTATGTGGAGCCTAAATAGCACAGCGGGAAGGGAAGGGAGGCAGTCACAACAGAAGGCTGGGGAGAGGTGATACGAGTTAGATTTACAAACTACAATATACCTTGTTGAAGCTCTCTGGAGAAGAGCAAATGATACCGGACCATCTCTTGAGGGAGCGACGTGCCCTGTAGGGAGCATGGAAGTTGTCTCTTTGCACAATGGCAGAGCAGAGCGGGCTGCAGTTGTGGTTGGCTCACTGATGCTCAGCTGCTGTGTGATTTCCGTGCAGGAAACGGGGAAGGAAAAGCCAAGGAGTCTCTATGCAAACTGACCGTTGAGAAGGAAGCCCGGGGGCACAGCAGCATCGCACAAGTGCTGTCCTGCTGCCTTAGGGGGGCTCACTAAAACTGCCCCCTTCTCACTGCATCGGGGTCTTGGGAAGCCGAGTGGGGGACTGCTCCAGGGAGGCTCTCTAGGGTCTCAGTTGGAGACCCTCAGCATGGATCTGAGCTCACATGCAAAGCAGAGGAGTTAGTCAGGAGGACGCTCTGGAGCCAGAGTTGCCACATATGCCTGTATTTTGCCGGCTCACAAACGGTTTAGCATAGCCAACATGTATGGGCTGAGAGCTGGGATGTGCTGGGATGCTGCTGGCACAGGCACATTCATTTTTTCTCTGCTGTAACTTGGTCTTTCCTTCCATTTACCAGAAAGGGAACAACCTGCCTTATCTTATTTGCTTGCTGGACACTCAGTCACAGGAGAAGAGAGAGCTGCACTCTGGAGGGGCTGTGAAGACGACAAGTTTCCAGCTACTTTTGCCACTGCAGTCTCTGTAAAGCTCCTGTATTATTCAGGTAAGTCTGCTGGGGAGAGAAACACAAGATTTATAAAGACCAGTTCAAGGTGCAGATAGGGAGAGCTATTGAGAAATTCCTTGTTTTGATTTAGTTACCTTCATCCTTTAGCTGACTTAGATCCTGTGCTGATTTAGTGATGGCACAGTGACTTTTCTGGGAGCTTTCCAGGGGGAGGACGAGTCAAGAGGTAGGACAACATCTGTGTTTCATCCCTCTGCCATTCAAGGGGAGCAAGGACCAGGCCTTTTGCTCCAGGATAGGAAAAACAATCCTGAGTTAAGTCTGGGCAGGTAAAAGCTAACAGCTTTTGGTCCTAGGGCATATGTACAGCTGTAACTGGAGCAATGGAGCCAGGGGTATGTTTTCTAGCTGGCTGTGAAGGTATAAATCTGATGAGACACTTTTCTGTCTTGTCTCTGCCTGCAAAAGGTTTAGATGATCATGTTCATTCTCATACCCAAGATCCATGTCTCAGTTGTATGGTCATGAAACTGCCATTTTAAAATGGTGTGATCATGCCAGTGCAAAGCGTAGTGAGACTGCAACTGCACCAGTATAAAAAAGCCATGTACTTTTTCCTCTTACTGTCAAAAAATGGCTGGTTTTCCTACACAGGTAAAATGAAAAGATATAAATTTATTGACCTGAACCAAAAGTTTTTAAAGGAGTTAATTATCTTGTGTGTTGTGAAGGCTATGTTCCAACTAAACACAACTTAAGAAAATGAAATTAAGAGAATGAGATAGCCAGCGTAAGAGCTTCTGAGATAATACTTGATGTAATGATAACGGCACAATGGTTTATTAACTTGTTCCGGATTATCTCTCTTGAGTTGTAAAGTCATTGCTGTGTTTCTAGGTATAAGAACTAAATGTGTCAAACAACTTTATTTTGGATTAGAGAAACAAGAATAAAAAAGAATGAGCAAAGGGGCTTTTTGGTCAGGGAGACCAGCTGTTACTGGCTGCAGTGGTTTGAATGGGTACTGGGTGGAGAAGGCCAGAACGGGTGCTGACATGCACTCTTCACTGACGGAAAGTTGCAGTAGGCAGAACACAAACCCCACATTGTCTCCTGGCTGCATACACAACCATGAGGCAGCATCTAGACTGGCTCATGTCTAGACTCAACTTTAAGGGCTAAACTTCTTCTTCCCCTGTGTTGTTTTATCAGACCGTTTGTCTCCCAGTAGCTCATTAGACCCTAATTTAACTCTGTTCATGAGAGTGGTGGTGCACATGAGTCATTTAAGTGCAGCGTATTAAAGAAGAGCCTGTGTACTGGAACTGCCAGTGGTCATACTTGTCTCTTGAGCTGCTGTGACAATATTGACATGAAGCAATGCCAAGACAGCATACTGCCATTTGAGCAAAGTCCCAAACAGGAGGCTGTTGAAGGCAGTACTTAATTTGCAGGCACATGTGTTCGTTTGTAGCCAGCACTGAAATTTGTATTAAAATGGATTTCAGTTTCACAGTCTAAAGGCATCGACACCCCCTCATTAACTCAACTGTGGGAGCAATGCTTATGTTACTGAAAGACCTTGGGCACACACTGTCTTCCACTTCTTGATTTGCATAAGGAGGCTGTAGTCTTTTCAAGAACCCCAGTTACTACCATATTCAAATCATGGAGGGGAGGAGAGACTGTTTGGTGCAGGATCCAGGCAGAAGTCCCTGGCTCTTCCGCCATGGGAGAGCAGGTACCTGGCATTGTGTTTTGCAGTGTTATAACATGGATTGACAGATTTTCTTTTTTAATCCTGTCCTCTAGTGTTCCTGGGTCTACCTCTTCTCTCCCAAGATGCTGAGGAGAGTGCTGTGTACAGTGTTGTTCATGGGAGCCTTCCCATCACTGGCTGAAGTGTCCCAGGGTCACATCTCAGTGGTCTTGCTGGGAGCCACAGGTGATTTGGCCAAGAAGTATTTGTGGCAGGGTCTATTCCAACTCTACATGGACCAAGTGAGCAGTGGCCACAGCTTCACTTTCCATGGGGCTGCACTGACGGCTCTGGAGCCAGGGCAGAGGCTGATGTTTGATGTGCTGAAGAAGCTGGCCTGTCCCCCCGATGAATCTCCCAACAGGTGTGCTGTGCTCAAGGACCAGTTCCTGAAGCTGAGCCAATACCACCAGCTGAAGACTGCCGAAAACTACACTGTGCTGAACCGAGAGATTGAGACGCTGCTTCGCCAGGAGGGGCTGAAGGAGGCTGGAAGGATCTTCTACTTCTCAGTACCACCATTTGCCTACACAGAGATTGCCCGCCACATCAACAGCAGCTGCAGACCGCCTTCAGGAGCCTGGCTGCGTGTGGTGTTGGAGAAACCTTTTGGCCATGACCTGGAGTCAGCCCAGCAGCTGGCTGCAGAGCTGAGAAGCTTCTTCAGGGAAGAGGAGATGTACCGGGTGGACCACTACCTTGGCAAACAGGTGAGCAGCTCGCAATGCACAGCCCCCTGCCAGGTTGAGGGACTTAGTGGCTGGGAGAGTGCTGGATGTCAGCTCTGCATCTGAGTGTTGTTCCCCTCTCAGATTTAGGCAGAGCCACTGAGTGTGCTCCCAAGCCTCCATTTGCCTATGGAGTCCTGTACTGTTATTCTTGTCTTGTGCTGTGCTGCTGTCCATCCTCTTACAGAGAAGAACTGTGCAGACCAAAGCAGGGCTTTCTCCCGTTAGAGCGATGAGGGTCCCCTCTCCAGAGGGAAGCCAGGGTGCAGGGATGAACTGTGTGTGTGCATGAAGGAGAGATGCAAAATTCATCTGGTCTTTTCACCAAGGTCAGGGCTTTGATTTCGCTGAGTAAGCAACGCCCTTTCCCTCTCAAAGTTCTCCGGTCTTATTACCCGCAGGCCTCTCTGCTTAGCCGTGGCTTCTAGAAGCAGTTTTTAATTTGATATGATATGGAGCTGATGGGATGTTAGTTTTGCTGGGATGCTTAGGAGAACGTTTCTTCCTGCCCTGTGCTCCACTCGGGACATGGAGGACTGGCTGCTGCAGGGACAGCTCAGGATGTGTAGCTGCATTGTCCCAGAGGGAATGTGTTCAAGGACATGCCATCCTTGTTTTAGAGGAATGTGATGCCACATTTTGAAAGTAGCCTGTTCCAGCTGTGACACTGTGGCCAGATTTTACTCAGAAGGTTGCATGTCCAGCTGCAAGAAAAGCATCTCTACTAAGAGGGGGGATTTCTTCTCTTTTTTTTGTTTTTGTTGTTTTTTTTCCTCCCAAAAAGAGCAGATGGCTTTGGTGATAGAAGCATCTGATCTAATGTATTTCAGCACTTTGGAACTGTATGTTAGTCCCAGGAAGGTCTGACTCAGCCCTTTGTCCTTTGACTGATATAACCTGAGTGCCTTGCAGTTTGTAGTTCAGCCTTTTTCACATGAAACCTCAAAATGCCTCAGAAAGACCTTTAATGTCTGCTCTGTGCAGTCATTGGAGACCCCATTGTGCATCACTGCAGGCTCTCTTGCTGATTTTCTCTTCTCTGACCCACTCTGCTCTCTGCTGTGTGCCAGGTCTGCTGGCACTCCAGAGCTGGCTATATCCCAGTGCTGGATGGGGCAGTGAGGCAGAGATACTGTGGAAATCTGGTGAGATTTTGTTGGGTCTTTGATTTTTCCCTTCACAGGCTGTAGCCCATATCCTGCCTTTTCGAGATCAGAACCGACAGTTTCTGGATCCAATTTGGAACCGACATCATGTGGAAAGAGTGGAGATTGTCTTGAAAGAGACTGTGGATGCTAAAGGTTGGTGAGGCGAGTGTGCAGAGCTGGGGTGAATGAGTGAGAAGGAGAACTGGCAGGTTCATTAATTATGTGAAAGTGGCCCTTGAGGCAGTGCTGGTGCAGAAACAAAAAAGAGCAGATGTTGCTCCCTGGAAATAGAGAGGGACTGTTTTACGCTTCCTATGCTAGGGACTGTCTCACTTCCAGGTGGTGTTGCTGCTTCCAAGAGAAGATTCCCATTGCAGTTCAGCTGGGAGCAGAGGCAGAATCCCCCGCCTTTTTCTGCTGCAGAGCTTTGGAGGCATTGCACCTAGCTTTCTATCCCAAATCTTGGTAAAAGGCACTGGATTTGGAACTGATGCAATCTAAGGCCACTTCAGTTCAGTGCTGCAATAATCTGGCCTTTTGTATTCCTGTCCTGTTAGCTATCAAGCTCACACTGAGTATACATTTGTGCCATTCTTTAGAAGATGCTCTTGCATCTTTTGCCTGGATGTTATTCATATCAGCTAGTTGGTGTTAGTCCAGGTACCTAGGTCAGTCTGTGTTTGTCTGCCTGTTTCTTTCGCTTCCTCTCTGTAGTAAGAAAGAGCATTGCAGAGAGAAAATCCAAGGCCAGAGTTGCTAGCATGGGTCTCCTGCTGAAGGACACGGCTGCAATCTCTCCCTGCAATGCTGCAGCATCCGCTCTGCAGTGCTCAGCATAAAGCACTCTGAGCTGGACTGCCACCCGCAGCACTTCTCGGGATGTCAGGCGCCCTCAGTTCTGCAAAATCAGGATTGCTTCTCCACTCACTTTACCTCCTCTTCTGTCTTCTTCCTCCCTCCCCCCTTCCTCCCTCCCTTCCTTCCTCAGCCACCACAAACTCAATTAATGCAACTTTATCAAACTTGGAGTAATCTTTGGTTTGGCAGCCCAGATCTCACCTGGGCCTGTTTGTGGGAGAGGGATGCACTGCAGAGAGATTTAGGGAGAACAGTGTTGTCTGTGCATAGCCCCAGCTACACCCTGAACCCTCCCCGCTCTGAACAACTTCGTAATTTTTCATTTGACGTCTTTTTTCCCCTGTGTGGCTTCAGCTGGCAGCCTGGCTCCCAGCAAGTCTGCAGCATTGATTACATTAATGAATGTGCCTTTGGATTAGAGCAAGGGAGATAAATGTATCAATCAATAGGGGAAGCCTATGGCCGTGATGTAGACTGCAGTGTGCAGCCTGCTGCTGCTGGACTACAGAAAGGCATCTGTTTGAGTCACTTTATAAGTGCATTGTCCTTCTCCCCCTGTTCCCACCTGTGTGATAAGTCAGGCAGGGAAGGAGAAGCAGGGCTTTGTGCATGAAATTTGGTCTCTCAAGGGCATGGCTCAGCCAGAGCCTTCTGAGGACATGAAAACCAGGGGAAAAGAGGCAGTGAAGAGCACTGCTCATTGCCAGGGCCCAGCTTCAGCTGTTCTGTGGGCCTGGTGTGGAGCTATAGAGCTGCTGGGGTCCCTGCTCTGACCCTGCTTTCCAGCTACTCTGTCAAAGCTTTTTGCATAGAACTGCACGTTGTGTGGAGTCCCAGGTCAAGGTGCTGTGACCTGTGGGACAGGAGTATACAGGGGCCCTGCATTGTGCTGTATGTGGGAGGTTTGAGCTGATATTGTTGCCGGTCACTGACCACAGCTTCTGAAAGCACAAGCAGTCCCAGAAAGCAAAGCTGCCTTCTGCTCTGTGCACTCAGGAAGTATGAGGCGAGAGCATTATTCCCCACTGGGTTTAGGCTCTGTATGCACCCAAAAGGAGGATTATGTATGGCTCTGTGGAGGACAAGCAGTCCTGTGGGAACCTTTTATCCTTATTTTAGTAGCAGAGACATTTTGGAAGCCCCTCTGGAGGGAGAGGAAAGGCTTAGAATCATAAAATGGTTTGGGTCGAAAGGGATCTTTGAAGATCATCTAGTTCAACCCCCCTGTCATGGGCAGGGACACCTTTCATTAGGTCAGGTCGCTCAAAGCCCTGTCCAACCAGACCTTGAACACATCCAGTGATGGGACATCCACAACTTCTTTGAGCTTGATAGCTTCAAACTAATTGTTGGGCCAGGAGAAGAGGAGCTTGGTGCAAACCAATTAGGGCTCGTGCTCTTTGTTCTCCTTGGCACCCACGTTACACATGCAGAGGGCAAGGCTGCAAGAAACCCACACGAGTTTACCAGCATCTTACCTCCTCTTTGTCCTCAGGCCGCATCAGCTTCTATGAGCAGTATGGAGTCATCCGGGACGTGCTGCAGAACCACCTCACGGAGGCCCTGATGTTCCTGACCATGGAGCTCCCAGCCAATGTGAGCAGGGCCGAAGAGGTTTTGCAGTGCAAGTTGCAGGTCTTCCAGTCCTTGCGGGGCCTGGAGAAAAACAGTGCCGTGTTGGGTCAGTATCAGGCATATGCCAGCCAAGTGCAGGAGGAATTGCAGAAGGCACAAGACTACATCAGCACAACACCAACCTTTGCAGGTGAGAGTTTGGTCTGGAGCCTGGGGAGGGGAGTAGTCTAGAGCTGAGGAGAGCAGGAGATGCGAGTCCTTGCATGCTGATACCAGGTCCATGACTTTGGACCTCACTGCTGATTCAGGGGTGTCTTCAGGAATCCACCGGCATGGTAACTGGGAGCTGTAACAAGATAATACTGTTGTCATGTTAGTTAACTCATGATCCAATGAATGGGAAGCATTGCGTAAGAGCTAAGTCCCGTTATTCTTGATAAGATCTCTACGTTATTTTTAGAAGTGGCCTACAAACTCCTTTGCATTTTCATAAAGTCCAGCTGCTCTCTGCATCTGAGGGGTAAAGCATTGGCAGTTCTCTGTGATTAGTAGACCACAAGGCCATCTCTGGCTACAGTGTGTCTTCTGAACATTAAAGATTTTGTCTGAATGATATTCATGCTCAGAAACTGGTTTCCTGGAAGGTGAGGCTAATCAGGTAGGATACCTGGGAGGAAGCTCAGCAGGGTAGCTGGAGAGCAGTTAGTCCAGTCATGTCATGAAAGGACTGAATGTGGAGCAAGAGACACAGTGGATGCCAAGATTTCTGGGAACTAAGGAAGGAGAATAATGGGTAGGTGATAGAGAACCCCTTAAATCTGCTTGCTGTTCAGGTTTAATTTGGTAGCTGAGATCACTGTCATTTCAGGTGTGCTGATTCACAGTGACAACCTGCGTTGGGAAGGGGTCCCTTTCCTGCTCACTTCTGGGAAAGCTCTGGATGAACGGGTAGGTTATGTCCGTGTTCTCTTCAAGAACCGGGCCTACTGCACTCAGAGCGAGACTCTGAGGGATGCAGGGCACAGCCAATGTAAAGCCAAGCAGATCATCTTCTACATCGGGCACGGCGCACTCAACACCCCTGCGGTGCTTGTGAGCAGGAACCTTTTCAGGCCTGTCATGCCAGAAGGCAGTTGGAGAGAAGCAGTGGGTCAGTCAGACCTGCACATTTTTGGACAACCATTGTCTGATTACTATGTGTACAGCCCTGTGAAAGAGAGAGATGCCTATTCTGTCCTCATCTCCAACATCTACCATGGCAGGAAGGACTTCTTCATTACCACGGAGAACCTGCTGGCCTCCTGGGGATTCTGGACACCGCTGCTGGATAGCATTTCGCACCAGCCCCTGCGCCTCTACCCTGGGGGCATGGAGAACCAGCACCTCTTAGACTTTGAAATGGTGGGTGGGGAAGTGGCGTTCACGCTGGCAGAGCCAGTGGAACTGCTGAACCCCAACAGGCTGACACCAAGTGATTACAAGACAATCCAGTCCAAATTCCGGCAAAGTCCCCTGGTCTCAGCATGGTCTGAGGACCTGATTTCCCAGCTGGCTTCTGACATCGAGAAGATAGCAAGCAGGACTGTGGCACACTCTGGGCAGTTCCACCTGGCCCTCTCAGGTGGCTCAAGCCCAGTGGTCCTATTCCAGCGGCTGGCAAGACACCATTACGCCTTCCCGTGGAAGCACACCCACATCTGGCTGGTAGATGAACGCTGTGTCCCTCTCACCGACGCTGAGTCCAACTTCTTCAGCTTGCACAACCACCTCCTCCAGAGTGTCAGGGTGCCTTACTTCAACGTCCACCCTATGCCTGTGCACCTGAACCAGCGGCTCTGTGTGGAAGAGGACAGAGGCACGGAGCTGTATGCCAAGGAGATCATGGCCCTGGTGGCCAATGCCAGCTTTGACCTGCTGCTGCTGGGGGTGGGCACTGATGGGCACACTGCCTCGCTCTTCCCCCGATCTGAAAATGGCTTGGAAGGGGCTCAGGCTGTGGTGCTGACTGAAAGCCCTGTCAAACCTCACCAAAGGATGAGCCTTAGCCTGCCCCTCATCAACAAGGCCAGGCAGGTGTTTGTCCTGGTTTTGGGGAAGGGTAAGCACGACATCACCACCCTGCTCAGCAGAGTGGGCCATGAGCCAAGGAAATGGCCTATCTCGGGTGTCAGCCCCAGCTCTGGCCAGCTGGTGTGGTATGTGGATTATGAAGCTCTGCTTGGGTGATGCTTTCACAGTGTCCCTCCTCCCTTACAGCCTCGATTTTCGTACACAATGTCCATGTTTTTCTGTTGCCAGCAGCAGCTTCATCTCTGATGGACTCCTCTAACCTTCTGGGAAATCCGTGGCCTGCGGTGCCTCTGACATTTGAGCCCAGAAGGGAGCTCGGCTCAGTGTTCAGAGCTAAGTAGGAGCCAAGAGCCCAGTGCAGCGTTTCTGGCTCTGCTAGGGATTCTCACTGTGACATTGGACAAATTACCTCACTTTGAAGTGCCTCAGTTTTCCTTGTCAGGCCTTTGTGGTTATTAGCCTTTAACTACCTCGCAGGCACTACGGGAGACTTGTTAAATTAAGTATGTGCCAAATTTTTTTTCTTTGTTAATTCTCAGGCTAGAAGATGGTAATAACGTGTTCATCCTGTGCCCCGCTCAGTCTGGCTGCGACAGAGTTGTCGCCTCGGTGAAATGATGGTTCTGTGCACATGGGTCTGTAGTCTCGTACGTGCAGCCACCGACTATGGCTCTGCTCTCCTGGAAGCAGACACACCTATTTGCTTTTGTGGCATGTGGCCCCGAAATGCTGACGCTGATTTGTGAGCTCACTGCAGTCCCGAGTCTTTGCAAATTGCCCAGCAGCAGAGGCTGAGTTTATCAGCAGTAATTTGGTGCTTTGATTAAGTGGATAGCTGATACCATGGGGGATGGAGAAGGAAGACACATTGCTTTTTAGGCTGTTAGAATAATGGGGACAGGGTGAGGAATATGGCAGTTCACAGAGCTGCTATTTGCCTGCAGTGCAATAGTTATTGAGGGAAAAGCTTGGTGTTCAGAGTTGTTGTTTGGGTTTAGCCAGCAAAGAAATGTTTTCTTTAACTGTCTTTCTCTGTCTTTGTCTCTTTCTCTGAAATGAACTTTTTTCTGTCCTCAGAATTGAAGCTCGCAGTGTCATTCAGAGGCTTATAAAATTTCTACGGGAGGCAGCTTTGTAAGCTACCACGTATCCGTCATTACAGCACACATTACGGTGGTTACAGTGTTTGCGGATGGTGGTGGTTGGGTTTGAACTGAAGGACACTGACTGATAAGGGGAGGGAATTTTCTCTGTACATATCTCTTGGGCACACGGAACTAGCAAATTGCATTTCTGTGTTGACAGGACAATGTTAAGTGGTTATAGAAATGTATAGTGCCATTGCTCACAGGAAGGGTTGGAGACATCTCGTCCTACCTAGAGACCCCACTCTCCCCTTCCTAATTTTCACCTTCCCAGAATGCTGCCACACGCAACGGGTGTCTCGCTGCCTTCATGATATCCCCAAATACTCCGTTATCTTCTCTAATGGGTAATTTACCACAACACACCAGAGTGCAGCTTTTGGTAAGGAAACCAAGACAGTGCAAGATGGGAGAATCTGGGCTGATGGTCCATGCAGAGGCTAGAGGCAAACCGCTCGCCCGGGGTGGCACCAGGATGGGACAGAGCCCCTGCGGGAAGCTGGAACATGGATGTGGCACTGGCTGCCAGGAGAGAGGATTCTGCATAGGAGCGGAGGCCCCTTTCAAGGGGATTTCTCTCTCCTTGCGTATGCTGGCCCTGTTTTGGCAGAGAAGTAGCTGTGTGGGGGTGACCGGGCGGGAATGGCGGGGCCTGAGGTGACCTGGGGTGGGGGGCTCGGCAGGGGCCGTGATGCTGACGGGAGATGGCGCCCCGAGCCCGAGCAGCAGCAGCAAGTTGGGTGCTGTTCTTTCAGCAGGGCTGCTCAGAGGCCGTGCCAGGCTTGGCCACCCTTTGCAGCTCTGGAGCCTCACAAAGGGAAAAACAGGATCCTCAAGAGTTGGACCTGGGAGTCTGGTCACCCCTTAGGGACCTGAAAGCCTGCAGGGCTTCCTTAGGGAAGGAAGGAGACTTTGCTTTAGAAAGCTGGGCGATAGGCATTGGCTTCAAATCCTTCCCTGCGCGGGGATCTGCTGAATCCTAGGGATGAAGATGCAAATCCGGGTGCAAATAGGGGCTGCAGTATGATAGCACATGAAGCAAGGTGGGCAGGTCTATGCAGCCTGTGCTCCCAGGAGTTGTTGCCTTTCAGCATAATGCTTAATGCAGAAATCAAAATTGTTGTCCTCTGCTAATCGCACTCGATTAAAGTGCACTGAGCAAGCTCTTGAGAGCCTGTTACTCATCAGCAGTCCCTAGGCAAACAGAGCCGGGGAGAACATAACCTGGCAGAAGCTATGTGTAGTGGAAAAGGCCAAATTCTCAGGGACTGGCTGCGATTTCTGGCAGACACCCTCCCCCACTTTGCAGAAGGTCCAGAAAAGCTGCATTTTACATACTGTATTTGACTCAGCTGAGCTGAGCTGCACTGATGCGCATCACTTTGCTTTTGCATGGGAAAGGAGGGGAGTTGCGGTGGTGCAGCTTGCTCAAAAGCTCAAACACAGAAAAGACACAAGTGCCTTAACTGGTCTGGTTTGACAACCGGGGTGGCTGGTTATCCGTCTTCTGTGGGTGTTTGAATAAGTTTGCTCCTGCCTGTTTCATGGTTACAGGCAGGCTTAACCACCAGCACAAACACCAAAAGGTGAAAATACATCACGGGGGAAGAGAGTAGCATAGGAAAGTGGGAGGAAGGCGAGCACTGCAGGTTCCTTGCTGCAGGACTTGCTTGTCAAGTGGATATGCTGACAGTGGAGTCTGGAATAAGAGCATACGCCTAGGAGTTAACTGGAACAACTCTTCTGGAATAACTGTAGATTAGTGCTAGCAAACACTGGCTCCAAAATATACCACAGTGGCTGAAACAGCTGTGCAGAGGAAGATGTTTTAGGTCTGGTATGTCCATAAATTCAAACATCATTTTTCGGTTTTAAACAAAAATAGCCCTGTTAACTTCATTCCAGTTCTTGTGTATTTGGTGTGAGGGAGCAAGTTTTAATGAAAAATTGACCTATGTGAGAATAAATATATTATGAATGACAGAATTTATTACTACTTTATGGATGACTGTGGCATTGGTGTTTTCTTCTTTCTCCACACTTTATTTTTAATATTTGGCTGGCACCTTTTGAAATAAACCCTGATTTTTAGAGAGGTTTATTTGCACTTTTACATAAGCCTGTGTTTTTTTCCCAGAGAGCAGCAGCTGTTCTTTCCAGCTGAAAATAGGATTCATTTGTGAAGTCTCTGATGGGTCACCCCAAAATTCATCCTAGATTTTATTAAAATCCAGTAAAAGCTTACACACATTTTCCTTGGTGAACGTAGCTGTCTGGGTTGTTTGGGGTTTTTTGTAGAACTGTATTTTCTTTTTACACAGACATTCCTGTTAAACTCGTTAATACTTAGCATTTGTCAAATGAAACCCAAATATTTTTAAATACATAAAATTTGTGACTGGCAAGAGAGAGACTGCAGATGGGAAGAAGGGTTAAACGAGCAAGAACTCTGATGAGGAAGAATGGTAGAAATCCACTGGGCTATAGGCCAAGGAAGCAGTGCTATTTTTATTTTGTGAAAGCTATTAATAGGAGGTGTGCACCTTCTTGAGAGCTTGTATTAACCTTCCTTTGCAAAAGCAACTCCATGGAGTAACTTCTTATAGTCTGTTTCTCCCATAAGTGATTATTGATACCAATTTTATTTTTTTAAATGGCAAGTGCATTCCTAGAATTCAATGGTATGATTATATGTTTTACAGAAAACTAACACTGGAAGTAATTCATTTTTCACTTCAACTTTTATATATCAAGTTGTAAAATCTTGTTTTCCCATGAGTAAAGTTTTGTGATTCCTTTCATGTTGTGTAATGAATAGAGAATTATATTTATAAAAAATAAATAGTTTTTAACAAAAGTGTCTTTTAATTTCTTTCAAAGATTGGTGGTCTTTCTGGTTTTTTCCTGTCGTCTTGGTGAGTACAAAGAGGACAATGTTGAATTTTCTGTAGTGTGAAGCCAGCAGTCTTAAATGTTCACTCTGACCTTTTTTTGTGTATCATCCAAACAAGGCCAGGACTTTTCAAAACAGAGGAACAGCCAAAGCCCTTTTAAGGTGAGAAGATGGAATCACCCAGTGCTATGCAAGGTCCTGAAATCGCCAAGCCTTAGGGGAAAGTCTCCGCTGATCCACATTTACTCCCCGAGTTGCATTTCCATAGATACTATTGCCATAGTACAGAGTTGCTTAATAACATAGACTTTATAATACGGCTGTATTTTTAACTATAATCTGCTCAAGATCTGTGAGCTGAGATTATGCAGTTGGACTTCAAGAACGAGCTGTGCCATGACTCTGGCTAGGAAGGCACTACGCACGGTGCCAGCGCGGAGGCCCAGCCTCTGTTGAGCTGATACCCAAGTGTTCCTGTCCAGAACCAGCCACCTCCTCCTCCATGAAAGGAAGGTCTCACCTGGCACCTCCACTACATAGAAAGAAAAGGTGCAGTGGCCCCCAGAAAGGGGAGGAGAAGCACGGCAATTTCATCCCGTTGCCCTGGGGAAGGCTTCATTTTCCCGGCAAGAGGAGGATGGGAGGATTTAAATCAGATGTTTTCTTGCTGCAATCTTGCTGATTCACAAATACTAGTTCCCCTGAATGCAGTTAAAAGGGCACTGTCATTCACAGGCTCTTGTGGGTTTTCAGTGGATTCCCTGTGCCGCTAATGTAGCGGAGCATTTCTGTAGTACTAAGTGATGTGGGTCTTTTTCTTCTTCAGTGTCCAAACCCTCTCCGGTGCTCCCTTGGGCATGCGGGTACGTTGCTATGACGTGTGTGTGATACTTTCTGATGGCGATGCTGAGTTATCTAAGCGACCCATACATTTGAAGATGGCTGTGCAAGTGAGGAGATATAACAGTCATGTCATAGGGCTGGGACAGTATTTTCCCATCCAGGTCAGAAGTGGTTTAATTCTAGTTTAGAGAGAGTTTTGTTCTACTTCAGAGACCAGTGCACATCACTGAAGAGAGATGCTCCAAGCAGTTACAGAGTTAGTGAATCCTCCTCGAACACAGGGAGCAGAGGCAATAGTGGTAAAAGCAGCAAAACTTTCAGTATCTTAACGCTTTTCAAAATGCATTTTCTGGTGCTGTGCTTGACTTCTCCTTTGGCCACAGCTAA
The DNA here is from genome assembly GCF_030936135.1 of Gavia stellata. Lineage (NCBI taxonomy): Eukaryota > Metazoa > Chordata > Aves > Gaviiformes > Gaviidae > Gavia > Gavia stellata. Next base: position 4,906,353 of record NC_082620.1, on the reverse strand, counting down.
GGGCAGTCCTTAGTAGGATTTGTGCCTCCAGATTCATTGCCTGTCTTCTTAGTAGGGATTTTGTTTATTGCCTTCCTTTCCCCAAACAGATGACTGAAAATGTGGTTGTTGCCTAAAAAGGGGCAAGAAAGGAGATGGGGGGGGAGAGGGTGAAAACCAGTACATTTCAGGAGCCGGAGCGATTCTGAAACAAGCCGCCTTGTGAAATGTCTGTGGGTAATGTGAATCGATCCAGTTCATTCCAGCTGCTCCCCCTGCAGAGAGCTGGCATGCCGGCCTGTAGCAATGCAGCACCAAGTTCCCCTGCAAGCACCGCTGCAGACTGTGCCAGGCCTGTGCCCTCAAGCTGCTCCCCACGGCGGGACGTGTTGGCTCTCCTTTGACAGATTGCTCTACGGAGAGGAATTTCCCGCAGAAACTATGTCCTGGTGGCGCTCTGACCAGACATCGCCTCATTTTTTCCTTAAACAGGGCTCCCTTTTTGTAGGCATCTCCTTATCCACAAAACAATCTGGGTCTTGTGTGAATGATGTTCGGCTCTGAGCAGTGTTGCTGTTGCTGAAATGAGACCTGCGCACAGACACAAACTGTTAAGCAGGTTCTTTTCTGTAGATCCCAGCCTATTTTTAACAGGATTCAGACATTTTTTTCATGCTTTGCTTTTCTTACGTGGGCATATTTTATGGGCTGGCACAGTACTCTGTGTGTTTGAAGATTTGGGGAGGTTCTCCCCTGCTGCTGGCAAGAGAGGAGGAGGGAGATCGTGAGATGGGGGGGTGGAATGGGAGCTCAAGTATATGTCTCTGTCTGAGCTGTGCGGGACGGGAGCTGCAGCCGGTACCAAGTTTAGCTTATTTCCCCACATGAAGAAGGGAAACCTGGGGTCAGATGCTAGGGAAAAGCGCAGCCTGCATTCAGGGAGCAGGAGGAAATAGGAGGAAGAAACCAAGTACTCTGTCTGAGGTGTGCATATCCCATTTGGGAATGTGCTTATGGGATAGACCTGATTGATGTTAAACAGCTGAATTTGGGAAAAGCAAAAAGTCCTCAGCAAAAGGGAGGGGAAAAAACATGGGTGACTAGGATTCATCTGACTGCGTCGATCCTGCATCACCCCACAGCTTTCTAGGGAGCCAGGTTGGTGATGATACAGCATCATGGCTGTGTGCCCCATGGTAGGATTGCTTAGGCGTGGGAGGAGTTGGGACTCCTTCCTTGTGTTCCCAGCCCCGTGGGAATCGCTGGTCCATGGTTAGCAGGAGAGAGCTGAAGGGGCCCCGCTCACTGTGGGTGAGTCACGTTGCTTGCCTGAGTTCCCCTTTCCTCTGTGCAGCAGTAGTAAATTAGCTGCCCCATGGGGATATGAAGTGTTTGGAAGAGGCCGGAGGAAGGCTGCTGGAGGAATGGAGAGCTTTATCCTACAGCGTTCCTGTTGTGTGTATCGAGTCATGTTCATCAAACAGTATCAGCCAAAGTACTTGCTGGGAACAGCAGCAGTCAAAATCTTTTCAGCACAAAGCCAGGGCCTGTTCTTATTCCTATTATCTGCTGCGAGCAGATGCCGCCTGGCATCTCCTTTCCCAACAGCAGTATTTTGACATCACCAAACTGTCTGACAAACAAACCACCCACATGCTGCAGTGTTTTGACTCGCAGAGGGACAGTGCTGCAGATGTTTTCCCCCAGCTTCTCTCTGGAAGTACTTAGGTGTCTGTAACTAAAAAGGTGCTGTGGAGGCAGGCGCGCCAGCAGCAGAGGGTGCTGCTTCCTCGTGCTGCAGCGCTGGTGGGAACCTCTTTCCCAGCCCCGTCCTGCAAAGGGAGCCTTCCCTAGGGACACAGCCTGGGCCTCTGTCACCAGCTCTTGTGCTGCTGTTCCTGGAGCCACACACAGCGCAGAGACGAGCACTGATCTGCTGTGGCACAGTGAGCCCTCTGGTCAGCCTGCTCTCCCGGGAGCTACTCCACAGCTGCTCTTCCTGTATTATCCTGGTTGCTACCATTTTCCATTCACGGCCCCCCATCAAAAAGGCAAGGAACTCATTTTTCTGCTTCCCCACTCCCAATGGCTTCTCATGCACAGACTGCGACCATGTGCTTAGCCCCCTACATATCAGCTTGCGACATACAGTGCAATACGGAAAAGGAGTGTTATGATGTGTCCTTTTTACTGCAGACAGTTGTGTCAATCAGTAAAGTTACTGTGATTTTAAGGGGGTGCTCCTGGCATGCCCTCTCATTAAGAGGAAGTCATGTCTGTAGTACCTGTACCTCAGAGGTAGCTGAGCAACCAGCTGGTGTTGTAAGGGTCGCTCCAAATAGAATTGGAAGTTTGTAGAGTATCTTCTGCATCCAAGTGCTCCAGAGTTACATATATCCCATTCTTTAAGGCAGGCCACTTCTCATCCAGCGCCCTATGCTGAAGCAGAAAGGCAAAGGAACAGTGACAGGAGACATCACAGCAAGGCCCTGCTTTCCAGGTGAATGTAAAGCAAAATACCTGGATTCCACTTTGTTTCTGATAAAGGATTCTGATAAACAGCCTCATTTATTTGTGTTGCAGGGTGCAAAGTTTTGTGTTGACTGTGCTGAGATCTGAATTCACAAGAAGAGACTAAAAGGAAGATTACTTTTTTTTTTCTTCCCCTGCAAAGGGCCCCTTGGGGATGCCTCTTTTTTCCTCCTCCATCCCACTCTCTTTTACTCCCTTTTCCACCACTTTGAGCCATCTTCCAGCTGAGGAGGGCTTGTTGATTGTCCTCTAAGCAGGCTTGGCAGGATTTCTACCTCATGAGGCTGCTGTTTTAACAGTCTCTTTCTCTGTTCTGCGGCACACTGGGTTACTTTGGCTTTGTTGCTGTACATTACAGACGCTCATTGTTCACTATCTGTTGCATTGTCTCCCTTAATTCCCACAGGCACAGCCTGCATGCAGCACGTACATGTTTCCGGGCAGAGTGTTTACTCTCTCTCCCCCCCTCTCCCCAGGGCATAGAAAGCTGCATGTTTGCTGCCTGCCTGTCTTTATACACCCTACCACCACCAAATGCAAAGCAATAGGATCCCCTTTTATGCTACAGTCTATCAATCAGCCTATTGCTGCAAGGTTAGTATTAGTCAGCCATGAAGCACATCTACAAAGTCTGTACCAGCCTGAGAGTCCATGCTTTTAAGAAGGATTTAGATGCTTAACTTCAGACATTCAAAAGGGACCCATTTTTCAGAAGGTGGGTGCTCATCCACTTCCAGACCCCACAGATAATCTACAGTACTGAGTGCTGAGCACAGAAAAGGAGGCATGCCAAGCCATTCCCCCTCCCACCTCCCTTTTAATAATCTTAGCATAAACTCACAAGGATGAGAGCTGGAAAAGTCTCTTCTAATCCAGGCTCTATCCTCAGTCAGTTTTCCAAACAGGCTTAGAGGGATTCCATTGCAGGCCATAAACACTGGCATTTGTCAGCCACCCCCCTCTGCCACTGTTTGCGCTATTGTTTGAGATGTAGACAGTATTCAAAGCAAGTGATTGAAGATTAGCAATTCCTGCTTCTTAAGGAAGCAAGAAAGTCAAACATTAAGGAAATAAAAGGAGACAAGATTCCGTAGGAGCTGTGATCTCATCTGGCGAGAAGCCACCACAAAGCTGAAAATTTCTGCTTCAGCACTTGTCACGTCTGGTTTCCTCCAACTTCCCTGCTGCTCTTATACCTCCTCCACCCCATTTCTCCCTCTCCCTGTAAAGAACAGGGATATCTGTTAGAGCAGGAAACCCTTGCACACCTGGAACTAGTGCACAAGAAAATGCAAGACTGTGAGTAGCCCTCAGACAAAGAAGCTCACATCTAGCAATGGCAATGTGCTGCAGGGTGCTCAGGGAGAGATACTAGGTCGTAGTGCTGAGCAGTGCTGGGAGGCAGGTAACAGACTGTGGTGGAGTTAGCCGAGCAGCTGAATTCACAGGCAGACTAAAGCCTGCTGAGTTTCCTGTACAGTTCTCAGACATCGTTCACAGCTTTCTTGGATTCAGTGATGACATGTCTCTGCTGCTGCAGAAGGTGCTCATGCTGTGCTGACCATTTAATACACCCTGGGGAGCTGTGGCTAGGCAGGCCAAGGAGAACCTGCTTTTGAGTTGCCACAAGCAAGATCTTGGGCTTCCCTCAGGACCCTGGCCCTGGCCATTGCTCTGTTACTCCCCTGGCTCACAGCAGATGGGCAGGAAAAGGTCTCAGGGTAAGAGGGAAGTCCCCAATCCACATCTCTAAGCATCAAGAGCTACTGTCAGCCAACTAATTAACAGCTGCCTCCCCTCTGTCTTTCTAGATTATGAATCCCTGCTAGCCTTTGTCCTGCTCCTACTAGTCAGGTTACAGCAGTCTCCCACCTCGGCGGTAATGAAACAAAGCATTTGAAGTAGGTGTACTATAGTAGGTGGAGTAGGTGGATTTACCGTAAAGGAGCATCTGGTCCACAGAGGTCCGATTCTAAGCAGTTTTGGTCTCCCTAGACAACACTTCCATCTGTCTTGCTAACGTGTGCCTGGCACATTCCTCTCACATCTTTGGCATTGGCAGAAGAGACAGGAGTGGATCTTCTGAATGGTGGAGATCAACTGGGAGAACGCTCCACAGAGATGGATTCACACAACAAGCTGCACGTGTGCCGACAGAAATCACTGGAGCCAGTCTGCAATGTCAGAATCCTTCCGCAGCTCCCTCAGAGCAGTATTTACAGGGTCTCTGGGTGAGTATGGGCCCCCAAGGTCTGGCTAACTGATCAAGAACTGAACAGTAATCTGCAGGAAAAGCTTAAAGGGGGAGATTTTCACAACACGCTTGGGGGACTTGAAGAACTTCTGCTGAAATTAGTGAGGAAAATTGACTTCAATGGGAGCAGGACCAGGTCAAAGCAAAGCAGTTTTGGAAAAGCTACCCAAACATGTACCTATTTAACATAAAACTTCTCCTATTTCTATCTTGTAGGGTGTGAAAGAACATGTTTGTGCTGTATCTGCAAACTCCCTGGTGTTTCTGGTCAGCTAGAGTAATAAATTTAATCTGACGTGAATTGTGTTTTTTTAATGAACTACAATGGCTGGCATAGAGCAATTATTCCCCAAGGACTTCAAAATATGCTTAACAAATCATTGTCCCAGTCCTACAAAGATATGAACGCACAGAAGAACAACTTCACATGCATGCATTGTCCCCTGGAGTTCAACAGCATTTCTTTCCCTGCATTGGCTGAAGTCCTCTTTGGGGATTTTTTTGACTGCATGGCCTGAAAGGGGTGAGGAGGAGGGGAGTAGTTATCAGGCTAGCTACCCCACCTTGGCCTTCGCATGACATTCGTTTCTTCTGACTTCTTCTGACGGTTCAGTGGGTTCAGCACTGGACCCTGCCCCATTATATGTCTCTGAATGTCCTGCTGTGACCACCTCATTGAAGGAATAACCTAGCAGCGGGGAGCTTATGGTCCCTGGGGACTGTGCAATTTTATTTCATCCTGTGTGCAGCTGCAGGAGTTTTTTCCGTGTAAGCACTGGTATAACTAAGTTGTACATTAATGCATGGCCCATGAAACGTGACAAAAAGCCTGTTCAGCTCTCAGCAGAGCATACCTTCTTCTGCCAGCCTCCCCAGAGATCCAGCACACGTATACAGCCGGGAATCGCCTTCCTCGCTACCCACCTCCCCACTCCCTAAGAGGAGCACAGCCAGGAAAAAAACGGCCGAGTGTCCTGTCTAATTAAAAGGTAGGTAAGGAGAATACACTTGCGCATTTATGGTTGAGCCTTGTTTGAATGAAGGCCCTATGCTGGAAATGAGGTTCAGCTGATGTGAAAGCGAAGTCCTCTGGAAGTAGGGACATAAAAACGAGGACACACAAATTAACCCTGCTCTTTTTTTTTTCACATGTGCCCCAAGACCATTAGTGATGAGAACTTTTCAAGGCCCGATGTCAGTGTCCAACCCCAAAAAACAATAACTTCAGCAGCGTGCAGGGGCATTCGTTCCGTACTGACTCAGGTGGCAGGCTGCCACCTCCTGAATCATCCATACCACTTCCTGCAGCTCTTAGGTGGTCCTTGGAGGTATCCCATGCAATTGGGCTTGCTTCATTTATGACAATCCACTGGTTTATAGCTCCAAGCACTATTGCTACAAACAGACTCTTTTTGTCCGGGAATGCTGAGAAATGAATCATCTCAAGGAGACGTTACTGGGTCAAATTTGTCCAAAAAGTTGCTTTTTGAAAAAAGACTGAAATGAACAGAGTTGTATTTCCGCGGTTTGTTTTGGTAAACAAATCAGCGTTAAAAAAGCAAACACAGGATCCCCCGCGTGTCTGCAATGCACATATTGCAACATTGTGTCACTGTACACGGACGCGGAGGGTGCAATTCATTAAAAAGTGACTCGATTGTCCGCAAAGAAAGAAACAGCCTTACGCCTGAAACTCGCTGCTGTTTTTGGCCTTTCTTTGAGCCCGCAGGGCAGGGAAGAATCAAAGCAGCCCGATTTCACCCAGAAGCGCTGCCGGCTGCCGAGCGCGTGAAGGAGCGTGTGAAGGAGCCAGAAGCTGCCGCGCTTCCTCCCCTACACGGACGGCTTTCCCCGCCGCCGGCTGCGCCTCGGGCCCCGCGGGCCGCGGCCGCTCCTCCGGGGCCGCCCCGCGGCGGCGCCCCCCCGGCCCCGCCGCTTCCTCCGCGCCCCCGGCCCCGCCCCGCTTCCCGCCCCCTTCCCGGCCGCGGCGGGCTGCCCGCAGCGGGGCGGGGCGGGGCGCGGGCCCGGGCGGAGCGGGCCGCGCCCCGGGCCAGGCCGGGGGCGGAGCGGGGCCGCCGCCGGGCGCTATTTGGGCCATGTGACGGGCCGGGCCGCGCTTGCCGCGCCTGGCGCCGGGAGGAGCCGGGGCGCTGCGGCTCCAGCCTCCCCGCCGCGGCGGAGGAGAGGCGGGCGCTGCGCTCCGCTCCGCTGCGCACCGCGGCCCCGGGAGCAGCCTCCGGCGGGGCCCGGCCGCTGCCATGGTCCGGCCGGCGGCCTGGGAACGGTAGGAGCCGGCGGGGGCGGGCGCGGTGCGAGGCGAGCGGCGGGTGCCCGCGGGCCGGGGCGGCTCCGCGGCGGCCCTTCCCCGGGGTGGCGGCGGCGAGCGGCCCGGTCCCCGCCTCGGGCTCCGGGCTGCCGCGGCCTCCGCCTCCCTCCCTCCTCCCTCCGCGGAGGCGCCTCCGTTCCCAGGGGGCGCGGAGCGGGTCTCTCCTCCCGGCCCCCCTCCCGCCCGTGCGAGCTGCCCGCGGTCGGTGCCAGCTGGAAAGCCCCCAGACGCCAGGCTGGGCTGAGGCCAGGCTCTCTGACCCGCCTCAGCAGCTCGAGGGCACTTGCGGACCCCGGGTGCCTCGCGTTGGCCGTGGGGCCGCACGTGAGCGTGGAAGGCCCCGTCCCTGGGGAGCACTGGTGTCCGTGGGGCACGGCCCGGGGCTAACGGGGCAGCCGGTGCTCAAGGCGGCATCAGGGCCTGAGGATCTCCCGGCCGTCGCAAGGCTCCTGGGGCTGCGGTTGGGATGCCGTGCGATGGGTGGCTGCCAGAGGCCAGCTGGCGTAGCTGCGCGTGGATTTGCAAAGCAAACACTGATAATGTCAGTTCGGAGATCTTCAACTCATTAAGGAAGTCGGGTTGTTTGCTCAGGGTCTGTGGTTACAGTGGTGGTCTCTGGAGCGCACCTTACAAGGCCTAATTAATGTGTCTGGCTTTTACTACACAAACCTATGCTAATACAATGGGAGCTTATATAATCCTATATCTGAAATACCTGGGCTGTTGTAATGAGACGAGATTAATCTTGCTGTAGCCTTGTGCTGAAGTATGCCGTTTGTTCTCCCTATTACCTGACTGAGAAGTGGGCGGTCAGTGTGGCTGGCAACTGATGGTGGCCATGCCTGATTAGAAACCTATGAATTGTCTGAGCCATTGCTCAAGATAAGGAAGTTTACAAAATGATTGTCAAAATGGGAGTTGCTACCTTGGAAGAAGATCCGTTCTTTTTTTCCTGATAGTGATGCAGGATGAATTTATGAACCTTTTGTCCTAGAAGCAATCTTCGCTTTTCCCACCCCTCTAATGGCTCGTTTCTACACCAGATTTGGCATTGCAAAGCACAGTAGTACAGGCAGCTTAGTCTTGCTGGGTGCAAGTTGACTGCTAAATTACCAGGACCAAACTATGTGGAGTTTCCAGTGGCTTGCCGTAAAAGAGATCCGGCTGTAGGATGGATGGGGTCAAAGTGGCTATCCCAGCCTATGAGGAAGGATATTTCTGTGGTGAGTCGATAAGGGAACTACTGGGAATGTGATGGAGCCGTGCTACTGTTTAGAGTGAATGGCGATGCCGAGAAGCACTGAACTGGCTTGTTGAGGAGTGTCTTCCCTGACCAGCCAGTGGCTACTGCGCCTGTCTCCTCCCTGCTCTGTCAGTTTGCCTGGCCACTGGCCCTGGCATGGCTCTTAGTGGTTGTGATGATGGACGCATAAAGCAGCAATTTATTCTTCTCCCCCCTTGAAGACAAGGGATGAACTTCAGCAGTGTATTCCTCTGGGGGGCATCGTGTTGTTGCAGTACATCAGCAGCAGGCTTTTGTAGCCTCTGCTTTAGAGGTTACTGAAGTGCACTATAATGTGGTTGGAGTTTGTTTGTAAACTTATGTTAGATACTTTTGAGATGTGGGTTTGTGTTCCAGGAACTGGCTAGCTGATATGTGCTGCATTTGTGTGGAGTCAGTTCCCTGTTCCTAGACCTTGGGTGTGGAAAATGTGCTCTGCTCGTTGCTCTCCTGTGTCTTTTTTTTTTTCCCTGGCCCCCTATGTTTCCTTTCCTCAGAAAAAGTGAAAGCTGTCTGCAAGGGCTGCTTGTTGTAGAGTCTGTCTTGCAAGGGTAATTAAGAATTCATGAAGTTACTGGAATTAAAAATCTGTAGCTAGTGAGCCAGTCAGGACACTGTATGCCAGGCTTTGTGAATGAGTGCAAACCGTGCTGATCTTCCAAGTCACAATGTAGTTTTTGAAGAATGTAAGATGTGGAAGGGAGTATGCTCTGTGGCTGGCTGAGGTTTTTCTCAGTCAAATTTTGTGGCTGGTGCCACTAAATACACTGGAATTGGCACCTGATAGGCCAATGCAAGTTCAGCTTATAGTTTTGGGCTGTAATATACATGTACTGAGTCTGGAGTCACTGAGGGCTTGTGTTGACAAGGGGAGTGAGGATTAACTGGTGTTGGCAGGGAGTATCAATGAGATGACCTCAGCTGGGCTGTGCTTATCTTCATGTCCTGTGGAAGGAGGCTTGTACATGTATTAACTAGTAGAGTGATGTAGCGTTATAGCAGTGGAGAAACAGCTTACTAGACCTGCACGGATTATACTGACAAGCTCTGTTTCGGTATGAGTTTCCCTAACCTTGACTCTACCAAAGGCTAGTTATGTGGCTGGCTGTGAAACTGCTGCCCTGCTCTTTTATATTTGCAGGTAAGTTAAGTTGCTGGTACAAGATATAAGTTAGACACTAGTTGCTTCCAGACAAAGCTGTGCAATGCCTGCAGAATAGAAGTGATTAAGTGTCTGAGAACCAAGGTTACCAAACTGCAGTCACTGGACTGCTTTGCTGGTGGTCACTGCAGAATGGGTTGACTCACTTCCAGTTACTACACTGCTCTGAACAACAACAAAAAAATCTTCCCTTAAGTTACTCCATGTGAGTAACTGCTACAGCTGCCACTGTTTCAATAAATAATTGCTGGGGGGGGGATGAGTACTGTTGTCCTTGGCAAAGATGGGATATGTGCTACAGGAGATGGCCAAACACACTCTGAGTGTGAGAGCCTAGCTTAAAAGTACTAGTTTCCAAGCACATGGTAGGGAAAAAGTGCCACTGTTAACTGTGTTTCCCCAGGGACTACTGAAGCAGTGTCACCTCTTTTAAAGAAGTACGGAAGGGGTTGTTCATAGATTCCCTTCTAACTCTGTAGTGCTTTGCCCTCATACGTAATGCTTTGGAAGCTCCTGGGCTAAACTAAATTGGTCTGTGATGTCTATTAGGAAATTCTCTTCCAGGTGATCATACTTTGGGTGAAGTAGTATCAAGCCTAGAAGGAATATATAATGGATCTGTCTTGGAAAGATCCAGCAGTCTTGTTGGGCAACTGAGTATGATAGGAGGCTGAAGGAAACTCACTCTTGTGCATGGCAGGATGTCTTCCTGGAGGAATTACAGTGAGTTGTTGAAATTAATGTATAAATGTAGTGATGAGTGTGACTGAGATGCAGCCTTGTCTTACACATGGGAGGAGACAAGTGCAAACCAAGTTGCTGGAGGGATATCAGTGTGCTACTGGAAACCAGGATGTCTGGTTTGGTGCATGCCATTGGGAGAAATCGTATGTTGTTCTTGTATGTTTGCTTCTGCTTGCCTCACAGCTGAGAGGTCAAGAGCAATCTGCTGTCTACACTGATCCTTCCACCGAAGGACAGACTGAAACACTTGGCTTCTGCCCTGTCTCTGCACAAAGCTTCACATAAATGTCACGAGGAAAAAGTTTGAGAGCAAGAGAATGGATGTCTGTCAGTCTAGCTCTTTCACTGACTTTGTTTTGTCATAGTTATCTTCCCTGATAAACTTGCAACTCTGTAGTAAACACTCAAACATGTGTGTTGCCAGTGTTGTTAGGTATATGTTTGTTTGGCAATTCTTCCCTGGCTTAGTTGCAGGAATTGACATTCTTGGTGGCAGTGAAATCTTCCTCCTCTTCAGTGATTGAATAACTGACCAAGTGCCAAAGTTAAGGGAAGGAAATACAGCAGACTTTCCCTAGTAAAATAGATATGGTGTGAGCTGGATGCTGTATTGAGGTCCACCCCCAGCATGTAAAGGCGGTGAGTAAGGGTACTGACAACAGTCAGCTGAACCATGAATAATGTCCTACTGTTGAGCTGAAATTGAGTAAAACTTCAACTGTCCCAGCTCAATGGACTGACTACTTCGGTACTGCGGGCTGCCTTTGTAGAGGCCCCTTCTTTGGCAAGAGTACAGAGGGAAGGACAATTTCTTAACATGCTAACTATACTTTTGAGCTCTGGGCCTGGACTACTGGGATAAGCGGATGCAAGTGCTGGCTAGTGAGATGAGTGCTTGGTGCTGTCTCATGACTGCTGGGGACAGTTCTTTTTGTCACATGTTGCCATGCTTGGGATTGGGCTTAAGGTCCAGAGCTTTCCAGGCCAGCTGGTGCTTGTGGCAGTCTGATAGTACTGTGTGTGCCCCAGGGAGTGTGGTTTAGAGGGATGAGCGTAGGGCTGCAAGCCAGGGACAGCTGTGGGCTAATCCTTTCTGTACATCTGATTTGATGTGTGGCCTTTCTTCAATCACTCAACATCTTGCTTTAGGGTTTTTAGAAAGGGAGAAAATGAAGATAACTCTTTTCTTGTCTGACCACCTTTGGCAGGGATGGACACTAATACCAGGTTTTATTTAATGGGCTCTACCCTGTGGCTCATCAAAGCAGTTGGAATAGAAAATACTTATGGCGCAGGGATTTCTGGCAGTGGGGTGGAAAAGGTGGGAAATGTATTTTCTGTCCACAGTGTGGAAGAGCCACAGCTAGGAGTGGGGGGCTTAGCATGCCATTGACTTTCTAGCATTCTGTTCATGTGGTAGATGTCTTGCCATCCTCCCTTCTAGTTTGATGTCTTGTGCTTAAGCAGCATTGAACTTCAGCTTCAAAGATTTTTTTTGGATTAACATCTTTTTCTGATCTTAATAGAGAAACAGCCACCTGCCCTTGCCTTATCTTTTTTCCTTAACCGTGGAGAGTCTTGTCCACTAACAAGTCTTGTCTTATGGCTCTAGTAGTTTTTCCTCTTCTAGAACATGGGAAGACAGACTTCAAACTGAAGCAGCACTGCTACTGTATAATAGTAAGGCTTTCAACCTGCAAAACTTTCTCTGGGAGGAGAAAGCTTTTTACTTAAAAAAAAACCAAAAACCACCACCATCTGCTTGATTTCAAAGTGAGAGCAACAGCTTTTGACTTGAGAGCTTTGGGGCAGAAAGTGGTAATGTCTGAATGGAGTTACCAAACATGGGCTTTTTCTTTTAGCCTGGGAGGGGAATTTGATGAAGCTTGTAAGTCAGAGCAGCTGTGTAGATGTTAGTTTCAAACTGCTTTCTTTGGATAGCTGGTATGTTATCAAGTCAGGAATCTGTCCTGAGGAGATCCCAGATGGGGCCTTGACACCATAAATGTACAAAGGCATGTACATGGTTGCACAAAAACTGCAGCAACAACTTAGTTCTAAAGAACGTGAGCCACAGATGGTAAACAGCCAAGAAAAGCAAGCAAGGGGTAAGGCCAAGATGTTCTCTACATGAGAAGGCTACATTGGTCTCAGATGTTTAGAATTTCTTAGTTTAAATGTTTGATAAGTTTACTGTGGATAACTTCTGGTTTTAATGGCCTTTTGGAAGTTAAACTCTACATTAAGTAGAGATATGAAAAAATGCCTGGATTCCAACTACAGCATCTGGAGGCTTGAAGGAAGTCCTGGAGTTTGCCCAAGTGCAGTTCTTACCTAGATACCCTAATTCATTGTCATATGGTGCTTCAGCATCCCTGGGTCTGTAGTGGTGTAGCCTAGTGAGCTGTGCTGCAGGGGAAGAAGCATTGCTTCTCAGTGTGAAGAGAATAATGACCCTTGAAATGCTTTCAAACAGTAGTCTTTGGTCCACACTACAGAGGATTTGGGATACTGGGTATGTGGAATGGATGGGATTGGTGCTGTGTTGTCAGCAGTTCTACATGGGTCCTATCTCTTTGATAGACAGTGTCCCCATGCTATTTAAAGGCTAAACTGGTCATGTTATCGAGCTTGGACAATGAGGGAGGGATTGCTTTGTTCCATACTAATCCCAGGGCACTAGTACATCTGGGACTTGAAGTTTCAAGTGGTGCCCATGTACAGAAATACCTAAAATGTTGTGGACCAGCTGGTAAGGGATAAGCTGAACTGGGAGATTTACCGTTTATGTCCTAGTTCCTATGAACTGTTGAACAACTGCAGAAGAAACCTGTTGGCACTTTTGCTGAAAAGAGGTTTGGGGCCTGCGTGAATCCAGAAAGTACCTGGCTTGACTCCTATGGGCAGGAAATGGATCTGCTTGGACTTTGTTCTGGGGTTATATGATAGGCATGAGCTGCTGCAGGCTGGGCTGTGTTGTGACCCTACAGCTTGCTGTCAAGGTTCTGCACTACTGGCTTGAACACTTGGCTTCCTTGCCTGGTGTCCCACACAGTTTCACTACTAATGTTCTGGGGTTTTCCATGTGGCATGTTGGGCGCTTCCAGCTGGAACAAAATGGAGCTGGGGGTGGGAGTGAAGCAATCTAATGAATATGGGTTTTTTGTGAGCCAGGGCACTGCTTTCCTCCCTGTTACCTCACAGCTTTTTTGGAGTGCTGTGTGTCCCTCTTGCAACAAGGATCAGACAGGCAGTTATAAGTGGTTTCAGCCTCGGACTTGACTCTGGTATTGATTCGGGCACATGCATCTCTCCTTCTTGCTAGCATAGCTTAGTTTGCAGCCTAAGAGGAAAAGGGCAGAAGGGCTACACACATGGCACTGATTCCAGCAGGATATTGCTGTAAGGTTAGGTATGTGGCACACTGTCTTGCCAATGCACAGCTGCTGTGTAGAAGTTAAAAAGGGGCAGCTAATCTGCTGTCAAGTAGCTGTGAGCTTGAGTAATGGTGAAAATCCAGGGAGTGAAGGCAGACCAGCATGGTAATATGCTACTGGTTTTCCAAGTTGTGGGATTGACTTGCTGTATGTTGGGATGTGGAGAAAAAGAAAGGGCAAAATGTGTATCTCATGTTTATTAATATGGGTTCATTTCAGTGGCTGAGTTTATCCTGGAGTTTTGGTACTGTAGTTAGTTCTTGATATCTGCCTTAGTTAATTGATGTTGAGATGATCTACTCAAGGACCAACAACTGCTAAATAATTTAATTTTCTGAACTTGGAGTTTGTAAGAAGCAGCTTTTGAAGGAACTAAGAGCTTTCCTGGAATGTTCACTAAGTGTTCCCCAGCTGAATCTTTTTTCTGTTTTATTGAGGTGCTGGTGTTCCTCGTGTGCTTCTGATCCTCTGGGTGTGAGGCATGCCAAGTGGCTGTAAGATGTTGCCTTCCAGTGAGATTGCTGAAGGGGCAGGTCATATGTGCCCATACAGGCCCAAATCTGCACTTTTGGCACGAATAACATTAAATCCTGAGGCTTTATCTGAGTAATCAGATAAAGCCTGGTGTGTGGACACTGAACTGGATTTGCAAGAGGCACAGCTTTGTGTGTCAACACTTTAAGTGGGAGGGGACACCTGACTAGAGAGAGGCTGCAAGGAGAAATAACCCACATCTGCAGTCAGGCTGTGATTGTGCAACTACCCTCCTGCTTGCTCCAGAGCAGTGCACTGTTTTATCTAGGGGGAACTTGCCAAGTATGCTGTGTCACTCCAGGGTGGCAGATATAGATAGATGTTTGTCCACAAGGAACTCTAGTGAATCTCCTGCTTTGATGAGCTTATTAGTCTCAGAAGAGGAGAATGTTTGCTGCTAGGTGTACTTGCATACGTACTTGGTGGTATTTTTTCTACAAGGACTTTCTGCTGTATATGTTTTCTCCAAAAAGGAATTTGGCTGTGACTCATGAGGTGCCTTCAAGCTTTGTCCCTTGATGTAGGGATATGGTTGTAAGTGCATGCTGGTGTTCCCTTCCCAGCCAGATCTCTCTAGGTAGAACAGCTCAGCTTGCTGCTGTGGGCACAAATGTATGACAGCATATTAACAGTGGAGGTAAAGAGAATTTCCATTGACTGCCCATGTGATGGGACATGTGCAGTGTCCCCTGAATAAGCTTAGTAGGCAGAAGCAGGTTTGGGCTTTAGGCCAGAGGGGTGGCATGACTTTCAGTATGCATCTAGGAACATACAAGAGCAAGATAAGATATGTATGATATAAGATATGGCTTATCCTCAGCTGGACTGTGTTTTATGGGTTAAGTGTAGCGATACCTTTCTGTGAAAATGGAGAAGGATGGCTCTTATTGGTTTCACTATTTCTGATAAGAAACAAGAATTGAATAGCTCTTAGAGCTTTAAGTGGGAAGAGATTTCTTGATACCAGTAAGACCTTAGTGGGCATTGGGGAGCAGTGTGCTGTAGACCATATATTAAGACTGGTGACAAATCTCCTGTGTATTTGAGATAGGAGAATGGGTTTCAAGCTTATGGTCATTAAGGTGAAGAGAAAGGAGAGGGTATTATAACCAGCACTTGTTTGGAGGCATGTGCTCTTATGTTATGTGGATTAGGCTGTCTTCAAACCTTCCAAAAAATGCTAGTCAATCCCCAGCCTAGACTGTTCTTGAAAGAACACTTGGCCTTGTGGGAATCTGCATTTCAAGGTGCAAAACAGTGCAGCAGAAGGCTCATCAGTGATTTTACTGTTGAGATGGCTTTTGTGCTAATGCAGTGTTGAATATACTTTTAAATCTTGTTTTGGCATCTCTAAGGCACCCACAACACAAGTTTGTTGTGGCAATCGTGTCTGACCCAGGGTTGTGGTGCTGCATGGGTATCAAATGGAAGGCCTGGGTGGACACAGCAGGTGGCCCAGGAGGTGGCAGGCTGGCAGCAGTGGGAGGGGTGGCTTGGCAGGCTGCTGGACCTGACCCTTTTTGGCCTGCAAGTCTGACAGAAAAGCTGGGCAGTCCAATTAATGCACACCTAGATGCATTTATCTAGGGTGAATATCTCTGTAGCCAGCTTTTTCAAGTCCTCGTATGGTACCACCAAAGCATTGGGATTATCTGTAGGGGATGGCTGTGTAGGGTGACTTCAGCTTATACTTTCATTGAGTATTAGAAGTAGTAGTGTAACGAATTGACTGTGGAAATAGAACTGCAAGGTAAGTTTCTTTCCTGGTGTGAAGTTTTTGAGGGAGGAAAATAATGTTGGATGTGGTGGCTTTGTTTGATATTCCAGGCATTAAATATTCTAGACAGTTTACATCTATGTTTGGGAGGTTGTGGTGCACTGGATGGTGGGTGGCAGTGGCCTTCTCATTACTTTCAAATCGATGCTTGTACACAGCAAATCTTGGCAAAGCCATCCAGCCTCCTCAAAAGGAGGAATAAGGACTTCAGTAGCAGCCAAAAAACAGTTGAACATAATTTGGCTGAGACTGACCAGCCTTAGAAAAGACAGAAACTTAGATACTGAAGGGGGCAGCTAACATAGCTGTGCTTGTATCTCTACAATTCTTACTAACTCAACTCTGAAAAATCAAGGCAGCTTATCTTTTCTGCTTGTTCCTAAGTATGTTGAGTGCGTCCTTCTTGGGAACAGATCTTTTGACTGTTTCTGCAAGGTTTCTTTCTCCCTATTTCTTAAGTTCTATTAATGTGTTTCAAACTTGGTTTCCTAATTGGAAACTTTCCATTGATGTCATGGGAGCTTTCTGTGGCCCACATCAAATAGCTTGGTTCACCAGGAATTAAGTGACTGTACAAATGTTTATGTTAAACACTTATTTAGAAGGCATGTTGACTTATGAGGACCTATGATGACTGTGGTATGTTGGGAGGATAGGTTGGCTGTACAGCTTTTGTCTTGCCTTTGAACTGTAAAAGTACTGGCAGCTGTTTAATGCCTAGATAAGACAACTCAGGCTTGCTTACATCTAATGAACTTGTCCTATCACTGATTATGCGCTGTTTCTTGTCTTTTACATTGGAGAGGTTTTTGTATGGGTAACCTCAATGGAAAGGACTCAGATGGCAATGTCTGGAATAGTCACAGCAGAAAGCTGTTGGCTTAATTACAGGTACTGGAATTTTGCTGTTTTAGAGAGGAAACCCACAGTTTAGTCTGCTGAGAAGCCCTAGGAAGGGAAGGAACAGATGGTGAACATGCATGTTCTTTAAACTCTGCTTACTCAGGCTTCTGTGGTGGTGTCAGGGCATTTGGAAGGTGGAAACAGAAGGGATAAACAACATCTTAGCATCTCCTCTCACCCCCAGTAGACCTCAGACACTGACCAGTGGCTGTCTCTTTCCTTCCCTGCAGGAGACTGTGTTTCTTCCTAATTTAAAGGAAAGATCTTTTCAAAGCTATTATGGAACCTTCTTATGAACATCATGTGCTAGTGGCTACCATCTTTGCAGTGGACTGTCTTAGCAGGTAGCTAATCAAAACCTTTCCATCAGTCAGCTTTGCAGGACTTACTGACTTCTGCATTAAATTTCATAATCACATGTGGCTGTGTACTCTGTATGCAAGACAAATCTGTTTCACAGTTATGGGGAGCAGAGGGAAGTCTTGTGTAGAGCTGCAAACTGCGTTCAGTTACTTCACTTTGGAGAGGGCAAAATACCTTTGAGAACTTACTGTTTGAACCTAAATTACAAGACGGCTTTAGGTATGACTTTGATACCTGAAATTAAGCTTATTGGTGGGCAGAATCTTTTCAGGCAAAGAATGTTTAAGTACTTTTTCACTGCTTTTTACAAAAGTTACAATATTGGACTGCTGTCAGACTAAACTGCCTAGAGAACCAAAAGTGTCCCTACACAAAGTTAAACTGAGATTTCTGGTATGGTGCTCTGCCTTGGAAACAGGGGAGATACCCAAAGAAGGAGATTCCATTTTCTTTACACAAACTTTCCTTCCAGTATCCTTCTTCAAACTGATGTTGAAGTTGTCATGGATACTTTGAATTGCAGTCTTTCCTTGTTCCAGCACCATGCCTATTGATGTCACTGCTGATGCTGAGCTGGGAGGCTTTTTAGAAGTGGATGATTTGGGAGAAATATTCTTGTGACTGGGGGTGAAGATGGACAGCTCCATACAAGACTTGATCTTGTGAGTCTGGATGATTATGCTAAAGTGGCCCAGAGTAAAAATTTTTGTGCTTTCAGATGCTATCTGAAGAGATGATGCTTAAAGCTGTTTACCATCAAAAAGCCTGTACAAATGTCTCTTCAGCAATATATCCCCTCTGCGTGGTTCAGAGCATGACTATCTCCTAACTAGTTGTTCTAGTTGCCTGTGCTGAAGCAACTGATGTGAACTGTTACTTCATACTCACTCTTTTCCAATGGAGAGGTACTACCACTATGTAAATTAGCAGTGTTGGGCCTAATCATACAGATTTGCTTTGCTCAAACTAAATGACTGAGGTGCAGCTTAGTGTTGGCACACGGGAGGTGATGAGGAGGCTACTTAAAATATCACTTGACTTACAGAGCTGAAGCTAGTGAAACTGTTGCTTAGGATTGCATTTCTGAGTGTGTCCCGGTTAAGACTAAGGGACAAGTTCCACTCCTTGCCACTTGAACCAGCCACTCTGGACACTAACCAGTAGTGAAGCAACTGTGAACAGTGCTGTAGGTGAGTGTCTTGGTCATGCTTTTTGGCAAAAACATTTGTTCTGTATTACCACAACTGTTATTTCCAGGAAAAAGTTGCTCTTGGATATCTGGCCACCTTACAGTGCAGATGTCCTCTGAAGGCAGCATGTGTATTCCTGCAGCCACAGTTTGTATAATGTGCTTTAATCTATTTCGTTTTGGCGTGCTCTGTACTTTAAAATCTGATTTGTCTAGCTGCACTTTTATAGGGATAAAACTTGAAGCAGTCAGGCTAGAAGGCCCTTCTAAAATTGTGCTGTTACGTGAAGCCTTTTGCTGGATGATATAAGAACCCAGCTGAAGCTTTTGGTCACCCTGCCTATCTGAACTGACCATAGCAATTTCCAAGGACCCTTTTAGGTCATGGTGAAAGCAAAACATTGCATCATGCTGAGACTCTTCGCAGCTGTAGGCTTCATTGAGATGTAAAATATCTCTCTTCCTAATTATGGTATGTCCCAGGTCAATTATATTTAAACACAGAGTCCAACCATGTCATTAAACTTTTTTGGCTAATGACAAGTCAGAAATCTAGTGAGGCACCATCCCACAATGCTCTGCTTTGGGGAGTTGCTGTGTATGTTCCAGTAAAGCTGGCAATGTGAGTTGTCTCTTGTGTAATCTGTCTGCCAGGAATATCCTCTTAGTTCAGCACTTTATTGAGAGCTGCTGTGAGATGGCTTGTTGCTTGTGTGTATTCCTGGATGTGGAGGGCTTACCTTACTAAGCATGCTGATGGAGTGGTTTGCTGAATGTTGACAAATGTCTCGGCACTAGTCTCTTTGCATGTTTATCTGGCTCTTTCTTTGGGTTTTTGCTCATATAACCAAGGTTTGAGTTGCATAGCTTCTGGCAGCTGCCTCAGAAATGAGAGGTGAACACATCTTTCTGGAGACTGGCAATGGGTTGGGTCAGGCAGAATGCATTATGTTGGCTTCTCTTTGCTTGATAGTTTAAAGGTTAGATAGAAGGAGCTTTCCATATTAACTGCTAATCAGGGGAAGGATGGGGATCCATGTGTCCATTGCAGAAATCCTGGGCTGAAGTAAAACAACAAATGTGTGCATGGTAATCAACGTAGCATTTAAAGTCTGCAAATCTTATATTGGATCCATGTTTCATAGTAGTTTTCATGTGAGCTGCTTGTACCTTTTATTTTAGTGCTAGCTATCTTGTTCTCTCTGCTTGCCCCAAGCTCTAGCAGGTGAAGCTTGATGCTACTAAAAAGCATGGGGAAAGGGCAGAAAACAGTCCTTCCCCACCCAAAACATCAGGATGGCAG
The DNA here is from genome assembly GCF_030936135.1 of Gavia stellata. Classification (NCBI taxonomy): domain Eukaryota; kingdom Metazoa; phylum Chordata; class Aves; order Gaviiformes; family Gaviidae; genus Gavia; species Gavia stellata. Next base: position 4,886,568 of record NC_082620.1, on the reverse strand, counting down.
ATCAAGGTGACCCTCAGTAAAGCTAATGAGTTGGCATAGTGAAGATACTTAGAGGGACTTGTCAGCCCCTGTGCCAGTACCTCTGAGACAAGAGCAAGGTGCTTATATATTCTTCTCCCTGGTTAGATGGTGTGAGTGGTATTGCAGAACAGGGATTTTCTGTTTGGTTTGTTTCCAGTGGAAGCCCATTGTACACCACAGCAAGGCTGCTGTTGCTAATGTTATCAGTGCTGGAAAAGCTACCATCTCTTGCCCTAATGTGTGAAGTGCTAGTAAATCCACTTAAAACAGAGCACAGTTGACCTACCCTTGATACACTCTTGTGACCAACTTCAGTGCCTCTGTTACTGTTAAAGGCCTGGACTTGAGCATGTCTAAAAACTTGTGTTATATAACAAAGTCATGATGATCCTGACTTGACTGTCTGAAAAAAACCAGGCTGTACTAGGCAGACAAGAGATGCCAATGCTTTTTCTTTTCTCTACTGGCTGGATTGCAAGCCATTTATGCCCAAACATTCTGGAGGTGTTCTCCCATGGTGTTACTCTGCTTCCTTTTTGCTAAGGGAGATCCCTAGGAAACTGCTTTCCCTCTGGAGACTTGGAGGGGAAGAGGGAATTGGAAGCTGAAGGGGGGATATTGTGGCCTTGAACAAGCCTAGGTGCTTGATTACCCTGGGATAGCAAGTCTGGGCTCCTCACCTCAACTGGCTGTTGCAGCAGTTGGAGAAGAGAAATTGCATCTTCCGGCTATGTTGCTGGATTTAGAAAGGGTTTTTCCACGACATTTGTTATGTTTTAAGGGTCGTTGTTGTTCCAGATCAAGCTTAAATAGAAAACATAAGGCTGCTGCCAGCTTTCTGTCACAGACACCTTTTATCTTGCATTCATCTCTTCCAAGCAGATGCTGCTTTCATTTCTTGTACTTCTTTGCTACAAGACTAAAATTAACAGCCCTTTGATGCAGGGGAAGAAATTACATTTCAAAGCCAAGTACCTAGTTAACTTCGATAATAAAACTGTTGTTTTTATCTTGAAGGTAATTCTGTGTTCCTTTGAAACAAATCTGAGGGTTGGGAGCTCCTGAACCCTGCTTGCTCTAAGTTAACATGCAGATCCCTCCTTGCCTGGGAACATCAGTGACTGTTCTTTTCGGGTGGGAGGTATAGATGAAGCTGAGCTTCTCAAGGTGAGGTACATGGGGAAGAGGGTGGCAGGCATTGAAGTTGATGCACAGTGTTCCTGCAGATTGTTTTCCTTCCAGCTGATTATAAGCTGCAGCGAGTGGCTAATGCTATCACAAGAGTGCCAACCACATAGCTCAAGGTGGAGCACAGCAGGGGGAGGGAGCTGAGGAGGACACAAGTCTTCAGACACTTCATTGTGGTAGTGAAGCAATCTGTATCCTCTAGCCAGACAGTATTGTTTTTGCCAGTCCACCCTGCCCTCCCTAGCCTTCCTGCCTTCAAAGACTTGTACTGAGCACGGCGTCTGTATGAACAGCCAGCTTCTGGCTTTCATCTTTTCCACTTTAAAAGATAAGCCCTGTTTCTGTAAGGTGCAATACTTCCTAACGGGTAATGTGGCTAAGCTGCATGCATTGGGAGGATTGTTTCCAAGGGGGATGCTGAAGCGTGCCTGTCCTCACAGGGAGGGCAGCTGGTGGATGAGGCTGAGCCACAGCATTGCTCATGTAGCAGGTGACTTTAGGGAACAAAGAATTCCTAAACTTGGGCCGTGGCTGGCTTGGCTAGGAGTCGGGACATGGAAGAAAAGATGGTGTGGTCATCATTTAGCATGTTACAAGAACTATCTGATGCAGCAGAGGCACATCTGATGTGCAGGTTATGGGTCAAGATCGCATTTGAGAGTAGGGGCTAGGGGAAATATCTCCTAGAAAATGGTAGAAGCCAGATGCTTTTGGAGATTAATTGCAAAAGACTTTTTTTTGATAGTGGCAATGTCGTTTTATGTCTGCCTGGTCCTACTGAAACTAGCAGACTTATTGCGGGAGGCCACAGAAGGCTTTTTTGCATATAGGCAGGTGCTGGAGGCATTGAAGAATCTGACAGACTTTCAGATTAGGACGCCTAAACTTGATTTAAAGAGCCTGTCATGATTGTGTGATGAGCTCCTGCTTTGGATGCATGTGCAGGGGTGTTGACTTCTGAAAACATCCTTTTGCTAAGTGAACAGAATGGTTTCCTAAACAGTATGAAAAAAAAAATCACTTCCTCAGTGACTCAACTGTCTCCTCTTCTGAGGTTTTTGTCTTCAGTGGTGACACCCTCAGTCTCCACAGACCTCAGGACAGGAAAGACCTGAATCTGTAGTTTAAGCTGTGAAAGATCCACTGGGTCTTTATACACTTTATGCTCTTTTTCAACACTTAACAAGCCCAGGATGAAGAGGTCTGGGTAAACATCAGAGAGGAATGCTGGGTTTTTCCATGTGGCAAGGTAAGACAAAGACCTGTGATCTAAATCTATGTTTATATTGCTTAGAGTAGTTGACTGTCCAGTAAGAAGGTACTAACAGCTAGTACAAGAGGCTGAACTACATTGACTTGTTTAGGATTTATTTGACCTGAGGACTAACACTAAATTCAACCTGAAACAGGCTGATGAAAAAACTGGAGTGACTTGAACGGGGAGGAAGATGCATAACCCTAAGCATAAGGAGAAGTTTTGTCACAGTGAGGCTTGTCAAGCATTGGAACGGGTTGCGCAGAGGTTGTACAGTCTCTGTTTTTGAAGATTAACAAGAGTAAACTGGATAAAGCTCTGAGTAACCTAGTCTGACCCTGTTTTGAGTAGGAGATTGGACTGGAGACCTCCTGAGGTCCTTTCCAGCCTGAATTAGTTTATGATTCTATGAAATAAGCTTGTATAGTAATCTTGCTGTGATACTATCGGAAGAGTTAAATTCTGGAAGTGGGTAGGCTGCTTTATTAATGGATAGACAGGGAGACTTATCTCCTACATAGCCAGCTAGAATCTGGGGTTTTTGGTTGTTTGTTTCCCAGCTTGTCTAAGAAACTCTTAGAACCAATTTCTGTCCTACAAATCACCCTGAAACACAGAGGAGATGAATTACTTGTTTCAAGTCTCAGCATCACTACTAAAACTTCTTTACTTGAAATAAACATTTGTATAAAAAAAGCTTTCTTCCAGTCTTGTCTCAATGTCAAAGGTGAGCTACAAAACAAAATTTGACTCTCATTTAACTTCGCAACTACCCCCTATCCTGCAGGGTTGCCGAGTACTTAGTAGTGGCAAGTCCTCTTGCTTTGACAATAGCGTTGTTCCTTTTAGAGCGGGCTGTCCTTGGAAGGACACCAGTGTTTCTAGGCTCTCAAAGGAGCCAGATAAGCTTGCTTTATCTTCTTCCTGTGAGTCCATCCATATGTCAGGAGGTTTTCTACAGTCATCATATAGGGGTTTATTTTGTCATAGCAATTGGCAGGACTTGGTACAATGCTATGCATCTGAATCCTTTGAAAACTTGCAGTGCTGTGGGCTGGACAATGGAGCTAGCTCTTGCTAGTTGTTTGTCCCTTTTGGGATGCTGGAATAATGTGATAGGATAGGTAAAACAGGGATCCTTTCTCAGAGAGCAGTGAGGGACTAAGATTTAAGAAAGCAGACAGTACACTAACCAAGCAGCTCCTCTCTGCTTTCTGGATTTACAGGAAGGAGCAGCATCCTGAATTGTGTCTTTAAAAGGTGTTTGGGATGTGGGGGAGTGATTAACAAGGCAAACTATCTTTCTGCTCAGTATTGTAGGATAAAGTTCATATCCCTCAAATCAACAGATGACAGATCTGACTTGCAAGGTATAACTAAGATGAGTCAAATGTAGTTTTGGAAGATGTTTACCCAAGGCCTTAGAAGCCATGCTGTCTACCTTCCAGGCTAGTTACATGATGTTCAATGAGACAAGATACAAAAAAACAGTTATTGAACTGCAGTACATCTAGGCTTGGCACTTAGTTTGACTGTTTGATGTCAGCCCCTCTCTAAAGAGGGACAATTACTATCATGATAGGTCAAAGGAGCACAATTAACTTACTCTCTTGACCTGGTGGTGAAAGGGTGGAGGGAAAGCTACTGTACAGGCTGAGGCAGGCTGCTGGTGACAAGGTACTGCTAGCAGCAGTTTTTGAGCTGGTGGAAGGGAAGAGCTTGGGGACAAGTTGTCCTTGTTGTACTGCATCCTTTTCTGCCCTTTCTTTTACGTAAAGCTCTGCATAGAATGTGTTATGCTATAGCACATGTTATGCTATAGCACTGGTTACCTACAGAAAGACACAGTAGCTATGCAGAGGTCCTTAACTGCATTAAGCTCCAAGGTTATAGAATTAATTTTCTTATGTCTCATGATTTGATTGTCATAGTATCTCATCAGGTGGAAAAGACTCAGTCAGGAAACTCATTAGCTCCTGACTAAGGGGCTTGTTTATTTCCTCCCTGAAAAATAGCAGCAAGCATGCATAGTTGGATGGGAGTCTTTGTGCATCCATCCTCCTGACTCTGGTGGGATTGCTGTGACAGCAGAGGTCAACCCAGTGACTAAATGCAGACTGTAAAAGGGAGGATGAAAGGGATGAACTTGGAAGTGGAGCATGATTGTTGAATGTGAAGAAAAGGATGCCAGCTGAGTTGCTGAGGATGCAGATGTAAATAAATTGTAAAACTGGAGGAGAAAGAAAAGCGAACTTTTGCTTCCTTAAATGTCAGGGACAAAGCAGCTTTTCGTGAGGAGGAACTGAATACTGTCCTGCTGGGTATCAAGTGTGCCGGGCCTTGGAATTTCTTTCTCAGTAGCAGGCAGTTTGTGGGGCATCCTCTGCGGTCCTGCTATTCGCCTTCACCTTTTGCCCCAAATATCATCTTGTGATGCAACAATGCGAAGTGTGCAATGCTTTCATTGACCACCTACTCGTACAAAAAGCATTTTCTCCTACCCTGCATGGTAGGTTGGTGGTGGTATTGCTGCCCATCTCAATGGGGGAAATGCAGATCCAAGGAAGTGATGTGCTGAAGTTTCCCAAGCTGAGTCGCAATGAAGCAGGGATGGAACATAGCTTCAGTTCTGCACCGTAAGGCCCTGATTTTTTGCTGTGCTGTGCTTTTTTCTGTGCTGCTCTGCCTTCTCTTGCAGAGAGCAGTATTCTGTTTGTGGTGCTGTAAGATTCTAATCCTCTGCTTGGAGGGAGCGGAGAGACACTCTTGTAATGGACCAAGAATTACTTGTTTCTAGTACATGGCCCAGATTTCAACTGTGCTTTTTCCATAGTGCTGATGAGTGGTACCAGACACTTGCACAACTTCCCCTCTGGCATAGATGTATTTGATGTAGATACATGTACTGAAGCTTCAGACACAATAAACCTATTTGAGGGCAACAGGCTGAGTAATCTGGTGCTTGGCAGCTGCTCTGTTGTGGGGATTTTTGCTTTACTGTTAGCAGTGCTTGTGACATCTTTAAATGAAAAGAGGAAGGAGGAGGCAGTAGCTGGGCAACCTTAATATTAAAATAGCTCAAACTGCAAATGGTTTTCCTGAGAGAAGGAATCCTGCTGGATTCTACGTGTCTCCTGACAGACTATACTGTATTGCTTTTAGGAGCAGGGATTGAAATCCTCACAATCTGCTGTGTACCTTACATTTTCAAGCCATCTATTTGAGAAAATGCTGCTTTTCAGGTCTATAATACCTAAATCTATGTGACTCTAATACAGTAAGGGCTCAGTTCCTGTTCTCGTGCAGGTATTAGTACTTGGTGTGTACTAGGTGACTTCATTCAACTCTTGATGGGCTCGCTGTGTTCATGGAGGAGGTGTGCATTGCCTTATTCTGCCCACTGAAAGCAGCACAGCAGCTATCCTGGAAAAAAACTAGGACTTCCAAACTAGCACTTCCAGCAATTGGGATAGGATAGTTGTACTCTTAAGCCTATGAGAAGGCCAACCATGTTGCTTCCCCCATTCCTCCAAACACGTAGCATACGAGAAAGGCTTTCTAAAAATTTGCTTCTAGGCAAAGGATAGCTAAAATAGGAGGCTGACCTCCCATGAACTGGGAGAGGACAGCACAAGATGCAGCTGTACAAGTGTCTTTGCTCTGCCCTGCTGTCACCTAGGATGGAAACAGAAGGGGAGTTTTGGTAGGTGACTGCTGATAACTTTAACATGGTTTTCTTTTAATGCAGCTGCTGCTAGCATTAAACTGCAGTGATTCATTGTTAACTTTCAAGGGGAAAGCAGCACTTTGTTACCAAAACCTTTGTCCTGATCGTTGTTTTGTTGGCCAATCTTGCAGTCATAGTAAAAAAGCGCTTTTGATACAGGAATGGAAACTCTGGACAGAGGTAGAAACATCAAGCTTCATTCTTTCCACCCACTGCTCCCCTCCCCATCTACTGATTATCAGACAAAACTAATGAATCAAGATACTTAACTGGACATGAGGGATGGACAGTGGGCTGTGGAGGCTGCAAATTAGTAAGTGGGAAAATAACTAAAAGCAGGGAGCTCTTTTGCAAGAAGGTGGCTTATTATGGATTATGTGGGCTTCTTTAATGCAAATAGCTGTGAACATAAACATCTAGAAAATTTATGGTGGCTTAACTGTGGAGGAAATGCCTTTCTAAATGCAGCCTGGTTTTGGATGTTACGGCTCCTGTGCTGGAGGGAAGGAGGGGAAAACATCAGGCAGGCAGGGCAACTTGGCCAGGTGCTGACTTAATTTTTCAAACACCAATGCTGAACACAGTTTACTGCTCTACCTATTGAATGGCTTCTGGAGGGTAGTGGCTGTCAAAATAATTGCTGCTTGCTTCTGCTCCTCTTGTGAGCTGGGGCAAATGTCTGCAGCACAGGACAGTGAAACAGCTTGGGGAACAGTATCATCCTGGATTGGTTCCCCAATTCAATCTTCAGTGTGATTGCACTAATGCTTGAATTAGTACAGCAGTGTGAGGGAGTGGGGTGGGAAGGGCTGGAGGAAGAGAAAACAGTAACTACAAGACTGTTGGTCTGTGGTTTTCATTGCACTGGAACGAAGCCTGACCTGATGGTCATCCTCTGGTCCAGCCAATAACTATAGTGAAAGGGAAGACTGTCCTGCTTCCCCTGCTTCTCCCCACTTTCAGATCGGTTTTCACCAAAGCTTCTGAGTAGCTGACCAACCTAGTCACTGTGCTTGAAATACTTTTGAATGGGAAGCTAAAGCAGACCAGTGTTGTGGTTTAACTTGTCAGGGCAGGTACTACTTCAGTCCTTTGTCATTCCTGTTCATTTTCCTGACACTACTTGGACTGTCCTTGATAACTTTGCAGTTCTGGTTTTAAGGCATGGCTCAAAGGGAGACTTTCTAAACACTTGCTCTTCTCTTGACTTTTTGTGAGAATGGGCTATGTAGAGCCCTGGAAGACCCTGGGACTTCTTCCTGAGTAGCCATCTAACCTACAGGTCCTGAAGATAAGCTCATTTGAGACACTTCCATGCTGGCTGTGTTAGCACTTGGCTGTCTTGGAGTTGCTAAGCTCCTTGTACAGATAAAATGACAGCCCCATTCTCTGAAAGAGTTTTTATCTAAGGGGAATACTATACGGTATCTGAACAGAAGCCTCAGTGTAATCCTTGGTTATGGAAGAATTTTTAAAAACTGGGCTGTCCTTTCATTTTAAGAATGTGTGGCAGTAGAAAAGCAGCATGGTGTTAGCTGCTAAAGTACAGGGAAGTTGTATGACAAGTGCTGTTAGACAGTGTACTTGGTAGTTCAGTCCTGCAAACTAGTCTTTCAAGTGCAGCTTGTTTATAAAACTGGGGGTTTTTGTTTGCTATGTGCCAAGCATAGATTTCAACCCTACAGGGATGTGAGGCTTCTTCTGGAAGCAGTGCTTGTTCACATGCAAAGTCTCAATAACATAAAGAAAAATCAGTTGAAGATGGTTGGACATGTACAAAGGTGTAAGAAAGGTGATCCTCTGGACAAGTGAAAAAGGTTTGCGTGTCACCTTTCTTCTTGCTACCTATGTGACTTATTTCCCATAGCATTTAGTCCACAAGCAGATCATAGAGCCATCTTTTGAATGCATGTGAATAAATCAGAACTGTGAAAAGACTGTGCCTTTTGCAGGTGACTTCTGCAGTTGGTATATCTATGGTAGCCTAGTTTTTTCTCCTTGGAATAAGCTCTTCTGAGATGCTAGTGCCTTTTTCTTAAGGCAAAGACTGCACTGAAGCAACCTGGGAGCAGCCTTCCATAGGTGTATCAAACAGTCTTAACTTCAACACAAGCAAAGTCCATCCCCAGAAAATGGGTTATTGACACAAGCAATGAGGAAAAGCATCACTTGTCTGATGGATCTAGCCTGGAAAAGGTACCAGGAGCTAAAAAAAATGACTTTGACAAATGTGACCAGTGAGATAAGAACCTGGTGTGTGGGGAAGTATGTTTTGCCTGATCTGGAAGACACTTGATCTGGTGCTGCTGTGTTCTCCAAATGGGTATCCACATGCTGAAGCACGTGGAGAACTTGCTATGCTGGTGGAACATGTTGCAGCTGGAGTGCTATAGTCTGCCATAAGCTGCTCAAACCAGTGCATCAGCTGTAAACAGCTTGCACTGCAGAATGGCTGCACTGATGACTGTACAAAGCACTGTTGGTGGCAATAGGGCTGTACATTAAGGCATAGTAATTGCAACAGCTTACTAGTTTTTCTCCAGGCTTTTCGTCTGCAGTGGCTGCATTGCTTTGTGCCCCTGCTGTCACATGTCCCTATGCTTTCTCCCAGGAGGAAGGGAACTGTGTGGATCTTCCTGCTCCTATAACACCATGTACAGGGGCTGTCTTGGCTCAGACCTAACTGCCAAACCACAGCTGTTCTGCTGTTTCCTCCAGAAGAATCTATCTGGAGTGCAGATCTATGGCTCGAAGCTGAACTTGACACATGTGACACGTGATCTTCATCAGTGGTATGTCCCCACTATAGCCTGTCCACAACTTCTGCATTAAAAACAAGTGATGTCTGCAATTCATTTGTATGTATTGCTAACTTGAGAGCTACAGTCAAATGGTTAGGCTGCTAGCTGAGCTGACTCACATCTGAGCATGTGACAGTCTGTTTTGTGACACCAAGCATGATTCAGATGCTGATTTCTACCTGGAACCCAAGTTCATCAAGTCAGTCTTCTAGGTTTCTAACAGCTGCCTGTAAATGCTTGCTAGAATACAGAGTTTCAAGTTGCTTCTGGAAAATAGCACTTCACCAGTTGGCTACAAACAAATACTCTAGACCAGCAGGAAGTTAGAGAGTAGCAAAGGGGAGAGGTGTAAGGAAGGTCAGTGGTGCAGCTGCAGATGTGGGACATGGGAAGGGACTCTGGCTAAATTTCTCAGTGCTTAGCTAACATGCAGTACTGTCAGTTCAATGTGGGATAGTAAACGTAGGGCTTCATCCTGCCTTATGGCGGAAGAGCTTTAGTTGCTGGCTTTCCAGCCTGTTCAGTCAGCTCCTACTCATTGTGCGTACTTTACCATGGCTTCTCTCAGGCCTCATGGTCAACTTGGCAACCCTTCTTATGCCATGAAATACTGTTCACTCTGTAGCACAGGCACTTGTATGCCTGTGTGGCAGTGTTCTGCCATGTTAGGGTTGTGTGCGGAGTAAATTTCTGTTGTACAACTAGCATGCTGGGAAACCAGAGCAAATGGCTTAACTCCTTTTAACATCTGTATGTTACACTACCAATAAATCAACTATTTCTAGCCAGAGTCTCTTTGTCCTGACTTGAATGCAGTTTTTGCTCTGTAAAGGCCACAGACCATGAGTAAGGGTAGAAAGGAAATGGACGCATCAGACAAGGGGATAATGAGAAACTGTGCTGTTGGTAATGCTGAGGTCTGAAGCCAGCAGTAGCAGTTGCTTAACCTACATAGCTTTCTAATGCTGCTGTCCTCAGAATACCGAGGACAAAGCATCTTCAAGGTAGTTTTGGAAAAGGTACAAAAGAATTTCTTTAGACTACTGGTCTAAGTAGACTGACCATAGGAGGATGGACTAACAGTGCCTCATGCCAAGAACATAATCGTTTGCAATGGCTGAGTCTTCTAAAAAAAACTGATCCCAGCTTCTTTACGGATGCAGATTACTACCACTTAGGCTGGCTTCCTCTGCTTCTCGAGGGAGGCAAGGAAGCAGAGGTCCTGATGAGGTACTCCACTACCATTAGTCCTTTAAGGAAGGAAAGTCTCCAGCCCAACATCTCTGTTATGAAGCAATCCTTTCTGCAATACACTACAAAGTATGCTCAGGCATGTGGAATAGATAAGAAGTCATGGATTGTGCTGGTGGATAGAGCGTTACGCCAGTATGGCATGCTGATCTTAATGCTGTGCCTGCGAGTACATGGTAGTCCTAAGTGGGAGAGGCTGTGGAAGAATACATGTTCCACTGTGGTTCTGAAGGCTTATTAGGGAAGAGAGTCTGTCACTAACTACAGGGTTTGAGTAAAAAGGAGAACTTGACTCCAAATAATTGACCATTTTAAGACTTGATGCCCACCAGAGATGGCATTGCCAGAGCAGGTGAATGGCTGGAATCTGCCTCTGAGAAGCTTATTTTAAAGAGATTTGAGGAAATGTTGTGCCTGGTCTTTAACGTGCGGTTGGCAGTCATAAGGTGCCTGGGAGCTACCTTATACAGAGCTGTGAAGAGTCTAATGACCTTTCTGAAACATCCACTAAACTTCCTCTGTGAGGAACGCCAGCCTGAGTTCACTTTTACCATTTAAAGAAATATCTTAGTTTCTCTGCAACCAAAATTGCCAATTGTAACTAGCCTTTAATAGGAGAGAAGATCTCTGGCAACAACTTGTGGAATTCCTTTTGTCTGAGTTGCTTCCATCATTACAAAAACTTTGCAGAGTAACCTCTCTTCTGTTGCTCAGTAGTATTTTCTGCTAGCTTATGCAGCACTGCAGTTAACAGGAATTGGCTGGGTAGGTGGACAGTGGAAACTTGCTTAAGTTTGTTTCTAGTAAGTGGCTTGGTTGAAGATAGGTGGTGGTTGTTACTACAGGTTTTAGTTTACTCAGATGTGCTGCTCTGAATAACTTCAGTGCTTTGCTTTGGAGGACAAGACACTCCATACATGGTGTAAGAGGGCATGCTGTCTTCATCACACCGCCTTTCAATGCTGCAAAAATAGCTAGAAAACTTCTGCAGAAACTGTCTGAATCATCCCAAGGAGAAGAACATTGGAGTGCTTTGTTCACACAGACAAGGTGATTCTTAGCAGTTAGAAGTCCTAGCAGCATTGCACAATGACATGCTCTTGGCTTCCTTGGACAGAAGCCTTTTCTGGTATTTCTCAGGGTGGGCATGCTTATGCTAGCTGCCTCATGTACAGAAGAGCAGAGCTCTTGGTGTCTGCTTTGTAGAGGAATGAGATGAATGCTGTTTGCTTAGCAAGGCAGCTTGTTAACTTTGTAGTATTTGGCAAGACTTGATTTACCTAGACTAAGTGTTTTGTTCTCCCCATCCCTGGCATATCTTGAGCACAGTTACTTGTCAGGGGCCTCTAACTCTGCTGGAGGATTTTCCTTTTTGCTGTGTGGGACATGTGCCATCTTAATTCTTTTTTGCCCAGCCTCTTGTGATCTCAGAGTGACTGCAGTTTCACTTTCTGTGGAGGCCACACAGCCCTGCCAACAGCTAAACCTGCTGAGCCAAACTGCTTCTGCTCTTAGTAGGTGGGGCTGAGGAAGTTGCCCCTGTGGCAACCTTCTCTGTGTAGAGCAAGATAGCAGTGAGGCTGACGGTGCTGCCAAAACCAATGCTATGCTATGAGGGTTGCCTGTCCAGCCCTGATCCAAGCAAAATTGCAACACTCTGAAACTAGCTCTAACCATGTTGTTCGTGCAGTTGTTCCTGTCGTGTTCTCTAGCTGCTTGGTTTCTGCTAACACAGCACTGGAAAACGTCTTCAACAGCATAGGTGAGCTTACTTTTTCCCCAAGGTTTGATCAATATTTAGTGGGGTGGAAAGGGTGCTGAAGCCAGAATGCTGGTGAAATGGTTGCATCAGTGCTGGATGGGGTGTCACAGCCTTCCTGTGACCAGTTTCTGCAGAAATACATAGTGCAAGTAAGGTGGTATATTTTTATGCTAAGAATTAACGCCAGAGACAATTGATTGTCCTGGTTCTTTGGGGCTAAAGTTTGAATGCTATTTGAGGCATGTGAGTTCTCTCTCCACTCCAGATAGGATGTTTTGTAGCATTGCTGATCCATCTTGGCTTTTAGCTTGATTTTGCAGAAGGACTACATGATCAAGAGGTCTGTTCTTCTCAGCACCACCAAGGGAGGAAGGGGAAAACCTCTGGTGTTGAAGCAGATTCTAGAGATTAATTAAAGAAGGGCTAGCACTGTGAAGGGTCTTTGTGGGCAGTTTCTGACATAATAATTGTGCACATACCTGAAGGATGTGAAAGGTGACCCTAGGTAAGCTGCAGCCAGCAGGTTAGTCAGCACATTAGGAGTAGTGTAGCTCCTTTGTCTATTGGCTTGTGGGCTGAACATTCAGCCCAAGAAAATGGACTAAGTTTACTTCATGTTTTTCTAGTGAAATCATGGAAACCTGAGCAAAAGTACAGTGGGTTTTTTAGTCTTCTTTATTAGTACTGTCTGGGATCCTTTAGTTCAGCTTTCCAAAGCAGTAAGCAAGTAAATGACCATGTGCAGAATGTGTATTTTTTTCCTTCTCCTGAGGTGTTTTCCAGGCTGGAGATCTTTAGGGTAGGGCTCTGGTCCATTGTCTGTAGAGCACCCAGAGTATATTAGGTGTTTGGAGGTCTGGCCTCTTCTCTGTAGAAGTACACTCAAATTGGGGGGGAATAGAGGCACAAGTAAACTGACTTGAAGTAGACTTCAAGTAAAACTGGATCAGGAATCAAGGAATTTCAGAGCCTTCATGTAGTCTTGTAACTTATGTTCCAGACAGGTGTCCTGTAGGTGTTGAGCTGCAGAGCAAGGGAGGGCCTATGGGGAGCCATGGGTTTTCTGAACTGAAGCTATCAAACTTTTTGTAACAGTCTGAAGTGTTTCTGGGTCTTCTGGTAAAGTTTGTAACTGAAGGAGAATGGTTTGCCAGTATTTAACCTCAAGAAAACAGATGTTTTTAGTGGCTGAGTGCCTCACAGGTGCTTAAACAACTGCAGGCATCTTCCAGTAAGTGTTAGTTTTGCTTCCCCTCATTTTGGAGAGGATGATTCTAGAACTCTGCTCTGGATTTTTTGAGTTGTGAACCATAGATGCTATACTAAGTCTCTGGCAGCGCTTCGGCAGCTCAGGATTTGAGTTTGTTAATGGAACCAGCAGTGACAGTGACTCCTGAATGGCTAGTGCTAATACTTTGCCTTGTGTGCAGATGTTGGACTGGGACTTTGAGGGCTCTTGCTGCTGTGCAGTTGCTTTCAAATGGAGCTGAATCTGCACAGCACCCTGTTAAAACTGCGATGTTGCTTTGAGATCTAGCTACCTGAAATAACCTCCCACTGTGTGATACAACTTGCATGGGAACAGCCTTTTGGCTTCAGATAAAACAATGAGGGCATCTTGGGTGAGTATTCTTTGGCTTAAGTTCACTGTATTGATAGCTTGGGTTGCATTTCTAGTGTGTGTTCAGACGAGGTGAATGGGTTTGAATACCAGCATAGGGAGAAATGAGGTGAATTGTCTGGGACCAATACGGACCCTTGTTTTGAACGTGGATGAACTTTTTAGTCTAGCTGTGTGAATTGTTTAAGGGGTACGGTTTAGCCTCATATTTGCAAGGTGTTCCTGTAGGTTTTGGGGGACACTAGGGAAGTAATTGAAATCAAGATTTACTTGTTTGATTCATACTGGGGGACAAAATATTCTGCTGTGGATAGTTGAGACTGCTACCTGCATGATATCTGCCTAGCTGGGTTCTTAGCTGCATTTTATGAGGATCACTGCTAGCTGAAGGGGGTAAATGTGGCCATGGGCACAGAGTATGGCTCTGCTCTGTTGTACATGGTATTTTGGTGAACAAAATCAAGATGTCTGCCTCAGCTGGAGAGGTCTATGGTAGGCAGTTATTTTGCCTGGTTCATGTCAATGCTTAAACAGAAGTTGGACGCCAACTCTGCCTTGCCATATACATTCTTTTCTTTGCAGAGCTGTGTTCTCCCCATTTGGCAGCAGAGGCTTCAACACCTTCCATTGAAATGTCTTTGTCTCCTGCCTTGATCTATTTGCAGCAAGCAGTTGTTTTGAAACCTGGTATGTCTTTCTCGTATGGCAAATTGCCTACTTGCTCTGAACAGCTAAACTGAGGGGAGATCTATTTCTCACCAAAAATAGCAGTGAACAATTTTGAGACACTCTTATAGTTTCGTTCCAAAGCTTTTAAGCCTAGAAGGTTAACAATAAAACTGAAAATAGCATTCATGGGGATGAGCTTATGTTTATAAAGCAGAGCAGAACTGCAGCAAGCCTGAGCTGTTGATATGACAGATAAAAGCACTTTCAGTGCTTACATTTGTATTTAAACCTGTAACAGTTCAAAGGTTCTGAGGTAGCTAATTCCCTAGCATATCTTTTCATTTATGGCTGGCTGTGTCTCGTATCAAGCTGCCCAGGCCATTAATCCATTAATTTAACAGAGTAAGCTTTTCTGTATCTATCTTGCCTGTATTGTCTTGTGCACGAAGAGGCTTTTCTTTTAAAAAATGAGGTCGTAATTGTGCTTACTGACTGTAGGGCAAGGTGCCACTCTAGTTCTAGAGCAGGGTAATGCCGGCAACAGCGGAGCCAGCTCTGAGCAGGAATCGTTGCCTTGCCCTAATAAGGAGCCATGTGGCACTTAAATCTTGGCATATAGTGCTCAGTATCTGACCTGCTCTCACTAATTGACCTCTTTGTTCCATTTTTTTTTTGTCTTCCCCCTTTCTCTTCTTTGTTCTGGCTATTGTCCTTCATCTAGTGTTAATAGTCTGCTTGGGAAAAGCGTTGTAACTAATGCAAGTGATGAGTGGTGCTTGTGTTCGGGAAAGGCTGCTTTCTCTGGAGCAGGCAGTGAGATGGTATCCTACCCCATGTGCTTCAGAAGTCCATCTTGTCTTTCACTGTGGTGATTCCCTTTCTGGTGCAGCAGGCTTGAGAGAAATATGATGAAGCTTATGTTGGCAAAAGGCAAAAAGGCATAATGAGCAAGGCATTTTTTTGCTAATGAAGAGCACAGAATTGTATTCTCTTACTTTTCTTGAGCGTTTTGTGCTTCAAAGCAGTCTGCAGCAATACTCCTGCAGTCTGGCAGTCTGCTTTGTTTTGGTTCTTGCTTCCTGTGCAGTGTTCTCACATGTACTGTACAGCTCTCAGGAAATGTCTGCCTCCTCTCCTTCTGCCAATGTTTTGTTCCTTTATCCTAACCAAAGTTCCAACAGCTGAATTTGCCTGTAGACTTCCAAGTGTGCTCTAGCTAGTGCCTTGCTGACAGTCTTTGTCCCTATGCCACAGGCCTTGGGAATGCCAGGTAGTTCATCTGGACTTTCTGTAGAACACTACATGATTCAGTTCTGCCTCAACAGCCTGATGGTCTTTATCCCAGCCTGAGCAAATGACTTACACTGGAACTTCTTAAAAATTGTTGCTTCTGGTCAGCATTAATGTGCCTTTTCCAGGGAAGACACCTGTTAGAGTGACTTCACAAATCTCTTCATAACAGAGTTGGTGTCAGCTTTGAGGTATGAAACTGAGGACTTGAATATGCACAGGCATGATGGCTTAAAGATGGGACAGTGGGATGATTAGGAGGAACTGCTGTTAACCCCTTGAATAACTGCACGGAATACATGTGCTGAGTTGAAAAAGTAGATCAAGCAACTTACTAGGTGGGGTTGTAGGATCCGTTGTGATGTTGTGACAAAGCCTCTGGAGGACAGTTACAACAGTGTACTTGAACTTTTACAGCAGCAGCTCAGCTCATGTCTGTATTGGCTTGTCCTTGGGATCCCTTGGTTTGAGATATTGATGTTCCTTAGGCTTACAGAGCAAGGGAGCCTGTGCCCTTAAAGGCTGGTAATGCCTGTGTGTCATGAAATCACTTGGGCCCAAGCACCTGAGCTGTGGGGTGGAACAACTAAATGTGTTGGGAGAGGGTGATGTGCTGGCACCCAGTGACTGTGCCATCCCTCAATTGGTTTTGCTGTTACTTATTTTCAGCTGTTGACCAGCTGGCTTACATAATTCAGGATTTGTTTTGATCTTATGGATGGTACTTATTTAACTTGCAAGATGTCTTGGTTACCTTACCAGCTGATAATGTGATTGGACCTTATTTAAATGGAACTTGTTTAATGAACTGTGTTCTGTCTGTCAGTGCCATGCATCTGAGGTCCCTGAATAGTTTGAAGTAGCTATACTGCTGCCTAGTAATGTGCATTGGGATGTGACTTTAAAAGAACCCCAGGCATTTTCCTCTCCATACGTGGAAAACGGGAGGGAAGGAAAGGGAAAGCAGTCTTTTCTCTTCTTAAGAACTACAAGATTTGAGGTCACTGTTCCAATGGCTACTCTGGACTACTAGTAAAAACCTGTAGGAAAGCTGGTGAATTGATCCCTAACCCAGTGCATACATGAGCCTTCCCTGTCACCTTCTAGCTGAAGCCTTGCTGCTGATGTCCAGTAACCTTATTTTTAAACCAGATCTGATTCATGTTCTATTTTCTATGCCAGATGAGGTCCTTGGTTGTAAGTGTTGTGACTGTAGCTGGCAGGAGCTCTGCGTGATTGCCTCACTTCAGGAAATGTTAAAATAACACTTTTTTTCTTAGAAAGCTAGTTCGCTCCCCTCCCACTTCTAATTCTCCTAATAGCTGCCCCCAGTTTGGCAGCTGTCTTACAGAGGGTTGTTTGTGTTGCTGAGGAGAGCAGAGACACTTCGGTGGATGCAGTGCTGGAGGAGAGGTACGCAAAGTGAGCTAGGATCTCTAGCCAAGCTGGCTTAAACTTTTTAGAGGTTTCTCTGAAGTTTGGAAGGAAAACTTCTAAACTGTGAGAAGAACCTTGCTCCTCCCCCTGGACTTGGTCTGAGGCTGGGGATTTTTTTTCCTCTTGGAGAAGAGAAGCTGCCCCAACTGAGGCTGCTTATTTGAGACAAACCATACAGCAGGTTTATCTGCTCTCTTGAGCTCTCTTCAGTGGGGCCAACAGTACCAATAGCTGCTGGAATGGGTGTCCCCCGAGGCTGGGCCCAGCAGGTTTTGTCTGCTGTCTTGGACTGGCAGTCAGGCCTCCAAGGTACTTAATTCTCTTTAACCCCACTAAAGCTTTGCTATCTCCTCAAACCTGTATCAGTGGCTGCTAGCTGCTTTGCCAGCTGATCTGTGGAAGGTTTGTAACTCTCCAGGTGGAGAAGCTTTCATTTTTATTGCCTGGCTCCTACCTTGTTTGATCATGGCAGTGGGGAGATGGTTTGTGTTCAATGCTTTATTTCTCTTTGGGAACCGTTTGTCCTGAGAAAAGAAAATTATTTATGGCTGGATGACAACAGGCAATGCTTGTGTGTCTTTGTAGCTTTTACTCTAGGGGATGCTTACATCCTAGAGGTTGCCCAAGAACTTTCATTTACAACTGTCAGCCAAAAAAGGAAGGCTGGAATTTGGTTGTCTTAATCTAATGTCTGTCAGATCTGGGAGCACTGCAAAGGAAGCACTGGAGTACCAGCTAGGAGAACACAAAGTGTTAATCTAGTGTGTTATATCAATAAGCTGTTTTGGACCCTGGAAAAACACTGCAGGTACTAGGCCTGTTTGTAGTGCCTGTTCTACTTGCCAGTCTGACTGTGATCCTCTTCTTGAGCTAGAACACAAATATATCCCTCCTGAAATGCAGCCTGATTTCCTTTCCCTATAGTGGAAGCTATACTTATGGATGTTTTGCATTCTGAAGGCTAGTTCCCACCTCTCTAGAGCAGCAGAGGGAGAAGTTTATTCAGTAATGCCACTCTTTTCCTGCTTTGCAGAGCAGTTATCCATATAAACCAATCCCTCACTACTAGTCAGCTGTAGCATGTTACTACAGGGTCCAAAGACAATCCAATTGTAAACTCAGGTCTATCTTTGAGAAATTGACTGAAGCTGTTTGGACTCCTTTTCTGAGTATTAAGTGCCTTGTGTGTTTTGGCTCCATTGTGGATAGCTATAGAGATGGCTTTGGAAGGGCAAGAAATTCTCCATGGTGGTTGGAAGGAGCAGGAGCCATGAATACCAGTGGGCAGCCTGGGCCTTTGCTGGGGGATGTCTTGGTCAGCCTGACCGTGTGGTATGAATTAGGGCTGGGAGACCAGGCAAAATTATGCTTATACAAGATGCTTCCTACCAACTGAAGACAATCAGGAAAAATTTAAGTCTCAAGCATTATTATGTACTGGGTTCTGAGTCTTCTGCATTGAATAAACTTTTCTCAGATTTTCCAGCCTGGACAACATATAGATGACCATGATGTAAAAGCAAGGCTTGGTGGAGGCAGCCTAAACACAGATGTGCTCTCTTACAGTCTAGTGATGCAGTAATAAGAAGCAGAGCATTAACTGTAAGGAGAAGATGAGCTCTGGTGGCTGAATCTATACCTTCCTTAAACAAAGAAGCAGAAATTCAAGTGCCATTCTGAAGGGGGCATTAGAAACTTGGCACCTATCTATTTGATCTATATGCCATCTCCGCTATGCAGCGTATACTGCATAAGTAGCGTGCATTACCCTTCTTCCTGGTGGAAAGGAGGGGCAAATTGTCAGGATAAACAGATTCAAACTGTGCTCTGCAAATGTTGCGTACAAGGCTGTATGTGCTAATGTTTAACTTGTCTCTTGTTTTTCTTTCCAACCATTAGGCAATACTGACTGGTGCACATCTTGACAAGGTCTCCTAGCAACCTTTTCTGTAGGGCTGAATGACACAAGAGCGGCTGGGGAAATCGATGAGCTTGCCTTGGGAGCCTATAAATAGGCAAAATCAGAACACACAATGGGTCAGAAGGTCACAGGTGGGATAAAAACTGTGGATATGAGGGACCCTGTATACAGGCCATTGAAACAGGAACTCCAAGGACTCGACTACAGCAAACCCACGCGTCTGGACTTGCTACTGGACATGCCTCCGGTATCATATGAAGTCCAGTTATTGCATTCATGGAACAACGATGATCGCTCGCTGAATGTATTTGTGAAAGAGGATGACAAACTCATATTTCACCGGCATCCGGTGGCTCAGAGTACAGATGCCATCAGAGGCAAAGTGGGATATACACGAGGACTGCATGTGTGGCAGATCACGTGGGCGATGAGGCAGCGAGGCACGCATGCTGTCGTAGGGGTGGCAACAGCAGATGCCCCTTTGCATTCAGTAGGGTACACAACGCTTGTAGGAAATAACCATGAATCTTGGGGGTGGGACCTTGGGCGCAACAGACTGTACCACGATGGCAAGAACCAGCCAAGTAAAACCTACCCTGCCTTCTTAGAACCAGATGAAACATTCATTGTGCCGGACTCCTTCCTGGTGGTTCTGGACATGGATGATGGGACACTGAGCTTCATTGTAGATGGGCAATACATGGGTGTCGCATTTCGGGGACTCAAAGGGAAAAAGCTATATCCAGTGGTAAGCGCAGTGTGGGGACACTGTGAAATACGGATGCGCTACTTGAATGGACTTGACCGTGAGTATAACTCCCTGTATTTGTTCTAGCAGTACAGATCTGTGTGCTACTTAAGTGCAGGCTTACTAGACCATCCTGGGGAGGGTTTTCTTTTTACTAGAAAGGTGAGGATTTCATGTCAGCAGTAGGATTGCTGGATACAGCTCTGAATCCTTAATGTCTAATTGAAAAAGCTTGGCTGGCTGTACACATGTACTGTTACGAAGGCACTTCAGGGAGCAAGCAGGGTTTGGGGAGGTAGTAAGGTGGGAGGTGGTGATGCCAGTTGTCTATTTAGAGATGACAAACCTTTCTATATTGCTACCAAAGTATCAGCATGAATGTCCTTCTGATAGTTGCATTATTGGCAATGCAATCCTGGTGTCTCTTTACAGGCAACAGTCTCTGAAGGACAATCACCTTCCTTAAATGTCTAATGAAGGGACTTTTAAAATCCCTTGCAGGCAAGAGTGGGAAGATCTGTCCTTATCTAAGGAAATGGGAATGTCTCATCTTTCAAAAAAGTAGCTCACTTCTCTGCTTCTTTCAGGGCAGGGTGTGCTCACTTCTAGTGTGGGGCTGGATATTGTAGCCAGCCCAACTTGCATGCCAGGCCTTTTACTAACAGGGACATCAATCTCTAGCTAAGCTTAGTAATAAATTTGGCTGTCCAAATGTGCTAAAGTCTGTTATCTCTCATAGTCAGAAGTTCCCATTGGGCCAGACTGTGACTCAGTCCTCTGGGTAGGGTGGAGGAGAGAGGTGAAGGAAGTGGATTAAAATCTGAATTTATGTTGTTAGTGAAATAAATTTGGCAGTATTGATATGAAAAGAGTAGTGTTTCCCCTGCATTCCAGAACAGTGTCTGCCCAAAGGCTGTAGCATACTGGGCTCTTTTATTTGTGCTTAAACATGTTCTAATGCTGGGCCAGCAATGGCAAACCCCTGGCACTGGTGACATGAGGTACAAAAAAGCTGACGCTGGGCACCTGAAAAGCTGAACTGTCAGAATAACCAGGAAAGCCTTGCAAAGGGATAGGAGTAAAATCCACAAGTGCTTTGAGAAATACGCTTCAACTCAGCAAGACCAAATACAGAGCTCTTGGTGGAGCACTTTCTCACCAAAAGAAAGGAACCTAGCTCATTCTGCCACAATAGCTTATAGAATGGCAGGAGCTCTAGTAACCAGGTTTTTCTGAAGGGTCAAAGCCAAAATCTGCAGCTCCCCTCAAAGCCAGCAAGTCTGTGGAATTGCTGACACAGAACTGCACTTAGCAAGGAAACGGCCACCTCCAGTATTGGATTTGGTTGTAATGTGCTCTCAGCATAGGAGTGAATTGTGGGCATAAGGCCAGGAATGACGGGACGCTATTTTGGCACAGATAGAAAGAAGGTGTCTGGCTGTAACCACTTCTGAGCGTTCAATAGCAACACTGTCCAGTGATTGTAGTGCTTGTGAATGGAAGGACGGCAGATATGTGTGCGCTTTCTCTTTTGGTCTCAAGGTCTCCTTGTCAGACTGGGTTATCAGTGCAAGCTACATGAGGACAAAGTTCTTCCTAATCTCTGTGGGAAGAAGATCCTCTCCTTTTAAGGCCGTTAAGCTGGAATGTATTTGTTATGTTATTGTCTATAGGCTTTGAAGGTCAGGGCCCCTTGTCCTCTGGGATGCTGGCTAGACAATGCCTCTGTCCCAGCTATCTCCATCTGGAGCAGGAGAAATTGGGACAGACTTTGAATACAGCGTATTTGTATGCCAGTGGTTTAAGAAAGCTACATCGGGAAGTGCCAAAGGAGGGCTGCCAGTAATAGGCTTTTCTGGCAGTATCACAGCCAGAGCTGAGACGTGCAGTCCAGCTGTAGAGACCTGTCCCTGCAAAAGAGGCAGCATGGGTCCTGAAGTCAGTCATGAGCAGGCAAGACCTTGGGCTGAGTGCAGCCATGTTTTCACTTGTGGCACAAACATGTATGACAAATGGTGGGGCTTGGAAAGCAACAGCACTGCCCTGACAGATCTGTTCTGCTCTCCACCCAGCTATCACTGTAAAAGAGCTGTGCATATAGAGGCATGATTCCTCAGGAATAATTAATGCTTGAAGCACTGGGAGAACTTTGGAGGACTGCTAGAAAAAACATTCCACTGCAGCTTCCCCTGGCGCAGGTAATAGTGTGTGATCCATAGCAGGGAAGGAGATAGGGGAAATAGGGCATTAGTTCAGCTCTGGCTGCTAACTTGAGGAGACAGACCAATTCAAGTGTGCATTTCCTGACTTTGTTACCAAGTTGCTCCTCAGCTAACAAACTCTCCTTCTCACAGACTTTTTGCCAAAAACTAGATAAAAATTAGCTTTCTCCACTTTTTATTGGAAGTGTTTCCTACATGGAGCAGTATGACTGTTTACTTTTTCCAAAGTAGAATCAGGAGTGGCCTGATTAGAGGCTACTGACAAGACTCTTCTGTTTGAACTTCTAATGTTAGCTATTACCTTTGAACCTGGAAGGAAGGAACTTGTATCCACCTTATTGATGGAATGAATTCTGCTTAAAAAAAAATGCGGTAATGTGACCATGCTCAGAAAAATTAAGTTTTCCCTGTCTCTCAGCTGTTCAAAACAGCTGTATGAACAGCCAGATTAATTTGGCTTGTAGTAGTGGAAGCTAGAGCTGTTGGCATCTATCAAGGTTCCTGAAAACTGCAGCTTCTCAGCCAAACTTTTCCATTCCTGTGGGTGTTTTTAGGTGTCTGTGTTCAGCCCAAGATGTCTGTAAAGGAAGCTTTTTAATGGTGCATGCTGAGCCCTCAGGTTATGGATGTCCAGTTATCTGCTTAATTTGGGATGTCTTTGTGTTAGCTCTCTCTAGAGGGAGGAGAAACCCCTTAGGCTTGAGCAGCAAGCTGTGTAAAGGTGAGCCTTGACAGTCTTAGCAACAGAAGCTGTGAGACATTAACCTGTATCTTCCTTCTGTGCAGCTGTGATGTGTTAACTCTGGCTTTGACCTTAGTCCCCTGTATGTTGTGAATGACTCTTCAGCATCAAAGGGCCCCATACACCATTCCTGGAAAAACTAGTATTATCTTGTTCAGTGTTGATAAGTACAGGATGCAAAAATGATACCCAAAGGCTTGTATCTTTCCCAGGTTTATGATACAGGAGGGAATCCTCTAATGGAAAATGTCACAATACAAGTAGTGACATGAAGCTTTGACAGATGGCTTTGTTTTTCATGGGTAGTATGTAGTACAAATGAAGAGGTTGACAGCTGTTATCCTACTGTATAAGAAACAAATCGGCGTACTTTCTGGGTACCCATACCACATGATGCTATCAGTCTGTTGGCTGCAGTCTCTTACTTCAGTGGATCTCAGGTTTTTGGATACTGCAGTAAGAGGCACAAGCTAGAAGGTGTGTTCTGACTTGAATGAATGGTATTGCAGAGGGGGAACTTCCATTAGGGGATTCTAGTATTTTCATTCACACACATGTATGGCTTAACCTCTACAGAAACATCACACTCTGCCTGTGTATTTGAGTAGCTGAAGTTGCTGATATGTGAATACTGAATGGCTTGGGTCCTGCAAACACACTAGGCATTCACTTTTCTTGCTCAATCTTTCCTGAGGGATTTTTAGAACTAGCAAAATGAATGTATAACTTGTGGGTTGGGATGTTAATGTCTTGGATCTCTTTTCCCAGCTGAACCACTGCCTTTGATGGACTTGTGTCGGCGAGCTGTGAGGCTTGCTCTGGGCAAGGAAAGACTGAATGAGATCCCTACGCTGCCACTGCCAGCCTCCCTCAAGAGTTACCTGCTCTACCAATGACCTTCATGTGCAAGGATGGAGAGTTGGAACCAAGGCTAAATATTGGAGCTGATCCACTGGGCAATGGGTTCTCCACCCTCGTGTCACCGCTACTGTTGGAACTCCTGGGCCAAAGTATTCCTGCCACTGCTTAAGTCTCCATGTGCTCTTATTGGCAAGCTCTCAAGTAATCCTTGTTTCACAACTGAGTTTTTTTCTTTGAAAGTCACTCCCAGCACACTTACAAAAGGAACATTTACAGAAGCTCTGTGCTTCCCTGCTGCTCCTGAGAAAAGGCTGTACTGCATCCTTTGGGTTGTAGAGCCTAGGAGTAGATGATTTTTCTGTACCAGCTAGAGGGAAGAACATAATTTGGGGGAAGGGAAGGCATTAGGAGTAGAAATGTTAAGACCAGGTCCTAAGAATAGAAAGGCACAGGGTGGCCAGCAGAGTTGGGAAGAGTCTGGAATACAAGAAGAATTAATTGCTGAGTTTATAAAAACCAAAAAAAACCCCACCCCAAAACCCTGAAACACCAAAATCAAGAACCACTCCACCAGGACACTTCTTGATTTGGAGAAGGTGGTTTTGTCACTGATGTCTGTATCTCTGCCAGGACTTCTCACCATTTTCTAATGTTACTTCATAGACAGTGAATCATGCTTTCTTGTTTATTGCCATTAATTTCTCAGTTCTCCTGCTCTGTTCTCTATTCTGCCTCTTTTTAGTGAGTTTGACTCAGTTGATTGAGCAGTCATACCATGCCTTCACCTGCCCTCTTCTTGACTTAAAACTGCAGGTTTTCATCTGGGATCAGGGGTTCCTTGTTGATGTGGGGACAGGGAAGGGACAAACTTCTCCTGCAATAGGGTGAGACAGGCTGTATGAGCTGAGATTTGTTACATAGCTATGGGTCCTGCCATCTTAGCTCTGCTTTCTGTATAGCCTGTTCCATGCTAAGACTCTAGAGAAACATACTGATTTGTTTCTCTAATGGCTCTGCCAGGGAATTCTCTTGTTAGATAAGCTGCTTAAAGTCATCCAAACCAGGCTTTGTTCTGTCATACTGTTGGCATAATCTCCACTTAACTATGCAGCAGGAATAGTTCTCTCTTTCTTGCTTGGGGGTGGGAAGTTGTCCCAGAGAAGGTGGTAGCAGTGTGACTGCACAAGTACCATCAGCAGATGAGAAATGCAGAAGGTGATTGCTGCAGAATGTAACTTGTGAGACTTTAACTGAGACTGGTGGGGTGCAGCAAAAAGAAACTGAACCTCTCCAGAGCTAGGGGTGGGGGGCAGGAGAGAACTGTAATAAACAGGACAAGCAATTCAGGCAAAATCAGCACATCCCAAATAGATCATCACCTCAGTAGCCAAGTAAAGAGGATGACACTCCTTTACTAGCAGGAGCTGCTCTCTTGACCTATCCACAGGTTACTATGCTGCCTTTCTGGGGTTATTTTGCACATTTCTTTGTCTTGAAAAATGTTTGTGTGGTTGGTTTTTTGCTCTTGAGTTATCCCTTCAGTTCTGTGTAGGTACAAATGAGTTTAGTTGTTGAAAATGTTAATATATATATTTGTGGTGTATGTATAAGAACATGTTTTAAACAGCTGCTGTAGGGTACCTTTTTTAAAATAAACTACTTGCATAGTATATTTTTTAAAGCACAGAATTGGTGCCAAGACTGGGTGGGGTGTGATGTGCCCCTTTTTTAATCTAATATTATATGATTTTTTTAACGTAGGGGTTTGTACTAGTTTCTCTTAGAGCGTGGGACACAAGAAAATTCAGTGTGTATGGAGCCCTACTTGGTTGCCTTCAACTTGAACCAGTGTCTTCCAGAACTCCAGGGAAGCAGCTGTGTTCTCCCTACTTCTAATGTTCTTTGTGCTCCCTTGTTTCCATCTCTTCTCACTTCACCAGTACGTTGCTTTGTACAGTTTTAAATTCTGACTTTCTATTTTATGACTGTAGATAATACTCAGTAACCTAATAAACTTTATTAAATATTACTTGATGCTGGTTTTTATTTGCATTAAAGGATCAGAGTTCTTTGTATCTAGTTTCTACATGAACGGTGACCTTATTCCCAAGAAGCCAGCCCAAACAGGTAAAGCAAGGGCTGTTGAGGCCTTATCTCTGCTTGGAAGAATATCCATTTGAAGATGGCATCTAAAAGGTGTGTGCATGTGGAAGGTAAGCTGCAACTATTGGTACAGGGTGGCAGGGTGTGGTAACCTGACAGTTAGTAGAGCTGCCACTAGTGCCTGAAAATGGCTACTCCAGATGGAGTTGAATAACATCTGTGATGAGACAGCAGCCTTGGTTTCCTAATTTAACTTGGTTTACAGCTGCCTTACTGCACCATACTCCTTCAAATAGATTCAAGTAGATTGAATCGATCAGGGCTCTGGTCATCTTAATCAACATAATGCATTGTGCAGGCTTGCAAATCTCACTCCTACATTGCAGCAAACAACGTTTCTTCCAGAAAAGCAGCTCATATAAAAACAAGTCGCTAACCTACTATTTCATGTTGATACCTGACTGTCCTTTTTCTTAGGAAGGGAGATGGCGATAGAAGAAAGCAAAATAAAATGGTGAGGGCTAAAGGGATCCCTAGCCAGTAGAACAGCACAGTTAATACAGAAGGTGCTGTGGCAGGTTAAGCTGAGTGTATTCATCCCTGTATGTGAAAAACAGCTGATTGATTTCAGTGTTCTGGGGAACTTCTTCAGGTCATGAACTTGATTTAGCTCAAGTCACTTGGTATTAGTTTTCAGTCCCTCCCTACCCACAACTGTAAGTTGCTGTGTTTTCATGTGTTTAGAGATGTATTTGCACAAAAGACCTTATTCCTGGGCTGTGAGAAGATATGGATTATATTATTTGTGGAGTACAAACTGTTTGTTGCTTGCTGGCAGTGCCTTCAGTCTCCTCCACTTCCAACCTGTGCAATACAGCGATGCTCTCGAATTCTGCCAGCAGATAGGTTAAGCCTCTCCAAACTGACTTGGTACTTCTGTCTGTTATGACAAAGGTTTTAATTCCCCCTCCTCTCCACATACTTTTCTGTCTTCCCTGTGGCTACCAACTTGTGTGTGGAAATAGAATTATTTAATCTAGTCACACAAACATTATAACATGTGAGGTTCAACTAAAGCTCAGAGGTATGATTACAAACTGCCTTATAATGGTACTGGGTGAGGAGAGCTTAAAAAGCAAGTTGTTTTTTGTCCTTGCCTCCAGTCAGGGCAAGAATCTTTTTGAATTTTGGATGTCTTAATATTGTTTGTTTTCCCACATGTAGAAGACAACTGTGTTTGGATCCTAAGTCTGAATATCCAATGTATTTGCTAATCATCACTTGTTTGGTTTTTCTGCAGGCAGTGGAAGACTTCAGTGAAACGCTTATTTTCTGCCTGTATGTGAACAAGGTCCACTTCCCCTTACCTTTCAGTAGAAGGCTGCCTCTGCTTTGGGGGAGTGTGGCTGGAGGGGTTCTGGGAGAGCAGCAGGCTGGGGAGGGTGCATAAGGTGGGGCGGGTGCAGAAGACTGAGAAATTAGTTCATGCTCAGCTCCAGACACCCAAACAGGCTTGTGTTCCAGCTGCATGGAATATTTGAAACAAATGACCTGCTCAGGACTGGGAGTTTGCAGTATTTATGTACAGTGCCATGGCAACAGTGGAGGAAGTCATGAGATGGGGATTGGACCTGGTGGAATCAACAAATGATATCACAGATTAGCAACTCCTAATGAATCAGTGGCTCTCTGCTTTCCCTGCTCTTGCCTGTGTTCAAGCACTGGCATGCGGCAGGCAGACCTACTCGTTTTTAAATAGCGTTAAAAATTGCAAGTCCTATTTCTATCAGGGCTTCCTTGAAAACCAACGCTGTTAACCGTGGCCAGCATCTTTCATCTTCCTCCTGTTTCTGACTGATCACGTTTATGCACGTGGAACTGTTCCTACATTTTATAGGAGGCTTCTGGCTTTGATAGTTTGCCTGCTGTTGCCTTGCTGGTGATACAGAAGTGCTGTGGCAATTCTGCAGAGAATCTGGCATCATGATGCTCTAGACAAACAGTGGGGTAGCTTTTGTTTCTTCCGGGAAGTTGAGGCTTTGGTGAAAGTAATTTGAGTCTAGGAAAGTGTGCGAGAGGGGAAGTTTTCAGTGGAGGAGTTTAGTAGCTGATAAGGAAGCGTGTCACACAACTTCAGCAGTCTTGTCAGGCTTTCCTTTTGAAAGGAATTGTGTGTCTGGGGTGCAGGTTACACTCCTGCAGAGCATATCTGTGCCAGCAAATATTCCTACTGTGGATCTTGGTCAGAACAATGACAATGTCAAGACAGAAAAACTTGATGGGAGGACAGTTGCCAATTCTCTCCTTTATCTGCAGAACTGAGAATTTATTTCTGAGCTCAAACAACTTCCCTATTGAAGCCTAGACATCAGTCCATACCTGTCAAGTCCTTAGCCAGTACCTACACAAGGCAATTTTCTGTTTTCCTGTGCCTGACACGTGCAGACTTAGAAGGGTATGCATCATACTTTTAAGAACTTATTTTGGCAGTCACACCTTCTCTCCTGCATAAGGTAGGGCAATTATGAAAAACATTTCCTAGCATGCTCCCCCCTCCTCTCTCCCATATGCTTCCTATGGAGAACTAATGCTGTTGATCTTATGCCAAAGACTAAGTTGCATTTGACTGGAGAAGGAAATACATAGTGATTTATTTAGTAAAGTTTATTAAAATTAAAAACCTAACCCAAAGCATAACCTTTCTTGGCATACAAAACAATGCCGAAGGGAACAAAACTCATTCAATGCTTGCACAAAACACATTGGGGCACTGATCCTGTCCTTGCACATGTTTTGATTTGAAACTATTGCAGGCTTGTCTGCCCTTCAGACAGAAAACTATTTGAAGCCGCTGCCAGATGTTTTGTCTGACTTGTTTTACAATTTGCTTACTGCTTAGCAATGCTCTTCCCATCGGGTGTTCAAGCTGCCCTTGTGCGGTCTGTTCCTGTGGCACCTCTGTGCTGGTTTCCCATCCCTTCACCCTAGTCACGCGTGCACGGAGCACAGGGGAGATACAAGTCTGAGTATTTTACTCAAAGGCTGGGTATTGCACATTTGCTGGCCTCATCTGGGACCTTTTCTGGGACTAGCACAGACCAGTCACATTCCTCTGCTCACATGTTGCCACAGTGTATAAAAGTTAAGGTGATTTACAGTCTCTTATAAAAGCACTTATGGCCTGAATTTAGGCCTTGCTAAACAACCTTATGCTGAACACCCACAGTTCATGGCTTGGGCAGCCTCTTTGAGTAGCTGTAACTTAGCTGAGTTATAAATCTTTTTCCCCCCCATAAGTAAGATGGGCAATAAATTCTCAAATACAATGAAGCAGGGCAAAGACCTTTGTGTTTTTTCAGATCTGTGACAAATTTGACTCAACCACAAGATATACCTGCTGAACAGGGATGCCTCAAGCTTTCCTTTGTGTTTCCCCAGCTTCAGCAGCATCCCATCCCGTTACATTATTTGTGTAAAATTTCTCCAGTATGCCTACAGGTTTAGAAGCACACATCCTTGGCTTTCTGTGCTTCTGCACCCCTCATGCTCCTACAAAACCACATCTATACAAATAGAGCATCTTAAGGCAGAATCCTTGTTAAATGGGTTTAACCTGCAGTTTTTCACTTTGCTCAGACTTGCATCTTTTAGTAATCAAAGGGCTTGGGTCCACAATTCTTAGGCACCTAGCATTGCATTTTCTTCTAATGTCACGTATGACTGTTCTGCAGTCGACAGCTTATGGCCCAGTGGAAGCACTGCTATGCAATGGTATCGTGGGGGACAGAGGCCGAGAAATAGATGCTACTTCTGGATACCCTTCTAGATAGCACTTTGTTTATCCTGAGGACTTCCATAAATGTCTGTTCCTACCAGAGCCTGTCATTGTTCCCTCTCATAACCTCTTGTTAAGCCATTAACTGTTATTTAGGAGGGCCTAGCAAAATTTTACTGTCTAAAACCTGCATGAGCAAACATGCTCTCAAACTTATAAAGGGTACACGGGCAGGCAAGAAACACCTGCCTAAACTGGCATCTGGCCAGGACACAGGTGTTGATCTTTTTTTTCTTTTCCTTTTATGAAAAAATACTGAAGGTTTCCCACAACCGGGGCTCTGAACTCTTTATTCTCTAACTTTTCCCAAAGCAGGTACCTTTGGGAGTGCAGAACATTCTCGCAGGCTGTGCAAGTGGTACGTTGATCTGAAAGGTGAAGTGCCACCTACTGAATCAGTAACTTCATTTCCCGCAACACGCTGGATGTTTCCTTTGGAAGAGGACCACCTAATATTGTTAGGGTCTGTTCCTACTTAATTTGAGGTCTAAAAGAGACTTGAGGAGTAACAGCTGTTATGCCTAAATATGATCTGTATTTTTCAAACTGTCTAGACACCTGGGTGGGTTGCACACATTACCAGCAAAGCTAGTTAATCATGTCAAACTTTCTTTCTATAAAGGCCTGCTTTTGGTTTGTTCTGTTTAATGAGCTGTATGGAAACCCAAGGGACGACAGTGAATCAAGCAGACAAGTGGGGAAATTTGATCACTAAGGCTGACATTTTGACATTTTTCATTCTGACCTGGTATAGACAGTGCAAAAATTTCAAGATTTCAGAAGTTATTGGCTGTGGTGTTTGATAACAACACTGACACACTTAAAACAGTAAGCTGTATTGAAGTATCGCATGTCTCTGAAATGGTGTTAAATGAAAACTGACTGAAACAGTGCTGCGCAATAGGAAATTACAGCAATGAAAATTAGGTTTACTGAATGCTAGAAATGAAGTTTTTAATTGATTTTGCAAAGGGAAATCTAGAAGAATGAGCACTCGGAGTCCTTATGATGCATCCTGCTTGGATAAATACAGACGTTTTCAATTAATGTTCTCACAGATGCCAACTATCTATTCCAAAGTGAAGTGCTGTGTGATAAGATCGTCGTTATTAGAAAGGAAAGAAGGTGATTCTTCATATGCAATCTGACATTTTTATTTGCATTTAAAAAATAGCCAGAAAAATGCAAATAAACCTGGAGTTTAAAAGGGTGACAGACATTTCTGGACAGGAACCCACTCTGAGAAGCTGCATCCTGGAGTTCAGACACTCCTGAGATGGGCTTGCAGATCCACAGGCAAGCAATGCCTTGGAGGATGCCTAACATTTAGAGTAAGAGACTTGTGCCACGCATGCTTTAGGTCTGCATGTTCTTGTGTTTATGTTTGTGTTTGCTAAGTGTGTTTCAAATTTCATAGTCGAGACTAACCATGACCTTCACTAGAATAAACTTGTTTTCCTCTTCAAGGTTGCCTGGCATTAGCACTAATCTCAAGTACGTTTCAGTAAGCACAAGACACATATGTTTCTCTACAAACAGCAAATGCAAATAAAATAATATTATGGTCATACAGGTAGGATACCTACAACCTAAACAAGCATGAGAATCCCAAGACAAGCTATGATGCATTTCCCAGAAAGTTTAGCTTGGAGCCTAGGAGAATTGGGCACCAGCATTAAATACTATCTCCCCAGATGGGTGTTAAACAGTGTTTTCAGGAAGGGATGAACACTGAAAGAGCAGATCCAACTTTGGAAGAAGCCAAGGTGCAAAAAGATTGTTGGTCAGGAAAAGCCTTTGGCATGTTAATCTCTTACCAGATGCATTTGGCAAAGGTTCAGAATCATTCTTGGGAAAACAAAGAGGAGGAAAAGATTTAGCCTGGGGCCTGGTTCAGTGTTCTGATCATGGACCCAGCTGTTTAGCTGTTTGATTAAAGGTTGGTAGGTACAAGCTGGCAACTGAGGCTGAACCTGCAACCTTGCTGCATCTCCAAAATGGCAGGCTGGGTACCTGATCAACAGTTAGGGTGGTTTTCTTTGGTTGTTTTCCCAGTGTTCAGGGGTTCCAAATGGTGCTAGAAATAGTGTGAGAGAAGCAGCATGCTGCAGACTGCTCGCAGTTTCTAAAGTCTCTCGGATCTCTTTCTTGCCAAATTCTCTTGGAGGGAGATTGTGTAATCAAACCGGGTTGCATGTAAAAACACACTTGTGTACATCCAGGCGTGCAGGGTATTGCCAAAGTGGACAGACTGTCCTACTTGTGCCTGCCAGAAAAGTTGTGTTTTGTCCAGCGGAAAAGAAAACATCCTTTTCTCTTTGCACTTTGGAATTTGTCTTTTCAGACTCTGAACTCATTAGCAGTGTCTCCATACTATGACAAGTTTGGCCATCTTGGGTCAGGCCCATGGTCCAGTAAATTAAGTCTTGCAACAGTAGCCAAAACTCAGCTATTCTCCACAGAAAGTGGCCCTCTTGGTAATGTGGCAGATGCTTGAAAGATTGCAGAGAGCATGGGAGAAGAAAGGGCGCAGATCGTTATTTTGTAATATACGCAGTCTTTTGTCCTAGTTGTTCTTTACACTATAAAAGATGGTATCTGCCTCTAAACAAAGCAGACAAAGAGGGAATAGTTTCATAACTAACATGTTTAATAGCTGAATTTTAGAACACAGGTAACAGCGGTGATTTGCACAAGGCTTTTGTTTCCCTCTTTACTGCCTGCATTGGATTAAAATGGCAGATTTCCTGGGACTGTATTTTAAAATGAGACTACCAACTGTAATTGGTGGATTCATTAAATATGGCCCATGCTCTGCATTCATGTTTGGGGGCTGCCAGAATGGCGGCATGAAAAAAAAAACACATTAGACACTAGCAAAGAAAAATAGAAGGTCTTAGCAGTCAGCTTGAGTATCACAGAACCCAGGGTTGCTTCTCCCCTCAAGACCTCTGAGTCAAAATTCTTTCAAGCTGCTCAGAACTTCTGCCCATCATCCTTAGCCCAACTCTTGCCCGTGCCGACGCTGCACAAAGACAGTCCATGGCCAGCCTGATATTGCTGTGTTCTCCTGCAGCTGCTGCCTTACTGATTGAACTGTCCTGGTGTGGTTTGAGCACTGCAGCACTTCACTAGCCAAGCGGTTATGCATTTGGTCTAATGCTTCACTTAATATGAACTTTCTGCTTCAACAAGGAGCCAGTGGCTCCTTCTAAAAGGGGAAGGTCTCATACCTCAGTGTAGCTTGTCTTTGAAGTTTGGCAGCTGCTGTGTAAAATTATAGGGTGACTCCATGAAACTCTTTTTATACACTGCCCTGGGTGATGGTGCATTGCTCATTCAAGGGAAGGGAGCAGATGGAGCCCAGAAGTTTGTTTTGCTCTTTTCCTGCTTAGCTCCATGTCTGGAAACCTCCTAAAGTCTGTCAGCTGGCAGGGAAAAATGAGTGCAGCGTGAAGGCCAAGCAGGTGGTCCGCAACGCAGGCACTCCAAGGGCAGTAGGCACTGCTCACTGCCTGGCAGAGCCTCTGTGGCAGCAAAAAGGCAGACCAAGGGCTCCTGCTGTCTGCCTCCCTGCTTTTATTTTTTGCTGCAGGCAGAAACAAAAAAGATTGTCACGTGTCAGTGTCAACACGACATTTTGCTGCATCTGTGACATTCGGAGTCTCTCTGCATGAAAATATAGCAGCTCCCAGTTCCAAGGATTTTCTTGGAAGGGTAGGAGCTGCCCCTCTCCAGTCCCACTTCTCAATTGGGTGACCAGTTTGTTTAGAAACTTCCTTGTTGGGGGGGTGGATGGGGATGTGTTTAAAGCAGCCTACCAAAGGTGGGAGGGGAGGAAGCAAAAGGAAACACTCGCCTGAAGCCAAATTGTTTTGGGGGGGTGGCTGGGAAGGGGAAGTTGTTTTGTTTTGTTTTCTGAGAAAACATCTCCACAGCCAAGACAAACAAAGATGCCTGCTCTAGATCTTGTTACCTTTGGTCTCCTTGGGCCCCATGTCAGTTCCCAGATTATTTTCATGAACTGTTTAATCCAGGGCTTTTATTTCCCCTGTAAATAAATGGTATTTCAGATTCCAGGACAGCTTCAGATACTAATACCAGCTGTCTAGACAAAGAGTGGCCCATGGACATGATCATAGATAAAAATAGTCTTGGGACTTTGGGTTTTTTTTCTTTCTTTCTTGTCTTGTCAAACTAGCTTGCAGACAGAGACTGGCAGGAGAAGCTGGCTGTGTGAAGGCAGGCACAGCACAGTTCTCACCTCCTTTGCCATCTCTTGGAGGAGCTGGCTGGGGCCATGCCAGGGGATGCTTGGTGTCTCAGAAATGTAAATAGTTTCCAGATAAGGAACCAGGGGATGGAGCTCACAATTACATAGTCCATCTAGGTTTCAGAGAGGAGCACTGGGAATGTTATTATGCCTCCCATGGCTTTCACTATACAGATCTTCAGCTGGCTTTTCCTGCAGGAAGAGGAAGGTTTCTTGCAGCCTCTGTTATTCATTGCAGCTGTGCAGAGCCACTGTGCAGCAGTCTCCAGAACCTGCCACCCCCAAGCGTTGGGAGCATGCAAGAGAGAACAGTGTGCTAAGACCTGCATTCATTAATTGTAGGAACCAACAGCCTTTATAAAATGTGGACACGTAGCTCAGATCACCAAGGGAAGTGCTGCATTTCTCCCTTTTGGTCAGCCTTTTCCATGTACCTGGCTTGCACCTTGCTCCCTTTATTCATCCTACTGAGCAGTGTTAATTGCCAGCAGCTTCTTTCATTGGGGTTTTTCAAAGCAGGTTGCAGTCAATAAAGAATTATTCTCCAGATTTACTCTCCAGTCTCACAAGATTGTTACTAAGGTCTGTCTTTTATGGAGCAGGAAACCTATGAAAGAGAACAAATTAAATTACTAAATCTAAGCCATCAGAGCCTGTGACGGAGAGGCGAGTAGGACCAAAGAATCCTGGACTGTTCTCCCTTTGCAGAGATGATCTCTCTGACATCAAGACTTGTCTTGCTAAATATCCTTTTCTGATGCTATTTAAGGAAGCATTGATACTCACTTAAAGCATGTACTGATCTTTTTCTAATGGCAGAGCTGATGCCAAAGTGCACCACAGGCTGAAGAAACAGATCACTTCTTCCTGCAGCACTGCTGCAGCTGATAATAACATTCTTTCACATGCGCCTAGGATGCCTGCCTATGGCTTCTCTGCAGGCCACACCTACATGTCACAGATGGATGGGGATATGCGCATTCCCAGCTGACTTTTAGGTGCTTGACCTACCTTTTTATTGCCAAAAGCCATAAGCAAGGAAAAGAGGAGTCAAAAGAGAGGACTTTAAGAATGGAGATGCGCTAGCAGAATAATCTCATGGCCTGTTGGCCTGTACTGCACTTGCTGCAACCTGACAGTGTTGTCAGTATCTTGTTGCAGGAGTAAATTCTGGGGCTTTTTCTCTTAATTGTATGTTTTCTATGTTTAGGAAAAGACAAACATTTGGAGCTGTCCCCATGTGTCCCACTTCTTGTCAGCCTGCTAAGACACCTTGGTAAATGTCTCCCAGAGGGATCAGGCAGGGCTTTGGTACAACAATGACTAGGAACGGATCACAGCCAGCTTCCTAAAAATAACATGTTCTCAGGACATCTAATGTGAGAGTTTAGTGCTAATAGTCAACAGGAGGGCTGCCTAGAACAAAGGTGCAGAGCTGACGAGATTTAAGCCTGTAGAACATGCTACATAAATATCACAGAATGGTCATCTACAGTAACAGCTCCCACTGAAGTGCTGCCTGCACATTAAAGAATGACAGTACTTAAAAAGAACAAGGAAAAAGAAACTGTCCTGATTATGGGAAATTCAAGGTGCAGTACTTTTAAGTTTCATATAGCAAACCCAGCTTCCTGGCAAGAAAACCTATATGTATGTGACATTATCTTTTACAAACACATGTACATGTTCATTCTCAGCTGTTCAACATTAAAAAACCATATTCTTTAGCTGCTTAGCAACAGAGCTGATTTATGTTCTTTGTTTCAAATAGGGGAGATACCATGAGGCTATGGGTGAGAAGTGATGTTTAAGTCACTTCATTTAAGGTCCTTACAATCTTTTTATTTGGCTCTATTTTCTAGAAATTATACACATGGCTTAGTAGTGACCACCCAAGGTTCCTCACAGAAGATCTCAGCTCTAATGTCACTCAGAACCACTCTCTTAGAGCTGAAAGGATTCTGCCCACCTGCTTATATTTCTCATCTACAATCTTGGACACTGCTTATGCATCAGGAGGGTCTCCTTACAGCAGCTGCAATACATACCTACTGGCTTAGCTGCAGAGATGCATTTAATCCCCTGCCAGGATCCTGAGGCTGCAGTAGAGAGGCACACAGTACTGATTCCCTTTCCATCTGCCCAAACAGGAGAACTTCGCTTCTGTTTGTAGGAGCATGGGAATGAAAAACGCAACGGAAGTTGCATGTTTCTTTTTCATGTTTCAGTACTATCTGCGGCACCTCCCTGTGCAGGCTCTGTGCACTAAGCAATTACCTTTATTTAATGTGAAGGGGATCTAGATGGAAGAGAAGGAAAATGAAATTGCCATAAAAAAGTGTGGTTAGCTGTGAATTCTTAATAGTCCTACACCCCTCTCATCATCAACAGACTCATGAGCCATAGGTGTTGAAAATAATCCCTCACCTTCCAGATAAGTGCACTGGTCAAGAAGGTATTATACATACATTGAAAATAATTGCTCACTTGCAAACCCAAAGCCTCTGAATTTTCTGTTCTAATACCAAGAAATCCCTTCCTGCCTGGCAGTAGCATCTCCTTCTACCCAAAAGTTTCTTGGAAATCTTTAGCATTAATTGAGAGAACAAATCTTTTTGAGACAGTGATGGCTATGTCCACTGAGAATGACCTTGCTGTTGCACCCAAGGCTTAGTGACTAGGGCAGAAGCAGCCAGCCAGCCAACTGGATCCATGCAGTTACCATCACAGCCAAGCCATAACCAGCCCATGAAATGAATAACCTAACTGCAAATATCCCTGGGGAGCAGGACAATATCTTTAATTACTTGGAGAAGGGTCTTTTCAGATTTACACAGCAGAAAGCATTATACAGCCTGTCAGGGCCCCAGGCAGCACTTCTTTCCAGGAACCTGATTAGATCTTCCCAAAATGCCTCTTAAAGAAGGAACAGTCAAGCAGAAACCATTTTAAGGGAACATTTATCATTGTCCTTACACCCAGTGATGACTCATGTGGCCTTTGCTAAACTGTGTAGAAGGAATGGAATTTATTGCTTGACTCTGGAAGACAGGGCTAGGAGCCAGAGTGGCATCCGCTTGGAAACCGCTGTGCTCTGAAGCAGACAAGATACTTGTGCGTAGAACACATTCTCTTCCGATCTGAAATAGTAGTTGTACTTTATAAAAAACAGATGAGCAAGGCTACAGTTAAGGGCCAGCACACTCACACAACAAGGGATGAATGGCATACAACGGTGCCTAGATATCAGAAAAACAAGGACTTGCCTTACAATTTCAATGACAATTGTAATTAGGAATGGACTTATGCTAAATCCTATTGATGTCAGTGGCAAAGCTTGATTCAGTGATCTCAGGGTTTGCCTTCCTTTGGCCTCACCTCAGGAACATGCTAAGTTTGGGTTTTAGCACCTGCCCCAATTTAAATGCGCACATAGGTGACCTCTGTAAAGAACACTTGCATTAACTCTGTCTGTTGTTACCACCAGTTCAAAGCTAGTGTCCCTGAAGGGAGATTATTGCAGAAAAAAACAAGGAAAATAACAACACTTTAAAAGCCTTTGGTGGGTTTCTTTTCTCTTGACAAATAAAGGGGCAGTTACATACTACAGAGCAAAAAAAGGTTAAAATTTTCATGTTCCCTTTTTAAAATTGGAAGAATCATGTTCATACAATTGTATTGAACATGGATATTATTTCAAAAGAAGCAAAATGATACAGTTTGATGGTTCCTGACCAAAAAGAAATTCAGAACTCTTATTTTGTGGGAAATGTCAACATTTTTCCAATACTGTCATTTTTGAGAAATCCCCAAATTCCTGCTCCCAAACAGCCTTTCTGGCCAGCAGTATTGGACACAATGCCAAAACCCAGCAGAAAGAGTGTCTTTTAATAGTGTATGCACACCATGTTTATAAAATGTGCACTTTGTTTTTAGTTGACTCTTCGAGAGGATGTACAACTTCCTCAGCATTTTATTTCCATAGGTTCTCCAAAGGCTTGGGGTATTCCAAGCTGGCTGTGAGCCAAAGCAACCATAAATCAACCATGACAAGAAGTTCCCTTCTCCTCTGTGTTGCTTCCCCATGACAGCATTTTGGGGAGCATAATGTTTTCATTTTGCAGAATCACAGAATCACTACGGTTGGAAAAGACCTGTAAGATCATCAAGTCCAACACCACCATGCCCACTAAACCATGTCCCACAATGCCTTGTCCACACGTTCCTATGCACCACTGGCCTCTGCAGCATCCTTTCTTTGGTGCTACGACCTCAAGGAACTTTTAAAATAACCATCCTATGCAAAAGGCTTATATACTCCATGTGTACCCATGGAGCCTGCTCTGGCACCACTCAGGGAAGCGGTGCTGTGATGCAAGGGCAGTGACAGACATGACAGAGAACTGTGTTTTAGCGTAATTTTGCTAGGCTATGGTCCTTATTAGGATGCAAAATCCAGGACTAGAGCTTTGTTCTGAACTGAAATGTCTTACGGATAAGCCCTGGAATATAAGTGAGAAGACCCAGAAGGGACTTTTTTCACTGGAGTTGCTGGAGTTGGGGCAGGGAAAAGATTTGGACTTCTTTTCTTACGTACAGAGAAAGGCCTGGAAGGCCTGGGTGTTTTTTTCTTTCTTCTAGGAAATTGTCTGTCCCTTTTAGCCTTTCCAGAAAGCGACAGCAGGTAGTGGAAAAACGATGGAGGTCAGAAAGACAGCAGGATTTCTATGGGCTGGTATGGTTTCTAAACCTGGTATGTGTTACTACAGGGCAGTGTCTGGCTGGTGAACCCACAGAGCAGATATATATAGGCCAGGAAAAAACACAGAAGTAATGAAATATAAGTGTCCTACCATGGGATGTGGCACCTCTGCCAAAAAGAGAGTCTGTCTCAGGGCTGCCTGCTGCACAGTTCTCCCACAGAGTTCTCCAGTTCAGTCCAGGGTATGCTTCCTCCTCCAGGCATCGGATCAGATCTGCTGATTTTCCTCTAAGAAGGTGAGGCGAGACCAGCCAGGAAGCTGGTGCCATTACAGTTGTCTCATGAATTTCCCCATTTTGCTAGCAGCCAGGGCAGAGGAACGGCGAAGGGAGGGGGAATGGGCAGATGGATTTTCCAGGTAACACCTGGTGAAAGAGGGACGACGGAGTCTCACTCAGAACAATGGGTTTGTTTTGAGCTGCACGTCAGGAACTGACCTCTTTCCCCTCTCATCCTCTAAGCATGTGATCCTCAGGGTCCTTGTTTTCTTTCTGCTCTCCCTCCCTGAGACAACTTTTTCCTCTCACTCTGCGCAGTGACACATACAGTGTCCATCAGGTCTCCTTGACATCAGCGCCTCTAGGCTAGGTCCTTGCTGGTGTCTCTATGGGTGTTGAAAGACTGTGAGGGGGGACTCTAGCTGCCGAGGCCAGGTTACAGTAACTCCTCTCCTAAACCAGCTGCCTCCTCTTGCAGACAGCCCAAGGCTTTTGGCAGATGCGGTGCCCATGTGAGGGCAGATGTGTTTAATTCCCTTTCGCTCACCACCTGAGCACTTTGTGCAGGGCAGGCACACTTAGGAGGTCAGTTATCGTTGGGGCTGCAAGCAGAGGAGGTGCAGCACTTGCTTGAGTTCTAATGAAGAAAAATGCAAGTGCAAGCCTGGTGGGGAGGATACAGCTGCATCCTCTTGAGTGTGCAGGCTGTAGCGGATATGGCCCTCCCTGTCAGGGATCTGTTGCTGTTCTACTGGCTGCTTTCTCCGGAAGCCATAGCCATGATACACCCACTAGGAATGAACGTTGCTCACAGCCTCTGCAATCAAAATGTAATCTGAATGCACGGTTACAGCACGTCCCCTACTCAGAGCCCCTCTGCTGAAATCCTAGCTGAAGCAATAACGTGTGGGTAGATGGGGGGAAGCAAGCCAAGGACAGGCCCCTGGCTCTGCTCTTCACACTGGCCTGGCAAGTTCTGAGAAGGGTCCTGATACGGCGTTCGTCCTTGTGGCATCCACCGCAACTCTGCCTCTAGCCACACGGTGTTGATGTCCCATTCTAGGTCCCACAGAGCAAGCAACAGCTGGCATGTCGCTGCTGTGAGATTTCAACACGTTGTGTTGGTGTTGTACAGGCCTTGCTGTGCTGCTGCTAGGCCTTATTGGCTTAAGACTGTAAGAGCATTCCCTTTCCTCAGTCCCACCAGCATAGATGCCACTGCCACATCGTCATGACATAGTTCCACCCTGCGGATAGGCCAAAGGGATCAGACCGCTGCTGTTCCTCTCCTCGACAGCACACTCTCCACAGCTTGGAGGGATGCTAGCTGTCACGACGTGTCGCTGGGCATGTCGGCAGGATGCTGCCAAGGACTGTTAGCGTTGCTTCTTTAGATAGTCACCACAGCCTGATCCTGGGACCTGGCATGGCGGGGGAGCTGCACTAGGCCGTGCTGAAGCAGTCCCGGAGCAGTCCTGCAGCTGTTAATGTGGCGCTCACCTCCCCAGGTTTTCCGTGAGCTGAGCAGGCTGGCAGCTCCTTCCCGCCCTCACGGCCTTCTCAGCAGGCTCAGCTCATCTCTGCCTGCCTCTCTGAAGGAGAGGGCCATTGCCCTGCTCCACGAGCTGCCCGGCTGGGCAGCAGCCTCTCCCTGCCATGGCCCTCCACTGCTGCAGGCCCGCGCTGTAGCTGCACCACGCCGTCCTTGCCTCAGGGCTGGGGAGAGCCGGGGCCTGGCCTGCGCCCAGGCCTGCTGGGGCACCTGCTTGCCAGGCAGGGTGAGGAGGTGCAGAGAGGGCCAGCAAATCCCCACGCTCCCCTCCCTGTCCGCAGCGAGGGAGAAAAAAGAGCAAAAATAAAGCGTGTGCTTTGAGCCATGAGGCTTCCCAATGGCCCCCTCAGAGAGGAACGGTAAATGCAGCCTCGTAGATCTTCAGGGAGCAATGCGCTGGCTCCACTGCAGAGGAGGGCAGAAGAGCCCTGCGGCCTGCGTTACGTGAGGGCGGGCGAGACATGCCCATGGTCTCTGCTGGTTGTAATGCCTGGACGCAGGCCACGTGAATCATCAGCCTCCTCCCAAGCACTCCTCCCTGCTCTCACACTTTGCAGCTGACAGGCCACTGCTTGGAGTAGCTGCCCATGGCTTCCCTGCCTGGGGGACCGGCCAGTCATCAGGAATGGCACGAGAGAGCAGAGGGCAGCCACGACCCAGGCTGCGCCGTTCAGCACGTGCTTGCCAAACCTTGGTTTTCTCAGCCGGTCACAGAATTGCCATGGCATTTCGTACGCGTGATGGCCTGCAGTCATGGGAGGCCCTGGACAGGGTGAGCGGGAGGATGCGTGGATAAAGCTGCGTAGTAAATTTGGAGTATCAGGGATTGTGCGTTCACACACAAAGGAAACTCATGGTGGTAAAGTTCCTTTGGTAAGTTGTGAGGGTCTTTGTTACGAGGAGGGACAACACTACCCGAAGCACCTGTGCCACAGCTTGCTTTATCCTGATTTACAACTAAAAAAGAATATAAAGACATAAAAAGAATGAAAATAAAAGAGAAAAATCATCCCACTGTCTGTAACAGCAGAGATTGGCTTCACATTCTCTGTGCAGAAAAACAACCCTGCAAATGCCAACAGCAGCTGAGGTCTCCCCGTGCTCCTCAGGAGCTGCCTGTTAGCAATTCCCACCGTGGAGGCAGAACGGGGTACACCTGCCTCTGGGCACCACGGAAGGGAACTGACTTTAGCCTTCCAATGTGCTTAGTAGCTAAGATCTGCCAGCCAAGCTTCTGCATGGAGATGCTCCTGGGAAGAGGTCAGGAAGGTACTTTTCATATTTTCTGGCAACTGAAATCACAAAAAGGGGACAAAGAAAGGAAAGGGGCTTTTAATTTTTTTGTATTTTACTTCTTTTTTATTTTAAAACTTGGCTTGGTTCTAATTAGGTGATGCAAATTCTTCAGATGAACTCTGGGTCTGAGGGGGAATATAAGGTTTTATAGAGCCCGGCGTGAGGTTGTGTGTTTTGTACCTTGTCTCCTAGCAGCAAAAACCACATGGATGTGAGAGGCTGTTTTATGATCCGCCAGGGCTGTTGTTGGACAGGCTACAGTGAGCAGAGTTATTCCAACCACGTTGGATTGCTGTTCCCTCCCTCCTTCTTTCTCTCTTTTTTTTTTTCTCTTTCCCTTTTTTTTCCCCCCTTGCTTTTCCTTTTTTTTTTTTTTTCTTTTTCTCCTCACCAGGCAAGTGTGAGAGGGGATGGATGCTTTCATCCTCCTTGTGCCAGAACTCTCTGACTGGACTTGGCGTCAGCATGCTTCTCATCTCCTTTGCAAACCCTTTTCCCTTGCTGGCTAGCATTTCACCAGCCGTTTCTAAAGAGGCAGTGAACTATGTTGGTTACTCTTTCAATTGCTCATCTCTTTAGTGTTTCCAAAAAAAAAAAGCAACCCAAAAAACAACAACTTTGTGCTCATGCTGTGCAGCAACTTCCGTCAGAGGATTGCTAAGCAGTTTGGCAAAGATTAATGAGCTCAGCCTCACAATGCCCCTGTGTAGGAGGGAAGGGCTGTCATCTTTATTTCACAGCTGGGGAAGCTGAGGTGTGGGGAAGCTGAAAGATTTGCCTGGGCACACACAGTGTCTCAATTCCACCCTGACCTGGATTGACTTCCCTTCTTGGTGCTTTAACCTGCTCAGGTTGATTCTGTTCTTGCCTTCCCCCCACCTTTTACACTCTGACTGCAATTCTTCCTGTCACTCAGGCTGGTGGCTTTGCAAGTTGTGATTACAGAAATAACATCCTCCCATCTCCTCTATGCTATCCCACTCCCAGTCAGTCCTGGGAACATCTATTCATTGAACTACATGACTGTTTCTTTTTGTTGGAAAAGAGCTTGTAACTGCTGCTCCCAGAGAGAGACAACTTCAGCTCTGCATCAGAGCATCACAACAGCCCTCTGTTACATTCATGTTTCACATTGCTTTCCTTATACTGCCTTTTCTCTCTTATTTTCTGCTTGTTAGGCCCATGCAGCAGAACTAAATATTGACAGATAGTCTTGCATATCGCACCAGTTCTGGTAGAGCCATTCAGTGTAAGGGCAGTATTGAACTGTTCTCCCAGCTTTGGAAATACCACCTGCACAATCTTTTCAGCTCACCTGAAGTTCAAGCCAAAGAAAACTGAAAGAACTGTGAGTGTTCGCATGGGCTTTAGAGGCCTTTAGGTCATAATCCAAACCACATACTGAAAGATTTCGAAGACTTTTGAGTAAGAACCTCCCCTGCCCTTCCCCTCAATTCACAGGGCTTCACAACACCGATAATTCCCAGCTTCTTCACTGTTCTGCAGAACACAAAGGAGAAAACTCCCAGCAGAGGAAATGCAATTGCAGTGTAACTTCCTCTCCATGGAATGCTTTTGGGCTGTTCCATCAGCTGCCACCTGCAGTTCCACGTAAGACTGAAATCGTGAGTCATGGCAGAAGGGAGCAGAAAGCCTGAGGCATGGACGAGGAAGTGCATTTTGGATTAAAGATGCGATGCACTGGCTCCAGACCGGAGCAGATGCAGACACACAACACAAGTCATGGTTATAAATGAAGAGCTGATAGCACCATATATGAAATGTGGGTGTCCCTCAAAAGGCCATGTGTGACCCAGAAGTGCAGTGATGAACTGTGTCGGTTACAGAGAGGGTCATTTTATCGCTTTTAACACCTCATTCATTTTAGCCTGGATTTAGGCCCTTTGACTGTCTGTCTGCCCAAATAATTATTGGTCCATTGCAAATGAGTCTAATGGAGAGGAAGAGGTTCCTAAGTCATTAAGTTCCTGCAAGTTTCATTGAAACTGGTCAAGGACAGAGGTCCTCTTTGTGATAGTCTCTCCTGGGAAACATTGCCTTGTGAGTTCAGTTCCCAAGAATTCAGATTTTTATCTCCAACATAGGAAAAGCTACACCTTATTAGGCATGAGAGAATCCAATCACAAGACATACATACACAAGAAATCAGGTTTCAGTTATTT
Organism: Gavia stellata; assembly: GCF_030936135.1. NCBI lineage: Eukaryota > Metazoa > Chordata > Aves > Gaviiformes > Gaviidae > Gavia > Gavia stellata. The sequence continues at coordinate 4,842,830 of NC_082620.1, read as the reverse complement.
TTTCTGGTAGTACAGATATGCCTACCTGTAATACACACCTGGTCTTTGTAAATACAAGGAATTGCTTGCTTGCTGCTTATTATAGATAGAGAATCAATTTGACTTTTAGGCCAACTCACACACATCACTTGGCTGTTAAGTCTTCTGGATCCCTGTCTCCTGTCAGATGCAGTCAGTGGTGTAACACACTTCTGATTTGATTTTTCAGAGGTGTTGAGCATATTGCATCCCATGAAGCTACAGGGACTTACAACTCGGTATCACTGAAGCCCAAGCTAGGAATGCATGTTCCCAGTCCTTCGTGCATATTGTACCTTCTGTCTAAAGATGTCTTGCACATAATAAAGGGTAGAGAAAGAACTTCTGGCTCCATTTTTATAGCTGGGGAAACTGAGACACAAAAGGTCTCACAGTGAGCCAGTGGTAAAGCTGGAAAACAAATCCATGGAAATCTGACTCCCTTTCTTCCATCTGGCATGCTGGGCCTCACAAGCCAATGTTAGTGGAGAATCAGACTAGTGAAAAGGTGGTAGGTACTCCATCACAAACCTGAAATCTGGCAGTATCTAGCTCATCTGTTGATGGGAGTAAAGGAGTAAATCAGAAGAAGGATCACAGCATGCTTGTAGTCTACCTTGTATTATTTCCTTCAACATCTGTTACAGACCACTGTCAGAGAAGGATGCTTGCTGGAAACATGGTCTGACTCAGTGTGGCATTCTTTTTGAATCCTGGAGCAGGAAGAAAACACAAATTAGTTTTTCGCCTTCCTGCCCTTCAGAGGGGGAAACTGTGCATTGTCCCTGTCTTGCTGTAAGTGGAAACAGGCTGCTTATGGAAAGAAAGTCTGTTTGAGATGAAAACATCTGGCTCAGCTCAGTCTTATCCAGCCCAGGCTGTGATTTGCACCAGTTGTTATCTGAGTCTTCTGAGCGCTTGTTCCTATTCTGCCAAGGCTAGCACCAAGCTTTTATTCATAGTGGGGATGTTATTCATGATGTGCACATCCTGGCAGGGGTGGGGAGGACTTGACTGATCATGGTGATGACTGATTGTAATGACAGCTATGTCTCATCATCAGTAAACTCAAGGCCAAACTGCAACATATCAATCTCTACCTAAATACATGTGGTCCAGAGATGCCCATTTCAGTTCTGGATACAAAGGGTATGAAGGTGAGGAGGCCTGTCTGTAGGCTGAGCTTTTGCCTTAGCTCCTTAGATTATTTTGGGCCAGGCAAAACATTTTAATCTGTACATGTTCTGAATGTTAGGGTGTCAACTCTGCCCCGGGCAGATGGCAGTGAAAAGTGATGATACTACTTGCATCCAGTGGCTCCTTGGATTACCTTTTGCTTCCTAGTGGCGTGGAATTGGCCAGCATTTATTTGCCACTGCCAGAGGAAATGTCTGTGATGAGGATTTTTCCCTGCACAGCCAGTTTGCTATGTGTGAGACAAGTCAGGTCACAAGTCAGCCAGAGTAGGAAGTTTGCGAAAGACACAGACCCCAAAGAATTTGCCTGCTTTGCTTGTGACAAGGATACATGATTCAAGATGTTAGAGGACTATGACCCGAGGCACTATCTAAGGAGATTTTGAATGCAATGCTGCTCTCATTCACCCTGGTATAAAGCTGTCAGTTCCTTCCTGGTGATTACACAAGTATAACTGGCTCCTTTTTGGTATGAATAAATCACCAGGGAAGTTTGCTGAATGATGGGGAGAATCAGCAGAGTTCAAACCCCTATGTTTGCTCCTTGCTCCTTTCTGCCAGGTTAAGATCGCTGGATATATGTACGATTCCGGCGCATAGCTGGTGGCCAGATGCCACCCAAGCTAAGCATCAGAGGCAGAAATATCAGCTTTGCTTAAAAAGAGAAGGACAAGCATGGAAAATCCCCCTAATTATTGTGAATTGCAGCCAAAACCACTTGAAAGCAGAACAGTTCATGCTGGTTAAGCAGACTTCATCAGTTGAAAATGTCGTGTCTAATTAGCAAATCACTTTCTTAAGGTCACACAGAAAAACTGGTGTAAGGTACAACATACGGCCACAGCAAGAGGTGTATGTCAAGGTTGCTGGAAGCAAGCTGAATGTGCAGGAACCTCAGTGGAGATGTGCTGTCTTGGGAGCCCTGTAGCAGCTGGTGTTCTACATTTATGCAGAAGGGACCCTTCCAAGAGCAGAGGTGACACTGGAAATGTCAGAGGAGCACAAGTGTTTAATCTGTAGGAAATAATCTAGCTCTGGGTTCTTGTAGAATTCCATCTGACTGAATTCATAGTGAACAGGCATGCACCACCCTCTTCTTACCTTCTCCCCTCTTTGGACAGTGTTCCACTGGAGATAATCCAGGATTTGTACTAGTTATTCTAGGAACTATGAATCTGCTCGTCTAGACCAGGCTTTCTCAGGCTTCTTGTGCTTGAATTGAGGTGAGCGGAGGACTGGGGTACAGGGATCCCTTGCCCTTTTAGGTGTGATTCAGTCTCTGCCCTTAGGTGTACAGGTTGCTCTTCAGCAAAATACGGTTCCAGAAAAGAGAGGGACAGACAGCTGTGGTTTGGGTGGGTTTGTTTCCCCTCTGATTAAAGTCCCATAAGTACGGTGTGTAACTGCAACTAGCAGCGACACCTTTGCATTTTTTTTATCTAGGGAAAACGCACTTTTTCATGAGCCAGGGTCTCTGTTACCATTCCCTGTGCATGGCTATTGACCGCTAGGAAAAAGAGAGAGCAGAAGAGGCTACTTAATACATTTACTTATTTCTTATCCGCTGGTCTGATTTAAAGCACTGGTGGAAATCAATGTAATGGATGACACTGACTTCAGTAATCTCTTATGCTCACCTATCCCCAGGTATAAGAGAGGGCATAAGGTGTGATACATGAGCAAATAATGCTTTGGGCTGGAGCACATATTGTGCATAAGTAATGAGCCTGGCCACGTGCACGAGGCAGAATGGCACACGAGTGTCTGAGCACACTATCCCAAGCCAATGGGCTGCCAGAAGTCTGTGCTATATATACCAGATGAAGGTATTGCTGAAGGGAACAAAGTTTGCCCCACTGAAGTGATCAAATCCAACTGCATGGTATGTCTGTCTGCTGACTTCAGTGGATCGATACCACAGATGGAACTGATCCAGTCCCTCAGGCTGGTTCATCTTAGTGATTTATACTAACGGCTGGATTTGCTTTTCTTGTTGCTGTGCCCCCTTTTTGTTCTTCCTTGCCTCTCTTTCCCGCTTTATACTCTTCCTCCCTGTGCAGGTCCCCTGCTCTGCGCTCCTCCTCTGCCCCCCTCCTTTTTCCACCACATGCGGAGAGGATGACATCCTCCTGCAGCCACCTCGAAGGCCTCTGTCTGCACTGTGAACGGAACAGCTTCCTGACAGAGCAGGGGCCAGACAGTGCGGTGGTTCATTCCTCCTGCTCTGGCTCTGCTTCAGAGAGCTGAGGCAGACAGCTTTGCGCGAGTGGTGCTGCCCACATGGCTTTGCGGAGAAGCAAGGAACGGGCTGTAACTAATCAGGATTACACCGCAATTAAATAAAAGACAGAGAGAGAGTGCCCTGCGTAAAGAAGGGAAGGAACGGCCATGAGGTCCCTGAGGCCCTAATCTGCACAGAGAAATACTGCTATAATATTCTACAGTGCTTTTTACCCCCAGGCATTGCGCATATTTTCACTAAGACTCTTATTGCTGCCCTCTGTATATCTCAAGCAGAAAAAAAATAGTTTTCTACATGCAGGGTAAGAACTAATATGGTTTATCAGGGCCTTGTCAATATTTTAGATAAATTGTTTGTTTCCTGCTTCTAGTTCCACTTCACTGCAGACTTATCCAGCCTCTCCAAGCTGTTCTGGATTACGTGCTGTGCTCTGATCTCAGGAGACCTGTGAGCAATTTTTAACAATGTGTGTACATGCTGGCCCATCTTATACATTCCACCTATTCAGTAGTGGCCAAAATATGCCATGCAGCTGGTCTGCTTGGCTTTCTGTGCTCTGCCTGCTTACAATTTCTTTTCTGTAGTAGAGACAATTGTATTTATTTTTTTGTGTTTGGTTCATATGCAGCCAGTTACGGAGAAGCAATGTGAAGAAACATGATGCGATATAATGGTGTTTACTAAACATACACTAACATTTTATGCCTGACTTTGTACATCCTGCTAGTTTCTGGAGTGCTCCCTAGCATAGGATGTTGTGCCAATAGGAAGCTTCCCAACTGTTTAAAGAAATACCACCTCGTTGCTCTGTGCTACAACAAAGCATATGCACTTGTATTTTCTTTCACTGAAACATAGTTCGTTCATTCACCTGCATCACAAAAGGGAGTGAGAATGTTTGTGTTATAGTAAAACAAGACAGAAAAGAGATGGCTGTGGAGGCTGTGGGGATCGATTTTGGTTTCTCTCCTGCCAGAATTATGTTGTTTGGGGGGAGAGGGGAATATCACTTCTGTGTGAAAGCCATTGGCCACCCACAAAGGCAGAGCCCAAAAGGCACCTTTCTTGCTGTTATATAATGTCTTTAAATCCTCCCAGTTCCTCAGAGTCCAGAGCCAAAGGGAGCAATGTGAGGCTTGCTATGGCTGTCTTTCTGTGCTAGCGTTCTCTAGCAAAGAGTGCGGTGCTGGCCAGATGGTAGAGCTGCCAGACACATTATAGCCACAGCTATTACGCAGTGTTGGCACCCGAAATGGGTACTAGCAAATAGCACTGGTGTCTGATCCTGGCATTTCCTGGATTGTGCGGGAGGGTTTTCCGTAACTTACTGTCAGGGAAGAATGTGCTCGTTAATCGGTACAAATGCAGCTAGAGATGCGTACTGCCTTTTTCTGATTTCAAGGTGTCCTGCAAGACTGGCACATAAATATTCTCTGTGCTCTACACTAACTAGAAAGGGAGTGCTCAGACCAGAAGTGTAGCTGTCTGGACCATTAGGCTCTGATGTTACCACCTACCACAAGACCCAGACAGATTCTTTAAACCATTAAGCGTCTATGTAGTAATTTAAAAAATACTGTAATCAGTGTTCTCTCTTTGCTTGCCAATTAGAAATGTTTTATCCTGCTTCCACCAGGTATATCGTCACCTGGTTTAGGCTCATCACCTGCCACTGTCCAAACTGGACTTAGACTTATAAATTGCATGGCAAGAACAAAAGGGTTGTGTGGATCCTATACTTAAACACACTTTGTTGGTCTGACAGCCTATGCTTCCTTAGTAGTATTAGGAAGAGCAGTATATGGTGCTTAAAAAGCATCCTTTTTCTACTGCTCCCCTTATTCCTTCCCCTTTACTTGTTGGAAATAGACTGGATTTGATTCTTCTCTTTGCTGTACTTGAATAGTAGCTTTTAAAGGACTCCATCCAAAAGATCATCTCCAGTCCAAATGCCAACTGATGTCAAGGAAGAGTTTCTGTAATTTCACAAGCAGAAAATGGTTGCTTGAATTAACTGTAATTATAGCAGCTATTTCTGTCAGTATTTTCCTGCTGAAAATTGTTAATTTTGTTTACAGGGTCAATCTTTGCTGTTGTATAAAGCATAGAATGACCCTATCACAGAAAGAGTTGTAGTATCAAAGCCTCAGATGCAATACAGCAACTTCTTTACTTTCTTCATGCAGAAGGATATTAACCATTTTCTGCCACATTTCTTTTAAAACTAGTCACTTTTTTTTAATACTGACGTACTTGCATATCTTATATTTTGTGGGAGGAGCACTTTTTCTGAATGTTAGCAACACGAGCCCAGCAGAAACAAAACCTCCCATTTCGAGATAAACCTTGGGTTTTGCAAGGCTATCGGCTGTCAGGTGTTGCTGCAGATGATCAGCCGCAGAGCTGGGGGGAGTTTCCAGTAAGCATGGTTTCAGTCTCTCACATATGAGCTCTAGACAGACTAACCACAACCACAGGCTATGGCAACTGTGGCAGCAGCGGACAGGAAGCAAGGAACATCTGGCCTTTGACTTCCTTTAAAGAGAGTTGGGTTTAGGTTGTTCTCTTTTTTTTTTTTCTCCTCTCTCTGTTGGCTTTCACTGCTGCTCCATAGGACCAGGAGGCAGACAGGCTTTGAAACCACACACCTCAAGGTGCCAGAGGAGACAGACACCAGGGTCAGCCCAACCTCTGCTGTCCCTTTGTGAGGTCGTCGTTGAAAAAGGGAGGGCTGACTCCTGATGTGACCTGGTTAGGGCCATCTTTACATAGCCTTTTTCCTTCTCCCTAGCTAAAGGAGTTCATTTCTGTGTAGTTTCCATCTTCCCCTGCTCCCCAAATTGAACACACCCTCACTTGAGGACACAAAACCAGCTCTGTTCACAAGATGCTTCTGGGCAATTAGCAATTTGCCTGGGCAGGATGTCACCTAGCCAAATAAGTCTCTTTTGTCTGAATTTTTTTTTTTTTCTTCCTGGCTGATGGAGCTGTAGTTTGTTTACTTATTAGTATACATTTTTTCCTTTTATTCTAAGGAGAAGTGTTTGAAGTACAGGATCCTTTAGAAAGAATGAAGTCTAGTAAACACATTAGAAACAGGGATCACGCTGAGGCTGAATTAGGCTAGCCCACTAGCACCAATATTTAACACTTACTTAGTTCAGGAGTAGACCCCCAAGGATGTTTGTATTGTTGCCTGTTACGGAAGTAGGGAAACTGAGGCACGTATCAATGAATTGACTCATTGAATGGTAGTCAAAAGGCCAGTGTAGAGTTAGGAATGGAGCCACAGTCTCTTGAATTCCAGCCCAGAGCTCTCTTCACAGCGACACAGTGCTTCTGGGTTTGGGTGTTGCCTAGTTCTTATGTTACTCTGTCTGGACAGGAAGTAGTTTACTCAAGACATGAATAAACCTGAATAGTTCTTGAAGTTTGGTTGTTTTGGGTTTGCTGTTTTCTTTTTAAAGGACAGTTTCCCAAAATAAATGTTCCCTTGAGTCAGTTCAAGTTCTGGTAGGAACAGTTTCCACAGGGTAAAGACCTTTACCATTAGAACTGTACAAATGGATGAGTCAAAATTTAAAAAAAAAATAGCCCTGTGATCATATAACTTGCTATATTAGGAACTCATGTAATTGAGTCTTCTGGTCAGTAACTTCTGAAAATAGCTAGTATACATACTTCGGGGGAAAACAGAACCCTGTCCTCCCTTTCACCTGCCCCTGGGTCCCTGTAAGACAATTGTGTAATGTTAATTTCTCTGTAATCTCAGTTGTGCCTTTGGGACCGACATTGTTACCCTTCCAGTCTTTTCTCTGCTGCCTAAAAATGGCCTAATCTCAATTTTGGCTTCCCAGCTGAGGTTCCCATAGGCTGTGACAAAGGAACTGCTCGACACATATGCAGCACTGCCCTTTGCTCAGTGGATTCAGTGATGCCTCTGGTATGTCTCTTCCCCAGACTTGGAGAGTTTGTCCTGAGCAACTCAGTGTTGTGACTTTCCATCCCTTATTCACTTCTCTCTGCTCTGACTTAGTAGTAGGACCTGACTGTAGCTTCTTTATTGAGCACAGTGCTTAAATTACACTAATTATTGTCACAAGGGCAGCATTGATTAGGCACCTCCCTATTCTATGTCAGAATGCACTTTCCAAACCACGGTGTCAGGTGAGGAGAGGATCCCGATGAATGATGTCATCATTAAAGTGGGTGTCTGTATGTCTCTCTCCCTGCCATGCTGAAGAAAAGAAAGGGAATGGGAATTGGAGAGGAAAAGAACTTGGAGAGACAGGAGTTAACACCTTGTGGTGCAGACACCTCTAGGAAGGGAGGAGAGAGGCAGACGAAGGGTGGGAAATGCAGTTTCCTGATGGAAGAACTTTGGCTGACACATTAAGTCTGTGTTACTCACAGCAAGTGACCCCTGTCTGATAGCTATTTATAACTTCTCAACAATGATTGCCTTATCGGAAGGCCATGGTCAGTGTCAGTGCACCAAGCAGGGGGAGAAATCAAGTCAGAAGTGGTGTCTTTGCAACAGGAATAAGTGAATTGCCAAGAACCCTCTTCTCCTCTGTGAGTGAGGCCATGGTCCAGCAGAATACACGTACTCAGAATCAGAGGAAGGACCCTTGTGCTACCCACATACCGTGTCGATCAAAGGAATGAAATACAAGCTGTCATGGCTCTTCCCCAAAGCACGCAGATCCATGACACTACCCCTTTTGGGAGGCACTCCCTAATTAGGCTGGGAGCAGCGCATGGGGTGAAAAGGTAGCCAGCAAGTGTCTCACTGGGACATTGCTGTTCTGTTGTGTGTCATGACCATATGTGGTTTGAAGTTCACAAGAGCTGGCTATATGGATAGACTGCCCACAGTGTAGAAAGGTGTTCTTGCTTTGCAGTGTAATTTACTGTCTGTTTATCTACGGCTTCAGATAACTAGCACTGAAAATGAGAAATGTACAAAGCCTAGATGTAAAATTCCTAAAAAAATTTTAGGAGACAAAAGGTAGTTTTGGTAAAGCAGAATTAGCTCTGTCTTTCTTGTGTGCATGTATGAATTTCTCAGGACTCTTTAACAATAGAAAGTGTGTTGGATCTGGTTTGTTTGTATCATTTCCTTCCTTCCCAATCCTAAGAATTCCCTAGTAGTCTTTTCATGCTGCTAAAGTTGTGCTGCATTACATATCAGTCTTACATACTGTAAACATGATGTTCCTCCTTGTTCCTGAGCTACATCTTACACCTGAGTTTCTCCTCCAACCGTGAAGTCGATGTAGTTAGTACAATGTCCTGGAATTCCCTGGCCGTGAAACAAGTGGAATGTACTTACAGACTTGAAAACTGCTGCGTATCCATATAGGTGCTACTTTCCTGTTAACTATTTACACCTATACAGATCAAGATCCCTTTGTAGTAGTGAAGTTGTGTGAAAGGCCACAGAAAGACAGTGGAGTTGCTGGAATCCAACGGAGATTACAGTCTAGCTTCAGAGGTAATGACTAATAGCAATCTTCTAAAGAAAGACCAGGGCAAGGCATGTAATTTAACATGCTGATGTTCTTAATGGTTCCCTAAGAAGGACTAGCCGCTTCCTAACTTAAGTCAATCTGAAGCCATTGTTCTGGGTGCGTGTGTGATAAATCTACTGATGATAACGCTTAACGAAGAGTCTGCCCTAACCCAGCTGTCAGGACTGTAGCATGCAGAGGTGAGAAATCTGTTATCTGGCAGGCATGGTGTGAAATGCAGTGAGAATCACAACACCCAGTATAGCTCTGAATTTGTTACATTTTGAGTGAGGAAAAATTTGAAGCTTGAATTGAGATTTTTTTTTTCTTTTGTAATTTTTATTTCTGTGCTCTAGTATTAATTAAATGGGCATGTTAAGAAACTAATGTCTTTACATTAAATAACTTCTATACTTAATATATTGTTTGGGCTCTGTTTGAATTTGACCAGAGCTGGCAGCAATTGAGAGGTGAGGAGAAGGCAGCATGGGAGTAAGGACAAGGATGCAGGCTGTGATCCAGTGGTGAGAAGACGACAGCACCAGTTAGGCTCAGGTACTGAAGAAACTGGAGAGTACTGCTCACTTCTGCCAAACTTAGGTAGTGAAGGAGTAGGGGGAAGTGTTTCTTCTCTTCAAAATTAGCACAGACTTATGTTCAAATAGGAATAGCACTTGCCCTAGTGATAAGGGTAAAGATGGGGAACAACAGGTTAAAACTACAGCAAGGGACTGAAGGAAAGAACCCGTTCAAGCTTTGCCAGCCCAGAGTGGGTAAGAGATGGCTGCAAATCCACCAGGCTTTCTCATTCCCAGGACCAGGCGAGTGCATGTTCACTCCCAGTCCTTGAGTGTCCGCTGCTCTGGGAGGGGAAGGTGTTTTTATTATTCAGCCAAAGAGCTCTGCTTGGGTGGCAAGAGAATGACTCAAAAATGCTTTGGAAGCTGTGGTGAGGTTGATGACATCACTGGGCAAGTGCGTCACTACAGCAATCTCAGTAAGCTCATTAAAAGATAAATCTCAGTAACAAGACAGGGAATACAATGATACAGATCTCCAGCAGTAAGCCTGGGGAAGGGTGAAGGCTTTGGGAAGGGATGAAGGGAAAGCGTGCATGGACACAACTAGGTTCTGGCTCTGATGCTCTTAGGCAAGCCTGGGCCACCCCTTTAGGCTTTAGGCATACGGGACCTGCCACCTGAGCTGAGGGATGGTGCCAGTGAGGGATGGCCCTGGAGGGAGGACTGCTTATTGTCCTCCAGGTGGGGGGGACCATTACAATACATGGTGAAAGGGCTTAATACAGCCCAGAGAGAGCTGGTTGTGTCATTGATACTCCTGGATGGGAATAAGGGAAACCGAAACACAGCTGCAGAGACAGCTGAATGGAGACTGTACAGCTTAGCACAGAGCTCTGTGAAATCTAACTGAATTTGGCATCATGGTCTTGCTGCAGCTGCTAGGACTGTCCCCCATCCACCTCCCCAGGCAAAGGGGCCGGATATTTTTGTCAGTCCTATCATCTTTAAAGCCTTGAAGCCAGTTGCTGTCCTACTGCTAAGGGAGTGGGAAGGAGCAGTGGGGTTAAACCTACTCAGTCCTTGCAGATTCAAGTTTTGATTAGTGCTTCATCTGCTCACCAGGAAGGAGTGCTGGGGATTGGAAGCAGCGAACACAAGCCATGACCATTGCACGTGCAGGCTTCCTCAGCTTGTCCTGGGTGCATGCCATTTCTCCTCATTCCCACATATTCACGCTTGGGTTTTGCAGGTCTTATGCTTGCACATGAAAGGGCTGTGGGGGAATAAGCCAGATATTAGCAGTTTAGGGCACCCCCTCCAGTCCTCTCCTCAGAAATAAAGGAGACCTACAGAGAGAGAAACAAGGCCCAGATGCACTGCAGCCATCTGGACAGGGCAGCCTCCTTTCCCCGGGGTGGGAACACTGATCCTGCACCATAACTGCACATCAAAATGGCAGTCTTCATTGTGCCCATTCTTTCTCTGCACAATTGCTGCTAGATTATTGGCTCTTTTAAGATGCCATTCCCACTTCCTTTCCTGGTCAGAAGGGGAAGAAGTCTTTGAAATCTGCTTTTGTGTCCAGGAGCCTCTTAGAGCCTCTCTCCTCCCCTGATGTCTTTTATTATGCCTCCCACTTCATCCGAGCCCATGGAGATGTGAATTGTGTTCATATACCTGTGGCTTGCAGTCACTAAAGAGCACAGGTGCTCTCAGCTTTACCTGTTTATGAACTTGCCCGGTTTGCTAGTCAGAGAAAATGCATTTGACATGCTGTCAGACTTCCCAGGCCCCCTTTCTGGCTGGTATTGATGGCAAAGTAGAAGCAACATAGAAGAAGGTGTCCATTACTCCGGGTTTCCAGGGAAAGCTTGGGACGACGGATGCCCAAGTCATGGAGAAAGGGAAAGACCAGAGCCAACTGTCTGGCTGGAAAATTTCTGTAATGGACACCTGGAGGGAGGCTGCTGCAGCTTTGCCATCGTATCCTCTGTGGCACTGTTCTTTAACAGTCTGCCTCCTGGCTTTCAGAGCCCTCAACCATTGCATTGTGAGACGAGTCAGAGCGATGGGCTGGTCCGTAGAGAAATCACCGTTCTGGCAAGACTGCCTGGTTCCCCCAGACACAGAGCCTCTGTAGGTAAAGTACAACACTCACATAGCTTTCCAGCTGTCCTCAGTGCTGTGAGAAGAGATAACCGTAAAAGAGAAAACCTTAGCATGAATTTTCCCTGGTTCTAACCCACGGAGCCATACCACCTTGTATTTCTGGGTGCCACTGAGCTCCACCCTGTCAGTGAACAATTGAGTGGACACAGATCACTGCAGGCTGACACATTCGTTTCCTTGGCAGAAGAGGGAGTTATTGCCAGTCATCCAGCAGGTTACTGTGGGTGTGATGGGCAAGGGTGAGATTCTAACATGGAAATTTTGAACACAGTATCTGGGCTTTTTTGGGGCCTCTTAAAAATCAAAGCAAAATGGTGGGTTTGCTATTTTAGCTAACTGACATTTAGAGATGTTTCAATGAGCAAATGTGTCTCGCTTGTTGAAATCTTTCTCCCTATCTGCTCCCTCCTTTGTTATTTTCTCTCTGCAGCTTGAGAGACCTGTAGTCAACCCCTTTCGCCTTCACAAATGTTATGTATGACCTTAGGCAAACACCTTTGCTCTCTACACACACCTGGGAACAATGCACTGGCCCACCTCACAGAGACACTACAAATATAATATACTGACAATACTCAGACATTCAGCTGCTATAGTATTGTAGGCCATTTCAGTTTCTTAGATAGTTTTAAGCTATTTTTGCAATGAAGGAAATTAACGTAGAGCAGGAGTGGAATGCAGGTAGAGAACCCAGAAGTGAATTAAAAAAAAAAACAGGAAAAGAGGTCAATCTATTTCCATAATTCAAACTGTGAGAAAATCAACACCTGCCTCCTCTCCCACCCCCTTGTATCCACTGGCTGTTTTTACAGCCTCCTGGCACTGTGCTATGTCAGCACTTTCCACTGGGGGTAGATACTGCCCTGGGTGAGCAGCACAAAGTCTCCTTTCCAAAGCAGCTCAAAAACTTTCCCTTTCAACCAGTCATCAGCAAATCATCTATAAGCATCTGTTGGGGATACAGGAAAAACTTTCAACCTGCTATTTAACATGCCTGGTGCAGGCAAAAACTCACTGTGAGCGCCGCTGAATCAAGAGCAGCTGAAGTCCAGAGCCAGCAGAGAATGGAGAAAGCAGCAATTACATTTTGGAGGTTGCAGAGATACAAGGACACTGGAGAGAGCAAATAGAATTCCAGAGATTTTTCACGTGCAAAAGGATATTTCCTTTGAGAGTCTCTAGACTAAATAATACTCCTTGTGTCTAGATGGACAATATATCCTGCTGACCTGGCAGCATCCGTTCAGTCCAGCACAAACCAAATAATGCCCTACAGCTGCCTGAGGATAGAAAAGGGGGAGAGGAGGAAGAGGAGGAGGCATGAGACAGGTTGATCTTCATAATTTCTCTCTGCCTCTCTCTCTCACACACATTTCTCTTTCCTATTTTTCATACCTGCAAAGTCTCAACACTTTGGTTAATGTTATGCTGGAAGTCAAAAAAGAAATGGTCTGTGCTACGCAGATGGTCGGCTCAGATAAAGGAGACAGTACTTTCTCGCCTTCGTGTGTGAAAGTGCGGATGGGTTGTAGCTTGTGGTGCAGCGTGGGGCGTTCAGAAGATGTTTGGATCATGTGCTCAGTGGTAGCCTGACAAGGGTGCAAGCATTTTTTCAACAGAAGAGGGGAGTCTTTGGTTCTTTGCAGCTGGGAGGGTGCAGTGAGCAAGCTGCCAGGAAGGATGCTGATGTAGTTGTTCCCCACTTCGTGCAGGAGAATTAACTGCGTGACTTCTCAAAGGCTTGTTCTGGGATGAGATGATTCAGCACCCCCACGCTGACACTTCCCCCTCACAGCTGCATTTACGGCTGTCAGATGCAGTGGTTCACTGTACTTCCCGCTTCTTTCTCTGTCTAAATCCAGTTCAAGTGCCTGGGCTGACACAAATTCTCACAGGTCAGATGGGCATGAGAGAGGGGAGAGGCCATTCTGACAAATCATAGCACTGATTACTGGTAATGAGGCCTCCCACCAAAAAGATTCCAAGATCTGCAAGTGTCTCTGGACTGTGTTGTCTGTCCCTCTCCCTCCAAAGACTAGGTGCTGCAGAAACCAGCCTCTGCTGATATCCCCCTTCGCTTTACAGAAAAGGCAGCAGATACTTGAAAGCAGAGAGCCTTGGGATCCATGCCAGTGTGAAATAGGACTCAGCATGGGGAAATGGCACATTCTCATTCTTGCAGCGTGGGAGAATCTTGTTTTGCTGAAACTCTTCCCATTGGACATAATGAAAGATGGTCTCTCGCTGTGAACCCTTGCAAAGCTGACATACAAAACTACAGCTCTAAGTGGGAGGTGTTTGTCCCACAGTTTATCTAAGTGTTGTACAGCACGGAATCAGGGGCCCATGTTCGTGGCTAGAGAGAAACTGAGTAAGGCTAATCTCACGGATTAGGAAAACAGCCTCCTTAAAACCTGCTGGGGAGAAGGGACATTTTCCTAGTGAAAGCACTGGAGGATTCGATTCTTTGACCTTTCTCTGACTTCTAGGATGAGCTAACATTTGGGCAGTATACTTTCTGCTTAGATAATTAATCTCTACCTATGAGTGACAGTGGCATCTCTGTGTTCAGGGCTGAGGTTTGTAGGACAGATATTTGCCCGGTGCGTGGGATTCTCAGGAGAAAGTACTGTGTTTGTGCAAGCTATTATTAAAGCTAATTATGTCTGTAAAAGTTTCTTTCCGGGTGGAAGGTTGAGGTGTTTCATGATATGCAAGTCAGACAAAGGGCACAGATGGGTATTTACTGCCACACGAGTCCAACCTTACTCTTCCCCTTCTGCTCCCGCACCATCCCCTGCAGAACCGGTTCTCCCCACCTACAGGCAGTAACCTAAACCCCTTTGTAGCGAGATGAAGAAAGGAGAGGGAAGAGCAGTCATGTCCAGCTCCTGATGTGACACTCCTTTCCCTGAAGGGCTGAAGGAAGATCTGACATGGAGACTTCCTTCACCCTGTTATCATTGACTGATCCCGTCACTTTGCCTGGCTGTCTCAGCCAGCCTGTCTCACAGGGTGTCCATGTTCTAAGAAGCTTGGGACATGAATAGCCACCAGACATGACTTAGCCACACTATGATAACATACCAGAGAGCCACTGTCTGGTGAGATGCATAAGCAGTTAAAAACCCTATCTGATTCCTGCATCAAGGCCAAGATGGAATCAAAATCATCTTGTGAGCCTACTCTAAGGGTGCAGTTTCCACAAGCAAGCCAGAAAGCTGGCTGAAAGCTCAGACACCCGAGCAAATAATAACACATTGTGCTTCCATCCCATTTCAGCCCAAGATATTATTCAGTCCATAGATATTAACCCTCCACTAGATCAGTTTTATCTATAAACAGGCTAAGATTCTGGAACAAATAATTCTGTAACTCTTCCATTTCCTTAGCTAGATCTTTAGCCGACATTGTCAGCTCAGGACAATGTCACCCAAACCTTACTTGACAGTAGACTGCATCTATGTCACATAGAATTGAATTAATTGCAAGGAGCTACTGAGATTGGATATCCAGTAATGCCTTACTCCCTCACAGCCTGAGCAGCTTGCAGGCTCACTGCGCTCGTGTTCTCTTGTATTCAAGTTGCGGTACAGATGCTGACTTCTGTTACTGTCATGAATTAGTCAGTTCTTAGACTTGTGAGAGAGTTGCTGCCACTCAATCCACTGGATGGTATCAAACTGTCAGTAGAGTTTCATTGTGAATATCACCTGCTGAATATGGACATTTTTGCTGTTGTGATGAAATGGAGATTTGCCTACATCTCAGGCAATGGCTGAGCCATTCAGCTGCTCCTCACTCTTTTCACCTCTTGTGGCAACAGGTAAAATCAAATTAATTCCTGAAGAAAAACCTACTGCAGTTCAAAATTACCAGTGAGATGTGGTCAGTTTGGTGTCTTGCTGGAGCTCAGGTAGGGGATTAGACAGTGATCTTCACTCCTGTTATGTCCGATTCTCAAAATCCCCACTCCTGTTGATGGGCAGCTTCTTCCTATCTCCAGTAAGTTGTGACCTCTGCCCTTGGGGCTGTGGTACCCTACAGTCAGCACCCTCATGTATAAATAGCTTTGCACCTCATCATTTCTGAATGTTGTTTATACCCCACTGCCTGCCACGTCATGTGCCAAGGTTATAAATACGCTACTGTGTCTAGACTGTATCTAAACTTGGCATTGGGTACCCAAGTTCATGAGAGGAGCAGTTTCATCTATTAGCACAAAGCGGGTGCCCCAATGTGTTTGATCAGGGGTCCAGAGGGGACTTGGCAAGAGACTTCTCTCCTCCTGCCATGCCAGAGTAGCACTGGCCCCGCTTTCTGAAGGGGCCTTGGAAATTCTCTTCCTCCCCTGCTCCAAAGCTACTGGGCAGCCAGCCCAAAGGAAATACCTGACCTTATCCTTTCCTGATGTGCTTCAATGCACCATTGAGTGCAAGAGGCCCAAAACATCACAGACTCACCTTCACTAGCCTGGACAGCTGAGGCTGGGCTTAGGCTGGCAAGGCAGATGGAGATACTGGGCGGGGGGCTCGAATTGCTGCAAGACTGAGCTGGAAAGGAGGAACAAACAAGCATTAGCTGCCTGCTAAAGCCATGCTGATAGAGCTGCAGCAGGAACCCCTGCTGGTAAATAGTCACAAGCAAAGCTGATGTATTTCCCCATGCAACATGTGAGTGATAATACATATTTTGATTAAGGACAGTGAGCCACTTAAGGCTGGATTGTCTGTATCTATGTAAGGGAGGCTACATGAACTCCTTCCCACTTCTGGGTTTTGTCTGGAGGCTGAGAGCACTTTTGGCATATTGCAGGGATGTTATACGATGGATGAACGACAGAACAGCGGATCACATCTCCCATCAGAGCACTGGCTGTAAATGTATTTTGTGCCAACATTGGTCAGACCGTGTGAAAACTCACTGTACCATAACGTCAGGAAGTAGCACGCTAAAGCCTCGTTGATTCCATAGGTTGGCTCAGTGCTATACAGCATTGCTCCTGTCTAACTCACAAAGGCCACAGCGTTCCCTGAAGGAACAAGGAATCGGGACAGACTTTTCGTTGCTTGACTGTGAACGTGGAACATCTCAATGTGGTTGTGGCATGTAGGGAGGCAGGGCTCCCAACAACAGGGATCACAGAACTGCCAGTCAGTCCCTGAGAAGACATGTATTGGATGCAGTTAAGCTTCTACAGGCCTGAGAAAGGTAGAGCAGGTGTGTGCCCATTATAGGGAGCACTGGCACTCCTCTTCTTTTATACCACATCACTCCTAACTGGCCTCTTGCATGGATCCAAATGAAGCCAGCCCCAAGTGGGTCCAGCTGCTCTAAGCAAGCCCAAGAAGGGCTGAATGAAGAAAAGACCAAAACAGAAAAAAACAAAGCAACTAAATGGGTCAGTGATGACTTAGCTAGCTGAAATAATGACTGTCCTGTTGCGAGAGGCATGGTGAGCCAGGCACAGTGAAAGGGCAGGCTTGGGAAGAGCGGGGCCAGGACCCACAGCTCTGAGCAGAACCTGTGTCCTGCCCCGGAGGGTGGTCGGTACCGGCTTCCCGGTGGCCTTGGCCAGGCTAACGGAGGGGGGCATCGCCCGCCAGGGCGCACAGCAAGGCAGCACCAGCCCCAGCCGTACCTGCTGCTCCCGGCATGGTCCCCTCTAGCTGAACAAGACTGGGATGATGCAGACTGCAACTCTCTTTCAGATCTTGTGCGTACCACAGTGAATCTCTCCCACCTCGGAAGCCGTCTTGCCTTCAGCAATGCTTATGAGGAAACATCCAGTCATCCCTAACAAGATGTAACAAGCTCCACCTTGCCACACCAGAGGGTTCTCAGTGCTGCTGCTACGGGCTCTCTGTGGTGATGGAGTTGCTTTAGCCATGAAGGATGGTCATTTGGCTATCAACAAATGGAAATAGGGCCAGATTCTGTCTCTGCCATGCTGCATAGACAAGATTGTGCAGGACTTGATTACTTTCTGGCCTCAGATCTTTTTGTGTTGTTGAGCTGCAAGGATTACAGAATTCTTGACTCAGTGCTTCTGAGGGGGAACAAAAGACAAAGACAGGCATGAGAAATCTCTTCTTTCATGGAAAATTGCAGGGGATACTGGTACTTCGCTCTCCACGCTGTGCTAGTGCCACACAGCTTGCATGACCACACTGAGGTTAGTCTTAAAAAGCAAAGAAAAAATCTGAAGCAAACTTGATTGCAGTTGTACTGGCAAAAATCACTCAGCTCTTCAGTAATCTGAAAACTGCTCCCATTCATGGAGTTAAACATTCCCTCATATCAAGGCTCCCAGCAGGGGGACAGTAAAGGGAATTGAGTAACAGTTCAAAAAGATATACTTGGAACCCCACCATCATCTCACGGTATTTAAAACTATTGAAGAATTCCCAAGGATTACTTTGCCAGTGCCTGACTGGGAGCAAGCATCCAAGCAGGGATTATTTCTGCTGGGGAAAGATTTCCACCCATTCAGTACAAAAGGTGTCACCTTGGATTTCTGTGTACTTTTCTCCAGAATACCTGGCAGGTGCTTTTGATGCCTAGAAGATGTGAGATCTGGCCCATGTCAGACATGATCTGTTGCAGAAGTGCTACCACACTTAAAGATGCAGGCCTCAATGTGGCTGGGTGGCAAATCCTGAGCTGGTATTGCTGTCCTGTAACCTCACTGAGTCTGCAGTGTGCCAAAGACCTCTGTTCTGAGTTGCTCAGGGACTGATCCCACGCTTACTGACTTGGGGTGCAGAAAAGGAGGAATAGGAGAAGAAATTAAAAGTTTTTGAAGCGCTGAGCGTACCCAGCGAGCACCTAACTGAACTGTAACAACATACTTGGGCAGGAAGCATGTCTGTTTGCAGACACCAGCTAAAGTGTGAGCTAGAATGCAACTGCTGCCATAGATATTAAAAAAAAAAAAAAAAAAAAACAAACCAAACCTCTGCAGATTTATGGACACAGAGGAACTGAAATTGCTAAATGGCTATGGCTTCCCTGTTTGACATGTCCCCTGACCCCCAGGCCAGCAATGATCTGCAGCACCGGGGGCACAGCACTTGCCTCCTACATGTTATTGCTTGTAACCTGACTTGCTATTTGTTTCCTTGTGCATTAGGCCAGAAATACACGTGAGGCACCATCACTCCAAGTCCCATTTGCCACTTTGGCAGCACCCTCGTTTCGGTCATGATATAGCAAGCAACATGCAGATGTGTTTATTTTGTTTCCTGACAGCAGGCTGAACCTCAACATGATAAGAACTGTGTTTTGACTTGGGAGATGAGCACGTTTGATACGAAGGCTGTAACAGGGACGCCAGGCTTGATACTACCTGCTTTATGCAGATGATGTGTGACTTCAGTGAGTGAGTTGCCTGCAGTTAGCAGTAGAGGATTGCTGAGTGCCTGCCACAGCCTTCATTCCAGCTCCTTAACCCCCTGCATGGACTGCAAGGCTGTGTGTGTTGAGTTCATGTATCTCAGTTCAGACTGTGGCTCAGGAGCACAGAGTATGTACTGCAGGATTATCTATTTGGCTGTAAGTACTCCCAGTGCGTGTCAGAGGACACATACTTTCTAGAGGATACATCGTGGGGCCTGCTTTCGCAGGTAAGGGAGAGGTGGCGTGAGCTGGACTGCATTTGCCTCGTGGGTTTGCATGTGTTTGTAGAAACCGAAGGGTGTGAGGGGTGGGGGGGATGCTGTGGATTTTGTGTCAGGCACTGTGTGCTGAATGAGGTGCCTGCCCAGGAATCTGGCTGGGGATGTTTCTCCTCCGAGCTCTCCAATATTCTGGGATGTCCTGGGGAGGCTGCAGAGCTCATTTCCTCAGCGCCTGGCACTAAGTCTGCTTCCCAGCTCTCCAGCAGCCATGCGAAGCTGCAGGGAGGCCATGAGGTGAGGCATGTTTGAGCTGTTACCTGGGCAACAGCTAAACACTGACTTCAGATAATAATTGTAAAATAACAGCGTCAGGGCGATGAGGCGGAGGGAGAGAGGGGCTGCTGCTGCCCATGGTCCCAGGGAGCCCCATAAAATCCTCAGTGAAAAGCTACTTGTGCAAGCCAAATTGGCTGAAGCTCAACCTGCGCTCAGAGCTCTTGACGAGCTATACCCAGGCAGAGGCACTGTGGTGTCCTGGTCCTTTCAGGTGGCCTCGGGCATCATCATATCCCACCACCTGCTACTGCCTGCCACCTCTCCGTGTTGTCTGTGGCTTTAACGAGACTCTGGATGGCTCTGTGAAACACATCCAAGGGGAAAGATTTACACACAGACTGTTTCGCAAGGATCCTCGAGGCAGTACAGCCTCTTGGCACACTTCTTACAGTTTCTGAGCAGCGATCTGGGTCCTTGCACCCAAGAGCTTTGCTAGACTTTCGTCAATAATCAGCTACTTTTTGGGTTCACCCTTGAAACTAACAGCAAAAGAAATAGAAAGCACTAGGGCAGGTTGCAACTCTGCCCATGTTGGTCCAGTACTGTGGCTGGGTGTATGGGTATGGGTGCCAGTAGCTGGGCAGAGAGTATGACCTTGTTCTGCATGCAAGTAGCCTGAGTACTATGAGCATGGCTCAGCCATGACTTTCATCTTGTTTTGCTGTGACAAAAGTTTGGCTTGAATGGGAAGCAGAAAGCTGTCCCCTGGATTTTTAGGTGCCTCAGAAATGGGAGGCAGGAAGGAAAGAGCAGCAGTCTGTGGAGAAAGTGGCAGACTTTCTTCCTTAGCTTCTGTGCCTGTGCTCCTGGATAAGAGAGACCGAGACTTTCTGCAGCTCTGCCCTCCCTGCCCAAGTGATAATCTGTGGTCAGTTCTTGTGTAGTTCATCAGATGCACAGGACGCATCAGCTACTGCTGGGATGGTTGCTGCAGTTCGCCCTGCCTGCCTGGATTGCGTTACCTAAGGGCGTTATGCACAAGCTGAACAACAAAACTGAGGCAGAGATCCTCCTATTAGTCTGTTGTGCAGCACCCAGCACACTGAGGATCCAGGTCCGTGACTAGGTCTTTAGGCACAATAGCAATAGCAAGACAAATTAAGGGTTTTTGCACAGTGTGTATAGCATGACATAAACTTGTACCTAAGCACATAACCATTCTGCATCACGTACATGTTACAGTGCAGGACTTAGTATCCATTTGCTGCTCCTAGATTTACTGGAAAATGCCTTGCCCAGGGTAGGTTGTATAATACACAGTCATTAAAAATTACTAGCACTGATCTGTCTCTATGGTAAAGCTGGCTCTGGTGCAGTGGGGACTCGCTTCCAGGCAGATGGAGCTGTAGCATTAGGTAGTCATGGGAGGGATGGGATTATATTTGACAAGCAGCATGAGGTCACTTTTTCAGTCCCCTTCGGGTGGGATATATCAACAGGCTGCCATTCGCCTTGAATGCAGTGACTAATTTATTTTTCTGCTTATGCTGCTTCCCCTTCCCTCTTAACTCATTCTCCTCCTTTGCCTTTCTTCATTGTTTCAGTCAGAGATGACAAAGAAGTGTGGACTACATCAAATTATGACATTTGCCCTGGAGTCACATATTAGCAATGGGCATGTTTCTTACAGTAGCCAACATACCGTAAGATCACACCCTGGCATACCTTGCAGTCAGCCACTTGCCAACTCCTGCAGGCATCTCTACACGTTTCTACTCAGAACAGTTCTTCTCTTACCTGCCTTATCCCCTTAGACTGTGAACCATGTGGGTCTTGACAACGGGATTAAAACTGCAGTGGAATCCTGACGCTCAGATAAAAAGGTAGCACAACTGCAGTGGCATTTAGGGCCCATCCAGCATTTCCCTTATGGATTGGCTTGACCAGCGTGTTAGAAAACAGAGCATGGGCTGAAGGACCACTTCTGGATGTGACTGACATGAATTCCAAGAAAGGCCTAGAGAACTCCCCAGTTTGCCAGCAGATCCCTGTGCTGAATCCATTTACGGCAAGGTCTAAAGTTAGCAAACGTGTAAGTGGTTTTGAGGGGAAGCACCAGCAGGTTACTTGCTAGGCCAGCAAAAGCCGGGTGTTAGGATGGCAGCTTACACAGTGTAGTGGATAGATGGTTTGGTTTGGATACCAGTGCCAAAGCCAGAATGGGGCCCAGCAGCACTGGGAGAAGTGGAAAATGCAAAAGCCATTGTAGAGTGAGCTGTTAAAGTACGTTCCCTCCACCCGCATGCAACCTTGGTCTGAACTGTATTTGTCTGAGTGGCTCTCATATACACACAGAGTCACTACCAGGTTAGCTACACGCCAAACTGCCATGGTAACAAAACCCAACTCTCCTCCCAGAAGGGCTGGAACTGAAGTCTGACACAGTCCAGGACTGACAGTGTATCTCACTAGCCGGTTGGAGAAAATGGGTATCAGCTGGATTAAGTCCCCACCCAGTGAGGGAGAGGACACTGGGAATAAACCTGCTCCAAATCTTTGCCTCTGAACAAGATGTTCTTGGCGTCTGCCTGGAGCTTGTCCTACCAGATCTCCTTAAAAAAATAAAAAGGCGACTAGGTTTCTGTGCAAGTCAGGCAGGCGTTTTCACTCCCTCTCTGTTTGGTCGGCTCCTGGAATTACACCAGGTCATTCTTTCTGGTGAGGAGTGCTTGGGGGTGGAGGTGGGAGGAGAGGAATGAAACCTAGCTGATCTTGGAAGTTAGTTGCTGTCTGTGATTTCTCTCGTTAGCAAAGAAACTCCTGAGAGCTTCAGAGGACACTGGGCCTCTAACTCTACGGAGAATGTGGATCTAACAATTTCTTGAGCTGCAGATTCTCTCCCATGTCAAAACTCTCATAGCTGTAAATGCTGCAATTGAAGCATTAGCATTTCTCTTTATCCAGCTCTATTGAAAGTAATTAATAGCATTTATACAGCACTTTGGATGTTTAGGTTATGTTCAGGCATTAGAGACTTACTAGTCAGAAAAGCTACTTAAATGAGTCGGTGAATTCCAGGACAGAAATAAATTCTCTGTTGCTGTCTTCAGAAAACCTTAGTGGCTGCTGCACCACCCAGAGGGATGAAGGTCTCAGAAGAGCTGAGAGTTCTCTGAGCGTAGGGGTGCTATGTGGCAGGCACTGCCTAAACTGGGTGCCTGTAGCAGCTGTCTGTAGTGACCTTCTGTGCCATCGCTGGAGTGACAGGTCTGTTCGCCCGGGGGCCTTGCTGGTGGTCTAGCGCTCCAGTTACCTCTGGGTTTACGCTGGTTGGTGGCTGAGAAGTCCCAGCAGTTCTGCCCAAGTGAGTGCCTTTCCCCTGCCCTGGGCAAAGGCAGCTGAGGATGCTGGTAGAGGGGCAGAGGTCCCTGAGGGGGAGGAATTAGAGCTATACAAATGGTAGACAGATGCTGAATTCCTCCATGTTTTGATTACTCACCAGAAGAGAATGCCGTGCTGTAGGCATAGGGACAAGGTGTGAGTAGGAAGTGTGTAGGGAAGGGGGGAGCCTCTCCCACCAAGAATATGTGCTTTGTACCCTACACTTCTCTGTTTTTCAGCTAGCCAGCAAAATGAAAAACATGTGAGGGGTGGAGCAGGAGGGCAGGGATTTATGGGTTGTTTTATAGGAGATGATATAAAACACTTTTATTTCAAGTTCTCTGTTTTGTTTATTTCCCCTCTCCTTCTCTTGCTCTTTTCTTAACCACATGCAGGAGGGAGGCAGAGCAGGCTAGATCCAGGCCTTCTGCAGTCGCAGCATAAATCGACCTACAGAATGCCTGTGGTCAATGGCTGGCCCACCCCTTCTATTACCATGCCGTTTATTCTGGCTTACGGGAAATGAAACATGGGGCCAGGTGATGTCTCTGTGCTGTGGGCACTTCAGTTGGTGCTGGTTCACCACCTCTTCCAGCAGCTGTGCTGAAATGTGGAGTTACGGTAACAGTGCACACCATTTTCTTTATAAATAACCATCCTTTTTATGCAAAAGCACGTTGGTTGGGAAGAGAGCGGGAAGCTGCAGAGCATTCGTGAAACCATTTCTCATTAAGTAAAACCAGCCTAGTCCCACAATAAAAATACAAAAAGACAAAGACACACTAAAAGAGCAATAAAATAGCCATGGTTGTGATTAAAACACACAACACACACATACACATAATCAAGCAAAAGTAAAAATGCTCCTTTAAAGTAGAAAGAGTGCCAGTGGGGCACATTTCAGGAGGAAGCACATTCCAGGCAGGTGGCCCCGGCAGAGCAAAAGCCCCCAAGTCCTGCACGCACCGCACACAACAGTGCAACCTCTGACAGACGGTGAGTGTAGAGTCCCAGCTCACCGAGAGTCCTGGTTGTCGGTGACATGAACACAGCTCATACGGGATCCACAGCTGAAAAGGCTGCCTGTGTAAATACCGCTAAGTGGACTTGATGTGACTGAGGAAGCTCATTGCAGCAGTGACACTGAGGCAGCTCCTCAGCATCAGGAAAAGGGGAAAGGGCTGAGCTTTGAAAGATCCTTGGGTCCAGATTTGGTCCCCAAAGAAATCCTGAGTTATTTCAGGGCATTGCAGCTTATTCTGGAGTTCTTGGGGGTGGGGGCAAGAGCTTTCTGGAAGGATCTGGTGATCAACAGTGTCAAATTTATAGAAAAAGAGGCAGGGCTGATAAAGCTGTAACAATAGGACGCTCAGTCCTTCTGGGGTGTGCTGCTGTATCGCAAGATCCATGTTGGCTCGCTGCTCTTGCATCCAGATTGTAACATTACAGAGCATATTTTAATGAAAATCCTCATCCACTGAATAAAAAACAAACCCAGGAAAAAATATGTTCCAATTGTAGCAATTATTGCTCTTGTTTCTATAAAACTTAATCCTCATCTTGGGCTATTAGACCAAGTCTTTTAAAGCCATGTTGGACAGAAGGGTTTACTGAGATAAATCTGGAGGTCACACAGAGCTTTAATGTCGTAGCTAGAGCCTCATTAATTTCAGGGGGTCTGTGCACGGACTTCATGGCAGAACCAGGATGACAGGGATGAGGTAAAGGAAGTAGTCCTGGAATAACCCAATGAACCTTGTATGGTAAGGCACGGAAAATGCTTGGTTACAACCTTGTAACTTAATTCTGGAGTGAGGACAGCAAAAATCAAGAGACAGGAAAGGTTGGAAAGGATTGTTTAAAGCTAAGCTAATGATAATAAAAAAGCACACATGGAAGGTAATAAATCTGATGGGATGGGCAGCCATTTTGCTAAGCACTTTACGCTGATGTTAGCTAATAAAACAGCAGAGCATTTGGTAACTGAGCTCATGTCCTCTGTGCATTCCACCCTTAAATAATTTTTTTCCTCTTTTTAAAAAAAACCCCTCTTTATTTTTAAGGGCAAGATTGAATCCAGTGATGATGTGTAAATCCAGGGTGGTGAGAGGTATTGTTGAGATGCAGCATATTTCATTTCATTCTTGCAGGTATTTTGTTAGTTAAACTGCAGAGAAGCACCAACACAGGAAACAAAGATATTCAGATCACCGTCACATTGAAAATTTCCCCTACCTTGTTTCTGCTGTAATTCCAGTTGGAGGATGCAAGAGCATGTAGGCGATGCAGTCCATCACCATGATATTATGGTTTAAATTGGAAGAAACTCCAATTCTTCTGTGTAACAATTATACTGTTCACTTGCATTATAGCATTGTCTTAAGACCCCAGCAAGGACCAGTGTTCCCTCTCGCTAAACTCTGGAGAGATTCAGCACCTGCTTCAAACAGATCGCACCCTGAGTAGGCAACAGGCAGGGAACTGTTCCAGGTTTCCAGAAAGTCAGTGGGAGATCAGGAATGGCACACGTTTTCTGAGCCCCCAAGTCATTACACAGGCCCAGAGCACGCTGTCTAATGGCGGTGCTTTTCTAACCAAAAAGACAGTGAATTGAGGCATTCGTGTGAATTTATAGCTGCAAATGGCACAAGCTGCCATATTTCCATGAAGCAAGCCTATGAAATTTCAGTGCAAAGGTGGTTGAGTCCACAGTTTGTGTTTGCACTCCTTGTGGGAAACTGCATGAAGTGTGAAGGTTGGCTGTGGATACAAACTCTCCAGCTTTGGGGATATTATTATTATTACTAATCAGTGATTCTGGTTGTGGCCATTTTCCCCCTCTTTCACCCAAAGACAAGATTCGTAGTTGGTGTATAAGACAGTGTAACTGCACCGTTGGTTTGCATCATCTAAGAGTCTGTCCTTGATATTTCAGACCAGTTCTTGGCATCCAGGACAGACCCCTTCATACCATTCAGTTGTTCTTCTACAGCTATCCCTTGCCTGTTAAGTCAGATATTTAGCTGGATTTTATTTAAGTGTAGAGTGATGGGCTTTGATAATGGTTGCTTTGTTCTTGGGATGGACAAAAGGAAGAAAATCCAAAGAGAAGGCAAGAGGGTGAAAGAAAGATGGAGCAGAAAGGAGGATAAGGGTTTATTTGTACACAGTGTAACACACTGTAAAACAGTGGAGAGCCCTCCCTGTGTCCTCAGTGAGGTGAGGAAATCTATCTCCACCAAGTTCCATAGAGGGGTTGAGGCTCAGCATTTGAATTCAGTCTTCAGCTCCACCAAAGTTGAAAGGCATTTGATTTTACTATCATTCCATTGCTTGCAGATGTAGCTTCACGGAAGCACCTTAAGGCTTCAGAGCTTAAGAACAGAACAGACCAGCAGACTGGAACTCTGATGGCTTGTTATGAGTCCAGTTCTAACAATTTAATTTGTGTAGGGAGGGAAAGAGATGTTGCGTGGAAGATGCAGGGTATGGTTAGTGACTCTCACGCTTTGTTGTGCTGGAACTGGAATGTTCCTTTCAGACTGGCATGTTACCCTGGGAGGGTGGGAAGCACCAAACAGGAGCCTGTACCTTTTAAGATCCCCACCCAGCCCACTCCCCATTCATGAGACGTTTGATCCCTGATCCTCAGGATCCTCACTCCTGAATGGGGTCCAGGTAGCTCCCTAGTGCTTCAGCTGCTCGTCCTGGAGACCTGGATCACAGACTCTCCTCCCATATGTTTCCTCTTAATCCTAGTCTTGCCTGCAGAGAAGCTTGGATAGAGGGAAATGGGATAGAGGGAAATGGGTTCTCAGAGATGGATGCTGCTACTCTTTTCCATTTCTCTCCTTTTCATTCTCCAGAAATCAGGATTCTTTCTGCCTATATTTGGCTATACCGGCTATATTTGCACTGAACTGCCAAGGGTGGAGGAACTTTGCTCACTTTGCACTTCAGTAATGCTGGCTCTCTGGAAAAGGCTCTCATGGGCTCCTGGTATTCCTCACAACCCCCCAGGAGTCTCATGTATCCTTTAGAGGGAAAACTACTGAGGTGCCTCAGCATTATGCTACAGGTCATCCTTGCCCACAGAGTAAACATTAACTACAAGTCACCAGGGTTTTCTTATGTTCATAGCAGGCGCAGAGTTGGTCTTCCCACAGTCAATGGCTGGCATCTCTCTCGGCCAGCACTGAGCCAGGCTGTACATAGGCAGTCTTTTAACAGTCTCCCAATAACCAAGGACTCTCAGGGCTCTCAGTCACCTGTTCCAACTGATTGCACCTCCTATTCCGCTAGAGAGAAAAACCAAGACTGTAAATTCTTGGCCTCAGTGGCATCCTCTTACCACAAGCTCCTGAATCCTGTTCCATGTTAGTGTGGAAAAAATAATTTTCTTTCGCCATTTTTAAATTCACCCAGTTTCTCATTCCCTTGAATGCCCTTCTTGTTCCTGTGCTGACAGCCTGCTGCTCCTGGTGTTGGGTCAGCCCTGCAGTGGTTGCATGACACCGCATTTAAAATGGTAGCTGCTTCTTGGTGTCTTGGCCCTGACAGTGGAATTAAGCCCACTTTAGCAATGACAACGTGTTTAGTAACAGTGGCCAAGCCTTGTAACAAACCAGGCCCTCCATCTGTAGGATCTGAGCACAGCTGACTGGGAGGCAGTACATGTTATGACAGACAACTGCTGGCATTTGGGCAAGGCAGTCTCTGCCCTGGCCTCATCTCTGCTTGCTCATTTTGTGCCTGCTGTCTTCGTGCTTCAGCTTTCCACATGTACAACAGGAGGAGTCAATAATTGCTCACTGCAGAATGAGACAGCTAGAAGGAATTCAAATTACGTGTGTATACTTTACAGCCTTTAGGATGTTCATTAAATCACTCAAAGTACTCCCAACAAAATTTTGCTGACAGAATAGCCAGGTGAAGTGTCTCCTCACTGTGTTTGTAAAAATATATGTATGTCCTGCATGCTCCTACACCCCTGGACTTTGAAATCCTTTTTAGACATACACTTCTCCCAAGGCTCTCCCCAAAATATGAGCAATGACCTCAGCCGTTCTTAGGACAGCTGAGTGCTATCAGTATCTTCATCACCACCAGAGCGATTTCTTTGATGGTGCTCCTGGCAGGGATGCACTTTGGAAAAGAGAACAGAGCTTCACGTACGTATCAGCCTCCTGACAGACACCCACTTAATGCAGGCTTCCAGATTCCTTTCACCAGGTGCTTCGGCTGCTCTAAGTTCAGACATTCAGTGTTTTCAGGAAAGAAACATAATTCTTCATGCTCTTGCTTGACTGTTTTGCTGGTTTTAATTTGAATGCCAGAAAATAGCTGAGTTGCAGGCATCTGTCTGTTGTGTTGGACTATTTTACCAATATTTCAGCTAGCTGAGGTCTTGAGACAGAACTGTTACAGATATGTCAGACCCAGCTCCAGCTGCACTCAGTGGAAAAAGAGTAACTGACTTCAGTGGGAGCTGGATTGGGACCTAAAACAGTGAGTGCAGTGGTGCTGCAATGTCTTTCATCTCAAAGTTGCTGGGTGAAATCCAGACTATGCTGGTAATGGTTGGGAAGCTGCCAGCTGCTAATGATGTGGAACAAGTTGGTGAGTCCTTGCTCCAGTTTGTATGAAGCCACCAGACAAAACAAGTCCCAAGAATAGCCAGCTCAACCCTTTCCTGGTTGGGTTCATGCTGTACCGGCAAGGGAGTAATTTAGGAACTTCCCCTGATGTGGCTCCTGTGGTGTCTGATGTGTGGAGGCCACAATGCTTCTGTGCACATTTATCCTCATGAAATTCCCTAGAAATACTCAACATGCTATAAAAACAGTGTCTGGAACATAGTGCTTTCCCAGACCTGCCCCACTCTCCTGGTGCTTTGATATGCTCATAGCATAACCACAAAACCTGTCTTCCTCTTTGATTTCCCTGCCTGTAGCTGCATCTCCTGGACTGAACACCTACACTCTGCAGTGCTCTTTCCTTTAGTTCCTATAGGTGAAGTGCACTGGGTGATGGAAAAGCAGACACATTGTAGCGTGGAGTACCCTAAGAGCTCAAATTCAATGGATGGCTGAAGCAAGAAAGTGATTCACTTTCTAACAATAACCCACTGGGCATTGTGAAGCAGTGTGGGAGATTGGACAATGGTTTTCCCAATTTCAGCTCAATACTGGAAAATTATGATGGGGAAGGAGAAGCAGCCCACTGCACAGACCATCTGTACAGCTGTTGAGGTAAGCAGATACAAGCAAACATACCTCTTCGTTCCACCTCGCTGAAGAAAATGAAAGTAAAGGTGATGACAGCCAGGAAGCAGGTAATACTTCTGCTGTCTGGCTCAAACAGTGCCAATGGCTTTGTTTTCCAGGCCTTCAGAAAAAGTCACCGATGCCTGAGCTTTTTAGAACTGATCTCCCCTTTGAGATGTTTTTCATGTAGAGGAACAGAGGCCACAAGACAGACTATCTTCAAAGCGTTCAGGGGGGATGATAGGCATATCTAGGCAAAACTGGAGGTGCAGTCAGAGAACATGCGCAGGATCTGTTAAAGATCAAACCTTATATGCCTGACTCCTCTCTGCTCTAAGGTGGCTGTGCTTCTAACATTGCTCTTACAGTGCTCTCTGCTGGGGAATGAGAGGTAGAGGCAAGCATGGCTGCAAGTATCCTTTAGCCTAGAAGGTAGACAACCATCACAGGCTAAGGAACGACACACAAATTTAGTTTACGCGTTGCTCCAGTGAATGTATACAATGTCCTCCGGCCCAGCCGTACAAACTAGGCTGAACTGTGCTCCAAGAATAAGTTTCTAGCCAACGCAGAAGCAGGTGGCATAAATGTCTGGAGCCAGTAACCTGTTGCTGTTCTGTTGGCCTGACAGTGGTCCCCAGGCAAACAGGCTTCTCGTGCAGCGTGGAGCACGTTCAGGCTGCCCAGCCGAGACACCCAGCTGGAATCAGGTGTAACAGACTCCTTAATGAGCTTGGCAAGACAAGTAGGTTAGTGTCTTTTACTGCTGGCCATGGTAAATGGGGTAAACAGTAAATTTCACCAGGATAGCACCTAGTAAAATGGAAAACCATAAGCTATTTATCACCTAGCTAGGCTAGCTAGCAAAGGCCCTGCTAACCCAGGATTTGGTGATGGAAGAACACTGTTGTCACCTTAACGTATGTCATTTTCAGAAGCTGATAAAGGTGGCCTGGTAGAAAAACCCACCTTTCTGTGCTCCTAGATGGCACTTCCACCAGAGGGCTCTGCGGGCCTATCTTCACGTTCGGAAGTCCCCTTAGTGTAGATGAGCAATCAGGTGAAAAGGTACAGTTTTAATCAAAATATTGACTCCAACCAGTACAGTGTTAGGTTATGGTAGAGTCCTCCCCTTTAATTAGTATCCTTTAGAGGCAGCGCTGTCCGTAAATAGCCTGTAGCTACTTTACTGACATTATATAAACTCTCAATAGCTTGCAACTTGTTCCTAATTATTCTTAGTGGGGATAAACTGGGATATGTGGTCTCATGCCCTACACCAAATAGAGAACTAAGCAGAAAAGTGTTCATAGGCAGACAGTCTTGGTACTTGCCTAAGAAACCTACATTAGCTGCTGCAATGTATTAAATTTCACTGAAATCTATGAACACTTAAATTGCTATGCTGGGCTGTAGATGCGGTGACTAAGGAGTCAACTCCATCAGTCCTGCTGCCCAGTCAGACATCCCCTAAATTGCTTCCACATCAGTTACGAGAGCTCAAGTACCGAACTTCAGCGGCTGCTGCATGTCTCCCTGGCAGTACCACAGGGCATAAAGTGAGTGTAGATGCTTCTGTACAGGTTGAGTATTAGAAGCAGCAGCCATCAGCCTGGTAAATCTCACACAGGGGGCGGACAGGGAGGCGCTGGGCTGCAGTCTGCCCTTACGGCTGTTTTCTATTGCTGCCCGTCTTTGCTTTTGTATGGGGCCATAGGATGCAGAGCATACATTAGACCAAAGTTGTAAACAGTGTAAAGTTTCCTGACCTTCGTCTGTCCTACCTCAGCCTAGCCCCCATGGAAAGAGAGAAAGTGGAAATCAGGCCCTACAGCTCTAACGCTGAGAATTGTAACATGACCTCCCTCCTACATGCCATGCCAGTCAGTGAACCGACTCCAAATGGCTGTGTTTAAAAACAACACAGCTCTGGACACGTCCTTCCCCAGGTCTCAGATCACAGGCAGCCCTGCTAGAAACCCTTGTCCAGAGCATTTTCTGGGAAGCTGTTTGATGAGTGGCTGTCTTGAGCCTACGCCTCCCGCACACCCCCCCGCACGGGCTGCCACCCGAGACAAGGGCCCTGGTGCTTCCCTCCTGCCTGGCAGCTGCTCTTGCTCCTGCCTGGCCCTTTGCCTCACGGAAAAGCCCACTGCCCAGTTACCAACTGACAGCGGCAAGGCATTCTTCAATGTGCACAGCATAAGGGCAGGGAAAGAGCAAAGGAACGGCAACAGAATAAAACAAACCAAGGGAAAGGACCCCCATCCCACGTGCACGTTCTGAAGGACCCTATATGCTCCGGTTACTGAAACTGATTTTTCCCTCCTTCCTTGTGCCCAGAAGGCACAGCTTCTTCGCTCCTCAACCACCCTTGCCATAGCAACTTCCCACCCTTTTCTGTACAGCTTGCACAACTCTGGCCTGTTGGATCCTGTCAGGATCAGCTTCCCCCACCTCTTTGTCCCCCTAAAACAACTGACCAATACCTTTCCTGCTGGAACGTCTCACCTTCTTCCTCTCCCTCCCATGTCACAATCACCCCATCCACTGCTGTCCGGGAAGGCCAATTTCTCCTTCTGCTTGAAGCAGATTTTCTTTTGTCACTTAGGCCAAGCTTCTTGTTTCCGCACTGTAAAGGACTGCCTGGCACCTCCCCGGGCTATACAAACCCATTTGATCTAGAAGGTGTTTTCCTAAGATTGCTGGTGGGCTAGAAATAACCTCCTGCCACTGCATACCTCTCCACAAACCGTTGTGTTCGTGCACATTTGCGCACTGTGAGAAAGGCTGCTGCACCTCTGTGGAACAGGGAGTGTTAAGACTGGGGCTCAAAACTGGTTTTGATGTGCGGGGGGAGCTTTTTTGTTTGGTCATGTGGGAAAACGCTTGGCCAAGCCCCGTCAAACTATGTGTATGTGTAATAGGGCCCTGTGTGTGTGAACACAAAAGGCTAGTAGTCCGGCCTTTGTGCATCTGTAGTTTATGTATGCATGTAAATGAGAATGTTTGGCCCAGCTTTCACTGTGTATATACGTGTGCTTATGTGAATCCTTACCGATTTGCAGTGTGCATGTGTACCACTGTTGTGTTGAGCTGGAAGTCTTAGCAAAGCAGTCCTTACGGCCAGTTCTGGTTATGTTGATGTTATCAGGTGCCATAGATGTGTTTTCTCAATGCTAACAACTACCTGGAAGTTTTTGTCATTGTGATAAGGTCAGTGGGTTTTTTGGCTGGTGAGAGGCCCTATAAACAAGGTGAGGCTCCAAAGATCACATGGTGGCTGAATCAATACCTCGAGCAAACAGAAGAGATATGTTAACAGTCATCTGCATTCTGATAAACCTGCTCTCTTCCAAGTCATCTCCTCTCCAGACTTTTTTATCTTTAGAGTCATTTACATGATCCATTGGGATTACGCTTTAGAGAAGACCCTTCATTTATCTCACTGCTTGACAGGCCCAGCATCTTTGATGTATTTACAGCTAGCAAATTCATGTTGCTGCCTGGATCTCTAGTATCTATTCTAGGTCATTACAAAGAGTAACTTTATAGAATCTTGATGATGACTCGGGGTCCTCAGGATCCCAGGATGTATGGGGACCAGGTGGTCAGAGCTGTAACTTTGCCTCAGATCCTATTTGCACTTAATGCTGTATTCCTTCCTTAGTTTCAGCAAACTCTATAGACAAGGGATCCCATCACGCTTGTCCACTAGACTGATTATGCTTCAGTAAATCATTACTCTTCAGCCACCACACAAGATCACTTAGGGGCAACCGTTCTTTATAGCACTTTAGGATTCATCGTCTTCACCTCAAAAAGAAACAGAAAGGTCTAGAAGGGCTGTTCTTTGGAGTCTGAGGATCCAGGACAGGCCCACCCAAACAGCACTGACCCCAGGGTGGACCCAGGTATTGCTTCATCTCTTGGTTTTAACCCTTAAGCTGTTTTTTTCCTCTGAGTAGGCTGAAGTCTAAATGCTGGGAATGTGCACACCCAAATTTCAAGCTCCGGCACCTAGCAGTATTAGGACTGGGAAGTTTGGGTTGTGCCATAAGGCAGGAGTGAAGTTCATGTCTGGATCTGAATTTAAGCTAGGAGGCTGTTCAAGCCTGTTGTCAAGGATAATAGAAAACTCGTGTATATGGAAAATATGCAGACCTAGGGTCTTTTTGTAGATTTTAATGTTTTCCTCAGGATTTTAACTTTAATGTTAAAAGCCAGACATTTGTAAATGTCCTGGCTGTGAAATTAACCCACAGCATATAAATCGATGGCATATATCCTACAGATGAGTGTAAATCGCTGCACTGGGCCAAAGTTCTTCCACTGACTTTAGGGGAGTGTAAATTTTAAAAGCTTCATGTCATGTGTCCCTGAAATATGAATACTTCTAAAGATCATTGTTGAGCCACCTCTCAGAAATACCGAGCAGATCCCTCACCTGGCAGTGCAGATGTCTGAGCTTTCCCCCAGGGCATTCAAAGGGCTGGAGGAAAGCTGCAGGCTTTGAGTACCTAAACAGCACTTTTGATTTTTTTGTTGGATGAGTCAAATAACTGAGATATTTCCTCTGTTTTTAACATAAAAACAGAAGAGCCATTTGCAGAAACAAGAGCTTGACGTTTCTGGAATCCTTGGGAACAAGGGAGGGGGAAGGACTATTTCCATACTGCTCACTGGATGCCACCATTCAGGCACGCCCGAGCACAGCACGATTTTCATACGTTTCCGTGTGTCCATGCCACTGCCCCTTTTGGCACATCCGTGCTCTTTTTGTGGGGTCTCAGCTTAAATAAGCTGCCTACCCCAGCCGCCCTTGCAGCGTGCCGCTCGAGAACGTACCGTGAAAGGCCAATTTATCTGCAATGAGATGTTTACAGCGACGGAGCTGCGCGTGCCTGTGGCTCACGCCACAAAGGACCCAGCCTGAGCTTTCTTCTCTACCTGCCCGTTTACCTTACAGCTGTACCCGAGTGCAGGTATGCACCTAAAAACGTGGGCCCAAAGCAAATCTAGGCTTTAGCGTTGGTATAGACACGCTGAGGAGCCAGCTTTGTGAGCTCGGTGGAGACCCAGGTGACAGCACGGGACTACGTGTCCGTGCGCACGGTGGTTGTCACCTCTCCGTGGTGTCTGCGCTAGCGCTGCCCAGGCACATGCACAATCCGCTACGGATTTTTAAAAGCACCGCGCCTCGCAAGGCCGTCGTGCCTCAGGCGGGAAGGCCCGGCCAGACGAGCAGGCAGCTCTCCAGCAGGCCGGAGGCCCCGGCCCGGGAGCGAAGGCCCCCTCAGCGCTCCCGCCTGTTCCGCTGCTGCCACCTGCGCCCGGCCTCGGGCGGCTCCGGCGGGACCTTCCCCGCCGCGCTCCCGCTGCCGCTCGCCCCGCGGCCTTCCAGCCGGCCGCGGCGGGGGCGGTGCTGCCCGCGGTGACGTCACGCGCGTCCGTTTGACGCATCACGCACCGCCCGCCGGCGTCACGTGCGCGCCGCGGCCCGGCCTCCGCCTCCAGCTGCCGCTGGCGGAGCCGCAGCCGGAGCCGGCGGCAGCGGCAGCAGCATGGCGGGCGCCCCGCAGGAGAACACGCTGCTGCACCTCTTCGCCGGGGGGTGAGTGCGGTCGCCGCGGCGGAGGGCCGGGCCGGGCCGGGCGCCGGGTTACGGCCGCGCTGGAGGGGCTGCCGCCCGCCGGGCCGCAGGCCCCGCGGGGAGGGTGGCGGTGGCCCCGCGGGGAGTACCCGGCCGCTGCCGCGGGTGAGGGGCGGGCTGGCGGCGGCGCGACCGGCGGCCTCCGCTCCCCTGGGCCTGCCGGCTGGCGACGGGGAGACGGGCCGTAGCCCGCGTCTCTTCCGCCGCCTCCCGCGCAAACCTGCGCGCCCCCTGAGCGGCCGCGGCAGCGTTCTCCTTGCTGCCTGCGCCAAGGAGGCGAGGCGAGCGCGCCTTTCCCGAATTGGAAGGCGCACCCTCAGCAAGCCAAGCGGGAAGGGTGGGAAGGGATCGCGGTGCGAGCCGAGGTCAGCGCCGGGCGGTTAGTTGCACTGCTGTGACATTTAGCTGTATGTAATTTAAAAACCTTACATCGCTGTGGCATCCAGCTCCGTTCAGTTAAACACTTCACTCTAAACCCTGCCCTCGTACCTGGCTCCTGCTGAGTCAAGCAGGAGCTGAGGGATGTCATCCAAAAAGCCTTGCCCAGACAGCAGGCAGTGGGCTTTTTGGTGGACTGTAGCTTGGCTTTGTAAAGGAACGTATTTGCACAGCACTTTAATGAGCTCTGTGTAGGTGACGGTTAATAGTGGAGGCTCGAAATAGCGGAGACTGCGTAACTGCCTGATCCATGTCATTATACTGAAAACCAAGTACTCCCATAAGGGAAAGGGAGGGGAGGAGAGAGTTAGAGAAGGTCCTGGTACTTCTGAGTAAGTGACCTGGCTTGCCAGGCCACTTCTTTAGAGTTCTTGCAAGCAGTTGTAAACTTCTTATTTTTGTTGTGTTAAAAGCTTAAAGTAACACCACACACACACACACACTGCAACCCACAAACCACCAACCAAAAACCCTCCCCAAAAGCCTTGTTAATTAACTTGTTACGGTAATTTTAATAGTAGTCCAGTAAGATCATTTTATGGTATAAATTAAAAATAAATTTTAAAAAAATCACTTGTTATGCAGATAGTAGGTGCTGTTGTATGCACTTCTGTCCTTATCAGAAATCTTTTGTTTTAATCTTGTTTTAATGCCTTAAACTATCTGAGTAGTAGAATATTCTGTAGCACTTGTCAGCAGACAATAGTTAGGAACATGAAATCTATTGTTAGCTTAAATCTGTTTAGTAGCAGACCATTGTTTCTTCTTTTGTAACATGTCCTTGGAGCAGTAAGTTCATTTAACACAACATTAAACCCAACAAAGCAAAGTTTTCCAGAGACACTGCCCTTCTGCTGCTGACTTGGATACTATGTGCTGTTAAGTCCTGTCTTTCCCCCGCCTCCCGCACGTGTGTTGCAGCACTGCCTGGAGCCCGTGACAGAAACTGGACCTGGATGTACACGTGCAACTTGTTTGGGTAGTAACAATGCCTATCCACAACTCCAGGTGTCCTCCATAACTCATCAGACTATAAATAAAGAGGAATTTTAAACTCTTCAGTGTCTTAATCTAGTACTGGGTGGTACAGTATCTTCCTTACTCATTTAATGTACCCTCTACCTTCTCTGAGGATTATAGTAAACAGCCATTTTCTGCAGCATGCCTGGGAAGTCACCGGGTCAGATCTGATTTTGAGAGAGCGTGGCTGGGAAGGACTAGAAACACAGCAGGGAATATCCCCCTGACCACTCTGCTATAGTAAGACTGATCTATTTCTAAAGCAGCGATGAAAATACAGCACAGAGGGAAGAGATGGTCTTTTAGGGCATATGGGCCTTTAAGCGTTCATTACTGGGCCTGATTCTTGTTCTGCACGTCTTGTTATTTACAGAGGCACGGAAAAGTGTACCATCATTTACCTTGCTGTGATGTTACAGAAAGGAAAATGAGGCAGCAAATTTAGTATTCTCATGCACCAGCCAATGCTAAAGTGTTTGGTCCACCACACACCCACCCACCATCCAAACAGCTGATTTCAGAGCGGTTCCCTGTTCAGGGCCCTGACATTCCATCTCCTCTGTGTGTTCGTGGCTACTAACGCTATTTTCTCTGCTTTTCAAGTGAGAAATGCGGACTTCTTAGGGTTCGCTGGATGGAACAAGAAACTGAACGCCAGTTTTGAACTGTTGCCCAAGCTATTAAAACACCTTTCTCTACGTGTAAGAAAAGTAGTAGGAAATAGGTGATGTGTTTGGAGGGGTGCTGGACCAGCCAGCCGGCAGGCAAGCTAGAAACCCAGATCCTGTTAGATACGAGGCTCTGTGCCATGTCTGCCTTACGCATTTCAGTTTTTAGTAGTGGTAAAGGAGGCCTGCTCAATCAAATCTGATTAAAGGAGCTCAGCTGTGATAATATTTTGCTATATCTATTACATCATCAAAGGAATTTTAGAAAGAATTGTTAGTGTGTTAGTGCTTGAGTAATAGTCTCTGTTGAGGTCTTTCCTCAGTCCTTCAAATACCTTTACCTTTGCACTTTTTCACAGAACCCTATTACAATAAATGGGTTGTATTGTGACACAAAGCTGTTTGCAGAACCAGCACCTCGGATAAAATGACCCTTCCAGGAGAAGAAAGTGTTGGAAGTTCAGAATGCTTTATACATTGTGTCAGATGCTCACCTTTGTTCAATTGTGAAGTATTTTTTGCAGATAAAGCAAGAGCAGCCCATTCACTTGAAATAATTTGGATAGAGAGATTATTGGTATTACAATAGCTTCCTGTGAAGGTGAGATGGGGTGCAGTGTCAGCTTAAGAAGATGTAATACAGTATCCTTAGGTGTGCACAGAAGAGGCAGGCCAGCTGCTTAATGGCCAGAATAGAAGTGCTTAATGCTTCAGAGGCTGGGAGTGATGAAATGCTTGAGTATTAGAAAGTGTTCTCCAGTTGTTGAAAGAGACGGCTTCCTGTTAGCAGACTTCTTATAGGCAGACAGACTCATTGGCTTCCTTTTGTTTCTGTTAGTTCCTTTGAAGGCTCATTGCAATAGTAACAGCAAACCAAAGGGTCTTGGGATTTTGGTGGGAAGATGACTCTGAGGGCAGGGAAAATTTCAGAAGCAGCAAAAAGAATGATGCCCGAGTTGCACAACAAATGTAAGCATGTTTACAAGTCTGGATTGTTGCTTCCCTGCTGCAGTCAGTGCAGTTGTTATTTATTTTTGTTTGCGAAAACCTGTGGACGAGGCTGTGGGAGAGGTTACTCCATGTTGTCTTTCCAGCTGGAGTAGTACTGTTTACTACAGGGATTTCCTAAGAAGTGGTGCTTGGAGGCTGCAGTGCCCTTCATAGAACTGGCAAAGAGCAAAAATGAACTTTTTATCTTGATTTCATACAGGTACTGTGATATGTATTCTTTAGTAGTTCGGTTCAAACCGGGGGACTGTTTGTTGAATAAAACCATGTTTGTGACTTTTTTTTCTGTCTTGGTATTGAGGCCTAAGTCCATAACTGCCCTGCTCCTATGGCTCTGAAAAGCAACCTTAGATACCAAAGCTTGCTTAAGCCACCTGTAAAAGAGTTGGAAGCATACTTTGGGAAGGTTGGCGACATCAAGCTACTTTGAATTGAGGGCATAGTGACATCTGTCTCCATGGGCGTAGGTTGATCGTCTCAGTTGCAGCCGAGAGGTGTTTGATGATGTAGGTTGCCAAGAGCCTTGTTTAAAGTGGTGCATTTCACCTGGGTTTGCCTGAGTCTCTAGTACAGGTCACGGAACTGATGAAAAGTTACTCCCCAAATTAGTAACCAAACGAGTTGTGGGGAAAGGGACTGGTATACCGCTCCCTCAGATGTTAATTGTTAAGTGATGTGCTGATGCTGACAAACCGTTCGGGAAATAATGTTTCCATTTGTAAAATGGAGAGAAGCAGTCTTCACCTGAAGTATGTGTGTCTGCTCTACTGTGCGTGGTCCAGGACAGCTAGAGTTGATGGTGAGATTGACTGTCTTCCAGCTCTTTACCTGGTTTAGGTTCTCATGTGCGTTATATAATTTACTAACAGTGTATCAGCTCAAGGAACACAGTAAGTGCTTACAGGAATATCTATACCTGATAACATTATTAGCTGGAAATTTATTGAATGCTTAATAACTGAAAATTAAGGCATTAGGAGCAGTCTGTATTGTTTTGGTACTCAGTTTCCTATGGCATCCAAGAATGCAGCAGCTTGTTTTATTTGCAGTCTTGACGATGCAGTAACAAAATATCAAAGATATAACCGGCTTTGCTGTTTATGCGATGCATTTTGTGCTAAAGCACATGGCACGTTTTAGAAAAACAACAAAATTCCTGTTGCAAATACAGTCTCATTTAAAACTTGTCGCACTTGCTGTGAATATACTGTTCGCTTTGGGGTTTCCTTATCGGCCTTCATGGGCACGATCCTATGTCAGCAACCCGGAAAGCAGATAACACTCTGCACTGTTGGTGACGTGGTTTAGCTGTATCCCTGGCTGTCCCACTGAATTCAGTCTTGCTCTATAGGCTCCTGAATCCATCAGAGGGGTCGAGTCAATAGTACCAAATGATTTGCCAAGGTGTATTTTGACCTTTAAAGCTGTATGTGGTGCTATCCATGAAGCACGAATTGACGTATACTTGTCAACCTGGTTCTTAAAGTGGCCCGTTAAGTATAGTTGCCAGACCATTTGCACTAATACCTCTCTTGCAAGTGTTTTACTTCTGTCTATCAAAAATTCACTGTTAAATGTTGAGAGGAGTTGCTGTCCTTTGGGGAGGAAGAGCTAATTTCAAATGGTCACATAGCAAAACGTGTCAGGCGGAGTTATAAGTTACGATTCCTCTAACCAAGCAGCTTATCATCCTTGCTCATGATCTTAGTCAAGTCAGTGCTACCCCACTGAAAGATCGTTAAAGGTTTGGATCCTTTTTTTGGTTCGTTTTTGTTTTGCAGAACTTCCTTTAACATTCGGCATTGTGTTGATATTCGTATTAAGAATATTGCTCAGTGATTAAATCTAGGACAGATGAAGTAAGCCCTACTCTTAATTAAGATTCTTGACATCTATATCAATTGTGCTAGTGGGTGCTGAGAGTTTATTTCAAATGCAAGTCATTGCTATGTTGCGGGTGGACTTTGTGAAGATAGAAA
The DNA here is from genome assembly GCF_030936135.1 of Gavia stellata. Classification (NCBI taxonomy): domain Eukaryota; kingdom Metazoa; phylum Chordata; class Aves; order Gaviiformes; family Gaviidae; genus Gavia; species Gavia stellata. The sequence continues at coordinate 4,802,863 of NC_082620.1, read as the reverse complement.
GCTGGCAGCAAGAGAAAAATTGGAATTGGATTTTGAGATTTACATCCTTGGCATGTTTACACAGCATTTTCTTGTTATGGAAGTAAATAATTTTTCGGCAGCTCTGAATGCATAGCACATTATATATCTCCATAAACACAAAGTGTTTCATATTCTCAGACCAAGAGTTTCCTTAGTTCCTTTGTTTGGACCTCACAAAGCAGAGAACTGTATTTTACCGCTCTAATGGCGTTATATGACTGGCTCATCATGTAACTAGAGGAGGCATTCAAAGCCTGAAGTACATACACTCTTTTTCTGGCAGTTAGGTGACAGGCCAAAGCTGATGAATTGGGTGTCTCACATTGAAGAGACTTTGTAGCTGTGATACATGCAGAGCATAGCTGGGAACCTCTTGTTATATGCTTGCGGTGCGACCTGTTGAAGGTACTCTACCATAGTGTTTTGTTTCTATCTTTTGACTAGGGACAGATTTAGACATTGTTTTGGGATTTTTTGCAAGAGGCTAGTGCAGTAAACACTGCTTAACATCTTTGGAGCTGTAGTTCTGCACTGATACAGGAAAAAAACCCCTGACTCAAACCAGTATGGAGACTCGGAGGTTTTCCCTTGATGGCAGCATAAGATTTTCCCAAATGAAATTTATCTGGCTGTATATCCATAGTTTGAATCTTTCAGGGTTTATGGCTGTTTATGTAGCTGGGGAAGGCTGGTTGTTTTTCCTTTCTTCCCAGAGGCAGGCATTTGAAACACCCTAGGAATACAAAGCGTTTCTTTTATGCACAGTGTGTTATTTCTCAGCCGTCTTTCCAGGGAATAGAGCAACACCAGGGTGTGATGCATAGAATTCCACGTGGAGGAAAATCGGCTCATCTGAAAAAGCTGCCCAATACATCAAAGTCCTTACTTGAACTATCTGCTGCGCATTTATATTTGGGACATAATATATGCACCCTGTAGACATTCTGAGAATTGCTCTGTTAGATAATGCTTTTTTCTTAAATGTCACACTGACAACATAAAGTGTGAGCTGTTAAAACTGATGATGCAGATATTAACTCATTGTGTTGAATATCAGAGGATTACATATGCATTACCAGAAGTACTTAAATATTAAAGGCTGCATAAATTAACTGGATTATCAAGCTAAAAGGATGAAAGGCAAGGAGTGGGCTGGGAAGGCAAGACGACAGCTGATGCAGGAGGGAATATGCCAGAGAGGCTAAAAAATTGCGTGGCGAGATATCACTGTAGACTGAGCAGTTGGTAGTTCAGAATCAGCAAATGGAGTTTCAGGGTTCTGAATTTATGAATTGTTACTGTGAAAGGATTGTTTTAATGTTCATAAATGTGAAATAAATGAGGACCAAAGACGGAGTACGCAGTAGTGGCATGTTGATAGATGAATGAATTGGAAACTAAGGTAATCAAATTCTCTTCATCGAGTTCCCACAGACTTACAATTTCTCTTGAGTATCTGGATTTGTCAGGTGTGAATTACACATACTTGTGTGTGTGTTGGATATACATAGTAAGAAAGGTGGCAGTGGTGATCTGCAAGAGGGATCCTCAAAACACTTCCTGCTCCCAGTTGTAAGGGTGAGCTGTGGGAACAGGAAAGGTTTTGCTGGAGAAGCCATTCCTGACCTCTCTTTTTCCCCCAAGATCTAATTTCAGAGAAATGGGAGCAACGTGAGATGCATCTGACAAAACAGAGAAGGATAAACTGAAGTGATGTCCTCCAGAGTAGTATTGACACAACAGAAGGCTTGTGTCCAAGCCCTGGTTCAGTACACAAAATAATCAGAGGGCTACACAAAATAATCGGAGCCCTGATAAGGTCTCTGTTAACACTGTCATTTTTGAGCCAAATGCAACAACTTCAGCTGCTTTGTACCTAGTTCCATGAACAACTTTGTGACTTTATTCAACAGTCAAAGCATAAGTGGTTTAAAAGGGCTGAAGGCAAAGCTCTTTCTTATAGTATGTGTCACTTTGGATGTATGGCTTGTCCCTAGTTTAGGTTTTTTCCCCTTTCAGCAGGGAAGAGGAAGAAGCAAGAACTGAAAGGAGAAGAAACACATTGAAGCGTGCTGTTAAATCACATTGCCAGTCTCAGCTTAAACACAGTTTCTTCTCTTGGATGCATTTGCATCTGAAAAGCCTAGTGTTTGGGATCATGTACTTGGATAGAATCTTGCAGAACATGAAGACTGTAGTGAGGAAGTTGTATTCCCCGGCCATGTGGGCTGAGGTGTTCTTCTGAACCTTATAAAGAACCTTAATTTTTGTGGTTGTACAGCCAGGGTGGCCAGGCTCTTAGCGCAAGTGCAGGGGCTTCAGGGTTTTGGCAAAGAATGGTTCCTGTTTGGTGTAAGACGTACCGTTTCAGCAAGCAAAATAATCTGTACTGGATAAAGCTTTTATAAACTAGTATGTATCTACAGCGTGGATTTTTCTGCCATTCTTTAATTACCATTTTGCTTGTGTTTAAAAAAAGATTCTCCTAGTAAAATAGTTCATGTAAAGATGGAGCTTTAGAAAATACGTACTAGTACCTTTATTGATGTCCTTTTATGGATCTCTGTTTCCAAATTAGTGCGTGCAAACTTCTTATGACCTAGCAAGCAATGCTTTTTCTATGCGCAAGGCAAAGGATAGGATCTTTTTTTTTTAAATTAATCTCCCTTTCATGGAAAACTACTTAAATTACAATTTCACATTAACATCAAAGAGAGTTAAGCTGTTGACTCATGGTGTTTCTAAGGAAAACCGCAAACACAGATTTTTGAAGGAATCACATGCTTTGACGCTTGTGTAAACAAAGAAAATGTTTCCTAGTCAAGAGGTTCAGTTGTAGTAAACGCCTTTGGAAAAAACTTGAAACCTTTAGTTAAATCTTCCTAAATCCCAATGTATTTGATGAATAAAATTTTTATGTAGTGCCTTTTAGCCAACCTCAACATTATGTTTAATTGTGAAGTTTGACAGAAGGGACATTCAATTACCAAAGAGGAACAGCAGCAGAGAGAGAAATGGATTGACCAGTCATTTTCCAGATCACTGATTAAAAAGAAAATTAGGACTCGTACACCTTACATTCTTGGCCCAGTGTGCTTTTTCTGAGGCTCAGTCTGACTACATTGAGTATAAGCCTATTACAGGATCATTTATTTCTTCTTTAGATATATATTTATATATAGGTATGGGTGTCTATATGTGTGTGTGTACATGCACACACACACATAGGTATGGGTGTCTATATGTGTTTGTGTACATGCACACACACACATAGGTATGGGTGTCTATATGTGTGTGTGTACACGCACACACACACATAGGTATGGGTGTCTATATGTGTGTGTGTACACGCACACACACACATAGGTATGGGTGTCTATATGTGTGTGTGTACACATACACGTGTGGGTGTAGAGTATTTTATTTTTGTCCTTCTGTTATGCAAGTATGGGAATTCTGTTCTTTAGTAGCCTTTCTGTCCTGTTTTTTTGTTTTCCCACCCTCCGTCTCATTCTTGCAGCTTCCTTCCCCCCACCCCCAAAAAAGTAGTTGATATCCATTGTTTTTAAAAGGGCCTAACTTAGTGTAGTTTTCATACTTGCTGCTTTTGTAGACAGTTGTTTTAATTGTAAGTACTGAAATGGTGAGGAATTACATTGCTGTGTTTTCAGTCCATAGTGTCCTAATCCCCAGTGGCTTGTTGTCATCTGCCAGCTTCCTGCTTCCCATAAGAAAAATCCTTCCAAGGGTATGTCTGTTTTAGGACAACAACCTCTGAAACATGGATGACTCTGAAGTTTTTACAGGCAGAATTCCAGGTCCTGGCAGAACATGGGACCCGCAGATGGTCAGATTTTTTTGTTAGTGCTGGGTATCATCTTTGTGTTTACCAATCTCATCGCTACGCATGATCATTATAACAGTTTCCCAACCTTCTCTCCCTTCCCCCAGGGCTTGGGAACAGCCTCCCTTGCCTCAGGCCAAAACTGCCCTGCTTCCCAATAATTTGTCCACAGCGCAGAGCAACTGGAAACAAGTCTTCAGATTTTATTTATATACCATGCTCTGATTTGACTCGTCTGTGTAGCTATGTTTTCCTGACTCTATCTTCTGTTTAAATTGTATTTCACAGATGCGGAGGAACAGTTGGCGCCATCTTCACGTGTCCCTTAGAGGTAATAAAGACTAGGCTCCAATCTTCAAAGCTAGCCTTCCAGGCTGTCTACTACCCACAAGTCCAGCTGGGGACCATCAGTGGTGAAGGAATGGTCAGGCCAACATCTGTATCGCCTGGGCTCTTTAGCGTTCTCAAGTGAGTACTGCTCTTCCTGTCATTCAGTGTTGCTTGACACCAGTGATCTGAGTTTCAGTTCTTCTGTGCAAACACGGAATGCAAATTTTGCTCCAGACCTGCACTGGAAGGATTCATGTCAGTCGGAATTCTGACTTCAGCAGTAGAAAGATAAATTATTCTTTTAAAAACACGTGCCTATTCAGGACTCCTGAGCATTCCTTTGAACTTCCACAGCAATTTGTTGACACCACTTAGAGACTTTCCAACATGAATTGATTTGATTAAGTGTTTGGAGGTGTTATTATTAAATTGTCTCCTCACATTTAGGCTTTTTGGTAGTTATGACTGCCTAGGGATCAATACACAGAGGACATACTGTAAACTCTTGATGTGCCTTAGCTTGTGGGAACTATCACAGAAAATATTCTGGAGGAAAGGGCTCTTTCTCTTTTTCAACACTGAGAAGTGTCATCTTTGTCTCTTATTGGGAACAATCATGTTTACTGTCTCCTTTGAGCATTGGAACAGGTAATCCTTACTAGCTGGGGCCAATTCTTGCCGAATGATTGAAGGACTGAATAAGCCATATATGCTGTCTTTTTCTTTTTCCTGGCATCATTCCCAGTTTGCTTTGAGTAGCTAGTAGAGATACTTGTTGCTATTGCTGCCCATGCCATTTACCTGGTTGATGGAGGGAAGTTTTAATTCCTCTCTCGAAGTGTTCTCTCTTTGGAGTGTCATGCAAAAGCAAGAGCCTGTAGCCTTTCCTTCACCTTAACGGACTAGCATTGTAACACGGTTTCTGATTCTCTGCACTTAGTGATGCATGTCAGCTCCTGATCTGTCTTTGAAGCTGGCCCTGCTTTGAGCGTGAGTTTGAACCAGATGACCTCCAGAACTCTGTGTTCCCATATCTTTTAAGTTCTGCTTGCCTGCACTCTCATGTGGATGATCTATAACTGAAACTCATGGGAGTGGGGGAAGGACACTTTTTGCAAAAGCAGTCTCACTAAAATATAATGTCTAACTGGGGTCTTGGAAGCTTTTATCTTTTTGTCAGCTGTAGCCGACTTAATGGGCTCTCCTCTGTTTGCTATTAGATGTTGTCTTTGCCAATTATTATTATGCATAGATCCTGTCTACACCTGTATTACTTACAATCTCTGTTAAAAGCCTTCTGTGTGGTTCAGTCTGCAGCAGCTGATGCTTCAGCTGTTCCCTTTTCAGATGTGTATTCATGAAGAAGAGGAAATGTGAAATCATTTAGCTTACAACTGCTGAATAGTTTTACCAGCAACTCTGAAATCCAAATCTCTGCTACTGTATTTCATATCAAAGCACCATTAACTTATGGTTCAGACCTTATGCAAATGGATTGAGCTTATTTGGATCATTGGGCACCCCAGGGTGATGCAGAGAGGTCCTGTTTAGATCAGGTAGCAGAAATGCCAAAGAAAATAATGACTAGCAAAGCACATTGAATGATTTTATGTAAGACCAACATGCCTGGCAGATTGCCTGGGGAGAAGCTGCACAGTTATATAACAGTACAGTGCTAATTCAAATTCTCTGCAGAACTATCTGGCTAGAGTCATTCTGGGACTTGAGTTTCTGTATTGTAAACAGTGCTGCTTTCAGCTGCCAAACATTTCTTTGTCTATTCAGAGGTGAGTCTAGAGCAATTCGTGACTGAAAATGTAAGGTTGTGCCAGTTGCCTTTAATTTTAATCTCCTTTCCCTTGCTATCTTTTCACCTTGCAGCATTGGACTTTAGGCAGCTGTAACTAAAGGAAGTGAAAACTTCAAGGCACGATGCTCTTAATTCATCCTCTTGGCCCATCTTTTTCTGGGGTTGTCTTTTTTTTGGGGGGAGAGAGGAGATGGTTTAAAATTGGATCAACCTTTTAATATATTTATTAAGCTCATGAAATTTGGTGACTATGCTTTTGATTTCGTTTCACTTCAGGAATTGCTCAGCTGCATGCATCACGAAGTTTTCGACCTGCTTACTTCAGAGGCTTGAGAAGTGAGAGCATAAGATTTATGCTGTCATTCCCTTGCAGGCAGCATCTATGAAGAACAGATAATGCTATTGATTATGATCTTTCTGATAAAATACAAGTGTATGAAGAAAGAAGTGAAGTTAGGTCTTTTGCTTTTACTCTTCCATCCCTTTCTCAGTCCTGGTCATGCATGCATTGCCAAACTGGATATGACTTGGGCCTTCTGGTTTGGGAAAATAGCATGGCTAAAGAAGCAGCTGTTAGAGCCCTACATATAAAATTGCTCTCTTAAAGGTGTTGAGTATGAAAGCCCCTTAACTGCTGTAAATAGAAAGAAAGTAGGTACTCAGGAGGGCGGGTTAAGCCTGCTGCTGAATAGAAAGCACTCCAGAAGGACAGGCTGTTTTTGTCTAATCCATTTAAGATTCTGATGAGTCACCCCAGCTGGAATCTGCAGTCGTGACTGTTAAGTGACAAAGACCAAGTAGTTGGTGGATCTGTCTCCTTGGAGACACTCAGCCCTGGAGTTTACACAGAAAGTTCAACTCTGCTGCAGAAAAAGTGTTTCAGAAGCTCCTATATCTTCTTCTGTCTAATGAGCTTGGTTTTGGAATCTCTGCGGAACATTCTCAACAGTGCTAATGACCTAGAGAGCAAATTCTGAAAAATTGGCAGTTCCAACAGGTGCATGTGAACTACCCATGGAGCCCGGTGTTACCTGGATTTTTTTGCATGGTTTTCACATGGTGAGTTCAGTTAAGAGGGCTGCTGTCTAGCAGATTGTGCACTGAAATCCCAGTGATTACTGGACTTTACCTGGCTGTTACTAGTGTTTGGCTGCTGGTTTAGTCCCTGAAAATATGTCTGCTGCTACTAGTGCACGGAATTTGTAAGATGCCTTTTAATGAGGCACTTCAGTGAGGTGTTGTACAGAACTTGGCAGCTGCTGGGGAAGCTGTCTAAACAGTTTATCTTCTTCAGAGAAGTCCTAGCCCAGTGTGCCTTCTAAGGTGTGAGGGAAGATGGGTGGAAATGGCTTTGGAAACCTGGGCTGTAGCAATTGCAGAACTGCAGGAAAGAATCATTTCATGATCTTCTGCTTTAGACCTGATCACGAAGTCCAGTCCTGACAGTGATTCACTGCAGTACCTCTGTAGTTGGAGTTTACTTGGGAAAGATGATGTGAACTCTTCTGAATGCCCTCAAAACCAGATATCCCTGAACTACCTGGGGAGACATAGCTTGCAGTACGGTTGCTGCATTCAACTTTTACTCTGGGGAAAAAACACATCACTAGATAATTGTGAAAGGGAAAAGGATTTCTTTTTTTGTGTCTCTCTACAAGAAGCAAACTACTGAATTGCTTAGATACAGAGAATGCCAAAAATACTCTTTGTTCATCAGAGTCAACCATCACTGGGTTTTCCATGAAACTTTAATTCAATCCCTGACAGCTTTCAAAGAATGGAAATTATAACTTTGTGCCGTATGACACACATTTGCCTGTGGTGCACTGAAGTTTTATGGTATAGTGGCTTTTATTCAGTAATGTATAATTCTGCAAATTTTCAAGTGTATTATGTAGCTTAAAAGCTAACAACTTCACAATTGATACTGCTTTTGTACCATTCTTTTGACTGACTGTCTGACAGAGCGAGAAGCGTAACTTTTAACCCAAATACTATCTTTTTTTTTTTTCCCTGTTTGTTTTTATTTTAAGGTCAATTCTGGAAAAAGAAGGACCAAGGTCACTATTCCGAGGGCTGGGTCCAAACTTAGTTGGAGTTGCACCATCAAGGTAAATAGTTAAACTATTGCTAAAAGACACATTTAAGGTACTGACCCAAATGTTGCAGCACATTCGTGATTCCAAAGAATAGGTCATGAAATTATCCCATCTGTAAACTGAGATTTGTGCATGTATACTGCGCAGTATACATACCGAGAAATACTTCTAAAAATCTGCTTTACACTTGTATAACACTGGAAGGTGCAGATTAAATAAGGCACTTAAATTCAAAGTCATTGCAAGAGCCACTTATCATGTTCTTGAGAAAAAAAACGAAAAAGTAGTGCAGAAAAATCTGTAGGATTAATATTTGCATTTCTCTAATATGATCTGCTGCTTCCCTGTGAATACATAAAAGTGCTTGCCAAACACTGACTAGGAGCTAGATGCCAGGGGAGAGGAGTACCTGTCTGGTCCTTGATTGCCTAAATTTTTCTCAAATTAAAAACTGCAGCTGAGGGGGAAAGACGTGCATTGCTGCCGCATAACCCTGAAGCTCTGTATGTGTGGTTTTTTTAAACAGCAACAACAAAAGTAGCTGCACAGTTTGTATTTGGAAGTCTTACAGGCACCTAAATGGTTTCCACATGTACCTGTGACTGTCCCATTCTTGTCAGGGCTGAAGATCTTTGTGCCTAGCAAATGTTAAAACTCCTTAGCAATCGGGAAATTGGCAGATGTTCTCTGCTTGAAATTGAACCAGTTAAAAAGGAATTTGAAGAGTGCTGTACTCCCTCTCTGGCCTCTTGCCTAGTAGGTAGGATGTTCCCCCTGGAAGTGGGGAATCCTATTTCTGTACAGGTAATCTTTGCAGCAGGGAACTGAATTTAAGACTGCCTGCTTTTTCATGCAGCTCACTCATGCTGTCTTTTGTGTTCCTTCATATTCTTCCCTAAGATTGGAATAAGATACTTTATGGAAATTCTTAAATTGTAGCCACCAATGTCCACCTTTTTTTAGCAGTTCACTTCAAGGAGCTGTGATCTGAACATACTTGGTCCAGACAGCTTCTTACTCCTCATATTGACTGTTGCAGATCAGCTGAGCTTCCTCTATTCCTATGCATTATATAGGGGTTTAAGGTGTGTAAAACTTTTTCATTTCAGTCCAGGGTTGAGTGTTGAAAACATGAAGTGCTGCTAACGCAATTACAGAGCTGAACAAATTTATGGAGAACATAGGCTCCAGGTGGGAAAGTGATATTCCCAAGTTTACAAAGTGTGTTTAATGCCAGAGCTGGTGTAGGTATCCATTCTAACTTGCTTTGTCTGCAAGACCATGTTGCCTCCCATCTCAGACTTGGTGTGAAAGTAAAATATTTCTTCCCTGTGGGTGTCAAGTCAGATAGTGTCACTGTAGTGTAAGGAGAAAAAAAAACCCAACCAACCCTGTGTCCTTGTAGATGGAAGTAGTTACATGGAGGCCTCTTTGGAGAGAAAGTCTTGTTTTTCAGGAGGTTGGGGGTAAGAACGGTAACGTTTCTAATTTGATGTTGTGTGTATTACATTGCTTTTCTCCTCTTTTTTTTTTTTCCACAGAGCCGTCTATTTTGCATGCTACTCCAAAGCTAAAGAGCGATTTAATGGCGTTTTTGTGCCCAACAGCAACATTGTGCACATCTGTTCTGCAGGTTCTGCAGGTGTGTATTTGCAATTCATCTTCCGTATGGTCTGCAGCAATACCCCAGTCTCCAGACCATAGCCAGTAGCAGGCAATACATGCATTGGTATCTGTGTGGCTCTGAGATGCACCTTAATTCTTTAAAGTATTTATTCTAAGCTGTTGTTGCTACAAGACTTCTTCTGTCCCTCTTAATAGTTGGGAAACGAATAGAATGAATCATAAGGTGGGGACTGGACTTTCAGTCTGTCTGTAGAGGACCTAGGCTAAGACAGCAGTCTTGGCTGACAGCTCTGGATAATTGTGGTATATGAATGAGTACGGAGGCCAGCATGTGGCACATTCTGGAAATGTACACTTAGTTTGAGGTTGTATATGCCAGAAAAACAGGAGTTTGCTAGCTGCTAACTTACCTTGTGTACAGAGGAACTGTTTTCCTGTTCAACACTTGGAAGTATTTCTAGATTGTTGTTTACTAACTTGGGATGAACTTTTTTCCAACTGCAATGCTATGGTAATGTCTCTGAATGTAAGAAAAAAAAATATTAGCAGACACCAGCAAACTTTTGATACTGTTTTAGCCAAATTGTTTCAGGATGTTGTATTTTCTCTACCAGGGTGGGGAAAATAGTTTGTTCTTGCAGGAAAAATACTGCAGAAGAGCTCTCCTAGTTCAAGCATCAGTCACCAGAGTGATCATTAAAAATAATCTTTCCCAAACTAACCCCTTAATTGTGGTGGGTTCTGTTAATGAGGTGGCTCAATGGCACCACCTAGAGCCCTGGGGAAAACAAGAGACTAATACATGTGTGTTTTCCCCACAGGCTTCCTTTCAGCTATTATTCTAAAACCCAGTCAGTAAGTAAGCTATCTTGTCTACAGCAGTCTTTAGGAACATGAAGTACATATTAAAATAGGTGCAAAAAGGGAGAATCCTTTAAGAAATTCCAAGGCCATTGGTCAATGCCTCCTGAAGTTTAACATGAGATGGTTCTCTGGCAAGAGAGGGCTTGTAAGCTACGCACCTGCATGTCTTTTGAAACCTCTAGATAGAGCTGGTAACTAGAACTGCCTCACTGCACAGTGTGTAAAGTTCATGTTTGCCATGGCAATAGACCGGCCTGGATCCAGCTATACTTCTGGTTTTCTTTTCTCTTTTTCAGCCTTCATCACAAATTCCCTGATGAATCCTATATGGATGGTGAAAACCAGAATGCAACTGGAACGGAAGTAAGTAACTGATTGAAGGAGATCGGATGCCACTGAGTGGCTACGGGAGCCTCTGGAAAACTGAACTTTTACATTTTTACTCATGGCTCTGCACTTTGATAGATCTTTTCCGGTTGTTTCCCTGACTCTCAATTCCACCTTTCAAGCCACCATGCTTCTGTCTGGTCAGAATAAAGGTTAAGGTTCTGTGTTTCCTACTTCAGTTTGATGCACAGTTACTATTGAGAAGGATGCGGAAGTTGTGTTGAGTGCTGAGCTAGGTTCAGTTTCTGGTTTCACTGTAAATTTTAAGTACAGTTGGGCATAGAATTAATTTTCTCTCAGATTCCTGCTTACAGAATCTTCTGTACTTCAGGGGTTGATGTTGGGGATAAATATATCCAGGACTGAAATGCTTTGGTGCAGCAATAATAGAGGCTTTGGAAAGGTCAGAAGAGCTCATGCGGGAGACTGAGCATGAGGTGGCAGTCTGTGTCCCATTTGGCAATATCCCTTGTACTGATCCTAGATCATACAAATGTGTGTGTTACTGCAGCAAACCAAGGTTACTGATACACGGCTAGGTAGCTGTAAAGAGAGGAGGGGTGATATTTTTAAATTGTAATGAAGCCACATTAGTTTAGTCTCATACAACATTCTAGAGGCAATAAGAATCTGTTGCAGTGGTTTAATGCTTCCTTCAGCATTGTATTGCTGTTAACCATACCTCCTGAAGACAGAGAGGGAATTTGACAGTAATATCTTTTAGCTGAGTGATTCACAGTCAATGATGGATATCGAAGCAATGAGGAACTCTGCTAATAATGTAACCGCTTAGAATGGAAATTCCTTCCTGCAAGGATGTGTTAGGTCAGATAAGAAGGATCCTTTAAGGCACCACAACTTATAAATAATTTATAAGACTTAATTTCAGCACTTCACAGGGTGGGACCTTTGAACTGAGTGCTGCCTCTTAATGTGAAGGGTCATTTCTCATGTAGCAGACCTCTGTCTTTTGGCCTGCTGAAGATGGCTTTAAATGGAATTACTAGTTTAACACAAAGCAGTGTCTCTTTAATGCTTATTGTCTTTTAAAGCATTGCTGTGAACTGTGACAGACTGGCTAGAACTTGAGCTGTAAGAATTATTACGAGTATGTATTAGTGAATTAGCAAAGTCAAGTCTGTGCTCTTAGCATGATAGTCCTGCTCTATGCAGCTTTCCTAGAAGATTTTTGGAGTAAAACTTAGCAGAGAACCATTTCTGTAGTTATAAAAACCATTGAAAGCCATGAGGTTTTTTTAATACGAATTCTTCTTCTGGGCTCATCATATGCTCTGTTCTGTTTGTTTTTTAGAGTCAGGGGTTCAAAACCAATGAATGCTTTGCAGTGTGCTAGATATGTTTACCAGACAGAAGGTATCCGCGGCTTTTATAGGGGCCTGACTGCCTCCTATGCTGGGATTTCTGAGACCATTATCTGCTTTGCTATTTATGAAAGTTTAAAAAAGAACCTAAAAGAAGTCCAACTGCCCCCTTCCCCTCCTAATGGGACCGAAAGGAACTCAACGAACTTCTTTGGACTGATGTTTGCTGCTGCTGTTTCCAAGGGCTGTGCCTCTTGTATTGCTTATCCACATGGTATGTTAACTTTTCCATTTACGACTGCAGTAGAACAGCTGTTGGCTGTAACCCAAGACAAGTGATGGGGTTTAGGGCTGTAAAATTCTTAGTCGTTTTAATGGCTGAATGCATGTTACTGTGGCGTGTGCATATGCATTGGCATTTTCAGTACTGGTCCCACCATTCCTGGTTAGCCACAGAGTTGATGATTGGGACTTCCTAGTTTACAAACAACTCAAAAAATACCAAAAAGAAATTGAATGCCTAATGCTCCTGTTCTCACTAGTTCCCTCATCTAGCTGAGTCCCCACAGCCTTTGGGATTCTGTGACCAAGGGGTGGGCAACACTTGTAGAGTGAGCAGTCTTACTCTTTTTGGATAGATGTGAATGTTATCGTGGTTATGTAGCAAGAGCAGTATTGATTATGTGAGCATCAGTGAAGCGTTTAGTTCTGTAGCAGTTTGAATGAGAAAATAATCCATTTATTCCGCATGAGAGGGAAGTCCTCTTTAACTTTGCTTCTTGCCTGAAGGGCAAGGCGTACAGGATTCCATGGCTGAAAGTACTGGCAGGCAACTGGTACAGGAAGGTTTTGCATACTCTTTCATCATGGCATGTTTCTCAATGGGAAGGTTTAAGTCTCATTAACTTTGGGCTCTGTTTTACTTTTCTGCAGAGGTCATACGGACACGGCTGCGAGAAGAAGGCACTAAATACAAGACTTTCATTCAGACAGCACGCCTGGTAGCACGTGAAGAAGGCTATCTCGCTTTCTATAGAGGACTCTTTGCCCAACTCATCCGGCAAATACCAAACACAGCCATTGTGTTGTCTACCTATGAGTTAATTGTGTATCTGTTAGAAGACCGTGCAAAGTAGCAGAGCCAAGACTCCTGTTACAGACTGTAGACCCATTTCTTCATTGAACAAATAGTCCTTTAAGAGACTGATGCAGGTGGCCGTGCTGGTGGAAAAACTACAAGTCTGTGACCACCTGCTGGATATTTCCTTTTGGATTCATGCTTTCTGAAAGGTCTCAAGTCATTAACGTTAATAGTTAATTATAACTTTTTTTAACTTAATGATAATTAAACGGCTACTAAATTAAATTACACTATTTAATTTAAGTATATTTTTGTCCTTTTCCTTAAGCACAGCCATATGTGGTCAAGGAATGTACCTCATACTATCAAGTGATCTCTTGGACTGATGTTCATTAAAACTGTATTAAAACAGGAGAAGAACTGGTCTGGGAATTTGAAACTCTGTCTTATTACCACTGGAGTCATATCACTTTTTAGAACTTTAATAGCCTAATGCCCAACTTTGAGAAGAACTTTGAGAGTTCTTCTGTTTTTTTCAAAGGGCATCGTTCATTGTTGTGTGAACATCCTGGAGTGTTCAAGTAGGACAATCTTGTGGTACGTTTCTCTGTTTTGATGGTATGAAATATGCACACCAGAATCTCTTAGAAAAGCCACCTACACTGGCAATATTGCTGGAATATGACTGTGGAAGACTTATTAAAAATCTAATTACAGTACTGTGTGCACCCATGCATTTGGGATACATGCTTTTGCTAGTGTGTCTAAACAGATCTGTCGTGACTTGGCTTTTAGACCTTGCTTTTGTGAAGGACTGAGAGCAAAAGGACAGTCAGTGATTGTGGCCTGGCTGCCCTGCAGAAATTCCATGAGATGCAGTAACTTGGTCATGCATCCTGACCTCAGCCTTTTCCTACTGTGGGGCATTTTTATGTTATGTTTTCCTTATACTTCAATGCAAGGGGTCTGGAGGGTGGAAGAGACGGTAAGATAGGTCCCAAACACTATAGACTATAAATGCAGTTCTGGATTCTGCTTTATAATATTATGTTCAGGAATATGTCCCTCTTGATTTGATGTCCTTGTAGAGTAGTGCTTCTGATGGGAATGAGATACTATGTTATCTCATGGATACCTCACTGGAGTTAACACAAAAAAATCCACAGCCTACGTAAATAGTTTTTTTATGTCATTGCTTGATTTCTTACTGAAGGAAATAAGGATTCGCCAGCTCAGTGCAGCCTGTTGGAACAGTTCTGACGTTTAATATGGATACAATATCTGCCTTCCCCTTCAAAGACAGAGTATCAAAGGGGTATTCTTCAACAGTAGTCATGATACAGTTCTTACCTTTCAGCTATAAATCAAATATCCTGCATACTTGAGATGAGTCCTTTCATAAATACTAGAATATGCTTTTAATCTTAGTAGTCTCTTTACCACTTGTATTGCAGCAGTACCTTGCAATTAAAGTATTGTATATGAATAATTACTGATAGTGCAGGGTAAAACATTTTAGAACTCAAATGGGTAGATTTGTGTTTTGCTTTGGACATACTATGCTCTCCTATTCATTAGTGTCATTTGCTTTGGCAGCTGAGACAAACACTACAGCATTTGAGCCCAGCTTCACTCTTCCCTGCTGTTGAAGTGAACAATGAGCTTCTCATGATTTGAGCAGGTGTTGAGTTCTTGAGCATAAACAAGTGTTTACGGACATCTTTGACTTCAAGGACCGTATACAGTGGAGGTGGTGTTTGGACTTGGAAGGATCATGCAAAGCATTAAGAAACAGCCTAGTAGTGAGTAGGGCTGTCTTTTGTAAGATAAAGTTTTCAGGCTAGTATTTTGTTGCAGAAATATAATGGGTTGGTAACTGGGTTCAAACCTTCATGTTTGTTCTCATTAGAACCTGGCTGATGACTGGTACTTGAGGTCACATTTGACATCAGTGTGATGGAGGAGCATAGTGCAAAGAGAGTAGCATGTGTGTATACCTCACTATGAGGCAAAACTGCAAAAATAACTGATTTCTATTTGTCTTACTGAAAAGAACATATCACATTACCCCTAAGCTAAAATAGGAAACAGTTGAGTAACTAAAAACCAGCATGGCTTTTTTTATGGAGACGATGAGCAGCAAAAGCTTTAGTCTCTTCATAGGAGTCAAAACTGTCATACAGTACTGTTTCTATTTTTGAGAACTAGGACACTTGTGCTGCTACTTTGAAATGTTTTCTGATTTGCTTTCTTAAATTAGTATTCCTCTGTCCTTAGAGTACACTAGCTCACTTTTAAAATGTTAGTCAAATGTGTAGACTGCTGATATCTTTTGAGAATGAGGGGAGGGAACTGAAACCCTTTTGAGGAGTTTGGGACCTGGTAAGAGAGAAAGCAAGAGAAATTTTTGTTCCATCTAAATCTGATGGAAAATCAGGAATTCTGCTGGATTTTTGTTTTTGTTCTTTAGGCTTTGCTACCAACCCTGACAGAATAAGTCTTAATTTGATAGGGGTTTAATAAGCTATATTGGGAGCTAATAGAATTTCTGAATTAGTATAACTTACTCGTTTTTCCTTCCTCTCTCTACTAGAGTTTTTAAAATTCCCTAACTCTTGATTCCTTAACCCTGTAGAGTTAACATTTTTAGGTGATGCTCTGTGAGCAATCCCATTGATGTCACTGAGTATGGAATAAGCCTGTTACCAGAGGGAAGAATTTGAAGTAGTTTTTGCTCAAGGGATACCTGAATTTAAAAATAACCAACCTTTCTCTGGTTGTGAAAGAAAAACTAAAAGCATTTTTCACTGTTCATTCCACTTCTTTAGCTTCCACAGAAAGTCAGTTTCATGGAAGGTAGGTAGATTTGTTACTGGTTAGAATTTCCTGGGTAGTTTCTCTCCAGGTTTAGGCTTCATTACTAGACCCTTTGTAGCTTAATTATCAGTAAGGTGATGAAACTGTGGTCGTATCTGAAGTGACCACAAAGTTTCCATTAACTTTACCAGGACCAAGTGTTCCCGTTCATAAATTAACAAATTGAAATTACAAACACACTGTTGCTACAATAGTATGAGCTACTCATGCTGGTTAATTTAGCTTTGGAAGCATTTCTTAGGCATTTGAAGATGTCTCAAGTCCTTACACTATAAGACTTACTGCCTGCCTTTAGGTATCCATGGTTGCCTTGATTATCCCTCAAAATTATCTGCATTTACCGATGGTTGTGATGCACACTTGTATTGTGATTGTGCCCCTCACCATGATTTACAGTTGTTTTGCGCAAGTTCCTCAGTAGCTCCTTTTAGGAGGAAACTTTTGGTAAACAATGCATCTATGGTTGGACTGATACTACAGATATAGTTGATAGGAAGGGAGGGATGTTTGTAGAATAAATAGGCAAGCTTTCAAGTACAGAAGTCCTGGAGGACTTGCAGAAGGGCTTGATGTGCCAAATGACTGGGTTGTTCTTCCTCCTTTCCCTATCATTTGGTCTCATAATCCCTAAATAATTGAGCTACACAGTGGAAGACAGATGGAAAAATTGTGTCCCCCTCGCATTTATTAAGAGGAAATAATCACTGTTACTCCATAGAATTAATTTCCATGGTTAAATCTGTGGAGATAGAAATGGAACAGTTAAGACCCGAACCACAGTTAAGACCCGAACCACAGTTAAGACCCGAACCACAGTTAAGACAAGCTTAAAAGTACAGCTTACTTCCAGTACAAATATTTGTCTTCTATGAAGAGCTTTTCCATTTGTGGCTTTTCAAAAACATGATGTTGACACAACTTGGTTCTCCTGAATTTGAAGCAGTTCTGTCTATTGTGCTGAGAGTTTTTTTCGGTTTTAACCAGGGAAACAGCTATGCAGTCTGAGGCAGGGTCAGTCTTATATTCTGGAGAGGTCTTACCTCTTGCCTTCATGTAAAAACAGGGCAGTGTCAAACCACCAACTGCTTCCAGCTGTGTAAGAACAGTAAATCCCACCCATGCGTGCTGAGAGGGGTAGAGCATAAATGGGTGTTACTTTGCTTTCTAGGGGAGAGCTTCTGAACAAGTCTGACCTGGGAACTACTCCCATCAGAGACCTGAGGGCTTTCTGCAGAATGGTATTGTTTATCTGCCTAACCCGAGAGGGAAAGTCTAGAGCTGCAGTCTTCAACTTCTGGCTCACAGGTAATAAACAGCCCACAAAGCCCTGTACTTCAGTTCCTGCTCCACTTGCCATACTACCCCTTGGCTGGAGCGAGGTGTTAGTTGCAGCACGTGGTTTACTGGGTAAAACTGGTCAGGGAGCACAAAAGGGTGATAACCTGTGCGATAAAATCGTTGGGGAGGGTACAGCAGTGTAATTGGAGGGATCCTCCCTTTTCCCCAGACAACTGGGGGGGTTGATTTGGTAGGAAAGTACATCCTGATACTGAACCTATTCTCTTGGAACTGTCTCTTCTTCCTCTGCCCCCGTTTTGTTGCCATAGTTCTCCCAACAGCTATCCTTTCTCCTCAAAAATGTGTGACCAATTTAATTGCCAGTTCTCTGCCTTGTTGTAGACCCCCTTCTTTCCAGTTGCATTTGTGCCGCGGGCCCTGGGGGAGGGAATCCTCTGGGGTGGAGGTGTAGTTTTTAGAAGCCGTCCCCCAGGCTCGGGCCTGTAGCGGGGGAAGGCCTCGGCTGCTGCAGCCGCCCTTCACCGGGGCTTCTCGCTTTCTCGCTCCGGCAGGGCCGGAGCTGCGTCTGCCATACAGAAAGTCGCGCGTCTAAATTTAGGAAAAGAAAGGAGGAAAAAAAAAAAAAGTGGTTGAACTCGGCGCCGGGCCAGGCACGACGGGCCTCCCTGCCGTCCCTCGCTCCCCGGAAGGGCAGGGAGCCCGCCGGGCCGCCCCCGCCCCCGCGGCCACGATCTCGGCCTTTGCGGCGCTGACTCACGGCGCCGCCGCACGACTCCGGCCTTTCACGCCGCGCTTCTCGCACCGTGACTCACGCCGCCCGCCTCCGCCGCGGCGGAGGGGCGGAGCGGCGGCGGCGGCGGGAGGTGGGGGGCGGCCGCGCCGCGTACAAAGCGCCGCCGCCGAGGTCACAGCGACGGCGGCGGCCCGTGTGGGGGAGCGGCATGGAGGGAGCCGGGGCGCTGCTGGCCCGCTGCCCCGCCGGCGGGCTGGGCGTCACCGTCTGCGCCGCCGCCGCCGGGCTGCTGCTCTACCGCATCGCGCGGAGGTAGGGGCCGGGCGGGGCGGCGGACAATGGCCGGCCGGATGCGGGCCGCGGCGGCGGGAGGGCTCCGCGCGGGGCTGGCCGTGCTGCCGGGCGGTGGCAGAGGGGACAGCCCCGGCGGGGCGGGGAGAGACCAGGCGGGGCTCCCGGTAAGCCTGGGGCTCCCGGCCTCGGGGCCGGTTTGGTTTTGTCCCTGTGGTGGCGGGGGTGAGGCGCGTGTTGAGGAAAGGGTCCCCCCGAATTCTCGGCGGCAGCGAACACTCGCAGGTAAGCGGCTGGATGCGTTTTCCCCCATCCCCTGGACTCGCTTCGGCTCTTTGTGTGCCCGCGCGGAGCAGCGAGGAGCGGGCGCTGTGGGAGCTGCGCCTCTCCCGCCCTCCGCGCGCGGCCCGGAGCTGCCGTTACCCCCGCGCGCGGCGGCTGAGGGTTCTCTTCGTGCGTTCGGGCGTGTTTCAGGCGGGGAGAGAGAATGGTTTCCTTCTTGTGGCGGTGGATTTGGAGGTGAGAGCGGGGGGAACAGCGGGAGGGGGCCGGAGGAGTAGCAGCGCTCGGAGTGCAGTGCTAAAACTTGGGAAGGTGACTCCACGTTCCGAGTTAGTGCCCAAGATTCTTGGTTTCTTAATGGCACGGGACGTTTCTGACCTTAGGACGAATTTAAACCGAGACCAACTGAAAACAAGGTTTGAAAAGCGTCAGGAGAGAAGTCAGGATACAGATTTCCTGAAAGGAGTAAAGTTTAATTTGACAGACTTTAATCTAGCGGAGGTTGAAATGAATGTGGGATTAGATGGAGTAAGAGGCACTTCAGAGTGTGTAACAGAACAGACTGGAGCAGTCTGCTCATCTATTGAGTGCTTCTGTTGGAGAAAAAGGCGGTCCCAAGGGCTCGTTGTCTTAAGGTTCACTTCAAGTTCACGCTTTGAAATAGAAGCATATTTCTGCATCCGCAATAAAATGTTTAAGGTTTGCTCTAAAGCATTTGCTGTTTATATCACCATATAAATGGTCTGTGGTATATTAGCCCCTATAGAAGACTTGGCATTTCTATGGCATGTTTAGGGCAGTTAAGAAATACTGGTGGCCGAAAGCAATCCCCAGTGAAGCAGGCAGCATTTCTTTGACCCGGTTGAGGCTAACATGTCTTTTGAGGCAAGAGATTGGATTTGTTTTGCTTAAGTTCATCGAAAGGTCTCTGGAATGGAAAGCATTTTTTCCCAAGTCCTTGAAATTGCTGGTGAGCTGTAAATATTCTCAGGAGGTGACCTTGATAACTCTTTGGGGCTACATATTTGTGTTTCTCAATACTATTCTGATACTACCTGATCTCTTACTTTGCCTTAGTTAAATGAATCTTCCAAAGTCATCAAGGAGGACAGCTTTGTAAGGGACTGATCCAAACACAGACATGATGCTGCCTTTGCCTTTGGTGTTAATGTTATGGTACAGCCCTGCTTTGCTCAGTTTTCAGCATGAGTGCACTTAACGATCTAGCAAGATGCCTTTACCCCCCCCTGTAGAAAGGGAAATAAAATATATCAGAACAATCTAGTGGAAAGTAGTTCTGGAATAACTGTCAATATGTGGAGTTACACTGCTGTAACTGTGCCAGCATCCAAGACTGTGCTTTTTGTATCAGGGAGAAAAATGATTTGACGTCCAGATATGCACAGGAACTGCTTAAACCTTATGAGTTTGGGCCAGATAGGAAAACTCTGGTATTTTGTGGTCTTTCTTTTTGATCCCAGCTTGGCTACTTGTTTGTTATATTCGTCTTCTGTGCCCCTCCTGGTTGTTAGCTACTGACTTGTCACTACCGGTATAGAGTACGCCATGAGGATTTTTGGGACTCTCTGGGTCAGTGATGGCAGAGGCTGCTCCTTCTACAAGTAAAGTCAAGATAAGCCATCGCTGACTCTAAAAGAGACCGGTAGGAACTTGGGAACTGCCGTGCAGCTAGTTAAGTTAGTTGAGAAGCTTGTCGCAGACACTGAGATGGCAAAAAGAGGCACCTTTTCTGGAGGATCCTGTCCTGATGGCCGGTATTCTCCAGAGTATTAAAAGCTGCTGAAGCTGCAGTTCCACAGAAGACAGTCTTTGAGGGGGACAGCACAGAAAGGGGTTATGACTGTGGGTCTGTGCCCCTGCCTGGGTCCACTGGGCACCTTTTTCCCTGTTAAGAGGACACTAATTCAGGCTTTCGGGAAAGGATAGGCTAACCTATGACACTGTACTAGAAATGGAGTCTCGTGGCTAAATCCTCAACCCTGTCTACAGCTGCTGGTTCTGAGCAAACGCATCTATGATACAGTTTGCCTGCTGGAATCTAGACAGCTGTGATGTGTTTTTTCTCACATTGGAAAATGGGGCTTAGCATTGCATCTGCACTGGCAGACCCCTTTATTGACAGGTGATGGACATGGGCGCAACTTGGAATTATGGCAGCTCAGTGAGCTCTGCCGCCCAGGAGCTTCCCTAACTGTGAGCTGAACACGGGATCAGGTTCAGTGAGCTCCTCTTAACTCAGTCATGCTGACCATGCTGTGCCATGGGCTTGCTCTATACCTTGGAGCTTTTGGCAGCTTATGTCAAACTGCCATCAGATGCTGTGATCAAAACTGATCTGTGCAAAAGAGCTCCTCTTCCTACCGTGTTTTTTTTCTACAGATTTGCTGGCATAGCCGTTTGTATAATTGCTTTGTAATCCAGCTGTGCCAGCACTGAGAGTGTTGCTTTAAATACTTTTAATGGAGAATTGTTTTTTTCTTTTAATCCTTGGCAGAGGATGAGGGTAACCCGGTGAAGAGCTAACTGCGCATCCACCTGTGGCCTCTTTTAAGAATATGGAAAATCAAACATCTTCATCTTCTGACCTAGCAGTAAAGGAGGGGGGGAATAGATGTAAATAAAAATATTTAGAAATCCAGTTTATTATTATCAGGTAACTGATTTCATCTGCACTTATCAGGGAGACTGTTGTTCTGGCAAGCCATTAAAAATGTGCACTTAAGCATGACCTTAAATTTATGTATAAATGGGGAATAGTGGAGAGTGTTGGGAGTTGGAAGGAACGTAAGTTCCTTCTTATGTTACATGAGAGACACAAACTAGTTGCTAAACAGTGTTTGTCAGTGGGTATACCTGCAGTCTGATTTTTGTTAGTAAAATAAAGGAGTCTGATAGCCTCTCACAAAGGAACATTTTGTCATATTGTCTGAGCAGTAGCAGACATTTCGGTGTTGATCTCATAACTGAGTTTACTCCAGGTATGTCCCCCCAGTGTTGTCTTAAGCAAAGATCTTCTACCTGCAAAACAATTTGTCCAAACCTGGGAAATTTTTTCTAGCTTGTTTGGGTGTGTAGGCTACATATTGAGTTAGCACAGCAAGTCAGCTGTTAACGGGATCTCTCTGTCCAGTAAGTAATTCAATCACTTCTTGCTGCTCAGGTTTTGTTTTGCGGGGTGGTTCTTTGTCCAGTGAAGCTAGTTCAAGTTAATACAGTGTTAGATTATAAACTCCTTAGGGATGATTTGCCTAGTGTTTTGCAAGAGATTGAGCCATGGTAAATGCTTATATGGGTTTTGCATTGTCTGTCTTCTCATGACAGAATGTCTGACTTCAGAAGCAATGTGTGCTCCAGCTTATTACATTCAGCTGCTGCCTGCATTCAGTCAAGGTATATATAGTTCCGAAGTCATTAAATCTGTATTTGGGAGTCTTTCCAAATGCAGTACTTGTT
The DNA here is from genome assembly GCF_030936135.1 of Gavia stellata. NCBI lineage: Eukaryota > Metazoa > Chordata > Aves > Gaviiformes > Gaviidae > Gavia > Gavia stellata. The sequence continues at coordinate 4,780,523 of NC_082620.1, read as the reverse complement.
TTTTGTTTTAAAGTCCTGCCCAATTACTAGAAAATTAGCACCCTACCTACGTGTTCTTGCCTCAAATGACCTTTTTTTTTTTTTTCTTTCTATTTCATCCACAAGGTTGGGAACTTCTGATATTTTTGCACCTATTTCTATGGCAACAGATTATAGGTTCACAAAAGGAAGGATTATTGCTTTTTATCCTAAATAATCCAGGATTTAGCAATTTCTTTTGCATATATTGTGAGAATGAAGGGCTGCTATTTAACCCTTGGTAGCTCTTCCTCAGCCTCAAGAGTGAGAAATGGAATCCTGTTTGGAAAATATGGAAAGGTCTCAAGTACACTAAGGATTTGGTCTCTGACATTAGCAAGTTCTCAGATAGGGTTTGGCATTGGTTCTTTTCTTGCTTGATAGCATGCATGCTTTACTAATTTTTTTGGCCTGTGCTTTCCATTTCTGTGTTATCCTTGAAATTAGTGCTTCTACCTACTCTGTCACATCGTGGAAGTTAGAGAGACTGAAGTGTGATGTGTCTTATTTCCGTGGTGCCAGAGGATGGAGCCACAGCGTTACGACGGTGGGATTGTAGCCCTTCGCACAGTACCCGGGACCTGTGCAATAACCTACATCAGAGGATGGAGTTTAGGTTGTGCTTGCTATCAAAGTCTATGCTCAAGGTGCAGTGGGATTTGTATTTTGCTGGTTAACATGCTGGAGCTCATGTGTTACATTTTCAGAACTTTTACACCTATGATAGTGAGATGAAACTAGCACCAGCAGGTGCTGCTGCCCATCCTTCATACAGCTGTTTTGACATGTGGTTTGCTTGGCTTTTGGACAGTGGTAGCCTATGGATAATTTGGACCAGCGACCTGGATTTCTGTCTGCTTTAAACTGTTTTTTTGCCTGTCAGTTTCAATGGTGGTATTTTTAGCTCAGATCACTTACTGTTTTGAGCCCCCTTGGCAATGAACAAAGTTGAGCAGTGAATATTCATTTTAAGAGGGGTGTGGGTGTATGCATCTATTTTGAGATGAGAATCTGTCACCATAGTAGCTCCAACCATTTCCTTTCAGCACCTGGCAGGGAGTCCTCTGTGCCCTCTGGCTTTTTAGGCCTCTTTCTGGTGCTTCATTTCAAGCTTATCCCCATCATTAGTACTTAAACAGGAGGCCCAAGCATCACTTGAGGGTTTGATATTTTGTGAACCAAGTTTCAAGACATGGTCTATGGAAATGTGAGTGGGGAAGAATCTTAAATTGTAGGCATCCAGCTACAAAGGTGATGGCTGAGAGAGAAGCCAGCTTAACTAAGGGGAGAACCACCTGCCCGTTTGGTTGCAGGGTGCCAGACAACATTTCTGCAGCCTTCAGAAGATGTTTCACTACAGAATATTACAGCAGCAGAGAATGTCTCCTAGAGCAGGAAGAAGAGAAGTTGCTCTCAGCTGGTGGGCACTTTGGCTAACGCTATTTGCTTCCCAGGCCCTCAGTAAGCCTCCCGGCTCAGTTGCTTTCACTGCTGCTTTAGAAGCTGTTGGGCTGGAGGCACGCTGATGACTTGGTGGAGTTGGGCAGCAGACAGGGCTGGTGGCAGCTGGGTCCGTCTGTCTGCAGAGCTGCCATGGCGAGTCCCTGCCTGGGCTTTGCCTGAACAGCTGCCCTCCCTCGGAGGTGTGACTGGGATGGGTTCTGGTAACCCCAGACAGCTGGCCTGTGTTGCCTTGACCTGCCAGGAAGCTTCCTCTGGGGTATTGCACCGAGTTTCAAGACAAACGCAGACCTTATTTAGCAGGCAGGCTCAAGAGCCAGGCCACTGAAGTTCTTTGCTCAAGCATCTGTCACAGCCTGTTGCAATGGGGCCATGTCATAGCTGTTTCTCTTTTAGTGACTGTTGTTTTAACAGGATTGTTTTAAAAAACAAGGGGCTAATGGATCCAGGTCATTAGTCTTTGTCTCTTCCGTTCCAGTGCATAAAAACTGGGGAAGACATGTTGATTCCTCCGTTCCTCCATATGTATCCTAAAGCTGTGAAGAAACAGTTATTTACAGTGCCTGAAACTTGGGATAATTTGATATGTCCTCGTCCTTGAAAAATTTTGTAAAAAGCAGGGCAGACAAAACTGTAACCACGAGCCCATTTCCTAGGTTTCTGAGTGCCTTCATACGCAGTTCTTGTGGATCATAACTTCCGTTTCCCAGAACCTGTGTATTAAGCAGCAACTCTACTGCACCCTTCGCGTATATTAACACTGCTGATCGTGGAGAGGACTTGCACCCCCAAATATGCCTCTGAAAAACAGTGAAGTGGGTTATTCACAAGGTTGTTATTAAAGTTGTGGCATGTCCATGGTACTAGCACAAGGAGATATGAGCATCAGGCAGAAATTTATTTCTACTTTAATAGTCCATCTTTTCACTGCTAAAATGACTACTCTGAGTCATACTGATAAACATACTGAATGGGTAGATTGATTGTTATTCTAGCCTCTCTTGCATTTCCCTGTTTGAAAGCCATTGCTTTCCTCTACATCAGCTGAATTCAGTGTTGATGCCTGATACGTTTCCTTTCCTAACAGGAAGAAGCCCACACACGTGACAGTGAACTGCTGGTTCTGCAATCAGGACACGGTAGTGCCATATGGGAATCGCAACTGCTGGGACTGCCCCAACTGCGAGCAGTACAACGGGTTCCAAGAGGTACTGTGACAAATCGCTTGAAGGGTGGCTGGGAAGGTGCATGCCCTGTGGAACAGTGCTTGTGGGAAAACCCTGCTCCTCATTTAAGATGATACAGGCCCAGTGCAGATGAATATCCAGTGGTTTGACAGCTGGCAGCTCTGTGCTGAGCACCTGTGAACTCACTCGGTCACATTTAAGAAGGAATCCACTGTACCGGGATGTGCTAACATAGAATGATAAAGACCCACTTTCCTCTCTTTAAAGAGCGAAAAGGGCCTTGACATTTTCACCAATATCTCTTAAGAATCTTTTTTTTAATATATGGCACAATTCTTCTCTGGTTTTGTATTTTGGAACAGCTGAATTGCTTTATTTAGGGTATTAAATAACAAAGCCTGTCTTAAGCCAAAATCCACCACCACCAACTGCTTGCAGTAGGGGTACAGAACAGTGGATGGGGGAAAAGATTTGAAGCATTTCGTCTCTTTTTTTACTTACTTCTTTTGTTACATAGGTGAATGCATGGAGTGTAGAGCTCCTGGCAGAGCTTAGGGAATATTGTTATCAATCAAAGGACGTCTAGCTTTGACTTCTATGATCTCATGTTTGCTTTCCCTCCTGCCTCCCTTTTTGCTTCTTGTCAGAATGGAGACTACAACAAGCCCATCCCTGCTCAGTACATGGAACACCTTAACCACGTTGTGTCGGGTGCTACAACTTTCTGTGATCCTACCAAACCACAGCAGTGGGTGAGCAGTCAGATTCTGCTTTGCAAGAAATGCAACAACCATCAAACCATGAAGATCAAACAGCTGGCTTCATTCTCACCAAGGGAGGAGGTGAGTGTTCGTTAGGGACTAGCATCACAGGAGAATGTTTGTCCAAGGCATTCCCATGCATGTATCTGCTATTCCTGCTCTGATTAATTTGCTCTGTAATAATTTATTTTGTCTGGCTTTGCAAATGGTACAGCAAATGGCTGTACAGCTGCAGCCTGGTAAGCAAGAAGGATAGGAATTTTGCAGTGTGCTATGGAATGATGCTCCAGTAGTCTTCAGAAGCACTATGTGGCACTCCAGTGCAGAGAAGGTTACGGATTAGTGTTGCAGACTTAATTAAGCCTACTCCAAAGCCAGAATGTAATGACCTGTTCTAGATGGACACTGGAAGTTGAAGCTTGAGCCCAAAACCAAGCATGCACATCGCTGAGGTCTAGGAGGACAAAGGGATTTTACAGTTACAGCAGCAGGATTTCCTGCTGAGCGACTTCTGGGCCTTCCCATTACTTAATATGCATGGAGGAGAGGATAGGGGGGTTTCTCCTTCACGGTTTTATGGCTCCCCAAAGTTTCATGCAAATTTAGTGTGGCACTCCTTAGCTTTCAACCATGGTCAAGCCTTGGGGTTGTAAGACCGCGCTATAGTGGGATGCGTTCATCCTGTGGGTTGCCTAACCCAGTCTGCTTTGTGTAATTGTAATGAGTTTAATCAGGATGACTCCCAGGGAACAGATTTAAATTTGATCATGCTTAATGAGAATGTCTTTGGCTGATTCCCTTTTCTCAGCTTTATTTCTAGTCCCTGCCTCTTGCCAGACCTATCCACCTGCTCAAGTAATGCCAGCCTTTGGCCCCTTTTTAGACATTCAGTGAACTGCGGTGTCTGTGCCAGCTAAGAAACATGGGACTGTGTTATCTAACACAGTTAGATATGTGTGTCAGTGTTAGATATGTGTGTCAGTTAGATATGTGTGTTAGATATGTGTGTCAGTGACAGCAGTGGCCTCTCTCAGCCTTGCTGGCCTGTCCAGTGAGGGGTGAGCCTGCTGCTACTAGTCTTTCCCATGTGATTCCTTCTCGATTCTGGCAGATGGATCGTATGAAACTGCCACAGCAAGCCTTCAGGCAGCTACAACGCATCTTTTTACTTCCTTCTCCCAAAGAAGCTGTATGCTTTTCAGCTGTATGCTTTTGGTACAAGGATCTTGATAGAAGCTGGGAGTGGAGATGGAAGAGCCCTAGAAGCCCTTCTGATAAGTGATGTGTCTGCTGTAGTGATGCTGAAAAACGTACCTTTGGCCCTACTCACTCGATTACAAATGTTATTAACGATTTATGGAGCTCATCTCACCAGGCCCTTCGAACAGTGACAGCCTTTGAGTCTGTGGCTGAGTTCTGGAAGGAGCTTGCCTCTCCTTTCTCCAGTACAGTGGTGTGAAGGGGCAACAGGTCTTTGTGTCTCCTCGTTTGAGGAGGGGAAGAGGAAGTCTAGTTTTTTGTCTCATCATCTGTGTTGAGTTCATAAGGTCTCAACAAAGACGGCAAAATCGGGCCATAGAAAGTCAACATCCCGAAACTGAGCCACAGCAGCCTTCTCCAAGGGCTGTTTTGTCTCTTCTGGGACATGGAGGCTGGGTCAGCTGCCTGTGAAGCTGGTTGTATGGCTGACCTCCAGCTTGGTCACTGTTCAGGCCTTGTTTGAGGTGGCTGTTTCTCTGGAGGCTGGAAGCATGCCTTGCTCACATGTCAGTAGGAAGCATGATAACTGATGAGGGACCTGCAGTCCTCACCTACTTTTCCTCTCCTATTCTCTCACCAGGGCAAATACGATGAGGAGATTGAGGTGTATAAGCACCATCTGGAGCAGACCTACAAGCTGTGTCGTCCGTGCCAGGCTGCTGTGGAGTATTACATAAAACATCAGAATCGGCAGCTCCGGGCGCTGCTGCTCAGCCACCATTTCAAACGCCGTGAGACAGACAAGACCTATACTCAGGTACGTGGGGGAAGAGATGAGGGAATTTAGGGGGAAATGCAGAGAACTAGGTACCTCTGCACCTGGGTTTGCTGCTGGGAAAGGAAGGGAGCAGCCTTGAGGCTCTCTAACTCTGGGAGCTTGGGTGCATGGCAGAAGTTTTGGAAGAGGTAGTTGCCACAGATGCTCCTGATGTTAGTTGGAGGTTTTTCTCTTGCTGGTGTCATTTGGTGCAGTTGCCAGAAGGTAAGTCTAATGTAATAATAAGAACAGAGTGGAAGGAAAATAGTGGGACAGGCAGAAAAAATGAGATAGGGAAGCCAATTTGAGTACAGTGCAGGAAACTACAGAATACAGGGAAAAAAAGAACTAAGAACAATGGGAAGGGATTATGACCACCTCCTTGCCTCGCTGCCCTGCCTGACCTTGGCTTCTGCTCATAGGTCTGCTGTTGCTCTTTGCTAGTCTACAGCATCCATTGTGGTGTCAGCCCAGTACAGAGACTTACAAGGACTTGTGCAAAACTGTCCAGTAAACCATACAGTCTGGAAGTGTTCCGTAAAGCACCATTTTGAAACCTTACTACAGTTCATTCAGCTTCTAACAAGGTGTTTCTCCCTTCCTCTGCAGAGTTTATGTTCATCCTCCTCTTCTGCTTCCATAACCACACCAGCTCAGGTGATATTTCTGCGGTTCTTGGCCTTCCTCAGCTGTGCGTTCCTGGTTCTGATGGCTTTGTATGGGTCAGGCGACCCCTTCTCGCTCAGTGTAGCAGTCCCTGCTCCTGTCTCCTCTGGTCCAGTGTCCATTCAGAACAGGACTGGCACAAGCTCACGTGCAGACTTGGAAAATGACACTTCCATGACAGTGGTGGGCTGGCAGGAGCTGCTCCGTCTGCTCCCAGAACAGATGGTGGAGAACCTGAGTGCCGCATGGGCTTACGGGACAAATCACCAGATGGCAGTTGCTGTCCTTGGGCTGTTCACCTGCCTGTTGGCCATGTTCTTAGCTGGGCGGATCAGGTGAGTGTGCTCTTTTCTTCCCTTTCACTTAAAGGAAAACTGTTATGTTGGAGGTCTTTTGCCCTGTCTTGACTCAGTGAGCCAGGGGGTAAACATTTGCCAGAATGGCACACGTAGTACTGGGTAGCACAGTTCTCCTTGTTATTCTTTGGGTTGCCAGCTGGCTGGAGACAACAGAGCTTGCTTTGGATCTGTGCCTTGGTTCATTCAACTTAAGTTTGAATTCCTGTGAATGAAAAGCTCCCTGTGCAGCTCTAATCTGGTAGAGAATGGAACTGATCGATTCAGGTGCTTACCACAGCAGTGGGAAGGGCTGCAGGTGATATAACCATAGTAAGAAATAGTACATAACCTGCTCAGTCTGTGTACTCTCGCCACCTTTTCCCCACCTTCCCTCTCCTTCCTCAGGACCAAGGGGCTTCATTGATGTTTAAACTCTTACCTTGTGTTTTGTTGGATTTCTTTTTGGCATTGCAGGCTCCGGAGAATTGATGCGTTTGCTTCAGTCTTGTGGTTCGTAGTGATGAGTCTGCATTTAGCCGAGAGGTACCTGAAGATGGAAACACCCAGCTGGCTAGACACAGCTAAATTTGGCACCACATCCTTGTGCTGCTTGGTGGGCTTCACCGCAGCAGTGGCTACGCGGAAATCAACGGGCCATAGGAGATACCGGCCCCGAAGGTCAGAGCCAGAGCAGTGACGCTGGGGGAAGGAGGAAAAAAAGCCTTGTGAACTCTTTGCGACTGGTGCTTCTCTCTCCTCTTTTCATTTTCCCTTCCTCTTTTTTTTTTTTTTAAATTAGATAAGCAGTGAAGATCTTTTCTTCCTTTATATATTTTTTTCTTTTTCTTTTTTTTCCCCATCCTTGCTTTCCACTGTGCTAGCTACTTGGAGCATTTCCACTGCTGGTGCTAGCCAAGGAAACTACTCCTGCTGCCTCCATTCTCCCTTCCTCCTGAATCCTACATCAGCAGTACAAATATCCAACTTCCCCAAAGCCAATTCTTCCAGCAGCTGCTTCACAAACTGCTCCGTAAATGCAGCCTCCTCCCTATTCTGCTCCTCCAGCCAAAGAGATTCTGGCTTCTCCTGTCCCTCCGATTCTTCTCACTGCCTGTCCATCCTTAGCTGGTCACAGAGGAATCCTCTGCCTTGATCCTCCATGGGGCCCAGGCCACCTTCAGTTTTTCTAATGGTGCTGGTCATTTTAATTTCGAACTGATGGGAACTTGCCTCTGGATTCTGAGTCCTCGTAACGTGTGCTGTAGTAACACTGCATGGTGTACAGGCATGCGAGGAGGGGACACACATAGTCCATAACCTGGTTCTTCTTGCCTTCCACTATGTAGCATCACTTAACTGCATGCTCTCTCGCTCTGCCATTCTCCTATGACTCCTGTTTTAAATGGAGAGGTATCCTTAAGTGCTTTTGACTGGAACTTCAATCATTTATTTAAAAGGGTGCTTTGAAAGATTATGTAGCTCAGGGTGTCTTGATTGAATATCTGGAAGTATTCAGCTGTTTTAGGCTAAACTTTCAAATCTACCAGTGGCTGTTGCTTTCTATGCTGGTTTTCTTTGGGTTTTTTACCCACCCCCACCCCCCAAGGAGCATCTGTGTAAAAGCACAACTGAATAAAAACACGTGTGTTCCTCCACTCCTGTAGCCTTAGAAAGGCAAGAAATATGGGACTAACAACCACATGCTATAGTATATGACCAGCTTTCATTGTACATCACTACTTATTCAGTCAACGTTTTCCTTATTGTTGAGAACGTGGATTAGGAGGATGTGCTATAGGAAGGGGTGGGAGCCTCTGCTGTGGGACCGCATGGCAATAGAGGTGGATTTTTCTTGTTACTTGCAGGGGTTCTTTTTTGAAGTCCGGCATGGGTGCTAATGCTGCTGAAGAAAGGGGTCTGGAAATTGTGACTTTGAGTTGACTCTCTGGCAGCCCTCCGCTGAAAGCTGGGGTGGATGTTACTGTGTGGGGAGGAAGGAGCTTTCAGCTGCTTGGGTTTTTGTAGGACTAACTTGTTGGGGCCTCTTAGGATAAGCAGTCTGATTATCCTGTGCTGGTTTTTGCAAGGCACTCTGCTGAGTTTCTTATCCCAATTTGGGTCTTTCAAGAGGAAATAGCATTGTTACAGAAGATCTGCTATTTTCTTCTGTTCAGAATAGCACGACGGAAGTTGCCACACTAACAGTCTGATATAAGTTAATTGGGTGTCTTGATCTTCCTATGTATAAACTCTAAAATAATCAGAATGGAGCTCTCGCTATGAAGTATCTGCATCTCCTGCTGAAAGATTCAGACACTACTGGATATGGCAGATGCTGGTGAAATTATAAAAGCTTTTTTTAAAGGAAACAAAAGATATTTCATAGCTTTTTCATAGTTAATGTTCTTCAAACCAGTATTCATTGTGAAAGCAGAAAGGTAGCACTAACAAAAGCTCTGTAGAGGTTCATTAACAATAAGCCCAGTTGAGCGTGTCATGGGAAGGTACAGCTCCTGGCTGAAGGGCTATGTGCCTGTAACTTAACAACTGACGTGGGAAGGGGACGCACAAACCTGCTTCCCATATGTGCTCTCCTTTGGAACTTTTTTCTGGTGCCTTCAGATAACTGCAATATCCACCTCCAAGCAAACAGAACACCTTTCTCCATTCTGGTGCTTGTGAATGATGCTGCTCTGAGGGTTCTTTACTTACTTGTCCACAAAAGGAATCCAGCATCTGCAAAGTCTGGTTCCACTCTCCCATGTTCCCATCATACATCAATCCTGACCCAAAAGGTTTGTCTTCCAGCTCACAGTCCCAGATTGTTTCTTGTTCCAGTCTCAGACTTTCAAAATGCTAAATAATAACCGTTATGTCCCATTTTCTGCTAGGACACTGTACTGAACTTAGAGAACAGTTTCAAAGTAAATACTACAGGAAGCCATGCGACTTCATCAAAATAGGAAAAAAAGCCAGCAGAAGTGTGCAGGGTCCTCAGCGCTGGGTTAGACTTTCACAATCGCTCTGGTGCCTCTCTCCTGCTCTCCGTTAGGAGATTCAGTAGGAAACGTTCCTTAAAAATACAGTCTTTTTTCTGTACCTGTCAGCCTGTTAAGGCAGGCAGTAGTAAGCTGGTGAAAGGACAGGCAGTGGCGGGGAGGGGGCGGGCAGGGAGGGGGTCAATTTTGTGTATGGGTGTGCTATCACTGTCTACTCAGCTTTCCTTTCAGTGCAGTGATGGCTATAATGTTTCCACCCCTGGAAAACTCCCCACTGCAGCGGCCCTTCCAACACCGTTGTTCTGCAGCCCATCTGCAGTTAAAAGTGAGGTGGACAAAACCACCTAATGAACTGGATGCTGGAACCAAATTCAGTGCCAGCTCTGCCATTCTGTAAGCAAGCTGCACAGAAGACCCAGGAAACATTGAGCTCTTATGTCCATTAAGTGAAATAAGACATCTAGACTTTTTTTTTTCTTACTCCTTTCTTCCTGCTTCAGCACTTTCAAGTTTTCCCATAAAGTTAAATGTAGGAAAAGACTGACGTTTCTCTTTAGCTGTGATTGTCTTCTGCATTTACCTGTAGAAGCTGGATTGAAAGCTCCTGCTAGCTTCTAGCAGGTGGACTTGCAGCCTCCTGGTGTGGCAGAGGTGAGCGGTTCCTCTTGCTGCTCTGCTGTCAAGTATGCCCAAGGGATGGGAGGAATCTCATGTGGAGAAGGATATATTGAGACTGCTAGAAGGAGGAGTGTGAGAGGCTGACAAACTGTTAAACTCTGTTTGGATGGTCATGGTAATGTCATGCCTGATTTCTAATGGCAATATCCTTTCTTTTTTTAATAAGAATAAAATTAATCTGTCCAAATTTTCTTGCCCAGTAGCAAGGAAACTCTCAGTGGCAGCCTCTAAAGTTGCTTGTCAGCCTCTTTGGATGTTTTGCTTTCAGGAGCTGAAAGTCAAGGCTGTATTAAGTTTCACTTTGTCCTATTTCATGTGGCCTCCTATCTCTTCTGAGCATCTGTTTTCCTCCCTTCTTTTTAGCAGCAGGTTTTTTTGTGTTGTGTTTTGTTTTTCAATTTAAACATGCCCCATCTTTGAAGCCCCTGGGGTCTGGCGCCTTTTATGATGTTTTGCTGTTAAGTGTTACATTGTTTTCCTGTGCCTGATCTTTTCTTATATTCTCTTGTCTTTTTTCCTGTGCAGTGCTGTGATGGGATGGGGAGGATGCACACTGGTATCGGGAACAGGCAGTTGGTAGAACTGTGGGAAGGAGTGGGGTTTACACTGTGAAGCCTGAATAATACCGTTGAGAAATATTTTAGCTCCGTTTGCACAGCAAGTGCAAATCTATACCAAAAGGATTTTAAATCTTTTTTTCTGGGAGATATGTTAACTGCAATTGACATGCAAGCAAGAAATCCATTTGTCTTCGCTTTATGCAGATTAATACAAATGAAGTATATTTACAAGTTGCACTAACGTTATATGTCAGAACATCAGAAAGCTACTTCATTTTATGGCCAAGCTGTACAACCGAAGCCCTGATCTCTGTGGTGCTTTGTCCACAACTTATAATTGGAGAACTTTTGGATTTGTAATTGGAAAAATTTCAAAGGCGAAACAAAATAACAAAACGCCTATTGAAGTGTGGATCAATTTTAATGCCAAAGAAGCTTTTGTCTTTGCTCAGGTGTCAGCTTATTTTCCCAGTTCTTGGTGCCTCAGCATGTCTGTGCTGCTGCTTCTAAAAACAACAGAAAACCTCAGAGCCTCAAAAACAAACCTGCAGGAATTGAATTTTTGGTCTTTTAGAGACTCTGATCCTGAGTCTCCTCTCTTTCTGCTTTTCTCACATGCTTTGTCTCGCATGCTTTTGCTGATGATCCTTCTTTTGGAGGAGAGGGAAGAAAGGAGGAGAAAGGTGTTTTTCCCAGAGGTGTTCTGGTTGATAAACTGCTAGCACTCGATCTGTACCAATTGTGTAGACAATTAGACCTGAAGACAATTAGGCTTGAAGAAGATCAGTTAGCAGTTAGCAGTATTTTACTGTTGACTGTTTTTGAAAAAAAACCAAACAAACCAACAGTTAAACCACCACTGCCTTTACTGAGACTGTTCCTGCAATACCCAATTTCAATGCCAAAATAGGCTATTCTAAACACTATGCCATGCTATAGGTTCTGTAAGGAAGGTGCTTTACCAACTTTGCACTTTTTACTTGAGGTTCAGTTAGGAAATAGCTCAGCAGTTAGATATGCCATCTAACTCTGCCTGGTTGCTTCCCCCACAGTGAGTCCAGCAGAAGGAAATGTATACTTGCAGCTCAGGTATTTTGGTGCAAGTCCAACATCTGAGCACGGTGCCACCATCCTCATGAAGCTGAGGTGCTATTTTGTATGACACATGGGTATACGCTTCCTTCTGCTGAGGGGGATAATAGCTAACAAAGGGCTGGTAACTCACTAACACAGCTGACACAGAAATCATCCAGAACCACTTGATCAGTGCTTTGAGCTTCTTGTTCTCACTTAGCTGGACTCTTATTTCAGGCCATAGAGGAACATGCAGTAACTTCTGGTCGCTAGATGCAGCTTTGTTGCCTGAGGATTCTTGTAGCCATGCAGGCCAGAGCGTGCAAACATCTTAACTCAACAGTATTAGAGGATTTTAGCCCAAAAGCCTCTAATTTCAGGTGCTGCTTTTTTACGCTGGCCATGTGCTGGTGTCTGGACCAGAGGATGGTACTACAGAAGGGAGCTGAGGTGGTGAGGGATTGTTAGTGGGCTTGTGTGTCACCTGAAATCAAATCTGCTCCAGCCCAAAGTGGCTGACTCTGGTCTTTGCTCTCAGTGGCCGTGGCTGATCTGCCAACTCAAAAGCATCTCGTACCCTGCCCAGCAGAACTGGGTGTATAAAGGGGCCGATGTGGGTTCATTAAGTGCCTTTCCCTGGACGAGATTTTTGACAACACTATGTTGCTCTGCTTCAGTGGAACTGATGCAGCTGCAACTTGGGACAGCAGTGCCTGTATGTCTGCCAGGCCAGTGCTTCTGTCCTTCGTTTGCCACCAGTGAGTGTGGCTGGGCATAAGAGGATACTTGGGCTGCACTCTTAAATTTTTGAGCAACCGTGCAGACTATAGAGGGGTTGAGGGAGAACCCAGAGCTAGCGACCAAGTAAGCGTCTCTGCTGCTGCTACTTCTGGTCTTCCTGAAGCCCTCACTGACATCAGTGCATGCAAACTGACGCCTTTGTGGCCCTTTACAATTCTAAATATGCTATATTTATATCCCATTCTTTCCTTTTTATTAACTCCTCCTTTCCTACATCTGTGCTTTGCATGCCCTAGTGAACTGAGCTTGGGTGTGTCAAAGTGTGAGGACAAGAGGGGAATATAAAAACGGTGTAGTGGTGTTTTATTTTGGCTTTATGAATACTTTTCGAGTACGCTGAAATTATGTGAAGCTAATAATCATGCTTAGATGCTATAAAAAGTATGTATTGATGTATTGTGGGCAAATTATTTATACTCTTATAAAAATTAATATAATTAATAGCGAGATGATTGCTCCAGACTGACTCCGCTCATGAAAGCAGGGAGCTGTGGTATATAGCTTTGCTTTGGTTTTTGAAGAGATGCTGTTGAAATTGTGTGCTGTCACATATAACCTGCCAGTTCATTCCAGGTGTGCCGTCACCTGCGAGTACACCTGGGGCCTCTTTGAGCCGTAGCAGATGCTCTCATATGAAAGGGGCAGTACTCAGTCCTGAAGTGTACCTTGAGTCATCCCCTGAAAGCCTCATTTGGGACCAAAGCTATCAAGTACACAGGCAGGGAAGAGGTCCTCCGAACATTTTTGTCATGCCAGCGAGTCTGGATTTTTGTAGACATGGCATGTGCGTGCATACACACCCCTACCTTCATGCCACCAGCTAGGAGAGAAGGCAAAGCTGATGCCAAACATCTGTCTGTACTCTAGAAGGTATTAGTGCAGGACCTGGCAGCTGGAGCATTTTCAGCTCTAATTCAACCCTCCTTTTTCATCCAAAGCAGGGCAACATGAAGGAGAAAAGAATTCTTGGCAGCTAAAGTTTCTAGCTCTCTTAAGTCACGTATCAAAATCTTAATGTGTCTGAGACCTGTGCCCTTTTTTAGCATTATTATCCCCTCACCCTGTGCCTGTTTTTTTTTACTCACTATATTGCTCTTTACTCCTGATTCTGTCAACTTGGCTGGAGGCACAGGTTATGGCACTGACTGATGTGACGCAGCAGACCAGACAAGTGACTGCACATCAGCTCACAGAAGCTTGCTTATCTCGCAGCCAGCAGTAAGAGAATAGTGAGCTACTTCTGCAGTCTTGGGCAGCAGCACCCACGCTGCCTGAAGAAAACAGTTGTACATGGATAACTTATAGCTAAATTATGATGGGACCTTAAGTCCAGAGGAAACATTTTACCCCATGACTGACACATGGTTCCCTGGCTGCCTCCAGGCAGATGAAGCTGGGCATACACAGCAAGCTGCCTGACGGTGTCTGCATGTTACCTTCTTAATGTACTGAATTATCTGATAGTAGGAGTGGGTCCAGCTACAGCCCTGTAGTCTGACCTGACCCATGGTCTCCCATGTCTCTCTCTATCCCAGGGGTGATGCAGCATCTCTGGTTAAAATGCGAATTTAGAAGGCACACACATATTCTGGTGTCTTTGGATAAGAGGGAGGTATTGGGACAGAGGAGGGGAGGCTCTGCTGGCAGGAGGTGTTTCTTCAGGACAGTGTACAGTCCCATACCATGTAATACTCTTCTTTAACCTTCTATTTATTTATTTTTAAAGTATCTGTGTAGCAGAGTTGTGCCCAACTGTCTAGTAACGCTGTGATCATTGTACACACTAATTAAGATACCCAATTTTTGATGTTCACGATACCAAGTTCTGAAATAAACGGCTTCCGGGCCCTGACTATTTCCACAAACTGTCTGACTCCAGAGCCTTTTTTTTTTTTTTTTTTCCCCCCCTTCCTCTTCCTTTTTTTGTTACTTTTTCACTGTTACCAGATTCACTGTTATCACAAATGGCTTAGAGCAATGCAGTAGTCTGAGGGCAAAGACACAGCTGCACTGCTCCATTCCAGGGCTGCAATGTGGCTGCTTTCCTTCCTTATGATCCTCTTGATCTCCTCAGCTTTTTTCATCTGCTTCTGAAAGAACTTTCAGTTTAGCTGGCCATTCTCAGGCATGAAGTGCATTCCCATGACAGCACCTCTGCTTTTTAGCAGCATCTAGTCCTCTTGACATGACAGTGGCAAACACTAAAGAGAAGAGCGCATGGAAAAGGAGTAGGATTTTGCACATGTTGCATGAATTTACTTTGTTCAGAGCAGATCAATACTTAAGCCATTCTTTGGTCAGCATTTAATCCTAAGGCATTAATATGCTATGCTTAAAATTCTTCAGCTCTTCTTTACTAACCAGAAAAATTCCTTTTCTGGATGGTGCAAGACAAATGATTCGCTAGCTGCCCAGAGGGTCTGACTGCACCAACTTGGTGAGGCTGAGAAGTGGGGCTGTTGAGCAGCACAGCCCATGGAAGTCCGATGCAAAAAAGTTACAATCCCAGGAAAGAGATCATGGTTATGACTGATAAATGATTGTAATATCTTCCAGCCCATTAAGCAAAAAACTGCCAAAACCCAATAAGCCAGATAAACTGTTTCCCAGTGCAGCAAGGAGCTGTGTAAAGTTGGATCCTTTAGCCCAAAGATACAAAAGGTGCTAAGTTAGGAAAAAAGAGCTGTGTTGTTCACAGGCGATGCTCTGATTTGGCCCTTCACAGTCATGGCACAATGAGTGGTAGGTATCACTCTTTCTGATATTATTCATATCATAGTCCTGAGCTGCACTTTTAATTTCCTTTCCCATTCATTTTCTCTTACAAAGCTGAGATGGACACGTACATCTGCTATTTACATCTGTATGTGTGGTGGGGCAAATGTCTATATGTATGTGCACTAAAGGACTCTGCACGTTTGCGAAGCATGACACCCTTCCCAGGTCCTCTGGAACCTGAAGAGGTTGGGCATTTTCTGCTGCAAGACTGACGAGTTCCTTGCCGCTGTTAAAGGCATGTCCTGCTTGCAAGCACCAGGAAGCTGGTTGGCTCAGATGTTGTTCAGCCTGATTAAGCTGGTCGGGATTGTTGATGTCTGCCTCGTACTAGCAGATAAGTAGTTTTATAAGATATTTTAAATTGTAATCTTAACTCTAGACTGCTTCTTCTGGACATGCTAGCACTGCATAATATTGCTGCATCATCTCTTTAATCTCCAAGAGAGAATGGCACATGTGTAAATCACCTCACAGCGCAAGACTGAGATACATATATTCCTTCACGCTCTGATTTACTACTGGCTTTCCTCTGACAGAAGAAAAGCCATGTTGCTGCTCTCATCTGTCTCAGTGTTTTCATCACAAGTGAGATTAAACCTCCAAATGTTGCAGTTTGACTATATGCTGCAACGTCCGATATCTCCATTTAAAAATACGTACCGTTCACACTTTGTTAGTACTTCATCATGACGTACTTGACAGGAGTATTACCTGTTTCTAACTAAACAAAAATCTTACAGGAGATCCTTGAGAGATCTTGTTCATATTCTAGACTATCTTTCATGTATTTTATTCAATTGTTAAAAATAATACAAAATTACTATACTTTCACCATTGCAACATTCTTAGAATGCTCATTTTGATGGTATGAAGACACAACTGAGACTCCAAAGCTGACTCCTCATTTCTGATGCAATGTAGTCAACTAAACTGTACACATAGACTAAGATCAGTACGTGATTGCAGGGAGGAATAGAAAGAAGGTAAAAATAGGAGTAAATTTTTGACAGATTGTTCAGCTTAAGTTGATTTTTAAATTTTAAACCACTGCAACGGTGGGTGATGAAATGGGTGTATCAGAAATTAATTGCATCGTTTATTTGCATATAGTAATTGAGTGTGAAATACTGTGGCAGTGCTAGCGCAAAAACTGTTTAAAATACCAAGTCCTCTCATACAGTTATTTTACCAGTGGAAGAGAAGTCATTTTATGTCTGTAGTACTTAAAAATCAAGCTAACTGGTACAAAACATACCCTTAGTATGTTTTGTCTGTTATCTCTCATCTTGTGTTCTCCAGTTGGACACGCTGTTCTACAGCTCCCCTCTTTCACTTGGAAAGAACCCATTGGAAACAGCTCACAGACCTAGAAATAAAATTGCCATTATTGCCAATTTAAATTTTTTCTAGGCACTATAATAGAAATTGTTTTTTACGCAGTAGAAGCAAGACACTTCCTGGAGCGTATGCTACAGGAGCACAGTTCCCTCTGAATGGCTATGCTAGTACATATTTGTGGCTAATTATGATAGGCAGAGAAAGGAAAATGTCATGGTTTAGGGCTCAATTTAGGATTGGAAAACCCAGGTTTGTGTCTCTGTTCTATCACAGGATTTTTATGTGACTCTCAACAAGTCACTTAGCTTCTTTTGGCTTCTCTTTCCCGTCTGTAAAGTGAGGGTAGTGAGTCTTCCTTACCTCACAGAAGTATAATAAAGGCAAATGTATAAAAGAGGTTTGAATGTTAGTTTTAAAACAGAGCTCTTGTGCCTAAATCTTTATCTAGGTACCCATAAAAATACTTTTCTCTATACTGGCATCAGAGGTAAGATGTTGATTCTGGTTTCTAAAGACAAAAAGACTAGTAGATAGCTACTTGTCTCCCACAGTCATGAAATTTCTAAGCATGTTGTTTGCATGTGCACATAACAAAACATAAGATACACCCTATTGTTGGTCCGATGTGTATCTGGACTTTGTTAAAGCATTCTGGTGGTCTCTGGGTAATTTTCTCATCCAGGGAGAGAACCAAGGTACAATGCCTATTTGCACCTGAGTTCCTAAACTGTTCCATGTTTTTTCCACCCTGTGTGTGGGACAAGTTGGTGCACAAGAATTTAAGTAAGGTTGAGCAGTTCTTCCTTCCCCAGTTTCAAAGGTGTAGGAACATTCCCGTAAACTCCTAAGCATTCTGCATCTTGTGCTCCTGCACTGAAAAATTAGTACAAACCTGATAACAAAGCAAGCGTTCATGCGAGAAGTACAACTGAGAGAGGGAGTTACTGGAATGTACTCATTGCTAAATGTCTGTCATACGTGTCATTTACAGGTACCTTTCTGGGGATTCGATTACTCTCTTCCCCAGCAGCACTGGGACTGGCTTCCCGTCCTCTGCTACGTCTCTCTTTGTCCCAACACCACCCAGTATTCTCCAGCTGACAAACCAGCAGCTCTTCAGATCCCCACGCAGAACTTCTTCTTCCTCTCTTCCTGGTCGTCTCAACAGGGCACTCTCACTGGGTACCATCCCCTCCTTGGCCAGAGCAGGTAAGCGTGCATGAGACTTTCTGGCCCGATGGAAATGACAATGGAGTGGTACAATGTTTCAGAAGGAAATAAAGGGCTGTGAGGTATCCACATATTATAGTCCTGTTTAGGGATTGCTGCTCCTTTGGCACAGAGGAGTACTCAGCATCGGTAATTCATTTTTTGGCATTAAGAAATTAGGCAGCATACCATTGTCATCTTGGTGAAACAAAAAGTCTCACTGAGTGCTTGCCTGCTGTGGGTTTGCTGAAATCCAGAGGCTTCTCCTGGCATTTGCGACAGTATGCAGCAAGCTGTAAGGCTGTGTGTGGGAGAGAGACAGAAGGAGTAGTTAGACATGGGAATGGAGAAGAGCAGCTTTTGAGCAGATTGGGAGCATTAGGATAACTGTTCTGGCAAGAGCAATCGCTCCCTTTCTTCTAGCTGCTTTGTGTAGTTTGTTTTTCTTGTTACAGCTGAAGGGAGCAGAGCTGAAGGCAGACTCTTCCCTAAGTCTGGATTTGATGTGCATTAGCACAACTATTGAAGCTGCTTTAGAGACCCCATTTCCTCTTGTTTTTAAGGGCTCTGTGCGATCTAGGGAAGGTTTATAGGCCTAAGGAAAGACTCTCTCCCAGTAACTCAATAAGCCCTCAGTTTTGCTGTGCTTGAAACTAACAGATGGGAAATAGCGTTCAAATCCTATTCTCCATCCAAGGAAAGCTAAGCTTTCCCGTGTTGCTAACTGATTACCAGAAGGTCAGAGGCCAAAATGTGGCAGTTTCTGGGGTAACACTGCAGCAGAGAGAGCAGTCTTGCGGGGATATTTTAGTTCAATCAACATTTCCCTAGCTCACGTTGCCAGCAGTTTTGCCAGATCCACTGAGAGCAAGAGAAAGACCAGCCATGCAAACCTTTCAGCAGCGTGGCAGCTTCTGGCACAGCCTTCACCTTTCTAGTTACCTAACTGCCGCTGAAGGGCAGGCGCAAATGCACCGGGTGGCTCGGATTCCCCCCGTGTGCTAAACCACCCTTGTGAGCTCTGTGCTTTCTTTTGCTAAGGTGCAAAGGATGGAGAGAGCATGCTGTTGGGGCTGAATGTTTTTCGCAAACAGCAAGGTTTTCAACTTCCAAAGCTGTTTGCCTATAATTATGTAAGTCAAGTCCCTAAGAAAAATAATTGATTTAAGCTCTGAGGTTTCATTTGTAGCACTTCTTTTTCCTGACTTAAGTACTTTTCATTGTGGTTTGGTTTTGGTTGTTTTGTTTTTTCTGCTGCCTCATTATTATGGCTACCGTGCCTGACAGCTGGATGGGAATTCATCTCACCCTATGATCTACCCTTAAGGCTCTTTTCATGAGAAAAGGATACAACCGTATCTTCACCTTCTTCCTTTTAAAGTAGAGGCAAGCCAGGCTGTGATACAGTCACAGGGTTGTTCTTGGAGCTTGCTGGACAGATCTGTCCTGCTGCAGCTGGGAAAAGTGGATTATTCTGATGCTGGCACATAGCCTACCCAGGAAAACAGGGATATTTTTCCTGCCTACATTTACCACCCATCCCCTTCTGAGATTGATGGCGAGATGATGCAGTTACGTTTCTGAAGGATAGACCTCCAGTAGCTGAGCCAGCTGGGTTCAAACTGTTTCATTTTTACTTTTTAGATTCTGGCTACTTGTTCAGCGGAAGTCGACCAGCCTCGCAGTCGTCTGGTGCATCAGGTGCATCAGGTGCATCAGGTAATGCACTAACTAGGCCTTCTAGAGCAACTGTCTTTGCACGATTTGCAGTGAGTGGGTTGAAACACAAGATCCAAGTTTAGTTCTTTCCTTCCTGCTCACATCCCAGTGAAAATGTTAGTTTCGCTGTTAGAAATGCTGCAGAGAGAGTTCCAGCTGAGAGTGGGATTGCATTAAAATAAGGTGCTAGATGTGTTTTATGTCCTTCTCCCTGGGAGAGCTCACCATGAAATCAGTGAGACAAAGCACTTCTCCCTTCCCTGCTCTACAGCCGAGTTGAGATTGCTTTGATAGGAGACTTTAAACTGTTCCTAGGGCAGCTCCTTTGTTTCACTTTCCTTCCCCAGCCCAAGGAACTGCCAATTTGACCACCCTGTCTGCTCAGCCCTTTTGCTCCTGTGTCCTCCAGTCACCTGTCTGTTGCCCTCCTGACCCCAAATGGATCCTTTGGCTGTTTGTGCTGCTTAAGTGTTTGCTGCTGGAAATGCAGTCACAGCCTGGGCTAATGCCATTGTGCAAACCTCTTCCATCCTGATATGCTTTCCCAACAGTCTTTAAAGGACATGTCAGAACGGTTTATTTACCTGCAAAACAGCATGTGTAATGCAGGCTCTCCGGAGTGGACACAGCTGAGCACAGAGAAAGCTCACCAGGCTCCTGATAAACCCTGGTCCAAGTTATTCTTGAGTGCACCAAAGTGCATGTGGAATTTCTCCATGTTTTACAGTGTGGAAACTGGAATGAATAAAGAATTTCAGTACAAGATACGTTGGACATTTGCAACTCCCGTTTCCTTTTCTTGTAGAATTGTTAAAGAAAACTGTGCCTATTGTATTGGGATTATAATCTCATTATTTTCTCTTCGGGGATGTTTCCATTTCAGAGCACTTCTCCCTGCTGTCCGGCAGCTGTGCTCCCTCCCGCATCCCCTCTCCAGCACCGTCGGTGGCTGGCTCCGTGACTTCCAGCTCAGGTTCCTTGCGGTACCGCCGGCCACTCATCAGCCCTGCCCGCCTGAACCTGAAAGGACAGAAGCTGCTGCTTTTCCCATCTCAGAATGAGGCTCTGCTCACCCCAACTAGCTCAGAGGAACACACCCACTCAGACAGCAACATCTTTGCCACCGAGTTGTCCTCCTTTCCAAAGAAGAACCTCAGCGAGCGGGGAATGCATGGTATGCTGGCAGCCTGCTGCACTCCTGGAAATGCATTTGTAGGAAGGAGTTGGCTTGCAAGCAAAGCCATGCATCATCTAGGCCACACAATAGGTGGGAAACCTTCAGGAAAAACTCAGGTGGTGATGACTGTTAGGCTACCAAAGCTCCTTAAGAATCCACTGGCCTGGAAAGCCTCTTGTCTGCCAAAATAGATGTCCTCTCCTTTTCTCACTTAGTGGTGCCCCAGGGATACCACTGCCACTGCCTTCACCCTTGTTTGGATAACTCCTTTAACCACAGATGTGGTGATGCTGATACGGACAGTGCATGAGACAAACATGCAGGCAACTTCTGCTGCACAGCAGTGAAATTTGCCTTTTGTTTCCAGCTCCTGTCCTCAATCCTTTCATGGTTTTACCAGGCAACTCATGTCTAGCTTTAGTCTGGTAACTTCTGCTGCTTTTGGCTTCCACTGGTGCCTTCTGAATTTTTGCATCTTTTTTCTCCTTGCAGATATGAGATCTACTATGGAAAGAGGGAGTATTTGCAGTGATAATTCCATCAAAAAAGAGGATCGCTCATCACGCTCATCTACCTGTGTGGTAGATACAACTACCAAAGGGGAAGATTTGGCAGGCTGGAGAGGTAGGTGCAAGCCATGTGAGTGCTTCATGTACGTGTGAGCATTTCTGTGAGGGTAACTGAGATCTTTCCTGTGCTGTAGTAGTGATCTGATCTTGAGATCAAATAAATAAGTAGTAGCAAATGGATCTTCTGCCTGCTATTCTAAGACCCTAATAAGGCTATTCCTGTTCTTCGGACTGTCTGAAGAACACTGACAGAGTGCTAAACTGAGACAGAAGGAAAGGGGTGGGAATGCAGGTGTCGAGAAAAGCGATGAGATGAAGATAGAACCAAAGAGAGCAGTGGACTCTTTCCTGACAGGAAAAGTGCTTCAGCAATTTCTGCTTATGGTGAAAATGCTGGACAAAGAGAGAAGGAGCACAACATATCCAACCGTAGTGATTCTGTGATATGTTCACTGTTACTTACCTCATCAATTCTTTAATATCTCTTTCTACTATTCTTTTTTTTTCTTTGTGTTGTCCTCTTCTCCTAAGGTCGTTTTGGTAACTCCACTCTCCGAGGTCTGCTAGCCGTGAGTCTGACTCTCAATGCTATCTTCACATCGGCCTATGTCTACCAGAGCCTGCATTGATTTGTGCCAACCTTTCTTTGTGGTTCCATCTGCTTCTGAGGAGTCAAGAAGAATTCAACCGCGGTTTCATGTCTAATGGTCGTGTCACTGGTGCATGCTGTTTTTTAAAAAACTACTGTATGCTCAACTGTCACGACAAGGAACCCAGGTAGCTACTGCCATCACTTCCAGGTGGAACATATCCCAGGATTATCCCTTGAAGTGGCAGGCAGAATTCCCAGAAAGCTCCAGTTCAAAGCAACAGGCCGGTCAAGTGGCCCATGCACTTTCTTTCAAAGGAACTGACCTGAGACACAAACCTGAAAATGTGTAAGCTGCGTTTTTAGGAACCTGTCCCCAGCTCTTCTTTCTGACATATTAACCTCGTGCTGATGGTGCTGGTAAAATGAGGAGAATTGGAACAAGGAGAAGAGGGATGGCTTTGTAGCTGGTGCTGGGCTTTGGCTACTGTAACAGCATTCCCAGCTTCTTTGCCCAGTGGTTCCCCTTCTCTCTTCCCTTTGGCAGTCTCCTCTAAATTATCAGTGAATTTTCTTTAGTTGCCTTAAGCTTGCCTAAGCACATGTGTGACCTTGGCTGCTCTGTCATATTCTTGCATCTTACATGTCCATGTGCTTCCACCTGGGCTGTGCCCTGAGGCCGCTTTCACCAGTTGCCATTCTGGTCATGCTGGTTCTCAGAAACTGCTGTCTGTACATACCTCCAACCAGCACTGTTGCTGAAGGTATGCACAACCAGCAGACAAACATCCTTTTGTGGTTTGCATTAGAAAGAGGAAGCCTTCGCTTTGCTTTAGCCAGGAGGCATTAATTCTGTTACAATTAATTCTGTAATAAGAAAGGATTCCCATGTGATTTGCACCATAGTCAAAGGGCTTCAGCGCACAACTCTGCTGGTGTTTTCACTGAAGCAGCAAGTGGCATAACTTGTTCTTGCTGTAAATCGCACAAATCTATTCTATCAGAAGATACGTGAGGAGCTGTCTGATTGTATACATTTATCCAGAAGCCTGACGCTTCAATCTGATACTAGGATTTGCTAAGTAACCATTTAAGATACTTCTTACTTAGTTAAATGCCAAGGTGCTCTCAGTGAGAAATGCCAAACCTGCTTCTGGACAATTCAGCCTTCTGGATAGATTCTTCTTTTCTAGCCCAAAGGAAGTAGCTCTAGACTTTCAAAAGCAGTTTGTAATTTGGGCACTTCTGCTTTTGGGTGAGTCTTCAGCATTGCTTAGAATTCAGGGGCCATTTAGAGTATTGTGCTGAATACTCAAAATCATTTAGTACATCTTAGGGAAAAAAAAATCTTGATCTTTATGTTTTGATTCTTAAATCCCAAGTGCAGAGAGAAAATTTACCAATGTGTCAAGGATACCTGGTGAAAAGAGAGCCAACTGACATTAGCTATGTATTTCCTGAAGCAGGACTGACTCTATTAATAGAGTTTTTCTATTGTCTCTTCCTTTGGGCTCCTTTACCTCAAACCTCTTTTGTCTTTCCTCTCCCTCACCCCATTGTCCTGTGTTTGCATCCTGAATTACAGTGTTACGCTTACTGTGTCTTTTCCTCCCTTTCAGTTCTGCTGTTCCCTCTATTGTATTCCTGCATGTGCACAGAAACAAAGTGTATCTCTGCTGATAATTCTCTGCTCTGAACCTGGAATTCACACCTCGGAGTGATGATCACCCTTCCTTTCACTTCTTTTTTTTTTTTTTTTCTTGCATGTTTTAATTGAGTTTCTACCACAGCCTCACTTAATACATCACGTGAGCGATAGCCAGACTCTAATCAGCATGCTATATGAGAGATTAAATGGGGCTTTACTGCTGGTGATTCAAGCACTGAAAAATTAAGTCTCTCTTTGTCTCTTCCATTTCTTCCTGCGTTGTTTCAGCAGCCCAATTCCACCTGCTCCTCCCCATCCTCCCTTGTTAGTGAGGCCTGCTCACTCTGCATCTTACAGGCAGAGGACAGACCTCTGCACACACATGCTGACCTGAGAGGCTGTGGAGATGTCCTTCCTGACTCCGCATCTTTATCTCAGCCTCTCGAGAGCGTTGGTCAAGGGCTGCACAGCCAGCATCTCCTATACAAAGGCCTGGATCCAGGATAGAGACCCGCAGCAGAAAGATGTGCTGCAGGTTGAGGATTAATTCTTTTGTAACTTGCATGCATTGTTGCGTGTAGCCAAACTGGACCCATAACCTTGCTGTTAAGAGATTTTTGTCCCTTTTATAGACTTCTGCGGGCCCACTTAAGCATGTGTATAGGCAAGATGCTAGCAGACCAACTTACAAGCTTCTATTTAGACCTCTGCTGTTTGAGTTTGATGACGTCCTGGTGCAGTGTGTGACATCCCGTTCGTGGATCTTTGTCCTGACTTCCAGTGTCCCCAGGGGCCTCCTATGCAGAGACAAGCCTGCCAGAGAATACTGTGGGTTTCCTTGTCTTTATTATGCCAACAGATGTGCACTGTGACTTCATGTATGCAAACTTTCCACTTTCACCTCCCAGTCTGCGCTGAGTTTTACCATCGCGCTCGCCTGGAGTCCAAGTTGGTCTCTGTCTCTACCAGATGGCAATACAAATTTTCTCCTCCTTTCCAGCAACCAAGGAGCTGCAGCCTCTCAACACACCTCTTCTTGCCCGTATTCCAGAACAGGAACACTTTAACCTGTCGCTGCACTTCTAAATCTGCTCGTTGAAACTGTTCTTGAAAGGGTATTCGGTGACCTTGTCCAAAGCAATATAAAGACTTTGGATTTTATTGCTGAAGAGGGAAGACAACCAACTTTTTCATTCTGGTGCTAGAACACTCTCCAGTGGTGCTTTCACAGTGGTGAAGCCTTCGCTTGAATAGTACACACAAGTATACGTGTGTGCGTGTGCATGCATATGTATAAAAACATTTGGAGGGTTTCTTCATTTCAAAAGATCTGAGCCCATGTTTGTTTTTATATTGTTGGCCTTAATCTAGCTCTCAGATACTGTGTTTATCTTGCTGCTGTTTTCTATATGAAGCTGGTTTGGAGGAAACAAAAGATGATCTGGTCCCCCTGTAAAAATCTTTGTGACTGATGATGTTGATCTTCATACAGTGTTGTTCAGGGGTGAGATTTTATTTTTTCTAATATTTTTCCTACTGTAAAAACTGTTGGAGTGTATGGAATGGAAAAGATCTTTACAAAATGGTCTGATAAAGATTTGAGCATTACTTAATAATACCAACAATTAATGATCAGGTGGGCTACAAATAAGCTCAATTTCCAGACCTTTTCCATTACCTGCCTTTCCTTTAAAATGCCCAGGTACTTTTTCTTTGGGTAGGGGCTTGTTAGGCATGTTCTGAGACCTTGCAGAGACTTTCGGTGATTTTGCTCTTCTGAATTAGGTAGAATATGGATTCTAGAGTCTGGTTCCAGTTCCGCAGTCTGAGCAGTTTGGCAGATGTGACAAGAATTATGCACGTATCTATTTGATGGGATAGAAAGAATTGGTAGAACGAGGTGCTGATTTCTGAAGGTCATCCTATCTTTTTACATAAAATCTTAGACATGAAATTGGTCACTGTGGCAATGTGAGAAAAAACTCATTGCTGGCATACGTAGGCCAGATTGACTGAATTTTAGGCTGTCGGCTCAAGCAACAAATTTGGCCTGTGAATGTTTTATTCCCACTCCCTCTTCCTGGGTGATGGGAACATCTCTAAAACACTGCTGAACTGACTGGGTTCTTTAAAACAGGGCAGCTGGAATCAAGGGCTTATATTGCCTGTGGATGCTGCTATATTTTTTTCTTCCAAGCGCCATTCCTGGAAATAACTATGGTCTTAAACTCTCTCACAGGCATTTGTTAGAAGGCTAGAAAGGGCCAATTTGGCCAATACTGTTTTTTCTTTTTTAAATATATGTTGCATCCAGAAATTATCATCACTGTGTCCTGTGGTGGGTGGGAGTAAGGGACAGAGTACTTTTGGATGGAGTGAGTATCTAGAGAGGGTGAGGAGGACAATTTTGAGTCCTGAACCTTATTTCCTGTGAAAGGAATACTGTATGTCATGTGTGTGTACTTGTTTGGGGAGCTCTAACACTGTACAGTTTAGCTAAATGCGCTCCAAGGGAGGAGGAGCTGTTCCTCAAAGGTTTTTAGTTCATGCTTTGTGTTTAAAGAGGAATATTTTTCTTTAAAAAATAAAAATGGATGAGTTTTCACCTTAGTGTGATTCTGTTTCTTGGGGAGCTGAATATTTTGGGGGGGAAAGGGAGACAGTATTTGTGCTTGTATGTGCATGTCTGGTCAAATTAACTTTGATCTCTTCACTCTTTAAAAGATAGCAAGAACTAAGAGAAAGCACAAAGCTTTGTGAGCTTCCCCAAGGCAAGGAGAAGCTCATGACCGTGATTTGTAGATGGAAGTGGAAGTACATTGTTATGCTTTGAAGGCTTTCCATCAGTTAAAAGGGAAGTCATCTCCTGCCATTAACTGAAGTTCTGAACTTCTCCCCGGATGCAGCTGCACCCCCATAAGGGACCCTGCCGTCTTGAACTCCTGTGGGATTGGGCCTGTCATTTACCTACCTGTTTCCAGAGATCCCTGACCTCAGCCGATGACTGCAGGGTCGCATGGTAACACCAGCACTATTTAATTTTGTCTGGATTTTCAGTACTTTGGTGGGCAGGGAGGAGGGGTGTAAGGGAGGTAGTGGGTGCAGGTCCTTTGATCCTTACCCAGTTGTCTTCCAAACGTGCATATGTCAGCAAGAAAGCCAAGAGGATTATTTAGATGAATAAGGACTGGGCACATGTAAGGGATGCTCAGTGAAGCCCCAGAATTCGTCCCAAGATACGCACAGTCACAGAGTGTCGGAGTGGTCCAGTTATATGCACACCTTGATGATTTGTGTTCATTTGGCACCTAAGGGATTTGTGAGATCTGTGAGAAGGGGGCTGAGAGTCTTTGCAAGATTTTGCTTTTATGTGTTATAGTCTTTGATTTATGTTTTTATTTTGTAATGTGAATTAAGAGACAGGTGGCATACGCTTTTAGACATTGGCTTTCTAAGCACAGGCTTCGAAGGCTGTAATTTTCCTCTATTTATACTTTCATGACTTGTGTTTTACTTTGTTAAAATCTGCTAATTTGTTTTAAGACTTGGCAGTGTATTCTGTCTTGTCTTTAAATACCTGGAGAAGTTCTGTGTATTGCTATGCAGGAGGGGATGCACTTCTCAGACACTCTTCCTTTCTCCCCCTCTTTTTCAGTGGTAGAGACCTCTTTGGTTCTGCAATCTGTTTTTGTTTTCAATGGGGATGTTCTGTTTACTTTCTTTTCCATTTCACAGGGCTAGCAGAAAAAGAACTAAACTGTGGTCATACAGGTGAGTCCTCTGTGCTCCATCCAAGACCTTCCTTCTCCTGCTGTTGGCAGATTTGTTATAACCAGTAGGGATGTTTAATTCTTAATAATTTAAATATTTCCATCTAGCCCAGTGAAAGTTTTCTGTTCAGAGACCTGTATGGTGTTTTTAAAATATGAGACATGTCAGCATGGTTTGACCCACCACTATCCAGCTACTGAGAACAACAGCCTGATAGTCATCCGTGTTTTCCTTGTTTCTCAACTCTATGCAACTTCTGGAAAAGCGGAACTGATTCCTTCCAGACTAGTGAGTCATGATTTTTGTTTAATTAAGGGTTGTTGGTGTTTTGGTGGGTTTTTTAATTACTTACAGGTGATCAAAGAAACACTTTTCCAAGGAGGATGCGTGTTTTAATGAAGTTACTGGCAAAGGTAGGTATCCGTCATCCCACTGGTAATTCTTGACCTGCGGATGTATTTTGAAGCTCTTGGTGAGTCGGAGTGCTTGCACGAATGCGGCCCTGGTGCAATTGAGGCTGTGCGCCCTCGCTACCTGCAAGGATCGGCTAAGCGCCCGGGATGCCGGGGTACCGGGGCACCGGCCGGGACAGCGACGGTGGCATGTGCTGCACCAAGTGCCGGGTGCGTTTGCATCGGTAAGTAGTGGCTGAGCACTTGATTTCACTGAAACGGTGAAGAATCCCTGTATTTGACTGCTCTTACTGCAGGTAAAGTACAGTTCAGCGCTGAGCGTACCCGGGGATGCCCCCGCCGCGGCCCTTCTGCTCTGAGCTCCCTCCCTGCCGTGCCAGGCGCCGGGGGACCGCTCCCCTCCCGCCGTTCCCCCCCGCAGCCGTGGGGCCGGGCGTCCCGGCGCCGCCTTTGCCCCGCTCCTCGGTGTTTGGGTCTGCGAAGCCCAAGCGACGTCCTGACCCGCCCGCGACCCCAAACAGCCCGGGCCGGGGCCGGGGCCGGGGCGGGGGGGCGAGGCGGGGAGAGAGAGGGTTTAGAGGGGCAGCGGCGGGGCCGGGGAGCGCGGGGCCATGGGGGAAGCGGACCCCGGCGAGCGGCGGGCGGCGGCGGTGGGCCCGGGGGCGGGCGAGGCGCTGCAGAAGCCGCCCTACTCCTACGTGGCGCTGATCGCCATGGCCATCCGGGCCAGCCCCGAGCAGCGGCTGCCCCTCAGCGGCATCTACGCCTACATCGCGGGGCGCTTCCCCTACTACCGCGGCGGCCCCAAGGGCTGGCAGAACAGCGTCCGCCACAACCTCAGCCTCAACCCCTGCTTCCGCCGCCTGCCCCGCCGCGCCGGCCCCGCCGCCCCCCGCCGCGGCGGCGACTGGGCGCTGGACCCCGCCTTCCAGGACATGTTCCCGGGGGGCGACTACCGCCGCCGCCGCCGCCCGCGCCGCCGCGCCCCCCCGCCGCCGCCCCCCGCGCCGCCGCCCGCCGCCGCGCCCTGGCCGCTGCCGCTGCCTCCGCCGCCGCTGCCCGGCGGCCCCGCCGGCTGCCCGCACGGTCCCTGCGCGGCGCTGGCGCTGCCGCTGCCCCGCGGGTGCCGCTGCCCCGAGCTGCCCGCCTGGGGCCCGCCCGGCTGCCTGGGGCCGCCGCAGGGGCTGCCCGCCTGGCCGCTGCCCGGCGGCGCCGGGGCGAGGGCGGCTCTGCGCCCCGCCGACCCGGGCCTGGGGGTGACCTGCGACTGGGGGGCGAAGCTGCCCTCCTCCCTTAAATAAGGACCCCGGCGTGGGACGGGCGCTCCTCTGCTTTGGCGGAGCTTGAGCCGGCTCGCTCTTGCGGGTTTCGGGGTGCTTCTGCACCCCGACCGGCTTTCTGAGAAAGCGACTTAAAAGCGCTGGGCTGTCGGAGATGCCTGAAGGAAGATCGGCCCGAGAAGTTCTGTTGCAGGGGCCAAGATGTGCCGCCTCGTCTCTCCTCTGCGCTGCGAGGGGTGTGGATTGTGCTTCTGTACTGCTCCATCCCTTTGGATGGAGGGATGGCGGTTATGATTTTGTTGTTTGAACTTATGATTTTGTTGTTTGAACTTACGATTCTGTTGCTTGAACCTTATGATTTAGCTGTGTGAACCTTCAGGCAAGCCTGAAAGGGAGCTGCAGAATTGAGCGCACTGATGGGTATCTTCTGTCTTCTCGAATCTGAAAGTACATGAAGAGTGCTGTAGATGCTCGTCCTTGCAAAAGTGAAACCTGGTTCATGCAGGGAAATTATTTTTTCAAGTGTCCTTAAACTCATTTTGGAGCTTTTCTTTCAAGGTTTACGAAAAAGCAATACATGTATTTTTTGATTTGGGGGGGAAAAAACCCGCAACAAAGCACAGAGATCTTTGGAGTAATCCTGGGAATCTTGTGGGTTTGTGTTTAAAGTGAATCTGTACAGGATTTTTCATACACTAAAGGGTTATTTTATATTGTTGCTCGTTATATGTGTTTACATACGTTCCTTGTTAATGTTTCTTATAAATGATGCTATAATTACTGTGTAAGGGTCTGTTCCCCTTTTGATTTCACAGGGAGTAGTTTCTATGCTTATCCCTCAGAATAAGGGTTCAGAGACAATACGCTTCTTACAAGAACTGTGTTTTAAGTTTAAGGGAGGGAAGAGTTCAAATACTGTTATGTGAACAGCATCACTTGTTGCGTGTTCTATTTTATGGCCTGTTTAATAAATAGTACTTCCTAAGAGTTGTGGCTTCAGAAAGTACTTAAACTATTTTGACGCTTTCTTGATGATCCTTGAAAGATGGTGCAACTTAAATCCAGTTTTATAGTTGTTGTTTTATACTTTCTTATACTTACAAAGTGATTCTGGATGGCATCTTTAAATTCTAGCTATATGATATAAACAATGCTGGAAGTACTGTTAGACTTAGCTGGGGCAGCAGCTTTACACTTGTTCGTGCAGAATGCCAACGTATTAAAGATACTGCAGTTTTATGATTTTTCAGGTTGCTTTTTGTTTTCTTTTGGTCTCATTTTTCATGTAGCTCCTGGTAATCCTGAACACTAAACCGCTTGCTTTACTTTGGAAAACTGTATTTGAACTTGGGCTATAAAATCAGTTCAGTGCCCAAAGTGGAATGCAAGTACGTAAGAATTGTTGCATTTTGAAGGTGGTGGTAAGTCTATGTAATTGAAGCAAATTCTTCTAGGGTTTTTGTTTTAAATAATACATGGTTCTGTTCTGTTTTGGCGAAGTTTTTAAGTCCCTGCTGCGGTTTAGAGCATACGTGAACAATACACGTATGTGAAACTACAGCTGCTGAATTTTGGGTATTAACTTTGACCTCTGCACTCCCATTAATTCCACTGTGTGCAAAATTATGAAAACAGGAAGAGTTTCTGAAAGTCTGACTTTCTCGGTGTGTGCTTCTCACAGGTTGTTTTATCAGCTAAGCACCATACACAGGTTATTGAATCTGATGATGTTTCAGCTGATAATTGTCTTTTTCATAAAACAGACCTTACTCTTTGGAGCTTGAAAGAGTAATAGCTGTTTTCTTCTAAAGGACTCCCGTTTTATTCTAAAATAATGAATGGAGGTGTGCATACGAAGAACAAATCAGTTTTCTTGGATAATCGTTTTGTTTCAAATAGAATTGCCTTCAGGGCACGGTATAGCTGGTGCTAGTACAAATAGACCCAGTGTTTCTTCTTTTGGTATTTCTTCTTCCTGTTCCATTGTAGGTAATGTGTAAGGAGTGAAAATGTCCACAGTCACCCGTGAAATTTATTGTGCACTCATTCATTAACTAATTGTTTGCCCAGGTATTAAATAATTGTTCGCTCGTGCATGAACTAGCTTTGCTCTCATGTGTGAACCTGTTGTGGGCTTATGCCTGAACTTCTAGGTCGTGCCTGGACTCAATATGCCTTCAGGCATAAAAGTCATTGCTTGTGTGTAAACTAATTGTGCCGTCCTGCTTCCAGAGTATGGTGTAGCCAGTGTTAGTAAGGTGGACCTGGACCCTGGTAGTATCTTCTTGCTACTCTGTTGTGTAGATAGCTTGTGAAGAGTGAAAGTGTCTGCTTTTTTGTGTGCTGTGTGCTTTCATACATGGATCTCCAGAGCCAGAAGTAGGAGGAAACAAAGTCTTGGAGGAGACTTACTCAGGGTTTTCTCTATGGCCTTAGCTGTAGCGCCGCTGGGACAGGCACCCTCGCTCCATCACGCCCCATCCCCACGAAGAACGGGATTTTCTGATTTTCATAGAATCACTAAGGTTGGAAGAGACCTGTAAGACCATCAAGTCCAACCACCAACCCAACCCCACCATGCCCACTAAACCACGTCCCGCAGTGCCACATCCACACGTTCCTTGAACACCTCCAGTGATGGTGACTCCACCACCTCCCTGGGCAGCCTCTTCCAGTGCTTCACCGCTCTCTCAGGAAAGACATTTTTCCTAATATCCAGCCTGAACCTCCCCTGGCGCAACTTGAGGCCATTTCCTCTCGTTCTGTCACTTGTCACTTGGGAGAAGAGACCAACACCCCCCTCCCCACAACCCCCTTTCAGGCAGTTGTAGAGAGCGATGAGGTCTCCCCTCAGCCCCCTCTTCTCCAGACTGAACACCCGCAGCTCCCTCAGCCGCTCCTCATCAGACTTGTGCTCCAGACCCCTCACCAGCTCCGTCGCCCTTCTCTGGACACGCTCCAGCACCTCAATGTCCTTCTTGTCGTGAGGGGCCCAAACCTGAACACAGGATTCGAGGTGCGGTTTCTCTTTCCCAGGTAAAGCTCCAGTGCATGGCTCTCCTTAGAAGCCCTGAGTGGCGGCCCTGTCGCAGGCAAAACAGTCTTGACTCAGGGAGTTTTTACATAATTGAATTTATTGCCAGTTAGTATAACTTCTGGTCTCTGATTTAGGTCATGGGGGGGAAAAAACCCCACGAACAACCATGCACTTAGGGAAATGCCTTTCCCCCCCTTCCCCAGGCTCAGTCTAAGCCAAACACCTCTACAGCTCCGTCCGAGTCTCAGCTTCCCTTGGTTTTGCCAGAAGTTGGGCTCAATCCATCCCACTTCCTCTGGGGAGGTGACAAGTGGCGCAGGAGGCTGGTTTCTGTCACCTGTGAGCTGCAGGCTCTCAGCGGGGTGTCCCGGCCCCAGTCTGGGTCATCTTAATTGCGCTAATTGTGCCCTCCTGTGTGAAGGCCGTACAGGCTGCAGCTTGTGCCCAGGGCAGGCCGCAGGGCCGGGGCCCAAGAGGGGGCTTTTTGAGGGGGCTTCTGTGGTTTTTTTATGTGGAATACTCTCTCTTGGAGAGGGCCACAGCTGCTGCGGTTTCTGAAGGGCCAGTTAATAATTTTTCTCAGGTAACTTCATGTTACCCAAAGGCCCGGGCTCAGCTGGGGGTGCCGTGCCCCCACCCCGGCCTGCCCAGGCACCTGGGAGTGCAGGCAGCTGCAGCTTGTCTGTGCTAATGAGAGCCAGAAGCTTCTTTACCGGCACTGCCCGTCTCTGTGAGCCATGGTGGGGCTGAGAGGCTCTCCCCACACCGGGGACCCACGCTTGCCTGAGCCCGTGGGTCCCTGCCAGCCCTTGGTTTCCACAAGGTGCGTCCCCCTGTGTGGAAACGGGGGCTGAACCAGGGACTGCTTTTGGAGCGAAGCTGCCTGCGACCCCGGTGGCTGTCCGGCAGAGAAAGGCCTGGGGTAAGTGATGGCAATTTCTTATTTCTGTAGTGTCTTGTTTTGTGACTTGGTACCGCCGCGCTGCGTCGCGTGAGGGGAGCCCTCTGCCTTCCCCGTTGTGGGTGCTGTGTGTACTCCCACCGAATGCACAGAAAAGACTACTTTTAGGTGCATTTAAGTAAAGATCGCTCCTGCCCCTGTTGCTCCCCTTGAAAAGAAGAGATAAGGAGTGTATAAAGTGAATTTTATAGGCCGAAGAAAACGGTTCGGGTGGTTTTCTGGGAGGCTGCGTGCCCGCGGCTCGTGAGGCGCTCGGCAGCGTTGGCTTCGTGTGGGGCAGTTTTTGGTTTTGTGTTCAGCGGCTGAATCTTCTGATGTTTCTCAAATCAAACACACAAGTTCAGGTCACACATATCTGCTGTGCAAATGCTGCATTTTGTGTCAGAACCATGCATTTTGAACAAATTTGCTGCCTTTTTGTAGTCTCATTTCTGTTAACAAAACATGGGCAGAGGAAGATACAGTAATTTCTTACTGTGCCAACACATCTATTAGCTTTAAAGGCACAACATGTAAATGAGTGATTACTTGCTCTTCAAGAAAACGGACCAGAATTTCCCCTGATTTTAAAGGGCACTGGAATTGCTCAGTTGTCATGTAAATCTGTCCAGAAACCTCATACCTGCGTTCCTATGGTGACTCCTGGGTGTTACAGAGGAGGGCTGTAGTCTGAGAGTCCGGTTGTGCGGTGGCTGTTGCAGCAAACCATATCATCCAGGGTATTTGCATCCATCTTACCTGCTTTATATTGGTGTATGTGTGAGACTGAGGGTGTCTTTCTATACGACCCTTGGGGTGACCTGCTGCCAAGTGTTTTGCAATTAATACCACTTTGACTTTGGTGCCAAATGGGGTAATAAAATAAGGACAAAAATCTATTGGCCAAAATACAATGGGTTTTTTAAGCCCTTCTGGGGATAAAAAGCCACGTTGTGCTGCCTGCAGCCTTTTGGTGGAGCTGCATTTGATTGGGACAGTTGCTGGACCTGTGGTGGCTTGCACGTGCTGGATGTAAATAGTGATTTTAAATTCATACCATATTGCAGACAAGGAAAAAAGATCTTGTGGGGGTGTCTGCTCTGTGACGCAGTGCCAGGCGCTTGCTGCTGTACTGTCGCTAGTTGTTAAAACCAGCAGTACCCCCTGCAGCTGTGGCGTGAGGGAGCATGCAGGTTGGTACCGCTCTGGTTAGGCATAAAATAATGGAAAGAGAGAAAGATAGTTTGGGCTGCAAATGGATGAAAACTTATCTATTTTAATAACACAGTTGTTGTTCAGAGGGAGATATTTGTTGCCGATTTCTACTTTGTGTGTGCTGTGGTAGCAGCTACAGGCTTCAGTCCTGGGCCAGGACCCAGCTGAGAGAGGGCAAAAAGATGGTTCGTATTTACAGCCATTTACAGCAACTTACAACTAAGCAAGCTCTTTACTGCACATGTTGTCCAGCTCATGTAATCCCGTCTGTAGCACGAAATAAGACACATCATACTCAAAAGTGGACTTTATTGTTGTTTTTTGTGGCTTTCTTTTGGTGGTTGTTATTTCCTGGTTTGACTTTCAGGTGGCTCTGTGACTCCAGTCTCCGAGGCATCCATTCTCACACAAGAGAGGATAAGCACAGTGGAAATTGTTAGCTATGTCTGGTCCAAGGTTTTCAAAACTAATGAGTGAATTTGAGTCCTGGATACATGATACCCTCAAGATTTTTGAATATTGAGAATTTAAAAGTGTTTCAGTTTGGACTTCTACAGTTGCACTTAAATTTGTGAACAGCCAATTTATTATTAATCCCCTGTCTTTGCTGGTTTAGTAGCCTGGAATTTCTTTTGTATGTCTGAAATCCTTCAAAGACTGTCTTATCCTTCATCTTTGTGTGTCATTCTCTGAGTAAATGAATGATCTTCCCAATTAACTTTGGCTTTTAAAGGGGGGGGGTGTTCTTGGTGTTTGGGGGTGGGTTTTTTCGGTTTGTTGTTGGGTTTTTTTGTTAAGTCTTCAGGATTTCCTGAAGCAGTTCTAGTTTTTAACTTCTTTGGATGTGTTTGATTATAACTGTGGTTTACCAGCAGACGTCTGTGTAATAGTTTTCGCAGCTACAGCATTCGGGCCCCTGGCATTTCTGTCCAAAAAATGTTTACTGTTTAGAAAAGGAAATTGTGGTCAGTACGTAAGCCTCTGTTCTATTCAACAACTGCAGTAGAGACACTAGAAATGACATTTCAAGCTTTGTATAATTACAAATAAGTAGCACGAGCTCTGTTTATATGTTAGGTTTCTGAAGAACAGGAAATAGATATGGATGGGGCTAAATCCTGAAAGATAATACTGTCTGTTAGAAACTGGACTTCCAAGTCCTCAGATAAATCTTCTTTCCTGATCTTTGAGCACCACTTTTGTGGAAAAGATGGATTTCTTAGGATTAAGTGGCAGAGGATCCCAGTGAAGGGATAGTGGCAGTGCTACAGTAAAGAAAAGGCTATCCCTGTCCAATGCCTGGTGTATATGTTTCCTTACTACTTGTGTGAATATATATGGCTACGTATATGTACTAGTTGCTCCTGCAACCTTTATGGAGAAACAAATTATGTTAATTAAACTATTCTTTTCGTCCGGGTAGAGCTACTATAAGCTTCATTGTATCTGTGAGGCTCTGGTGGCACAGGAGCTGTGCTGTGGAATCGTAAGGCAGGCAAAACTGAATTCAGTGGTGTGCTAGTGCCTTTGGGCAATGGATAAAAAGTTGTATGTGATGCATGAAATGCTGAATGTCTTGTTAGGTGGTAGAGACTGTGAAACAGCATACAATATATCGGGCGAAGTGTAAGAAGGTAGTCTCAAGTTTCCAGTTAAATCCTGTTTTAAGATGAACATTGTGAATAAATGGGCACAGGAGTTCTGTGCATCAAGAAATACTAATAATGCTGTCAAATTATACAAGGTAATTACAGATGCAGGAATTTTACATTGGTTCAGCTCTTGATTTTCTTCTCTCTTAAAAAATATGCAGGTGTATCAAGCTTTTGAGGACACACGGAAGAGTGAAGAGCTTTGTCCTCTCTCTCCAGCGGGTTCATGTGTCGTGTTGGTCCTTCATTGCTTTTAGCAGCCTGTTTAAATTGTCGCGAGTGATGTAGTTGCCAGCCCTGTTGTTCCACAGCTCTCCCCTGGGTGAGTGCCACTAGGTGGTGTGTTCTGCCAGCACAGCAACGTGGGGAGCCTGACCGACTGGTGGGGCTGGGGTGGGGCTTTGGTGAAAGACCTCTGCATCTCCATCCCCTCTGGAAAATGAAACGATAAACACACGTTGGAGCAATGTCAAAGGCAGATTCGGAAAGTCTGCAAATGGAGATGGGAAGGTGAGTTCAGCTGCCCTTTTCACCTGCAGTGGTTTCTCCTGCTCACCCCCTCCCAGCAGCATCCCCCATTATGCTGGGCTTGATTAATTCTTCTTAAGGTGATGGGGCCTATGGGCAGGTCCAATCAGACGTAGGTGGAATTTATTGTATTCCTTGTAAGAATAGTAGGGGTGCACATGGCTGAACTATGAATTTGGATTGCAGACCACATTGTAAGGGGTCGTCTTCTTCCCCCTCTCATGCTCCTTATTGCGCCTGCTTTGCCCTTTTTTTGAGCGGGTTTGGATACTGAGCCATAGTCCCAGTAGCAAATAGTTAGGTCTCTTGCATGGGTGTCTGGGTGCAAACGCCACAGAAGAGTTAATCATCTCTTCTAGCTGGCCACCATCTCCAAAGTCTCCTTCAATTGTCAGCAGAGATGGTCTCTTCCAAAGAATGATTCAGAGCATTTAGATGAAGGCCCTGCTCTGACTCAGTGCTTGTAGGAGCATCTCTCTCCATCAGTTATTTAAAAAGACAAAAACCCAGAGAGCCTGGAAGGACTGGCTGGCTAGCTCTGCCAACAAAGGGAGGTGCTGGGAATCCCCCTCAGTCTTGTTCAGGCGCTCACCCCCCCACACACTCCCTGCCTTACTTCTGTGGCTGGAACAGAAAACTGCAGTGTTGGCTGCATTTAAACCGGGGGGATTGTTGATGGTTTGCACGGCTCTTTTAGCCGCTCAGAAGTACTGGGGCCTCTCCAGTGTTTTGCATCCCTCTAACAGCAGAGGGTCTTATTGGTAAGCCTCTTTCTCTTGGGTTTGTGCTGCATTTAGAAAACCTGACGGCTGCTTATTTTTCTTCAAGTTATAGCCTTAGGTCAACATTCTTATAGGTTTTATAAATAAACCACAGCACAGTATCCCTTTGCAAGCAATACAGAGGCTTTGAAAATGACTAAGGAAATACTGCGTTCCCCTTTCCCACCAGTAGATATCAGACTGTTTAATTCTTTTCTGTTGCATTGCCTTGTATCTGTCTTCACTCCTTCCCCTTTTCGTTTTAGCAATTAAATAAATGGGTTTATGTGTTGTTAACAGTAGAAAAGAAGGACAATTTGTCTGTGCGGAGTGCTGAATTAGTACAGATGTAAAAGAATTTTGATTGACAAAATCCAAGCTAGGAGATGCCTGCTGGTATCTTAACACGTTAAGGCCTATAACTGATCCTGAGCTGTCACTCACTATGGGATGTGCTATGTCATTTTGTGGCTTCGTATTGTGAACTGTTAGCTGCTATAGCTCAGGTTGTGCATGCTTATCCTACCTGCATTCACTAAATTTTGAGCACCGATCTCCAGAAGCACTAGCCAAGCTGGGTTTTGCATTTGTCTTTTTCCCTTGCTTTCAACATCACCAGGGTTACTGTGACCTTGCTGCTTTTCCTTTTCTTTTATCCAGTTAGTCGGTTGACATAGACGTGGTTACATGCAGAGATAAAGTTGGAAATACTTTATATGAAATGGAAGCCAGGATGTTTGCTTGTTTGTCGGGGTTTGCTTTGCCTTTCTGTCCCCTACTAGTGTTTTTGCCCCGAACTGTTGTTTCCTCATCTCCACCCTTTTAATCTCTCAGCCTTATGTAGAAGACTGAAAAGATAAGCGTGTGAGCAATGAAGACTCCTACAAAATAGAAACCTTTCTGTCAAAAGTTGTCAACAGAGGGTGAGTTGGGAGAGCTGTGAACGCTGAGAGCTGTAGGCAAGCTGATCCGCTGTCCCTCTTCAATAGGTAGATGCAACTCGGAATCCTTATTCCTTAAACAGGTTGTGTATGGGCATAAAAACGGTGCTAAGAGCTGTTCAGATGCTGCAGGTCATAGATAAAACTGAAATAGTCTATAGAATAGTCCTCAGTACATATTTGAAGCTGCAAATCTGAACTCTTGGGGATAAGGGGATTATATACTTTTCCTTGAAGTTTAGAGAGTAAAATGGATGCAGAGCTGCCTGCGGAGTAGGGTCTGTTTTGACCTGTTCCTTTTACTCCTTGGCCCTGGGACCTTCAGAGCAAGAATTAGTCTTGCGTTACCTCCCAAAGCTAGTCCAGCTTTAGGACTTTTCCTATGCGTGAGGGACCAAGAATACCCTACGCAAGCTACAAAGAGAACAGTGCTTTAAAAAGCAAGCTAATAGCTGTGAGTGGCCTACTGCAGAGGCTGCAAAAGGGACAAGTGGGCAACAATTCAATCTTCTCCCTTCAAAAATCTGTCTTTGGCCTGCAAGAACTGCAGCAGAATTTGTTGAACTTCTTGAACCTAGTGTGCTCAAAGTGGTGGCTGATAGTGGTGGTGGAAAGGCCAGCTGCCTTAGCAAGGGATAAGTAACACGGGAGAAGAGAAGGGGAGGCAGGGAGCAATCCTGATTCCCAGGGACAGCAACAAGGGAGCTCTGGGAGGGG
Source organism: Gavia stellata (assembly GCF_030936135.1). NCBI lineage: Eukaryota > Metazoa > Chordata > Aves > Gaviiformes > Gaviidae > Gavia > Gavia stellata. Next base: position 4,741,681 of record NC_082620.1, on the reverse strand, counting down.
GATGTATGGGAAACGATGCTTCGTGCATTGTCTGGAGAGAGGTAAGGTACATTTCCCGTTCCCCCAGGTGCTCTGGGTGCGCTGCACCCTCTCCAGTCTGTTCTCCCTTCCTCTCCAAAGTCCTTTGGTCATTGTTCTCTGTATCGGAGGGCAGCTGCTGGTTGCAGTCAGCTTGGCATCTCTCTGAGCATGGCAGGGAGGTTGCAGAGCCCCACGTAGATCTGAAACAGGCCCTCTGCCTGCCTTGCTCCCGCAGCATTTCCAGATCCTGGCCTCAAGAGGCAGGGCCACTGTGTGGTCAGGTCACACCTCGCCATCAGCACAGCCTCCTGAAGAAGAGAGTGCAGTCGTGGGAGCTCTTTGCGCTTGGTCCTGCCTTGTCCACCACACAGGAGTGGACAGCGTGCGCTAGGGCTCACGTTGGTAGTTGAAGTGTAGCAGGCACTCCAGGAACCTCTGATACCTGTGGGTTTAGTCTGGTTCTTTCAATATCAATTGCACTCCCACCTCTCCTGCCCTCAAGACCAGCAGAGTCTAGTGGGACGTGTTTCCCTTCACGCTGCTGGTTTTCCCCTCCCTCAGTGGCTCTCTGGCCATGCAGCTCCGTAACCAGTTTCCCGTCAAGAGCAAGTACAGCATTTCTCACCGAGAACGTGGCCTGTGGTAAGGGGGTGGGAAGGGAAGAGGGGGTGGGGTGCGTGTTGGGGGAGCTGTTGCTGCTGCAGTTTCGTGCCTCAATCTGTATTCTCTCTCTTCTCTGCATGGCTTCCTGTTTTTTCACACCACTGCTCTTTGAAACAACAAGCTGCGAGCAGCTAGGAGGACAGGGGGTGGAGATTAGTAGGCTGGAAGAAGCCTCAGGCGACACTTGCGAAAGGTCTGGGTGCAGGCTCTGGAAAAGGCGCTGCATGCTTATGTGTTTCTCTGGGTGTGATCCTGTCATTGTGTACCACAGAAGGGGCTCTCTGAGGAGGTGGTGCTGTGGGATGCATGTGCTCCTCAGAAATGCATTGCTCGGTGCTGCGCGATTGCAACAGAACTGTCCGTTAATTTTCCTCTTTGGCAGTTGTCTTCCTCAGCTGCTCTTGAATGGACAAAACTAGAATTTGCCCTGTACTTAGGTATCTTGCGATAATCAGTCGGATATAGTTAGTGTCAGAATAATACCGAAAGATGAACCACCAGTGCTGATTCCTGCAGAATTTGGGATTTCATGCTTTAAAAAGAACCCAACATGCAGTCCAAGTTTGCTTAGTGTGCGAAACGAGCAAGCATCTAGTTTGAAGTGCAACAGTTATGAACTGCCCTACCTTTCCATGACCTTGGGCAGCTGGTAGCTTGTACAAAGGCTGGACGATAGCGAACTGCCCAGAGAAGTGATTCCCAAACTGAGAGCCAGACAGCAATTGCTAACGGTTTGCAAAGAACTGAAAATTCTTGAGAGCCGTGACTTCTGTTTTTCAGATGCCTGGCAGCGTTCGTAGAAAACAAAGAAGTTGCGTTAGGAACTCTGCTGTCAGCGTAATTCCTGTATTTACTGCTATGTGTTTCTCCCTTCTGTTTTGAGGGGGGGCAATGGTCTGTTTGATCATCAGTAAAAGGCAAAATGTGAAGAAAGCTATTTCTAGGATATCATCGGGATGAGGGAGCTGCACCATGAGGTGTCCTGCTTGAGTCAAACCTATAGCAGAGTCTTCTCCCGAACATGACTTGTTAACAACGGTGTTTGAAAACATTTTTTCCAGCCTCCTGCAGACTTAACGTGAGTGAGTCTCTACCCGCTCTAATTAAACTTGTAATTTGTCTTCAGTAGATGAATGACTTGTAGGGTTGAGGGAACTGGTTTGCCATATAGGACCAGTATCACGTTCGCTTTAGTATCTGATCTGTGTTCTTGTTCAATGCCATGTGCTTTAGAGAGAGGCACAAGGAGTCCTGTCCTCTAGTCAGTGTGATTGTTGCAGAATGGGAGATTATTTTAAATCTGGAATCGCTGTGTGGCTGCCTTCTCTGCCAGTGAGTCAAAAGATAAATTCTCTAGAAGCAAAAATTTTTGAGGAATGGAGCTAGGTGGCTGCAGATAACTTTGGTTCAAGGTATGAGACAAATGGGTGTTTCTGAGATGCTATTTTTATTAGTGACATCATACCTTTGGTTTGCTAACATGTTGCTAAGTGACTTCAGAAGCTGCTCCTCTGGATAACAGTTGCAGAGTCCAGAGAAAGGTAAATAGAGGATTAGGTTGTGATAGTTCCTCTCCACAGGAGGCGGGTGGGCAGCCGACTGAGCACAGCTGCTCGTGGAGTTCTTTGCTTGCCAGACAGGGCTGTAGTAAGGAGATGAAAAATGGGAAAGATCGCATCAATTATTGAGCCTTGTAAAAATAATTAGCGAGACAACAGCAGGCAAATGGGCAGGGAGGAGGAGAAAAACAGCTGCCAAAGCATGGAAAGATAGGACTTGGCTGGAGATAGAAGAGGGAGGGTAACGGGGTAAGGTACCCCTTTAATCAGTGGCTGGAGAGAGAGATGATAAATTAATGTACGAGCTTTGCATGCGCATCAGAGCAGGGTAGGGAGGGAGAGGACATCTCCTCATTTCAGTTGCCCGCTCTTGGCTTCCACCAAAGGCTTTTGCAGATTAAATGCCTTTTTCATGCCTTTTCAACAGACGTTACCAGTGGTAACAGATATGACCAGTGATAGAAGGAAAGGCAAGAACAGCTTGTGCAAATGTTTGTTGAGATGGATTGCCTGGCTTTTTCGTGTATGAATTGGTACCGGGGCTGTAAAGGAACTGGCCAGAATGCTGGTTAGTCCAGGTTCCCAAATGACAGAAACAGGCTTCCACTAGGATTCATTTTCTCCTTCTTTTTACAGTTCCCCCCAGAGCCACCAGCAAGTGTGTGAATGATTTTTGCACTGTAATGCTGTGGTCTCTGATTTGTGGGCAGAGCTGTCTACTGTGATACGAAGATGTAGTTAATAAGCTTTAACAGTGAGCCTCTACTGTGTGCTGAATGTAACTTTGTCACTGGTGATTTCATGGTGATGCCTGTTTACATCTTCCAGATTAATTCCTAGGGTCGTTATCCTCCTGGATTTGTTTCTCACAACAAGCCTTCCGGGCATCTCTGTCTAGAATTTAGCAGATGCTCTCTCCTCCTGCAGAGCTGCATCTGTCTGGTCTCTCACCTGACTCTGTGCAATCTCTCGCAGAGATCTTTTTCTACATTACCTAAGCAGATTTTTATTTTTGTAAACCCATGTGATGTGCACAGATAGCATAAAAGCTACAACTGTCTTATGCATTAAAGGAAACAGCCTGTCAGTTGGCAGTTCCCAGTCCTCCCACCAGAACATTGTGCTTTGCTTAAAGCAACCAGCTAAAAAGGGGAGGACAGCACTGCAGGGAGAAGCCCCACTACAGCCAGACTACTCCTGAGCACTCGCGATCTGTAGAACTGCTGATGTGCTCCTTTCCTTCAGGGAGAGTCAGCTACACATATGTAGTAGTGGGTGATTCAGTCACCCATGATAAGACCTAACGGATATCTTAGGTTGAAGTAAATAAACAAGCATCAGCATAAACTTAATGGCTGTCTTCACTAGAGCTCAGTTGCCTCTCTAATGGAAAGTTTCAGGGAAACTTCGGGGGAATTTGCACACGTGCAATCAGAGCTGCTGACTCCTCATTCACAGCAGAGAAAAACATTGTTTTCAGAATCGGTTATGCTGCCTTTTTTTTTTTTTATGGCCTCTTCCTCTATTTTTTTTGTGACATAAGGGAAGCAGTGTGACTGGTTTTAATTTTCTGCTATAAGGCTGATCCCAAGGGAGTAAGTGGGGCATACTGCTGAACAATTCACACTCAGCGTCTTCTCCTGACGCTGCCAGCATGGAGGAAGACCACCTTCCCCTGGACCCAGATGATGGGAGCACTGTTTATTGGGTTCATTCAGTCTTTGCTAATTCACATGTGGGCAGAACTGCCAGGACATGTGTTTACCCGTGCCAGCTTGTAGCTACAAGGTCTCCAAAGTAGAGCCAAGGTAGCAGGCACAGCCATCTGTCAATGAGCTGGAAACACTGACCATCAAGAAGGTGATAAAAAATTAATCAAGGTTCGATTGTCCCATGGCTGGCCATTTTGCTGTCTCTAAAGTGGCTGAAGGGGAAGACTTTGCTCTGTGAGCTCTTTCCTGTGCAAGTTTGTCAGGTGTGTTCATCTTTACTCTTTTTTTGCAATGTAGCAGGATTTCACGTGCTATTTCTTGTCGTTTGTGAATTGAGTAGATTTTGTGAATTGAGTAGATTTTCAACTGCCTTCCCTCTGGTCAGCTGGACCCCATAGAAGAGGTTCAGGAAGAGGAGTGGTGGAGAGAAATGCTGTGATGCTTTGGATTGAGCAGTTCCCAGTGCCAAGTAATCTGTTACCACCAAGCATGCTGGTGGTGTCCAGAGATAAGGGAAGATAAAGGTGCAGTAAAGACAGGAGCCATGGGGGGCAAGAGCTCAGCCATTCTGGTAAATGAGATCAGATGTGTGTACTTCTGCATCTCTCCTCTTGGCAAAATATATTTCAAATCTCTCTGGGCTTTTGCTGGTTCTGATTCAGCAGTGAAAAAAAGATCAGGTGTGGGTTTTGAGGGGTTGGTTGGTTTGGTTTTTGTGATTTGCTGATCTGAGGGAGCTACTCCAAACTTCAAGTTCACTATGTGGATATTTATGTGACTGCAGGGAATAGACTGGTGTTTCAGGAACAGAAAGTAGTGCTAGCCTCCGTTCCCCCGCTGCTGCATATAACCTCCCAACACAGGGAATGCACAAGCAGAGTGCACGGGAATAGGCAGCAGCAATCAGTGAAGCACTGAAGGAAGAGAAGGATGGTAAATAAATAATGTGCACGGAAGAGTCGTCAGGGCATGACCTGTTAGCACTGAGTGGTCTTTAAGTGGGCGCTGTGGCCCGGGTTGTAATGGCATGACATTAAAAGCCCATATGGAATCATCAGGAGCGCTGTGTTTTGAGAGGGCATTCATCTGGCTCCAGGGTGGGAGCTAGTAAGAGAGACAAGTGGGACAGGCTGGGAAATGGCACAAAAAGAGAAATGCTTCTGTAAAAGGAGAAGTCTGAGGAGGAGGAAGGATATATTCTTAGTGTCAAAGGGCTTGTGAATTTCTTTTGCTTTTGCCACAGAAGGAATCACATGTGTAGTAGCTAGGCATATTTTTGTTGGGGGCTTTTAGGGGTGGGGAGGAAATGTCTTTAAAGGCCCCTTTTCTTTGCAAACTTTCCTTTAGAGCATCGAGTGAGCATTTTGGCTCCCTAGAGCGTCCCAAAGGAACCTGACGGATGAGCAGGTGGGTGGTCACCAAAGAAGCAGGCAGGAAATGCTGCCATTAGGGGTTCATTGGGGTGCCGCACTATATGTCTGCGGGAGGCTGGTTAACCTGTTGGGCATCTGACTGGTGAACCACACACCTAGCAAGTAGATAACCACAACAAGAAGCATTGTCAGTCATGTTTTACTTTCGTGCCCCCCTTCACCAGCCTGCATAGCCTGAGGCAGTTGCTGATACAGTTTGCAATTTTGCAAGCCAGGTGTGTCTGCACTGTAGTGACAACGCAGGGATTGCCCAGCTTGCAGAGCATGGCAGGCTTCATGCTACAGGCAGTTCAGTGCCCGTAAGCTCTCTGGACAGTGTTGAAGCCAGTGCTTTTCCTGCAACGCATCTACATCAAGACCTGGCATCTCTGAGCTCTCAGAGCAAAGCAAGCGAAGTTTCCTGCTGTTCCCCATCGTGAGAGTGCAGCTCTTTGGCTGAGAATATAGCAGTTGGAAATGGGATGGTAAAGAGAGGCTCTTTGCTGACACTAATGTAAATGGAACAGTTCCCTTTTGTGGTGTCTTGTTTCTTGTTGCTAATTCTCTCAAAACTTTTCTTTCCAGAATTAGGGTTTTATGGTCAGGTCATTGGAAACAAGCTACATCCCCTCCTGCAGTACCCTAGCAAATGGCTGTATTTGGTCTATGTCTTCAAGTGGTTTCTGTGTTTCTTGGTATCTCCAGTGGGAACTCCAGATCGTTTTGTTCTCCAAGTCACACAAAGCAGTGTGGCTTGGCAATGTGCTTTGGCAATATTGCCATGCTGTACATAATAGCACATGCCTACGGAGCTGATGCTTGTGAAAAGAGGCTGCACAGATTTCACTAAATTTTTTCATTAAATTTCCAAGCCTAATTCTGAAAGCATCGCCTTGCCAAAGTTGTGCATGAGCTCAGTGTCACAATCCATCTCCTTTTTGACAGCGGTGTGGCCCTGGTTTCTCCCTGTAGGTGTCCAAGCACAATGCCTCTTGCTGCCTGGGAGCTCTGCTAACTATGTGTGTCTGTTACTGTCCTCTCCTTACCCCTGTCATTCTCTCATTTTATCCAGGAGACTTTGCTCTGTGTCTTTCTACCTGTGGCTTTTAGAAAAAGAGCAAATTGGAAATCTGGCTCTTGACTGTAGCTAATTCACACCAGTCACTCAAAACACTAAACAGAAAGTGGGTAGGAGGAAGGAAATGAGAGATTGAGGTTTTTCTTGTTGCAGGTAACAAGGAAATAAAATAGGAAACTCAACACAAAGTTGTCATCTTGCTGAGCCCCCACCAGCACCACAGGCTGCAGGTGCTTTACGGCTGCTTTTGTTTGATGATTTATTCCTCTTACTGTCAGGGTAAAGCTGGACTGAAGGTCTTTGTGATGGTGCAGAACAGGCTTAGAGCAGAGACAAATTAGAAAAGGAACTTCCAGGCAGTCTGGATAAGACCAAAATTTTTCCTGTTTAAAAGCAATGGGGGGGAGTTGCTGTGTGCTTGTCGTACTAACACAGAAGCTGGCTATTGAGGACCTAGTGGAAATAAAGTTGTATCAAATTCAGTTTAAGATCTTTATGATTCTCCAACCAAGTGACTGAGCAGTTGTATATGCAAAGGTGTGTCAGCTGGCGTAATTTGTGTTCTATCATTCTCCTTCTGTTAAAATGGAAAAATCTCTTAGGTGAAGCCTCATGACTCAGGGCTCTAAAATGTACAAAGATAACTGCTTACTAGAAGAGTTTGCAGTCTAAGACTGTCTGCACATGGAAACTGCCATCATTCAATTGATAACTGAATATTCAGTGTTGTTTACCAATATGGACAGTTTTATTATCTGTATAATGAGTAGATGATTTATTTAATCTGCTAGACTCAGCTAAAGCATCAGTTAAGAGTGGGACTCTTCCCCCCCTTAATTTTCAAATATTCAAGTATTTTCCTTGAAATAAGCTCTGACAAATGAGCAGCATGGTCTTCCTGGAAACTTGAAGGAAAAAGATTTAAAATGAATAGATAAATAAATCTGTTTCCCTTTTTCATGGGCGTTGAGGGAAGGTGAGCTGCCAGGAGTGCAGTGCTTTGGCTTCGAAAGGCAGCTGTTGGGATGAGGACCTGGACAACATATGCTCAGAAAGATGTGGCATGTCTTGTATGTGCAAAACCCAGTCTGCAAATCATAATGACGTACAATTTTTGCGGAAGAATGTGCCTTTTTTTTTTTTTTTCTCTCAAGTCCCAGAGAAAAGAAGCAAACGCTGCAACTATCAATGATAAAAATTCCAGCTGACCCAAAAGGATGTGGTACAAGATATGCATGTGGGAGTGAGTTGGGGTTTTTGTCAATAGCTTAGATACACTGCCTATCTGAAATGCACCTTCTGTGCGTCTTGCTTTGCTGTTTTGCATGTAGTTCACCTCTTATTTTATATGTACATGTAGTGCATCGTGTGTGAGCTCATGGGCAGCACCTCTCCGCCCAGCGTGGCAGTGTAAGGCTGATTGCTGTCTGCCGTAGGAAGCGTCCCATTTATCTGGGTAAGAGCGTGGGTGTGGGGGGCGATGCCAGTCCTAAGCATTCTGATAGGAAGAAGGCTTATTCCTGGGGGTGTTTGCTGGAGAGGCCCATTCCTACCCTTGTATTAAAATGTAGCAGGCTACTGGATGCCAGCCTAGCGCTGAGCAGCCCGTGCTGACCAAACCGTGTGCTAGGGGACCCATCCCAAGGGCTGGCCAAAATTATCCCTCGCGCTGTGACTTACTGCTGGTCTCTGCACTGGCGTGGATGGTTTTGGGCTGGTGGAGAACTTTCCCGAAGGCTCCTTCCCAGCGGTATCTCTCTGGTTTTAGGTGACTGATTTCAAAGACTATGCTAGTTTGTGGTGCTCTCTGTTTTTCCCCTTTTTGTGGGGGTAGTAGAAAAGCCAGCAATAAAGACAGGAGAAAAAAACCTGCTAACCTCTTACGTGATCCAATACTAAATGTTGCTGTTCCCACTGTCCTGAAAGGGAAACTAAGGCAGCGAGTTTGTGGCGTGGCCAGTGTCATGGAAAGCGACAGAGTGAGACCTGCAAAAATCCTTTGAGGCAGCCAATTTAGCTGCTTAAGTGCATCCTGCTGATGTGAGGGGAGACCCAACCTCACTCAAATCCTGGCTGCTGCCACATTTTAAATGATGATACAGTAATAATAAACAGTAAAAGGTTTTATTTTATTTTGAGAGGCACGCTCGCCCTTGTAGCATAGAGTCGAAGTGCTTAACGTAGTTAATACTTGTCCAGTACAGTTTCCCAGTCCTAGTTCTGTTTAGGCTGGCTGGAAAGTTTGCTTCTGTGAAATACATCTTCTCTTCTTTGTAAGTATTTTTAAAGACTTAATGAAAACAAACATTATCTATTTCTGGACCAAAATTTGGGGGCAAAAGTTTTGCACTTTCCTGCTACCGAAAAGAGTTTGTTTTTCCTTCAACACTGTTCCCAGGGTAAAAGCTGTAGTTTTACCTCCAGCTATGTAAATGATTCTTCATTAATATGTCTCAGGTGGAAATTCCCCTGTTCACAAAAATGGAAGTTTTACTCCGGTAACAGTAAAAATAATTTTCTTTCAGCCAAAGCCATCTCTCATTTTAGAAAAAAAAAGAAAAAAAAAAAAATCCCTTCACATTCCTTTTCTCCTTGTTGTCATCAATGACTCATGCAATGGCCTTTGCTACTTATTTCTGACTCTTAAGTGATTTTTCAGGTGGCTGCTAAAAAAAATTCTTAAAACATTTGTCACTGGCATCTGCCTCATTTTTGTAACATGATACACATATTCTGGTTTTTATGCAGAGAGGGTATTTGTTTGGGTTCTGAATGTTGCTTAGTTTGGAATACACACTTTAAACATCAAATAAAACTAAACAAACAAAACCCACCCAAATATAACAAACTCATGAGTTTGTGCAAAATATTTAGTGCAGGCAGGCACCTGCATCTGTCTGCCTTCAGTGTGCAGACAGCCACCCACGCAGGAGTTTGCAAGATCCGGTCTTACTGGAAACAATTAATAAGGACCCCTAAAATTCCCAAACTGGATGAAGGACTTTTTTTTTTTTTTTTAGTGCTCTGACTTTATCACTGAGGTCTAGTTTTATATTTTTTGAGAACCCAACACTCATGTGAACTTAAACTGTACTTCTGAGTGTGGGAACACTGGGTGCTGCTTTTCTTTTGGTAGCAAAGAAAAGGATCCAGAATCCCCTAACAGTAATTTCAAGATTAAATAGCGTGGTTTAGTTAAACAGGCAGTTACAAGTCATAATGGAAATTTGTGGTTTTATAGATCGCTCACTTTCTGCAAAAAAAAGTACTCCCAAGAAATGGTATTGGAAAAAAATGAGAGGAAAGTTGTTTGTCCCTCCTAAGAACCGATAGTCAGAAAAGGGATGTAGCTTCCGATCATTTGTGTTTGACATTCTTTGTTTTTTGTTTCAAAAAACCACCTTCAACAAAAGTGAGTTTTTTGAGAGTCATTCCTTGTGTGTGTGGGAAAATGCTGTGTGCATGTATGCAATTATATTTTGAAGTGATAAAGAAGTAAACAATATTTTGTGTTGAGACACTGATGCTTTGAACTTCTGTCACACCACCAGTTAAAGGCCTCAAATGACTTGTACGAGCAGCAAAGCTTCACAAAATGCCCTGTGAAACACGGAAGTAATATTATCTGTATTCTGCGCGCAGAGAAACAGGTGACACAACTTATTAAAGGCCACCGCATCAGTGCCAGTATGAGGAGTAGAATGTGAGTACCTTACTCCAGGTCCTGTCCTTGAAAGCGTTAAGTCTTGGATTTTTGGAGCAGCGTGTGTAATTTTGGTGGGGGGTTTCGTTGGTGTCGGTTTGGTTTTGTGTTTTTTCCCCAAACCATTTTGTCTTACGTTTTTGCAGTCAGTAACTCCAAGTGTATCCCTGGCATAGCTGTAGCTTCACGTATCTTGCAGAACTGGGTCAGTAGCATCTCCTCCCATCTAATATTTGACTAATACCTTCCACTCCGTTCTCTGGGATGTTGTGCTGCTTGCAACACCAACGATTAAGAGAACTTGCTTTTTCCTTAACGCAACACTTTGGCATGGGCAGAAGTTGTAACTTTGAAATTCTGATGAAGAAACAACCAAGGAGCTATCAGATGAAGCCTCCTGGTTCATTTTGATAACCTCCTAAGGAGAACTGCCTCCAGGGATTTTTCTTCTTCAGAAGTCCTGTGGTGTTGCTGATGATCAAGACAGGAATCTCAGCTGCTTGCTGCAGCTAACTCAGGTCAGTTCTTGTTGCTTATTTTTCCTTTGCAAATATTTATGGGGAAATCATGGAGGAATGCATTGTTCTCTAGTCTGCAATACCCTTCATTTAAATCCTTAGTCACACAAATAAAACAGTATTTTTGTCTGGGCAAGGACACTGAAGTACGCCATTCTGGCCTTCAGCAAGGGAGCTGAGTTTCTTTGTCATCATTCTCCCTTCTCTCTGTCGTTCAGGGGTCCCAGGCTTGACACTATTTCAGAGGCTCTTTGAACAAACAGGCTGCTCAGGTCCTTGAATCCCACCCCCTAATAATTCACCACCAGTTCCTATACAGCTCATGGAAAGATTTCACTCACAAAAAAACCTCACTTTTTTTGTTTGAATGCACATCCAGTAAAGGAAGAGAAAAACATGCTGAGGCTTTGTCATGGTTTTCTTCTCTGAAATATCTCTTGTGGCAATATCAACAAGCAAACTGTGGCCTTGTTCTTGAAAGAAAAACAATTCATGTTATAAGCACTGTGCCCTCAGCTGTCCCAAAGTCCAAGCTATGAAATAACTGCCGCATTTTTCTTCAGAGAAATATCCTCCTCCTGGGAAGGTTGCTTGAGTGTAGATGAAGAATAGGAGAAAACCAGCATCTGTTTCAGGGTTGGCTAAGGATGTGTGCTTTGGGATGTGACAAGTTAGCAGTGCATGGAAGTGGTCAGCCCAGGGCAGCAAAAAGCTGGGTGCTCCCGTATCTGTGGTCCCCCCAGGTTAATGCAACCCATACTGGGTAAGGCTGGTAAATGTGAACCTTTGGGTTTTGTTCCTCTAAATAACCTCACCTGGTGTTTGTCCCCCGCCTTGTCCTTAGCGGGGGACATACCATTTTTGTGGAACTTGAGCTGGGGGAAAGTGGAACCTGAGATGAGTGACAGTGACCTCTTGAGAGAGAGGTGGTAGTTTTAGTCTTCATTTTAAGAAGGTGTTGTGGTGAATTTCTCCTCTCGGTTTTATTCAACACAGCCTTTTGCTAGTTTCTGTTCTCTCCAGAGACCCGTGTCAGGGGCTACCGCCCTGTAATCCTCGTGCCGCTGGCTGCAGCAAATCCGTGTTTCCTGGCTGTGCCACTCTGCCCAGGGAGGTTGCCTTTGTGCCCTCACGGCCTCCTTCCTTCTTTTCCTCGGCGCTGGCAGGAGCCAGCGTTATCACAGGAACTGTGGGATCGTCTTCCTTGAAGCACTTTCCTGGGTGGTCATTGTCTATCGCCTCATTACATTTCCACCAGCCATGGGTCCCAGTGCACTTGCTGTCCTTTGCCCAGTCACCTCCCAACCTGCTAGAATTATTCTGGATCTAGTTGGGTTTTTTAAGTCACCATTTCCTCCACTTTTCTTCTTTTTTCTTCTCCTCACTGAATATACAGATGTTCTACAACTAAATTTACATTAACCTAGTAAGTCCTTTAGCGAAGACACCAGAGATCTAATCTGATTTTGCCACCATTCCCCTATGTAACTTTTGGCCAATTCATTTCCATGCCTTGGTTTTTTTGCGTGTCAAGAACAAAGGAGGAAAAGTATGGGCATGCAGAGTAAGCAGTATGTACTATTTAAGTTTTTTAAGCAGTACAAATGAAAGTGTATGTATTCTGAATATACTAACATTTACTATTTATTAGTAGTAGGGCTGTATAAAAGTAGTGCTGTCAAACAGGAGTTTGTGTCAAATTAGCTTGGTGCTGGCGCACTCCCAATGCCAGATCAGAGCTTGGTTTCCCTGGGATGAGTGTTTGTTTTGATAATGCTTCTGGCTAGTTGAGCAGTTTGTGCATGTTATTGCTAACATCCTACCACGCTGCTGGCTGCTGTATGAATAATCGTATGGGGCTCGACATTAAAATGGTGAATTCATATCTGAATTTCCTCAAAAAAGTTTAGGAGGTTTTGGATCTGCAGTTGGTTTAGATTAGTCAACAGTTTACTTAGAGCACTAGCACTGATTTTCAAAGTGATGAAGGTCTAGTCTTCTACGTTATGTCCTACTTGAAAAAACATCTGTAAAATACAGCAGTATTAAGCTGTTTATGAAGTTCATCATCTGTGGCAGCTCTGGCTATTTGAAGACGGAGAATTGGAAAGTTCAAAATATGAAAATGAATGTGTACAGTAGTTGGAGGCTGTAAGGTGCATTTAAAATACTTAGCAGAGTTTAACCTAATATCCTAACTTCCCTTCAGTGTGCATGTTGTTTGCTTGCAAGAGAGCCTAGGGGCCCCAAATGTATTTAAAGAAATTTAAAGGAATCCCAAAAAAGAATGAAAAGCCTGTAGCATAATGCTACACTGCTATAGCACAGGGACCCTTTGTGCAAGATGCAAAAAGAAACAGTGACCCTCAAATCTTGAAGTACTGTTTAGTTTGGCCATAGGCATTTCTTGGCGAAGGATGTATCCTGTGGCTGTACTTACACAGATGAGCTCTGCCGCTCGCCTCTGTGATAGCTGCCGTGGATCAGCGCTGTACGCTTCACAAGGCCGCAATCCTATTGCAGATCTTGTTGCCAAAAAAACCCCTTTTGACTTTTAAATAAGAACAAGCTACCAGCCGTATTTGCAGACCTACTGCATAGCTGAAGCAAAAACGCGGTTTCCCGCCTGTTGGGTAGTGTTAACCACATGGAGCAAATAGTTTCAACTCTCCTAAAACTGCTCTGGCTTCCTGTTTGCTTTGTGGTGCAATTAAATGTGGCGAGTTTGGTGGGTTTTTTAATTTGTTTGTTTGTTTACCCCATACCCCAGTACGTGGAGGATAAGAGAGGCTACTTCTAGCCTTGTCTGTAGAAGTGGTGAATACAGCTTCGTAAATGTTACTAGCTAGTAAAATTGCTAACTTCTATGTGGTTGGGGACCCAGGAGGGCAGGCATGGTGTTTTCCTCTCCAGGTGCCCCACTGGCAGTTGAAAGCGTTCTTGCGAGGCGATCCTGTAAATACCAAGGCACTGTGATTACACTACTTGTTTGTTGTCATCCTCATCCTCTTTCTCCCCTGTTCCTTTTTCCTCCAAAAGCTGACCGGCTGTCTCATCTAGGCTATGAACGTTGGCTAAATTTCTCATGCAGCAAATTGGTGTAGAGAAGGGATTTGGAAGGGAGATGGTTAGGAGCTGTACAGCCAGTGTTTCCGACCATGTCCGTTGTGCAAAGGGATGCCGAGATGGTAAGCAGATGTGTGAGAACGGTGTACCTGGAGCACCAAAGGCAGGAAACAACCTGAAAAAAGAAGCGGTGGAGCTATGGAAGACTGGTAATTAAGACTAAGGGCTCAAAAAAGTCTTTGTTGAAGAAAAGGGACATAAAAAGAAGGTATTCATGTGAGTAGTCATTGTAACTGAGGCACAGCCAAAAGGTGAAAAGAAAATCAGACTTTAGGATCGGCTTTGGTAAATATATAATAGACAGCAGCCCTTAACCGTAGCCAAGCACCGTGGGATTTCTATCCCCATCGTCAGGGAGTCTCCCCTCTCTCCTGTGAGCTCTGGGCACTCCTTATCCTGCCAAGACTCCTACCCCGAGCCAGCAGTTGTGTCATGCAGAATGCCTGAAAACTCGTCATCCCTTTCCTTCTGTCCGTTTGTCTTTCTCTGCAGTTTTATGTTAACCCCGGGTAGTCCACAGTGCATGTCCTTTATAATGCAGCCTGAGAGAATACCCCTTCTTGTTTTCAAGTGCATTTGTTTATGCATGGCAAATACTAATTTTTTTTTTAAATGAAAAGTCAGTTTGTGTTATCCAACAACTATGTCCACATCAGTCTTGGATACCAATTTTTCTTCTTTGCCTGATGCTTAGCTTGGAGTCAGGCAGTAGTTGCATCACTTTACCCTATTTGTTATCATTGGAGGGCTCTTAACTGGGGACAGAGCTGCGACGTCCTTGTGGCAGAGATCAGCCCCTGCAATTACCCAAAAAGTGACCATTCCTCTCTCCTCTGCGCTCTTCTAATGAGTCCTGCCTAAAACTTGGACCACGGTGCGACAGTCGTGAATACCAGGCTGCAGTTTCCATCGTTCACCAAGCAGGACGAGGCTGATAAGCAGGAGCACGGAATCATGTTTCTGGCAAATTCAGCAGAGTAAGTGGCATGGAGCACATGCCCGCGGTGTGGCCAGAGAACTTAAGAGCTGAGAATACAAAATTAAGCTTTCAGAGTTTTATCATCATCTCTGGGTAAATTTGTACCAGATTGGCATGGTGTGGAGATGGTCTTTTTGAACTGGCATGCCTAGCGCATGCCTAATATTGGGTGCATTTGAAATAATGCCACGTGGATGCCACTAGCCCTTCTTAGCGGTGTTTTCTTCAAACCCGTTAGCGCTGTTTTGCTCTCAATAACACAGAGGGAAAACAGCTAACTGACCTTTCCCTTCTGTTCTTCCTGAAGGTCTCGGATCTTTAATCTAGCAGGTTACAACTATTTTTATGACTTCCAGTTCGTTTTTCCCTTCCCTACAGTTTCTCTTGTCCAATTTCTCACAGGCCGTGTGGGCAAATGTCCTATAAGTGTTCAGTACAGTCCTATATGTGAAACTTGGAGATGATGAATAGAAAAGCTGTTGAAAAGGAAAAAAATAGCAGAACAGAAACCAGAATTCCTGTAAACAGTCTGTTAAAAATATCTTCAACACATGTCAGGGCCGATGATTTAAAATAGACAGTTTCTGAGCTTTAAAAGGTCACATTAAGATGTGATAGTAGATTCAAATGGAGTTGAAGAACAAATTTTTCAAGTCACATTTTGTACTGATGGTAAGATATTTGTCTTGCCAACTAGTAATGTTCAGGGAAAAAAATGAGTCAGTTTGTAAGAATAATGAGTTTTTCTTGGATTGTAACATGGAAAAAAATGAATTTATACCTTAATCACATGCCTCCAGCAGTAGAAGCTTTAGGAAAAATGGTGATTCTGGGAGTTGTAAAATTGCAGGACCAGTCGGGACAACGCACTAACACTAGCCGTGTCCTATACCAAGATTGTATGTTTCCATGTGTGGGAGTGAAATAATTAAAAGCACAAATCCAGGTTCGCAGTTGTTTATTATTCGTGACCCAAAGAACAGTGGGCACTTCTCAAGAGCAAGAGGAGATGTGTGAAAAGAGAGAGATTTTTCAAATGAGCAAATGGTCTTTGGCTATCTAATTCCTGCTGAAAATTTAATGAGGCAGATGAGAGTGATTGTCTTTGAACACTGGGAACATTTCTTATCCCCATCTGCTGCTGCTTTGGAACCACTAATTTCCCGTGACGAGTCGGAGAGATGCTCTGTGCAAAAGGGCGACAGCAGCCCCACGGGGTGTCTGAGAAGTGGCCGACCCTTGAGGCACCTTGGGGCTCTGGTGGGATGGGCCCTTGGTTTGGTGCCTGGGTGGGTTTCCCCTGCGTCCAACGGACCTGTACAACAGGTTGGGGGAGAAAAAAAATGGGTAGGTAGCCTGTATGTCCTTGGTATCCAGCACATAAAGGTGTGCTTGGTTCCTCTCGCTCCCATGATGAGCAGGCGCTAGTGGAACACCAGGCACGTTGCAACCTATGGCTGCCCTGCTCCTGCCTGGGCCCCGTGGGCACCTTGCCTGCCTTGGAGGCATTTCTTGTCTCCTGAACCGCTTCACTGTCCTTTGGGATTTGGAGTCCTCCCCGTCCTTATTGCACCAAACTTCTCCCGATGAAGAAAGAACAACTGCGTGACTGAGGTTGTCAAAGGAGCCCTTTCCGGGGAAGGACTGAATCCGAAACCATTTAAAATCTCCTGTGTGAGTAGTTTTGTGCGTACACGTGGATGTAGGGCCTACCTTCCATGTCGTGTCCTGGAGTTAGTCCTTCAACTCTGGTAGTAACAGAGCTACTGCCTGGTGTTCCCAGCAGCGCATCCCGGCTGGACGCACAGTGTCCGCTGCCTCAGGACGGTGGCAGCCACGTAATGCTTTGGACGTTCTCCGTGCTTGGCTGCCAGGGTTGGTTTCTCCTGGGCGCGTTGCGTTACCTGTTGTGCGGAAGACGGACAAGAAGATGCCAAAGGCACGCCAGGCTGCGCGAGCCGGTGCTGCACGGGTTACTGGTGGGCAGCGCACAGCTCGAGTGACCTGTGCGTGACAGAGGGTGACTGCTGCGCAGTGCTGCGTTACCGGAGCGCGGTGCCACGTCCCTGCTGCGGGGTAACCGCTCTGCGACCCGCAGCTGCGGTCGCTGGAGCCCGGCGCAATAGGGCTGCTGCGGGACCAGGTTGCGGGTTCGGGTGCGCGGCTGCTTGCGCGCCCCCACCGCTGCCCAGCGCAGGGGAACTGGCGCGTGGGACGCGGCTACCGGCGTGCAGGGTTGCAGCTGGGCCACGCGCACTTGCCGCTGCGTGGCCGCCGGCGCTCCGGGTCGCGGGTGGGCGGTGCGCGCTCGCTGGCGCGCGGCCCTTTGCAGACGGTGCCCGACGCCGGGGCGCGGGCGGCCCTTTGCAGACGGTGCCTTGGGCGCGCGGGGCCGGGCCGGGGCGGGGCCGCCCGCCCAGCCGGCAGCGGGGCCGGGGCCGGGGCCGGGGCCGGGTCCGGGCCGCGCCGGGAGCCCGGCCGCCGCGGGCGAGCAGCGCAGGTGAGCGCCGGGGCGGGGGGCTGGGGCCGGGCGGGCCTGCGGCGGGGAGGAGCGGGGCCCGGCAGGAGCGGCCGCCTGTCCCCCCGCCGGGCCGGGGCCGGGGGCGCTGCGCTGCCGCCGCCCCGGGAGTCGCGGCCGGGGTCCCCGCGGCTGGTGGGGTGCCTGTCCTCCGTGTCTCGCTCCTACGCGTGTCTCTGTGCCGTTTGCGGCAAAGCCCGATTACTCCTTGGGCTCCTTTAAGAAACTGTATTCTTCCGAAGAAAATGCACTTCTGCTTTACGAAAATTGGCTATTTTAAGAGTTGGTAATCTGCGAGTTGGACGTAGATTTTAGCTGCTTTGGGGTCAGCCCCCGGAGCCGTCTCCCCCCCGCAGGAATAGATGTGCTGGCAGCACTCTCCTCTCGCTTTCCAAGGCGGGCGGACAGCAGCGGTCTTACTTTTTTGGCCAGGAACCGAACGGGAGCCACTCGTGTCACCGCTGACCGACTCCACGGGGTGGTGGAGGGGTCTCGTCCTGCTAGGATTTCTGTTCGGAAGGTTTGGCACTTGGTACCTTGTCGCTGCGATTAAGAGTCGCCCAGAGATTTGTGCGTGCTTGGCAACATCTGGCCATCCGCACCTTCTCTGAGGTTGGCGTTGTGCTGCCTGGGTTAGCTGCTAACAGCGGTGTGTGTTCCTACTACGGGTCAGCTTTAGATTGCGTGTTTTGGCAGGGCACGAGGGTCTTCTAAGAGCTCTCCAAAGAGAGTCTCTTAACACCTAAGCGCGGCGTGCTGTACGTGCTCGAGATGGGAGCCTGAAAGCAAAGGAAGTTGAGTGTAGTGGTGGAGGGTCATTAGAAACGTATGGCTTATTTATTGTTTTCATCAGCAAGATGCACTGGGGTTTCTGGTGTTGTCCACTCATGGGAGCAGTTGAAAAAGACTAATTTCAGCAACCTCTCCAGCTAGCAGCCTTCATTTATCACAACTTCCTCCAACTCCCAGACTATGCCCGTGCTTGCAGTAATAGCAAGAGTGAAAAGATCCCAAACCATTTTGCAAAGTATTTAAGAATTGTGACATCCTTCATGAGATATACTTGTGCGTATGAGAAAACTGAAACACGGAGGAGTTAGTTGTTTGAAGTCACACATCAGTTGTCAGGGTTGGGAATGGAACTTTGCAGGTTGTCAGTTTTCAAGCTCTTGCTTTAACCGCTCAATATAGTTTCCCACTAGATCCTCCTCAGACAATGCTGAAAGCATAGTTGATTGACTGTGAACTTGCCTAAAAGGCTGTTTGGAAGTTTCCACCAGAGCAGGGGTCTTGAGTCCTCCCATCAGATGCGTTTCTTACTCCCTGATGTTCCTCTGCCTCTCTCTAGAGATACTGTTTTACTTCCAGAATGAGGTATGGCTTTAGATTTCCATTTTTCTGAAGTTGCTTTACCTGAGCTCTTCTTTCCCTCCCTCTGGCTCTTACTTGTGGTTGGATCTAAGGTCCTGCTGAGCTTGGATGATGGTATATCACTCTGATGCTCTTTCTCTAGTTGCTCTGGAGCTGGGAGCGCCGCAGAACTGCAGCCTGTTTTTATCACCGTGTGTACATTCTGCTTTCCTATCTCTTTCCTTGCTGACAACCCCTTTCATCATCAGCCCTGCACACAAACAAGGTTAGCTCCAGTTCAGATTACATTAGTGTACTTCTGCTTCCCGTTACTTTTCTCTGTGAGCCTGTTTTATGGGGGTGCGCATGTGTAAGGCGGGCATCGAGCAATATAAATGCTCAAAGTAAAGGAGCCTTTATTTCATTAAAGGGAAGGGCTTAAGCCAAGGGATTCTTTGGATCCAGTGCTTGTTCAAAGCCTGATCCTTGCAGACTGCACATAGCTGGAACGCTTCCTTGGAGGGTGGAAAAATCCATGGCTCTCCGCCGACACCTTGATGCGCAGAAGATGCTGATTTTGGTACATAAATGCTGATTTGTATCAGCCCCTCTGGTAGGGAAGGGGATGCTCTGTAGTGTTTCAGAGGCCAGTTATCCAGGCAGATTCCATTGTACGTCTACCTCAGTCGAATGGTTTGTGTAAGCAAAGTAGAAAGTAAAGGTGATTAGTCAGGGGCTTGGAAATCTCTAATAAAAGGCATTATCGAACCAATGTAACTGTGTGTCTACTATGTAGAGTTGAATGAACAAAGAACTGCTGTTCAAAGAATGAATGAATCGGTACAGGGAATTGTGTGGCAGGATATAAGAGATCAATGCACAAAACAGAAGCTGATAACATGCAAAAGCCTTTATTTGATTTTTATATTTGGTAGAGGTAGAAGTCATATTACGGAAAACCAAATAAAGGAGATTAGAATATTCCAAACTAGGGTTTGAGGAAATGAACCCTGAAGACACAAAAGCATTGATTTAGGGTTTGTTCAGTGCTTGAATGCTTCTCCATGCCTTTTCAAGGGGTCCTAGCTTTTTCCTACCTAGTTCATGGGCCGAGTATTACACTTGTGTGTGTGTGTGTGTTGAAGGAGGAACCAGACACAATTAGAGCTTTGGTGCAACTCAGGTCCATACTGAAGGCGCAACACTGTCACAGGAACTGAAAGAGAGCAATGATGGCCTAACAGCACAGTTGGGACACCGATCGGTATTTTGCAGAAAGCTTAATAGAAGTTGTAAAGGAAACACTTTTGTTGACACGAGAGTAAAATCTATCCTGTTAATGCAACCTCCAAAATTATGTTAGCAGGTGTTCAAGAAGGCAGCAAAGCCATTTTTCTGGCATAAAAGGCTGCTGCTAGCTGACTGTCCAGGCTCGGAGTGGCTCTCGGTGGCAGTCTGCAGGGGATGGCTGTGAGTTCGCAGTCCGGCTTGCTGTGGATCCTGTAGGCTGGCAGGAGTGTCAAGTCTGATCTGCGCTGGAGGTCCCTGCTTAATTGGGGTGAATGGGGCAGCCCAGCAGACACTCGGCAGTCCCTGAAGCTGTGTTTCTAGCACCTCTCGCCAGCCTGTGTTCCTTTTTAGATGAATAAATAGCCAGGTTTGCCAGCTGCAAAGGCCAGTCTTACTATGAGCTTGTTGGTTGCATCCACGTCATGGGGCTGGAGCCTGAATCAGGATTTTTTACATTATGCTACAAGGGAAGCAGATACAGCATGTTTTTTCTGCGTGATTAAGTTAAGTGGCTGGCATCTGTGTTGAGTATCCAGCTACCCCAGTAAGGGGGGAGTCCCCCTACAAAACTCCCACATACGGTCACAGTTTGACACACTTACCTGCTACGGGAGTTTTCCCAGTCTGTTCTTGGAGGGGAATTTGTGGGTTAATTTTACATCTGTCAATGCTCAAATGACTTGCCTGGCAGTGTGCAGCGGACCTGTTTTACTCCCACCAAAAAAGCAAGCCCAAGCTTAAAACACGTTCAGAACGCTCACTGAAATGGGTCTGCGCCTATGAAAGCTAAGTGTATTGGTTGTGTGGTAAAGACATGTCAAGCACGTGTGTACATAAAAATTCCCGTGGTCTCCTCCCCCAGCTAAGTTGATGCCTGTAATGAAATGACTTCCTGCTGTCTCCCACGCGACACACATCACCTGTGAGCTCTGCGCCACTCATTTCTTATAAACTTGAAAGGTATTTTTGTAGTCCTGGGGTTTAGTAATTTTGTAATCTGTTTGTGGGCGTTAGAGCTTCCGTGTCTGTCTAACGCTGCAGCCTCACAGAGGTTTGTGGAACGCTACTCCATGTGTGATCTTGCTAGCTTGCTGCTTTTTTTTTTTGCTTTTTTTTTTTTTTCCTTTTTCTCTCAATAGCAGTTGTATGTTGTAAACACCAGAGCTGTGGTTGATAAACTTTGTACTGGGAGATTTGTGTTAGTGTGTTTTATGGTGACTGCTGGCTTGTTAAACACTGACTGGGTAGTTTCAAATGTGTCTGTTACACTCTGCATAAATTTACCTTTACGTGCAATTATGTATTTGTCAGGGCGTGTGAACTCAAAACATATGCTACCTCCTATTACTGATGTTGTGCCTATATTCGTAATATGGCATCCAGTAAAATTTGGGGTTTATGTTCTGTCCTGGCAGGGTGGTGCGTATCAGCTCTGCCCTGTCATCTCTCCTCGTTAGGCATGATATACGTTTATTACCTTCACGCTAACTAATGCAAGGGGAAAGTGTAAGGAGGGCAAAGCAGTCTGTAGCTTTCCTGCAGAATAATGAATTGAGGCAAAGCAGGGAGAGGAAGTTGAGGACTTGCCTTAATCTGAAACCTGGTATTTTCTCTTGTGATTCTTTTCCTCCACCTCTTTTTCTGCCCAGTGATGAAGAGGTCTGGGCATTGTAAGATATGCCTCTCGGCAAGGAAGTGATTAGTACCGTTGGATGCATCTTTCCTGATTGCTCCTGTAGGAAATGACTCCACGTCTCAAAATTACTGAGGAATTACGAAGCAGTTGTCCACTGCTAGGAGTTTTTGCTGCTTGTTGGGCTGGTCTGAACCAGAGGCAGGGGTCAGTGTGGAATGGGCCCACGTGTATTTCATTCCTAGTTTCCCGAGAAAGTCTATCTTGTGCAGATTTTTACTTTCCCCTTACAAAAATATTCCACAGAGCAGAAATACATGTGAAAAGGGGGGTACGCTTGAATTCTCTGGGAATTGCGGGGAATGGCTTTGTGTTTGGACCCGTGGAAACCTATTGTTGGGCACGTGCTTGATGCTTTGGGACCTGCGTTTTGTGACAGCACGCATCTCTCTTCCTCTTACGTGCTCTGAGAAGTCCAAAGCGATACCGTGCTCTGCAGTTTGAGAGCTTGTTTATCTGCAGACTGAAAGAAGCAGCTGTGATGGCCCCACACAGACGGTAGTCACAGCCCATGCTGTATGTCAGCCGGTCCACACACTGCTTGTCCCACTGCTGGGCTCTCCCATTGGGTCGTGGCTGCTCTCTCCTCACATTTTCTTAGCAAGATCCGAGGTTCCCATCAAGTGTGCTTGCTTGTTTTGGGACAAGAGCTTCCATTACTGCTCCCTGTGCGATAGGAAGAGTGGTTCTTTCTTTAGGGCAGCCGGGGCCCTGCCCATCTCAGGAAACAACAGAATCATGTTTTGGGCAAAGTGCCTCTTGTTTTCACGTGCTCAGCTATGCCAGCAGCACTGCCAACGAGACACTGCCCCTGCAGCTCCTGCCTCTGCCCTACCCTGTCCTGCAGCCAGTGGGATTGCATGGCTTGTAGACAGCCTGCCGCTTGTAGCCTTTACAGCACATCATCTTAGGCGTCCTGCCCAAGCAAGTGCATACCACGGGGCAGTTCTTGGGTCAGGCTTGTGTACAAGCAGGCCCAGAGGAAAATTGTTGCCCAAGATGAATGAGGAGGTATTTGAGGCCCTGCGGTTTCCTCAACTGTTCTGTGCGTACCTCCAGTTCAGGGGCTACATGAAGTTCACCGAGCAATATACTTGACCCCCAGGAGGGCCAGGTCTTTCGCTTGGATGTTCACATTGTTATGACTTGTTTGGCCACCCAAACAGGCCACTCTTGAGTTGTGTATCTCTTGGACAGGGTGTATGTATGCGCCAGCTGTAGACTGAGAGCTTTGTGCATTCCGGTTGTCTGTTCTGCTTCTTGGCCCCTGGGGTGCCAAGCGCCACGTGCATCCTGTCCTGCTGAACTGCCTGGTGTTCTTGGAGTTGGAAGGCAGCAGCGTACCTGAACTTGAAACAAATGCAAGTACCTTACACTTGAAACAGGTATTTGAGGGTTGTGGGAGATGTGGCTGGTGGGGGAGGAAGAAGTAGTATAGGAAGATGTAGGTGGGGGAATGTGGAAGTATTCTGGCAAGAAGATGTTTTGGGGTATATTGCAGTAGGAAGAGTGAGGACTGGGGGCGTCTTATGGTAGAAAGTGGGTGGCTACAGCCCGGAGTTGATAAGCAGGGGTCTTCGATAGCCTGTGTACCTGCTTGAGGTTGGCTCTGTGGGTTTGCATCCCACTAAAACACGAACTTCTGCCTCACCCTTGCTTGCCCTAGCTTTGAGAGATATGCAAGTTGTGCAGTAAACTAATTTCTGTCAAGTGTGGGTGGATTAACTCGAACCTCAGGCTACCAGACCTACAGGTCAGAACCCTACCACAATATGGGATTTTTAACAATAAGCTGTCTATCCACCAGGATGAAAGTCTGAGATGATGCTGAGGCTTTTAAAAATTTACAGCTGCAGTAAGGAATCATTTTTTTTAAAGACTGCTGCAGTGAAAGACAAAGAGTATTATCTCAACCCCAGTAGCGTAAACCCTGACAAAAAGGAGTGATGCTGCATTTGGCCATTCACAAATGGCAAAATGACCCAGAGAAAAGGGAATTGTAATTACTTCTACTCATGAGGTCAGGATAGTGCAAACAAGGTTACAGCCTGGAGAACGCTGTTCCAATTTTCCAAGGCAAAAGGGAAGATGAAAGTGGGGTGGTGCAAGAGTATTAATCTGTGCAGAGCTTCCTGCCTGTAAAAACTGTCACACTGGATCAGATCTAAGGTCCAACTAGTGGAGCATTCTGAATTTAGCAATGGGAGGGGAAGAGGCTTGGTAAATGAAGTATTAGAGACAGTGCAAGTCCAGAGTTATTCTTCCTTTGGCATATCCACTCCAGGTTCTGTTGGAAAACTCCCTCTACATCGGGAGATAATCAGCGAGTTTGGAAAGACAAGGTATTGAGCAACTTGAACTTGACATTGTAGTGCTAATAGCTTAGATAGGTACTTCATATCTGATGGGATGTGGCAGCAGGTATAAATCCTCAGCAGAAGGAAGGAGTTCAGCCATAGTTGTGTCTTCCGTCTCTGCTGCTCAGTAGAGTCGTGGTAGTTTGCTGCTTTTGTTGCCATTGGGAAAGGCTGAGGTAGCAGATAGTCTAGAAACTTGCTGGTTTTATTGTTAATGAGCAGAAGACGAGGCAAGCTTGTTTTGCTTTATTCAAACTTGTAAACCTTGCCTCCTCCCGCTTTTACTTCTCTCCCTCTTAAGGCACATGGGTGGTTTTGTGGTCTCTGTATCCGGTCTCTGTGTGATACAGCATGTGCACTGAGGAAGCTGGACAGATAAAACATAGCTCATATTTCTGGGAATCCTTACCTCACTGCTGATGGGGAAGTGTTGCTCTCTCAGGCACTGGCAGATAAGATCCTGGGCTTCTTGTCATGCTGAAGCATAGGGCAGGCTCACGAGAAGCTGCCAGCAGGACTTCATGATTTGGGAGACCAAATCTTCAGTAACATGTTACTCAGTTTCTTTCTAAGTTTGTGCACTGTGACAGTTGCAAAGCTGTATTTTAAGTTGTGAATGAGCAAATTGTCTACTGGTTTCATAGGCTGAGGATAAGTGATACTGTTAGAATTGCTCAGGGCACGTGCAGGGCTGAATTTAGAACCAGCAAAGAGTCAGACTGGCAGGAGGCTGACGCCTTGGTTTCCACAGCAGCTACGAGTGAGCACTCTCCAGGCTGTACTACTGGCATGTTTCTCTGCTGACCTGGTGGAAAAACTCTCTGGTAAGTGAGAAGGAATTTAGGTGAGCTGGTTTCTCTGCTGAGGTGGTTGAAGGGAGTTAGAGCCACTTATCTGTCTCTTGCTAGGAGCTAATGCTAACAGCTCCAAGCTCTTCCTGCACATGGGGACACCACACTCTGCTGCCTGTCATCTGTGGAGGAAACTGGAGTTTTATACTGCTGCAGTGTTTTGCTTGTGGGCAAATGGATGGACTGTGAGGGTTTCTCTGACTTTGGTATTACACGTCTTTAAGAAAGAACGTACGGTTGTACAACAGGCTTCTGCTGAATGCCTTTTGTTTTATCTGTTCACGTGTGCACTTACCCTGTGTTTGAAAACAACAGTTTGTACCTGATAACATTCAGATTATTTTTCTCTCATTTGCGTTCTTTGGATGTACTGAGAAGAAATTGTAGAGCCCTGCCAAGGGAAAGGGTGCAAATGGAATTAACAAACCTATTTTGATTGCCTCAGCCTTAGATTTCATTTTTCCTGTACTTGTAGAGGGGGGATATACAGTGGAGTATTATTTGTTTATGTGTATAAAAATGCATGCATACTCAGAACCAGCAACACCTCTTTCTCCCTCTTACAGACTGAGACTGAGCTCTGGAAAAACAAAGTGGAGCTTGGAGCATGTGGCCTGAGGATTGCCTTACAAAGCCAGGGGTAGGGACTCATTGTTTCTTTTGGCTGCTTGGTTGTAGATGAGCTATCAGGACAAATGCCTTCGTTCTCAAGTGAAGATAGTTCTTTAATTTCTTTGTCAAATACAGATATAGAAGTTAATCCCAGTCTAGAAGAGATTAAGAAAGGGTTGCATTGTAATAGAAGCAAATTCTATAGCAAGAACGTCTCTGTGGCGTAAAGGCACTGGACTTGAAATTTGACTAAGGTGCATATTTTCCTGAGCTATGAGGATATGCTAACCTTCCTTTCTTTCGGGCCTTTTGCATATTAACTTTCTACAGAGCCCAGCACAGATCTGAGGAGATATTATGTAGGCAGCAGCAACAGACTTTTTTTCCTTTTCTTGCAGGTCATAGCTAAGAAGTGAGCAGGATGCCCCCAGGCATTTACTGCCCTATGGAATTCTGGTCCAAGGGGGAAAACCAAAACATCCAGGTGGACTTTCTGCTGCCCACAGGAATATACTTAAACCTCTCTGTGTCCTGCAATGCCAGCTTGGGCACCATCAAGCAGGTAACAGCCTTGTTCCACAGTCTTATCTGCAATTCCTGGAACAAGGAGTCTGTTCTTGAGGAGCAGCTGGGGAAATGTGTTGGGTCTTAACTCAGTGCAGGTTGGGTTTCTTCTGCATTGCTCTGAGGCAGTTCCTTGTGACTCACTATGAGAGCCTCTGCAATCCACTAAACCCACGTCTAACCGCTGAGACTGCCAGCAACAGGGTGCTGGTGGTGGTGCCAGTGGTGTCGGGCTCAGTTCTCTGGGTACTCGTCCAACTTTGGGATGAGAACTAGAATAACTATGGAGCGAGGGCAGATTTGAGTCGTCCACGTAGGGCTCGTGGACTGTGTGTTCGATTACTGCTCACCTGACCCAACCAGTCCCCACACTGGATTTTTCATTACGAAAGCTCTTGTGTATGCAATGCAGGTAAGAGAATTCACCCCCAAATAGTCAAATACAAGTGCTGGACCGACTCAAAATATTCAGGGTGCCAGCCCCAGCCTTCTCTTGCCTCACAGAAACGGAATACTGAAAATTGGGAATGGGAATGATAGAGAGGATTTTTCTTAGTGCTTCATTTGAGGAATAAAATGCTGTAGTGAAACCACGTGTAAACGAAATGTAGCCGCTTCCTTGCTTCCCTGGGCAGGAAGCAGGGGTAGGGGAGAGCGAGGGAAAACAGTGGAAAAGGTTTTCCCCTGCAGCAGCAACCTGGCCTAGATGAGTCACAGATCACAAGGGACAGAAGCACAGTGCCAGATTATTCCAAGTTTTCTCATGCTGCAATTTTCAGGTAAAAAAAAACCCAAACCCAACCAAAAAAACCCATAAGTAGAGCTGATTGGTTCCAGCTGTTAAGTTACAAGTCTGTGTTTTACAGCCTGTAGGCTGCTCAGGCCAGACACCCATCTACTCTGGAGCTTTGTCTCCTATAGCAGGCGCTTAGGATGAGTGAAGAAATGGAATACGAACAGTCACATGGAATTGCCATCCACTGGGAACGAAGGATCTCTGGGAACTGGGTAGTGTTGAGAAGACTTCAGAAAAGTTCTTGGCTCTTGTCAGAGATTTCATGTTACTGGGGGCAGGTTACTTATCCCAATTTTGCTTCCAGTGGGAGTAATACCTCTATTTCACAAAGCTAGCAGTCAGCAGGTACTTACTGTGAGGTATTCAGGTGGGGGTTATTTAAATACTGAGGTTGAGGGATTTACTTTGCCTAAAACAAATGGCAAGCACGAAAAAAGGAAGCCGGTTAAAGGCATTTGCAAATAAATCTACCTAGCAGCTCAGCATGAGTTGGAGCCACCAGACTTGGCTGAAAAGCAGCCGGTGACTGCAGGTCCAGGAATGCTGTGAGAAGGTTTGGCTGTGCATTCCCTTTGCTAAATAGGGTATCTCTGGAGAGTGAGGTTGTGGGGTGACAGCGAGAGGAAGACGAGGTTCTGGCAGTGCAGCGGTAGTTTCACCCTGCTGTTGGTCTGGCCCAGGTGGTGTGGAAGCACGCTCAGTATGAGCCGCTCTACCATATGCTCAGCGATCCCGAGGCCTATGTCTTCACCTGCATCAACCAGACCGCGGAACAGCAAGAGTTGGAGGACGAGCAACGGCGGCTTTGTGACATCCAGCCCTTCCTACCGGTACTGCGGCTCGTGGCTCGAGAAGGTGACAGAGTCAAGAAGGTTATTAACTCCCAGATCAGCCTGCTCATTGGAAAAGGTCAGTTCCCCCATCATTGGTCTCGCCAGGGGTGTTGGCTATAGGTGAAACATGATTCTGTCCCAGACAGCCTGGCTACATGTGGAATAGTGATGGAGCCCTGCTTATGCAGGAAATGAAATTAGCAAGTTTGGTCTCTGGTGGATCCGGTAAGGAAACAGTGTGCGTGCAGACCCGAAAAGGGTGATCTTTCCTCCTGGCAGAGGGCTATAGTAATGGAGTCGGTGCGATTGTACGTAGTAAATAAGCAATTATTAGTAGCTTGGCTGACTCTTCTCCTTTTGGCTAAATATTAAGCATGTGTTTAGGAAGACTGTTTCACAGACAGTTGATTATCAAAGGCTGATTTCCCCCTTGGGTGCAGATGCTTATTTTGTCTTTCTCTCTTACTCTCCACTTAGGTTTGCATGAGTTCGACTCTGTGCAGGATCCAGAGGTGAACGATTTCCGCACCAAAATGTGCCAGTTCTGTGAGGAGAGAGCAGCAAAGCGGCAACAGCTCAGCTGGGCAGCTTGGATGGAGTACAACTTCCCCTTGCAGCTGGAGCCCATGGCCAGAGGCCTTGGGACTGGCCTTCTACATATTCCCACCAAGAACATTTTTGTCAACGTCAAGTTTCAGTCTGGCGGGGTAAAGCACAAACTTTTCTGTGACAATGTTTAACTGGTTTGTGCTTTCCCTATGGGAACCTTTGGGCGTTTGGAGACAGAATAATGTGTGCGTGGACAGTGTTTCCATGTGTTCATCTTCATTCTCCAGATTCCTTTGCCTGTGGAGATGGTTGGGAGGGAGACTCTGAACCTCCAACCAAGGGAGCTGTTCCCCTTCCTGAACATGCGTTGAGTGCACTGGTTAGCTGGTAGCTGAGATTGCTGCATGCACGTGTGGTGGTGGAAAGCTTTTTGGTTTTGGATAGGAGAGGAGCACAGAACCCAATACATGCCTTTCCTTTCGAGGCCTGAGAGTCTGCTCAGCTCATGCTCAGCATATGGTCTGTGTTGCCCATGGGCCCCCTTCTTGCCTGCTACCCTTGGTTAATGTTATTTTTGCATGTTGTGCCTGGGCATGAAGCAGGAGCCACCCCCATGGGAGAAGGGCCTTCCAGAGCAGTGTGTTTGAGCATGGTGACCCTAGCCACCCTCTGCCTTGCTGGTAGAATGACAATGGGAAGATTTTTTTAATAGCTAGAAACCACATGAACTGGTGATTCTGCTTAAACTGGACTTGAAGTTCCTGATATCCATCCTTGCTCTTGCGCTGCTGAAACGTGCTCCTGACCAGTTTGGCAAACATCCCTACTTGTTTGCTAATGTGTGTGGGGGGGTGTAATTCTGCCTTCCTATCCTTCTCTTTATTGTCAGCAACAGGAATGTTGTTACCTATCCACTGAGCTACTGCTGCTCCTTGTGCTGATTTCAGCCCTTTGCTGGTATTTGACAGTGTATGCTGTGTTGTTGGGATTGCAGGAGAGCTTCACTTTCCAGATCTCCCCAGAGGAGTTCCCCATCACATTAATGAGCTATGCTATCAAGAAGCAGGCTACTGTCTTCCGCCATGAGACAGTGGAGAACCCAGAGGACTACACCCTGCA
The DNA here is from genome assembly GCF_030936135.1 of Gavia stellata. Taxonomy (NCBI): domain Eukaryota; kingdom Metazoa; phylum Chordata; class Aves; order Gaviiformes; family Gaviidae; genus Gavia; species Gavia stellata. The sequence continues at coordinate 4,712,378 of NC_082620.1, read as the reverse complement.
GGTGAATGGGAAATGTGAATACCTCTATGGGAATTACCCCCTGTACCAGTTCCAGGTGAGCCATTTGTCTTGCTTTATCAATGAGTCTGTTCCCATATGGCCTCATCTTGCTGGGAGGGTGGATTGAGGCGTGTTATCCTCCATCGAGGAGGCAATGCTGTTTATAGGAATGCAACACGTCAATGGCAGGACCTGGATGATACTTAGGGCAAGGGATGCTTCCAGCAACCTAACAGATCCTTATGGTTTTGGGGGCTAGTGAGCTAAGCCTGTCCCTGGGTACCAAGTGCTGTGTAAATGCATTTATAGATTATGGTTCTGGAAATGTCTGTTTGCTTGCACGGTGGGCTGGGTGTTCTCTTCCTGAAAGTTGGGCAAGTAATCCTGTATCCTGTGTTCCCCGGCAGCGCAAACTGCTGTTGGGAGTGCTGAATCCTTCTCAGTGTTTTCCCTTGATGCAGCCATTTGAGTCAGTTGATGAAATGCCGGCTATAAAAGGCACTTCATATTCTCAGTTCTGGCAACATGAGTCCAGTGAGTTCCAGGCTTATAAAGCAGGAGGAGATAAATTAAAACTGAATTTTGATTGTTGCTGTGTCCTTTCCTTACTCCTTCCACCTGTTTCTGCTTCAGCCAGTTCTGATTTGCTTGACTGCTCTTGCCTGCCTGGCTCCGTTTCATCCATGCTGACTCTGTCCTCTCTTTGCAGTATATCCGCAGCTGCCTGCACCGAGGCCTAACGCCCCACCTGACCATGGTACACTCCTCCACTATCATTGCTATGAGAGATGAACAAACCAACTGTATTGCCAGCCCCCCCAAGATGTCTGCCAAGCCTCCCCCGCTCCCTAAGAAAAAGGTAAAAGTGCACAGTGACCCAGCGGGGTCACCCTCGACTCATCCGTGGATGGATGATGCTGATCTCCTCTGGGAACAGCAGCTGGTTCTCCCTGCCTCTCTCAGGACAGGCTCCTAGCTAGGGTCTGAGAGCTGGGAATTTCCAGTCAGCCTTCCAGCTCCCTCCACGCCTTCCCTGGTTGTCACAGACTTCACGCTGCCCACCTGTGATGCAATGCTCTTTTCTGTTGGAGCAAAAAGCATGTGATGAGAGATGAGGTCTGGCATTGGCTTGAGAAGTCTTTGTTGCATCTGTTCTGATCAGAACCCTTTTCTTTTTCTAGCCAAACTACGGGTCTCTCTGGTCCTTAGAGCAGTCTTTCTACATTGAGCTGGTGCAAGGCAGCAAGGTCAATGCAGATGAGAGAATGAAGGTAGGTACTGACTCAGTTTGGGGTTTTGGTTTTGTGTTTTGGCTTTCCCAGGAGCATCTGTCTTGTTTGTGCGGTGAGGAAAGCAGGGGCCGGCAGCTTGGTCTCACGTGATCCTCCATTATGCTTCATTCAGCCTTTGGGCAGTTTCTGAACTGCAGCATAACAGGAAGGGGAAGGGAACTTGCTAGCCAGCAGCGGAGCAATGCATTCTTAGAAACACTCCCCTGCAAAAGTTTCTGAGTAGCAAACAGAGCTGCTGCCCTGTGGTGATATCGCTTGACAGCAGTGCGGACGGGCAGGGAAGCCTGTGAAAAGCAGAGGAGGGGAAATTCAGCTCTGAGAAGAGAGAATGATGGGAGAGTGGTGACTGGTAAAGTTAAGATGCAAAGCATGAGGCTGCAAAGCCCTGGGATTTGCAAGGTGTTTGCCATGAAGGGGCAGCAACCAAATGAGGAGAAGGGGAACGGCTGCCCTTTGGGAAAGGAAGGAAACAGGGCAAGAATATATCGCATATACAGGTGTTCTGCAGGGCAAGGCTTTATAAAGAAACAGGCAATGAAATAGGGTTTTTTTTTTCTGCCCAGTGCCCCATCATTTGCAGGGAGCTTCTCCTGGGGAGGACTCTTGTGATTCAGACTAGCCAGCGATACTGAAACAAGAGGTAAAGTTGGGGATGAGCTTGGCCCATCAGCTGTACAGCGATCTGGCAGACTGCAAGAGCAGTGCAGATTTGCAGACAAATGTGCACCCGCAGACAGCTCGCCATTGGCACTGCACTGCAGGCCTGTTTTGGGGCTCAGCTGTTTGCACGTGCCCTTCTCCCGGGGTGTTGATTTGCCTCCTCTTTGGCCTAAGTCCTTGCTCGGCTCTTGGTGTCTGCCCTGCTTTTTCAGCGTGACAGGTTCCTGAGATTTTGCAGCATCTCAGTGGGCAAGGTTTGGTGAATATTTATATTGCCTGGCTTTGCAGGATGAAACCTGTAATACTCTTACCAATGGATTACCCCAGCATTTTGCAATGATTAAGCAGCTCTTGCAAGCCTGCATGAAGTAAAAAGATAACAATGTCCTTACTGAAGTTGAGTAAAGAGGAAGATTAAGGAACTTAGTGTCTCAGTGAATCAGGAAAGAGACAGGAGTAGGGCATCCTGTTCAGGGGAGTGGATGCTCTGTCCCATTCCTCTTCTAGTCATGTGCCTTCAGCAAACAGGTCAAGTCCCTGTGGATTCATGGCATTCTCTTATTTCTCCTTCCCTCAGCTGGTGGTGCAAGCAGGTCTCTTTCATGGCAATGAGATGCTGTGCAAGACAGTGTCAAGCTCTGAAGTGAATGTATGCTCAGAGCCAGTGTGGAAGCAGAGGCTGGATTTTGATATTAACATCTGTGATCTTCCCCGTATGGCGCGGCTCTGCTTTGCCCTCTATGCTGTCATCGAGAAGGCGAAGAAGGCACGTTCCACCAAGAAGAAGTCCAAGAAAGCTGTAAGTAAAGCCAGTGTGGGACTGAGCTAGGCTTGCCAGTGCTGGAGGGCACGGGACATCATTCTGAACCAAATGCCCTTTGCTTTCAGAAGAAGACTTTATTAATAAGAGAGCTTACAGAATGATGGCCAGTAACTTCTTCAACAGGAACAGGGAACTGAGGAGTGGCTGCCTGTAGGAAAGGTTGTTTAAATGTAATTTCTTGTCCAGAAAGAGCATTAAGAAACATACTCAGCATTTGAATGCACACAAAGAGGAATTGTTCGTGTTGGTGTCTCTATTTTGCTGTTCCACAACTTCCTTGTTTTGTAGTTGAGGTTAAACCATCTCCTGTGTTGCATCTTCTTTCTAGTAAAGTCTTTCATGCAAATCCCCAATGGAGCAAATTAACAGCTAAGAAGGGGGAAGAAAATGAGGAACGTAAAACACTGGTTACAGCAAAGCTTTGGGTGAGGTAAAATGAAAAGTGCAGAATTTTCAGCGTTACTGGTCAGATGCTGCAAACTGAGGATAAAAAGTGTTAAGTCACTTTGGAAGCTCTTGTTTTGAGTTTCTGAATCAGAGATGTAGTGATATTTCTCACTTCTCTCACCTTTATTCCAAAACTTCCAGCCCATTAATAATTCAGTAACTAAAAGTAGATCTAAGTGCAGCCTGTAATTGAATTGCTGGTTTCCCAGTGTTATAACTTAAGCACGATGACTCTAGCTCTTTGCACGTGAAGAGTTTTCTTTAGGAGCAACAAAGGCATTTGTTCCTCTGCAAATTATTGTTTCTGCAGCCATAAAAACACTGTTACCGTGCTTTAAAGAGAGGATTAGTTATGCCACCTTTACTAGAGTGCAGAGAAATGAGGGACTGATAAATGTGATCACAGAAGATTTTAGTCTTAGTCCTGCTAGCTCCTTTTCACTGCTGGGAGGTTCACTGAGCTTTGTTGTGTTGACATCAGCGGGGTTCTCAGGGTTACAGTGCATTAATGTCTGGGGAGCAACAGGCAACCCACCAGTCCTGCTTTTTGGACCAATTTCTGGGTTGGAGAGTTCAGACTGGAAACATTTTGAGGCCAGGACCAGGATCAACCTTTTTATTGTTGTTTTTTTACTTAAGAATAGCAGAACTCCAACTCCTGCTGGAAGCTTTTGTTGAACAGAACATCTGATTCATCCACAGGCTGTATTTTTGTGGTCACACTGGCAACAATTTTCAGTTTTGAAGCAGTCAGAAGGAAATCTTACTGTTCCGACTGACAAAAGAAAACCAGCCTCGTTAGCTGAGTTGTTAAGAGGATCTTGTTCATAGGTACTGGGGAAAGGTGGGATGCATTCTGGTGAGCTCTTGATATAAAATCACAATATTTGCTGGAGCTGAGCTCTGCAGAAATGGATTTTTCCAGACGGTCAGCTGCAGCTCTGAGTGAGATGCCCAGATCTCATTTAAAATGATTGGTAAGACAAGGTTACAGTCAGAGTGCACCCTGATTTTTGGTTTTGATTAATAATCTTTTTGCTTGCTTTGCTTACAGTACTCAGAGGTTAATACATGCATGTTGTTTGTCTATGCCGACTGTCCAGAGCAGATAGGTGGGACTAAATCATTTACTACCACAAAAACAGGCAGGCTTGCACACTGACTGGGATGAGTCAGAGGGTTAATGTCACCCAGAGGGTTGGCTTTCAGTGTTTCTGTAAGTCATGCAGGAGATATTTCTGTCCTTAAAATGCTGAATCGTTGCTTTGCTGGACCTTATCCACCAAAAATCTTGCCTTGCGTTTTGGCAGGCTCTGCGCTGCGGTTTGATGTCATTTACTCTGTTAGAGAAGCATATTGCTGGTGGTGGTGTTTTGTTTGGCTTTTGCCTTTGATCTAGAAGCTGATGTCTCAAATGGGATTTTGCTGAAGATACTTAGTCTAATCAAATCAACTCAAAGGTTTGTGAGAGGCCACTTGGAAGTGATTAATTTTGTCGCATTAGGAGAAAATGCTGACTTTGCTATCTCCACCAAGTCCTTTGGTGTACCTTTGGAGTAAGCCTGGTGCATTCTCTAGAATGTCTCAGTGGAACAAGAAGATGTCTCACTGTGGTTCCCTTCAAATATTACACTGTTTGTGGGTGCGTCTCGCTAGAATTTTGCCTCGCAACCTCTTTACAAGTCAGTTTCTGTGCTAGCGTAAGCTTAAGCCTTGGTGTTTTCTGAGCAGTTGAGTGAAATGCTGGTGTTGCTGAAACTGTTATATGAAGTAAACTGTTCCATTTGGGGAACCTACTGCAGGAAATGTTAGGTCACTTGTGGAATATGTCTGCTCTGGTGGCGGGGAACTGGGATAGAGCAGGGAGATGGGTTCTCTTTCTTGGCCATGTCCCAGTCGCTTTACTTGCTGGAGTCTCCCACCTCCAAATGAGACTGGCTTGCGTGACTGGGTTGGGCTTGTGAGTTTTATTTTGGAGGGTGTGAGGGGGGATTGGCAGCGTAAAGTTTGATTTCTATAGATAGTGTTTATTACTGTGCAAAGGAGCCAAGCCTTTTCTTCCCATTATTGGATATGTCTAGCATTCTTTGCCTAGTTTTCTGAAGTCATGCTAACTCTACGTTCCCTGTTTCAAAATTGAGGTTCTTCTCCCTCCCTTCAAACTGTGAAATATATGAAGTATATATATGTCATAGCTCCTTCGAATATCATCGAGTGTAGAGTTGCGAGGCCTTACCGGAAACTTCAGCTATGAGAATACTGGGTGATGAAGTTTTGGATGTATTTGTGGGGAGTGTTTGGTGCCATCCAGCACTACACAAAAGACCCCAGGTTTTGGCAAATATCTGAATTTGATGCCATCTTGTACTCTGATTTTAGGAGAACTTAAAAGGTGAGCAGACAGGTATGGCTACCTGGGGTGGTATACACTTTGCAGCAACTCTTTGGTGAGGGGATGCTCACCTACATGCTCTTGAATGCGAAGTTACCCACCCGTAGCAGTCTGTGTAGCAGTTTGCAGACCTGGAAAAGATCAAGATTATATAACTACTTATACCTGTCTATTTTGTGGGGTTTGCTTTGCATGGGGATATCTCACTTTCTTGTTAGTTCTTCTCTTACCTTCATCCAGGTTTTGCAGTTACAGCACCCAAAAGAGCTTCTTTCTTTGCTTTGCAGGACTGCCCGATCGCCTGGGTGAATGTCATGCTCTTTGACTATAAGGACCAGCTGAAAACAGGGGAGTGCTGCTTGTACATGTGGTCCTCCTTTCCAGGTATGTCAGGAGATGGAGCTGCTGTATTGTTTTGTGTCTTCAGTCTCCACCGCAATGACAGGAGATGCCCTGCCCTCTGCACTGCTGTCCACTACGTTGTAAGAGGGGCCATCATAGTTCAGACTAGCAGACCCAGTACCGCTCTATATTGTGATGGCATCTAGAGCCCTACCAAGGCCTTGTTTTGCTTGGCATCGCACGTATGACATAAGAGGTTGCTGCTGTCCTAAAGATGTCATGTATACTTTGCTTGTGAGAGGTCAGAAAAATGAAGTGAGCTGCTCGGGCCCAGCAATGTCCAGTGGCAGAGCCGGAAGCAGTCTGTCCTCTGCTTTCTGGACCAAAGCTTCAGAACGTTCATGGGTTTATGTACTTTGCTTTTCAGATGAGAAAGGGGAACTTCTGAACCCCATGGGCACGGTACAATGCAACCCCAACACAGAAAGTGCAGCAGCCTTGGTCATCTGCTTCCCCAGCATTGCATCGCATCCTGTGTATTACCCGTCATTTGAGCAGGTAAGGGACATGGACACTTTTTATGGGAGGCACAGAAATTCCCTAGCTTTGCTGGTGCAGGAGCATACAGTGTCACTGTCTCTTGGGCAGCTGTTGACAGGAACTGGGTACAAGCAAACTTGATGAATAGATACTGTTAATTGAAGATTTGACTTTTTGTCGTAACTAATGGGCCTTTGAATGAATACTTTTCCAAGCTGTGAATTCCTGAGGCAAAGCTGCTCTCATAGATTCAGCATTTGTTTAAAAAATGGGTTTAACTGAGCCACCTTTAAACTGCAGGCAGCATTAGGCTCTATAGGAAGGAAGAATAATAAAAGGGGAAATGAGTGAAAGTAGGCAGCTCCCTCCCTTTCAGCACAGAGTGGTAACATGCTGTGCGGTATGGGGATTTTCCATCTGTCACTGCAACTGGCCAAACGCTTAAAGTGGAAGAAGAAATGTGCCTGTTACAGGGAAGAAAGGAGATCTGCTCTGCCAGGGACATATCTACGTGCTCCCCCACACTGCATGTTCTGACTCAGAAGCTTTAACGGATTGTGCCAGTGTGCAGGGTGGCTTGGGCAGCGCTGTCTGCTTGGCAAGCCCACGCCAGTTCTAAGGATCTGGAATGGCTCGTGTTAGCCTGGAGCTCGATGACCCAGAGCCCCTGTTCACAAACTGTATGGGTGTGCAGATGTGCCCTTTTCGGGGGAGGGACTCACCCCTTCATTCTTGTTACTACCAGGGAAGGGGTTCTATGGGCAGTTCAGTTACACCTCTGAGCAGAGGGCTCCTGCTGAGTACGTTACCTACACTTGGGCTGTGAGAGGTGTGATTCCCTTCTCCAGAGGTGGGAAGTGACTGATCTCTAATGCAGCATAAATGCCTGAAGTGATGGTGAGCTAAAAGTACAGAGGAAATGAGGAGCCTTTCTCAGACTCTTTATTTGTGTCCCAGCTGCTGGAGTTGGGGAGGAATGGAGAACAACCCCGTGCTGCACTAGAAGATCCTGAGGAGGTGAGTCTCCTGGCATCAGTTTTTCAGCTATGTGCAAGCCTGGTTTCATGGATCAAGTTACATGATTCCATCTTACCCCCAGCTAGCTTTTTTCACCAAACTGGGTAATGCCCCAGTGCTACAGGGTCTCTCTGGCCTGAGCAAGTCCTCTGGGTTGAGACTGAGCCCTGTGTATGCTCTTTCCTGTGATTCCCATGAGCAGAAGCTGCAACTGAAGGAGATACTGGAGCGGAGGAGCCACACGGAACTATATGAGCATGAGAAAGACCTGGTGTGGAAGATGAGGTACGATATCCGTGACCAGTACCCACAAGCTTTGGCAAAGCTGCTTATCATCACCAAATGGAACAAGCATGAAGATGTTGCCCAGGTGAGGATGCTGGCGTTGGCAGCCAAGGCTCCCTTTTTGATCCATCTTTCAGTGTCTACATTCCTGTGTTGTGTTTGGGAGGTGAGCTTAGCAGGGGATGTTTCACGGTGCCCCTGTGCAGGTAGGTTTGGCATCACTGAGGCTGAGGAAGACTATCTGTTTTCAGCCAGTCACTGTGAATGTATGCTGAGTGGTATCCAGCTGAGTTGAGGTTTGGCTCTTCTGGGCTCTGCTTGGCTCTGTGTACTGTCCCAGACTCATTACTGGCCAACAAGGTCTTGCTTATTCCCTCTAGAAACCGGAGACAAGGAAAAAATCTGTTTAATTCATGGCAGAAATAGGATCTGGATTCAATATTCTTAACTGGTAGTGAGAGACCAGCGCATGCTACCTTGGGGGGGTTGGTGAATCTCTTCCACTGGGAATGTCAGACATCAGTTAGGGATGGTCTCTGTGCTGCTCATCTCTCCCTTAGGTCAAGAGCTTTGACCTTCTAAAGGTCCCGAGCTTTGACCTTCTAAAGGTCCCTTTCTAGTCTACATTATTATGCTGCAGAAAAGTGCTTTTCCCAAAAAGCTTATTCCACTGATTGTGGTACAGCAAATGTAATCCTGCTGTGGCCTTGGATGGCTCCTCCTGTCAGCCTTGCTAGAAAGTTTGGACTGATGGTTTGCGACCTGGTGTCTGCAAACTTGCTCTGAGGCATCTATAAATAAACACCTTCCCCCCCCCGCCAAAGGAGCTGCTCTTCCATCAGTAGAATTTTAGATTTATATCCGTTGTCTTAAAAACATTGTTCCTCTTTTTGCTAGTTTTTTTTTCCCCTTGCAGATGATTTCCCTGCTTCAGACCTGGCCAGAGTTGCCTGTCCTGAATGCCTTAGAGCTGCTGGATTTTAGCTTTCCTGACCGTTATGTTGGTTCCTTTGCTATCAACTCATTAAAGAAGCTGACGTAAGTGTTGCCCACAAGGGATATGCAGAGCCCCTTTCTATTTATGTTTAGGGCTGCTGAGGGGGACTGTGAACAAGGCTGACAGTCTCGTCTTTACAGCTTTTGCAAGTACACTTGTGGCAGTAAAGCTAAGGTTGTCTTTTATTTTTCCTTTCTGTCCACAGAGATCACGAATTGTTCCAATACCTGCTACAGCTTGTCCAGGTGCTTAAGTATGAATCCTACTTAGACTGTGAATTAACCAAGTTCCTGCTGGACAGGGCGTTATCCAACCGCAAGATCGGCCACTTCCTCTTCTGGCATCTGAGGTAAAGAGCAGAAGTCTTGGGCTTTTTCTCAGTATTCAGGGGAAACCAGCATTTACTGGTTTCCTCGTTGCTCTGTGAAGCGAGACAGCAAGCATGTCTGCATGTAGAGATGCTAGGGTATTTATTTAAAGGCTATTGGCTGCCCTTTAGCTTGTGTGTTTCATCAAAGCATTGGTGGGACTTCCTTGCTGTGATTACCAAAACCCAGGAACTGCTGCTTTTTACTTGGGAGACTGAATAAGGATTATTCCAGGAGGACACAAAACCTTTATTTGTTTGTTTGTTTTTTTCTTTTGTTGTGGTGGTGGTGTTTGGATTAGGGTCTGTTTTCAGAATTTATGTACATTCACATGCCTGTGAGTTGAAATTTACTTTGGGCATCCCTGGCCCCCTGCCAGTTCTGAGTCGATGGTTCAGAACTGTCCTTGCTCCTTAAGTAATGTTCTCAAAGGAGTGGTTAGCAATTTCGTCACGCAGAAAGATGTCTCATCACTTCAAGCGATGGTTTTTCTACATCACCTTCTGGGGTGGGTGCATTTTTTCCCCTCCCCAGTACATAGAAAAAAAAAATCTAAACAGCAGCTAATACTCTGCACCCTCTTCTCCCCCCTGCCCCTGGTGCTGGCATGAATGGGAGAATTAGTCACTCACTGCAGTGAGTCAGAATTGCTTTAACCTCCCTTCTTCCCCTAGGTCAGAAATGCACGTTCCTGCAGTTGCCTTAAGGTTTGGCCTGATCCTGGAAGCATACTGCAGAGGCAGCACCCACCATATGAAAGTTTTGATGAAACAGGTAAAAATTGCTTTTAGCCATAAGGTTGCCTTCCCTCCTGCTTGTAGCTGGTTCTCAGCTGTTAGCTCTTCCAACTCAATGTTATCAGTGATACAAAAAAAGCCTTTTAACTGCTATATTGGTTTTGGCATATCCTATTATAAGCCTGGAGTTCCCCAGCACATATGACTTTGCTCATCTCTTACTCACCCGCACACATCCCAAACTACGTGTCTAGAATGGTTTGAAATGTTCAGTGTCTACTGCTGTTATTAGATGAGTTGATGAGCTACCATTTAGTAGGAGCTGATCACAACTGGCTGTCTGATTCAGAGCAGTGCACTCTCCTTCAGTTGCTCTGTGGAGGTAATCCTGCTATTTACCCACTCTCTAAAACTCCCCTATTATCTCTCAACGATCACTGTACCTAATTCAGAAGTGAGGACTCCTGTATACATGAAGTCGTACCTAAGATGTGCCCACAAACCAGCACTGTTCCTATTTTCAAGCCTGAGTGGCACTTTTGCCTAACCAGAACTCCCCAAAAGCACTGAAGGGCAGGGGCTAGAGGTCTCATCCTTACTTTTCTAGCCAGTGCACCTCACTTTTTCCTGTGGTGCTTGATAACGTGTATTATTCCTGGTGCAGTCATTACCTTGCACTGCATTTGTGCCCAGCAGAATATCCGTAATTGATTATGGATCTCCCTCAAGCCAATACTACTAAATTTGTTTTGTTGCAATGTGTGAAATTGCCACAAGTTGACAAGAAGGTAAGAGATACAACCAGGGCTTACGTTTCACAGTAGATTTTTAATAGTTTTTAAACTTTCTCCAGAAATTTCCTGTTTGCTAACCCTCTTCCATCTCTCCCTTTGTTCAGGGAGAAGCACTCAACAAGATGAAAGCTCTGAATGACTTTGTTAAACTGAGTTCTCAGAAGACCACCAAGCCTCAAACCAAGGAGATGATGCATGTGTGCATGAAGCAGGAAACTTTTCTTGAAGCACTTTCCCACCTCCAGTCACCCCTGAACCCCAACATTATCCTCGCTGAAGTTTGGTAAGGAAGATAGCTGCATCTCTCAATTTGTGCCACAGGCTTTGTTCAGCTGAAGGGCCAGGCTTCTGCTTATTCCAAGGTCCTCTTTTCTTGTGGAAGTCACCAGTCCGTTAGCATTTGTAGGTGCTGTTGAATTTGCAGCTCAGAGGGACGCTTTTTTAATAGATGGAAACACTGATGGCGATATTTTTGTCTCCTCTAGTGTGGATCAGTGCACCTTTATGGACTCCAAAATGAAACCTTTATGGATTGTGTTTAATAATGAAGAGACAGGTAGAGGCGGAGTGGGCATAATTTTTAAAAATGGAGATGGTAAGTCTTTAAAGGGTATGTTTTCACAGGCATAATAGTCTCAAATAGTTATTATGGCGAGTGGGCCTAAATATGGACCATTAAGATGTGTAAATGAGGACCATCAATGTGTTTGAGGTTTTTTTGGCAGTAATCTGGAGGTATAATAAACTCTCCTTTATATTTCACCTGCTGCCCTCTTCATTAAGATTTTAGCACAGCAGTAGCTGGATACCCTTGCATGGTAAAAAGAAACCTGATGTGAGGTCTGAAAGAGCTACAGCAGTCCACGCTTTGTAGGGGTAGAGTGGCTGCTGCTCACTGTTGTGTCCAGACAGATGTTTTCTAAAGTGCTACATTGACTACGACGGGAAGAGCTATGGCAAAGTGAAGTAGCGTATACCTCCATTAGTACAATCATGTCTAAGTTAAGGTATCTAGTATGGCGGCTTTACACTATTACAGCACTAGTAAACGTTGCTCTGTGCTGATGTTCTTTACTAGCTAGACCTAGCAAGTGACAAACGTGGCAAAGGCCCCTCTAGCAGCCTGCTTCAGGGGCAGAACAAGCACCACTGGGAAGAGCAGAAGAGGAGGGGAGAATGCGAGTTACTTACGACCCTTTTTTCCTCTGTAATGCTGCACAGATCTTCGTCAGGACATGCTGACTCTGCAGATGATCCAGTTGATGGACATCCTGTGGAAGCAGGAGGGCCTGGACCTGCGGTGAGTAATGGGCACAGAGTTGTCTGACTGCAATGATATATCGTGTGTAGTGAGGCCATTTTGTCTGCAAACTTACTTTGTCCTCAACAGGTCTGTCTAGTATTCTATGAGCAGCTCGTCAGGTTGTGTGGTACCGAGGAACAGAAATGCAGAGTAGATATGGCAGACAAGGGAAAGCTTAAAAGTCAACACAACCCAGTTCTGGGCAAGATTTCAGTGGAAGGGTTTCTTTCATCTCTGCAGGATGACCCCTTATGGCTGCCTCTCCACAGGAGACAAGACTGGACTGATAGAAGTAGTCATGCATTCAGACACCATTGCCAACATCCAGCTGAACAAGAGCAACATGGTGGCCACTGCAGCCTTCAACAAGGATGCACTGCTGAACTGGCTAAAATCCAAGAACCCTGGGTAAGCGGGCTGACCTTTTACTGGGTGCTGCTTTACTGCTTCCCTCCAGCTAGAGACAATTCTTCTGCTTTGCTCAATTTTCTTCCTTCAGTTATGCGTATTTCCAAGCTGTCCCACAGTATCTATGGCTGCTTCACTGCCTGGCACACAGGAAGGCATCATGCGGATCTGTACGGGTCTTGAGCAGAAACAGTGGCATCTGGATTACTGCTTGCAAGCTTTTTTGATCTTTGATAGCTTAAGGTAGCACTGTCCACAGGCTGGATCCAAACCTTGACCTTCCCATTGGTCCTGTTACTTTCTCCAGAGATAGATGGTCAGTGTGGTGGCAGCTGGAAGAGGGGCAGAAGGATTAATGCCAAAGCTGGGAGGTGACAAAAGAAAGCAGCACAAAAGCTGTGTAGCTTGGGGTTTTGCTAGATACAGAAACAGACAGCAGCAATACATCAGTGCTACTCTGAGGTAGCAGGGCACCAAATTACAGGGCACCAACAGGAATTGTTCTAGGAGCCCACTTTGTCTTTTGGATCTGTCAAGATCTAGAAATGAGTTAATTTTGTTGAGACTAAAGCATTTTCATTGAGATTGTGGACACAACCTTAGCCAGACCTCTCCAATTACAGACAGTTGTTATTGCAGCTAGTTTTTGTAAAGCATGGGCAGGAGGACTGCTGCTGACACTACAGAAATTCAAACATGTGATTCCCTTACCTTCTCTGGCAGGTTTGCATGGGGGAAGCTATACAAACAACTTTCCCAGTGGTGAAGTACTGGTGTTCAAAGTAAAATTCTCTTTCGATCTTTTTCTTGCCCTCTTTAGTGACGCATTAGAACAAGCTATAGAGGAGTTCACTCTTTCCTGTGCTGGGTACTGCGTGGCAACATATGTGCTGGGGATAGGTGACCGGCACAGTGATAACATCATGATCCGGGAAACTGGACAGGTATGGGGATTCACTGCTGCTGTTGAAGTACTGGAAGAGGGGCGTGAATGCTACTTAGCAATGGACAGATACATCCCAGTGCAATCCTACTGCTCAGGAATGTACCTCACCTTCCAGCTGAGAGGCAGACTGGACAAATATTCTCAATAGCTTCTATCATTAAGAGGGTAAATACAGTTTTATAATTTGAATTACAATTCTGTAAGCATCACTGCCATCAGCTGCTGCTGTTAATACCCACTTTGAAATTACAGTGGAGCGATTCATACCTCTCAGACCTAAAATTGTCTGCAGACGCAAACTCAAATACTGTACTTATCAGTCTGAAGACTCACTTGGCTTCAGTAGTCACAAATCGCTTGTAGTTGCTAGGTAAGATCCTCGGTTACTTACCCAAGCTGATATATTTATAGTCTTCCTCCTAGAAAAAATGTTGGGGGTGTTGTTTTTACATCAGTAATATGTAGTTGTTTTTACTACCTCAGTAATATTTTGGTAATGGGGGAAGTCTAAGCTATCTTTCTTGTTTAATTGTGAATTCTACAAAGCCTAAAGCAACCCTGTGCTAGATGGTGCAAGGTAAGTCTCCTGCAGGTCTCGTGAAGTCAGCTAGTTAATATTTGAAAGAAAGAAATTGGCTGCTGATGTTTCGAGACTCGTATCTCTCAGGTATGCGCAACTGCCTGCCTGCACTCCTTCTGTGTAGCATCCCACTCCTCTACATCTTATTTCCCTAAATCAAGGAGTCACAGTCAAAGAAACCTAGTAGTGCCTTTGGTTTGGGGTCACAGCAGGGACAGAGACACGGTCTCATTCGCTAACAAGACACTAACCTCCCTTCCTGGGCTGTGACTAGCAGCAGCTCTTATCTAGGGCTGCCTCTTCTCCCCTTTAAAAAAAAAAAATGCTGGGCAGGCAGCTTACAGAACTGTATCTGCAGAGCAGAGGCCACTCAGGTATTTGTCCACGGGGGGGAGCTGATGCCCTGCGGTAATACAGCCTTGGGTTTTGCGTATCTAGGGTTTACCGTGGCTCTGCAAAATTGCCATAGCGTGCAAGGTTCTGCACAGGATCCTCCTTCCCATCGCTGCAGTAGTGCTTCAACGACTTCACTGGGCTTGGTATTTAAAAAAAAAATAAACGCGGGGGGGGGGGGGGGAAGCCTTACCTGCGCAAGTAATATTTTGTAGCAACTTCAAAACAGGACATGTTCTTTCCACATGCTGTCTGGGACTGCAGACTGCCCTGGTAGGGTGCGCATTTTAGTTCTCTTTCTGCTTCTGCTAGTGACACACTAAGGCTTTACAAAAAACAGAAATTTCTTCAGCTATACCAAGTATTGAAGAGGTAAGTACCTTTTCCGTCCTGTCCAACATCTAATTACACTGGAGAATATCTTGGCAAGTAAATAGTGCCTCTTTTCCCAAAGGAGTGCTATGGGAGAGGTCATTTTTCTCCCTTCCAAAATCCCATGGTCAGTATCTTTTGAATACAGTAACTGTGAAGAGAACTCGACACTGATCAGCCAAAATAGATACTATTCTGAAAACAATTTTTTTCTTCCTTATTTTCAGCTGTTCCATATTGATTTTGGTCACTTTTTGGGGAACTTCAAGACTAAATTTGGTATTAATAGAGAACGAGTTCCTTTCATCTTAACCTACGACTTTGTGCATGTCATCCAGCAAGGAAAAACTAACAACAATGAGAAGTTTGAAAGGTAAGTGTTAGCAATTAAACTTGACTTAAGCTTTTTGAGCTCTGAATTTTCAGAATTTATTTCCACCAGTGATATGTAGCCTATAGCTGTCTATACACACAAAAGTAAATAAATTATTATCTACCTGTTAGAGAAGGTGAAAGAGCTTGGTAGTCATCAATGCAGACAGCAGGCTTCAGACTAATACCTAGTCTTGCTTTATAAAATGGTATCGCTTGTAGTCTTCATTCCTCTGCCTCATCTTCCTCTCTGAACAGATTCAGGGGTTATTGTGAAAAAGCCTATATGATCCTGAGGCGCCACGGTCTTCTCTTCCTGCACTTGTTTGCACTGATGAAAGCTGCTGGCCTGCCAGAACTGAGCTGCTCTAAAGACATTCAGTATCTAAAGGTAAGAGAAGCAGAGCCCAGATACAGTTAAAACCGAATACTTGATCGTGTAGCTCAGTGAGGAGGAGGAGTTCAGTGTGGAAGGGCATATTATTTTGAAGCAAATGAGCTCCAGAAATCATCAGTAGACGTCCAGCATTCATGTGCAGGACATCAGAAATGCCAGATACTGGTGCTCAGGAGGTAACTTCAGATTCTTCAGCACAAAGGCAGTAGGTACCTTGTAGAACCAGCTTGCAGGGAAGGAGACAGAGCTCTCCAGTTGTCTATCGTTTCCTGCTCCCAGCTTGCCTCTTAAATTATAACAACCTAGCCCTGGCCACCCGAAAGACAGCAGCTTTGTACACGAGCACTTCAAAACCTACTGGGTTCCCTGCTCCCAACATAAGAGTAGGATGCATGTATTTATCAGAATGAAAAAACCTTGTGCAACTAACTACAGTAACTATTTAAAACAATTAATGGCTGTTCGTTTCCTACTTGGTGCTCCTTTCAATGGAGTAATTTCTCAGCGCGTAAACATCTAAGTAGTTGAGCAGTTAATTCTTCAGTTGCACTTTCAGTGAGGCTTTGCTGATTTCTGCTTCTTACCTTCAGGATTCCCTAGCTCTTGGGAAAACAGATGAGGAGGCACTGAAGCACTTCAGACTGAAGTTTAATGAAGCCCTGCGAGAGAGCTGGAAAACCAAAGTGAACTGGCTGGCACACAACGTATCCAAAGATAACAGGCAGTAGAGCAACATCAGCCTGCACTCTTGCTCCAACAGAATGTAATACCTGCACTGAGTCCAGCAATCATAGACAGGTTTTTAAAGACTGATGAATGTTGCCATGTTGAAGACCCCGCACCTGCGTTCCCAGAGATCAGACATTTCTGCATGACTGAAAAATTGTTGGACTGTCATCAGCTGCATAATCATGTCTGCTGTAGATCTTTAGGGGACAAGGGAGAGACCTGAGGCAATAAAATTACTGCGTACGGTGAAAGGTAGGTAGATGTACTGTATCCTTAAGAACTTGTTAAGCTTCAAATACATCTTCTAATGGAAGAGTTCGGGCAGTTGTAACATCCTTCCAGTGTGTTAATCTGTCTATTTTCTTAAAAAATTAGCTGAACACTGAGAACCTTCTGTCCCTGTAGCTCTTATACTATAGCCCGTATTCTCGGTCCCCACCATTACAGCTCAGAGGCATTAACTTCACCATGTGATAGCTCCTCCTACCCAGTTTCAGTGTACACCGAGGTAGGTCAGCTTAAATCACCACTGAAGCTGACTTCAACAAATTCTTTTACTCTGCTTTGTGACAGGGTAAAAATACCCATGCTGTCATACTACTTTCTCTCTGCTACAGAGGCCAGTGTGTTCTGAAACGGAACCGGAACCCATCTATTGCTGTCAAAAAAACGATGCCACAAGAACAGGCATGGATTGGCCAATGGGTTCGGTGTTCTTGTTTGCTTTCCTAAGCTAGACTTTAGTTGCCCTTCAAGCAATTCCTGGGTTTCTGCGTTTATTCTGGTTTTTAGCCTAAAAAAAAAATTGCCTTTTGAAAGTCGGCATGTAACGCTGGTCGCTACACAGACCTCCTGTTGGGGTACATTAGAACTAGTTTGCCACCTGGTTTCCCTGCAATAAGTGTGTGCAGGGCACTGGCCTACACCTGTGTAATCACTGGGATACAGCACTCCAATTCCAGTGCCAGCTGGGACAGATGGTACCATTCTGTGCCTAAGTTACTTGGCCAGTCTGCCTTGCTGTGTAAGGATAGAGGAGTGACAGATGAGTGGCTTTAACACTGAAACACTTACAGTAAGTTTCATCTCACTCATCTTACGCATTTATTTCCTGTTCCTTTCTGCACTCTTCCTCCTCTCAGCCATGGTACACAACTCCTTGTCTGTTATTAGAGCTGGTGTGCAAAGACTGTGTGTCTGTTTGGGGGTTCAGCCAGAGAGCCAGCTGTGGTCATCTGTGCTGGTACCTAAACCAGGACAAACTGTCTACTGCAGCCGCCTCCTGTTCTCACTGCTGCCTCCCTCTCCTTCCCAAGCAGAATCTCTCCCACGTCCCACAAGGTGCTGTAATCAATCACGTATTTCTACTCATGTGTCATATTTTTGTTTCCCGCTAGCGTCCTCACCTGGTGAGCAGTTCTGAGCACTGGTGTTGCACAGGGACAGATGAACAGGAGCCACTGCTGCCACTCAGTGCCTCGCATGAGCGTAGCGAGGTGCATCAAGCAGGCTGCAGCCTACGGGTCATGCTGGAAATAGGTGGAGTAGCGTGGTTAGTACCTGCTTCCTTCAGCAGTTCCCTGGGGCGCTTCCTTCCGCTTCCCCATGTTCTCCACAACATCAGGTTCCTATGGAGGTGCTAGCATTCCTGCCTTTGGAAGATAGCATAGTCTAATTTTCAAGACACCCCTGAAGCTGAATCCTATTTGATTTGTATGCCCGTAACTAGGTTGAACAATTTTCTTTTACTCACAGAACTCTTTTTTAAACTCCTTTACTTACGTAGGTAAAAAAAAAACCAGGGATTTTGGATCGTTTCTCAAGTGACAAGAGATGCATGTATTGTCAACTGATGGACTACTCTCTCATGTAAATTTAGCTTTCATGTCTGGTTTAAAATTCCCACAAAAGCAGCAAGTTTAGGACAGAGGCTGAACTGGCCTATTTATTCTTAATAAATCTTCCCTGTCATGGGATAAATTTGATAGTGTTTTTACATCCAGCACATAGGTACAACTCGCTCATTCCTGACTTTTGGCTCTTTTTAATACTTCAAAATCAGGTACCTCAGTACTTTAAAATTAAAAGAATGCCGCCCTATACTGGCTGTTTAAATCCACTTTTTATTTTTCTTTCTTCTTTTACGAGGACAAGTTCAAATATTTTTGTTCTTCATCAGCTGCATAGCTAAGTTAACACCACCTTAAAAAAGAAACTCTACCCTAAGTAGAAATGGATAGCAGTAGGTAATACTAGGTTGGTCAGTGAATGGAATACGAAACACCTCTGATAAGCCCTTCCCTCATTACCTTTATGTACAAAGAGATGCTAGCAGATTATGATTTAGTGTTACACTGTTGCTAATTTAAATTCTGATTTAAAGTACTTACTGTTTCTTTTCATAAAAGATGTTATGCTATGAAATCTATTCTATACTGTTTTGTATATATTAATATAAACCAGGTTGCCTCTCAGAGCACAAGTTACTAGAAGAAGCAGTGCTAGAGCAGGCAACTCATTTTAACTTATATAACCCTGGGAGATCCTCTTTTTCTACACCTTTCAAATGATACTGTATGTGACTGAGAAGCAGCAGTAACATTTCAAGATAGAATGGCATGTACCCTTCCAAGTGATCCAAATTACTCATTAACACATTCTTCTCTAACAGTTCTTCAGCATAGTTTAATAATAAGTAATACTGAAAGTATGTTTGCAGCAAGTAACTGTTGTGCTGTACTTCTCTGTGTTACAGACCCTACTTAGCTAGAACTGAAAGCTAGCTTCATGTCTTGCCGTAACTATGCATTTGACCGTAACACTAGGAAAACAACAGTGGATAAATGTGTACAAACTGACCTGCGGGAAGCAAAACACCATCTCGACTGGAGCCAGCACTCTAGAACTGCTGCTGCTTCTAGAGCTTAGACTGAAAGAAACTTCTGTAGTCTTTGGAGTATTGCCCTCTGTGAAAGATGAGCTCTCTGCAATGTGCTATAAATTACTTTCACTGATTTGGTTCTCCTGAGTCTAGAATATTACTCACGGTTTTCTTGAACTGAACAGCAGATAGTGGTCTCAGGTTTCAAATTAAATCTTAAAACAGTGAATCCATATTTGCAATTCTAAGTATAGTATTATGAAACGGAACTGCTCAACAAATTATGAGAGTAAACCATCAGACATAGTTTTTAGCTGTTCTAAGTATTATAATTTTCCTTTTCTGTGCCAGATTATACAGCCTCACGCTTCACAGGCTAGGACGATGCTGGGTGTCACAATTTAAATCAGTAGGAGTAGGAAGATGCCTATATCTCTTGCATCCAATTAAAAAAAAAATCCATTACCATAAGGACTTACTTGGTCAAATGCAAAGGTTTCCATGGGGTAGCAGATTACCAAGTGTCAGCTGCTCTACCACAACGGACAGCGAGTCTGCTTTCACAGCAAGAAGCTGCTGTACTCCATCAGATGACGGTGTTGCTTGCCTTATTCCCCCCCTCCCCGCAGAAAACCAGGCCCCATGACGCTTCTTCCCAGTTAATACGCAGGACTAATGCACACACTGGATGTCTGGTAAGCACCTTGTTTGTGCATCAAATCTTTGTGCAACCTACCCTCTAGGATGATGCTTTTTCAAGGTTCCACCATTGTCCTCTAACGATCTGATGCCATCTTTTGTCATTCTTCGAGGTCTTCAAGAGCGAGATTTGTGGAGACCAAGCATTCTACACCCAAGCTTAATGAGATGTATAGAAAATTTGCCACAGTTATGGAATAAAGTAAGGTTGTGGCAGGGATCCTCCTGAAATACTAATTAGGAAATGCAAAAAGGAAAACAGAAGTCCAACACTTAATCTCTAACAGTTGTTTTCATATTAAGATGAAAATAGTGCAGGATTTAGAGCTCTCTGCATGCTAGTCAGTGAGAAAACAGTACTGTACACATCCAAATCACTGCTCCCTCAGTAGGAAGAGGCAGACATTTATGGCCCCTTTGTGTTCCCTCCCTGGGGGTGGTACGCCCAGACTGTTCGCTTGCAGAGTTCCCTGTGGCCACACAACTTTGCTCCATTTTAGAGAACAGATAAATACTGCTATTGCCTTCTTTATTTAACTAATTTACAGAGCAGAAGGTACGCAAAAGTATCAGGCCACATGCAAGCCGAGATGCACTGAAACCACAACAACCTTATCAGTGGTTTGTACGTTCTTGTGGAAGGGAAGAAAACGTACTACAATTCTGTAAATGTAAAAGCAATTCTCTTACAGTGCCACAAATTGATAATCCAGGATCCTGCCTGTCACACTGCCGCAAGGCAGTCTTTCTTACCTAGTAGGTTCCTTAGTCCCTCTTAGGCATTTGGTTTACAGGCACGCAGCAGTTCCTACCTTCAGCCGTCGGTTTGGTAGTGTTTCCAGAAAACACGGCCCCTAATACAGTTTTACAGAAGTACAAAGCAGCAGTGGCTCACGTCATCTGTCCTTCAGTTTTAGAAGTGCAATAAAACAAAGTTGTATCAGTGCAGACTGCAAGAACTGAGCAATTCCAAAGGTATTTCTCAACCCAGCACAGTTTTACAGAGATGTTACTTAGTCTAGAAAATTGACTTACTTACCTACAAGAAGTAAAAATATCAATGAGTCCTCAAGTGGACCTTCTTCCTTGCACACCACTGGAATAGCATCTTGAATGAAGCTCTGATGGCTGTATCAGGTCAGCAAAGAGCCTTTGACTCCAAATTTACAAAGCAGCAGCTCACCTGATAGTTTTCAGCAAGTTGAATTGTACTGAAGACTGAAACAAATCACTTTCAAAAATATTACATTTCACTATAAGTAAGTACCTTATGATTTTATAAATATTCTCAAAGTGATACCCCTTTCTATTTCTATTTATTTAGAGGTGTTTCTGTGATTATTTTTTTTAACTCTGTACAAACTGATTGTGCTTGTTCTGTTACCTTTGAAAAAAGAAGTATTTTTTTAAGCCAAACCATGGTTCTGTAAGAAGAGAATGTTTACATGTTTAACTTTTCAGTTGCTTTAGGTACACGTTTTGTAAGTCAAAAAATAAAAAAATGACTGTAAATTGTACACGCGTGCGGCTGAAGTCTTTCTGTGCTTGAGAGATCAACGAAAACAAAACTCTTCTACTGCCACCAGCAGAGGCAAATTAATACACAGTTAATATAACTTGATTCCACTTTGTTCCATTCAGTAAGAAATAAATGCAAACAACCTTTAGAACCAGAAATTTATTGTAGCTTATAGACTTTCCAAACTGACCTGTTACCAATATACACATCTGAAAAGTTATACCCACAGTGGCTACAAACTGTATCAGGACGTTTACAACCTTTCAGTATTACCATTAAGTCATGATCAGTTTTGGTCTAAAATACAGCAGCTACAGCAACAGTATATGGAAGGATAAGTCTTCTACACATTAACACAGGACAACTGTCAGACATAAGTTAAAAGTTTCCCAGTTTACTTAAAACTAGCAGTTATATTATCACGTAAGTAGTCAAAACCATTTCCCCATTTTAGAAATCTAAAATTTTACATAAAAAAAAAACCAACCCCAAAAAACGGTAAGCTAGTTGTGTGGGTTCTCCTCCCTGCTTCCAGGTCCATCTACTATTGTAAAAGGCACTCCGCAGTCAAGCGTTACCCCAGATAAAGCCCACCATTCGATCCCATTACACACATCACTAGGTGAGAATAGGTCTGCTCTGAAAATCAAAACTATAGAAACATTTGGATCAATCTTTATCTCTTTGAATTATGACCCTTTGTGCCCCCACCCTTTGGCTTGCTTGCTGCTCCTCTAGCACGCCTACCCAGCGCAACGTCTCCCTGCTCTGTGCTGTCAGCCGCTAACTAGCCTGTGAGGAGCTGCGTGGTCTGTGCACCTACAACAAAGGCAAACTACATACAAGATCAAAATCTGGAACTTCGCTTACCGTGCTGAGGAGCGCATGGAGTCCTAGTCTCCTGTTACAAGCAGAACAAGTTACTCTCTTTAATCCTCCTCCAAACATAAAAATCAAGTAAGCAGATACTCATTATCTCTGCATAAGACCAAATAAAGTTAAATAAACAAGACCTGCCTTACAAAAAACACTAGCACTCTCCACCATGGGGTCATAACTTACTTTTCGTACCTTTCAGCTATTTCTTTAAAAAAGTCCTTTGCAATTCCAAGTTAGAACTTCGATCAGAAACAACCAAAATCAGCTGGACTTGGAACAATAACAACATGATTCCCAAGGTTTTCTGGTTGGATAGTTTATGTTATAGTCTTCACCAGCAGGAAAACACAATTACTAAGTGTAAACAAAGGCTTAATACACCAACAGTCCAAGTTACTGTACAAGGGGCTACAGGGAATGAGCAGGAGTGGGTTTAATAGAAATTATATCAGCTACACCCCAAACCCTCCCACTACCAAATTAGAAAAACTGAACAGCCAAAAAAACCCCAAAATACCTATCTATGTAGACTGGTAGCCAAGGTGCACAGGTACAAAGGTCTCAGGCTTTCCAGCTTCAGTTACCAATGTAACAACCCACTAAATGCATAATCCACCCTGTCAGCAGTATGAACAGACCCTCATTGTACTACAGGCAGCCTCACTGTAATTAATAGGAGCTGTGGCAACACACCACAGCGACAGCACACTAATTTGCCCGCCACCCAAGTAGTGTTTTTTTCCCAATAACTTAAAAGCTCTTATGCCAAGACTTAATTGGAGAAAAAAAAGAAAAACCAAACAACTGTATTGCACGGGGCAGCCGAACCTCTGCAGAGGTTCCTAAAGCCTTTACAACTTCTCAAAAGTTTGTCTGTTCCGTCTGCAAAAATAAAGGAGATTAAAGAAAAGGAAAGAAAAATTAAAACAGAGCGGGGCATGAGCGAACATGGCAGTCAAGGCCAATGACACTGTATTACTGAAACATCTACACTAGATAACTGTGCCCGTGCTCCTGCTGCAGTAGTATGAGACTTGTAATAGTTCATGCTTCATGATTTTTTACTTTAGCATGTTTTAAACTCCAATCCCTGTTTTCACTACCACAAATGACGTAATTACATAATTCCAATATATTTACAAAATATTAAAAAGTCTGTTAATCTTCTACATATTAACCTCATTCTGCCACTTTACACATGCACTAATTTGGGGAAAAAATTAAAAGAAATCAACAGGCGGAGATGAGCAGCTTTACCCTTTGTCAACAAGCAATCTTTGCATCTCTTAGAAAGAGAAAAAGGAACAAAGCCAAGTTTGTTTCACTGAGCAAAAAATGACAGTTCAGAAATTCATGTGCAACGGCTACAGATCTGTAGAGTCACTTAGCTGAGATGACATGAAGAAAAAAGTGCAAGGTGGTTCCTCACATAGCGTAAAAAAAAATCCAGTCCCGGAGGCATGGCTGAAGGAGAAGAGGTGCTAACTACAACTCTAGAAACAGCATCAGGAACTAGCTGACATAACACAAACACTGGGATGTGTGTGGGTTGAATCTACTGGCCAGAATGATTTTTTTTTTTAAACACCACAAATCCTTGGTAACAATGGAGTGTATTACAGTGGAGTCTTCTAGAGCAGAAAGGTAACGACAAGGGAACAGCTAGGATCAATAACTGAGGGTGGAGTCATCCCATTCCAGCTGTTGCTGTCTATTAACATTCTGTTGGTCCTCCTCCTGCTCCCCCTCTTCCTCCTCACTGCTTTCAGACTCTGCACTAGTGATGTCATCTTCTTCCCCATCTTCACTTTCTTCTTCCTCTTCCTCCTCTTCGTCTTCACTGCTGTGTTGATCCTCATAAGTCTGTTAAGACAGAAATTAGCTGTTGGTACCATACTGGCTGAAATTCTTTTTATTCTTTGGAATTCAGGCACAAGGCACTACATAGAGAAAGAGCTATTACAGGTTCCTTACTGGTTTTAGAAGTTCAGCACTAATTAGGCAACCAGAAAAGAAAAAGCAAGTAGCGCTCTTTAAAAGAGCTTTGTAACATCGCTATCAATCCTGTCACTCTAAACAAAGTAATGCTGAAGTGTGATCCAGTACTTCAAATTCTACTGGAAAAGGATCTTTCAGTAGGGTCACACAAAGAGCATTAAGGTTGCGCATCTTTCTTGTTCCTGATTTTCTAAAAATTCAGGTGTCAACCACAGGAGAAGGAAACATCATAAACACAGATGTTTTGACAATATATTCCTGCAACTTTGGAAAAAAGCGGACCATGGTTAAGGTAGCGTGCAGCATGATGAACACCAGCATCAGACACTAACCCGTAAAATCCAATTATGTATCACGAAGCTATAACCCATGCAAGATCCCAAACATAACTGCTCTTGGCATTTGTGTATTTGGCGCATATATTAAAAACTCAGTTAATGTCTCTACTCTGTGTTCAGGGGTTGGTTTTGTTCTACTACTCTGTCCATGTACAATCATACCCATTACAGCTGGAAAAGGGCATTTTTTTAAGTGCTGAGACACCAGCTTTACCTCCATGGGGTTCACAGTGATGGTCAAAGCAGAGTCATCCCAGTCCATCTCATTTTCCTTTCCAGTGTCCTGGTCACGCATGGTTCGCTGATGGGCAGCTCGGATTCGGAACACTCCCAGAATAATCATAAAAACCAGGAAACTGACACAAACAACAATCACAACAGTGGCTGTACTGGGAACAACTGCAACAAGAAAATGAAAGGAGTTTCTTAGATGATGCTGATCAGTAACTCTTACCCAATGCTAATAACTAGTCCTCTGCTCCCAGCACCTGCAAGAGGGAAACAACATTCTACAAATATTGTATGTAGCTACACAGAGGCAGTTTGTCTAAGGCCACTTAAAAAGTCAGTTGGAGAGTAAGAACTAAAACTTAGTTCCTTAAAGTATAATCACATCAATCTGAAGGACTGAGAACACATGGAAAGCAGATTCTACCACACACATAGACTTCTCTCTAAAATGCCTATTTTTCTTCCTCTCACATACTACACCCATGCCAAATTAATATAATTAAACAAAAAAGGACAGATACCACAACTCATCAAGGCAGTAACGCTGCAATTCTTTCCTCATGCCATTCAGAAGGAATACTGTCCGAGTTCCTCACAGGCCTTTTTCTAGGTCTCACAGTCCCCTCAAGACCAGTACACCACCCATTTTCCAATGTACATGCACCAGCAGAAAGCTCTCCTGCTGACAGGAAGAGCTGTTTCACAGTTCTCTGGTAATCCATTCCTCCCTGCTTGGGCAACAGCAGAACAGGACCGAGTAGCTGCTTAGATTATTAGTCCGACACACTGGTTTAAACTCCGGGAAAAAACCTCTCTGCAGCAAGAAGCCTCTGTGACAGTTTAACAGCAGAAAAAAAACAGCTGAACTTCAGTGACTGAGAATTCTTACCTGAAAATGGATGAGGGTTAGCCAAGTTGTGACCAGAGAGATCAACAAATGTATGATGCACTGGATGAACAAATTGTGGCTGTGCAGCTATGTGATTAGCATGTTCAACTGGGTTAGCCGTGTGGATAACATTCACCTAGGAACAAAAAGAAAATGTTAAACTCCAGAAATGCAACAGTTTACTTCTGAAGAGACAGAAAGAAAGAAAAAGAAAAAAAAAAAAAAAAACCTATTTCCCAGAGCAGGCATCCAATTCTCCTTCAACACAGCAGCAGCTTGTCTCAGGGGACAATCACCCCCATCAGTAGCTCCTCGTGTGTTACAATTCCTTGTCACAAACCCCTTCAGCTTCACAGCTCTCAAATCTGTTTCAATTTGTCTGGCAAGTTTGTGTACAGACACCATTATTTCAGAATAAAACAGATAAAGCCAGTTTATTATCAAATTTGGTAGGCAGCCATTTTAATTCCGAAGTAACAGTATACATAAAGATATGTAACACATTTACTACATTTTCTTCATTCCCATCTTTTCTTATTCTAGTGTCTATCTTCAGCTAACAGCAAAGAAAAAAAATCCACATTACAGTCAAAGGATTAAGAAAAAAACCTGTTCTTTACAGTTTAACCCACACATAGTGTAGCTGGCTTTTAGGTATAACTGCTCATCATTTGCACAGCACATTTCACATTTCCTTGCCAAACAAGCAGAGCTAAATATACCCCTCCTGTGGTGGAACACTGCGATATAGGGTACCTGACCAGCTGTGCAAGAGGAAGAGAGCACGTTTACTACAGAACAAGGAAAGCATTCACAGTTCAACAGTTTGGTAAGATCCCAACTATTACTTAATAAAAAATTTTCTATTCTGCAACACAAGAGGCTCCCCAGCCCCCATAACTACCCAACCAGGTAAATACAATTAACTTTACTGTCATCCCTTTGCTCTTTAAAACGTACAAATTCAAGCTCACAGCTGAAAGATGCAGAGATATGTGACAGTTCCTCTCAATATAAATAAACACATTCCAGCACCTGAAATTTTAGTGCCCTTTATGTTATCTTCTGCTGTACTTCCATATATTTGATATAAGTGTACGAAGTAATAATTAACCTGCATTCTACTGCAGAGGAAATGCAATCTTAGCCTGTCTGTGCTCTTACGTAAGGCCTCAGTGTCAGCATTTTAAGCATCACACAAGCGAAACAGTAAAGGGCCCAGCAAGTTCATTTGCAGAATCCTAAAAGTTAACACATGAAGGCCATTCAAGTCTCTGGTAGCACTACTCCTACCCTATTTGCTATTTTTTTGCTAAATGAATACGTTCCTTTCCAATTCAACCTTTTCGCTTTCACACTTCCGTTAGCCCTACTATTTCTTCTACAACACAAGAGTTTCACCTCTGCTTAGGCAGCCTTATTCAAAGCTGAAATGTAGGATTAAGAACACATTTATGTATAAAATACAGCCTGAAATGCACAAGTTTACTAATATTTATTTGCAGGACAAAAATCTAAATCAATAACTGATCAATTCTTGAAGTTGAGGTAAGAACTTCTATCTTCCTAGCCATCCATGCTCTAAAACTTCTCAGAGTGATCAGATTAGCTTACATACCTCCACTTTAAACTCATTGCTGACATAGCGTCCATTAAGTTCAGAACAGACTAATTTGAACTTTCTGTCAAAGAGAGAAACGGTGTGCCAGTTTCTGTAGCGTATCAAATGCAAAACTTCTTCATAACTGGCCATAGTATCAACCCCTGTGGAGAGAAGTAAACAAGTAAAACAATTACTTTGCAAAAGACTAGTGCAACATCATACACTCGACAATAATACCCCCTTTCTGCAAGTAAGTTTTCTTGGCTGACAGATTTTTGGTCAGTAGAAAAAAGGTAACACCATAAAGATAGAACACATGTATGTGGATCCACTGAAATTCTGTGGATTGATTTTGTGATAAAATCCTAGACCCAGTTAGTCTTTAAAGAGATTTTGGAAGCCTTTATTTTGAATACATAATGTATTCTGAATATAAAATAGAAAGGAACAACGCATGCTCCTAGGCACTGGATTATCTGTGCAAGGAACAAGCCTTTTCTGGGGCAAAGTTCTACTTCATTGCCACAGTCCAGAGGTAACCTGTAATTTGGGACATGAAAAGAACAGAAAGGAGGTTCTAGAATGACGTATTTTCTAGAATCACAGCTTTCCACAAAATAGTCTGAGCTTGAAATTCTAGTAAAAAGTGAAGTATTTGAAGCAAGGTATTACAAACCATCTCTTCTAGCACACTGTCCCCATTATCACTGTCTTCAGACCCTTCCCACAAAAAGACCAGAAGTCGTAACCCCTACCTGTGAT
The DNA here is from genome assembly GCF_030936135.1 of Gavia stellata. NCBI lineage: Eukaryota > Metazoa > Chordata > Aves > Gaviiformes > Gaviidae > Gavia > Gavia stellata. The sequence continues at coordinate 4,684,385 of NC_082620.1, read as the reverse complement.
TATCATGCCCAGGTTGGAACTACTCATCTCAATGCCTTTCTGCTGTAATCGTGTCATGTCAATCTCCAGGCTTTCTTGGTCCTGATTTAGTTCCTCTCCTAGCACTGTCACCTCACACGTATCGAGGTTATGCATGATCTCTTCAGATACCAAAGACTCTTGTACTAAAAAGCAGAGAAAAAGCCAAAGAGGTAAGCAGAAACAAAGGGTTTGTTTTGTACAAAAAGTAGACAAGAGCCCAAGAGCTATAAAATGCCACATGCAAACTCAACTCGTCTTCCAGAACAAATATTAAGATCTGGGCCTGAAGTAAGAGAGCAAGTATTCATGAAAAAATGATTTAAAAAAACAAAATACAAACAAGGGATATTTAGACGAAGATAATGGCCTGGGATTACTACCATTTCCAGGTAAGTTTTTGTTAGCCCAGAGCAGAGTATCTACACCTTCTCACAAGAGATATACACCTTCTTTTCCCCTACTAGATTCTGTATTAAAAGAGAAATCCACGCCTCTTTGCAAGAGGAAGATCCTCCCACGTGATTACTGAATGGGGTGAGGGTAGGCAACAGTCCTAAGCAGAAAAGGATGTTTGTTACCTGTAGGATCTTCATCTCCATCTCCCTCTGGCTCCACCTCCCGTGTAATGGTGCTTATTATGCGAAGCTCAGGAAAGAGGGCAACACCCTCAGAACTCTCAAACTCGGAAGCAGAGCGGGCAAAATGGTTGATGCCACTAAGGCTGATTTTCGGTTCCTCTGGTTGCAAGACCATTACATATCCCTCCACAGAAGGAATGGAGACACAGGCCTCTTCATTGAAACACCTATGAGATACAGAAGCAGTTTCGCACAGTCAAGGAGGCCATTTGAGAGGGAGGCACAATTATGCAAAGTAATTGCTTTATAAATTTTTAAAAAGCTCTGTCTCAGACCCAAGAGTCTTAGATAAATTCATCAGCTGCGTTGGAAAGTAAGAATTCCCCACCAAGGGAGCAATCTTACAATTAATTTTTACTTACATTTAACATTTGCCCCATTTTCTGTGCTATGACTAACAGCCACAGATAACACCTTTAATGAAGGCTCTGATACTGGAGACATACTCACAGCATACCCTTCACAGGATATCCTTGCAGTAAGTTCCTCCCTATCTTAAACACTCCTTACTACATTCTCAGGAAGAAAACAGAGTGCTGGTGTAGAAAACATTTGCCGTATTCAAATGTGTGATGGTTACATAGAGCAAGACTCCTTTGTTTATCACAACTGAGATACATGATCATCGTTCCAGGCTTCAGTATCACCGTACAGAGACGCGTTATTTCAGCACTAGGACATACTTGACAACACTGGTGATTTTAAGCCTCCGAATCCCAGGTGTTGGGAACTGGCGGGAATTCAGATAGGAAATGTGTTGCATGGCCTTATCAACTCTGTCAATATCATCCCCTTCTAAGGTCAGTGTTGACTGACTTGGGTTCATGTGGATCTGAAACAACAGAAAAAAAAATGTAAGAGAATACCCAAACAGTAAAATGATCAGGTAATTAAAACTGGAAGTTCAGCATTGCTTAGCCTGGTAAATGCTAGGATAATTACATCTGTATTCAAAGCAACAAGGCCATCATTTACTGGCCTTGTAGCACCCCATTTAACTTCCCTGTTCACTCCCTTATTCCAGTCAAATATATTTAGTGTTTCGTTCTTTAAGAAAAAAATCTAGGCACTTATCACAGTTCTGATGTGAAGATTCTAGTAATATGAAAGAGACAGCTAATATAAAGGAGAAATTTAGCTCTGTTCACACAACCTTGCTATTAAAAAAAGACATGCCAGTTAGTCCCATTCTACTAAGCTGCTTATTAAGAATCTCTATCTTTTATTAGACACCCTGATATATAGCTGGTAAAACAGAGGGGCTTACACATAAGGAATTTCTCTTCAAGACTAAAAGAGAACACAATAACTTTCATTCTTAAACTCCACTAAGACCATGTCTATACAAGACAGATTTCCTAGTTTCCATGTAATTTTAATGCAAAATGTCACAATAGATTAGCTTGGTTTAGTTGGGACACCCCTACTAACTCTTGCCTGCAAAACCCGTAACTTTTCTCAGCAAGGCAATATACGTGCTCCCCTTCATTCACATGCAACTTTACCTTCACGCCTTTGCCAACGCCATCAGCCATTTGCAAATCCAGTCCCTCTTTGCAAGTGTACAGGCAATCTATCACTTTCTTGTTTTCCAGTTTACCAGAACGAATCATCAAACCTGCCAGATTGCCTCGGAAAAACTGAGCCATGTGGAGTTCACCACCTTCATAAGGGGAGGAAGGAAAAACCTTTGTATGTTTTCATTCTTTTCACTATTTTTTTTTTCTTTTGTAAAACAACAAATATGCCTTCTGGTACCACAAAGTATTATATACATGCGGGTTAGTTTTTATCCATTCTGGGTGTTAACCTTGTGATTATGTTCAAGCATAAAGAAAGAATTAAACAGTTCACCATGCATATGGCCTTCAAAACAGGCGTGGCCATCTTGAACTGTGACACTAAGGCTAGTGTTTCCGTAACAAACATCTCAAAAGCAATCGCCCATACAGCGAGGTGGTGGTCTTCAGAAATGAAAAACAGAACCAATGAGATGAACTATGAAACCTGAATCTCCATGTTGAGGTAACGCCTCCTACCAGTCGGTTCTCTATGAAACAGGCAATGCCCAGCAAGATAGAAGATGACAGAATCGTTCCTCTACACGTTCGTTATCTACATCTAAACCAATAATTACAGGCTCTCTTTACACTCCAAGGATAGAAAGGAACTTCACAAAGTGATTCAGCTCCTTCTGAAAAAGGTGTCTAAGAGTTAACTGCTCCCCTCTAAAGGTGCCTTCTTCTCGGTATGGACTCCAGTGAGCAGTTTAAACTCAGGTAACTCATTTTTAGATACCTGAGTTAAGTCTGATGAATTGCAACCCACTAAGCCCCTTATTGCTTAGAATGTTTGAAGATGACATTACGACGATCACCTAGTCCTTACAGTGCTAAGCAATGGGGGCCGCAGAACACCACCTGGAAATTTGTATTTCAAGGTCATCACTTAATAAGCTACTAGATTTTTAGAAAGATGTCTAAGCTTGTTTCAAAGATATTAAGTGATAAAAGATCCCTGGCATAACTAAATAAAATTCTGAGTAGTGGATTGTCCTGTTACAAATTATACAATTTCCAGTTTAGATTTGTACAGCTCCAGCTTGTAGCCCCTGGATTCTGTTACATCCCTGCCAAATTAAAATGTGAATGCACAGCTAGAAACCTCTTGTCAATTATATCTAGACCACTCCAGGAATTCTTAAACTTTACAGAAAGAGTACATTTCTTGAATACACTTTTAGAAATATACACTCATTTTAAGTGTCTCAACTCAAGACACAAAATTCACCGAACTATCACTAAAAATTTCTAAGAAAATAAAACCCTGTAGCCAAACTGAAATACCTGGTATCCAAAGCTTTTATGCCCATTCACTGTAATTAGAAATTTATATCAATTTCTGATCAAGGAGTATCCACTGTAAATTACAGGTCTGTCTTTGAGTTACCTATGAGCAACCTGATCTAAACATGAAATAAGTCTTGCTTTCAGTGGGGAGCAGAGCTACCTGACTTCCAGAGGTCCTTCCCAACCTACTGAATAATTCTATGATACACACACACACCTACCTACATATATATAGATATAGTTATATAAGATGAGGTGCATTTATGTTTTCACAAAACTGAATGAAAGTAATTATAGCTGATATTTTACATCAGCAACTTATTTTACACCACTTCACTGCAATCACAATGGTTGCAGATTTGTACATGGATTTCCATTTGGGTGCAACCAAAAAAAGCCACCAAAAAACAAAAAGAAAGCAAAAAAAATCAGCTGATGAAGCTCTGGAAATAGAAGCACAATGAAGAAACAAGCCTAGGAGAGGATTATGTGAAGGTCAATGGCCCGAATGCAATGCCTGCACTTCATGCTGTGTGTGAGATGAAGCAATGTCTTGGCTTAAAAACAAAATAAAACAGTAGGGAAAAAACTCCAGCAACCTGCAGAGGTCTCAGGCACAGTTTCATTGTCATTTTCATTTCCTGTATATTCTGTAGAAAAGCAAGACAAAGAATAGGACAATAGGGAAAGGACCAAATAGTTACAATTTGGCAAACTCTCTTATCACAGAAAATACACAGCAGCACTTCTCCCAAAAAGTCTGCTTATACTTGACCCAACTTCTCAAGGATTATGAGTTCTTTGAAACACTAATAGCTGCCACACAGGGAAGAAGCATCACAAAGTTGTTACAAGAACATAACACTCATGACAAGACAACCTGAAGAGCCCCATACACAAGCTGCAGTAAAAACAGTCACACTGGAGAACACTTCAAGTGCAGATACCCAATCTCACACAAACCGCTATTAGTAATGAGATGCAGGTCTGTCAGCTGGCTCAATTTATTTTCTCCTCTCCCAAGTACTAAGGAGAAAATTAAGATGAGCTTCAGCCTATATCAGCAAATCGCCAAAAGGTATTAAATACTGATCAAAAGGAGTCATTACCGACACACTATTATTATGATTAAAAAAAAAAAATCTATCGTATGTATTAAGCAGTCAATTTATCAGATGGAAGCGTCGGAGGGGGGGAAGCACAAAAAATGAAAAATAGCTTTTAATCTATTAAAAGAAATGTTAAAAGAACTTTTTCAAAAGTATAAAATCTCTCTCTCCTTAGAGGTGAGCTGTATATATAACTTAGAGCAGTCTGATTTATTTTAAAATCTTGGTAAGACAAAGAGGATGGCCTTAAGCACTAACTTCACTCCTTTGGCATACTTCTTTCCCCTGTGTTCTGCTTCCCTAAAAATCAGGCTTTTGGTGAAATTTTTAAAAGGTAGCACCTCTAGTTCTGGTATTCCAGACTTTCAATGCTCCTATTTCAGTCTGCTGTCATTAAAAGGAAAATTCACGTCAGAAGAAATGAAAGAATCATACAATGGTGCCAATATGAAATCACAGGAGTTTTTAAACTAAATGTGTATTGTTTTGTTAGGATGCAGAACATATATGGAAGCCATTACACAATCCATACACTTAGCTGGAACAGAGTTTCCAAGCTCCGGTTTCTTGAAAACCAGCCACTATAGCTTCCCTTTGAGCTAGAAGAGATAGTTGCAAAGTCACAAACAGAATGAGATGAATTATGAAGAAAAAAATTAATTGACTCAAAGGAAGGGACAACAGAATGAATTTAGCACTGAAATATCATTAATACTGAAAGACAGTGAACTTGTCAGAAAACAGTAACTTTGATGGAGAGGATATTTTGATGTTTTAACCTTCATTCACACTTCAAAGCCCTAAAACTCAGAGAGGAAAGAGACATTATATGACAGAAGACTTAATTTGATTCAAATGTCTCAAAGCTTTCCATCTGTCATTCATTCACAAGCTACTTCTATACATCATTGCAGACCGCAACTACAGCCTATATTCTGACCTACAATAAAACATGAATGATTTAACACTTTTATCTCTGACCAAAAAGATCAGCTTTATACCAGCTAGGGTGTAATTTAATCAGCAAGCAAACATTTCAGTTCAGGCCTGTGAAGCAAGAGCTTTGTTACAGAGATGTCTGGTCATCAGCCTCCATGTTCAGATGTATTCTTCTCCTTATTCTTAAGCTTTGAAGAGTCGGTTTTGTAAGTATTAAAGCACGTGAATCAGCATTTTACAGCTTGCAGAATATCGTGTTTTAAGCCACAGTTGGCATACAACAAAGCAGATGCTTTCTAAGTTTATTTTTATAAGCAGAAATGGTAAAATATCCAAGAGACAGCGTCACTGTGCTACTTAGCTGAATTGTCTGCTGGTCATGCTTCCATTTATAAGAACACTTTTTCTAGAATATGCTTTTCAATCTACTTGAAATAAAGTGTTCTGTTTAGTAATCTGAAGTATATGATGTACTCTTACAACTGTTATTAAAAATAAGCTATCTATATTCCCATGGTTACCACAAAAATCACTTTTGATGGAATGCTGCTTCGTGAGCAGCTTTGTGTTTCACACGCACCTGTGGCCAACGAGCAAAAAACCACTCATGGAAAAAACTACTAGAAGAGGAAATACACGATACTAGCTAGGAGCAAAAATTATTGGCAAAAGAAAAAATCACGCACTAAAAACATCTGCTATGCACTTCTAGGCTAACCACAAAGCTTTTGTTAAAAAAAAATGCATTAAAAGTATTAACAATTGTAAATAGTTACCTTGCCAACATGCTCCAACTACCAACTGTGTTTCTATCTTTGAAGGATGAAGTGGGTAATCTTCAGTCACTGGGAAAGGATCATATGCAACACCGTCTACATAAAGAGTTACCGCAGGAAATTCAACACTGAGGACATAATGATGCCACTCTTTGTCACACACCTGAGTAAAGAAAGTTTTAAAAATTTTACTTTGATTTTTTTTTAATTAGTCAAATAGCTGATCTGATGCACATTTTGCATATACATACATGTAGACATACTGACAACGTATAAGCCCGTATAGACATACTTTATGTTTCACACACAACACGCATGCGAAAACAGCAAACCAACTGTCAAACGTTTATAGTTTCTTTTCTTCTATTGCCAATACAGGAAGCTGCATGTATTTCCATTCACTTCTTTTTTATAGTATCTAATACCAGCATATCTAAATTTAAAATACATATCTACATGCAAGCACATTCTGAAATACTGTTATAATACAACATTTCCCAATGAAGGACCTGTATTTGTTTAGAGAAAAACATGACCATTTTGAATACAGAAAAAGCCTTCCACAACAGATTTATTTATAGTGGAAGCTGGTTAGTTTTTGGAAACTAACCATCTTCCCCATAAGGACATTATTGGGCATTTTACCATTAAAACAGTATACGTTGCCCTGCAGAGAAAACAGGATATAGTCAGCTATGTTAGAAAGTAATTCATTGTTTAGGTAACTGGCAAAACAGACCTGTAATAGTAACCTAAAGCAATGAAAGAACCTTTACAAATTTACAGATATACAGGGTTATTTTATCACTCGGATCCAGAGGGCTGGAAAAGCACCCAAAATATTTAGTCCCTTCTGTCTCACTCTTCATGATCATAAACAACATGAATTCATAGAAATAAGTTCCGCAGGTCTTAGGAGGACCAAAGTAAAGTTTAGTTATTACAGCCTTCACTTTCAACTCTAAAATAATTAAGAATACATGACTGAAAGAATACAAAGAGACAACTCCTCTCTCTAAATAGGAAGCAGAAAGTACCTGCATCCCTCTGAGGCCTATTAACTCTATTTTTGCGGAGTAAAATCTAATTAAGAAAACTGATTTGTAGCTCCTGCTCGCAACGTGTAAAAAGTCACAAGTTTTATTTCAGTGTGAAAAAGGATTAAGAAGATACTTTCTTCTGTTATCCTATTGACATTGTGATCTGCAAAAACGTTGCATGCTCAGAAGTACTTTAATGCTATAAACAAACTGGAATACTGCCTGTTTTCTCATGCACACTACCTTATAGTGTATTTAGTGAAGATAAGTGACATCACAGCTAAAAGACTGACCTTGTATTTTCACATATAAATCCATATTTTATTACCTTTCAGGACAATGACTTGTACTTTATTCCATGAGTATTCCACAGGGTTTAATAAAACCACTAAAGCAGTATGTTATATTCAAGATGAAAAGGTATAGCTGAACCTCTCTCTGATACTTGATCATGAATAAAGTAAGTATTGTTGGGTTCTATAAAACATGACATCAGGAGTCTGGAGTTGCAAAAAGTATTTATTAATAATTATACTATCAGAGACTTTAGTCTCCGATGGTTTTCACTGCATTCTAACATCCTACCAACCATCCTTCCAAACTTACTTGATTTAGTTTCCAGTGAAATTCAGCAGGTTTGTATGTTTTTCCCTCTGAAGGATCTTGGCGGAAGAGGAAAACAAGTCGGCAGTTGTGTACATAGAGTGTGTAGTGGTGCCGGTTCATATCTGCACAAGAGTTTTAATTAACATTATTATTTTCTGTAAACCTTAGGAACTCCACGAAGTTCACTTGTTCTATAATTTCATTGATAAATCCCCAAGTAACTGATAGGAAGAAACAAATGTAGAAGTAAATCAGGCATGTTAAGAGGAATGCAAAACGTTTGTAAGAGTAGCTAGGGCAAACATTCTTGAACAACACGTGAGTAATACACTGTACAATAAACAGACATGTCTGTCTCCAAATCCAATCTAAACCAAGGCACAGGATTCAAGACTCACAGAGATAAACCTGTCAGCAGGAGGAGGAGAAAAAAAAAAAAAAAAAGAGCTCTATTTGCAAATAGAAGAGCTTTTTTGTTACAAATGAGTAGCTTCTACTGCATCTAATTACTGGTTTGGAACATGTACACATGATTGCAGGTGGACATGCTTTCCTGAGAGAAAACTATATAGTTGTAGCTCTAAAGCTCTACAATTTTAACCTTTAAAATAAACACAAAGGTGAGATGCTAGAGAAACAGGTAAGAATAAGGAAAAGACACATTTTAGCTACATCATCCATTCCATGGCATGGATGAGTCAAGAAAGGAGGGCATGAAAAAAATAACAAAATCACGTCAATCAGCTTGACAGCATTAAATCTGACTGTACTGTTCCTGTGCAATATATTCTAAATTGCCTCCCTCCAACAAACCTAGTTCCACTCTTTCAATATTGTATAATATACCATTGAACTGATGGCAAATGATATTTATGTTACCAGAAACTATCTGTCACAAAAATCATATAGTTAGGTCAAACCAAGGAATAAAAAAGGAAAACTTGTTTTGAAGGTCTGCTTCACATGTACATTAAAACAGGAAAAACTGTATTTAAATTTGCCTTTTTTCTCCAGTTCACTTACTTCCATAAATCCAAAGCTTTGGGTTTTGATTAACAGGAATGGGTGAAGGTAGGGAAAAGAGGAGAATATTTGTACCTGGTTCTGAATGACAGTCACTTTCCTCCTGTTCAAAGAAATGCTTTTAGGATATTACAAATACTGTTAAATCCGTCTTATTTTCAAATAAAATTTAATTAAGTTAAGGGTGAGGGCAGCTGTGTTTGGTCTATATTCAGTGTAGTTTCCTTTGAAAAATATAGTAGCATTTTAAACAAAGTATCTTTCCAATACACTGAACAAATCCACTGCTTCAGCTAACAAAGACAAGAATTCTTTTACCCTCATTAGACAGCAATTATGGAAACAGGGTTATCAGATTTCCTTCTTATTAATAGCATCTTCAAAATGTTTGTGTCTGTAGCATTCACAGAGACTGACATTATGCACAGGGTGGAAAAAAACTTCATCACTGGAGAAAGAGAAATTATCTCCTCCTAGAAAAAAAAGATACAGTAGCAAATGCTGTCACTAAACCTGATATATGTATCAATGATTTTAGGCAGCATCAAGAATAAGGCTATCTTTGGAGATGCAAAATCAAGACTGCATTGCCAGAATAAGTCATCTACCATGGCAAAAAGAAATGTGTAATATAAATTGAAAAGAATTAGAAAAACAAGGTTGCCTAATTGAAACTGAAGCTAGATAATCTAAGGCCGTGCCTCTATAAGTAAGCACAATGAAGAGTTAGTTTTGCAACCCACTTCATTTCACTTCCAAGAAAAACCTAAGCTTGAGAAAAAACTTAAGGTTCTCACCTATGCTGCCACAGCATATAAAACCAACCAAACAAAACCCAACAATGAGACTGTTTATATTTGAAGTATTGACAAACCTGTCTTGTCTGAATTGCACAGAATCGTCTCTTTCTCCTTGGTTCCAGGCCCATGCCTCATCCATACTGAAATCATGAAGGGCTCTTTCAGATTGACTGTGACAACGCCATCTGGAATCTTCACAGCTTGTGTGCCATTAAATTCAAAGACTTGGTCACTGTCATGACCATTATCAGTAGGTAGTCCTATTGTCCAGTTAGCAGCACTACTTGGAGGGGGAAGTAGCTCAGCTGTGCCAGAAGAAGCACCTACAATAAAAATGGTCAAATGAAAAAGCGTAGAAACTAAAAAGATCACCACTAGTTTCAAACCAAACTGTTTTTCTGAGCACTAATTTTTCAGCACCAACTGTCAGGATTATGCACTACCATCACACATCAGGCAATTCTCCTTTTAAATAATGTGGCACTAATAATAGACATCTAATATCACGATGACATCCATAAATTTAACTTCTGGGCAGACAACTAATCTCATTGAAATTGTTTTGCTTACTGTCTCTGCAGCTGTAGAACCTTATTTTGCCTCTATCTCAGAAACCATTACATTAATGCCACTTGTCCCTCAGGCCCATGAACATGTTGCCTTTCTCTTGACACTGTACTAGTTGTAAGGCTAATATCCACCCAGCTGATGATGGCTGCATAAGCAATCCCCTCGCAGATTACTGTCTAATAATATAGTCAGGAGCAATGATACCCAGCAGGTACTTGGCTAGCTGTTTTTTCCCCACTTCAAGCCTAAATCATTAATGTCACAGTGACCTCATCGGGGAACAGCTTAGGAATTGCCTGGGTCTCTAGGGTTACACCGTATCCACACTTCCAACTAACTTCAACTGAAGCTGAAGACATAAATCATCAGTGATAATCTGTCCTGTAATCTCAATTTTTCCGTATTGGCTACAAAGGATTCAGAAACTTTTCGTAAGACCTTTAACTGCAGTATACGCGGATGCCCCTTTGTTCCTGGGGCAAGAACAGTATAAATTTAACCGATGCAAGTAAACTGGTTTTTTCCAAACCACACTTCCTTGGGTTTCTCATCTACTTTTTCACCATGTATTTCTTACATTGCATCCTTCACATCCATCACGCCTCAGAAAAACAGAGAGGTTTTAATGGCTCCACATATATAACATTCTTTCAGCTCTTGAACATGAATCTCATGTGAGGGAAATTATTAGTCTATATAAGCTATCGGAGAGGCAAAATAAAAAGATTCTTTATTGCGTTTGAGAATTATTTTAGAAGTCACCTTCAGCCAATTTAATGCTTTTCATTATTGCTCGGAAAAAAGCTGGAAGAAACTACATGCAAATGAAGACCATACCTACTCACTGATTTGTGGTCTAACATAATATTCCAAGAAAAACTAATAAGCAAGAGAGATCACTTTATTTTAACAAAAGCATTCTTACCACAGAGTCTGTGAATGGATTTCTCAGAGTAGGTGTCTCTGTCACAGCCTTTACCAATATGGTTGGTTTCTAGTTCAACCGTTGCTTGAATTGAGGTTATTGGTTCATCACATGTCTCCAAACGCATACTGGGGAAGAGAGCTAATGAACCAGTACCAGGCTCATATTCTATTCTTTTGCTCCAACCTGTATATTTATCCAAAGAAACAGTATTAAAAATCTCTCATGTTTAACTGAAGGTACTGGCAAATGCTAAAAGCAGGTAGGAAGGAGATCAAACTAACCTTGCCAGCCAGGCTTGCATGTAGGCTTAATGCTAATTTTAACCAACACATCCTCAGCAGCTCTCTTCTTCCCACAGTCATACGCTGTTACTGTCAGTTTATACTGATGTTCTTTACCGTAGTTTAACTTTTCTGTGTTTTTTATATAACCTGACACAAAAAAGCGCAATAATCAGATGTCAATATGTACTAATTTCTCAGGGTCACCGCCACATTAAATGCATCTAGGTACAACCTACGTACTTCATACAGGTACCAAGACTTTAACAGACACACCCGCAAGTGAATTAGCCCTTCACTATTTGACTTTTCAATGCCAGACATCAGGCCCAGATCCTTAAAAATGACATAAATCCAGAGATGAGCACACACACACAGAGAACAGCAGGTATATACTTAATCAGGCTCTTAATAGTGTATTACATTACTCAAAATGAAACTGTTCATAGGTGGTAACTGATACATAAATTGTTTGGCACATGGCGGGACTCTCTAACTTTTTTTAAATTTGCACACCCATGAAAATTATCCACTGGCAATGTGGATCCGCCAAAAACTCAAACTGAAACCCACTAAAAACTGTCGCGCTTTGCTTAATCAGCTTGCTTGAACCCCTAGAAGTAGTCTATAGATTTTGAAGGGTCCGCAGATCACCAGCGGAAAGGAAATGACCTAAACAAATCACTACACTTCAAAACCAATATGCATGATACTGTAATCTCTGGAGCCACATATGAGCATCTCAAATTTGAAAACCACACACACAGAATGCCATTCTGGAAAGCTAATTAGCAAAAGCCATCCTAATACAGAACAGAAAACTACAGGCAAAAAAAATAAAGCCTACTAAGAGCTGGTTTAAAACATAATACAGCTACCATATTTCCTTTATTTTGAAAAGCATTTTACAAGAAACAACAGACATGCAACACACCACCTGCTCCTTACATCAGTAGATAGCACATGGTATTGGCATTGAAAGATATCTCACTTTTCATTATTGAAATGGCTAAAGCGAACATGTCCATTTAAGTACGTTGTAGGAAAGGGTTAAAACAGGGTTGCTGTGGTTTTACGTTGACCAGTTTGAAGTCCTATTCTTAGGGTGGCAAATTATAGTCATTTCCACTCCATCTCGCATTGTATTCTTACCATCTTTGTCAATAGCAAAAGGTACATCCGGAGTTACAATTTCGTAATTGCAAATCTGGCTGAACTGAGGCGAACAATCTGCATCCACTGCTTCCACTTTCAGGATGTTGTCGTACCTCTTCCCTTCAATAACCGTTGCCTTGTATGACTTCTCTTTGAACACAGGAGCATACTCATTAACATCGTTCACCTGAATATGTACTGTTGCTCTGGAAATAAAACAGAAAGGTCAGTTTCCTACATATCGCAAAACTCCCATTCACGCAGGGAACCTGATAAGACAGCTCCCTCTTTTACAGATGAAGCTATCCTTCCGAATTTAAGCTCCCTGAAAGCAGTGACCAATGACTAATAAGACTACCAAATCTCAACTACCCTAACTAGGAAAGCAGTGGATGTTTTTCCAGTGTGTTGCTATATAATTCAGTGTAGTTTTAGGTTATTGCTTACTACTGCTGTTTATTTGCAACTAAAATTCAAATCCTTGCACGGCAACTATTAAATTGCCGCCGTTTTACAGAAATACAACAAAATACAGCAGTGACAATCCAGGCTTCTGTTAAAACAGTACAATCCTTCAAGTTCTTTCTTGCTGTCAGAATTATTTGATATAAACATCCAATTTTTATTTCATGTGAACAAGAATGACAGTTAAAACTGGGCTTAGGCTAAGAGCTCAGTCAAGTGCATTTGATTAGCTTTCATTTGGTAATAATGTACTGAGCTGTGTACGTCAGTGAAAACTGGCTTATTCCTCTGATGTAGGAATGGGAGATCAGGCAATTTAAATGGAAGAATCACAGACGTGGAAGATACACTTTAACACATCATATAGCTAGCTAGATAATCCTAAACAGCTTGGATCTCTAATTCCGCCCTTTCATGCTTGTCACTGATTGCTGGTATATACAGAATAGGAAAATAATGTAGTTTCTGCCGATGATCAAGGAAAAAAGGTGAATAACAAAAAGTATCTCGAATGTAAACTAATAAAGAATTCAAACACTACAGTCCTTCCATAAAAGCAAAAGTTTTCTAATGCTTATGCAAAAAAAAAAAAAAAATCTTTAAGGTTTTACTTTATCCTGTGTGCTAAATAAATGCCACAAAAAATGGTCTTCTGTACCAAACACACTTTATATTCCTGACTTTAAGAACTAAACTCCAAGATGGTTAAAAGCCACAAAAAACAACACAGACAGCCATGGAGAAGGGAAATTTCAACTGTGGTTTGTAGGCGCAGGTCTTGGAAACCCATCATCCTGCTGTGGGAAAAGAAGAGTTGCAGAGCATGCTGCTAGATCCATACTGATTCGTTATGTATCCATGAATTTGAATAACTGTAATTTTTACTAGACCCATCAGAAGAAAGGTTGTATCTCAATTAACCAACACAGGTAGAAAAACATAGTTAAGTTCCCCAGTGCGGAGAAGGAACTGTACACTATCAAACTGAACAAAGAATGTAATTCCAGCCAACCCGACAAACCTTCTGTTGCCATCTTTCTCTTTGAAATCTTTCTTCAAAAGACAAATTGAACATCAAATAGAATTTAAGGGCATACCTATTTTCTGTAAGTGTAATCCTTGAGGAGATAACTTTCTCCTGCCTATTTGAAGCATACAGCTATAGAGTAACAAGGTTGGATTTGTCACCAAGATGACTGCTGCTAGTCTACTCCTCGTCTTATTTACGCCCTTCTTTGCTTCACACAAACAGTAATAGTCCACATGCTCTGCAGATGTTTACACCAGGGTGTTAAACAGCTATTCCCACATGGATTTTCTAGAGAGCATTTACGTTGTGGTTTTTTCTTTAGAGAAAGATTAGCTAAAGATTGCTTTGTTCCCATTCTTTAATCTAGGCAGAGATGAACCTTACGCTATTGATCTTGCTTTATTTGGTGAGGCTGTCTGGAAATGACAGCAGCATGTATTCTTTTCCGGTTTGTCAAGTTTAATACAGATTGACTTCTTGAACCTGTTTTTCATTTTCAGAAACTGAATTCTGAAACAACGTCCAGGCTTGGTATCCCATGCAAGCTCTTTGTATCAACTCAAACCAGATTTTAACTATATCAACAGTTTTCCTGCTTCTATCCCCACACTATTTTCTAATTCAGAGACATCAAGGGATAAAGCAGTATCATCTAGAACACAGCTAAAGAGATGTCAAAACAGTTCATTCCCATTTTGCTGCTATTTATAGTACCATTATATGAAAGACTTCCAGTATTAACACTTGGTTTACATTTACTCTAAATACACAGACCATAAATCACCACGAGGCAGAAGACGGCTTGAAACCAAACTTCCCCTCAGCCCACCACAGGTTTACTTACTTGTGGGATTTTTTCGCATTCGCTCCGTCTGGTCCCTTTCCACAGTCATAGGCCTGTATGGTGAACGTATAGTCCTTCTGTAGCTCACAGTCAAGCTTTTCTTTAGAGCGTATTATTCCCTCACCAGTGGATTTATCCACTACCACTGCTTCAAAGGGAACATTTTGCCCGTGAATTTTAAATCCACAAATCTCACCTATAGATTCAAAGTAAGAGAGGTTAGAACTGGACAAAATTATTACACATTTTTAAAATAAATGACGAAATATTTTGCAGCCAAGGGTTTGTGAGGGTCTGTGGACAAAGCAAGAGCACTGTGCTTTAAAATGGGTGATTTCTGGGAACTTTAGTAAAAAGAAGCATACGTCTGCCTTCCAAGCAACTTGTTTACTTTGCATCCATTCATGCAGGAATACAAAAGAGAAAAAGAGAAATGTAGACAGGCATTTCACAGGAGTACTTGAGATAGCTCTAGGGCAAGAGTAGATCTTATGAGAGCATACAGCCAAGGCCACTGGTAATATCTTCTATGCCAAGCCACCGGGAATAGCTGGGCAGCTTGTTTATTTTGACCAGAGCAAAAGGTTAAAATGCACAGTTACAAGTCAAGGGATGAAAAAGCTTCAAGTACAGGTTCAGCACCATAATTACAGAAATTCTGTCAACAGATCAAAGAACAAAGTCTTCCTGTGCAATGTACCTGGCTAAAATTAGGGAATCAAAATAAACTACTGAATGAGAAAGGTAGAAATACCAACTTCTCAGGCATCCATTTCAACAGCTACCTACTAACAGAGACCAAATACGTTAGTCAAGGAAGCTCCCACATGGAACGATTTAGTAGGCTTTCCTTTCCATTCAAACTCTTCATCCTAACAAACTCGCAAGAGAAGTCCTTGGTACATCATTTTAAAACACATCTAAGCCTAAGATTACACTACAAGACCCCTTGCTGGCACAGCCAGGTCTGTCAGCACGTTACGCGGCGTGAGCCCAGCACACCAAGCTGTGCTAACCAACGCCACTCAATAAACAGTTTGATCACCTACACTGTGTTTTTACCTGTATAACTTGTTACGTTTAGAAGGTGATTTTCTTACACCAACATTTTGCTGTTCTAGTTGCAGTGGTATCATAGTACCAAGAATGCACTCCTGCTGTAAACATGTCTAGACGTATTCAAAAAAAGGTATTCCATTCAGATTTTAAGCTACTGAAGGACGTACTGAAGGAAGTGTACTGCAGGGAAGGTGTTATAATGCTTCAGCAGTTAAATGTTACTTTACAAAGAATATGAAAAAACTTAAGATGTCCCAAAGAAGTAAGCTATCAGTCAAAATATCAGAAAACACTAATTTCCCCAAAACCAACTTCTTCAGCGTCCATACAATGTACGATAATCCCAAATGGTTCAAATGGATGTCTGATTTACAGATATTTCTAACCGAGGGTTTGGTTACATAACATTTTTATCAATATATTTTAAAATAGAAAAAAACTGGGAGAATAAATGGGACAAAAGAGCATGACAGGATCTTCTGTTTAAGTGCTGATTCCCCATTTCATAACCAAAGTTAGTAGGTTAATATTCATAAAAGGGATAGAAAGAACCCTTTATCACCTTCTTTGGTGACTGTCACCTCAAAACTCTCTAAAGGGAGAAAAGATAAACCCAAGTCAGTAACAGGAAAAGTTGAAAGGGAGCAAATAAGGAAAAGGCAAAGAGGCACACATTACACAGAAAAGCTTTGGAAAAATTGTATTTTAAAATTCCAGTGGTGATTTGCTGTAACTGTTACCATTTTAGAGTTTTAGTTATGTTAAATACGATTTAATCTTTTAACTCCAGGTTGTCATTTGTAGAATTTTGAAGTATTTATTAAGTTTATCAAAAGGCATTTTTCTTTTTTTTTCCCCCCTTTTCTTTCTTTTTGTTTTTAATAATACCAACTGCTAAACAGAAGATATTTTCAAAATTCCACGTTGATGAAGAACTATCCATAAAGTAGAATTTTCATCAGAATTTATTTGTACTATTCTATTTAAAGAAGACATGTTAAATAATTTGAACAGGCTTTTATCTATTATACTGAAACCATCATGTTTCTGCAATTAAAAAACTTCATATATTTCCCTTTTGAGTTCCAGAAAAAAAAAAAAAAATTTAAATAGTCATGGGATTTTTGTGTTTTCACATAAATTTTTATCGGTCAAGGTTGTACAACACCTAGCATTTGCAAAATTTAAATTCTACATCAAACTCAACTTGACAGTATTGCCATAATTCATGATTAAAAAACATACACGTTAAGTTGTGATCCTACCGAACATAAAAGCTTTAATGTAAGAAATGGGGGGGAGGAGGGGGAGCTATACATTTTCCCAGCAGCATATTGCTTTTCCAGGTTAAACAACCAACCGACAGCTCCTATCATTTTATTCTACCGCTGAAATACTGCAACGCTAGGCAGAGGAGGTTCAGGTACTCAAACACATTCCTCCGCTCGCGCTGCGGATGCCCTAGAGCAGCCTGCCTCGCCCCCTCCAGCCGCCCCAGACAAGTACAGGCTTCCGCAGCGTCCCGATCTTCCATGCTCACAGGGAGATCTCAGCTATAACAGAGTTTTGCAATGGTATTAGACGACTGTGACAGGCACTGGGAATGCTTTCACAGTTTTAATGAAAAGACAGTTAACCCTGTTCTTCACTCCCCTGGAAATCATAATTTGTTAAACACCCAAACTACCACCTTCTACATCAATTATTTTTTCCTGATTACTGTCATTTTGACCTGAATTCCAGTACAAGAAAGCAGACCTGTCCCCTTAAAATCACTTCTAGCTGATCTCCTGTTAATTCTCACATACTTCAAACAACTTGCAGTAACACAGTCATTCAAGTCTCCATTCTCGAGTGGCCTTAAAAAGAGATGAGGTGCTATAGTTACAGAGAAATATTTTTCTTATAAGGGCAAATTTACAGTTTAATATTGAAGCAGAAATATAATTAAGGAAAAATACCTTCTAATGTATCAGGATTTGTAGTCCTTCACGTTAAAAGGAGCCAGTTTCTGAAATAGCTCTCATTAGGTTCTCCCTGAAACTCACTTCAGGTAATCCCTAGATTTATAATCAGCTCTTTATTTTAATGCACCAAGCATGCTGCCTCTTGTGGCACCCACATCATTTATTTCAGTCTATTCTTACACAGGATATAAATATAATCCCGGTTTTGAACATGTTTTGGCAATAGGATCACTCAAGAACATTTTAGACTGCTTAGGTTCGTGGCTGACACCAGTGATGAGCCAGAAGCGACATTCCAACTGCAAGCTTTTAAATATTCCACATCTCTTACTCCCGCACACCCACCTCCCTGCCGCCTTCCAGTAACTCTCACCTCCAGAGTCAAGCATTGTGTGTGAAACATTAAGACCACAGGAAAAAAATACATGGAAGGGAACATCAAAGCAGAAAGGCTGATAACGGAGAGAAGAGGGAGAAGTGTATTAATGCAGCAATTACCTACTTGGGAGAAGGGAAGGCTGTTTAAAAACTGGCCAGTTCTTTACCATCTCTCTACAATTGCTCTCTACAATTACCTGAAAGGAGGTTGCAGAGAAGAGGGTGTTGGCCTCTTCTCCCAAGTGACGAGTGACAGAACAAGAGGAAATGGCCTCAAGTTGCGCCAGGAGAGGTTTAGGCTGGATATTAGGAAAAATTTCTATACTGAGAGAGTGGTGAGACACTGGAATAAACTGCCCAGGGAGGTGGTGGAGTCACCATCCCTGGAGGTGTTCAAGGAACGTCTGGATGAGGCACTGCGGGACATGGTTTAGTGGGCATGGTGGGGTTGGGTTGATGGTTGGACTCGATCTTACAGGTCTTTTCCAACCTTAGTGATTCTGTGATCTGAAGTGACCTTTAACTCTGGCACCAATACCAGTTTGGCTGCTAGGAAGTTCAGGCATTGTATTCTTGGCTCCTGAGCACAAGACATAAGCAAGCTCTCCAGTAAACATCCGAATGTCTCCAGAGGCTTTTTAAGGTGTAAAGCTTCAGTTCGAGGTGTACTACAGCTCAACTTCTGCCGGATGTTTCTCAGAACAATAACTGCCTCAATACAATCGTATTTTCCACTTCACACTAGTAAGATTAACAAAAAGCCCTTTTATTACTACACAGCCAAGGTTCTTGCGACTGAAAAAGTTATAATACATAAAAACCATGGTGTTACTTATGATATAAGTGCTGTAAATAAGCAAATGCAGAGCTCTCAACCTAATAGGCTTTTTTTTAAGCTCCCTTCTTCAAAGTGTCTCTGCAGTGCAAAGAAGCGAAAAGGAGTAATTCTCTAAAGTACAAAATATTTCAAAAATTAAAGCTCTCCCTCCCTTCTTAAAAATATATATTACAGACTATTACAGAGCTGTTTCAAGACAGGCAAGACAATTTACAGATTAATATTCCCATACACAGATGATATTCATTTTTCACCTCAGTTATAAAATGCATATATTTATATAGTATCAGTAACGCTCTTCTGTGATTATAGAATTCTTGGCAGTGAATTTTTTTCACTGCCATTGAGTAAGCTTAGTCCCACACCATGCTCCCTAAGGTTTCATGCAATGTCTAACATGCTTAATGCTTCTTCTCATTCCATTCTGAAGTTGAGATACATTACCAAAATAAACTTCTACCTCTCCTAATCTTAGAACAGAATGATCAATCTGTAAGTTAGTTTATAATTGATACATTGCAAACCATTCAGCTAAATAAACTGTAACTAGGATAGAACTTTACAGTGTTTCACTCAGCTGTAATTACAGTTGAAAAAACATTTCATTTTACAGATAGCACAGGTTTGTGGAACTTATGTTAGCCAGAAAACACAATGGTAATCCTGTAACCTAAAGGCATTCTGTATTTCTCCTTTCTAGTGTAGCACAATCAAAAGACAGTGAGGATTTGGTAGAATTTTAAGGGTTTGTTCATTTTTCTGTTTTATCTCTTTCTGTACTGTTATGATATAATGATGTAAAATAATTATATTATACAGTTACAAAAAAGGTTCGTAAGATATTTAAACTGGACATAAAGTATTTGACTAGGCAGTCTTCAAGCTCTGGAGTCGGCTATCCCTCCACACTGCCATTCCACAGAAGGAGAGGCAGTATGTTCTCCCAGCTCTAACCAAGCAGCAGTCTACACGAGGATCATGGAAAGCCTTCAGGAAAGCCTCCCATTTCAATACGCGTAGAATGTTTCCTAAACAAGTATTTCTTAGAATCATAGAATAGAATGGGTTGGCTTGGAAGGGACCTTTAAAGGTCACCTAGTCCAAGCCCCCTGCAATGAGCAGGGCCACCTTCAACTGGATCAGCTTGCTCAGAGTCCCATATCCAGCCTGACCGTGAACGTTTCCAGGGATGGGGCATCTACCCACCCCTCTGGGCAACCCGTGCCAGTGTTTCACCGCCCTCAGCGTCAAAAATGTCTTCCTTATCTCTAGTCTGAATTTACCCTCCTTTAGTTTAAAAACATTACCCTTTGTCCTGTCGCAACAGGCCCTACTAAAAACTCTCTCCCCATCTTTCTTATAAGCCCCCTTTAAGTATTGAAAGGCAGCAAGGTCTCTTAGCACCATACAAAACTGTTAAGAAGTGAACTGATTTTAAATTTCATCACTAGTGATAACTCTATTTCAGTTTGATTTTGTATGCATGACAGGTACAAAACGTCACTTCACGCATGCCTTAAATTTGATGCAAAAACAGCTGAAATACTATCGCAACTAAATTTCCTCTTAGGTTTGCCAGCCGGCTGTGCAACTGAATCACTCATTGGATGTGACGATCAAAAATCTTTATCTGTTCGATTACACAGCGTCCTTCGCCTTCTCTACATGTCATTCCTTTAGGACCGTCATCCAGCTGAGCGCTGCATTACACACAGCCCTGCAGCAGACAGGACGTCAGCACAGCTCCCTGCCCTAAACAAACACGGCTTGGTGGTGCGGCGTGGAAACACGGCATCAGCACTCGCCCACCGGAACACGGGAACCCCACACCCCTCCGGGGAGAGGCTGACAGAAAGGCTTGGTGGATTTGGTTTGGGTTTTTTTAAAGAATTAATAGAGATTCTGCAAGATCATTTTCACAGCTCTAAGCATATGCATGCTCTAAGTCAAAAAATTCCTAACCCCCACAAAAACACTTCTTGCATCCCAGATTAGTCAGGGGAAAATAAATTATTGTGGCTGAGAAGTGGTTTTCTCTAGGGGTGGGATGGGGGAAGAGGGATTAAAAACCTACTACAGGCACATCAAAAAACCAAGGAAACATTTCCTTCCACAAGGGAAGCATTTCAAACATCTTGCTAGCAAGACAATGCATTTTACTCTCATAACAAAACACATTCAGCTACGTGAAGGCATCCAGATACAGTATTGTTTGTTTCAAATGCAATAAAAGTTCAGTTCTTTTTTGCATAGTAAAGGGGAAATCCATCCTGAGCGCTTCAGATGTTAAACATTGTAGACACGAATTACTGTAATGTACAATAGAAAATGTAGCTGTCCTTTATTATATTTTTTCAGAAAAACCATTTAGGATCAAATTCCAACATGACTCAATTTGTAACGTAAAAAAGTTTCACTGAGGAAGGAGAATGAATGGTCATTGTCTTCTCAAGCAGATCTGTAACAATCATAGTACAAAAGACTGATTCCATAGGGTCTCTATGCATCGGGCAGTGACTTTATTCATATATAGCATATATAGCCATAGCATACAGCACGACTATATTCAAACTCTGTTTTCAGAAGTGTGTAGTTTCAGATGTAAAACCATACAAATTACCCTAGAAATAAATGTCTGTGTAACCCTACTTATTTTTCCACACCTGAATTTTAGGATCCTACCCACAGCACTGAGTGAGCAAAGCAATTAAATACTACTTTTACTTGCCCCACAGTTCACGTACTACAAGCATTTAAATGAACTAGCTTCAAGATGTTTGGACATGTTCAAAAATGAAATGAAGCAAAAAGCTCTATTTAAAATATTTTAAACCTGCAGACAGTTCAGAAGTTTCACAGCTCAGCTAAGGGGCACAGTTAATTAAAATATCCAACCTTTTGAAGCATGAATAAATTTGATTTATAAGTAGGAATATACCAGTTAGGGCTGAAACAGCCATTTAATCCTGAAAATCCTTTGTTTTGCTGTGAAAACATGTCACTGATCTAATGGGCTTCTCACACTTAAACACCCACATCGATGCTGCCGGACAATAGCAATGCTATTCTCCGTTCTAGGACATGGCCACAGCACCACCAACTAGAGCTGGTAATGCTGATTCAACACCACTCCCACATGTGGTCTCCTCAAAGACAAATTCAAGTATTGTTCCATTTAATGGCAGATTAATACTTTTATAGATTCCCATGGTCACTTAAAATTTACGCAATTCAAATCCAACAGAGTCATATCAAGGAAAATTTCCTTACAAATCCTGAGTGTAGCACACTAACGTCAAGTTAACTATTTTAAATCCATTGTTCTGCTGCTGCGTAAGTATTGTTAGTTTTTGAAAGCCAAAATTTATAATGTTTATACAAACATTTAATGAAACCAACGTCCAGTTGCTAAAAATGTTCATTAAATGAAAGCAGGTTTATACAATTTAGATCAACACAATGGAAAAGCAGTCTCATTTGAAGCGACGCTTTGACGTTGGATTTTCCTCTGCGAATTTGACAATATATTTGAAGATATTCTACCTGTACTTTCTTAAAGCTTAATGATATCCAGCACTCAAGAAAACTTTACTATCCACGAAGAGGTATAAAACTGCCATTTTCAAAATCTGTTCAATGCTGTCAAACTACCAGCGCCTATAGTTAAAGCACTTAAGAGCTGCAAGAGGCGATTCATGTTCTCCTAATCACCAAGTGCGCAAGTTAGCCTTCCTATACCTCTTTTTACTTAACAGGTTTTGTGTATACCAACACAAGCGTCATTTGGAAATGACAAGGTTTTTTGTTCATGGACAGCAGTTGTATTTCCAGTTAAGATCACTTAAGAGCCTCTGCCATGTCTATCTAATACATCAGAAAGTTTGAATTTCAGAGGTTTACCATTCTCTCTGAACTTCCTGAATTTATAAGGCAGCCTTGGAGATAATTACAGCCTTATGATAATGTAACAAAACCGTTACTTTAAGTACCACTTTAAGAAATTGTGACCGAGTTGCCATAATACTGCAGCACACCACACAGTCAGCGTGCTGAACATTTCAAATGGCTGTTAATTTAATCACTCTCTTTTTCTATCACTTCCTCCTTGAAGTCAGGCTAAGCAATGTTCCCAAAAATGGCTAATGCCACATCCTCTAGGTATTTTACTAGGATTGTTAACTCCAAAATTTTACTTAACCAAGTAAGCTTCTGCATGTATTTAATTTAAGCTTGTGTTATCCACTACAACTAATTTAAATACCTGCAGATGCCCGATGGTATTCTTCAAACACAGTTTTCTAATATTTTGTCAAACCAAAAAACGCACTTTCCATAACACTGCATCCAATTAATGAATACAGTATTCTTAAACAGTAGTTTCCAAAAAAAAAACCACCTACTGTGGAAGTTTGCCATCTGTCAGTCCTATGTTGAAAGTGAAGAATTAGCCTACGTTTTGCAAATGGCTTGTGTATCATTCTCTATATTCTGTGTGAGAGGAGAAAAGGCCTTTTCTTCAGGTAGAAGAGGCCGTCCATTTTTTAGAATACCTCAAACTGTTGAGCAAGCTTATCACAGAAAGTCTAGATTTCTACAGGAATTCTCACTCCAAATACTGCACAGAAGAAATGCAATCTTAAGTCTACTAATTACTGTTTCCAATCTATTAAGACACAAATCAAAAACACTAAGAAAACCAAAAACTCTCTGAAGAGTACAGTAAGAGTACAATAAGAAAATAATTGTTTCAGAACTCCCAGACTGAATGCTGTGAAATGTGGAATCCAGAGGAATGAGGAAAAGGTTAGACACGATGCAGAAAAAAAACAAGAAAAATCAGAAAAATTAACATATACACATGAAATTGAAAGCAGCATGGAATATCTGCAATATAGAGTACCCTCTGGTTTGGATAGTTGGATACAGCTGTATATTTACAGCTATAAATATGAAATAAAACTTTGGTCCACGCACAAATGTTTCCTAGGGTCTAAAAGCTCCGAAACTTTATGGTACTGTTAGGGAAAACACACTAAATAACACACAGCATTTGTCATCAAGAAAGCATTTCCACTTCTTAAAAAAGAAATGCAGATGAATTCTTTACCTGCAAAACGCAGAGGTGCATCTTTGTCCAGGGCTATTAAAGGGGGGTCCAAGAGCACGGTGTTATCATTTTCAGTAATTATACCATGATAGGTTGTTTCAATCCATGGCTTATGCTTGTTAACTGAAAGGAAAACAAAGTATAAAGTCAAAACGTTTGAAACTGACGACTTTTAAAAAATGCTTAATAATACCGATTTCAATATTTTCCTCTCTTGTTTTTCTAAATCTGAATCAGCATTTTACTAAATTAAAAAATTTGAGACAAAATCCTGGCTAAGTGCGTTCAGAAGAGTTCGGTGTCCCGGTAGGCTTTCCAAAAGTAACTCAGAGAATCTAAATTAATTTCTTAACTATGCTGGGATTTAAGATGCCCCTGAAGCACAATTCAAAAACCTTGTAACAGTGATGGAGAGCCGCTGTCACCAGTGCCAAACGTGACAGTAGAAAAACCTGTATTCAGCACCAGACAAAAAAAGACTGGCCAACGTGAAACACGAGGGTTTGCTGACACTCTACTTCCCTCCAACTTGGAAAATTTGGGACCCAGTTGGTGGACTGTTCTTCGGAACATGAAGGCTTTTTCTAGTTTCGGCATTTTGTCTTGTACGGGGTTTTTTATTATCATTAAGAGAACAGGCGGAAAAGAGATCAAACTTAACTAATTTCTACACAAGGCCTGAGGACGCTTGCCGAGGAAACAAACAGGGAGCGACAGCCATTTCTGTCCCAGTATAAGATCTATACCTAGGAACCTTTATTATCAGTTTTACCAGTCATTTCTATGGCATCCCAGGTAAAGGAGGACTCCAGGAGTCCTGCTGAAGCTGGGGAACTACGCAAAATGCAAGAAAGGGAGAGAGAGGAGAGGCAATCGAAAAGGGCAAGACACCAGCTTCGCAGAGAGGCAACGCAAGCGTTCCAGGCCCTTCTGGGTTTGGAGGACTTGAACTTTGTACTCTTTAACTCAACATATGCCTAATGCAGATTCCAAACACTACTGGAAGAAGGGACCAAAATCTCAGGCCTTTTCTGTCATCTAATAGAATGTCTTGAAATCGGAGTAAAATACTGACTACTTTTTATCTCACTTATTTAATAGTTGCTTTAAGAGACTGGGGAACTCCACTGAAAGACCACCTATAAAAGCATTCTTTAACTCTTCATAGAAGAATCTGTAAATCCATCACTTGAGCACACTTAAGATGACTGGTTTTCTCCCTCTGCTGCAAAGAAATGCAGTATCTTACCTTGACAGCTTACAAAATTTTTTTTCCTAGTACATCATGAAAGACGCAAGACAAAATCATATGTTATCTACTAGGTTTTCATCTACTATACTGCATGACAATCTAATGGGACAGCACCTTGATTATTCAGTATTTATCTTTATGTTATGCTCTCCAAAGATAAATACCGCTCGTAGTACACTGTACGTGGTGTAACGACTAATTCTTCTTGACAGTCAAATATATTGTTTCTCTTGGTCTGGCTCTCTTCATGCTGAGGTTCTACATGCATCAGTTTCCCCTAAATTGTCTTGGGCAATGTATATCTGCTACTTCAAAACACCTCTTAGGCTACCACGCACTCTTGCTTCTTAAATTAATACTATTTTCCCAGATCCAATTCTGGAAGGTTGTACGTATCTAGCTGCTTAGAACCTATGGAAAACATTCATCTAGAGGGCCTGAAAACTGCTCCTTACCATACAAAACCAAGCCATCTTCGGCAAATGATGTATAGTCAAACATAAGAAATGCTTTGCTAGAGGTTGTAACAAACACACCAAACAGCACCCAACAGGTGACATCACCCAGATTTTGGTCTTCACGAGATCAAGTACTTACAATTTCTGAAATACACGCCTGTCCAATCGCAGCAAAGTACATACTACAGCTAGAACACTACTACACAGTTGGGTCCTGCTGTTTCACCTCTCTAACAAATTCTATAAGCAGATTGTCAAAAGAAGCAGAGATGTAAGGCTAACCAAGACTTTTGAATCCTGCCTCTCCAGCAAAATAAAATGGATTCATGATGTCTGTCATATGCTTACCCAGGGGAATTAAAAAAACAGTGATAAAAGGACAGTTAAATGATTAAACTTAGAGGTAGAGAACTCATACAGGAAACCATAATACTCTCCCAATATGCTTTCATCTGCAATCTTTTACTGGTTAGCAGCAACCAACGGCTAGACAGGATATAATATCTTCACACATAATAATGCAGCAAGAGAGAACTCACAACAAACTATTTTAATGCAAACAGTGTTTAATTACCGCCGTGTGGTTTTACTCAATATGGCAATGCTATCTTTATTGCTTCAATACGCTCACACGGGCATGCTTTCAATATTCAGTGTACAAAATAGCCAGCTAAATGTCAGCCACGTTCTTCTATTTACCCAGAGGAGTACACTGCTGCGGCACCCTCCAAGAAATTTGGCGTTTTCAAACAAACTTCGTCACACTCAAAGGGACTAACACATCATTCCTCCCTCAGAGGGAAGGCGCCGATAACTGCTCAAGTGTGAGTCTCCAACTGAAATATGCCTCTCAATTCAAATCCAGTCTTAAGAAAAGTGTTTCACTAATACAGTTACACCTCCACTGAACATACCAGAGTCCTTTCATCCGTTCACCTTAGTCTTTGCAAGGACCTAGTATAAAATACTAGAACAGATCTCTGCCAGAAAAAACTCCATCTCCATTCTAATGCTTCTGAATGTAGATTACAAATTTATTTTTTTTAAGCATTGAGAAACTTTCTCCTAATTCAGCAACCTACAGTAAATCCCACTACTGTAGGGTAGGGAGTTCTATAAAAGCTTGAAGTACTGTAACCACATATGAACAGAATTATGAGTATGCTAAGCATCTGCAGAGTCTAGTGAACCTTCAAACAACAGGCCCAGTTAAAAGCAAAGTCATGTCCTTTTATTGTGCTGTAGACAATAAAATCATAAAGCTGAAACCCCTTTGTGTTTAGGAAGGCTAAAACATCACCAGATTTTAAAACATAAAGCTTAAATCCCTTTGTGTTTATGAAGGCTAAACATCACTGGATTTTAGAACACCAAACTTACTGCTGAATATCCAGGAAAGGCCCGTTATCCGTGTTTGTGATCTACTGACTCTAGCATAACCACGTACTGTAAGAAACTACCAAGCTAGCATTTGAAATATGAGGCACAGCTTATGAGCAATACATTACTGCTTCCCTTGAACCAACTGCAAAATCGAAGCAAGTATTCTTCTGATCTCAGTTGGCTTGAATATTATTAAATGTTGGACTGAAAACTATCCTTTCACATTTTTTTCCTCTTTGTTACAAAACTCCTGCAATCTACGGAGAAGGTTGTTCAAAGCCAGCCTGTTAATTTCAAACCAAACCAGTCGGTCTGTTCCAAGCTTGACGCTAACAAAGTGCCCTGAGCTGTTAATCTCTTGCCATTTAACTGGGATAAACTACACTGGTTTCCTTGAAATACAATATTCACACTATTTGTAAGCGCCTCAACTGGAATCTGTCGCAAATCCCAACTAGCATTTAATCTAGTCAAGTGGGGGAAGCGACCCTGGCACAACACAGCAAGCTGACTTCTACTCAGCTTTGAATGGCCAAAAAAATGTAAGAGACAGCTAAGCATACCTCTTTTTCCAGGCAGCAAATTGAACTGTAAAACTCATACTAGAGCCTTTACTGCTGCCAAGCAATGACTGAACATGCATCTGCAAGGTGAGCGCAAGCCACCTGGCTAACTTGGTTTATCTAAGGGTAATTGCCGCTAAGCTGCAGGAGGAGAGGGAACTGGTGCCTGATGTGACGCGTGCCGTGAACATCGTTTTTTAAAATCCCACTCGCTCTAGGTAAATGTGCTCAGTTTCTCATGAAACCGAACAGAGCAGCTTTTACTAGTACAGACTGGAACTACTACTGGCTGTTCTGCAGAAAAGGCATGTACCTCAAAGTAAGGATGCTTCACCCAGAGCAACAGCTGATGCTGCAGAACGCAACCCATCAGATCAACCAGCAGCAACTTTTTCCTGCTCTTTAAAAGAATTCATTAATGTGAATGAGTACGTAGGCACGGCAATGGGGTTTAGGGCTAGTACGGAAACTTTAATCAAAAGCTATAATCTTAAGACAATCGGAATTAATTCAGTTCTAGTATCTGAATGCTAACATATTAAAATTAAATGCATTTATCGAAGTCCTTTCCGAGGACTTCCATTATCTTCTTACAAGTGGTCAGAAGCGCATTTGACTTAAATGGGATCCGGCACCTACGTAACTGAAGATTTAGACACGCCTCAACCAGAAAGGACTATAGCTGAAAATATTTTTTCTTCTGGATAACTACTTCTAATACATAGTGTTGTTTAGCCATGCTACATAGCTTTAGAACTAGAGCAAGATGATTTATGTCAAAACAAATTATTAAGAATTAACTGGTAAAACACATCGAACGAACTCAAAAACAAGTATTAGAGTTTGAAAGCCAGATGCTCAATCTAGTGACAGTAGATAAACATAAAATATTAATTTCTAAAATTCACCTTTGAGACTTCATGAAAAATCCAGAGACTGCACAAAAAGAGAATTATAGTCTCTGTCAATTCAAATGAACTGCACTCAGTGAACTGAGTAAACAGTCCTTTACTCCTGTCCTGAAGGTCTGACAAAAATTTTGATTATTGTACATCTTTTGCTTGTCTTCCTCTTGATGTAAGAGAATACAAGCATGCCTTTCAGTGAGACAATAAAAACTCTAAAGCATGTCTTACCTTGAATATTCATAATTTGGTACTGTTCTGATGAAATTTCAAACAATATCATTAAAAAGAACAAGTTTGTGTAGTACACAACCACAGAAAAATACAGCTCTATAGCTATAGTAAAGATCTACACAATAAAATATGCCTTCTCCACCCTGAAAGCAAACCACCCTTTAATAAGAAAGGGTGTAGCACGGCCTGATTGTAATGTGTGTTCTGTTCCTGCCCTAGCCTCACCAGTCTGCAATTCAGAGCTGTGCCTCTATTTTCTATTAGAAAAGGTAGAGGATTAACTTTGTATTTAAGCAACTTGAAATATATCAGTGGTAATGAAAAGATTTAGTTGTTTATTTAATTGGGTCTTCTCATACCTAGAATTTTATCAAAAATCATCATCTTACAAGCAGGTACAAACAGTGGGATAAAACTGAATGCAAGTTTTGCTCAAATGCTGACTTTCTTGATAGCATGGAACTTTTCTGATCTATACTACGGGTTTCCAAGACAAACTACAATTTCCATTACTGGGACACAAAAACTGCAGGCAGTAACAAAATATATGGGGATGAATCTGCATTAGGAGAGGGACTGGGTAAGGACATGGCCATCCACTAACATTAACCTCTACGGTTCCTCGTTGAAGGAAAATCAGGTGGTTGAAATTCATCCTGCAATTTCAAATATCCATCCTGGATTCTTTGCCACAGCTAAGGAGCACCTGTAGTTTGTGCTCTGGAAGCTCAGCTGTCATATGTTGGGAGCACAAGGTAATGTTTATAAATTTTCAGGTGCCTACAGTTTGAGCCTGTACAATTAAGGCTAATTCTCCAAACACCATATTCTAACTAACAGCTGTAGGAATTCAACAGGTTTTATTAAATTGTATTTCACCCAGGAAAAATATCTCTAGCTTATTACCACTTACAGAGAGTTTACTGTTCTACACCGAACCAGTTGCCTCAATCTGATTTTATTTGTACAAAGATACATGGAAGTTTGCTATAAGCCTGAAACTAAGGTACATGCAAATGACTGATTAGAAACTAGTTGCAAGGTTTATTACCCACAACTGCAGCAGAAGACATGTTCAGAGCGCCAAAGACCTTCGACAGAGGTTATACTGACCAAATTTCAATTTGGATAAAAGCCTGGCAGGGAAAACAGCAACTGAAAATATCCCATCACAAAACAGTCTAAATAGGATTAAGGCAACAAAGCCTTAATTTTTGAAGTGAAATTTAAAATGTTTTAAACTAAACTGAACACTAAAATAGAAAACATAAGCCTCTAACTGTAAACTTTCATTAAATAAATGTTCTTTTAAATGTTGCTAATTATAGTGCAAGAGTGGAAAACACTTAGTTTCTAACTGTTATCATATTTACAAACGTCACTCCTTGAAAGGGCATCTATTTACAAATACAGCAAACACCATCTCAGTGTAGCGGTGCTTCTGGCTCTACTTGTTGACTCCATTTAAAAACAGGGAAACCACCTGGGAGCAATAGCAGCAACTTGTTTTCAATCTGAATACAAAGCAAGTGAGATGAGACCTAATACTAGAAACAAAGGACGGACAGTTCTTCAAAGACACTGAGGTTTCTAATAATCCTTTCTAAAGGCTCCTAAGGAGGTTTAGTCCCTACTGAAGCCAATGCAAGTCAATCAGTACAAATCAAATAAATTAGAGTGCAAAACAAGATTTATTTAAGACCAAGGCTTCCGACTTACTAAACTCTCCCTCGTTTTGAGGTATCGCTTCTGTCTTTGACAATAATGATAATGATGCAAGATGTATACCCCTTAATATCATAAAGAAAATTTCAGAGAGACTTCTCTGAATACAACTAAATAGAATGCGAGATAAGGCTCAGAAAAATTGTAAAAGTGCTTTTGTTCAGAAAACGTCAATGCCTACAGTCTCCGCTGCAGAATAGTTTCATAGCCACGAGTCACTAAGCTACCAGATACATAGATTTTCATGGCAGAAAATGCCGCTTTACCCAGAATACCAGAATTCTAATTTAATCTGTTTGAGGTGAGGTGTTCACATTATGCTGTCCTGTGGCCTGATCTAGGTTTAACTTCAAGCCTTCTAACTTCCATGAGAAACAGAAGTCCGCGAGCCCAGCTTCTGTCCCTCTGCTTAAAAAAAACCCAACTCTCTGCAATAATCTGAAACTGGCGATTTCAAGTCTGCAGAAACATTAAGACCTCAAACCAAAGATCCATTTAGAAGTCCAGAAAAGTTCCTATTGATAAATTGTCCTGGTAACTTTGAACAGACAGCACAAACTGCAGTCTAATAATAATATGGGAGAAGGCAGCTGGCACGATAGTGTTCCAAACACAAAGTAAGCTATGCTTGCCCAGACCGTCTCTCCTCCATTTCAATTTCCACAGCAGCATATTATTTTATATAATATATATAGAAAAAGAGATGAAAACTGTTTGCATCTGAACAGATGGCTGTATATTATGCTTTCCCAGGCATTATGCATCATAGAAAGGTCTAGCACTGGTTAATTCTGTCTCTTCTCGGTAGTCTCTTACTTTCATAAATCCTTAGAGGAAAAAAACCAACAGCCCCCATAAATAGCCAAATTGTCTCTTCATAATCCTTTAGGGTAGTCTTAAATTTCCTTGCCTCTAAAAAGGAGATAGAAACCTAACCACTAGCCCCAAACTATAAAGGCTGTCACAGTATCAAAGAAACATCTGCAGTAAGACCGTGGTAGTGAGAAAGTGGTTTGTGGTTTGCATTTAAGACATTCAAAGCACCAGATAACTTCCTGAAATTATCACAGATAAGCAAAGCTTCCCCAAGATAGCATTATTTTGATCAATACCCTTCCTAAATGACAATAAGTTGGAAGGGACCCAAGGCCACAGAGGTATATCACTCTACCTGGTCAGTAACTATGGCAGAAGCAGCCATTAGATGTGCTGCCTTCTCGTCGGAAAAGTCACTCCATTCCACCCCCCGTTCAGCTCTGCTGATAAATACCCAATTGCTTCACTTTGACAAACACCATTTGAATGCACTGCTAACTACTGCTTTTCCACTGCAACATTAGTCCAACAAGCTTAGAAATATTTGGGTCAACTTGACCGATTACAAGATAAATTCAGTTAAATAAAGAGTTTTGCATCAGCTGGACCGGAATACGCCTCTTTAGAACCTGAAACCACTCTCTGCACCCCTTGAAAGAGCTACAGGGAAGATGGTAGGTCAGCTGGCTCACACCTAACTTCTGCCTAAGATCACAACCCCAAAAACTATTTCAGTTTCTTTCCCTCGTCACAAAAGAAACCACTTCTCACTCCCCTGTTCCAACCACAGGAATACACAGGACTGGAGAGCGGAACTCACCACTCTGGTGTAGCCTTTCCAGTCCGTTTCTGCACGTTACTGAGCCAAGCACAATTCGGTTTTCACCACTTACAACAAATCTTAGCGACCTCGGTAACAAGGACTTTTAAAGTCCCAGATGAAGAAAACGAAGCGGTACTTGGAAAAAAAATGGAAGTGGCAATACAGCACAAAACTGAAAGTTTACCATAAATGCTTCCAAACAAAAGTTTCTCCTAAAAACAGGGAAATGAAAGCGAGTTGCCCTAGCAGCTTTCCAGGTGTTCTCCAGAGCTTACCTGTCGTTAAATGCATCTTCGTGTAACGTTATGAAGAGGCCTACCTAGAGTAGCCAAAATGCTGTCAGGACTAAGGCAACTGCACATGCTAAGCCAAACCAGACCTCCTACTGTAACTCAGTTACGCGTGATGAAGTTTAACAGATCAGGACCCGCAGTCCAGCAGCTCTGTAGATCAGACTGAAAACACGTACAGCCTCCAACAAACTGCCCAAGAGCTGACGAGCAGAGCTGTCCCATGTAATGCTATCTCAATTTGTCATTCGTTTCCAGGTACGTATTAGCTTTCTTGGAAAAGGGGTTTTGATCTGCATTTTTATTCGTAATTTCAAATGATGGAAAAGTCTAGCAACGCAATGAAATTGTGCTTCTGTATTGGTGTGGTAAGCATTAAATTTAATGGTTCCAAGAACACTAGTGAATAGGTTGTACATAAGAGATCTTGTGCAGGTAAATTATGGCTACTATCTAAATAGTTGGCAGACTTCTTTACTACAGCAGCAGCTTCTTGATCCTATGTAGGGAAATGGCAGCAAGATGTGCCCTTAATGAGTTGGTTTTGTTTAAGATCAAGGACTTCCCTTCAATGTATTCGCAAGCCATTTTAAAGCCACGCTTCTAATCTACATTCAAATTAAATGCAAGATCTCAAATCTCATCATATGATCAGCTAAACCCTGCAGAAGTGGCACTCTCAATTCGCGGGGTAACCTTCAGGTAAGGAAGCGTTTGCAAGCCTCTTACTGAAATCTGCTCAGGAGACCTGCAATGCGCATACTTTTACTCCTCAAGATCAATCAATAGCCACAAGGCCAACGTTTAGAAACGCCGTCTCGCTTAAGGTTTACAAAGCTGTCTCTCCCCGCTGACAACCAAAGGAGTATCCCTTACGTAAGCCTGACGGCCAGGCTCCCCAGGGGCTCCCCGAGGGGCTCCATGTCCCCTGCCCATCCCGCCGGCCATCGAGGCTCTCCCCGGAGCCCAAACCCCGCCACGGCTCTACCCGGCGCCCGCAGGCGCCTCGCCGAGCCCTGAGGAGAGCGGCGTTTCCCGCGGACAGGCCGCTGCGGACGGGGCAGGCCGCTCCGGACAGGGCAGGCGGCGGGTCCCGCTGCATCTCCCCAGCATCACCTCCTCCCCCGCCCCGCAACAAGTGACGACCTCCGCCCGCCTCAGGCACCGCGGCCCGGCCCGGCGCCTGCGGGAGCGGTTATGTAACGGGCGGGCCGCCGCTGGGCCGGGCCGGGCCCCCGCGGCCGCACAGCCAAGGCCCGCCGGCGCGGGGACTGACCTTCGGGGTAGGAAGGTCTCGGGGGGAGGGAGCAGCCCGGCGCAGGTGAGCGCGGAGGATGAGCCGCCGCCTCCGCCCTCCCGCCCCTTCCCTCCCCGCCGCGCCGCAGGTGCAACAGCAGCGGCGGGGTCACCCCGGCCCCCAGCGAGCCCCGGGGAGGCGCGGCCGGTGCCCTCCTCCCCAACTGCACCACCGAGATGCCCTCCTCCGCGCTCCATCCCCCCTCCGAAGGACGAAGGGAGCCAAGGACACCGTCCCCCCGGCCCAGCCGCTCCGGCCGCCCGGGGCACAGCCCCACAGGGCGCCCGGGGAGCGGGCGCGCAAGCCGGGCGGAGGCGGGGGGGGGCCGGACCCGCCGCCCCCCCTTTCCCCGCGGTGCCGGGCAGCCTCCCCCGCCCGCCCCGGCTCTGTTTACCTCGAGCGGCCCCTGCTCCTCCGCAGAGCAGCGCGGCGAGCAGCAGGCAGGAGGCGGGGGCCGGCAGCGAGCGCGGCATGCCCGGTCGGCGCGGCGGCGGCATGGCAGCGCGGAGCGGTGCAGGGCAGCGCGCAGCCCCGGCTGGCGGGGCGGCTGTGGCGCCCCCGCTGGTCCGGGCTCCGCTCTGCGCCGGGCGGAGGGCTCGGCTCGGCCCCGAGAAGGAGGAGGAGGAGGAGGAGGGAGGAGAAGCGCTGCGCTGCCCCGCTCCGCTCGCCTGTTCTCCCCTCCTCCCCTCCCTCCCCCGCCCGGCAGCGCGGCGCCCCCCCAGCGGCACCTAAAATGGCGGCGGCGAGATCGCGGCCGGTCCCCCCGCGCCGGTTACCAGGCGGAGGAGGGAGCGAACCAACGGCGCGGGGGATGCGGGAGAGCCCATCTGCGCGGCGGGGCGGGGCAGAGCAGAGCACGGCGGAAAGAAACGCCCCGGGGCAGCCCCGCGGCGACAAACCCGCCCCCGCTCCGCCCCGGGGGGCTGCGCCGGGCGGGGGCTGCTGGGCACTGCGGCACCCCGCCGCTAGCACAGCGGGTGCGGGGGCTCCGCTCCCCCGCGGAGGGGAACGGAGGGGTGGTTGGGGGGGGGGTGTGGGGGGGTTTGGGGGGTTGGTGGTTGTCTTGGCACGAGCTGAACGTACCTGGGCCGCTGCAGCTGCGGTCAGTTGGGAATCAGGGCTTAGCTGATGGACCACTGAAGATGCACGCAGCTGATTTAAGCAAATGCTGATTAAACCCCCAACGTTTTAGAGCGAATTAAAACCTATATAAAGATATTTAAATGTTTTCACCTTAACATTCACAGATCTTTGCACCAAAAAGGCAAAACCACTGGTTTTCGCCTAACGCAACAGTGGTTCCGAAGGCAGCAAGGGCACGCACAGCCAGGCCGGCCCTGGGAGTAGGATGCACAAATCCTGCTGGGTTGCGAACCACCCCAGGAAGGAACAAACTGCCAACAACCTGCCTCCAACAAGCGCCATCCAACAAATACGTGCTTCTTTGCAACGTTGTCGTAGCTCTGAAACCGCGGTCTCTGTGGAGAGCAGGGTCATGCCGCTCGGGGTTGATGCTTTCAGACCTCGGGGGGTTCCTGGGTGCTCAGCCCCAGGTGCACATGCTGCAGAGAAGGACTGTCCTGTGACATAGCATTAACCCTGCCCAGATGGAGGAAGAGCAGCACTCACTGTTTAGACAAATACGCTGCATAGTGAGAAACCTTTTTCAGCGTAGTTTTACTAACTTTTATCAAGGCAAAAGTCTATTAGTTCTGTTTGGAAAAATTCACAAGTACTATCCAAATCAAGAAGTTTCACAGGAATAACTAAGTTGCACAGAACCTGTCCTGCAATAGAAAAGTTATTTGCTCTTTGGTCAAAAATCTCAATTAGAAAATGCTTCAACAGAAGAAAAAATACCTTACCGTGATCAGAGTTTTGACAACTAAAATGCAACCAACTTATTTTATAATTAGATATGACTACTCATGCTTTGTACCTATTAGCCATTTCACTCCCACAGTGAAATAAAAATAAAGTCCAGAATGTTCGAGATCCTAGAGATGTGGTATTTCTTTATTTTAGAATACCATGCAATTTAAATTTCTGGCTCTGGAAAAACCTCCCCCTCCCTCCCAAGGCAAGCCCAACACTGTTACCTTCCCTGCTGACTCCCCGTTTACCCCAAACTCGAGACGGGGGGACCAGCCAACCAAAGGCGAGAAACCAACTTATTCACTGCCCTTGATCCATCACTAAGGTTGACAAGTTGACAGAATCTGGTCTGCATCAAGCCAGTGCATTTGGATATCCAAAGGCAAGCTGTTCTGCCCACCCAACGGCTTCTTCCATCCTCAAAACCAACCATCTTTACCTGCTGTATCTTAAGGTTATTTGCTAATATGAGTGTGTGCAGAGCAGAAAAAGAATTTGAAGAGAAATACGCTGTGGTCCAATACAATGAACAATACCCCAATTACTATCCTGTGCTATCGAGCTACCCCTTAACCAAGAGACCAAGTTAGTCCTCATTTATTTCATTGACTGTGTGCTGTAGGCCACCTGCTCTATCAAGAGCTAAGACATCTTTCTTTTTTTAAATAAAGCTGAAGCTTCAGTCTAAAACCCCTTGATTTCTGAGCCTGTCTAACATATGCTGGATGGCAGATCATGTCAGAAGAAGCCTGTAGCCCATCTGTTGCCAGATAGATGAGTCTTTACATTCTGCCAACGCAGCTTCAGCTGACAGTATGCTACATTATGTATTTTTCTTTTGTATGGAGAGTAGAAGGACTGCCCAGTTCAGTATGACTCTCAAACTAGTCTTACTAACTTAATGCATGAGTAAGAACCACCCCATTCGTAAAGATTTGCAAGACAAGATATCATCAGTAAAAAGATGATTGCCCACTGATGAATACATGCTATAACACGAATCTATTTGCCCAAATACTGGATTTTGATTAGGAAAGTAACTACGTACAGAGCTTGAATGTCAATATAAAAGTATCTGAAGAGGGCTTGGCAGTCAGTGGCCAGCTGGCATGCAAATAGACAGACATACTCCAGAACATTTTCTGCAAAATAAATTATTACCTTTAAACTGGAGAACAACTAGGTTCATTAGGTGTGGCAGAAAAGACAGTTGAAAGAGCAAAATTTGCTCTGCAGCCCACTTGGGCTGTATCACACATTATAGCGGGGGGAAGCACACTACCATCGACCACAGTAAGAAGGGGACTTCGGTGCTACCAACAGGACTCATTTAAGAAGAGTCTCATTCTGCAGAATTAGGAAGGAGAGGCATTTTTAAGAGAAGAAATGCTATGTCCAGGTAAACCTTATTTACCGCACAATGGCACTACCAGCTCCGATTAATTAATCGGCTGAATCAGCCATGATGAAAGTGGGAAATTTCCAAGGAAGGAGAAGGCATTGATTGCATTTCACTCTCTAAGCAAAACTCCTCCGAGTCAGTTGTGACTAAGGCACTGATTCAGTAAAGCCAATAATTCTTTAGTCTGTATTTTAAGATCAGTTAGATGATTTTGTTTAGTTAGATGACTAAGTGGTTTGAACTGGCACTTTAGTGGTTGAGGAGACAGATAATGTGGGTACTCCACCTGCGGTGGAGACAGCAAAATGAAAACTCTGATCCATATCACCACTGACGTTCCATTGGCACTTACTCTAGAAGTACGGCAAATACAACATCCTCTCAGATACCTTTTGTTTCACAAAATGAAATTTGATTCAAACTGCCCAGTGTGAGACCGGCCTCGTACCAGTCCTATTTGCTGTTAAACAATAGCTATACTGTTCGCCAGAGGTAACTGCATTTCACAAGTTGACAGCGATTCTCACTTTAGCTGAAATGCCACATGCCATTATTTCAGAGAACTAACTTCAGCACCTTCATTTTTACCACCTATCTCCCTCCTACTCTCTGACCTGCTTCTCAAGCTCCACAAAACCCATTGATTTTTATTTTATTAGTAAGCAACAAAACTGGAACAAATGGCTGCTGGCAGAACATGTTTTCCATTACAGCTGAAAAACTATCGGACTGATGTCCTTGAAATGCACGGTGTGACTAATGCCCAGCTTGCAAGGACCCAGGAGGACACATTTATTGCACTTGTCAGAGTGGAGCTGAGCAGCCAGAAGTGAAAAGATAAGGTGATAGGTAAAAATGAATGCCTTTACTTGCTACTTAAAGGAAGCCAGTGCCTACCATAAATACAGAGAGAAGCCAGACATGCTCAGTTAAGTCAACAGCAGATCTGGATCCGATTGTTAGAGCTCAGGATCACAACAGATTTTGAATACATGGGGAATACACTGTTACTTCTAGACACTAGACTTGGACCCTTGTTCAAAAGGGGAGGTATGGGGAAAGGGTCCAGACTTCAAATAGTCTAGACCTGGGCTGAGAAAATGGTCCGGTCTTTATTGAAAGAGGCTAGAACTGGGTGTGGGCTATTTTCATCTCTGTACAATTGATGTCTGCATACTAGTTTGTTTCCAGAT
This sequence comes from Gavia stellata, assembly GCF_030936135.1. Taxonomy (NCBI): domain Eukaryota; kingdom Metazoa; phylum Chordata; class Aves; order Gaviiformes; family Gaviidae; genus Gavia; species Gavia stellata. Next base: position 4,645,746 of record NC_082620.1, on the reverse strand, counting down.
TATGATTGCTTTTCATGGGAAGTTAGAACTCAGAACCTAGCTTTATCTCCTCTACTGAGCATTCGGTTTATCACAGCTGCCCTGAAACCACTTCTGAAAGGGGACCAATTGCCATAGAGACTACGCAGTAATTAAGCTCAGGAGAGCGTCGCATGCACAGTCAAGCAAAATATTAGATGAAGGCAACAACAAACCAGTTTCTGAGAAGCTGTATTACAGCTCCGCTCTATCTCCTCCCGTTCCCACTAGAGAAAGCAAGATGAGAACCCCAAAGTATTTTGGGAATTTGAATTCCAGTATTTTTTTGGTTCTGATATGGCTTTATCAGTCTAGGCCAAGCAGGAAGAATGAACAATAATGACACTAAGAAGAAGATAATTCAAGATGAATATAAAAAATTAATTCTTCATAATGAGATGTATAAAACCACGGAGTACTCTTGTAAGGCAACAGGCAGAAGTGGCATCTTTTGGGTCATTCACAAAAGAAAACTCCACAACAAAATGCTAGAGCAATGCCCCTACCAGCTTGAAGAGAAAACACACACAGATGACCTTTTACGTCTTTTCTAGCCTTGCTGTCCCTAATATACACAGTTGCAATCCTCAGAACATGAAGAGGCATAAAATTAACGTGGTTTTAGATTTGGTGGATGAAGATCTTTTAAATTTTTTTTAATGCTGTGGAACCTGACTGTATATATTAGAGGAGAAAGAATTAGAGTACTGGTTTTCCACACACTTGAAAATTTCCAGAACTGCTTTGATCATATGTGAGAATTGATTTAGGGGATGCAAATGAAGGCCTTGGCAATCTGAAGAAGAAAATCTTCTCCCCTGACATTTCTGAATGTTCAGAGAATTCTCAACAAGCCATTGAAGTATGGGTTCATCAGAGAGACAGAAAGAAAATTCAATAAGCAAAGAAGTACATAAAACCAGCTAGCTTCCTCACAAGAAAACTAGCAGCATTAGCAATCCTTCTACCTTGTTTAATCCTTTTTTTCCTGTTTAGACTTACCTTCTCTTGCAAAATATGCATCTAGAAACATGAAAGCAATGAAGGAAAGACGCAAGTCTTTCCTTACAAAGACAGAGAGACTGAATATTTTGCAACATCATTATAATATTTTATAACTCATTAGCACCTTCCATTCTAGGATCTCCAAGCACTTTACAAGCGTTAATTAATGCACTCTCACAATACTTCTGTGAAGCAGAAAGGCAGGTGTCTAGATATTGTGATGACAGGTGAATTACAATCGAGTAAGACAGAATTTCTAAGCTTTTCATTTGCATATTTAGGAAAGCAGGGCACAAAGAGGGTAGGTAAACTTCAGAGGTACTGCAATACCTTGAAATACCTTGAATTAAGAAATGCTGTAATGCCTTGAAACACCTCGAACAGACTGGCTTTCAAGCGCTTAGCTAAAAAGCAATACCTGACTTAAGGACCTCAATAAAATTAAGGCTTTATTAACATAAGTCTTTGCATCTGATACCACAATGGCTATTTTAAGCTCTGTTACATAAATAAAAGTGGCATCTGAATGAAACTGAACCTGTTTCTTGAAAATACATTTCCTTACTTGAAGGGCTACTGAGGTCTCCTAAGTCCTGAAACCACTGTGGCCTCTGAAGAGCATTAAATAAATTATTTGTAAAGCTTAGCAAGACACTACCAAAGACAAAGAGGGAGAGAACAGAGAAAGTGAAACAGCATCAGGAATAAGTTATTTTACTAATTGTCCCCTAACTCAATAAAATAAGAATTACAGTCAGGTGCTCTGGATGAGCAATGAACAATGCGTGTCCACACAAAACCAGGACTCCGGTGGTTCCACGTTGTTTCTTCATGTACTGTACTAACCTGTTCTGAAGAGCAGCACAGTGGGCCATGCCCACATTAACAACTGCTTTAACTCCCTAATGCATATAGAAAACTGGACTAGTGGTTTCTGCTGGGGGGGGTGGGGAGAAGGAAAAAAAAAAAAAAAGAGCGAAGAATTACAGGTTTTCTTTCCAGTTCTATCACAGATATCTCTTTGGGTCAGTGACTAGCCCCTACCCTACCTATTTCCTTATCTGACAACATAATACAGTAACATACCGTGTCTAAAAGGATGGATGGATAAACCAACGCAAATAGTTGCACCAGGTACTGGTGACAATGTTTAAATTACTCAGCTTACAGATTTTTTCGTATTCTTTAGGATCATGGTATTCAGTGAACATCTGGTCCTACAACGAGGTTTTCCTCTTCTCTCTGCCTGCCTTCCTGCAAGGAAGAAGAGAAGAGCCATGTGCATCAGTATTCCCCTCCCTAAGAGCCATATGGGAATGTAAAGGCATTCTCTGAATTCATTACCCTGCCCCACAATATGATTCAGTCTTTGTACGGGCAAGAAAATGGATGTTAATTTATTCTTTATTGCTAATTTGAAAAGGAGCACAAACACAACAGTTCCACTGCAGAGACTTCTACCAAGGGTGTAGTTTAAGTCCAATTATGTGCTATTAGTACATTTGGCCTTTGTTCCTGTGGCATATTAATTATATGTCTGATATTTTGACAATTAACACAATTATACTCTTTATTTTCCCCTTTCGTTAGACAACATTCTTGCATTTTATTCAGATAAGTAATTTTCTGTAGGTAAAAGGAGCCAAATTATTACACATTAATAAAAACAAGCAATGGGTTTTTAAGTGAGCTTACACAGAGAAGTTCCAGCAGTGTTCTTCAGCAAAATAAAAAGCAGATGCTCTGCTGTTGGGCTGCAGCCTCTCTCAGAGACTCTAAAAGGAAACCAAATTACAAGCCTCCAGTTGTGTATCCAGCATTATAATCACTGGCTGAAGCAGCAGGGCCATAAGGATTATAGCAGCACTGCCACACAAAGCTCTTCCAGCAATGTCATCACTGCTGTTCAAACGCTCCCTGTTACCAAAATCTTTAATCTCCCACTGACATCCATGAAACTCAATGACACTTAGCAAAAAAAGTTAAAACGGGTCAACCAAGATGGTTTACAATTGCACAGATCATCCACAAATGAACACTTACCAGATATTCCAAGGAACTACTAAGGAACAAAACAAAACAAGCACTCTTACTATAAGACAGTAAGGTGGGTAGAGTTGACTAAATTTAGTAGGTGTAGATGTACTCCACAGACACCTGAAAGATTTGGGTTTTTTTCCTCCAGGACAAATTATTGTTCCTCTGAAAAGAAGTTACTGTTTCTCTGTCGTTCAAGGAAGGCGTGGACATGGCATTGTGGGACATGGTTTAGTGGGCATGGTGGTGTTGGATTGATGGTTGGACTTGATGATCTTACAGGTCTTTTCCAACCATAGTGATTCTATGACTCTGTTTTCTCTAAAAGCATATTTCAATCTCCACTAGGTCTCATATGCTGCTATGTCTAAAAAAAGCCCCACTGCGGAAAGGAAGATATCCAACCGTTTCCTTCTGTAAGTGGTTGTTTGGGAAAGGAGGAAGAGAAGGAGCAAAATATTCTGTCTTCCTGCAACAGGGTAGGAAGCTTAGTAGAAGGTTGTTCAGCACTCTGTCCCCCAAATCCCTGCCGTCCAGATCTCCAGTGGGTCCGGCTGCAGTTCAGTTGTGTGCGCAGGAAGCAGGGGGTCACCCGGCAGAATGCATGTCACTCGCTCCTTCCCAGAGCCAGCGATGGACATTTGTTACTTGCCGCTATCCGATACAAGTTTTACCAGTAAGGAAGCATGAGGCTTGTTTATGATGGCAAATTGCCTTTAACTGTGCCTGCCTCCATTACTGGGGATTCGCCCCCCCCATTGTACTGCACTGCCTTCAAGTCCCTTAGGGAAGAAGAGAAATAAAACCTCAGCAGGCAAATATTCGTGCTGAAAATGCTTGCTCTGCCTTTCCTCAAAACACCATCTGGAATATTTTTTATTCTGAATGGTTGACTAGTAGACCAAAATCATTTAAGGGCTCTCTGAAGACAGTTTTATTATTTCCTATACAGACCAAAAACCACAACAACCCCCCAAAACTGATCTTAGAACCCAGTTGTACTGACCCTACTCAGGGAGCACAGAGCTCTTGTCCCAAGTATTTGCAAAGGTAAGATTTTGAGACAGGACGGGGCTGCTAGTTCTCTTCGTGATGACACCACTGACATTCTACCCACAGACAAGTCCCTTAATCTCTCTATGCCTCGCTTATCCTCTCAATTTAATGCAACTTGCCTGTTCCACAAAGAGGTAGCAAGACTCCATTAACTGTTTGTAAAGTACTTTAAGATCCTAGGGTGAAAGCCTCTCTAGAAATTCAGAGTATTACTATTTTCATTAAAAAGACCGCATTTATAAATTCCCTGCTATTAAATGACTATATATGTATCATGAACAGCCAGTCCCAATTTCCAAACAAATCTTGAGAAGCACGAAGTCTGATACTATTTTAAGTACACTATGCAGTAAGAAATATTCAGAACCAAGAATACCACACAAGACCACAAACATGCTGTCATGATCCCTACTTGACTGTCATTGACTTTTAGTCCATGTCCAGATTTATTTGTATTTTCTTGAGAATGCATTTTGAGTAAAGATTGTAAACTCTTAACACTACAGCCTAGAAGAAAGCTATCATGTTTAACTGTTTTCCTGGTATTCATGGCCTCATTATTAAACTGTGTTAAAAAAATTACAAAGATACAGACTGCAAAGCTGCCTGTCTTTCCTGCCTAAGCGCATATTTTTTTCCTGAAAATGGGCAACACTTCTTAGAGCAATCACTCATCTGCATTAAATGTTCAGTCTTCAGACTTGTGCTTGAAGTAGCTTTAGAACCTACGTAGGGCATGGAGAACTGGGAACTGTGGAATGCCAGAAAAACAGATTATTCAGTATTTGATTCTTTCTTCAGTACTACTCCTTTCCAGTCCCTGTAACGAGGGCAGGAAGCTGAAGTTATACTACTACGCTACCATACTCACACGAGAAAAGAAAAAACTTGCACCTCCTCTTGTCTTTTGAGTGCTGTTAGCATAGCATACCACATCTAATGACAAAGACAAGCAGGCACAACACCGCAACAGGACAGACAATCAGCACTGCTCTTCCCATTGTCAAAACTCATTCTGTTGACATTCTCATGAGGGACGCTGGAAGAAAGGTCAGCGTGGAAACTAGTTTATGAAAGACATTGGAAAGGAGCCTGTTAGGGTTAATTGTAGGCTGTTCATAGGTAAATGAAATAAAACTATCCTGCAGCAACCAAAAGACTCAAAAACCAGATGGCTCGAAAGACAGAGGGTCAGAATGCATTTTTCTTCTTCACCCCACATTGCACAGATTTTCTCCAGAGCTCAGCCTTTTAAAAACAGGGCATTTTTAAACATTTGCCCACCTATATCTTTTAATAATGGCCTTAAAAAAGCCAAATAAATAAAGGTCACTATGTTCATTAACTGTCTATACAGAAAGCTTTTAGAGTAAAGGCTTTTTATTGCCCATGCAATTCTATTTACTAGATTTATACCAAGATCCTGCTGTACAATGCATGTCATGCAGTAGGCCTGTAAAAAGCATCACATTATGGCTATCTGAGGCTGGCTTGCTGGGTCAGAGTTTCAGGCAGAGGGACTGATTTAATGGCATGAGAACCTAGGTTCAAAATTCCCAACCCACCGGAAACAGCTTTGAATTCTCACAAGCTTAAGTCTGTTGTTTATTCTTCTGTTAACATACAAATATCAGACTACTAAGGTTAATTCATAGGTCACCTGGCTTGTATATGCTTTAACTACTAAAGTCCTATTGGTTGTGATGGGACTTTAAAAACAGCCGTCCACAATTTTCTTCACAGGTGTGCATAAAGCTCCCAAGTCAAACTACCCACGTCTTCCCCTTCATCATGCAGCATGCTGAATGGATGCTCAGTGGGACTGCACAATAGGTGCCGACGCTGCAGCTCGAGTCCTTAGAACAAGTCCTTCTGTTTGCACAGACCCCACTTAAATTAGCTGGTATCAGTGAATTGATTTCCAGGTTTCCCTGGATCTTGAAGGTGTAATTTGGATTTTCATCATGCAATACTAGATTGCATATCATTACATGCAAGCGCCTCCTACTCCTGAGCAAACAGTGAACTGCACCGTGTTGTAAATGGGCCCAATCTTGCTGTCTCTGAAGCTGATGTGAATGCTATTATTTAGACGTGGAAAATTGGGAACAATCTTACTAAACAGTTCTTCCAAGACAAAGTTCTAGTTGCCTTATTTCCCACATCACATAGGTTTTTTAAAGACAACAAAAATGAACTAAAAACATGCCATTGTCTGTCTTGCAATTGGCTTCAAGCAAACCGTTGTTCTTTCTCTACTTGTAGTACCCGACACGAACTCCTCTCCACTCCCGGCCTGCTCAAATTCATCACATCTGGCAATCACAGTCTGCAGCTTTGCTAGACATTTTCCACATAGTCTCAAAGCACTTCACACACTGATGTATTAAAAGTTTCGCAAAACCTCTGCAAGGCACGGTCAATACCCTTACTGTCTAGCTGCTGCAGAAAATGATGGAGTTCCTGTATATCAGTCACAAAAAGCGTCTGGGACAATGGATGCAGATGTCCCAATTTCTGAGGCTGTGTTTTAGCTACATAAACTATCTCTGGTGCTTTAAAAAGTCCCTTTCAAAATTACCTGGTCCAGGAGGAAAGCCCCCTTTTACTTTTTTGGTTTGGGTTTTTTTTTCTTTTGTCCTTTCTCTAAAATTCCAGTGCTCCTAGCTTCTTCCTAGCAGTGCCTCAGCTGTTTAAGTTACAGTCTCATCAGACAAGAGTGCAGCTAAATCCTTTGTCATCTCACATATTTATTTCTATTCTGACAGATACCAGTTGTGACCCTTCCTTGCAGTAAGCCACTGCCCTCCTGGCCTTCACTCTAATTGCAGATTTGCTAATCATGTTTTGACCACCCACCCATCTAATCGCTGCCTGCTGCAAGCCACAGAGCCGGCCCTATTTTCAGTGAAGAGGAGCATAACACACAAATGCAACGCTTGTGTTCTCGACCGTATGGAAGGGATCAGAGGATTAAGAGGAACAGTCAGCCCTGATTAATGCTGCCGAGCGAGCGAGAGCTCCTTGCCAGCAGCAGGGGCCGATTGCCTCCCCGTGGGGAGCTCCAAGGCAGACAGTCTCCCTATGAGGACACATCCGTCCTCTGTTTTTAAAGCTAGATGCTGCTTTCCATTGCTACTCTGCAATAGGAAGGAGGTTACATGCTGACAGCAAACTGTCCTGGGGTGGGAAGGTTGAGTTAAAGAAGTGGGATACTGTTCTGGGAAGGTACTGAAGGTAAAGAGGTTTGTCTCTATCGCTGACTGAGCCACTGACCTACCACCAGTAGAAAAAGAGCCGAGTTCTTCTATTCAGTGGCTTTTGTACAGGCTGAATAGGTGTTATGAACATACTAACCTTAAAAGGGAGCCAGCAAAGAGCTGTATTGTCTCAACAAAGCAAGAAACAAATACATACTCAGAGCTAAGGCTCATGTACCCAGCAGAGCCAACATCACCATGGTTTGTACTCAGCACCAAGTAAGGATGTCCCCCGCACCCTCAACCAACCTAATATATGTAAGTGAATCTGAGTGATTTAGAATAATTACCCCATCCCAACATTAGATTGTTAACGCCATGTTTTCCTCTACTCAGTGAAGGAAGACAAAATGTTTCTAGTGAGTTCTTTTGTAAAGGTTATGTGCCCACTTCTTCAGCGGGATCAACTTCTGCTGGACCCAACCTGATCTCAAGGACCATCCTACTACCTAGACAAACATTCAGCAGACATGAATTTCCATTCCAACGTTAAAACATTTCAGGTTTCCTCTTGTTTTCTGTTAACAATGAGCCTCTGATGTAAGACCTCTTACCTTTTCTCCTTCTGGTCTACCCACTGTTCCTCTGTGTCAGTCAGAAGTGGACCAGCTGAAGAAGTGGAATGACACACTGCCTTCTGCAAAGGACACGGGGGGGGCTGTAAATCCCATGTTGTGTTAAATGACTAAAGCACAGCGCTTTGCACTGCATTCGAACAGCACGCGTTTCTCCATGTTTACTGCTGCTTCAATGATACATTGCCCATTGACTGTAAGTAAAAAGCTTATGAGATGAGACAGGCATATCATCCTGTCTGAAGCTCAGCTTACACAGGCAGCTTTGTGCAGCGCTAGGAAGAGCCTCTGGGAATGACTGGTGTCTGTCTAACATTACATTAAAATACAACTCGGGATAGGTCAAGTATTTATTGACCTGATCTAAAAATGAGTCTGAGTGCCCAGTTTTTGCCGATTTGAACAGGAGGTATATGATGACAGCTAAATTCCAGAGGCTCTGCAATGACTGAGAAGTCCTCAAACTGAGCAAGATGCACAGGAGCTAGTCTTTTCTGTTTGTTAAAGCCATGCTTTATGTACAAGATTATCATATGGCATTCTACAGTTCTAATCCTAGACCCTGTAGTAGCAGCATAGATTAGAGGTTTTAATCATTTTCTAAAGTACTGTCACTAGCAACCAGTGAGACATCGCAGACAAAGATACTTGAGCAATGAAAGGGGGGAAAAAAACCCTAAATATCTGCAGAACAGCCTTTTTTTTTTTTCAGTGAAAGCCACACAAAGCCACACATCATACACTAGATATGCACAAGAGACTTCAGCATTAGAACATCTTCATACCCTTTTCCCTCAAGCATCTCTGTTCCCTTTGCTGCCCAGCTCGCATTCTGCCTGACAGTTCCTTAATCACAGTATCTCTGTCACATGCATAAAGTATTATTTAACCTCTAGCACAGAGGAAAATGCATTTATAACCTCCTGGGTTTTCCCCTTTAATCTCTCTCTTTTCCCCCTTACTGCTCCCCCTCTCTTTTTAATAGCTCTAAGCAAGAATGGTGCTAACAACCTTCACAAAGATTTATTCAGGTCCAGACAGGAAACAACTCTCTGCATTCTGTCAAGATAGGAGACTAAAGAAACAACACACATGACCTCTTCTTTCTACCCAGGTGGCAGAACACACTATCCCATCAGATCACAAAAGCAGCGTGGCCTCTCCTGCTAAGACATCAGTATGTGCCATTTCAGAATTACAGAACCAATTTAATTGTGGCTGAAGCTCAACTAAGTCACTACCCCGTCCTGCAGACTGAATGTTGCTTATGATCCCTAAGTGATATCCAATAGCACTTGTGTTTCAGAGGTATTTTTGTGGCTTTGCTCTACATCAACCTGACACAGTTGAATTTAACATTCCTTCTGTCTGAGCTGAATTCAAGGTGTTGACTTTAAGCTGTAAGCACTACCAGGTCTAGGATCTTACTATGTCAAAGACCTCATTCTCTGGGATCCATCTCACCAGTACATAAGTCACGGTGCTTTTTCTGACAAATTCTCTCTTCAAACCTCTAAGGACAGAGGAAAGGATGTTCTCTATAGAAGGATATGAGCTGTGAATCTTCGCATACATAGCAGTGTCACCACGCTAGTGTACTATTTACTAGAGCAAGTACATGTCTGAGCTCTGCTGGTTTTGGTGTCTGCAAAACCCTTAGAAAGCCTTTCCTGTTTGTTACAGCTATGTAGTTCATCTAAACACTTCTCAGTTATCTAAGTCTTGCCTCCTCCTTTTGACAACGGCACCGAAAGTGAAAAGATTTAATTCCCTGCACTGCTCCAATCCTCTGACATCTAGACTTTGCTACATTTAGAAAGAAGAGAAAAAAAAATCCAAGTAAAAATGATCATGTAGCTACACTAGCCAGGATAAGTCCAAATGTCCCATTTAGTTTCAGAAGACTGTGACCTCAAGGTCAAGGCCAGACTAAAACAAAAGGCTCTACTGTATGCCCATATGGTACAAGCAGCTAAGCATGCTACAGAACCAGCATGCAGCACAGTTCCTTTGAGAGGGAGACTGTGAAGTCTGGTGCTGCTGGCGAGGCAAGTCAAAAGCTTAAGATTCTGTCTAGTTTAATTACCATCTTTCTCCAGGCTCAAAGCAGCTTATGAGAATACAGCAGTGGGGCAGAATCCTCCTCTTACGCTTCCACCTACAGAAATCCATCCATTCCTGACCTGCTCCTATCTTCCTCCTCACACACACCAGAGATTTAGCAAAATCTGGCTGTTAAAAAATAAACCATAAAATAAGAGTACAGACCACATTGTGAACTGTTCTACTTGCACGAGAAAACTCCATGCCTAGCTGTGACGAGGCATCAGGCACACACTTCAGGCATTAACTGCAGACATCGATCAGGCAACACACAGTTAACATCTGTCTGCTCCAGGCACTTGAGATAGACAACAAAAGACTGAAGGAAAACGCTTGGCTACCACTGTCCATTCCAATCACGTTCAATGCCCGCTGATTAGGAGGTCACAAGTAAAGCTGAAAATGGATTACAGTGCATAGTCTGCAGCAACACAAGCTGCTATGTCATTCCACGATTCGAGTAACTTCATGCATTCTCCTACTTCATGGGACAAACGTATGTATGTAACAACATCCAAAGCTGCTCTCTTCTGAAGCAGCATCCTTCCTCTGAAATCACACAAACTTTCCATCCCTTCACACAGTTAAAAAAAAAAAGCCAAACCCCAAAACCATCAGTGACAAAGCAGTGAGACCATCATAGTCTCACCCTACACTGTAAAGACGACTAGTTCCAGTGCCATACTCCCTTGCTACTTAGTTGAACACAGGGCTCCCATTTGCAAACTAGACATGATTAAGTTATGTTTCAGTTCCAGTCACAAGTTGCCCTGCAGTCTTGAACCACAATTATGCACTTCGCTTCTCTGAAGGAACTAAGGGCAGGAAACAAAAGCAACTTTTGAGCTCTTCTGGCAGCTTAAAACAAAACCCCACAGGTGGAACAGCTAGAAAGCAAGGTTTTGGAGCCACATTCTTATTCTGGTGTATCTCTACATCAAGCCTTGATGTGCACTTGTATTATCCATGCTCATCTCACAAAATTCCCCTCATTTGGGGAAAGATACTTTCAGAACAATCAACCTTGTTTCTCCTGTCAGTTGGAATATTGCAAGCATCAGGAGAATACTGAGTGCCGACCTTATCTGAGAAGAGCTGTAAAATTACTTTCACCTCACCGCAAAATGGGAACGTGTTACGTGACAACATGTGGACTACGGTGTAAACAGCAAACTCTGCATGCTTGAATAACTTAATTATGATTTGTGTCTTCCGAAATTTGAAATTAGCTATACAAAAGTGGTGTGCATGACAAGTACAACACAGGCAACTAACTCTTCACTTGGGTCCCTAATATTCTAAGTCTCAACTCAGAACACAGATGTAACCTTAGAATTCAGCTCAACCAACTTAAAGTAACAACGTTAATCAGAAGTATTTTACAACCTTGGAAGAAAAATAGTTATTAACCACTTGTGTTACTCAGAGTGGGTAAAGGGCCTTTCTCTCTGGGGGGAGTCCAAAGAGCTCAGGTGCTGTGCAGCCATGAGATGCACAACACATGGGGAGAGCTATGCATTGAGTAAGTGTCCCCAGCTGCGCCCATCAAGGGTACAGCCGTGATCATCCTCTGACCCCATAGGGATGGCTGTATTTGTAACTGCATCAGGAAAGGGCAGCAATAATCATCAAAGATGAAAAACTAAAGAAAAGTATAGATGCGTCAGTCCACAGCTGGGTGGGAGTTAGTATTGTAATTGTTAAACAAAAGCCGAAAGTTTATTTTCCGAGTTTCACAGGCCCCTGGTCACAGATTAGCATTTAGTAGCGAGGAGAGTTAACACGGAAAATGTCAAGAAAGCAAAAAGCTCTGTGCATATAATTATTTCATGCTGATACATGAAGCAGCTTGTAAGCAGGCCAGGTTACAAAGCTTCAAAAACCCATTTTTCTCTTTTCCAAAATAAACAATCCCCAAAATTGAAGTGCTTCAGGCTACAAAGGAAACTAGCCAGGTTGTTTATAACATACTGCAGGAATTCTGCTTAGGGCAAATCAGCTGCAAAGAAAGTAAAAGCAAAGCTCAGAAGACAGTAGGCGATTTCTTTTCTGTCTTTGTATGGGAACCTACTACAGTCTGACAGGGAATAGATCCAAGCTCCCCTCTTACCTTGGTAAGTAATAACAACGCTCCTCCCTGTCATACAGCACTTTTATATCTGTAAAACTGTGAAAAGCATGCGTAACAAGGAGGTTTAAGGGAAACCGTAGTGCACAGTGTCTGTATAGACTTGCTGTATTTACACAGCAAATCTAAGGCAGATCTGGAAGAACGACCACAGCAATCCAGCGACCTGCTTACTGCAGCTCTGAAGAAGTCACAGATACCCAGGATACAAGATTTGCAGGATGCAAGCACTATAGCAAACTGACCATGCTACACCTGAGGCTGCAAGAAAAAAGTCTGTCCAGTAAACACCCATCAGCACTATGCCTAGCTCATGATTACCAAAATTGACACATTTTAACACCTTTAAAAGCTAGTTTTGTGCCAGGCCATTCATATTGCCTAATGAACCAATTAATCCAGGCCTAACGAAAATTATCCTTAACGCTATTCCGCAGCAGAAGGCGAAATAAAACAAATGAAAACATTTCACCTAAAAGCAATTAAAAAATAATTTTTATTTCCCGTTGATGCTGTGCACAGGGAAGGATTTGCCCTGCATACAACACACACCTCTGACTGCAGCACTGAGTAACAAACAGGTCCAGTTTCATTCGAGTTTTGAGTAGGTTGATGCTGAGACTACATGTATACCATATTGCTGTCAGTTGATGTAAAAGTCAACTGCATTCAGCAAATATCCCACTAAGGCAGCAACTGTGCAACACTTGAGTGCTCCTGTTACTCTTACACCTAAAAGAACTATGCTGCAGTTTTAACAAAGCTTCTTAAAAGCTCTTTATTAACAACTAAGCTTTGGAACACGTTGTTATTGATGTCGAACAGTGAGGAAGAGATGGTTACTCACTAAGGACTCTTTATTTTGTAGAAACTGAATACAACTGAAGATTTCTTAAACCTCCAGAAATTGTTCGTACTGCACTGTTGGTTCCTGCTGGTCCCAGTGCCCCGCAGCCTGTTTTGCTGTCAGCTCTGCCACACAGTCCTTTAGGAGGCAAGAGACCAAGAAGAAAGCTGTAGGACTGATCTCAAAGTAATCCAAATCATACATTCCCCTTACTGCCCAGGCACTCAGTATGTCTTCCATAAAATAATTTCTAACACACATTATATGTGTTCAATTCAAAGCTTTCAACTTTTGGTCTTTGTTTTTTTTCCTCTCGCATTATAAACCACTGATAACTTTAAACATGGCACCACTCTATTCTCGTAACAGATTCTCAATAGCTATAGAACTTTATCCCACATATGACCCTGAAGTCTTATTTAGGATGATCTCTTCTATAGGTGACAGGGGTCTTTGAATTTCATGGGCCATTTAATCTTTAGCCTTCACCAGAACTATTTAGGCTGCTGGTGAATTAGAAATATAGACTTTATGGAAGTTAAACAGATTTAATGGTAAAGCATTAGAAACTTTCACACAGGCTACTGAACAGCCAAGAGAAGGAGACAACTTACAGTAACTACTTACCTTAGATAGAAATAGAAACAACAAAAATCTGAAGAGCTTATTTTATTAGTAGTGCAGCGTCTTTCAGGCAATAGCTCCTTCCAAAGTGTTGCTCTGCCACCAGCTCACATGTTCTGTTACTCCAGGGTTTATTTGAGGACCTGGGAGCATCTATCTAAAGGCCTATGTGAATGGTGGAGTCTCGTTTTCACTTACAACGGGCAATGCTCAGACACAATGACCAACTGACAGTTACAGCAGTTGCTACCCATCTGGAGAAAGATGAGAGGAGTATTGATTCAGCTCTAAATCTCTTCCTCAAGCTCTGGAAAACACTGTGTTAGGAGAGGCAGAAGATAAGTTTGGCAAGAGAAGACGTACAACTGCACATTTTGAGTATGTAAAGGAACATGTCTCCCAAAAAGACCACCCAAAGGACATGTGGTTTTTTGGAAGATGGCTTTAAAGCTTCTATGCTCCCTTACTGAATGCCTTAAGCACTATTTGGTTGGTAGCTGAACTACACAGCTTTTTCCATTTACAAATGCATTTCAATTTAGATCTATACTCACCTCTGACCTCTAAAACATTGTATTTTTATTGTTGCTAGGAAAGGTTTTCTTGAGAAGGCAAAAGCACAAAGGTAAAGCTAGAGAAATTTGTAAATACAATAAGCAAGTCAACCATGCTGATGTACCCTGTGCAGGTTTCTCTACTTCCCAATTAATCCAGGCTCCACACTGGTAATAGGGATTTAGTTTTCATAGCAAGAATACTGAGAAATACAATTCAAGGGGAATATCGGAAAGCCCTCTTTTCCACTACTTTCTCCCTGACTTACATATGAATTCTTTATCATGAACCTTCCAGCCCTGGTTTAAAGTTAAGAAATCACCAGTGGGGAGGGGGCGAGCACACAGGTAACAAAGCAAGCACAAATATTCTCAAGAGACTACATCTCCTCCGGTTTCTAAATCCCAAATCATGTTGTTATACAACACATTGCCTTTTCTCAATATATCCTTCTCAACATATTGCTCAAGACTCCGAGTCTGGAGTCTACATGGAAGTCTTCAACAAAGGTGAAGCCAGTATCTTCCATTTGGCGGTTTAACAGTATAATAAATCAATAAGAAACAAGAGTAGCTATTAAAAACTGTATTTCCCCCCCTGCCAACAGTTACATTTTTAGTGAAAAGATTAAACCACATAAACACTTCACTTTTCTCCTTGAAAAGATTTAACAGCTCAGAAATGCCATAGATACACATGGAGGATGCATGTTAGCTTGACAATGACAGGCCACCACAATCCAGCCCATTCTTTCCAGCCAGCAGCCAGAAACACACGTATCCCCTTAAATTAACCCTTTAAGGGCTGCCTCCTTTACACCAAAGTTAAAATTAAAGTGCCTCTTAGGCAACCAGGTCAAAATTTAAAGAATCTTTTGGGCTCGTTCCTGGTTTATTTTAATAAAGGAATTTCTTATCTGGCCCCAACAAACAGGGGTAAAAGATTTCCTTTCACATTGAACTTTACAAAGCTGCAACTGAATCAAAAGAATCTTTTTCATAAATAGATGTACAGTTGTTCTCATTGCACAGTATTTATTTACTCAAGATAATTTCCCTCCTTGTGCTCACAAGTCCATTCTTCCTTTTGCGTACATTCCACGGTTCTCTCAAGCTTCTTCCCCATTTTGAGACCATAACAGCATCCTGTCATCATAATTTCTTGCCATGAAAACGGTCATGTTGTCACAGTCAGATTCTGGAATTGTTACTTCAAATAATTAACAACCATATGAAAGGAACCAGGAACAGGTGAATGAGTTCTGCTTTAATAGATCTTGAAACATCTTAAAGTCAGTGCAACCCAGAGGAAAATAGAGAAGTACTGTAAAAATGACCTGCGCATATGAAAGAAAATGAAGTGCTGGGGTTTAGGCAGCAGAGATAGAAATTTTACGTGCAGATTCCTGAACAGTCAGTGCACTTCGGGAATTTCACTGCAGGTTTTTCAGTTTGCAAATGTGCGTCTGTGTGTTTTAAGGCCCTGCAACTACTAAGAGAGTAAACCTGAGAGTGTCACCTGTACACTCACTATTGGACAGCTTAATGCAGCGCTACTGCCTCTCGGAACCGTGCCTAAAGAAAATGGTATTATCTTAAGATCCAGACAATTTCCATATCACTGAACAGTTGCAAGGAGCCAAACCACATAGAGTTTTTCAAGTGACTGAAAACTTAGTTCATTAAAGCCCAGTGCAAGCTGGATTTAAGTTAATGATCATTAATTTTTTTCTCATGTGAGAGCTAGTCTTGTGCAGCAATTAAAGGGTTAAAGTGGAACTATATGAAGTATTTTAAACAAGTTCACATATTCTCTATACAAATTTGGCAAATTCATGTCACAGCCATAGATCTCATTCTTGCAATTCCTGCAAAATATCTACAGCTCCTCTGTCAGAAGCAAAGAGAGAAGCCACCTGAACAGCTGGGTCTACCAGGAGTTCACAGTACAGCCTGCTCAGTAGCACAGAACGGCTGGTGATCTCCATGTTCCAGCTTAAACAGGTAGACTTATTGAACTAAATATGCTTTCGACACATGCTCCCAAAAGAGCTTGAGGCCACAGAGCAGATGAGCATGGAAAAACTGATTGCATCAGAAACACTGCAGCCAACAGGAAATCAAAAACATGATTTCAAAGCCAATCAAAAAACCAAAACAAACCCAAAAAAGCAAGCATTTATACGTGTGTAGATGTAATAAATATTGCAAAGCACATTTGTCTTTTTCCCCCAAGTCAGTAAGTATAAAGAAATAACCAATGCACCAAAACATCAGCTTTCTGCAATGAAAATGTCGAAGTCAGCAAAATACCTGCAAGCCAACTGAAGAGAAAGCGTTTGCATTGTCAACCAATCACAAGTTGCTTCCAGTTCTATGCAGCCAAATCAAACCCTCTTCAAATTCACAAGTTTGACCTAAATAAGCACCACAGCATGAAAAGCTTCTTTAGAAGTAGGATGTCAAGAGACTTTCTTTAAAATATAAAATAAAATGCGAGATAAAAGGTTTTCATTGGTCAAGTTTGAAAAATTGTCTTCCTTTAGCCAATCTCAGCCTGTCCCTCTGAGCCAATCAAAAATACACCTTTAGGTTTGCCCTTAATTAACACAGCCCAGCTGAGCAGCAAAAACTTACAGGAATAGACGGCTGTGAGATGCATTCTGAGGGTTGGGCAAAGGGAAACAATTACAAAGGAGAAGGAATACCAAGGAACAATTAGGGTGGACAAAGGAACTTATTAATGCTCAGCCATCCTCCTCTATCTTCAGCAATCTCACTGTCCTCTCCAGTTCTGTGTTGTTCAGGTATCCTGTAGTTACTGTCTTCTGTCTTCTGTCTCTGATCTGGAAAATGCCATCACAACATCCTCAGCACCTGTAATAACAATGGATACAAGAAAATGTGTGCCATAAGACTTCCTTTAAAGAACAGTGGATAGATGCAGTATCCAAACTGCCATTCTACACATCCATAAAATCAATAGGAAAGGAAAAAGAGGATAGAAAGAAGAGAAAGTTGTGTTTTCTTATTTTTCTGGGACTGGAACCTGAAGTGGTCTAAACATTCCAACAGTATATTTAAAACGGTCCTTTGCAAGCCTAAGGAAATCAGTTTGTTTTTAAAGAAAACCAAGAATTCCTTGCTTTCACATATTTCTAACAAGACTTAAAAAAAATAATCCATAGGATTGTCACCACAGGCATGTAGAGATAATGTTTTATTTTTTTCCCCCTGTAAACTCGGGCACTGCATAAAAGACTTATTGAGCTTCTCTGAAGTATGAGGAACTCAACTGTTCAATAAAACTTGTACTGCCCTATGCATCACACTGTCCTCCTTAAGTAACATTTAGATATTCTTTACTTTGTATTTACATCTAGATATTCATTACTCTTTGCTTTTAAGAATAAAAATTGTTTTAATGGGCCAGCTGAAAGGTTTTTACCACCCGCACCCCACCCCCCCTCCAAAAATCAAGTAAATACCCTTTATATACTAATGTCTCTTGAAAACGTCCCATTCCCTAATGGAAGTGCAGAATTTTCTTTCACACTGAAGGCTTTCATTCACCCAGGGAACAGATACAGCTTTGCTAAGTAATGCTTTTATCCCTAGCCTGAAGAAATCTTTTCCAGAAGAATTCAGTGTATGGACTTTCTCAGTTATTGGATTATTTTTTGTTTTTCAACTGAGGCTATCAACTGTGTATAATTACCATCAAAACTTGTCCCCTAAGCACAGAACGATGTTATTACCTTCCTATAACCATCTCCAAGTCTTTGTGAACTTGTGTGGTCTTTCAAGTGGGCATTTATAGTAGAAAGACCTGAATGGCTTGAGAATCGTGTCTGATAAAGGCTTGTAAAGAACATTCCATGCTGACCTCTCCTTCTTCAGAAAGATACCTTGAGATCTTCAGAAAAAAAATCCGCTCTCTGGACTTCCTAACTGTAGAGCATGGCCTAACAGGCACTTTAAGAGATACGTCTTCAGGACAACATGGAAATAAAAATACATTATACAGTAGTGTCAAAGCAGTGGTTTAAATCAGTATCTCTAGTCCAGACAAGAACTGAAAAACAACCCTGAAGGGTTGAGTGCAATATTTTTAATTTCTGGTAAAAACTTGATCCCCAAGAAAGTCAGATAAAAGTAAATGCTTTCTTTCATCTGTAGATCCCCTAACAGCATTTACCTAACTGATTAGAAAATATGATGAATCCTCCAGTCACTGTCTATATGATTTCTAAAAATTATTTCCTCCATTCAAACGATCCTAAGTGTTTAAGTGCAACAGATGACTCACAATGACCGTTCTGGCCTTCATTAAATAATTCGGTCTGCTTGGGATAATTTTGCTTAATAAGTTTTTCTTCAAAGCTTCTATTAAAGGATTAGACAACTAAGTAGGAAATGCCAAAAGCAACACCAACTGCCTGTCCCATTCAGATAACTGATCAGCTCTACAGAATTCTCTTACTGGGGTTTGGAAAGCTCAAATTCAACTTGGCTGGAGCACCAGCATGTAAAAATCCTCCAGTCTTTTATTTGAAGCATATCAAGAAGCAGATTTCAGCTTTGTGCCCCAAGCAACTTCTGCCTGTACACCTGCATACAAGGTAAGAGAAAAAGGACTAATAAAAATTCCTCATCTGTTATAGTTATATAAATTCCACTTCTCAGTTATCTAATTTGTTCTTTAGTTGCAACATAGAAGGAAAAGTGGCCAAAAAACAGGGGAGAAGAGGTTATCAATTCCCCTTGCGAAAAGCCTTAAAAACTAAATCAATGCTTATGAAATGCAACTACATTTATTGTTAGACACTTCACAATTTGTTATATGTACTCAAAGGAGGAAATACCAAGGACCAAGCAGTAGTTGGTTTTTCGTATGTAGGACTCCTATCTTACCAAAAGCTGCTCTGATGCACCCTCTTGCCAACACTCAGAAGCCCTGCAGTCATCTCCCTTTTCATCTCCTCCACAAACTGTTTTTTCCTTGATTAAAACATAAATGATAGATAGCACTAGGATCTAGCTCTGAATTAACAAGTTGCCATGTGGGGTTTTTTTAAATGTGCAAGAACTACTAGCGTCTACAAAAAGAAGGATTTTATTATTTGCAAGAATTCTGAAAAACACCTCTGTGCTAAAAGGAGGAGGGAGTAATGACGCCTAGAAGCATTAAGAAAGCAAGTGCAGCACATAAAGCACAACCTATGCCACTGTATTTTACACGCATCCCCCCTTGAAGTCGAGGAGGCTTTGCTATGCAAGTCCAGAGCAGCTGGAGTAGCCTAGCAACTGCAAAATCACAGCTGACATCACATTAGCACAAGAGATGAGCTGGATTACTTAAGAGATGTTGATTGTTTTCCTGGGGTCTCCCCTTTCTACAGCCTAAACACGAAAAAAAAATTCTTATAAGCATCCTTACAAGTTTCACGCAGAAAAGGAAATTTTATTCCAGACAACCACGCAACCCCATAAACACAAAGGTCAATATTTCTGCCTGTCCTGAACGATGCCAGCTCTCGGCACTGTTCCTATGCACAGCCTCCTGTGCCGAGCATGCAGCTGTTTAAAACACACAATGACCAGAAATAGCGTTCGGCAGAAAGGAGGCTGGGAATTCTGCAGTTCGTTGTGACTTTCACAATCTAAATAGCTATCGCTGAAGAGCAGGTTCACACTCAGCTACCTCCTCCTGTACTTTCCTAGCCCCACCAGGCACAGATTCAATACCAGTGCCACTGTCAATACGAATTTCTGGTAACTTGGCATTTGCCTGGATGCTGAATAGGAAAATAGAAGGGAGTACAAGAAATACAGCTTGCCAATACAACAGGAAAACAGAAAAAGCCAAATTTTAAAACAGTGTTCTATCTGGAGGAAAAAGCAAGAGTACAATAAAGAATACAGTGTAAAAGTGTGGAAAATGCTTGAATACCTATAGTATTACTGAATTATTATTACATGCATCCTAAAGGTAGAAGTAGAACAGTGGATGGAGAATGGGCCTAGAATTCAAGGTTTCGGTCTTTCATAGCCAAAGCTAACTGCACAGTCAGTGTGCAGAACCTTTGTTTTACCACCCACGTAATTAGGATAACTACAGTTTCAAAGTTACCTGAATTCATAAACAAAGTGCATTTTTTTTTATCGTAACATCAGAAAGCATGCTCCCTCTCTGATGTTCTTTAGCACTTTATAATTCATAGTTTCCCATATGGTACTTTTCAAATTAAGATGGGCAATCAGTACAAGAACCAAGGTGGGTAAACAATTCATTAAGGAAAGATTATGAATTGTGTTTGAAAGGATAATCATTGGGCTGAAAAGGAGATTCCGACTGCACTTAATCAACAGTTGGCCTTTGCACCTATTTTACTTAATACTTTCATAAATGATCCTGGAACAGAAAAGTAATGAAATCTGATGGCAATACAAAGTTAGAAAGTTCCACCAAAACACCAGGGAGCAGCAAAACAATATACAGGAACGAACAGGATAGCAGTGAAGACCAGAGGTGGCAAAAGCGGTTTAGCTATTCGTTTTAGAAAGGAAGAAAAAAAAAACCTATAAAGTTTAGATGTGATATATTTCTATGTGTCATGATACAGTTTTAAAGAAGATTAGTAAAGAATAGGGTTTATACACAATTCTGAACAGTTTTATTTCCTGTTCCCTCCTCAATTGCTTTTGTTATTTGGTAGAACCACCAATGTTTTCATTTGCAGGAATTACATGCAACCCAGCATTTGCAAGAGCTTCAGGCAACTGCCTTTAAAAGACAATGTGACCTATCAAATAAAAAATAGTAATACCTTCCAGGTAGACAAGTAAGTGGGTGGGTAACCCGAGGGCACAACACCCAACAGAACAACATCTTGCAGTAAATACCTATGCCTATGCTGATTTCTTTTATTCCCGCATTAAAGATCCAATTTTATCCTTAGTGAGGTGATAATGTATCACGAAGAGGAAGGCATCCTTTGTCCAAACAACAGCAGCCACGTAGAAAGTTCTTTCAGGCTATCAAATCTGATTCTAGCGTGAACAGGACCATCTACTTCACACCAAAACCAACAGTTCCCAGACGTCAGCCCAGCCACTTCCAACACATCTATCACTGCCCTCTGGGTATTGCACCTCCTGGCCTTATTTTATATTCACTAAAAGAGACAGTTTGTTATTCAGCAGTTCTCCATTTTTCATGAGCACCATGACTCTTGACTGGGATATAAAAGGCAATAGTATTTCCCAGATCTGGAACCAGTTTGCTCAAGGGACTTGGAAAAAAGGGAAGAGATACCTTCGTGTCCATAAGCTCAGTAGTTAGTTATAATATAACAATGCAGCAACCTCTTGAAGGGCAGTAAGTCCTACTGGTTTTCACTGAGCATTTCAATGATCTGAAAACAGAATGGAAAACTTCTCTGCTGACCTCGAGTAAGGGTAAGAGCACAGCATGCTAATGAAAGGGATACTCTCATCAGTGCTTTCAGCCTTCCAGAAGCCACTTACGGAGCATGCTTATTTCTGAAGATATCCTGTAGCAAAAAACCCTGGGTGACGTTTGTCCAGAAAAAGGTCATCCACATTCACATTTTTCAGCACAAAAGCAGGTTTTGTTCAAGTCCAGTCCTACAACCCAAACTATCCAGAGCTAAATGAAACCAAGCTAACAAGTCTGCTCATTAAGCAATCCTGCAGCCGCCTGTGCTCATGTACAAATACAAACTTTTCCAGAGAATAGAGCAGGGGTTTCTACGTGGTGAAAGGAAAGGAGGGATTAAAGTACTAGTGAATAGAGCTTCTGCTGCAGTCCTATTTGGCTCCCACAATGGATGTTTTCTTCCTAATCAAGTAAAAAAACAAAATTGAAAAAGCAGAGCACAGGTTATAAAGTTAAGTTGCACATTGCCAAAAGCCTGCAACTAAGACAATAGGATGGTGAACCACGTTTACTTTTAGCACATCCTTCGCTGAGCTTTGCACTTCCAGTAATTAATGTACAGAACAATGAAAAAGGCACACTTATACCTGACCTTCTACATTCTATACATACAACTTGTCTCTCCACAGCTGTCCCTTTTCTGGGCACACATTACTACACTGAAATAGAGACTTACATATACCCACCAAAATATCCCCCATCTTCTTTCATGAGCAAAGCGTTAATTGCCACAAACTTTCAGACATGCAAATACTTCTCCTACTTCTTCTGCCTTATATTTTCCCACCCTCATCCTTCTTAGAAATTAACAATAATTAACTGGTAGGCCTATGTCCTATCTTAAAAAGCAACAGTGACAGTCTTACCCCACTAAGTTTCAAAAAAATCCTGCTGCAATTATGTTCTAATTGCAGTTATCTGAATTGCTGAATTTAGTAGCTCTTCTATACCACGTGGACTTCAGTCTTAGAAAGCCAAGATGATCTGAAGGTCAAATGACTTCACCGCACAGCAGTAAAGACTGTAGATAGCCACCGAACTCAGCACAGGCAACTGCTAAGCAGCTCACCTAAGTTTCAGAAAATTTTACCAAGATGACTGAAGCTAATGCCTTCCACAGCAAGTACTCACCTACAGAGACATCAAGCCAGTAGGGTACAAGCTGCATTAAAAGCACACTACCTTAACACAAAGGACGATGCTAATTGACACATCTAACAGCTGCTATTTCCAAGTGTTCTTTGAATGATGAATAGCTAGATACACCTGATTTGTTTGTAGTCACCTGCAAAATTAATTAAACCCAAAAAGCCTTTAGAGATCAGAAGGTTAAGCCTGTCATGAATTTCTGAAGGCTGCCAAATTAAAAAATAAATCTTTACTTCCCTCAGGATCTTTGCATACACACATTTCTTCAATCATCTTCCAGCAACCATCTTCTAAACATTAACTTTTCCCTGAAATTCCCAGTATTAGTATCCTAGCCTGGCATTCTAAAAATACAAGCAGCTCTGCTGAGAGGAGGAGCACATTAAAACAAGCATTGTGTTCAAAGGAATAAAACTACCCCGAGAAGAGCTCTATCTCCATTTTTCCACCACGATCTGATATTTCATGAGCATGGTCCTCCTCCGAGCTCCACAAGCAGCCTGGGTTCATTTTTAACGCCCTGCCATCCAGAGAACGTGTCTAACCTAGCAGAGGCATGTGTTTGCATCTCAGCTTTGCCCTCCCCAAGGGACCAGCTTTCTTCAAGAACCAGCACGACACTCCTGTTGCTATAGGAACACCAGAGCTGTAATCACCAAGGTCTTAGTATAATTCACATATCATGCTTACTAGCTGCACAGCTTCCAGTTACAGATTTGCCACAGCAGCGACTTAAGAAAGCCAACCATTTAGAAATGTAAGTAACTGGGAAACAGGAGATACGGAGTTTTTATGTAGGAGATGCTTCTGTGCATATAACTTCCTGAGAAGCATTTTGCTTGAATTAAAAATATGTGAGAAAGGCTTAATTTCATCATTTCAAGCTCAAGAAACCTAATGAGTCTGAGCTGCGTTAGTTCTTGCTGCAATGCAGGGAAGACAACTAATTTGTTAATATCTCAAAACAGCTCATGATTACATCCACTCTCTAGCATGTACACCGGTTGAACAGAGATGCCGTTGAGTTCCTCAGTTATTCTTGAAGCCATAAAAACAGAACAACAAACAACCCACAGATGTCAGCTAAAAAGCTCCTTGAGTAAAGAAAAATGCCCTATATTTTGCACTTTCATATAGGTGTTAACAACATCACAGCAATGATTGAAAAATAAAATGGTTACAAAAAAATGTAAGCGT
This sequence comes from Gavia stellata, assembly GCF_030936135.1. NCBI lineage: Eukaryota > Metazoa > Chordata > Aves > Gaviiformes > Gaviidae > Gavia > Gavia stellata. The sequence continues at coordinate 4,621,731 of NC_082620.1, read as the reverse complement.
GATGTTAATGTTTAGTCTCTTAATTACTACTAAGTTTAAAGTATTAAATACTTCAGTTTAGAGTTTTATAACTGTTGTTCAGGCTTTCCTGGGTTACTAAGATCTCATCCCCTCTGCTAGCACTTCACCTTTCAATAGATAATAACATATTTTTACTACATCAGATAAGCCTCATAACTGTCATGGATGGAACATGACTATCTGGACCAGCTGAAGAAGAGAATGAGTGAACAGGTCAAAGTATTAATAAAAATAGCTAAAATATGAACAGAATCCAGACATCTGAATTCCTGAATGTTCCTTGCTCTTGGTGGACTGTAGCCAGTGTTAGGGAAACAGCACCTCTAGAGAAGTGTATTGAAGTCAACACACTGAGGGACTAAGCACTTCCTGAGATTCTGGAATACACTGAAAAGAAAGGGCAAATAGAACTGTAATTAAAAAAGACTATTTTAAGACTGCAGTACACGTCCTCATCATTCAAGTTCCCTTCACAGATCTGTTGCTCTAATACATGTTGCGGCTATGAATGTAAAGAGTTTGGAATGCATACTAGAAAGATGTGCACTGATTTCCATTTGGTATCAGCCACAGCACATTAGAGAGCCCTGGACATATGTCATTATTACCTGATTTACATAAAGATTTTCAGTAATGCAATCAGAATAACTTTGAGCTTCCTGCCAGGAAAACAAGATTCACTTCAACAGTACACAATGTAGATGCTTCAAGAGTGAAGGTGTCCCAAATGTACATTTCAAATGTAAAAGGAGATCTGTAAACAATCCTAAAACGAAGTGATTTTTGTACATCTAAACTGACAAATTCCTTTTGAAAGCAAGATGGGAAATAAAAAGATAAAGAGTTTAATTTCTCCTCTTCCTGTAAAAATAAGCACAAACTGAAGGGGAGTCTTAGACTTCAGGCTTGCTTAAAAATTACAGAGATATTCTAAGATGCTTCTTGATCAAAATCAGCAATTAACTTCTATTGCTGAACCTTAAGACAGTAAGCAGAGTGTCATGGAGGAACTTGAAATGTCAGAGATACTGTTAGTAATAGTGTCTCACTGAAGGTTTACAGTACAGGCACTCAAATTCAGCAGGGACAAGTGTAAACTTCTTTCTTCAACACAGTCACATTGCAGCAAATATATATTTGACACATAGCTTGCAGTGACTCCCTGTGGTCAAACAAATAGACTCAAAGAAGCTGACAGACCTGTATCAGAAAGCGTAGTAGGGAGCACCATATAGTGATAGGCTCAGCAGTCCGACCTCAGGTAATTACGATGAGGCCACCAGCCAGCTGTTCTAAGACAGTATTTCATGGATGCACAACAAAGAAAAAAGCATAGAAATTGTAATAGAGACTGTGATACACTTACAAAATTCTAGACCATCCATCCTCTATACTCTTGTCAAAAACCCCCAAAAAAACCAAAATGACCTTCCTGTAATTCTGGGGCCAGACTACAGCATTTTTAAGTGACACACAAAAATTTCCAGGTCTACAACAAAGCTTTTGGAGTGCTAAGGCCAAGAATGTCGTTCCCTTTTTTGGAACAAAACAGGGGCATGAAATCAGCTTTCTGCCTTTGTGTGCCTGCTGGTGGAAAATGGCTCAAAAGATAGGTCTGGGACAAGTTAGGCTGAGGGCAATCTGTCCTACTGCTGGAAGAGAAGCTTGTGAAATCCACTAACATACTAACTCTTTGTAAGCTACTCCTTAAGTAACACACCTTTTAGTTGTTGTGTAAGGCAAGTTGCATAAAGGAAAAAAAAAAAAATGCTCCAGAGGACATTCAGTGAAAACAGCAGAAAAGCAGGGAAGAAAATTCCTTTAAGCAACCTTGAAGAACACAAAATATTTAGGTACCTCAGTGTGTGGACTTGGGACGGGGGTTTTCGGTGCAAGATAATGCCATCTAGTGGAGATGGAATCTGCCTTAAGATGGCAAATTGGACACCTACGCAATTTGTATTCTCTATTTCCAATACTTTCATGACCAACCCTTCCTGTTTCACCAACACCAGGAGATAGCAAAAGGTACAGACAGACGGCGATGACTGCTGCTGTGTGAGCCACCACACCTAAGAGCAAAGAGCAACATTATCATAACTGACTTAGAAATTTGGAGAGATTTCTAAGGAAATCAAAGTCCTGAGCCATAAATTATAGTTGCTTATGTCTATACAGTGTAATACAGCTTCATTTTTCTCCAAAGGAAAAAGTATTTGGCTAGATTTCCTCATTTTCATTTGTTCTTCATGCCACTCATTACTTAATTTGGAGAGATGGCATCTCTGACTATGAAAAGAACCAACATCCTTTCCCACTTCTCTTAAATATTTAACTACTTTCTTTCTTTCTTCTTTTTTCCCCCCTACCAAGAAAAATCTTAATGGTCAGACCACCAGCTTAATTATAATTTGGGAGGACTGAAGGTGGATTGTGGGGTCAAATCTCCCAGGAAAGACAGCAGTGTCTCAGATTAGATCAAAGCAGCATCAACAGGGAGGACTTCACTTCCCTATGGACAAAATTCTGATAATCTTCAAGGACTTTAAGAAAATGATGACAGAGAAATCAGTCAGCATCTGTTCAAATATGGGACAAAGACAGCTTTCTGAACAATGTATGAAGCTCTTACATTTCCTGCATGATTAGTGAGTCCAGAAGCAGACTCAGTAACTGTTGGTCTCTCTTTCGAGTATATTTAAAAGTTATGTCAAAATTCAATTTTTTGAGCCTCCAAAGCCGTCTGCAAAGTGAGAAAATGTAATTTTACAGATAATAAAACCAGACAGTTTAGACAAGAAAGTTAGCTCAAGCTGTGCAGGAGCACAGCTGTACAAAGTATCTATGTCCCCTGGCTGGACTTCTGTTTTTATTATCTCTTCTCTGCCAAAGTGCAGGTAATTGAGCACATATTTTCATTGTGAGAAATGTAACTACTTTAGGGATAATGCTGAAAAATGCCAACTGCAACTAAGACAGTCTTTCTTAACTGAATATGTCTACCTCAGTTTTTGACAAGAAACCAGCAAATGTTCACTTCAGACTGGCAGGAAAGTTTAAGAATTCTGAGCCAAAATATACAAGTATATCTACCTCCATCAGTCCCCCAGCTATGCGAGGAATGAACACACAGGCTTAAAACTGAAGAGCAAGTTTGTGCAGGTTGTGCTTCTAATGATTTTCTAAATGTCTTAGATCTATATTAAATTTCTGCTCAAGTCAGTTCTTTCTGGCATACAAGTCTCACAATTTTCCTTCGATACCAAATTCTACATTATGAATGTGATCTGGCATGAGGCCTACAAAGGGGAGAAAAAAAATTCAGAAACATTCAGATTCAGAGGAGATCAGTAAATTCAGAGTAGCGCTACACAATTGTTGACCAAGACTTCTGCAAAGAATTCACAAAAGCTGCACGTACTTCATCCCCTTCACGGGAATCTAATCAAACCAAAGCAGATTTGTAAACTTATTTCACGTCTACTACCCCTGTCTGGGAATTAATTACATTGTGCAAATTAACGAAATGCAATCAGCAACAAATTCCTCCTATTGCTAAACTTTCCCTCTTACTCTGCTGAAACAGTAACATTGCACTTGACTTCCACGTTCATGGAAGTGTGAAAAACAAAAAATGTTGTTAGAGGATTCCATTTTATTTTGTGACGAAAGTTATCAAGCAACTACAGTCAGAATAACCAAGTTACCATATGGATAACGAATTGCTTTTGTACCTTAGAAATCTGTATTTACTTTACACTTTATTTTTTTTTAAAACCCCCAGTTTGAAGCGTACAAAGAAAGTAGTTGCTGCCCCTAGTCTTGTTCCTTTTTAAGCACAGTGTCCAGCTTAAGAATAAGTATAAAGATTCAGATGAAAGTCATCTTATGCAGAGGATCCATACTGAATGCAGTAAGACACAACTCAGAACTAGAGGGACCTATGCATACCTGAATTTAACTTCACCTATAGCAAAAAATCGATCAGGTTAAAATTTATTTCTATTTGATGTATTCCACAGAATAGGAAGCTATATACATGCATTTAGTTCACAGGACTTTGGCCAATATTTTGAGTTAGCATGGAGAACAAGATGTTTAACAATGCTCTTCATCCTAACAAATCTTAGGTATAGCCAAGACTGACTTTACTTGTTAAAATTAAACCACCTGTTGAACAGTACATGCTAGTTCTCTTCCAAAGATTATAGCAGGCAATGACTTGCATATCCCAGATTACAGGATGGGTTAATTAGGTGGCATATTATTACAGAAATACAGGAACCTAAATTTAGTGTTTTCTGAGAATGTTCTCACAGATTAAATAAACACAAGGCAAACAAATCCAGTACTCACCCTGATCAATTGAGTGTTGAGGAAGCTGGCTAAGTTGGCTATTCACTACACCTGCATATGTGCGCAAGAACTCCTCTTCACTAGCAGTCAGCTGGAAATGCACAAAGAGTCAGTCAGCAAAAAGGCAAATGAAGAAAGACTGAAGATATTATCTCCCACTTCACAGTAAGAAAACGTCACAGTTGCTTCTACTCTTCAACAGTTTAATCAGCTGTTATTTGTGCAAACTATACCATCAGCGAGGACACAGCAGCAAACTGGTACATCATGCATTCATGGAGAGATTCAAAGTCGCCTTAAAACAGTTGCTTTATTTTTCTGGTTTTCCAATAATGAACAACTTTACCGTATATAGAGAAATGATCAGATCCTCAGATTTAGTTTCAGACACCACAAGCCTCATAATATTTAAGCAAAAATCAATTGTGTTTAACTGCAGGTAACGGTTAAACCAATGACAGCTAAAACAAATCAGCGATAAAACCAGACCACCACCTGCCCATCTTAGTAAGAACTACCCCAGTTACTACAAAATTGTCTGGAAAGCCACAAAATATGGGCCATGACAGTGCATCTTACATTTGATCCCATCTTCCTCAGCATGAGTAGGACTCTCACTTTCTGCTGAATATACATCTCCTCCGGACTCTTTCCGGGGACGCCCTCACGGTTCATTCCCCTCCTGCCAGCTCCTGGATTTCCTGAAGATACAAGATCAGAAAAAGACAAACTAAAATAGGTGATGAGATATAATAGGAGTAATAGGAAAAGTTTAATTTCTAAACTACCTATTCTTCACCAGTGGGCAGACCACTTAATAGCTTGGAAGAGTAAGAAATCACATGCTTTATTAGAGAAATCCTTAAAAATTTGAACAGCTAAATTGGGCCTTACATATGCAACTCAAACATTTAAAGAGGCTGATGTTCACATCCCTACTAGCTCATTAACCATTGTTACATTACTGCATGAGAAGAAGAGAATTCTAACAACTAGATGAAAGAATCACCCTGACAGAAGAGTCCATGGGTTTGTTTTTTTCCCCCATAAATAAGCACAACCAGCATGAAAACAGGATGTAGAATGCACAGCCATGAAGCCTGCAATGGCTAAACAAAAGCTGGATGAAATCTAAACTCTTAAGTCTTTTTCTTCTCTCTTTCTTTTTTCCTTTTTCTGTCATATAAAAAAGGCCACTGCACTTTTTTAAGTTAATAAAACTTATTACATGGTTTTGGAGAGAAAGAAGAGCTAAGAAGAGCAGGGACAGTTTATCATCCTTTCTCATATCATTTAAAAGCTGAAGTTTTACTTCCATATTTTAATAAAAAATAATTACGTTATGGAATAAACAGACTATGCTATCTACATTCTACAGCGTATAGCATGATTGTACTTTGTTGTCTGAGTATCTGGTAATTATTTAAGTTCTACAATAGGGTGTTCACCAAAAAAATGTTCAGGCATACTCTTCAGCTGCTATTAACAATTATCTTGGAGCATGTTTATTAAGTCAACAATAGTAAAAACCTTAACTTGAAATTTAGAAAATAACGGTGCTTCAAGTAATACACTAGTACAGCAGCGTAACAAACTAACCTAACCTCTTAGAAGTACTGTGTGTTGGAGAAACATAACCCCTGCTAAGGCATCTGTGGATGGAGGTGTAAGCTAGCCACTCTTCCACCTTGCACAGCTCAGAGAAGTGGCTCCAGAACAGTTCACCAATTAGTTTTCATTCACAGAACTGGATCTGGTCCTATACTAAGCTATAAATCTGCTTTCCTGAACCTTAGTAACCAAGAGAATATACTACACAGAATCACTAAGGTTGGTAAAGACCTGTAAGATCATCAAGTCCAACCATCAACTAACAGGAGGCATGCTTAGTGAAGACTGTATCACAGCAGGTTCAAACACACTGTTTTCCATGTAATGTTTTCCTGTAGTCATTACCAACCTCTCCCCTCACTTTATTTTCATTATTACTTTTAAGGGAAAGTAATCTGGGTGTGGAAACAGTTTAAAATTACACATAGGCCCTCCTGAGTGAGTCAGAAGTAATGCAAACTTAAGTAGCAGCTGCTGGGATAGGCTTTACCACCCACATTACTTAGCATGAAGATAACAGTAGTAAAAAGTGGAGAAAGCTCTATCACCAGTCCTACTTGAGTAAGTTTCCAGTGGGAAGATTTGCATTATGCTGATTTGCTACAGATGGTTCTGCTTGGAAGCTTGCAGCCTGTAAATGTGCAAGGTGATCATATTTTTTTGCTATAATCAGCAAACTGCTTTCTGAAGGGCGAATGAAATGATCCCATATTTTTGTGAAGTGTCAACTCAAATAAGTAGATTGAATTATGTTACTAAGCATATACTCTACAGTGCAATTTGAGTGCTAGCAAGTGATGTCAACAGTAAGACAATGAAGAAAATAAGACAGTGAGCAAGAGACATTGTTATGCATATCCAGAGACTGATAAAACAATAAGCGTTTATCAAGATACCAAGTAAGTCTGAAAGGTTTTGACTGGTTCTTCCTATTATACTAACACATAACTATTTTTTCTTTGGAGTATTGTTACTTGAAGAATGAAGGTGCTGTACTAGTAGCCAAAGAAATCAATTTAGAAAAGAAAAAGCACAATGGCAAAAACTTGAAATGTGGTAACACACCTATTGCATTTAAAAAAGGAACAAACTATGTGGGATATCTATCAATAGGTGGCACCATGCACAAGCACCAAGAAAATGCCACAGCTGCCCCCAGGCCAGCTAGGAAGACCACATTTCAGCATTCCTCTACACATCAGATATTACAAGAGATTTGTAGTCCATACATTTCAGTAGTCATTGTTTTCCATCATAATAGTCTTCCAGTTGTTTATTAATTTTTCAAACTTTAAAAAGGGGTGATGGAAATTCCTATCTAAACCCAGTTCTTCTAAAGTAAACTTCAGCCAAGATGGATTTATCATGAAGTTACCTGTTTAACAGGAAGGATATAAATACTAAGCCTGCCCGTTCAGCCAATGCTTCACAAAGTTAGTAAGCAACACAGGGGAAAAAGCACTCAATACGGCTCAAAAGCTATCAAAATATATGTATAAAGAGGTTAATAAGATTACAGAGCAACAGCGCTTTGCTCGTCATACGCTGCACAATTATCTTGGGTGACAGCCTCAGCCACCACAGCTTTTCCTACTTGATGACATCAAAGTAGAAAGACAAAAGTCTTAAAACAGTACTGAGACCCCAGCATGAAAGACTTCAACATACCTGTTCCTGTTACAAAAAGCTTTTCTAAGACATGGTTTAGGATGACCATACTACCCAGCATATACTACATGAGTAAATTTCAAAAGCCACTCACAAAGCTAGTCTGTGCCCAGAAGACAGCACAACCCATCCTTACAAACAAAGGACTGAAAAATCTTATCAAAGTACTCACCGACTTTGCTTTCTCAAGAAAGCTACATTAATATGCTACACATAATGAAATGTTACATAAGCAGAATTTCCCTAACCCTACAATTCTTTCTGGCACATAGATGAAGTCATTGTCCCCCCATCCCCAACCAATACAACATCAGAGATTTCCCTGCCAACGTACCTGCTTCTAAAAACCACAGAAGATCAGATAACCCACGAGTTCAGTCCTGATTAATGACTGTAGCTGGAAAGAACGTATGAAGAAACTGCCCTGTGAAAACAAATGAGCAAAGCATTACAGAAACATACAAAGCTGAAAACCAGAAAGACCCTTCATTCAATATGCTTTGAATCACACTCTGCTTTAGAACACGGTCTAGCCAAAATTCACAAAACTGTAGGCTTGTCTGGAGCTTGTAGACCCTTTTTATTTTTAAAGAATAAGTTTTTTAAAGGTCAAGCCATTCTTCATCTGCGAGATTTACGCCCCGACCATACCGATGACATTCCCAATCACTTGAGAATGGAATGCATTCAAGCTTTGCATTCTTTAAGAAGCTTTCAGCATAAAACCCAACTCTCTGGAAAAACTAATAAACATCGTGACATGTAATTTCTTCTAGTACAAAAAAACATAGGCGTAGCTTCCCAAAGATTTGAGGAAAACTAGGGAGAAATGTAAAGCACGCTGATTTTGACCAAAATTATTGTTTTCAACTATGCATATGTTATTCGAATATAGCAATTACGAAGACTGGCACTTGAAAGCTGGGCTGGAAAACCCTTTGCGCAGAATTTTTCAGACCAACCTCACTGTTCAGTCACTAACAGTTAGACTTTTTTTTTTTCCAGACTCATGACATATTTCTGAACGTATTTTACAACTGACACTGAGTATCAGGGCATGGTAAGAATTTATAACTCTTTCTACCTATCACATTAGCCACATCACAAGCAGCTCAATCTCACAAATGAAGTGACAGTTCAAGTCCTTGGTAATATGCAATGAAATAGCAAGTGCCTGCTACCCAGGACAGCAGTGCAGCTAGAATCACGTAATTAATAGCGTAAGTTGCTGCACTTAATTAAGAGTTTCTGATTAGGGAAGATATGCATACCTGCACCATTTGTTAATAAAGTCCAGCTTAAATTTACCAAACATAGTCTCTTATATTTTTTGTGGTCAACAAGTGAAGGCAGATCTAGATTAATTCAATTCCTTTCATGGCTGTTCACCACGCCATGCAGATGTCATTACTAGCAGGGAAACAAGACAGAAGTAGCTACTCAACTGTTCCGTACACCAGGTTCATCAGAGAAATGCTGAATCCAAAATACCCGCCAGCTTCACCCACTGGTTCTCTACAGTGTCTCTTACTAACAAGTGATGGAAGCAGCTGAGCTTTATCAATGGCTTAAAAGAATCATTTCACCTCTCCAGAGGAGAGAAATTACCTGCTCTGAAAGGATTATTTAAACCCTACCTCATTAATTAGTTTCCACTGTTCTTGCCCTCTAAATATGCAATGCAGTCCCAAGAAAGATTATCTACAGCGCTGACAACAGGACCGTTTGCAGTTAACTAATTGCTATTCTCATTTCTACGGACTTGAAAGACACCCCCCACCACCACCACTGTACAAATACTCACCACGCAACTGTGTAAACTCCTTCCTAAAGAAAAGGATTAGAGCATGGGAAGTAACCACTTCTGAGATGCACTTCTGTCCTACTGACAGTAACAGCATATTTATAGCTACCATTAAAATTCCCCATGCACACCCCAAATTACGAATAATGGTAATCTACGCATTTGCTATATTTAACACCAAATACAAATGAAAACAGAAAGATCAATGTTTTCCTAACCCTGTAAATTCAGAGGAATTCAGCCGAGACCCGAAACAGCCTCCACAGACGGGCCATTTTCATGACCAGCCAGAAGGGTTGTATCACAGACAGTTTCACTTTCAAGCAAAAGCCTAGTCCCTCTACAAGTCAGCAGCAGCACTCAAAAAACGCTGTCTTCGTCCGATCCACGTGGCTGCCCCCAGCTGAGCTCACCTCACCAACAAATTTGTCCCAACAAATGCATGGGTGGAACATCAAGCTTGCACACCAGAACTTGAGAACTTCTCTGTTAAACCATAGGGCACATCTGACTAGCAAGCACTTTTACAGCTAAAGGCTCCAAAAAATGGCTGGAGTAAATAAAAAATAAAAATCAGGTTTCATTACTTTTTCTTACAAGTATGAGAACAAAATAAGACTAAAAGGCCTGATGACCAGTCCAAAGCCACACAAAAGGTTCTCCTACCAACTTGTTCCTATCTATTCTAAACGGCAGCTCACGCTTCCAACATTTTGAACTACACAACATTTCCACATTCGCTATTGAATCCTAAGAAATAAGATCTAAAAATATTTTGCAACTGTGTATTTTGAGGGTGGGAGGGAAGAAGTGCAAAATATGAGAAAGAGTTTAGCAAGACAGCTGAGGAACAGCTGAATCACTACTAGCACAAGTTCTGCTCACAATGTTGAGTCCCAAGAGACCTCTGTGCTACACAACAATCCATCCCTGAAGCATTTTTCAGGTCAGGTAATTCTTTGCCTCAGTTGCAACTACCAGCTCTGAATTCTGCTTCTTTGCTCTCCTATATCCACCTTCTATTCCTGCAAGGTCAGAACATTGTTTATTTTGCCTACGCTCAGTTCCAATTTTTTGTCTCTGTCTAAACAAGTGGTGACTACTTCATTTAGTCTATTAATGCTGCAGGACTCAGGTAGGTCTGTATCGCTTCACCCCCACACAAGCCTCTCCTGGGCTCATCACACCGATCAGCACTTCTACCATGGAAAGCAAGGCTCAGATTTTCTCCTGGTCACGAGGTTCTGTCAAAGCTTAACTCATACCAGGTACTCCCATGAGTACAAGGAAAAACAACAAAACTGAGTACTTTCCAGCTTAGATGTCCCTAGAATACAAGAACATAAAACCGTTTCTCAAACTTACAATCAAAATTCTTCTTGCCCCAACAAGCTTGCACTCCCAGCCAGGATTTAAGAACAGATAAACCCACACAAGGTCCTTTACCATGGAAATGAAATTAAAACTATTCTAAGCACAAAGACTCCAGTTTCAATCCATCTTTATCCTTCTGTCCTAAATAATTCTACTTCCTTACAATGGTTTACACTTGGGTCTGAGATTGCTACAAAGACTATTTTTTAACATACAGAAAAACTTAAAAGCAGTGAAATAAGTTTACAAGTTCGGAGATGTCCATATGGGAGATAGAAAAAGGTCAAAGTCTTAGCTTTAGATTCTATCACTTAAGAGATCATGCTGCTTCCCCAAACATCACCAGGTTAAGTGAGTTTTTAAGCTAAAATGTAAGGCACACTAATTGAAAAAGAAACATGTTTTTAAAGTACACGTCACTGAACTACAACAGCATAAGGAAACTGAACCAGCATCAGGATGCAACATGCCAAACGCAGGATGCTGGCAGCTGAATGTCAGCTGATCAGCAAAGATAAAAACAAATTTTGCACATCCCGTACATCATAAACAAACTTTCATCAACAGCACTAATGAACCCTAGTGTTTATAATTAAAACACAAAATTATTCTATTTACCTATTCTTGCCAGATATATTATACTGCATATGAGAAACATTCCCTGAAAGATAACATTTCAAGCTGTATTTTCAAGCACAAAAAGCCAGAGAGGGAGATAGAAAAAGAAGAACCGCCGCATACCGGACTGAAGGAATCCCCACAGCATTAACAGAACTCAACTGGAAAGCTGTTCATTCAAAAGAACGAATAGCCAAAGCTATTCGGAAGCCCAGTTACATGTTCACTGATACTTATTGGCCTACGCAAAGAAATACTGGGGTCTCAGCTGAATTTCTGGTAATCACATCTGGAATTACAAGCACTAAAGGAAGAGATGCCAAAGGCTGATGAAGCCATACAGAACGCACTGTGCTATCAAGTCTGGAACTGGTCTCTCCAGGTAGGGTGAGGCAGATGTGCAAAGCCAACAGGAAAGTTTGGGCTGCCAAAACCTTACCTATTTTGCAGCTAAGCACGGTTCTACTCTCCAATGCCATTATTCAATTCCTTTCTCACAAAAAAGACTAACCTGTCCATTTCAAAAGCTGTAGTTCTAGTCTGAAATTATTACATTGTTCACTAAACTGTGTTAAAAGACTAATCCTACAAGCTTGTCCTGCTGCATCCAACACACTGCAAATGGACATAATTGGGTCACCTAATTTTCCCTTGTTTGGCAAGCATAGGGAATGAAATTTAGTTCTCATTTCTTTTTAATATGATTCACAAAACAGAATAATAAATGAGAAATATCTATATATCACAGCCAAAATTGCCAGCCCAGCTTTGCCAAAGCAATAAATTTGAGTTTAAAAACATTCCCTCCCCTTCCCAAGCAGTAAACGAGGTTGGTCAGCAAACAAATGGAAAAGCTGTCCTGTTCTACAGCACTTCATTCCCCATGCTGCCTGCGGAAGGGCTGGGTGAGGATCCCAGGAATGCCTTCTGCTTTGCAAGGCCCAACATGTGGACTGGGCAGAGTCAAGCACGCCTGACATCCCCGTCCCGATCCCTGTTTGTCCGCCTACCAAACTGATCTCGTTGGCTGTTTGAAAAGTACATGCAATCCTGTCCCCTTGGCAAAAGAAAGTGTAAGTATCACCTTCATGCAAAACACTATAGATTAAAGTTACACTTTCTAGCAAGGCAGTAAGTCAGAGATGAGAGTAAACTGGAGATGGTTTTGGAACCAGAAGATGTAGGTATGTCTACACCAAAAAACAGTTGAGCTACTTTACAAGTATGTTACCAAAGTAGAAGGGGATTAAGTATTTTTAATTTTTCCACTGGCATTAAGAGATGCTTCCCTACTTTTCCACATTGTTATTTGCCCTGAAAGTTTATAATGAAAACACAATATAATCCTTCCCTAAAACAAACTAAAAGACCATGCTGGCTTTCTCTTCAATTACTGACCCTGGACACAACAGTACATAATGAAAAAATAGTGCCTTTGCAGTTGCCCCCCTGCCTTTTTTTTTTCTAACTAGATTTAGAACATCAGCTATTGTGTTTTCACTTTAAAAAAAAATGTAGACAGGAGAGATGTGTACTCAGTTTCACTAGTCTGTTTTACAAACAGATGGAAACAGCTCCTAAGGAAACTCAAGCTCACCAGCAAGAACTGTTTTGACTGAATGCTTTCAGAAGAGGAGGATTCCATCACACAGCAACTGAAAATTATAGATTCATAACTGTATTTCCCTCACTTCCGCCTGTACTCTTATGAATTCAAAACCTGGAAGGGCTTCTCTGCTGGACAATGCCACAGATGGATTCATAATAAAGAACTTCTAAATTACTCCCCCTCCCATCATCCCTTTTAAAAAAAAAACCAAAATAACCAAAATATTTCATAACCCAACAGAAAAAGAAAAAGAGACACACTAAAAAGAGGTACGTTTGTAAATTTTGCATAAGGCAAACTACTTAAGCATCCCATTTAATTTTAAAGACATGCTTATTTAATGCAATGAGAAAGCAACACGAGCTTTTGTTCCTTCAGATTACATATTCCCCCCAACAGTGTAGTCCTTTAACACTGAAATTCCTAACATCCCCATTTTACTGGTATAGGGAAAAAAAAAGTGAAATTGAGGAATTTGCACAGCCTAAATCAAGAAAAAAAACAAAAAGGCAGTAAGCTGTCAGTAAATGTAATATTTTATATATTCAGTCTTAATAATTTAGGGTAGTTACAGTGGCCATCTGGCAAGCTCTTTAAAATGTAAGTCACAGCTGACTACCTCTTTAGTATCTTGTATCATTTCCAGGTATAGCCCAAAGAAATCCAATAGGACTTAGTTCAGCTACAATTCTTTTTTTCTTGAATCTGGCTGGTTCTGTTCAAGGCAGCTAAAACCCTCAATTAATGGGACAGGATTATAAAAGCTCAGATAAGGAGTTGTGGTGAATAAAACCAACCGCTGCAGGTATCCTTTGCGCTACACAAATTGAGTTAACAGCCAGCATGAAGAGGTCCCTTTAACTCTATGATATCATTATCCAAGGTTAAGCTATTAGCCTCCACAGTCATACTATTGACTACTTCAGTGGTTAAAACACGGTCATACTGGGAAGCTTGAAGTGCAAGAGGATGCTGCACCTTTAAGCCTTGTTAATTTTCAAATGACATTTTACAGAGAACAGCCAGAGCCCTAAAAACCCTCCAAGCTGGAGCCTGAAACCTGAAGTCAGGAACCAGCGTCTGCAAAATCCTGCTACAAATTTTCCTTTAGTTCAGTCTGACTTATGACCTTCAGTCACAGGCAGCTGGAGACTGGATTAATTCCCATCTCCAAAGAGATATGACAATGAAGAATTCATAACAGCTACCTATTTATAGGTGAACAGTAAGAACTGAAATATTAAATATGTTTTTCTTTTTGTCTTTGTTTCTATGTTCAGTATTATCTTTCAGGTGACTTTAGAACCTGAAGCCCAGTGTCAGATTTTGGCTAATTTACAGCTGGAACTCCAGTGATAGGTTTGCATCTCAAATGTTGGATTTAAACTTTTAACAAAACAGTACAGTCCTCCCTCTTGAAGAGGGACAGGAAACAGCCCAGAACACTGCCATTTAGACATGAAAAAAAAAAAATCTGTAAAAACAAGCAGGGTTTTTTTCCCAGTGCTGGATCACCTTTCAGAGCTCCAAAAAGGACTTCAAAAGTAGTAATGAAGTGCATTAAAAAAAGCTTCCAAATATACCGAAACAGTGCTTACATCAATGCTCAAGCTAACTGTAGGAAAAAAAATCCTACCATTATAATCACCATTTTTTATGAAATTAATGCTTGCCTCCTGACCTTCAGGCACACACAAACCAATTTATTTTTTTTTTTTGCCGTAGCACAGCAGCAATCTCTCAAAGAGAAGACATCTATCACGTCTCATACAGTTAAAAGAGGCAGCACAGGTTTTTAGGTAGTTCATGTCAGTCAGCTTGAAGCCTCTGAAATGAAATGTAGTAACAGCAACAAAACCTTAAAAAAAGGCTTTAATTTCAACAAAGGTATTCACACTTCTAAGAAGAATTTGTCAAAAAATCTTTAAAAAGGGATAACACTTAGATACCGCAGTTTATACACAAATTCTATCCCCGTCAAAGAAACAATTCTAAAGAATGTTACAATACTTTACTCAAGACGGTCTTCAACAGCTGGATTGATGAGTGCTGCTCTTGCTCTAATCAACAGCATCCTTCACAGAGACTCACGCACCTCTTCCCGTATTTATAACAAAGCTACAAATCTTCTAGACAGGAAATTAGGCACTAATGATAGATAGCCAATGATTTTAACAACCAGGTATCCCACACAAAAGAATTACTGCTGTAAAAAAAGCGTTACACATCCATCATCAAAACAAAACTGAATGGCAACGCTTTCTATGGATCTCTTGGTAAATATTCCATCTTTTCAGAAACAGAAAATGAAGTTTCCGGCACATTCACATAACAAACTTGAGATGCCCTTTCTTATTCTTAAGAAATCAGCTTTACTTTCATAGCTTGATTTTAACTTGAATCATAAACCAGTGAGAAAAACCGAGCACCAATGACAGGCAAAAATTTTATCAACGCCTTACAAGAATCAACAAATTATTTTCAATGTATCTATCCCAGTTTATACAGCAGGCATGCTACGCACATTGTACAAATATGTACCTGTATAACACCTCCACCTATGAAGTAACATATTTTTAGACTATTAATTATTGACACCAATGACAGAGCCTCCGGCAGCACGTCTGTTCTATGATCACTGCAGAAACTGAACCAAGGCCAATACACAAACATGCACAAGGAAGATCGAGACCATTAATTGTGGTCACTTCATTTTCTTGTAATGTCAGTCAGCTTTATGACCAAAGTCACGTTTTCAAAGAAGCTCTGCAAGAAGTGGTAACGCTGGACTCACAATTCTCTGAAGACTTACAGATCATTAGCATTAAAACTGGGTTTTACTGAAGACTGCCATTTATATCACAGAAACTAAACTCAACAGGCTAAAAAATAACTCAATACATGGGACAAACACCCTACACTCATGAAGTATAAGCACTGCTGAAGAATTAGTTGACTGTAGACCAAGAAATTGGTTCAGTCTTCATAATGAACCTAAAATAAGTCTGCCATGCCTACACAACAGAGTACAAAGCCAAAATTGATGCAAGTATGTGCATATGCCCAAGGTGCAGGATGTTTTTGCTGCCTTCCTGAGTAACTCTCGAGTGCCTTGGAATGGAACAGGAAACAGAAATATGCATGAAAAAGCACTCATTCAGAATTACCAGCAGTGCTAATGGAGAAGCACTTCAGTATTTGGTATGTTTCCAAAGAGTTTCATTAATACTGTATTTGTATTCGGATTTTTGAAATTAAACTGCTTTGAAATTAAACTATGTCTAGTGCAAGAAATGTGATGTTTCAGTCAACTTTAACAAAAAGGCAAGTGACACTATTAACCAAACATAAACCATTACAGAACAGTCTAAAATCAGACTAGGCAAAATTCCAGTAAGTATCTGTAAGCAGTTAAAATAACAATAACATTTAATTTCAGTTTACAAGCATGCAGTAAAAGCCCCCAAAAACCAGAAGTGCCATATTTGGAGTCGAACTGCCTGTGGTCTAGTGACCAACTTCTCAGCAGCTTAAGCACACCGCATTGTTGTATTTAACCAGAAATGGCAGAAATCGTGAGTAATGCCTACTGACACGAGTTCTCTCCACTACTCCACTCACTGAAGCACCATTATATTTATAGGCATTTCTTCGGTACTCATCAACATAGTATCTTTCTGCAGATGCCTAGCATATTAGAGATAGCTTTCAATTTAAAATGTGACCTATGCTGCCCTGTAATTTATACTGACATCTGAACACCATTAATACCAGATCATACACACTTTAGACTGAAAATGCCTACAGATCTTTTACAGCAGAGAGATTATGGCTAACTAGATTTTTTTTTTCAAAGCAATTAAAACATGAGCTGTTATTAGGCTGGTGACTACTTAGCATTTTAATATTTTGCAATACTGTATCAAAGTACAGTGTTAGGACCAGAGACTCTTAGATTAATAGTTCTTGACTACCAAAATTGCCTAACCATTGGACAACAACATGAAATATTGTTCCAGTCTCATAGATCAATAAAATTTGCTGTAAAATGTGATAAATACACCCCTTATGACACCTAATCATCTTGCTTCTTTAGAGGGGAAAAAAACCCCAACAAAACAGTCTTCTGTGCTGCCTTCCCTATGGATTCTATGCATAACCAAAAAAGCAAAGAATTGTTTTCAGTTTTGAAACCATGTATGGTTTAATTTTTCAAACCTTTTATTAATAGCTCTTGCTGAAGAACTCAGAATTAATGGCTATTTGTCCAATATGAATATATTGCTTGATCATTTTTTTTGCACTAACCACAACACAAAACCTTCGCCTCCTCAGTGATCTGTTAGCATCATTAATACTACTGGATAATATGGGCGAGAGACCCCTGCTCCCAGGACCTTCATAAAATAATAATCCTCGAGAACTTTCCTCGATAAACTTGTCTAAATAGCTGTTTTAATCATATGTGCAGAAGTATGCCAGTTCCTCTCTTCTCTGAAGGACTTACTCAAAACAAAAAGCACAAGAAAAGGATTTTTGTTACCTTCTTTAGGTCACCAAACAAGACCATGCTGCAAAGATATCTGATGGAGAGAGGAGGAAGGAAAAAAATCCTTGTCAATTTTAAGAGAGGACTTTTAACATTCACAAGTTTAAAACAAATTCCTAATTACATACCGATTTTACCACAGACATTTTGCTTTCTATATTTTTTTGGTAAAGTGGGACTACAAGGAAGGAAATCTTGCCTTCGAGAGACTTCCTATTTCTCAGGAAAAGGGATGCAATTTCCTTCCTCCCTAGCCACAATTTTGAATGTTACCTTAATTATATTAGCGCTGAACTGTGAAAAAACCTGTATGAGGTCATTAGTTTGACAGCAGAAATCTCCCTTTAGCACTACTGTACAAACACACACACATGGGCTGGAGAGAAATAAACTACTGACAACAGGTTTTTTTTAAAGGTTATATCAAGTCCCAATCAGTGCTGGGACTGATTAATTTCAGAGTACAGCGAAAACGGGAAGAATCACAGGCAAGACTGAGCTGCACGGAAAACTGTATGGGGAACTGTGTGGCAAGCTTGATTTATTCAGAGATCAACACTAATGAAGTTAAATACTTAGAACTGATTGTTTCATGATCTCCTATGCACCGAATTTCACGTACATTTACAGGACACGTGGCAATCGCTCCCCTAGGAATGGGGGCATCACGCAGATACAACAATATCTATTTTGATTAATCAAACTCCAATATATACCAATAATAACAAAAGGTGTGAGCCCAGAGACCATTAATGACAATGCTCAAGACAAGGTTGATCCTTCTACAAGTTTAGACTACTGTATGATTCCGGACCACTTCAGGAAGTTTCCATGAGCGGGACTGCACGCATCAAACACCAATGTAAGGCAGAATGCGGAAAGAGAATTACTGAAGTTGCAGACAGATTTCTGCACTTCCCAAACCGTTAGTACAATTACAGTACATCTTTATTATATTTAGTTTCTCAATAAAAGGAAGGAGCTTATAGCAGTTATGTCAAAAATTGCAGCTAACAAGAAAAGAACAATGAAACATATATTAAAAACAAGGTGCCCAAAGCTCACACACACTATTACGCATACAGAATTTTACTTAAGGTTTAAAACATATTTTCTAAGAGCTAATGAACTAAGAACCATGACAGTGAAACGTTAAGAAAATCGTTGCAAACAGTTTTATGTGAATTGTGAAAGGTTTATTTTGTTGAGTCCCCTGTTTGCTGACCAAATTGTCAGCGATAAAAGTTCTGTTTAAAAAACCTGATGTTTCTGACCTCTCAAGTTAAGCAAAACTTCTCATGAATTCCACATAAACCAATCAGTATTATTTGGCATCTACAGACGTTCCTGAAAAAAGCAGCTAAGCGGATGTGAATGCTCCTATTTTTCTCAATTTGGCATCAACTCTTAGAGTTAATTATATTTTAAGTGTGTTATTGCTGATCATTTTTGCATAAACATTCACTTAACTGTGTTTATACTGAAGTCTGATATTGCCTCCCCTGACCAACTGAGCAAGCTGCCAGGACACAATGAAATTCTCAGTTTTCCATATAAGATCCAGCACACTCAAAGTTAGGAAACTCTTAAAATTACATTAGTACAGCAACAGGCACCAGAGATCACCACAGTTGCACTATCCCCTTCTCATTTCTACAAAAAGCCTTCCCTCAGTAGTCTACCTTGAACTGTTTCAGTATTTATGCCGCCCCTTATTTATGCCGCCCCTTTACAGAAACTCTGCTGCAAAAATTTAGGTCACATTTCCTTTAAGCGTACATGGGTGTGCATACATGTATACTTATTTAAAGCTCAATGAAATTAATTAAAAGCTCCTCACTGACTTCAATGTGCATTGAATCAGGACCTGGATGAGTTCAGAGGCAAAACAATTACACTTTAATTAAACATCTTAACATTCTTGTGAAGCAGTCAACTAATTTTATAAAAGGGTAAACTGAGTCAGAAAGTTTCAGTGCTTGGTCGTGGTCATAAACAGAGCTGATTACTTAAGTTGCTTCCATATTTGTTAGTTACCCTCATAACACAAAGAAAATGGACTTTCTGAAAAATCAAGTAAATTCTTGGTCTACATATTTGCAGGAAATACAACAGAACATCCCGAGACAAGTGTAATGGTTGTACAAATCTATTGGCTCCATTTCTGTTCCCCATTCAGTAGCTAATTTAGTCACAGGAATTTCAGTAATGCAAGAAGTTTAAATTTTTAGGGGTTTTTTCATAGTAGTTTATCTCCAGGTGAGATGTTTTAGGCTGTGGGGTTTGTTTGTTTGTTTTAAAAATAGCATTAATAATAACGATATATCTATATTACTTTTTAAAAAGAAAAACAGGCTTGGTAGATTTGATATTGTGTGAAAACCTTGAAAATACTTATTGAAAAGCAAGAAGTATGATTACACTTCCTAAATTCAAACTGACATTTAAACGATACGTGAGCACTGTAACATTCTGTCAAATCACCAGTACTGAGCAGAAACAAGAAATTAACTTTCCTCATTTTTTTGAGCATTTGTTACATAATGCTTCCCCAACACTGAGTCTGAAAATAAATCCCAGAGTCAGAAGTGCGTTCTCCTTATTCAATTACCAACACTTTTCGGTTATTTTTCTCATCTTTGGTTTCTTCTCACCTAGTAACACTCCGCAGCTTTGCTCATTCTGGTCTATCTGCTTTCTTATGCCAATCGAAGTTCACGGACAGGCCACGGCTCTTTAAAGGGAAAAAGAACTGTAAGTCTCATCCATTCTCAGAGATACAACAGCATCAACAACAAGAAACAGTGTTTTGGGTTTTTTCTAAATTAAATTAAGTTTGTTAATAAAAAGTTCTTAGTACATTTAAAACCTATTTACTTATTATTTCTCCCATGTACGTAGAAGCAAGATCATTAGCCTACCAACATTTCTTAGGATGTGGAGTAGGTGACAAAATGTTTTCATTCCAATAATTTACATCTTCTGTGTACATCAGCATCAAAACATAAACATCTTCTGGGACTATTCACATACTTGCATACATGCAATAGCTTTACTGGAATTAATGGATACTATTACTTTTCCAGCAAATCGGAACTCTCAAACTGAACAAAAGGTAATATCTCTCTAATATCTGTGATACAGAGGGTTATTTTAAAAGAACATTTTTTAGAAGGCATTATGAATATGAAATATGTATGGTTTCTGGTTATATAGTTTAACGCAGAAGCGTTATAGACTTATAGACTTATACTTTCGGAGAGAATCTTAAAAGATATGATTATTTCAGTCAGTCTATTGGAAAAACATTCAGAACTAAGTGCTCTTTTAAAGAGGGCTCAACTGAAACTATTAAACATTATGATTCTTTGACATCTTTCTTATTACAAATCAAAGTTTATTTTTGGCTGAATATGCCACCATACCGTTCCAGATGTACCACGTTAATAGTTTAAATAAAGAACATGATCGACCAGCTTTACCATCATGACTATTAACATATTTGGAAACATAGCAGAAAAAGTAATTTAGTCTCACTGTCTGAAAATTGAATTATAACCACCTTCTAGCTGTAACACTTATGCCAACTCCCAGAATATAAACATTTGGCATATTTATTAGGATTACAGTTTTTCCAATTAAAAACATTAACATCAGGTTCAATCGCTTCTGCATTACGTACACAATGATGTGGTGTAGCTGTAACAGCTGCTACTGTCCTTGTTGCATTTCAGCAGGAAATCCCATCTGATGACAGCTTGCAATAAAAAGAAATACAGTTTTGCTGCATCCGCAAGCGTAGAAAGATTTCTGAAGATACCCAATCCTTCTTTTTTTGGAAAAAACTCTACTGGAAGTTTCTCCGAGCATATTCAACAGCAGCCTCCAAAAGCCTATTTCCTCTCTGCATGCACAGAACTTGGGTGCATTTTTGATGCTTAAAACTAGGTCAGATGCTCAGGAGGGATGCTTTGTA
Source organism: Gavia stellata (assembly GCF_030936135.1). Lineage (NCBI taxonomy): Eukaryota > Metazoa > Chordata > Aves > Gaviiformes > Gaviidae > Gavia > Gavia stellata. The sequence continues at coordinate 4,600,145 of NC_082620.1, read as the reverse complement.
GTCAACAACAAACTTACCAAATGAAATACTTACTAAAAGTCATAAATGTTTATGTTGGTTACAGATGACAAACATTCTGGCAAGGAAAAAACTCATATTAAACTAATATAAACAGATCAATTTCACACAAGTTTTTTCCTAGGCAAAGCATCAACCTTTAACATTTGTTTCGCCCTATCAAACACATTCAGATGTTTGCTTTATTTGCCTGTATGCAACTGCAGGATGATTTTTAATTTTTAGCAATAGATGTATATCACAGTCAATGTTTGCAATTACAAAATTTAGGTTTTGTTTCAGTTCACTTTTGCTTTTGTTTAGAAAAATAACACCAGTTGTTCTGGAAACCTCTCTCTCCCCTTGCAAAGTTAAGTACTCTCAAACCCTGGATGAGGGAAGGGGGGAAGTGGCAGAGGACAGAAGAGAGCAGAAATTGATACAACTACAGACTTCCCACGAAATCGGGATTCAGAACTGTCTGCGGAGCCCTAATACTTAACATCATGATGTCATAGATCTAGTGAAGTGTAGGAGTATTAACCACCTCTCATTAAGACAGAAGCTTCAATTCGTATCGTGAGCAAACAGCCCTGTTCCCCACACACCTACACTGCTTGGGCGATACGCTGAGCTCCTACACACAACCGCAAACAGGCATTCAGATAAATGACAGCTGCGGTATATCCGGTACATATTTATCACAATGACTCCTATCAGGCTATGGGACGATTTTCCTGGTGAAGATTTCAGCATCTTCCAACTTGGATGTCAGAAAGAATACCAAAAGCACTTTTAGGTCCTATATAACTTCTCATAACTTCTGTTGCAATGCTTAAAATGCACTAGAAGAGAACTACCACTTTGAAGGAATTTTGGGTAAGCCGTAAAACTTCACCCAACCAATCATCAGTTAACTTGTTCAAAATGGCCTTTGCTCTTGCATTTGTTCAACCCTACATGCTTCCTTGTAAATTTACATTATTACGATGCACCACATCAGCTAAGAGAGCACGCTAAACCATTTACCAACAACTCTAAATTATACTGAAGAAGCTGCCAATTTCTACCAAGATGCCAGCGACACAATAAAAGAGATGATGCTTTTTCAGCTAATGGCAAAGTGAAGCAACTCCAACGTATCTGAAGTACACCTGCCACCATGTTCCAGCTGAATCTGTTTGTCAAGGCAAAGAGTAGCTTTTAGACTGGTAAGAAAATAAGCCTGAATTTAAAAAGTAGTAATATGTAGGGGTTTGTATGCCCCCTCACCTTGCTTACCTGTACTTTCAAAATAACCCCCAAAGTACATAGTCTAGCCTCACTTTTCACCATTTACATAGCGTTTCTCTTTCAGCAGGCTATTTCACATCATACGTGAGCTCCAAAAATACCAAGGGCAAAAGAAGTTGACAGCTTGCAAATTCAGCGGCCAAAAAAAACCTAAAAATAGAATTTTGATTTTGAAAATGTATTTAAAAATAATGTTCTTAAAATACTCAATAGACATGCCTATCACCATGCTGGAGCCAACTCAGATCAGAAAACTGAACAAGCATACCTAACTTGTCTCCAGTGTTTGTTGTTTTTTGGAGTTTGGTGGTTTGGTTGTGTTTTTTTTTTTTAAACCACCACATCTGCAGAATGTCTTGCTCTCATCTCATAGAGCATCAAAGCTTATTTTGTTCAATATGCCTAAACGAGGAACGGTCAAATAAAAGAGGATATACAACAGAGCAAAATATTCTCTTCTTGAGGAGAAAGCAAATGCAAGTCTGAAAATCAGATGTACCCTGATGAAGCACATCTGGATGCCAAGCAGAAACTCGTATCATCTCTCATCTGCTTTCTGGAGTACTAATGTATTCCGATTGGGAAAATGATGCTGTTCCTCTCTCACGTACCTTTCCAAGGGATGCAGAACTATTGTGTGCCAACAAATACCGTCCATCTCTGCGCTAAATTGAAAGTTACAGCACGCTGCTTCAGACGCTCTAGAAGCACAATTTTTAGCCATGGCAGAAACCACCTCCAAGTGAAGCCCTCCATTAAATACTGCCCGAGAGGAATTTTTCCCATGCAAGCTACCGGCATTCCACGCCAAGGACCAGACGCCGTGCAGCGTCGCACACCTTCCGTAAGACAGTGGGGGCTGCCCTGCGCAGGGGCGTCCAGCCATGGCCGTCTATCACCTGCGGACCTGACACCTGCCCCCCCGACGGCCCCAGCGCACCTTAAGCAGCTTTAGGTGGGAATGACTTCACCTGCCACAAACACGCAGCTATTGCTGGGGTGGGACACCGCCGCCGAGAAGCAGGGTGCCACATGACGTAAGAGGTGATGCCAGAAAATTAAGAAGGCACCTCCCGTACCTGTGCCGCGGGGCCAGGGCCTGCCAGCGCCCACGACGGCTCGGCCGCCGCTGCCTCCGCCGCCGGGCCCCGGGGCGGTCAGGGGCCGCGGCCCCGAGGCGGGGCGGGGGCGCGGGAGCCGGCCCCGGCGGGGCGGCAGCGGGGAGGCGCGGAGGCCCGCGGCCGGCGGAGCGGCGCCCCGGCCCGGGCGAGCGCCTTTGTTCACGGCCGGGCGCCGCGCACAAAGGGCAGCCGCGCTCACCTGCGTGCGGGACCGGGCCGGCCCCGGCGGTCCTGCGGCACGGGCGGCGGGCGGCAGCCGGGCGCGCTCAGCGCGGGCGGGCGAGCCGAGCGGAGCCGTGCGGATCGGAGCCGTGCGGAGCGGAACGGCCGCCTCCTCCGTCGTGACTCACCGCGGCGGCCCAAGGCGGGAGGGAGGGAGGTGCCTGGGCGGCTCCGGGGGAGGGACCCGCCGCGTCCCGGCGCCCAGGGCAGCGGCGGCGCCGCAGGCACCACCCGCGAGCCGGCCGGGAGGAAGGGGCGGGGCGGAGCCGCCGAGGGGCGGGGCGCGGCGGGGAAGGGGCGGGGCCGGCGCGCAGCCCGCGGGCAGGAGCGGGCAGGGCAGGGCCGAGGCGCGCCGCGCCCACGCGAGAGCCCCGCCGAGGAGACGGGGCGGGCGCGGGGGCCGGGAGTCGCGCTGCGGCGGGCGCGGGGCCCGGCCGCCCCTGCAGGACCGCTCGGCGCGGCTGCGGCCGTGCAGCAAACCGCCGGCACTCGTCGGCTACCCCCCCCATCGCTACGGGCCCCCCGCTGCGACAGAGCCTCTCCATCGCGATAGGTGACATACAAGACGCCGGCAGCGGTGGGGGCAGGCAGTCCCGTTCCCGGCGTTAGCCGTACGCTTACCTTAGGAAACATCCTTGGACTCAGACTCTGAAATGACGTGGTGCCGGGCGTCTCCATGAGGTCACGCTTTCCCTCTAGGCGTCCTGTTCAGCGGGGCGAGGCCGAGGAACACAACCTCTCCGTATTAGATAAATCACATTAATGTTAAAACAGGTTTGTGACCGCTATTCAATAACACTATGCTAAGAAAGTTAAAGACACCGCAGAACTCAGTACAGCTTAATTCAAGTTAATGCAGCAAATACAGGAAATGCCATCTTCCGAGAACCTCCAACTAGAACGAACATCCATTCGGTCATTCAAGCGCCCAAAAATAAAGTAATCCTTCCCCTAGACAGACAGAAGCAGAGTAAAACCACAGTGAACACAGAAATTAATTGAAAAAAAATTAAAAAAAGACAACAGAAGCCATCAAAGGTTTCTCACCCGGCTCCATCACTGATCTGCATTTTGGTCTCCCACTAGGCTTAACAGTAATGCTGCTTACCTATAATACTCGTCAGTGGGGTCAGCAAGGCAAGTGTAAAATTCCAGAAGATAAAAAGGCTTTGTGTATTAAGTGTTACTTAGTAAAACGCATCTGTTTTCTACTCGGTATTTAACTTAATTGCATAAAAATAGTCACAGTAATGAAATAGGTGGCACTTCCTTTAACAGCTTGCTACTTAATGACATCAAAGCCCGATGCCACTGAAATCCATACCCCACCGCCAGTTAATGAAGGTCTTAACATGAAAGCCTCTGCAAAGAGCAAAACCAAGCTGCTGACAGGAACAGGAATGGTGCAAATATGCTGGGATCTGAGATCACTAGCACATACCCACAGCACAGCAGGCAGTAATGATTATTAATTATTTAAGAAAAGAACATAAGAGCTCCAGAATAAGCTGAAAAAAATATGCAGAAGCATTGCTCTGGGATCCTCCAGTTGGATTAGTTAATTAGCACAGTACATGAGTCTGAGGGAAAGATCTAAAAGCATCTTATGCTAGTAGGAGCGTATAATTAAGCCATCATTTGCATCTTTGCAATAGTATGAATTTTGTTACTGATAACATCATGGGCAAAACACCATTTTATGACTATTGTCTAGCTCTCCTACTCTAATTTAGCTGGCTGACTGCACAACACTGCAATGCAATCTCATATAGCACCAATTTAACATCCCACATTTCTTCAGAAAGGGTTTTAGCAGGGAGAGATATTATAAGGCTTCCCCTACCCTTGGAGAATTTTAGATTTTCTTAAAACACTGAGTCTGAATCAGCTTCTGCCCCACCTTGGGTTGTTAACATCAAGCTTACTGACATGTTGAGCTATCAAGCAAGGTGACGTCTTGCCATTATAGTAGTCACTTGTATCGTCGTAAGACACGATGTATGCTCAAGAGACCTCTTGACTCCTAGTTCCGCAACAGGTTTAGTAGAACATTGCTTATGTCTCACAGGAATGCACAGACCTTCACAAAGTAAGCAGCAGATATGAGTACACTGCACTTGATCAAATCTACCTGTCTCCTCTGATCTCCAATTCTTTCTTAATTAGCTCTGAAATTAATTTAGGATTCCTTCACACTACAGCTGCTTCCACCCTCCAAGTCCCTCTGTATTTGCTGGCATCTCCCTCTCATTAACTGCTTCCAGCAGCACCTGTACACACAAACCCTGCTTTTGTTACCTGTCTGATTTAGCCACATGCAACAATAATGAAAACTCCATTTCTCTTGAAGATGTGTACGGTACCCAATGAGGGAACTGTTTTTAGTTTGGAGTCTTCTTTCTTTTGGTAATCTTTTATATTTCAGACTTAGTTTGACAATTCCAATCCATCAAAATCATGCTCTGATGCAGAAACAATACAGTGTTTCCTGAAAATTAAATGCAATTCAACCAATCAACTCTTTGCATACGTGGGACACTGCAATAAATGATGTAGGGTCACAACACTCAGTTGAAATTACCATGACTAGTAGCAAGCACAGCTTGCATAGATTAGAGAATTTATTTAATTAGAAAACTAAAGAAATAGTTCATCTGCCTTAGTTAGAATATTTCATGTTTCTACAGACTGTGCAGTGAGGAATTATGCAGAGATATTTTAGAAGAACGGACAAAAAAGCCCTTCAGTGTAAAAAAAGGCTATGACAATCTTTTTTTTTTTTTTGATAAGCCAGATTTAGTTTGTACGGTAAGAAACCTTCTCAGCTGCATATTTTATTCAAAACAGAAGTGTTCCCAGATTAAATTTGGTATTTACAAAGTTGCAAAGCACACTCTTTTACGACAACATTACAGAACTTAATTTCAATCTTCACCTTACAAGGATATTAACTGGACAATCAAAAGAAAAGCTATTTACCCAGACATTAACACTTCTGTCCACAGGATTTGCAGGTGGTTCTGCCTGATAGTTTTCAGTACATCTGTGATTATTACTGACCCATTTTTGGAGGCATGTTGAAAACACGATCCTAAACATTCTCAAGCAGCAAACTACTACAATAGCAAGATAAGAAGAGATGTCCATGATTAGAACATGTTTTAAAAAGAAATCTGCTGTTAAATATATCATTAACAGATTAGTGTGTTAAATTACAGTAGACATTTCAGTGCATGATACAGCAATGCCTTACATATAGTTACATCCACCTTATGTCTGTATTTCCTCTTTTAAGACCTTATTTTAGAGACTACTTATTCTGAAACGTTTTTATTTATCCTGTCACATAATGTCAGATACTTTAGGTCACCTTTTCAGATGCTCTGACACCAGCAGCTCCCGCCTGACTGAGATGGGAAGCTTGGATGTTTAAAAGTTATGGGAGAGAAATCTTGGGCACCATGAACTCCAGTAATTCTCCCTCACAAGCGTAAAAACACTATTAAATTAAAAAAACCCTACAACCTCATAGTGAGGCAAGGTGTCACATTTTCCATGACTCCTAAATAAAAACTGCAATATGAGCACTCCTATTCCTCTCTCATGGGTAGCTAAGCAGGCAGAATTGAAATAAGAGTTTACTTCCCTAATAGAAAAGACTTCCCCAGAACTCAGTGAGGATAATTTAAAATTGATGAACTTGGGGAAACTAAAAGATGGCTGCAGGATGACTTTTATTTCTTTACAATGTAAAAATTGTATTTGTCCTTATATAGGAAGGGAATGGCCATACTAGAAGCAAAAAACAAACGGTTGTATTTTAATTCGCCTACCATTTCAGCCACTAATGATACAGCCTTAAATGCCTGGTCAGTAGGGTATCAGTAACACAGAATTCTCTATTAAAATGAATTTGATTTTAACAGGCAAGTTAACATGAACTAAGGGATCTCTTAAGAAATCTTGTATTTTTCCTTTAAGACAAAGATAACTTACTGCTTTTCCATTCAAGATCAAAGAAAGGAAATAATACAAGGAGACAAAGGCAGAAGAAAGGGAGACAGAGCATCTGAAGCTTCAATTTTCTCTCTAACACTTTTTCTTTCTGATCAGTACAATCACTAGATTCACCCTACAGAGAAAGATTAAAAAAGGGAGGTTATATATGTCCAAAAAGAACTTTGGGCAACTTTGCTAATGTGTTTAAAGCTACTGTACTTTACAATTCTTATTTCAGAAGTAAAATGATAAACAAAAAACAAAGCACTTTTAATCTTCAAAGCAATGTATGATCAATAACAACTTCATAGCACTCGATATTCAAGTATCATAATCTGTATTATACTCCAGGAGAGAAAGATGTGTAGAGAATAAGTGATATGCCTGGATCTAATGCTGAACCAGGGATGGAACTCAAACATCACAAGCTTTTATGTTAAACCACAAACCCATGCTTTCATTTAGGAGTTGTTCTTTTGTTACCAGTTTTTATTTGAGCAAATTATTATTATAATAAAATAGATTATGGACTTCTTTCCAGCCCCTGCAGAAACATTTGAGATACTAGTGGAGGTACATCCCAGGATTATTTGGCAAAATATTTAGCTCAGCACACCAATTAATTTACTATGCCTCTGAAATTAATCTAACCACTTCAAGTAGGTCACTTAAACAACTATTTGCTAGGGTCAACATGTGACTAGTTTCATACTGGCAACAGCTTCCTTGTTAAATTAAATTTATAGTCAGGGCATTCTGCAGGACATAGCCAGCCTCTGGGTTAAAGCTATGCTTTCTGACCCTTCACAATTTTTGAGAAAAGAAGTCTGGCCTAGCGTACTGAATCTTGCAATAACATTGGTCATTGATCTCAATCTCATCTTTGTCCACCTAAATCACGAGAGATCTTTTCAAGAGCAGAGGGAGCACAACGTTAAAAAGATACTCAGTCAAGGATCAATTCAATAGGAATTTTACAACTGCCTGCAGTATGGAAAGTTTGAAAAAATCCTGTAATATTTGCAAAACAATAAAAAAAGTTTCTCCTGGAAACAGTACACATCCCTAAAACTACAAGGAAAAAGATTTCCATGTTATTGTACTGTAAACTTACTGTGATCTGTGAGAGTGCTGAGAGATTTAATTTACATACTAATGCTACAATCAGGTTGGGGGATGTCGGGGGACAAAAGTTACTTAGCACCAGTAACGAGCAGAAAGGAAAAGAAGGCGGCTACAGTCTCCATTGACTGTTTTGTTTTCAGTAATTTCAGACTGTCTAATAATGCCTTTTAATAAGCTGCTCTCAGCTATAAAGTTGCAATCAGCCTTTGTCACAGAACATAATACTGCCCCAGACAGGAAAATTCACTGATGTAATGGACAAAAGACCCCATCTAGATAAAAGCTTCTTAAAAAAAAAAAAAAAGGAGAAAAAAGTTCCATCAGTGAAAGACATAAATTATGCTGTCTATACTGTATATCCTTTCATTTCTAAAATACTAGATTTCAAGAGGATATCTATTAAAGCAAAATACATTCTAAAACCCCACATTTTCTGGTTTACTCTACTCTAGTCCTAGTTTACAATTAGACAAACTTGCTTATTTATAGGGTATTTATGCCCTATAAGTGCAATCTAAATTATGACTGATCATGTTAATTTTCTGTTTATGCTACCCACTTAGCATCTAAGTGACTACTATGCAGCACTGAGATTAACAATGCAATAGGCTATCTAAATTAAAGACTATTTCCACTCCACTCAGTTTAATGGCAGTTCTCACTGAAGCTTGGGTCTAGCTGTAAAAGCCTATGATATATATATATACACGATAGGTAAAACATGGATGTTCTACTCCATTAAACACAGGATTCCTCAAAACAGTGGGTCACCTTCACTGCTGATAAATGCAGGTCCAACTCCACTGTTGCCAAAAACAGTCATGACACCATAAACTGGAACTGAATCTACCCAACATTTGGGTTTAAAAGTTGGTTTATAAACCATTACTAATTCTAAAAGAATTCAGTGGCATCCTTTCAGTACCTGTATGTCTTAATTTTTATAATTCAAAGCACTAACAAGATGGAAGCAGTTCACTTTTTTCCTAGGAATTCTTCTGATCTTTCCAGTATTATCACCATTCTTTTCTTTCCAGCAACAGACTTCCTGTGATGGCAGTTATCACATTTTACAGATCAGTTCAGAAACATGCCTAAAACTTAAATAAGACATGTTGTCAAAAAAATACCCAGTCACTAAAACCAGTACAAAATCTGTTTGTCCTGAAGATACACCTATCACCTTAGCCATATAGGTAGAGATCTGTGTTTAATCTCTTTTTTTGTCCTTTGCTGAAGAGTTAGCATAAACCACTGTGACATTTGGTTATTGTACTTTGCTCTCATTTAAGGAAAAATAAATTTATCACACAGAAAAAACAGTTAATTTGCAGAGTTTAAGCAGCAAAATGGGAACTTGCTTCTCGATACATTTCTGCCCCACCTTATGGGAAGAGGAACTGACTGTATCTGTGACTGGCAAGTCACACTTTCTGTGAGGGGTGCCAGATAATAATAGCACGTCAACACGCTCGCAGCCAAATGTTCCTTTTGCCAATGAGATTTCATAATGCTTCCTCTACTTCTGAAGCTCTCCAAAGAAAGGAAGTGCTAACTCCCTGTTAAAACATATAGTCCAAAGGACCCTAAACTGTCTCATGTTTGAACTCTTTTTGCACCAATAGAGAGGGAAATTACTTTTTTTTTTGGGATGAATTTTTCTTTTTTTGCATTTTTTTTAGAGCTAGAACCTGTAAGCTGAACAGATATGTCTACATGCAGCTACACTGTGTTAAAGAACTTAGGATTTACCACTTCTGGTTTCAGACAAAGCAACACTCATAAGAAAATGTCAAGCTTTTCACCTCCTTCTGTTCAGATGAAAAAGACACAATTGTTAATAGCTAAGATGACCACAGAAATGTTTTTGGCTTCTATCCATACCGTTTTCTCTAGCTAGTGGTAAAATAAGAAGGGGAACGGGTATGAAATTCAATTAAGAAATGCCTCTTATTTTTTTGGTTGCAAATATCATTAGATCAGTGCCTGAGTATATACCAAGGGTAGAGCAGACCTGAAACGCACATTTCTCAAGCTGAAAAAAATCTGAGTGAAATATAGGCTTCCAATCAGACAAAATGCTAACAAGTACTGAACTAAGTGTGAAGCTGCCAGTACTTTAAGAACAAGATCCCTAATTCTGATTTTACAAAAAATAGTTTATGAGGAAGTTAAGCACACATCTAGAGTCCCAAGTAGTTTCTCTATACTCAGAGCTAAAAACTCAACAATATGAGATGTTAAATGCTCCTACACCCTGAGATCCTTCAGGATTCTAACTTCCCTGTGGAGGCACAGACCCTTTCCTCTCCACAGCACCACCATCTGATAAATAAACTGAGCAACACTTGCACTGATCACGTAATGAGAACTCTTCCCCCCCTTTTTAGACTTGTTTCTACTTGCAAGCTATTTCATGCTATCTCAGAAATACTGGGAAATAACGGTAGCATGTAGTTATACACCCAGAGCTAAAGTAAGAGGTCACAGAAAGAGCTTCTCATTCCCATTTCCTAACAATTCCCTGTCATTTCAATACACAACGTTCAATTACTCCAGAAGCCTCCCTACAGGGCTTCCATTGTTTGTCAGTCAAGGCTAGGACACAATGGCAGTCATTCATGTGCACGGCAAACAAGCAGCTCAGGGCCAATGATCAGCATACAGTCTCATTTTGGTTCTTCTGCAAACAGTTTGTAGAAAGATGGCATTTCAAATAAACTATGTCAATTTTACAGAGCTTCAATGCATTTGTAGTATAAGCTACTCTAATAGGGAGTCCAGACAAAAATTAAGACAACTTGAGAGCAACTTGAAGAATCACCCAAAAAACCCACTCACTCATTAGGACTGCTCCTGAAAAAGATCTGATTGCTACAACCACATGCAAAAAGATTACATTTTAATAGTTAGAGAAATACACATTCAGAAAAGTTCAAAATATCTGATTCTTTCCAAAGACAGTCATACCATGCTTTTGTTTTTAGAGTACCACTTAGTGTTCAGCCTCAGAGCTTATGTTACTAAGGGGTACAGACACCAAGGTTCCAAAGTGCACTTAAGGCTGTTTAATTCATATCTTCTGGTTAAGAGCCCAAGAGATTTAGGGTTTGGGGGTTTTTTGTTTTGCTTTTCTTTTTTTCAACATGTTAAAAATAGAAAAAACTAATGCAATATGACAGAAGTCCAATGCTGCTGATAACTGGAGAGACACAAGCCTCACGCACCTCTTCATTGTTTTGCCTTTTCTACTTCAAAACTTGCTAGAGCAAAGACTTTGTCTCCTGATCCTATGAGAGGAAAAAAGATTTTCAGTAAGTCATAGTAGAAATTGTGAATTTCCTTATATACAATTTAAATAAAGTAAAACATTCGAGGATCAAAGGAATCAAACCTACAGTTTGAAAACTAGAACACCTGAGCTAATTTAAGAAAGAAAAAAAAAGACACATACTGGCTTGACAGGTCTGAAACCAGCCATGTTGTATAGGGTCTGGCTGGGATGGAGTTAACTTTCCCCACAGCAGCTCTCATAGTGCCCTGCTTTGTGTTTGTAGCTAGAAGGGTGCTGAAAACACACTGATGTTTTGGCCTCTGCTGAGCAGTGCTGGCACAGCGTGGAGGCTCTCTTGCCCACAAAGGCCTGTAGGCCTGGGGTGAGCGAGAGGTTGGGAGGGAACATAGCCAGGAGAGCTAACCCAAACTGACCAGAGGGATATTCCATACTGTATGACACCATGCTCAGCAGCAAAAGCTAGGAGAAAGGAGGAGGGGCCTTTGTTATTAAGGCATTTGTCTTCCGAATGGAACTGCTACACATAGTGAGGCCCTGCTTCCCAGGAAGTGGCTGGACATCGCCTGGTGATGGGAAGTGGAGAATAAATCTTTTTGTTTTCCTTTGCTTCTGTGAACAGTCTTTGCTTTTCTTTATTAAACTGCCTTTATCTTGACCCACAAGTTTTTCATTTTATTTTCTCCCTGTCCTGCTGAGGAGGGAGAATGAGAGCAGCTTGGTGGGCACCTGGTCAGCCAGGTGGCCAGCCAAGGTCAACCCACCACACACACAGAGAGCTTCTAAGGAAGCACCCTTTTGAACAAAAGGTTCTCACCTTGCTTAGACTCTCAGGAAGAAGAGTACTGAATGGTGGGTCACAGAGACAGTTTATTTGTACCCTGACCTAGTCTGGCACGTTCCTGCCATTCATAGTTCTTTCATCACAGTTCTACCTGTAATGGTAGAATGAACTGTTGTGCTTATTTAATGCATATTAAAGCTGAACTTTTGGTCTTGACAGTATGATTAGAGTTATGACAATCATGGCAAGAAGAGTGCTTTAAAGCTGTGTTTTGACAATGTGCCAATAATTGCCGAGTTCTTTGCATCAAGCAGAAGAAAAGGCTCTCCTGAAGAGTCATGAATGCAAAAGAGATCTGTGTTTAACTGTAAGAATGATATCTCTGCTTGAGACAGACCATTCAAGCCTTCAGCATTATGGGCAACGCTTGGCAATTTATGGACATTTGGCTCTGGATTTATTTGCTGCGTTACTTTTTCCTCATGGATAGCGCATCAGAGTTCATTGTTAATAAAACAGAAAAACGTACATTAGAATTTAATGGCATGAAATCTTTTGTTCATATTTCCTCTTTCACAGGGCAAATCACAGGTATTTCTATGAATCAGTTTTCAATGAGGCAAAGGAATTGGAAGTTATGAGAATGAAAACTTACCAAGGTCAGTGGAGACTCTCTCAAACTGGCTCAGGGCTGTACCAGCATTTGCTGACAAGAACATTTCATCATCTGGAGTGAGCTAAATCAAAAAAGGCCACAACTGTGAGCTTGGCACCTTAACTGTTCATATTCCCACCACTGTAATTCCCACCATCTACATGGGCACATACATGAACTATGACAGGTTACAGCGATTGTCAATTTGCAGCTCTTAAGTAGCAGTGTTATCTAACGTATTAAAAGCCAAAGTAAAAATGCAAGCTACTCCCCCTGCCACTGAATTTTTTCTCAGTGGCATCTGTCAGCCCAGGAAGAACAGCATATGCAACATCAGACATGCCTCTACATGCACTGCTAAGTTTCAAGCTGACCTCTAGTGATAATTTTTGACGAAAAGGTCACACTGTACCTCTGTACCAAAACTATGCAAAGGATGTCAATTACTTTTTTGTCACGTGGTCAATACAGCAATGAGCTAAGATCTATGCTCACTTCATATCACCTACTGAGGAAAGCGAAAATATGCAGTCACTACCAGCTTTGACCATGTTGAGAGTCAATGACCTAGAAATGGTTCTCTTCCTTTAAAGCGACATTTGCACATCTATATTTTGCTTTTATGTATTTGCTTTGATGCCTTGTGACAGATGCCCATAAAATATTTACAGTAATGAAGTAGTAACCTACATTTGGAAGGTTCAGATATTCTAAGTTAAAACTCACTCATTTAAGTAGCCTTAGATATATAACCTTATTAAAGCAAAGCATAAGCGTGTCAAACTGTCCACAATATTTGTGTCAGTTTATTTACTGAAAATATAGAAATCAGGTACAGGTATTCAGAATGATGTTGGAATGAGGGAAAGTATTAGCTATCTGCCTTTGCTGTGCTTTGTAAGCAAGCATCTAACTACTTTTGCAGTACTGTGCCGATAAACATCTAACATTTACCATAATTTTTCACATTCAGAACATATGTGAAACTGCTATCCTAGCAAGTCCTCTGTGAAGTAAGTTACTGATCATTTTAAAAGATAAAAAGGCTATGTCAAAGCGTGGTGAAGTGGATTGTCTGAAGTCATCCAAGGAACTCATGCCAGGAGGATAAGATATCTTCATGCATTCAGTTCACAATCTTAACTAGCCTTTTAACCTCTTTACGTAACATTTTTTTCTCTGACAGGCAAGCAGTAAAAATATTCTGAGGGAAAGCATTTGCTAATATCATCTACTTGGAATGCAGCTCCTTTAAGTACTGCACTTGATCTTTTCCATTACCTTCCCTCATTTCCTAAGAAATTTTAAGCACAGAAATACACAGCAACCCCTTTTCTTCATATACCATCAACAAAAATAACTAACAACTTCTCTTCCTCCCTCTAGTGGTAAAAAACAGGGATTGTTCTGCCACTGACCTACTCACTGGGGAAACAATCAGTTTATCACTCATCTCTCCAATTTATTTATCACCCACACAGAAGTAAGTAAAGCTCAATGTATGTCAGAAGCCTCGGATAGTTCCTGCCAGGTGGATAGGTGGTAGTTAGCCAGTAAAAGACTTGTTTTGTAGCTTTTATAAATATCAACTTGTACCAGCTTATATGTGATTCATTCATACGACCCACCAAAGAAAGCATTTCAAAGTAGAAACAGCCTTAGATAAATGTACAATACTATTTGATATGTTCAGTAGTGAGTGTTTCAGAAAGCTTAGCATTAAAATGGAAGGATGTTTATGTACTACAAAATGTACTACATTTGCTCATAAACAGAAGTTTAATTTCTTATTTTAAGGATTTCAAATTCCTCTTCAATATATAGAAATATATAGAAATTTCTATTCAACTATCATACCTTACCTTCTCACCAAGCTTTCTGAGGGCAGTCAGGATTTCCACTTTCTGCTGTGTGTATACGTCTCGCCCCAACTTCCCAACCATTAAGTCTCGGTCCATCTGTATACCGAGGCGGGGGGAAATAAGTCAAAATATAAAAGCTTCCCATTACTTTCACTCAACACAAAAGCATGAGCAATGCAGCAGCCTAAAAAATATCATCAGTAAGCGTGGTACCCATGGAAGTAAGGGACAGAGCTACCTGTAATTTAGAAGATGGCCATGAAGTTTTTCTGACCATTCTGCACATATTCTTTGCACCTAACCTTACCATTCTTGATTTCTCCGAACATGAATCTCTTCTAATCAAAGACTACTATTCATGCAAAATTATGGATTCGCATATCACTGACACGTGGAGGAAATCACATTTCATTTCACTCAATCTGGATTTCAAGTTCAGTCTAGTCCTCTGAAACATTGAGTGCACTCTCCAGCCCCTCAATACAATTACAGATTCATACTCTTCGGATTTTCTATTTGCAGTTATACTCAGTTCGCTATCTTTTAACCACATTTTTGTTTTGAAGCAGCAAGATAGAAGATAATTCAAGAAATATACATTGTTGTCCCCATTACTTCAATGAACATTTAAAACCGAACAAATTCTGAAAGAGAACTTCTCTGTCTCCTTATGATGCTGCCACCAAGGTTTCTAACACACTTGGTACTCTCCTTGCAATCATTACATATTTAAATCAGTCTAGCTCAAATAAAGAGTTTTTACAGTAAAGCAGAAACCTTCACCTCTGCCAGCCTTGTCCTCAGTTGCCTTGGTTGTTTCTTTGCAAACATTCTAATTACTTCTGGAGTTTTAAATGCTTGGCTGATGGCTGCTTGTATTGCCTACAAGGAAAAGAGCAAGAATGATCAGAACTAATAGTTATAAGCTATAGCTGCATGACAAGATTAATGAAGGCTGGAAAGCATCATTAGTATCCTCTGCATCATCTCATAAAGAGAGCTTTCCTTTTTTTTTGCTTAACCATGGAAGTGAGGTGAAAAAACATGACCTTTATGCAGGGCTCGAAAAATCCACTAATTAGTGCAACTACACTGAGAAAAAGCCATGAAACTTTTCATTACAGTCTAGGACTTAATTTCTAATAATTTCCAACATCTTCTTGATATTAGCACATCACAAATGGATGTGCTATGCTATCTTCAGCAGTTTTAATGCCCACAATGATGATTACAGCTCCTCTAAGGGTAAGCACAATGTAAATGATGAGGTAAATCTCCTAATGTTATTCATAATCCCCTATGGAGTATCAAAACTATTATGATTAAATCTCACCAGTTATGTTTGGACAAATCATGATCCTTCTGGAAACAAACCCCTAAAACATAGGGCTCAGAAGGAACAAATTATGCTCTAATCAAACATTTGAAAAGACGGAAAATAGATCAAAAGTTTGCAGGTCAGCATAAAATGCCATCAATTCACTCGTTCACTTAAAAGTTACACAGTCACTTCCTACAGCCTTTTCATTTGGGTTGGTATGAATCTCTGAAATACGAATCAGCAATAAGAGCACAGGAAATGCTATCTTTATGCTTTCTAACAAACAGGCATGACCTTTATTTCTCACCATATATATTGTCCTGGATGGTTCTTCGCACTTCTAAAATTAATTTGTATTATTTTATCTTATTTTCTAATATTAAAGATCTGATATATTTAGGCCCTGCACTTTCCCCCAGTTTTTTTCTACAGTGTTATGGTTGTAATTCTTCAATTTTTTTTTTCTTTTAAAATGAAGACACCTAACCAAGCTTTTATATGTACACATATATTAAATAGTAAAAACATTAGATATCTAGAACTAGCTTTCACACGTGCCTGTCTAAAAATTATAATGAACCACTTGTATCTATTTTCTGTTTCACTGAGTCCAGGCAGAACGTGAACTATTTTTAGCAACACATCATCCTTACCAGCTGCATCCCGCTGAGCTCGTCCACCAAAGTCATATCTCCAGACATAATCTTCTTCAGGGAGTCATTGATCTCACTCAGCTGTTCTAGAGTTTCTTTTTTGGTCTCTTCATACTCATCTGCATCTAGGTCCTCTCTAAAGAGGATCCAACAAGACACATTAATTCACAGGACTAAACTTGAGATGTAACATGGAGAAAAGAACATCAGGGAATATCATGATGCATGCTTCCTCAGATAGCAATGAAAACATTCACATCACTTCAGATTATTCTGCTCTAGCCCTCTTAGCTGTTATTTAGCTAATGCATATGTTGTTTTCTTGGTTTTGCACCACTTCTAGCCACCATGCACTTGTGTTTTTTGTATGAAGTCACTTGCATTAAAAAGGCTCTGACAGCTACGAGATACTCAACACTTGGTGCAGTATTTAAAAGTGCATTTTGGAGCTATAAAAAATATGCAGTGAGATTTTTTTCTCAAAGCTATGGTGAATGAAATTACCTGAGAAGCCCACCTTCTCACCCCAAAACCATCAAGTTTTTCAGGAATAACAGCTACTGCTGTCTAAACCTTGCACAATTCAAAGAACAGCACTAGCAACCCTTAGCAGTTATAATTGTTCTCGAAAAGCACAGGTACTGCTTGGACAATTTAGAATTATAGTCAGAGAAAGCATCTAAAACCACACAGGATGTTTAAGTCCAAGCACTGAAACAGAAAAAAACCCCTTTTCCTTGGTAATTCAGTCTATCTCAAATTTTATTTGCCCACAAAATCTAAGACAAAATCACATGAAACTAACAACCTGAAAACATTAGACAAACTAAAAAAAGAAACCCAACCCAAACACCTGTAATTTTAAGACAAAACAAAATAGACACAAAAGCTGTTTGCTAACTGCTGTTAAAAAAGCCCATATGAAAATTCTGAGTTCTGTGAACAGCTATTACAAGTTAAAAAGTCACACTGAAATACAAAATTTCAGAGTAATGAGTATTTCTGCCCACACTTTCCTCAAGATGATAAATAGAATGATCTTAATAAAAAGAAACGTGTTTTAAAAAATAATTTTTACTACCTAACGCAAACATCCTACCTAATTTAAAAATGTAAAACCACAGCAAAACACAAAATAAAACAAAAAAACCCATAAGTTTTTTTGAAAGGTACCACTTTCTTCTGCCAAACACTTTAGAAAAATATTACCATATAAGAGGAAAGCATCTATTTTTATTACCTGCATTCCTCCAGATCTTGAAGCTGCTGCATTAATCTATCCAACTGCTCTTCCAAGTTTTGTTTTAGTTTACTGGTCTCTGTTGTTCCTCTTGAAGCCATTTTCTGTTTTGACGTGAAAATTTTAAGTTGTTACATGACACTCCTAGGAAAAAGAACGTTTTATTGTTGTGTATCAACAACTTATTTTAAAATTCTCCAAGTATCAATAAAATTATGCAATATCTTGATGATGGAACGTCTAATCAAAACACTCGGGGATGAGAATTGCTAGGCTAGGTCAACAGGATTGTTCTCTTTGTAGCAAGAGGCAGCTCACCAGGGTAATAACTCAAACAGCCACAGCACATAAAAACAAACAGGTTTGAAACCAAGCAGCAATTACTGAAATACTGAGGTCCCGCTATATGAAACAACAGATTCTACTCCTCAACTGCCCCTTGGGAAACTATTTAAGAGACTATTTAAGGCGTCTGGAGCATGCAGACACCGTAGATGGAACCAGTAGCTGTAGAAAACGAGAGCACTCCAGAGGAAATCCGTGCTTTGGGTATCACACGGGGGCAGCCGTCGGCAGCGGCAGGCGGGACAGCCCTGGTCACGCACCGGCTCAACAGCCCTTGACCAGCAAGTTCTGAGGTTGCACTAACGCCAACGGCTCCGGCAGCCGGAAGACAGAGAAGGAAACGCGATCCTCCCCGCTAGAAAGGTGCGAGAGGCGAGCGAACAGGAGGGCCGGAGGGGGAGAACCGAAAGGAAGGAAGTTGGGCACTGCCCGAGTCCTGCCTATCCCCGAGGCCAGGCTCCCGCCCGGCTCTTCCTCCTTCGCGCCCGCAGCTCGCGGAGGTGAGCCCGCCCAGACCCCCTCCAGCAGGCCGCGACCGCCCTGACCGCCGCCCGGGCCCGCCGCCGCCTCACCTGGGGCAGGCCGCGGCGGGCGGGAAGGCAGCGCCAACCGAGGGGGAGCGGGACGCCTGCGACCGGCGCCGCTTCCGGCGCGCCCGGGCCAATGAGAGCGCGCCGCCGCCGCGCCGCCCAGTGCGGCCCCTCTGCGCGGAGCTGGCGGCGCGGCCCCGGGCGGTAAGCGCGGGCGGCGGCGGGGCGGCGGCGGCGGGGCCCGCCGGTGGGTGCTGCTGCGGCGGCGGGGGCTTGGCGGGGGTGGGGCCTGATCCTGCGCCCCGCACGGTCGGGGGCCGTGCCCGTGTGCGGGCCTCTGGCGGCGTGGAGCTGTGGGGAGGAGGTTGCTGCCACGGACCGAAAACTGGCGTGCTTAGCGGGCGAGGGCTTCCAGCAACAGCCTCCGCACCGAAAACTTAATGATGTTTATATGCTACAGAGACATAAGCATGTTTAATAAATATTCATCTCTGAAATACAAATGAGATCGACCAACGCATACGCACAATTACCTGCTTATCCACACAAGCGAATAGGTTGGCTTTCAGAACCATCCCAAATCCTACTGTAGGCATTCTTCGATGTTTTTTAGTGCAAATACACGTTGAATCCAGCTAAGCACTAGCAGGACTGTAAGTAGTACACACTAAATATTGGTAAGATCATGTATAAGCATGGTGAGATGATATATAAGCATATAGGTAAAGGACTACATCACAGGGCACCTCATTTTTCCTTCTGAAGCAGAAGGGAAAATGATCCAGGATGGCCTACACTGAGTGAAGGCCATTTTACTTTGATTCCCCTTAAGTCTCTGTAGAGAGATTTTACTAATACTTTGTTTAGTATTTGGCGTAGTGTAGCGTTAATTATTTTAAGACTGTTCTCAGTTTTGTGAAACTAAACACCTGCATACAGATCTCTGTCACCTCTGTATAGCAGGAGCTGGGCTGCTAGTTTGGATCTGGTGGTCAAACTGCGATAATTAGAATTGTGTCAAGCGGTGCCAAATTACATGTAATTCATCAAAACTACTTACGTTATTTTACAATAAGAATAGGCATAATTCCATATACAGCTCTGGCAGTGGCTGGGCTTTAATCATCACTGGAATCTAGTCTTTTTCTCTCCTGGGATGTGCAAATTGCATAGCTTTCCCAAAAAAAGTCAGAGCTCTATGAAGGTCATTTCTGATGGTGCTGTGTTGGTTATAAGGATGACATAACAGGGAGGGTAATCATGTGATGATAC
Source organism: Gavia stellata (assembly GCF_030936135.1). Taxonomy (NCBI): domain Eukaryota; kingdom Metazoa; phylum Chordata; class Aves; order Gaviiformes; family Gaviidae; genus Gavia; species Gavia stellata. The sequence goes on along the minus strand of NC_082620.1, from coordinate 4,580,434 downwards.
CTCTTTGTCATTTCCTCCGCTCTCCACATCAACCATGGAGCTGTTTTCTATGAAAGCAGTGCTAGACAGAGGATGTCAATGCAAATTAGGAGACTTGAGGGTATGTGCAAACCATTAAATTATATTATCAATTTCTACGCAGATATGAAGCGCTACAAGATGAGTTTATGAAGCAATAACTGCCTGTTTCTGAAGACTGTGAAATTAGCTAGCATGAAAACGGACATTTGACTAACTCCAGAAAAGGCACTATATATTTTCATCTTCAAATTTTCTATTTTTGGCCTTGCTTTTTTTTTTTAAAGGAGAAAATCAAGCCTTTTCAAATTTGCAGCATGAGTCACTTTCTTTAGAAAGTAGGGCTTTATGCATCACAAAGGCAAGTCTAACTCCTTTCCTTGCCTGTTCCCATAGTAACTCTTTTAGCTGATGCCCCTGTGAAGACTGCATTCCAAGTGACACCAAACCCTTCAAATGCTGAACTACTCTGCAGTAATAAAGAATATCTTAAAAGTTTGTGAAACTCTTGAAAGCATAGGAGAGCACTAACACTTGCAAAATGTGAAGCCTTGCAAGACCTCCTTTTATTGAAGGGCTATTTGATATTAGTACATAGTAGCTGTTTCAAGATGTAGCTGTGATGGTATCTCAGCGCTGTGGCGGCTGCGAACATCACACAGCTTCTTTGTAAAGGAGGCAGAACGTGAGGGTGACCTTGTGGGATTTTTGCAGGCAGCGATGTTGCTGTAGGAACAACGGCAGAGTGTTCAGTGCTCAACTCGGATGTCTCGGACATCTCACAAACAGCAACAGCAGGAGAATGGCCCGTAACATATGCCAGTTTTCATTTGCTCAGGGCCAGGCTAGGGGGAACCATCTTGGCAAGCCAGAATATTCTCATGAAAGAAAAGAACACCGAGAAGCAAAAATCCATGTAGTGTGAGGAGAAATGAAAAAGAGAAGTAGTGAAATTTCCTTATTTTCACCAATTCTTAAGCAGCTTTCTGAAACTGAAGTTCCACATTGGAACAGTGCTGTTGTATTTTAAAAAAGGAAAAAAAAATCTGGTATTTAATTGCAGCTTTTACTAAACTTTCTTTAATTCACTGTTCTTCTATCATCTGTTCCACTGGTAGACCTACCACTTACTTTCTGCAACACAAAGTAGATTGGTTGTTTCCATGTTTAGTCCATAGCACTCTCTTCTCACATACCAAGAGCATGTGAAATGTAAATAAATCCCAAACAAAGAAACGTTAACGCTCCTCTCCTCCAGAATTTAGTAAAATATAATGTTAGTTCTATAGAGTTTGCTGAAAAGACTCACTGCAATTTAGAATAGCAGCACTGGGAACTGTTATAGGTTGTTCTATTCCCCCCCCGTAAGCACTAGAAGTAAGGAAGTTACTTCTAAGGAAGTTCCCTGCAGATGTGTCTCTTGGCAGTTGATTGGCATTGGCAAATTAAAAAAAACCTGCAAAGTTCTAATAAAGTGTGTCCTGCAATCAGGACAAATAATCTCTCCTCATGAAGATTTTCTGCATGAGCTGCTTTTCTTTGGAGTGGGCAGTATGCTTTCCTCTCTTTAGGCAAGCAGCCCGTTTTCAGTGATTGCATTTTTAAAGATGATTCCTCTTGCATATAGGAAGGAATCGCAGCTGTTTTGATAATACACGGGCAAGGCAAATTTGAGTTCACTTCTCTATTACATGTCTTCTAAGCACACTCACTTTTCTCTCCATCCTTGATTTCTAAAGCCCCACAGAAGAATTATCCTCCCTTCTGCAACATAATGTCACTGTTGTCTCAGCTCCTTGCATTGTACCTCTATCCAGGGATAACCAGAAGAACTAGAGGCAGTCATTTTAATTTCTTAAAAATTGGGTAATGCAGTATCACATGAACAATCACAGGCCAAATGATGATGGAAGGAAAATACAGTGTTCAATTTGACCTTGAAATCTTCTGCTTATTGGCAGCACAAATAAGTAGGAATAACTATTTTTCAATCTGGTTTCTTCTTGTAGTGGCCAGTAACTAGCACCAACATTCTCCACTTGGCTCTGTAGCTGCGAGGAACAGCTATGGAAGATCCTGACAAGAAGACTGAAGTAGTACTGCTGGCCTGTGGGTCCTTCAATCCCATTACCAACATGCATCTAAGGCTGTTTGAGCTGGCTAAAGACTACTTCCATGAAACAGGTAGGATGGTAATTTATATCATTCAGAACAGCTCTGATAACTAGACACTTAAATGCTAAGGTGAATATTTTGTGTATATGAATGCCTGTTTGACAGTGACAGGTATTTTTGGAAATACTAATTAGGTATTGAAGCTAGTCTGCATGTATGTATCATACAAAATCATGTAGGCCAAATACATGAGAGAACAGTCTTACATATGTGTTGCTTATTACAAATTTTAATAAGCTAAAGCATGAGTTTTATAGTTTTTCTTTATAGAAATATACCTTTCAATATATCTTACTATATCTTTGATTGTGTTGCCTTGCACAATGGCAGAAGTATACCGTACTTTTCCACTGGGCTGGCTATCAGAGCTGGCATTGGTGTTCGTAGAGATTGCTGTGAATAATGGTTATGTAATAGTTTAAATACAATACAGTGGAAGTAACATCTGCTCAACCACTTTTTATGTTCTTGTGTGATGTGTTTTTTCCACAGGAAAATACAAAGTAATCAAAGGAATAATTTCACCAGTAGGTGATGCATATAAGAAGAAAGGTCTGATCAGTGCGAATCACCGAGTAACAATGGCAAAACTAGCTACAAAAAACTCAGATTGGGTGGAAGTTGATGATTGGGAAAGCAGCCAGAGTGAGTGGTTGGAAACACTAAAAGTTTTAAGGTATTCTTCAGCTAAACCCTAAAAAGTCTCAAGAACCTATAGAAGGATAAGGAATGGTGTTAGCTCTAACAAATTAGAATAATAGCAGGCTAACACCAAATCATATTAATAGACCCAGTGAAGTACTGGTTTGTATGAGCATTGTAAATGAAAGATTGCAGCATTAGTACTAAACGTACAAAAAATGAGCCTGTGAACAATTTTTAAGATATATTGTTTCTTAGGCTGTTTTCAATTTTTGTGCTGAAAAGGTATTCATGAGGAAGGACAAGCGACTAGAACAGGGCAGATACATGCTACGCAAGCTTCCCTCATTTGATTCTGATTGTGCTATGCTGCCCATTTGTGTATTTAAAGGCTGGTGTGAGAATTGTCTGAAGGAATATCTTTAAGTTTTACGTTTTTTACTCTTTCAGTCACTGTGACTTCACTGAGGTTCTTCTTTTTAAAATGAATTCTTATTAAAAAAGAAACAAACCAACCTTGTAGTTGTTGCTTTGAAATCTTTGCACTTTGACCATCTTACGACCCAGCTCTCACAAGTCCCTCTTCCAGCCGATCAGTTCTTGGATGGATTGTCTGTGGGAGTACTGCAGGAGGATGTGGTGAAAAGATTATTTAGTAGGTCATACCTACCATTCCCTATATTCTCCTACATCTTTAAAATACCTAAAATACATCTGTTTTGCAGGTACCATCATCAAAAGCTTTTATCTCCTGATCCCACTAACAGTCTGCAGAATGCTATACCTTTAACAAAGCCAGGACGGAAGAGGAAACAGGAACCAAATAGGCATGACCCCGTTAAAAAGAAAAATCAGAGTCCAGATATAAAAAGTTAAGTCTGTTTGCAAACTAAATGCTTAACAGTACTTGCTATTTCAAGGGAATTGTGCTGATGAGTAACTTTCTTTGATGCTAGTTCTTCATTCTGATTGCACTGAGTAAGTTTATTCCCTGAGATCCCGCAGCATAAAGCAGTAGGCTTTGAACAAGATGACTGTAAGGGTAAAATATATGACATGAAAAATACTTAAGATAATAGAAATTTGAACTGAAACAGGTCTGAACTATCCATTTTACCTACAGAACTTTGCTAAACTGTAATTACAGCCGAGAATTTTGGATATAAGTTGCTGAAGAAAGAACGAACAGAATTAAGTCCTGAAATTCAAAATTCAGGGTATCTGGGTACAGGATAATTTTAAATTGTAACTTAAAACTTCATACAACAGATGTAGCTTGGCTTTGTAATTTTAGGTAGCATTTATTTTGCATATTGCTTTTAGATGTCAATTTTAGTTCTTTAGCTTAATGTGTACAATTATATGTATTCATATAGAATTTGAATGGTCTTCCATAATGACCATCTTAATCCTTTATGTTAGCAAATCTTGACTTCTGCCTGACTTCTTCCCTTGAACCTTTCCAAATTCTACTGTTTAATTGATAGTGTTTTAAAGTAAATGTATTCAAAGAAGAGACAATCAGCATCAGGCAGGCTTTTTTCATGTTGTGTTGACAGATGTTTTACTACATTTCTACCACCCTGTGACATTAGTGGAAGCTGCAAATCTGTAGCACTCTCAGTTTTGCTTACTCTACTCTAAGGTGGTTTCTATCTGCATGCTTCTCTCGATTCCCTATAAAACATAGTATGGAAGGGAGTCCCCTGAAGTCAGGTCACACAGTCTATGGGTTGGGTTTTTTTTTGGTCGTACTTTCTTTCCTTTTACATAATCCCCTCGGACCCCTGTTCCATAAAAGCTAGCTCCTCTTCTGTAACTCTGTGGAATGTCAGGTAAAGTTTTAACAGCATTACAATATCCTTTCATACTTAGCTATTCTGGAATTTTCTCTGTATTTTCTTTTACTTTGATCCTCACAGTGATCGATTCACCCCAAGGCTAAATGAGCATATTAGAGTTTATTTTCCAGTCCTTTTGAACGAAGGGACCCCCATAACCTTTTTTCAGAAGAATCCTGTATTGAGGCTACTAATTATCAATTATATGCTCTGAATCTTTTTTTATGTCATTCCATTGTCTCATCCTAACAAAGATACAGAGAGGTAGCCTAGAAATTAAATGTCCTTATTAAGTTAGCTGTAATCTGGTGGCCTAAACCAAGCCCTGTTTCTCACTTATTTTTCTTTTTAAGGTGTCCCACAGGTTAAACTGCTTTGTGGAAGTGACATGCTGGAATCTTTCGGGATCCCCAATCTGTGGAAGTTGGAGGACATCACTGAAATTGTGAAAAATCATGGCCTTGTATGCATCAGTAGGGCTGGAAACAGCGTTCAGAAATTCATCTATGAATCTGATATTTTGTGGAGACATAAGAATAACATTCACCTTGTGGAAGAATGGATCACAAATGATATTTCCTCCACCAAGATTAGGAGAGCACTGCGCAGGGGCCAGAGCATTCGTTACCTGGTGCCTGATGTAGTTCAAGCATACATAGAAAAAAATAATCTGTATAGTCCAGAGAGTGAAGACAGGAATGCTGGAGTGGTCTTGGCTCCCTTACAGAAAAATGCATGTGATTCCAAAAACTAACAGGCATTATAGAACTGACTTACTTTCTGCTGTGAAAAAGCTACAGTTCAGTACAGGAAAATGGTTGGGGGGGGGAGTGTTTGTTTGGGTGTGTTATTTTGGTTTTTTTTTTAAGTAAATACTGGGGTAATTCTGTGGCTTTAGTACATATGTAGCTGCTGTTGAGGTTTGGTGCACTCAATAATTGAACCTACACAACCTTTTTTAAGTCCAACAATAAGGTTTTCACGTTTAAACATTTTGTCACAGTGCAGTGAACTAAGTATAAGAATTCATACTTGCATATGAGAATTACAAATTAACAAACAAAACAAATGAAAATGTTCTGATTATTTTTAACTCAGACTGCTCTGACTGCTATTTATAAAATACTAATACAAATATTTTTAATAATTTACAGTGTTTTAACAGACAAAGCCATTTAATTTCAAAATGTACCACTTACTGATAGTAAATCTATGTAACTCATTTTTTAAAAAATTGCCAACATGTGGTGCACCTCAAAGAAATCATGTAGCTCTGTCCTGGAAGGGGAAAATTTACTCCTGGCTGAAATGGTGCTAGATACACCATGCTTTGAGTTGCCTGCCTTTCAAATATGCAGCCTGTTTGTCTGCCGTCATGCAATTTGCTCCCAGAAATGCCTTGTGCTTTGCTTTTCTAGTCATGTTTGCAGAGCTGTTAAGTTCAGCACTTTTTCTTATGGAAGGACAGACCTACTTCAGAAACTGGTTTATAGCCATTGATTTAATGGATAGAGATTAATAATAGTGTCACTGCACTGATTCTCAGACAGTTGTCCCTTTATTTCAAATAATAAATGAGCTTTTACTTTTGAACCAAATGTATATAGCCAGAATTGTTTTCTGTAACGAGTTGAGAAGAAATGCTAGGATATTAAGACTACATAAGTGAAATGTTTTTCTTTGATAGAAATCTAGTTTTGAATCTAACAGTACATTGTCTGTATTATGTGACTATAAACTAGAGAGGCACTGTGAATGTCATGGTGATAGAATTCTACCTCCCTTTATTTGCTGTCATCCCATTTTTGTTTGGATTATGTGCCTTATTAAAAAAGTCAAGGTTTCCAAGATGCTACCTAATGGGTCAACAGCTTTTTCATACTGTAGATGACTCTGGTCACATTTTTCAGATCAACAAATCCAGCAGAATTTGAGACTCTCAGGGCAGGAAGCCTAGATGCTGTTGGGCAAATCTAGAACCAGGGACATGTTCCAGGATCATAACTGTGACAACCCATCATCCTCCTTCCCTGGGCAGGGGATCCCCAAGGAGCTAAGGCAGAGGTGCAGGCTTCCCTGTGAGCTTAGGGGGTGAGTCTGGAAACCAGAAGCTAAACACAGAACATCACAGGTGCCCCTAGGGCCTACAAGGCTCCTATAAAACCCAGCGGGGGAGTCAAGACGCTATCAGGAAGATGTGTAACCCACAGTGGAGCTAGCATCAGGCATGCAAACTGAGAGCCCCACGTGAAATTCTGCAATTCCATACACTAGAACATCAGTGTTCTGCTAGCTCCAGCCTGTAAATGTGGCTGTCTACAGAGAATCTACAAGGAGATTAGTGTAATAAAATCAAGTCCCAACTTAGAAGTGCACCTGTAACTGCACTGTGACAGAAAGTAGCATCAAGGATTCTTCGTTCTTTTTCTTGGTGATTCCTGCATCAAATGTGCTCAGTCTGCCATTTTTCCCCTTGAGGTCAGGCAAGCTTACACCGTCCTTTGATAATGAGGCTGGGTTTGTTTATCATCAATAGTAATAAAGGTACTGAAGGATAAATTATGCCCCCCGTGACACCTTAGCAATCAAACTGCCATAACTGATTGAAGATAACTATATTGTTGATGGTGCATAGGAAAGGACAAGATCTACTTTTCTCTTTTGCTCGCTGTCTATGACTGGCAAGAATAGCAGGCAAGAAAGATATATTTCAAGAAAGATTTATTTTCAGTACTCATGTCAACTACTGTGCTTCTGAATAAACAGAGCAATCTTTGTAATGGGAAAGCACCCTATTTATGTGGTCACTTTTCAGAGTAAAACTGCACTTTAAATCTAGGTTTATTCTTCTAAATAATGATGCTGGTGTGTGTTGGTGCACTTTGTGTAATTCTAGAGAAACTGCAAATTCAATAGGATGTTTTATAAAGCTTTGGTCTTCAAACAGTTATATTTCACTGGGTTTTAATGTAGTTATGTATGATGGGTCTTTCAATAAAATAAATTGCATGTAGTATACTAATTTTAGTCATCCTGTTATTAAGCAAATTTGATGTCTGATAACTGCATGATTTTTAACTAGGTAGAATGATGTTGGCACAGTTTTGTCTATACAAAACGGAACAGTGTTCAAAAATTACACTGACTACCAAATATGGATCTTTTGTTTTACTAGTGGGATCCAGAAACCTGCCTGTTACAGCACTAGAAGTAAGCGCACACTGACAATCTACCGTTCCAATCAGTTATAAATATCAGCATCATAGTCAGTGATGTGACCTATTCAAAAATACTAGGTATAACTTTCAAGAGTGGACTAGATCTAACAGAGAATCTATGTACTTGAAAATGCAAGGTTTGTGAATAATGCAGTTCACTGAACTTCTTTATAAGAGAGTTATAATGCATTCACAGATGTTCTACAAGCAAAAATGAGGCTTTTTTTTTACATCACTGTGTTTGGTTTTGTTCTATTAAGAGAACACAGGGCCTTTACACCACACATGCAATTCAGACTCAAAATATTTTATAAATACTGCAACAGCAGCAGGAACCACTTTATTTACTTCTGTAATGAGGCCACATCTTTAATGGAATGTGTTAGATGCTCAATGCTGCACAGTAATTAAGATGGAAATGGAAAAAAAATTATTTCCACAAAAAGAAAATCAGGAATTTGTAAGGGAGAAAGAAAGAAACCATCACAGGATGTGGCCAGGGCACTAGGCAGTTCTTAGAAAAAGTTCCATAGGCAATTCTTTGGCTGAGCCTTGAAATAGTAACCCTAGTACCCTTTGTAAGTCTTAGTTTGAGATTAAGTAATGATTTACAGAAAGAAGCACTACATCCCAGACAATCTGCATAATCTTAATTTTCAACTAAAATGTTACATCCAGGCTTTTACACAGGACTTATGGAAGTACTGACTTTACTTGGAAGAGTCAGTAGTATTGCAACAGTGCTTTACTATCATAACCTTGTAATAACAAATTATGGGTGAAATGTTACTATTTCAGTCCAGGGGAAACATTAATTTGCATTTCTCTGTGCCATTCCTGGTTTAGTATAGGTTAGAGAACAATACCCATCTGCAAACAGGAAACAAGCTTTGACGTTCTAATTTCCTACTCGCATGATTCTGTGAGTCATATAGGTCAAACTGTCAGCTCCAAAAATGTAGCTAAAGTTCAGGGAAACTTAATTTTCTCTGCAAAATATTATCTTCTTATTCAGCCTAACCCAAGTTAGTAAATAGATAAATGTAGTAGCTATAGGTGACTGTCCTCACTCAAGATTCAGAATACTAAATTCCCTTTTTACTATGGTAGCAACACAGTTAAGATTTCCCTTGCCCATGAATTCTGGGTTTTTCTTTTAATGTAGCCTTCATTGTGCTACTTATTACTGTCCCATCTCACCATTTAAAGTGTGGGATTAAGCTAATGCTCAAAACATACGTGTGACTTTGGGAATTATTATTTTCCGCATTTTACCGATGAGGAAACTGAGGTACGAAGTTATCTATCTCCCCTGTACTTAGCAATTCCAGAGTGCCTAGTTGTTCAGGATTATTAAATTCGTATTTCTCACTTGGTAAATTGTACCAATAAGGCATACAGTTTGCAAAGCAACCACAGATGGAGGAACTGCAAGAGATTGGAGAATTATGTATCTTCTGAAGGAAGTAAAATCTCACTTCTAAATTCCTTATATATCCTTTCTCTTCAAAGTCAAGCATTCTTTATTCACTTTTCAAAATACATTGCTGGGTCATCACTTAAGGTATTCGTCCTCTTTCCCATCTAGGAAAACTGATAAATACAGAGCTGCAGAACTGGGAACAGAGCTCAGGCCTCTGGATATGCTGCCTCATGTCTAACTGTTACACAAACTTTCGGGCTGGTAAGGCATCTGAGAAAATAAAGAATTTTGTATATGTATGTTCATTTAACTAGGATATAACTAAAAGCATTGAAGAAACCAGAACATAAATAGGTAAACTGTAGCACAGTAGAGCTGCATTGAGAGTCACATTAGAGAATAACATACATAACAAGATTTGTCTTTCACTTTTCTGTTATAACCACTAGACAACGATGCTTCCTGCTATTCACTCCAGACATAAACCAACAAGTTGTAATACTTATCTCTATTACTGTGTCATAGGTACTGCTTTAAAATTTGCTGATATTATACCATCCACAGTTTAACAGTCAATCCCTGTCTGTTCAAATATAGCATATATTTACAGTGGGTAGATCACCGTTTCAACAAATATGTAGATTTCAGACTATAAAGCCACAGATCTAATATACATGCAGGGAATTTTACTAGTGACAAAATCTGTCCATGATTCCCCTTAAAGTATACAAGATGGACACAAATGGTTTAAACCACTTTTTGGTTTGCATTGCGACTCTTGGGCTATTAACATTTGCTCCACACAAAGATTTCAGAAACTGTGAACTTTTCCCTCCAATGCAGCTGAAGCTGATCTACAAATACCCTCTCACCTATTGGCTCAGCAATAGTACCCTTCCCCTCCATCAGAAAGGCTCTCGGATGTAATCCCACCCACAGTCTTCCTTATATAAGGCATGGTTGGAAAACTGTTTCTTCATTTTTGCTTTTTGGTCAGAGGTTGACTATATCTTCTTTCCACAGTCTGGCAATGCCTGTGGATTTCAGTGGAACCTGGAACCTTATCAGCAATGACAACTTTGAAGGTTATATGGTGGCCTTAGGTAGGTGAAAAAACCTGATTCTATCCTTCCTCTCTTCCCCCATAAGGGTCCTCCTGAATTTTAAGAGTCTGAGTTCTTCTAAAACCTAGATATTGTTGAAGCTTTTTTCTCTAAAAAAATGGAAGTATCTTAGTTTATTGATAAACAGACAGCATTAATTATACTTTAGCCTGTCACCCAAGTGTCCTTGCAGCTTTCAAGAATGTCTCAGACTAGTAGTTGTTAAAAGTAGAATTTTTGTAGAACTTTCATCAGAGACAGGGAAGTGTTTGCTTTGTCCACTCAATTTCTCTTGCTTTTGAGCACAAACTTACAGAATCTATGTCTAGGGTTAATTAAATGTTAAATAACAATGGAAAGTGCTTGGGTATTTGCCACTTCCAGGGAGTTTTTTAACTTGGTGTCATTTATCTTTAAACCGCTTACAAAATACTTCTCTTGTTATTGTGACTTGTTGGTAAGTCTCTCTGTCCCTTTTCTGGAGTGCTTGAAGCTAACCTTTTACCTTGCTCAGCTCTTTTAGAGAGAGTGATTAACGGTGCTTTAAGGGGGAACTAAGAAAGTTCTCAGTACTTTATTAGCTTTCTTGTACAAAGCTCATTACAGACTGTGAGAGCAGGCAACCTTGTGTGCTGCCTTCTCTTCTCCCTGCATCTCCCACTCCTTTCTGGTTTTTTGACTTGTGTAAATTGATGACCAGCAGCGTCCCTTGTTGGTTATTGCATCCATAACTAGAATTAAATCTATTTTCTGGCTGTATCTATGCTGGGTGACCTACTTAAATTGTTTTGTTGGTATCTTTAACATGGTGAAAGAACTCCTCTCTGTTTCCTAGCCTGCTGTGTTACCAGTTAGAAAAAAAGGAAAGGGTGCTCCCATAATGAGAATTTATTCCTCAGTTTGAATACTAAGTAATATACTCTTAATGTGTTAATGTCTTCAAATGGAATAGAGATTCTGTCTGTTCCTTGATAATAAACATTGTCCAGCTAAGTAAAGGGCTTTTTAAATAAAACATAACTAACAATCTTGTGAAAAATGCAGTTTGTTCTCAGCATGTAATTGGGGGAACTTACTTAAAAGTAAAGGCAAAGAATCCTGTTGATGACTTACAACTGATCTTTAATTAGTCCTGCTTGATTGCTAGTATGCTGAACAAAACAAGGACTGAAGTCAATATTGTAGAGCTAGAATGAAAAAACTCTTCTGCCAGGGTAAGTAGAGGAAGCTAGTATCTGATCAGCTGAGTAACTACAGGGTTTCATATAAGGACATGGCTATTCCAAGCCTAGCCTTTCCTTCAATTCAGTATCTACCTTTAAAGAATAGATTTGTAAGTAGCTTGTATTTATACAGTCTTATAACCATGTTAGGCTTAATGGGTATGGCTATTGCCAGTACTGAATTCAAACCCCTCTATGCTAAAATAAACTGGTAACCATGTAAAAATATGACTGACAGATTCTGGCACTTCTGTAATGCATACACTAATGAAGTCCCACTTCAAACACAGACTGCATAATGAGCCATATGCTTCAACACATGGTAGCTGAACACACCCTGTCAAGAAGATCACAACCCCAGCCTGCATAAAGGGAGAAACTTCTACTGGTCCTATAAAATGACACTTTTAATCTAGTGATGAAAACAACTAAATTAAGGCACAGCCCCCCCATTTTACCTGTCCCCCTTCCTGAAAACCCACTCTGAGCATGCTATTGGGATGCAATGTAATTCAGTTGCCTGCCAACTAGATGGCCTGTTCCTCTAAAGAAACAAATGTTCACTAGAGAAATAGAACAAACTCTAGAAGCACTGCTTTAAGCTCAGCATTACTGAGAACATCAGGATTCTGTTAAAGGTTATCTATAATTATCGTTATAGATAACCAGGTAATCTTTTGACAAGTGTGACGTTTTGTAGTTGCACTTAAAAAATGTTAATAGCAAGTGGCAGGTCCTGAAAACAAGCCTGTGAAATTCATTTTAGGACTGCCCTTCATTTTACCCTATTTAAGGTATAGGGTACAAAGATGATTTGTTAATTCACATAATGCCTTTCCTCTGACAAAGGATGAGAATAGGCATTAACTATTCCCTCTAGCTAAGCAGGGGGTAAGTCTGAGACCAAGCTTCGTGTGTCTGTGTGGGGGAAACCAATTCTCCCTGACTCCTAAAAGGACTCTTCTGAATCAAAGTCCTAGATTTCTTGCATAGGAATTGTGCAACAATTGAGTAAACTGGTTTCTGAAGAGTAAAATATACAGGAACATGACTTGATCTGTGTAACATACAGCTTTAAACAAACAAAAAAAACCCCCAATAATACAAACAACAAAACCTTGCATAGCAGTAAGGTCAAACTATCCAAGAAATGCTTCTAGCAGTAATTAAGGGAAGTCCTTACTGTCAGAAGGGCTGGTGATAAATACAACTCTGACCTTTTTGCCTCCTTCCCAAGGTATTGACTTTGCAACACGCAAGATAGCAAAAATGCTGAAGCCTCAGAAAGTGATCAAACAAGATGGCGATTCATTTTATATCCATACCACAAGCACATTCAGAGATTATTTGCTTCAATTCAAAATTGGAGAAGAGTTTGAAGAAGATAATAAAGGCCTGGATAACAGAAAATGCAAGGTAAGACAATATATAAAATCAAGAGGCTGTGACAAAATTAAGATGTTGTGATCAATCCAGCTACTTGAACTGAAATTGTTTCAAGAATACTATTTGTAATGCAAGGCAGAGGCAGAAGCCTGAGTTAGAGACAAGGAGTTTCACTTTCCCGCAGGAGCAGTATTTAGGTCCCCTTTTATCCAGGAAAAAAGGACACTGTCTATGAGTATATTGCAGAACTGAGACAAAAACATACAGAAACACTTTTTTTGTTTCCTCTTCCACAGAGCCTAGTTACCTGGGAAAATGACAAACTTGTCTGTGTCCAGACTGGTGAGAAGAAGAACAGGGGCTGGACTCACTGGCTTGAAGGAGATGACCTCCACCTGGTATTTACTTCAGATTTCTACTAGTTCTGTCTCTGTATGACAAAAATAAGATATATAATGTGGTCATGATGTGCACAAGTCTTCTAGCTCTGTAGTATTTGTAATGGATGGTACACAGGGAGCACATTCTGCTTTGATTTTAGTTTAGTTGGAACAACTTAATTGTTTCACTGTCTTGCATAGTTAAATTCGGAATGTTAAGCATAGCTTATTAGCATGGCAGCAGAGTGGTGGTCAGTCATGGCAAAGGATCTGTGTTTACTTTTAGAAGCAGTTCTTTGGATTACTATATACATCTATATTCTTGTTCGGGTTTTTTTGTAGGAGCTTCGTTGTGAGAATCAAGTATGTAAACAGGTCTTCAAGAGAGCTTGAATATTTGTACTGGTTCCTATGTGGAGAGACAGCTATGTACAGGAGACTATGCATCCTCACGTCCAGTGATGGCTGTATGGACAAGAACTGATTCCTTGTACCTATTAACCTAAATGGTCTGATGTTTCTGGCTCAGGAAATAAAGTCTGCTGTTGCCAGTGTTAAAGATTTGATTTTTGCTAATAAATGCCCAAAACCAAACCGATCTTAAGTACCAGACTTCTGAATGTGTTTTTGGAGGGGGGGGGGGGGGGCGGAACAAAACACCAAAACATAAGTGATATGGCTTGGGTCTCTAATTAACTAACAGTCTAAATCAAAACAAGAAAAACTGCCTATTCTAAAGGGGCATACCAACATCAAACAAAACAGAGGGGCAAGGATGGTAGAGAAGCGAAGATAACAGCAAAGGAAGCAGACAACAAAGAATACAGATTATTCAAAATACTTCTCTTTAAGATGCAGAGTAGTAGTTACTCCACTTGCTTGTATCTTAAATGTGTAATGTAAGGTCCTATATTGCACCATAGCTGTTTTGTTCTCAGAATAATTAAATTCAGCTTACCAGAGGAAACCAGCCTGTGATCAAATCCCAGAACAATGGAGATAGGTCTGAGTAATCCATGTAGATTCCAGTCTGCAAAATAATTGAACTTTATCAGTACATATACAGAGTGAAAACAATGCTTCTTTAGTTAAAATTTGTTTGCATACATCTGTTCAATTCGGTTAGATGTTTTTCTTTTTGACCTTGTGTAATCTTGCATAGAGAAGTAGGTTTTATTCTGCCTTGTATAAACACATATAAGTGGTCAGATCAACTTGGTAGTTAGATGTGAAATGAGTTGCTGCATATTGTTGGTAACAGTAACATTGCAGGGATCTTATCACTAGTGGAAAAAGAAAAGAGTTTGATTAAATCTAGCTTAAGCTTATAACTTAACTACTTTCTATGCAAAAAAATTCTAAAGTAATACCTGACATTTCAAAACATAAGTAACACTACCTTTCTGCTACTTGTCAGTTCAGAATTCTTAAAGCTACCACCTGAGGCAGACAAAAATCTGTTGAAGCTTGGAGGACTTTTTGTTAGATTGAATCCCCCCCATATAGTTACTAGAAGACTACATAAATTTAAGCTAGTTCCCAAAAGATGAAGAACTAGTCGTCTTAGACAGTCAGGGAAATTTGAGGGACCAGCAGTAAAATGCTTGGTGTTTATTCCATGGATCCTGACAGTGTCCTCCTCCTGGAACTGGGTAACTTTCATTTATTTGAAAGCAAAATTACTGTTACCATGTTACTCTAATATAAGTTACTCTAATATAAATAACAAATTCATGCAGCAAACCTACTGTCACATCTACCCCAATAGACAGGAACAGCCAGGCAGGCAGGCTGAGCTATTCCACTAGATGGCACTTCGGGAACGTAAACATCTTTACTTAAATTAAGGGGTTCCTAACAGCAGTATTGCAAGTGTTAAATATTGCAGATACTCCTAAACCCCACAACTTTTAAGCTGTGCACTCCAAGAAGATACGCATGAGAAGCAATACAGAAAGGCAGTGATAACCTTAAGCACTCTGTTAGTACAAAGAGAGACTTCAAGTAGAAATCAGAAAAATGCAACCTTAGAGACCTGTATGACTAGAAGAGTAATAATTCATAGAATCATAGAATGGTTTAGGTTTTAAAGGACCTTAAAGATCATCTAGTTCCAACCCCGCCTGTCATGGGCAGGGACACCTTCCATTAGACTAGGTTGCTCAAAGCCCCATCCACAACTTCTCTGGGCAAGTAAGGCTGCTATTAGGAAGTCCTTACTGTTAGAAATATAGAAGAGTTATTATCAGCAGTAATATTGCTTTTCTTATTGTTACCTTCCTACTTCAAATTGCTGATTTGAAAGCAGTAATGCTATGCAGAACTCGCTTGAGGATGCTTTGGAGATCTTGAGGATGAGAGAAGCTACTACAGTGACATTTATATGCTAACCAATTCATGTGCTTTCTCAAAATACAAGTCAAACGTCTTGAAATGCAAGGTGATAAAAAGAAAGGGAGCAGTCACATGTTCTTCTTTGCCAAGAAGATATGCACTTGAACTACAGAACTGAAGGACAAGAACAAAACTCCCCAGAGAAGCACTTGGAGGGTTTTATTCAAAGGTGTTTCAGACAACTTCAATTATCTTATGCTATTGCTTTGATGGTGAAACTTTTTCATCAACCATCCTCCGAGTTTTTTAGTGCAACTGCTGACCGTGCACACTGTAATGATTTTAAGGTACACCAGCTGCATGTGAGAGTACTTTATAGATAGGTGAACAGAAATGTGTTGCCTTCTGGATTCTACAATCAAAATAGACAATGGAGAACCAAAAGAACAGCCAGGATTCACAGTCTCTAGAACACTTTCTCTAATGATGATATGAAAAAAGTTATACAAGTGATAAATAAAAAGGTAAGGAGTTGTATCACTGAAGGTACTTTGCTATTATTGTTTCTAAAAGTTGGTTTTAGTGACAGACTTGTACAGACTACTTTTAAACAGAGCACGTAACTCTCTTCCTTGACACCGTCAGAAATACCTTTAAGGTTACTAGTTTATACTCAAAAGCTTTTAAGGCATAAATCTGTGTGTAGTCCCCTACTAATTTTCTTGCATACTGTTCTGTGCAATGACTATATAATATGGAATAAACCAACAGTTTAGCGTAAGAACAAACCAGCAAGCGAAATCACGTAAAAGCCCGTGCTTTGGATTATAGCCCCAACTCCATTGGAAAAAAACCTCCAACAAAATGAAGCATAATCCAAAGAAGATAAAGAAACACAAAATGAAGCATCATCTAAAAATCAAAGGTAACAATATGCATATGTTCTACAAAAGACTGGCAATATATTTTATGATCCAATTATTTACAAAATAATTTGTTTCCCATTCTGGGCACCTTAAGTAATCAAAAACATTGGTTTTGTTCGAACACCTTTAAATCAATACAGTACGTTAAGGAAAATGCATACTGAAATAGAAGACCAAATACCATATCTGCCTCATATATGCATTAAAAAAACCCTGTTCAATTTTATTGCTTTATAATTATTTGCAGTGCTTATGGAAATATGTCTTAATTCTATCCCTTGTTCATACAGACCAATTTGATTCCATCTTAAAAACATCCTGTTGTCCTCCTTTTATGGGATTCTTTCACTCGCTGAGTCAAACTACGCTGCACTGTGCATAGCTGTCTATTAAGATCTTATTACTAGTGACTGTTCATCCTGGGGCAAAAATCTGCTGATGCAACTCCCATTTTTTTTTGTCCTGTTCCAAAAGAGCAACTTCTCAAAATCCTTTTTTCACCTACGTGTAGTATAACCGACCAAACAAGCGGAGCTGGAAGTGAACGTCCAACTCACTTAAGGTCCACACAGACCCTGGCTGGTTTGTTCTCCAGATGGAGTTTTACTTTGAGGGTGAGGGAAAAGAGGAGGAAAAGATGGCTATCTTTCGCAAAAATATCATTTTGTGGTATCATGAAAGAACTAGGTGTGGAAAACTTTGTGTTTTTACACAAGAAAGGAAGAAAATACTTCAGGTTCAAAGTACACTTAGAAAGGGCTAAGGCCCAGTACTCAGTGGGGGCTTAGTGCTCTCCTTTTCCCTTGGTATGTTACACAGATTGTAATAATTGGACAAAAAGGCTGTAGAATATCAATCATTCGTCACTGAGAAGTGGGCTAACACCGTAAAGGAGCGGAGCGCGTATGGACCCATTAAAACGGGACGACTTCGTAGCCCAACCCCCGCCTGGATCCCCACGTCCGTACCTGCGGGGCTGCTCCCGCCTCCGGGCAAGCGGCGAGGCGCCTGCGGGCGGGCAGCTCCCTCCTTCCCGCCCTTCTCCCCGCCCCTCACCGACCCGCTCCCCAGCCCGCCTTCCCCCCTGCCCCGGGCCCCCCTCCCGGCCTCCCGCCCCTCTCCCGCCCCTCAGGGCCGCCTCCCCTCAGCACCGCTCTCGCCCCCGTTGCCATGGCGCGCGCGGGCCGCCCCTCCCGCGCCGCCACGACGAGCCGCTGGGCCCCGCCCCTCCCGCGCGCCGCGCCGCGCCCCGCCTCCCAGCGCTGCCATTGGTCGGCGCAGCGCGGGGCCCGGCATGCCCGGCTCCCTCCGCGGCGCCGGGCGGTCTCACGTGATCCCGCCCCAAGATGGCCGCCGCCGCCCTCTTGTTTTGATGAATAATCTCTGCGCGGGGCAGGGGCCGCGGTGCGGGCGGGGGCCAAGGCTGAGGGGCGCGGGCGGGTTGGGTCAGCCGGGGGGCGGCTCCCCCGTGGACCGCGGCGGGGCGCGGCGGCAGCTGAGGCGCGGACGGGCGGCGGGGAGCGGGCCGGGGGCGGCGGCGGGGCCGGCTGCCGGCGGGCGAGGCGCGGCGCGGCCGCCCCGGAGATGCCCTTGTGAGGCGCCCCGGGGGGCAGAGGCGGCAGGAGAGCGCTTCCTCGGAGCTGCCCCTCGGCGGGGCGGAGGAAAGCGCCCTCCCTCCGTTCACCATTAAGAGGAAGGCGATGGAGGAGCTGAGCGCGGATGAGGTGAGTCTGCGGGGCCTGGGGCCTGAGGGGGCGGCCGGGCCCCGCGGGGAGAGGGCGCCGGGCTGTTCCTGGGCCCTCCTCCTGACCCCACGGTGAAAGCTGTATGTGGGAAGGAGCGTTGCTGAGGCGCTCTGCCTTCGCCCGGTGCCTGTGCTCGGTGTTTTTCGTGTGCCTCCTTTCTCCGTGCTGTCCCTGACCTGCGACCCCCTGGCTGGTCGATGGGGTTGAATTGCTTCTCTCCTGGTTAATTGTTTATTCTCTGCTTCCATCTGCCAGGTAGTCTTTGTCTGGAGGATGTCTCTTGTCGATGTTCAACGCTAGTCATTTTATGTGCTCTCTGTGTGTGTTTTATGGGCTCTCTGTATGTGTGATTTAAGAAAAAAAAACCCAACTACTTTTTAGCATAGTGAAACACTTAAAATCTTGTTTCCTCAGGCTCTTTGCTGAGAAGCAAGGGGGGGTGTGTGTGTGGTCTTACATTTAACATCATTTCATCTTGAAACAGTTTAAAACAGGCTTGCCAGTTTTCCGATGCTTCCTTTGATTTACTTTTCTTTTTTTTTTTTTTAATTCAACCTCTTGTTCTTTCACTTAAGAGTTATAGGTGTTATGTTGCGATTGACAAACATCTGACATGGAAAAATGTGAACTGTTTCCTGTTTCTTCCTTCTAAATAGTGGTGTTTTACTTTTTTTTTTTTCTTTAAATATAGACTAAGGTCTTATGTTTTGCTCGTATATTGGAGGACTCTCAAATGTATTCTGTCATGGTACTGATCAGGATTTAGGGATTTTCCCACTGTCCCAGTGTAATGTCGAAATCACGTACAACTTCAAATCCTCCCTCATCTTTTTAAAATAATATTTTCATGTTAAAGTGTATTGCATACGTATAAAGCGTATTGTATTGGACCAGCTGCAGTATAGGCTCATTGCTGTGCTTATACTCCAGGGAGGATCAAAAGAAGTAATTTTTGTTCTGTACCATATCTTATGGCAGGATTGTAGAGCAACGTGGCTGCTGTTGTCACTCAGATTGTATTCCAAAAAGTTAAGATGGTTTTGATGACATTGTACATCATGATTTAGCAATTGTACTATGTTGCAGCAGGAACTAAGAGGAAATACTTCATGCTATTTACTTGATGAAGGTCCTCATACTCTATGGAAGCGTTGTGAAAAGGAGTACGATCCTGATGTCAGGGAGAGTGGGATAGGATGCTAGTGTTGTGATTTCTACTGTGAAAAGGGATCTCCAAATTTATAGGTTTATTTCATGAGTACTTTGTTTACATGCAATTCTTCTGATTGTTAAACTGCATTTGAGTATGAGGTGGTTTATGATTAATTTCAAAATTATTTAATCTATGTAAGCTTGTTTGTGTCACTGCTTCAGCAAATTATGACATCATCAGAAACACTGCATTGTGGAACTGAGGCTGCAGAAAACGAGTTCTCCAGTAGGGACTCATCTACCTTTTCTGGCAAAATGTTTGTCTCAAGTGACTCAAGTTTTTCCATGTCTTTCTAGTACAGTTCAGCTAGGACCAAAGCTGACTCGTCTTCTAGGTGATTGCTTGAGAAAAGCTTAATCTTGTATCGTTTTAAGAGTCACGCTGTCACTCTTTGTTGTTAATGGACCTCTCATTGAAAAGTCACAGCCAAGTCTATTTTAATATTCCTCCACATCTCCACTTTACTGTTACTTGACGCAGTGGACCCTGGATCAGAGGTGGACTGTATGGAAAAATAGCCTTCTAAAATACGTTATATGTGGCTTCTGTCTGATTCAGACTTTTTATCTGGTGGTGACTGAAGGCAAAAAACCCACTTAACTGAAGTTGAAATTAATTGCAAGCCTCTTGTAGATTAGATTATCTTCTTGTATCGAACCATAATGAAGTATAAAATGAACAGATTGTAACTTAAAAAGAAGACAGACAGATACAACTGATAATGGCTTTGGGATTATAGGATACATTTTAGCTCCAGGAAGGTATTTTCCACTGCTGTGAACAGTGTCTTGCCCTGAAATTTTCTCAATGTTTACTTTAACAAAGTACTAGATGTTGTCATTCACTACCGACCATACTAAAATCTTTAGGAGGGGAGAAAAGAACATTCGTTTTTAGTGTGTGAATTTTAGCACGAGTGATAGATAGCACAAGATGAGCATAGGGACTGCATACGAAAAAGCAGAATCAAGCCAAATGTGGCATAAAGTGGAAAGAATGATGTTAACTTAGCATCTTTTAACATTTGCATGATTTTGAGTACTTTAGAGTAGTGTTTTCTGAGCACAGAACATGACCAGTGTCACCAGAAAAATGAAGCTTTTCTTAAACCAATTTAACATGCTCTAATGAATATAAGAAAAATAAAGCTATCCATTCAAATTACCCTTTATTATAGAGATTTGGAACTGTTCTATAATTATGGTAGAATAAAAAAAAAATCCTTGGAGTCTCACTAAGCAGTTGCCACTAAAGCAGATGTTGATACAGACTTTTTTTTTAACAGAGTGTGTGAGCCTGAGGGACCAGTCTTCCTGGTTGTATCTTTATTGGTCTGCTGTGTAATCAAATTATCAGTTAACTGTCTTTAACAGGGTGCTATTTTTACATTGTTTGTTGTAGTGTATCCAGCTAAGAGCTTTTAAGAAGTCCAGTAAGGTCAAAAATGTATTTCTGAAAGCTATTCAAAGACATAGTTCAGATGTGTCCAGCAAAAACTGTACTAATTAAAAAATAATGTGCTTTTTCCATTCGACCACTTAGATTTTTTTTTTTATTTAAGCTTTTAAACTCTATATTAAGGAGTTGTGCTCTGTAGGGAAGATGGGCATCGTTTGTTCCATAGGCTATGTAATAATAAGTACCAAATAACTTGTCACTGTTAGGTAATATAATGATACATAACAGCTTTGTCATATGTCACTCTTGCAAGTGCTTATTGTTGAAATCAAGGGTTGGGTATTATTGAGGTACCCTAAACTTCCCTAAGAAAATATTTAAAAAAACCCCAGCTATGTGTTTCTTCATGGTAATTTGGACAGTCATTCAGCCTGAAATAAGAACAGGTCACTTTGAACTCTCACAATTTTAACATATGTTATTTGTGTTACCTGAAGGCAACAGGTTGGGGTCTCATTTGTGCCTAGTATTGTGCAAACCAGCTGCGTCTTCTGAGTCCCCATGTTGTGCCCTGAGCATAAAGCCTATTTTACTTCCTTTGTCTTGATGCTGTTTAGTCTTAAGGCACCAGGGAATTAACTGGATAGAATGTGTGCACCAGTTTTATGCTCTATTCTCAAACTTCTCTTTCAGCCTGCACCTTTGCCTTTCTCGTATCATGTCCTTGTTTCTCCCCTTTTTCCTTTCTTACTTAAAACCTCCTATGTAAACCTAGAGAAATATGGCAGCTCAGGGTATCTAAGAACCAAATATGGTCCTTTAACAATCGCTAAATGTACCCTCAGTTACGAAAGCTGTCTCTTTCAGTGGAAAAAATATTCAGAGTTTATTTATATTTTAATTTGTTCAGCAGTAAGGAAGATAAGTATAGTTTGCCTATCATCCTTAAAGGGGCAGGGAAAGATCTTACATTGGTTTTAATTGCAACATCTTATGTAAAAGCAGCTCGGTGTCTGTGCAGATTTTGTTCCGTGCCCTTTTCAGAATTTTTTTCAGGGCAGATTACAGTCTGGGGGATTGGTCCGTAAGAAAGATGCGTGGCTGATGGAGTAAGAGTGACAAATACAAGGCAGAAAGTTTGTCTTAGTGTCTTCCTGTTTCAACAGCGATGACTGCAGCTGGTTTTGATGTAGCCTCAGCATTGATCTAGCCTAGCACTGTAGGTGAAGGAATGCTGAGTGGACTTGATGATCTTACAGGTCTTTTCCAACCTTAGTGATTCTGTGAAGTGACCTCAGTTATCTGCGTGAAACTGGGAGACGATGAAGAGAGGTTTTGTGCAAATCATACCTTGTGAGGGATATGACCTTGTTTGAGCAATCAACGTTTGATTGTATTTGAGAATAAATGGATAAATATATTGATTATTATCTATGCCTTTTTCTCGTCACATATTTCCTTCCTAACATCAGGTTTGGAACTAGCTAGCAAGAATGAATATGAACAGTTGTGGAAAAGCTTCACATCACATTTATTTTTCTCACTTTTTACATAATTAATCTTCATCTTTCTTCCTCAGCCACTTCTGCATATATAGGCTGTTTGTGTGTATATTTGTATTTTTTTTATTATTTCTACATTCCTCCCTGCCATTCCTTTATCTGAAAAACATGGTTACAGATCAGTTGAACGGTAAGGAAACAGCTTTTAAAACTTCAATTCAACCCCCTAATTCAAACGGATTTCAATTCAGCTAGGTTGTTTTACTAATAATAATTTTGGTACAGCTTTGTGAGTGATGAACACTTCATTTGGATTCAGCAATAGGGAAAACGGATATGGGGGTGTGTAGGTGATGTTTTCTCAGGTATGCCTCTGAGGGGTGAGGTAGTTCTGTATTTTTTTCAGATAAACAGCTGAAAAATTAAGATGTAAGAGAGAAGTGGAAAAAAAATAATGTATTTTTAAATAGTTTTTTAGAAACTCTAATAGGTACAGCTTCTGCCTGTGGCAGAGCTGAACAATTTATTTATGCAATAAGCTCCCCTATTTTGCTTGACAAGGAGGAGGGATTAAGACATCCTAATCATTTTTTTTGTGTCTTAAGAACAAACAAACAAGAAAAGGAATTTCATTTCTAGCTGCCTTCCATGATCATGTGGTGACACCTGTCATGGAGGGAGATGTCGTTCCAGACTCTATTTTCCCACAGTTTTGGAAGTCTGATTTAATTTGATCTGTTCCCCTTCCTGTTGGGGTGGGTTTCCCAGGCCGTTAGATGATGACAGTAATGTAACATAGGCATTGACTTGACACGCATCTTTTGTTCACTCCTTCACTTGCTTGGCAGTTCTTCAGGATTATGAGCAGAAATGAAAACTGATACATTGCATGCAATGCTTGAGTATTATAATACAAAGAGGGAATAACATGAATTGCTTATTTTTGCAGGGAGTGGGCACCCTCAAATATGATACTTTTATTTTGTGCTGGGCCTATTTCGAGCTGAAGGTGTAAGCTTTAGGAACACATCCTCTGAGGCAGCCCGTGATAATAATTTCTTTTCTCTTTTTCACTTATGCTTCAAGTTTCACTTGAAGTACTTATAATTTGAGTTTTATAAATCTTATTTTGTCTATTTCTCATGTATAATATTACTGTTATGCAGTTGCATACTAATTTTAATAAATAGGTTCATAACAGTATTCTGAAGTTGGATTTTGAAGGCAGATGCCTCTGTCTTAGCAGTAATGTGCAAAAACTGTTTTTTAAATTCGGTGTGGTGGAATGTCTCTAGGTGATGAGGGGATGTTATTTACTGTCTGTCTTTACTTCTCAAGGTGCTTCTGTCCAGCAGATGAGCTGTATATTTTTAGTGTTGCAGGTTGTTTCATATTAGCTTAGACTGCGGTCATCTTTAATAACTTTCAACTGCATCTTTTTTAGCATGGATGTTTTTATTAGTATCGTGTGGTGTGAAATTAAGGCAAAGGTCATGTTCATGTTGTCCCTTTTATCAGATTAGTGCAGTTTGTTTCATCAAATGCCAAAATAAATGGGGAGGAGTGTTACAGGTTTTGAAATTGCTGAGCAGTAAATGTTCAACTTGTCTTACACAACCATTTGAGGGAGAAACACAGTATTCTCCAGTGCAAATGGCTTTCCAAGGCAGCAAATACATACTTAAAATGTAAACATCAAGGGTATTTTAGTATTGTCACACAGAACAGAGAAGGGGCAGGAAGACTCAGCTCCATTTAGCAGGTTATCAAGTAAATCTTCTGTATTTGCAGTTTCACAGCAGTGAATACCCCTGCCTTGTAGGAGGGCCAAAGGGCAACCGTGGGGTGCCTGTGCATGTGTACGTGCAAACGAACGTCCTTATTTGCTGTTATTTTATTTCCTTTGTGCAGATTCGTCGAAGGCGCCTTGCTCGGTTGGCAGGTGGACCATCTTCCCAGCCTACAACGCCACTTACGTCACCACAGAGAGAGAGCCCGCCTGGGCCACCTGTAGTAGCACCAGCCCCGGGGCCATCCCATAGTCTAGGCCTAAATGTCCATAGCATGACCCCAGCTACCTCTCCAATCGGTGCATCAGGTAGGCTGGCATGTTAGTGACAAAAAATATTATTCTGTGTCTACTGAAAGTTATTGTGCAACTCTTTCTCTTTAGAACATGAATACTGTTACTGGGGTTATTTCTGCTGTTACTAAAAATAATTTTCAGAAAGAAACGTTCTAAAATGGTGAATGAAGGTACTTTTTGTTTTCATTTTCCAAATAATAGATGGTTAGATTCAGTTGTTTTCCAGGTATAAGTAAACTAATGGCACTTAAAATACAGGTTACCAAAGCTTGAAGAATCTGTAATACAATTTAATATTACAGAAGAGAAAGCCAATCTGCCAAGGAGACAGGAAAAAAAAACCCTTTTCAGTCTTGCAACACAGTTTTTATTGATTGGTTTCTAGGTACATTTTAGCAATCAGTCCCAAGTTCATTTTTGATCTTTAATTACTAGCATTTGGCACAATTAAAAATAGTAGGCTGTGACTGTGCATTGTCAACGTAAGAATAAAGTATTTGCTTTCTCCTTTGTATTACTTCGCTGATTTCACTATTTACTGGGATGATTACAAGTAGGGTATTTACAAATGGTATTTATTTCAGAAGATACAAATAATGCCTGATCTATTAAAATCAGGCAAATGCAGAACGCATGGGAAGTTGGGAGGGTTGCTCTACAGAGAGGTGAAGACAATATTCTTATATATAATACCACCTTTGACCTAAAAAAAAATATTTTTGATTTCAAGTTGACTGTCTTAGAAATCACAACAAATCGGCATGTTTTCCAGTGTTGCGATCTTTATGTGAAAACTTCAATTGTTTTGCATGTTGTGTTACTAAGCTAAGAGGTTCACAAAACCAATCCTAAAACAAATGTCAGGATTGTTTTAAACAGGTTTTCAATATGGTTTCTAATAATTTGATAGAAATATTTTTTTTTCCAGTGCTCCTTGATAAGCATACTGAATTCTTTCTCTATTTACCTATTTGCTTTCTGAAATTTTATGTTTTTCCCTGTGGCAAGTACAGTAACTTACAAGCTTAAATCTTTTAAATTAATTACAGTGCTAGTCTGAAATACCTAGAAGTGACTCCTTCCTGCTTATTTTGTTGCCTTGTATCCAAAGCAGGAGAGAGAAAAGCTATCAAAAGCAGTTCCTGAGAAAAGCTCATTGCAGGTGGAATTGAACACTCTGTATAGGCCTCATGATTATAGGCAGCAACCCAGAAGGAAAGGTGACTTTTTTTTAAGAACGGTGCAGAGTTCACTTACTGTGTTCACTCAGCCTATGGTTACGTGACTATATTAATCCATCTTAGGTCAGACTCTTGCTGAAAGGAGTGTTTCTCGCTGCCTTTCCCTCTGCTGTCCATTGCAACTGTGTGGTGAGGTGGATCATGGACTTAATCCAGGTGAAAACTAACCCAGGAAAAATAAATGGTTAGTTTTCAAATAGGTGAGGTCCTGATCGAGCTTACTGCACAACTATATGAACGATAATGCCAACAGAGCAGGGAATTTGGAAACATCTACCTGAAGGTAGACATGTTCGTGTACTGGCAGACAGGTTTATTATGGTTTGAAGGGGTCAGATAGCTAAGACCTTAGAGACTTCTGTTTTAAGAATTCATCCATCTGCACTGGACAGTACCTGACTATGCAGACTAGATTGACTGATGACCAGAAACAGAAGTTACCTAGCCATATAGTGTTGGCTACCTACAGTGCCATTCATTGCAGCAATTTAATAATGCGTGTCTATTTCAGAGAACAGTAAAAGATACGGTTAAATCAGGGAATAGATCAGGAAAAAAACGTTCACAACTAATTATCTGCTGTATTTAGCATAAATGAAGACTCAGCTGTGTGGCTTGCAGGAGTTCCTTTGAGCGGTAGACTAAAATGACTGCAGAGGATTTTAATTCATTTGGACATACAGAGAGCAATCCCAGCAGAATAGTGTCCTTGTAAGCATCCATTTTTATAAGAAGTAGCATGTCATGGTAAGATCAGACTTGCGCATCAATTTCATGGAAAATATGATCATTACTTCGTATGTATTTTCCAAATATTTTGGAGAGCCTAAAAACAGTGTATGAGTGATAGCCACACATACTGGGTGTGCGGTCTTCATAATTTTTCCATGTCTCTGTATGCTGTTGTGTTTCCTTTTTTTTTTTTTTAAAAGAAAAAAATGGGACTTTGGGTATCAGGTATTTTATTGTATACCTGATCCAGAAAAGTACAGATGCAAGTCAATTCTGGAAGATGTGTTGTGAAAAGGTGGTAGGTAGGACAGTTTGTTTGAAGAGGCCTGTTAATGAGTGCTGCAGTATAACTGTTAAAGTACATTTTCCTGGCAGTGGGAGTGAGACCCCCAGGGAATGTAGAACAATGCGCTTCTTCACCCTGGTAAGCCGTGGTTGCTGTGGTCTCTTTATCTGCTGACTTTGCTACCTTTTTCTTTGGGAAGAGGAGAAAGGAGAGACTCAAGGAAGACTGCCCTTTGTAATTGATGAAGTACGGAAGGAAAACAAGGCTGTAACTGGGATATATTAAATCAGCAACACGCTGGCATACTCTGAAGTCAGCCCTTCCCCTGCCATGGACGACATATTCCTGCTGGGTATTACCTCTAGGGAAACTACGTCATTGAAGTTCTGCTTTTGAAAGTTGCTTTTATTTAACCTGATTGACCTGGGCAATTTTGCTCAGTTCAGATGCTATACCTGATACTTCTATATCCTTGATTTTGTGGAGAAACTGTACTGGGCTTTGGGCCTGTGCCTTGTGCAAAGACTTTCAGTGTCAAAGCTGTAGTATGTATCACTAAAATTCTAGGACTGGAGGAAATAGCCATTTAGAACTGAAATGGAGTTTTTCTTGACATTTTCCTGCTTCCTGGGTGAAATCTTTTGCAGACATTTAATATTGGCCAGTGGGTGGTTAAGTGAAATACAACTTCTCTTGAAGGATCTCGGTTCCTATCTCTATTGTTCTTTTCACATTGAAAACCTAATGGGCTCAAGAATGTTGTTTAAATGTTGTTTATGAATGAATGATAATACCCAGCTACAGCCCTAAAATTACTAACCAAAGCATAGAAGCTTTGAACAAAACTGAGTAAAATTTACATTTAGCAAGTATTTTGTGATAGGTGCAAGTTACATATGCGTTCCATTCTATGTTGTCCTGCTATATCTTAGAGTGCTTTTACATGTCTTCAGTTATAGAACATAGGTGTTTGGACAATCTGCTTGTTAATTTTTTTCTGAATACAAATGCAAATTAATTGTATCTCACATGCATATTTTCCACTTTTTATTTAAAGATCTGAGTGTTTTCTGGGTACTGGCTAATATCCAGCCTAATATAAGGAGTTAAATACAACCTGGTTTTATACCCAGGGAAGTAAACCAGGAGTTTTGAAGCAGTAGAGTGAAGCAACTTTTCCTGCCTCCCATGCTGACTATCTAGTTGTTCTTCAGCAAACTGTCTTCTAAATGGGATTTTTCTGTCTTCTGCAGTTTTGTTCCTGTAAAATGAAT
Source organism: Gavia stellata (assembly GCF_030936135.1). NCBI lineage: Eukaryota > Metazoa > Chordata > Aves > Gaviiformes > Gaviidae > Gavia > Gavia stellata. The sequence continues at coordinate 4,552,288 of NC_082620.1, read as the reverse complement.
TGATTCAAGACCTAGAAAAGCTTTGGGAAAGGTACTCGAAAACAAACAGCTTGTGTCACAGAGCATAATCCTGATTTGTTCTGTTTTGCTGCCCCCACTGTTAACTTCAGGATGTGTTGCCGCTGTAAATGTGGGACAAGCTTGCGCTTTTCAGTAGTTACACTGAAACACAGCCAGTGCTGGAATTTAAAAATAGGTTGTCAATCTGATTTTACACTTTTCACCTGTAACCTAATACTGTTTGGGGAATGTCTTGTAAACTGCAGGCGAAAGAACCCAAAGGATTAAAACTCACTGCTGCTTTCTTTTTAAACAGTCAGACGAATAATGCTTTTTTTCTTGCTCCTTCACGGAGTCTGTTTACTGACATGCAAATACCTGATACTGATAAAACTATAGTTGCAGCTTGCAATTAATTCTATTTTATTATAAATCATGACTTGAAGCAGTGTCACTAGGCACAAATTTTAGGAACAGTCTACACTTAAGAGCCCTCTCCATTTAGATATTTGTAGAACTTACTCAACTTAGATTGTTATTGAATGCAAGGCTTTTTCTGGATTATTTGGAATTACGCATAGAACTTTACTGCTACCATGCTAGTATCTAACACTTCTCTGAAGAAGTCTTCATTGCAAAGTGAATCCATCTGTTCATATCCTGACACTCATCAGCCATGCTCCAAAGCCTTTATATTGCTTTCCATTTGCTGGTGTTGCACTTAGTACGTGTTTTTAGGACTTCTTGGATGCTTATTTTATTCTTGTGGAGAAGGAAAAGTACCGATAATTTCACACTAAGTTGTGGGAGGTTTTGTGGGAAGACTATCAGAACTCCATCAGTTTTGTCCTGTATCCTCACCCACGTTAACTCCACTGTAATGACCCAGCGTGAGGTCCTATTTTGATAGGACTGACTTTAGAGGGGCTTTCACAAAGTCTTAAGGTAGTATACAGAGCAATCCTATAAGAGGTCAGTTTGCTAGTGCTTTTTTTTAATGGGAGTGAATTTCTAAGCACTTCACGGATACAAATTTAGCTTTTTTCTCTGTGTTGTAATGCAGGTAAGCATTCCTATATTGCTGCTGGAAAGGGAGGTAGAAAATGTAATTATCTATAGTCAAATGTGAATATTATTAACATTTATTTCCTAATGCATTACTAAGAATGCTTAAGAGCTGGATTGAAAAACAGTATTTCCTCTCCTTTTCCATCCAAATAATTGTGTAGTGCCTTCTCATCTCTGTAGTAGTAATCTTGGTGGTGCCTTTTCTCTAGGAGTAGCCCACCGAAGCCAGAGCAGCGAAGGAGTGAGTTCACTCAGCAGTTCTCCATCTAACAGCCTTGAAACACAATCTCAGTCTCTCTCTCGGTCTCAGAGCATGGATATTGATAGTGTCTCCTGTGAGAAAAGGTAAAAAATGCAGCTTGTGTAAGCCAGCAAATATTGCGCAATGCTAATCATCAAAACCACTCTACGCAGAAAAATATTCTGCCATTTCTCACTTCCAGCCGTGTTAATGCAATAGGGTTAAAAGTTTAAAAATGACACAGTGTTTAGACCACTATAATACTTTTTCTAGTCTGGTTTTAATGGGAATTCCTGGCCTAAAGTGGTAAAAGACAAAGCATCATCTTAGACATTAAGTGATGAGCATGTCTGGTGGGGATAATTCAGCTACTCTATTTAAAAAAGAAAAGGTTATGGGATGTGATAGCTGTGTAGTTTGTATTGCCTGCTGAAGAAATTTAGTATTATGTTTCTTGAATTCAAAATAAATGTAATTTGAGAAGCATTTATCAACCAGGGATTTTAATTGCTGTTTGTGTATATGGCTGTTCTGTTGCATTGGTTTTTCTCTGCTGCTTCTGCTTAAGGTGACGTTCCTTCAGTCAGCATCTTACAGAGGACTGTCTGTGGTTTTCTACAAATTAATGGGCTGCTTCTCTTATTTCCACTCACAGTATGTCCCAGGTAGATGTGGATTCGGGAATTGAAAACATGGAGGTCGATGAGAATGATCGCAGAGAGAAAAGGAGTCTGACGGATAAGGTTAGTCTGTTTTATGCTGGTTGTTCTCTTCCAGACTACGTATGTATGTAATTGTAACATCGAGCTTCAGATTTCATGGGAGAGCCTGCTCAGATTATGCAATTTGGAGTTAACGGTGCTGTGGTTTTGGTTTTCAGTGTAATGCATACTTCTGTTATGTAAAAAGTTAACTTTACTTTATGAAGACTTCACCTCAGACTTGGCTTATATCGTGTTTTCCCTCACTGACATAGCCTTACATGGCTGCAGCTTTGCAATCTGTAATATTCCTGGGGCTTGCCTTGCATTCTCTTCTTTCTCAAAAGGGACAACTTTTTTTTTTTGAGAAATTTCTTTACTAGAACTGTGTGTGGTAAGTATTCCAAATGATGGAATAGAAACAGGAACAAAGGATTTAGGATGGAGGAGTGATGCAAAGCTTCAGCTTGCAATGAGTTCAGTTATCTCCATTATTTTGAATACGTGCTTTTGAGAGGATGGAACTGCCTTCAGATGTCACCTGTGAACAATTTCTTCACTGCATTTCCTCATAAAAATTTGTGGGAAGGAAAAAAAAAACAACCTTCCAATATCAAAGCTGCATTTTGATTGTCTCAAATCGGTTTATGAATGATATTTGAAAACTCTGAAGAAAATGGTTTTGTTATAGATCCTACAACAAAGTGACCTATTAATGCCCAGATCTATTCTTTTAATACGCAGTAGGGCTGAAGAAATATTTTAAGACACTGCTGAAGATTGTTGCAGCTTATTTGTATAGCATTTAGAGGTTTACTAACAAAGTACTGCTTCAAATGTTAGGTATGCTGAAGTAATGCTATGTAATAATATTTTCTTCATAATGTTAATATAAGAAAATGAGTAAGAATATTTAGTTATCAAAGTTTGGACAGGTGATAGAACCCTTTAAAGTAGAAAAAGAAAGCAAGCAAGTACAAGGCTCTAATTCATTCCTAAAATTGTCCTCTTCGTCATTTGATTTTAAGGCCCATGTGAAATAAGCCATAAAGAAATGGGACATCACTGTAGTGAAGTTACTACAACAGTTCTTGCAGAGCTGATTAGATGTCTTTGTTTATTCCTGCACTGTCAGTAATAAGGTCAGCTGGTAAAAGCCTGGCTTAAAGCCATGTAGCAATAACTGCCGTAGAATCCTTTCGAGTCAAGTCCTAGCTGCAAATCAGGCAGTCGGACAGCTTGCATTGTGCTACTGTGAAGTAAATAGCTTGGAACCAAAGACAATCTTGGAAGGGCTGAGGGGAGCAATGGAAGGTAAAATAAAGCTTTGCAAGCTTGGTTCAATTCCTCTTACTCATTTGGAGTCACCAAAAAGTTCAGTGGATAGGAGACAGATAGTCCTCATTTATGAGCAAAAAATTTTCTTGCCTGGCTATCTGCATGCGAAATGATGTCAATAATAAAGCCTTCTTTGCGGAAACAGGCAGGAGAAGTAGAAGTACTTGAAAACAGTAGAATGCTAGTAGAGTGATAAAGTCAATAAAAATGTATTCATGTGCCAAAATTCATGGTTTATTAAATGGTTTGAGGGAAAGCTTTTGAAAGGGTACAGTGCTGGTAGTTGCTGGAAATTTCTGATAAATCTAGGCTTACCTGGTGGCCATTATGTGGTATCAAATATAAAGGAAAAAAGGGAGCTTTTTAGTGGCAATCTTGGTTTTTTTCAATCTGCATTTTGTTCTTCCCCATTGACTTATTTTTTCTGAAAGAAAAGAGTATTATTGTCTCAAGAAGTATGATACATAGCAGTACAAAGTGCACTTGTATTAGTCAAATATCAGAAATTTTTTTTTGGTCTAGGAGACCTCTACAACTGTCGCAGGAGAACTCTTGCAGGAAAATAACCTTTTCCATCTTCAAAATTCTATGCAGCTGAATTGTCTGTGTTGTGTATTATTTTGCTTTTTCAGTGTTAGTAGAAGGGGGGGGGACAACAGAGTTATGTTGCTGGCTTGTCATGTATGTTTTGGAACGGTTTTAAAAACATCTCTTCATGTTGCAGGGGTAGTTACTTGACTTTTATTTCTTTGTATTCCACCATTTTTTTAGGTGCACACTCAAAGCTGCCTTAGGGTTGCAAGGACCCTCCCAATTAACCTTTGCTAGCCACTATATACGGTAGCATTCTTTTTAGAGAAACTAGTTTTTCATTTTGTGCACAGTTTACATGATCTTCCTTTTTTGGAAGAAAGGGGAACGAGGCAAATTCTTGAGTCTTTTGTCCTGTCCTGACTTCATTCAAGTGAAAGATGTCTTTATCTTGGGCAAAGATTTGAAAGCAGGGAAGACTTGGGGAAGCTCGCTCCTTCGCATGCTTTCATTTTTGCAAGAAACTCTTAAAATACCTGTTCATCATGAAAATCAGAATTGCCAATTAATTCCTTAAAGGAGAAATCATAGCTATCTTGGTTAAATTTCCCTTCTTATTATGCTGTTTTCAAATATGCTTTGGGAATTTGCTTCCTACTAGATTTGTGTATTTCTGCTGCATCTTTTCTGCATCTCTTTTGTGTTTCTTCAGGGTTTTTTCAAAACAAATTTTGACAAATGTATCTAAATTCCTTTTTAAGCATACAAAACCTGTCATTAAGAGTTAGTCTGAAGCCATTTAAAGAAGACCTGCGTCTGATAAAATGGTGACTTGACTAATAAAATTGCAAATAAGTTGTTTTGGTTTTTTTAACCCCCCTAACCAAGGAACCTCTGTCTGGGTCTGAAGTATCTGAGGAGCAAGCTTTACAGCTGGTCTGTAAGATCTTCAGAGTCTCTTGGAAGGACCGAGACAGAGATGTTATCTTCCTGAATTCACTCTCTGCCCAGTTTAAGCAGAACCCGAAGGAAGGTAGGTATTTGAACTGATATCATTGTTAGGGATTGTTTCAGTTGAGTGGCATGTTCCCTACTCTTATTTTTAGCTTTTTCTCTCTTGGCTACAATGCCAGAGACACCTATTTGTGGTCTTTGCTTGATTTCAACATCTGATGTAGCAGGAAACGGAATCCCCAAAAAGGAACATGAGACTGATTGGTCATAGCTCCTGTTTTAGTCAATTGCTATGCTCTTGTTGGTTATGTTTTCTGTTGTCAAACTAGTGTGCTGATAGTGCAGTGTTGCTGGGTTCTTTTTTTCAGAACCCTTTTACTGACTTAATGGGTTGTCTTACATCATACAGACATTTAGCAGTTAATTTGATAAGCTGAGAGTTCCTGATTATTTTATATAATGAATTATATTTCATATGCCAGCTGTAAGATACGACCAAATTCAACACTGTTATTTTATGTGTGGGCATATGTGGGGTGGGGTGTGCGCACACGCGCATGTTTTTTCCTTTCTTTATGACACAACTTGCCCAACTTAACAGCAGGGTGGGGAAAATATGAGAGGGACAGACAAGACAACTTGAATAATTAACAATAACATTAGGTCATCTATGTTCTTTTGTACTTTTTAAAAGTTAGATTTTTGTGTAGCTATAATTTCCAAACCTAGTTAATATAGACAGAGTGATAGTTACAAATGGAAGTATTGGTCTATTGTTTTTGCCAAAAGCAGCACTTAATTCACAGACGTAAATTACTGTCCTTTTTAGTTGAAATCTCTGATAATGTTTACATCTCTGACTAACGTGTAGATGAAGACAGCAGGTGAGGATATTAACTCTCCTCTTTTATTCTTAACAGTGTTTTCAGATTTTAAGGACTTGATCGGGCAGATTTTGATGGAAGTGCTGATGATGTCCACCCAGGCAAGGGATGAAAACCCGTTTGCTAGCCTGACAGCTACATCACAGCCAATTGCTGCAGCTGCCCGCTCTCCTGACAGAAGCCTGATTTTAAACATGGGCTCTAACCCAGGAAGCAGCCCTATGTTCTGTAACGTGGGCTCCTTTGGTTCCAGTTCATTATCCAGGTGACTTCTGATTATAACTGAATACTGATTTCACTTGAATATTGATTGGTAGATTAGAAGAGAGAGAGGGGCATAGAAATGTCCCAAGAACAATAAATAGAATAGATTTTTAAAGTTCTTCACTCTTTTTCACGTGAATGTCCCTCCGTTTCACCATTTTTGATTACATTGCCATGGCTGGAAATGTATTTGATAGGTTAAAGCCATGTAGCTGGTTCCTTCTGAGAAATATCCCTAACTTGCGTTAGTGAAGGCTATGACTCTTAACTTAAAAGTGTGTATATTGTGATATGGCTTTATTCAACATTAGTAAAAAGGAATAATGCTTGTGAGCTGCAGAATTATTGCGGAAGAGTCATCAGAAGGGCAAGGACTTCTCTTGCTCATTTTATCTTTTTCACCCTTTTTCTGCATATCCTAAATCGTTGCTTTGTTTGTTTTTTTTTCTTTTTCCCCTGTAACTGGTTTAGTCTCTATGGGACTAGTCCAGCTCCTACTACCAATTTCACAAGCTATGTACCAATGACTGGTTCATCTCTTACCCCACCAGCCAGTTCAGTTGCCACTACATCTGTGCCTTCCATTACTGTCAGCTCTCACCTCACAGCAACAAGTCCATCTTGGATGCAGCCTTCCTCTCCGAGGTACCGGCCATACACTGTTGCCCATTCTGGAGGCTTTTCAGCTTCTTCCATCCCGCGTTCCTTGAATATTTCCATCCCATCTAGTTCACCAAGTTCTCCGGCCATGGCTGCTAGCCCTCCAGCCATGCCAGTCATCACATCCAGACAGAGACCCACAACAATGGGTCCACCTTTGTTTACTGCTTCACCCAGTACCTTGCGCAGGCGTTCTTCTTTACTGAACAGGATTCCTTCTAGGTATTTCACAAGAACAAAAGAGTGTGTTTAATGTGTGCTGTGCAGGGTGTGGCATAATCATGCAATTTGGGAGAACTTCTGTTTGTGCTGAGCTCACCCTACTTACCCTGACTTGATTTCTGCATTTTGGTTTGTACTAATACATTGACTTGCTAACAAGCCATCTTTACCAAAATGTTAAACCCGCTTCTGCAAGCGTTTGAGGTGTAATGTAATTACTTTAAAGGTAGCAATTTTGTTTTAATTTCCTCCTCTTCTTACATCCATTCCAGTTAAACTATTAGCTTTCTGTTCAGTTGCTACTGCTGGATAGTAAACCAAACAGACCTCCTGCTTTGAAATCAGTTTTCTCAGTAGGGCTTTAGTTGTTTTGTTGAAAGCTGTTACTTGCTGGAGTGTGTTAGATTTGATTCCCTAGTGCATAGATTTAAATTACAGATTAGCCTATTTCAGTATGCCAGGCCAAGTACTATTGCGTTTTCTCTGTTCGCTGCTCCTGGAATCCCCAGCCCCTGCAGGAGGGAGAAAGAAGCATGCAAGGTTTTGAGACCACTGCTTTAAAGTTCAGTAGCTTAGAACTGTAATACTTATTATTCAGTCATGTCTAAACAATCCCACTTCAGCCATAGGTCTCCAAAATTCTTTTTAATTTTTTGGTTTGTGAACGTGTGGTGTTTTGATATGTGAATAACTTGTAGTTGTGTAGTACAGCATGTTAGCATAGTCTTGGTTTTACTAACAAGGAGTTATCCGTTGTCTGCATGTTTAGAGAAGATGATTTTTGGCAGACTTACAAAGAAAAGCTACCATTTACTTTTTCTTTTGGCTTAAAAAATCTGATGGCCTTTTTCATTTTTGTTGCGGTAGTATATACGACAACCCTTTCTCCCTCCTCCTTCTTGCCGTTTCTGATGTGTCTGAGGACAGTAGTGATGAAGAAAATGAAGATGATGATTTTTCTTGTGTCCAGTTTGGGTCCAGGTATTGGAGAAAGAGAATGTAACCTGCATGTTTGGTTGCTTAGGAACTAACAGTCTATGTAGTGTCAAGTGTTCTTCAAAGTTACTTGGGGAATTACTAAAGCCAAGGAGATGACTTGGATGGGTTTTTAAGATGGCGTATAAACATGTATAATGAATGCTAGTTAGTCAGCTCTTTTTTGAAGAGATGACTAAGATAAAGTAAATGTTAATCATACTGCCTTTTAGGTTTAATATGAGCATGGTTTCTGAAATGATGTTTGAGTGGAACTCCTCATTGACTATATGAGTAGAAGGAATATTATTCACCTATGGTTGTAATTTTAAAACCAGTGGTACATCATGTGCATGTTTTCCTGTCAAAAACTGGAAAATGAGGACAAAGGCTAACATGCAGAGAAAGATATAGTGGCAAATAGTCAGCTGATGCAAACAGTATGACTTTGTTGAAGATTCATTGCTGCTTCACAGCTGAGGATCACTCCTCTAGCCTGTAAAGAAAATACACCTGAAAGTTTAAACTGGTCCTTTGATGTGGTAAGTAGTAGTAGAGGCTGATGTAGTTGGAACAGACAAGGATGGAGGGAGAAGAGCAGAATATTTTACTGTAAAACAGAGACTTACAAATCATATAGCAAAGCCCTTTAATTTGTGTGACATGAAGATATGTGAAAACAAAATGAGAATTGATGTTAGTGAGTTCTGTTTGGAAGCTAGCTAGACAGCTGTGCAAAAAACCTGCGCCACACTGGATATGCCAAGGAAAAAATGCTTTTGGAAATGTGAATGCGGGGTAGGATCTTCTAGTTTTACATTCCATTGCAGAGTAATGCTGCAATGTCTTGGCTGATACAGAAATGTTTTCCTATTAGGACTGAGGTTTTGGGACAAATGAGCAGCCTTCCTACAAAACTGTTTGTCATATCCAGGTGGTTTGTGTTCTTTATCAGTCTGTTGGTGAAAATGATTAATTTCTTTCTTTTCCCATTAAAACTTAACGTCCATCAGCTTCATCACGTGCACGAAAATTCCCAAAGAAATGCCCCATTCTTTTGTATCAACCCAAACTGGAGAAAGGAGTAAACGTTTTACGTAAACCCCATGTATTTTAGGAAGACTTTTCTGAAAAATTATACTTCTATAATAATTTTCTATGATCATTCATACCCCTGATTATGATGGATAGTAATACTGAGGTGGCCTGTGGCTGGCCACATAGCCTAATAGAGCCAGTTACGATTTGCAAATGTATGAGGGAAACAAGATGAGAGTTTTAAAGACTACATGTATGTTGAACTGGTAGGAGAAGAGTTCCTCCAAAACTTTCAGTCCCCTTTGAAGTATTTTAGTTACAGCAAAAATCAGGGGAAATCCAATTGCTTGAGCCTTCTAAAACTAAGCTAGGTCAAGACTTTAGGAAGTATCTTGTGATGTCAGGGAATGCCCAAAAAGACTTGGTATGAGATGATCTTTTCCCCCTCACTAGCTTTCTGTCTATGATTGTTCCTGTGGTATGTTGGGACACTACTGCTAAAGTCAGACTGTTAACTAGAAGACCTTCCAATAGCATCTTCTCTTTTCCATTCCAGTCTAATTTCGGGAGAGTGAAGTTGATAACACAGGTGTAGGGTTTTTTGTGTACGTGGAATTTAGGATTATTTTTCCCCACTCTTTTGTTTAATTCTTAGCCTGTTGTCAGTTTAATCCGAATGTGGATTGAGTTGCAAAGCTGTTGGTAAGGATTTCTGAGGCTGCTATGCTTCTTAGTTTGTATATTAAGTCCTGGCATTCTGCAGACAGGAGTAAGATGTTAGTTAAATTATAAACACAGTGACTGTACCATTGTGCAACAACTTGCATTCTGAAAATACCAAGGCATTCAATATGGGTATGAAGGATGCATGAGCTTTACATTAGAGTAATTTCAGTTACTGCTGCAGTGAAATCATTAACAGAATGACTAACTATAGAAGTAGCAGGTATTTTTATATAAATTGATATTTTTAAAAGGGCAATTTTTAAGCTGAATGTGAGAAGTCAAGAGGTTTAACAGAGAGACTATAGAGAAATGTGTGTATGACTTCATGGTTACGGAGTGCTATTTTCATAGAGCTATGTTTTACATGGATTAGTTTTAACTGAATAACTGAAAACAAATTCTCTCTGAAAAGAGAGCTTGCTGCTATTAGAAGCTAAGTCTCTTAACATGCTGAGCTGCCAGATGCTTAGCAGTAATAACCTTTCCCTCATTTATTGGTTGGACTGTAAAGCTTGCACAATAGATTTGTACAGCTTGATTATTAAAATTTAAATTATTTTACCATTTAAAGGAAATTCCAGTTTTGACACAGTTTGTAGTTTTAAACATGTTTTTTAAAAAGCTGCATTGAAGGAAACAATTACTCTTACTTTCCAGTTTAAGGTCTGGGGCTTATAAATTAGTCTTCATTTAAATCTACCCTGACTTTACACAGACTTTTCTTTGAGGAATAGCAGTAAGCTATCCACGTAATTGCTATTTTTTGAATTCCATTTACATAAAGTGAATATATCTTGTCTTAATTCCCTTCTGTAAAATGAGGATTTTGATTTTAATTAGCTTTGCTAATCTGTTATCTAGAGAAGAATTCTGTTGAGATAACAAGCCTGAGATTGAGAGTCGTGGGATCTGTTCTCACTTTTGTATTTAATTTCTGTCTCGTCTCAAGCATGGTTTTGTTTTTGTGGATTTAGTTTTCGTGTTTACAATATCAGTGTTTTCTTCACATACACCCCCCCCACACACACCTCCCCAAGCTGTACTACTTAATGAAATAGCATATTTTGCTGTAAGGGAATTGAAATGAACTGAGTTGAAGTTAAATTATCTTTAATGTGGAAATTTAAAAAGGAGCAGTTGCTTTGATGTATTGCCTCCTGTTTTGTTTATTCTCCTTCCTTAGAAATATATAAAGCAATTGTCTGTAGCCCTATCTATCAGCAATGGTCTCTTCTCTGCAGTGGGAGGATCTTACCTTCCATGGGTTGGCTAGCGTTAACAGAGTTAGTGACATTTCCACCCTTTTGAATGCTATAAACAGAGACTGTGCAGAAACTGTGCAGAGGTTGCATCATGGCATGGAAGTGTTGTGATGTCCTGAGCATCCGAACAGTTTTGATGTCAGGTACAACTTAAAAGCTATTAATTTTTGGCGTTGCCATGTGAGAACAAGGTTAATTGATTCCCTTTTAAAGTCATGCACCTTACTGCTGTCTTTCAGATTCTTATTCATTTAATAAGATAATTGATTCTTCAGTCATGTTACAGTACAGCTGAACTTTCAGAGCTGGACAAGCTGTTAAATGGAGAGCTCTTCAGAAATGATCTTAGTTATTGAGCCATGTGTGTGATGGGATGGAGTCTTCAGAAAATTGACAGAGGAAGTCAAGAGCTCATGAATTATTTGATTGTGCACAAGTGAAGAACTGTACCTAATGCTTGCTTTCTTTCTTTTTGTGTGTTTTAAAGTATGGGAGGCTCTGGCAGCTCAAGTGTTTCCGATTCCTGCAGTGACCACTTCACCATTGAAAATTGTAAGGAGACAGAGATGCTGAACTACCTCATTGAGTGTTTTGACAGAGTTGGAATAGAGGAGAGAAAAGCACCAAAGGTATATTTCAGATGAGTGAAGTTATATCAGTGCTGTCACAGACACTTCTTTTACGGTTTAGTGGGGGAAGTTGGTGGAAATTGATAGTTCTTGTTGATGGCTTTGTTGTAGAAATAGATTTATAGTATTTGTAAAGTCCCTTTGACTCTTACTAATTCATCCTATTTGAATCATATACATGTTTTACATCTCTAAAATAAGCACCGTGTTAGAAACTGTCCTTCCCCTTTTGATCTACTGCGTTTTATCCACGTTTATTCCGTGTAAAACATACTTTTGTGAGACCAGTTCCCTATCAGTGTTCTATATTCTGCTTTAAGCTTTTGCTTCTGGGGAAAAAAAACAAACAAACCACACTTTTTATGTATAATCTGAAAGGTTTTTAGCTGGAGTAGTGCTAATCTTAGTTTGCATATTGCATTCATACTGCATGAATAAATAAATTTATCATATTTCCTGTCTGTTCTGTCTCTGAATACTTTTAGTTTGTATTAAAATAAAGTTATTTTTATCAGATGTGTAGCCAGCCAACAGTTAGCCAGTTACTGAGCAACATCCGATCACAGTGCATTTCACATGCTGCTTTGGTGCTACAGGGATCCCTAACACAACCAAGGTAAATACAGCTGATGTTAGTCAAAGTTAGATTGTTCTGGGATTTTTTTTTTCTTCTTCTGAGGATTAGATAAGAAAACTAAGATCAGTTCTTGGAGCAGGATACATTTATGTGCCAGAGGAATAGTTTATTGCTTGACCATTGGAGACTATTACTGCCACTGAAATGTTGGTGGAGAGTAGTTTAAGTGTTTTCTAATCGTGTTTGAGTAAAATCATAGAGGTTGATTTGAACAGTTTAAGTGGGGGATCTGAGTTAACCAAGCTGTTTTCTACCTTACCTTGTGCATAAACTATTTGACTTGCAGATTGTTGGGGCACTACTCCTGTGAAAGTCAGTAACCAGTAGTGCTGCATCTGAGAAACAGTCTTAGCAAAATGTGTAGCAAAGACTGCTAAAGTGGCATAGCACTCATTTACTTCAGAGAGTTGACCACAAGAGATTTGGTAACGTAAATCCGTGTGTAGACATTCTACACTAAATCACAACTCAGATTTCAAATGGAGTTGTTTCAACAGCAGTTGTTAAACTAGCAGCCTGTTGCGTTGGAACAGTAAAAAGGCTTTTAAAATAGGATATGTGACTTTTACTAAAATCTGCATAATTTTGTATTTGTGTTTCCAGACAATACTTGTATAGTCTTTAAAGGTGCACCAATTGTCCACTGTGCTTTGAGATTAGTTTTGTCTTTACGTGAACCAATGTTGACGTTAGAATAAGTTTCATATATGCAATAAGGAAGAAAAGATACTTTTTCAAAAATCGTAGGAAGCAGTTAGAAGCAATGACTATATTAATTCAGAAAAGATTAATGTTACGTTCTTCTCATAATCTGGAAAAAAAATCCATCAAAAAATGTTGTTCCTTCACTAGTTGAGCTTAACAAAGGGTCTTTTCATTAGAGAGGAGTAGAAAGGAGAACCAATTACTACATGGTAGCTGTTATTTTCTTCCAGCCTCATTAAACTAAAGTGTGATGTTGGCAGCAGCAGCATCTGTTTCAGAATAACCTTTCCACAAGTAACTTGAGAAGACAAGGTTAATTACTTCTGAAAGGAGTAGGTGTGTCTACATGTTGATAATCTGTTTTCTGGCACATCCTTAGGTGTGATTAGTCTGACATTTTTGCAGGTACTACTACAAATACTACTGCAAATAATCAGTAGTTTTGGATTTATTTTTTTTAATACAATAAAGGTCATTGCAGCAGCAGTCTTTGCTGGTACCATATATGCTGTGTAGGAATCTCCCATTTGGCTTCATCCAAGAATTGGTGAGAACAACTTACCAGGATGAAGAGGTGTTCAAACAGGTAAGGCATAGGTAAAAAATAAATAATTATGTCATATGATTCTACTATTTGCAATATCCAGGAGAGTGGATTTCTGGAGATTTATTCTGCATCTCACAGTTCTATACCTACTTCAGGGGCTAGCAACCTGTTAAGCACTTGGAGTTTGGTTTTGTTAATTTTTAACTCGTTTAGCATTTTGTGAAAAAGGCAGACTTTCATTATTTACTGGTTCTTCTTATTATAAGTGCATTTGTTAATAAGCAGGGAACATTTATGTAATGTTGAAGTGAACTACTTGGATTATGCAGGTATATATTACAGGACTGATCTTGGGTTTTCATCCTTCTGTGCTTCTGTACAAAATATCCTAAAAATGTATGTGTAAGACCGCAATCTTATGTAGTAGTACTCAAAAAGATTTATTGTTTTTTCGATCTTGCAATCTTTACCCTTCTTTGCAACTTTAATAGTTTGCATCTAAGGTGCTAAGAGCATTTTACAAATTCTTGTCCATTAAGTCTTCATGTTTTACAGAGGAGATGACTGAGAAACATTATATGGTTTATTCTGTGTGTCAAAGTAGTTCACTGAGATGATAAAAAAAAATTGGAACTGGTGAGCCTAGTAATTAAGACACAAAGCTAGCAAACTTCTGGCCTGTATAATGTTAAAGCAGTTCGGTAAGGTCGTAATTGTCTCTAATTAGCGCTCCTGTAGTATCATGTGACTTAGGTGTGAAGGGGCCTTCAGAATGGCATTTGATCCTTCCAATGTGGAAAAAAATTACATTAGCTAATTTTCATGTGTAGTGCAAGTATCTTAATAATTTATATCTCTGTCTGGACACCTTTTAGTAGAGGTTCATGCAGTTCAAAGTACATTTAAGACTGTCAAAAAGTGGTTACGGAAAATGTTAAAGGTCACCTACCCTGGAGAAGAGAGCCATTCCTCTAGCTGAAGCAGACAACCACCTCTTTATAGTCCTTTTCTGTGATATGATTTAATACTATTTTTTTGTCTCTTCATAGAAGCAAGACAATATACTTTAAATTCAGTGGGGCCTCTTGTTGTTGCAAAATGACTATAAGGGTTTATTCTGTGAGGGTGTAGCTGTCAGAGCTGTGTGATTGGGATGTACTAATTGGGTATAATTACTTTTGATTAATAAGTTCCTGTCATGTCACTTCCTCTTTCATAACAATCCTTGACTGCTGCTTATTATCTTTTCTCTTACCACAGTTACAACTTACTAGCACAAAACCAACTTGCTTACATGACATGCAAAATTAAAGCTATATTATTACCCCAAGTGTATAGGCAAATAAATTATTACCCATTTGGGCAATCAAGTTGTCATAGACCTCTACAGAACTTGTGCTCTCGTTTGCGTATGTAATATACGTGCTTGCACACATGCATACAGTATCTGTAGTGATGCCGTATGAAATGTGTCTGTGCTTCCCCATGTGGTTGCCACATGTGGAGAACTTGGTGGAACAACACCTGATTTTAGTCAGTGTGCTGACATTACTATTTGTCAGCTTCAGCTTGTATCTGTTAGCTTTGGGTCCAAATCTAGATATACGTGTCTCTGGGGTTATTTGGTTTGCAAAGTAGATGTTTGGAAACAAGTTAGAATGTGATCAGGAAAAATACAAGTGCTTGGAAAGAAGTTTTTATGGGTAAGTCGTTATGCCCGGGCATCAAGTCAATACATCACTTATGCCATATCAAGCAAGTTGTCTTTTAGCTTTGAATAATCTCTTAAGCATTCAGGCTTAACTGATACAAATTTAAAGAAAAGGTCTTAGTTTTTCTTTTGCGTAACTTGCAGTTTTTGAAGAGTGAACAGGCATTTCATGCTGTGTACAGCAATAGTGTCATTTGATTGCTTCCTTTTCTTGAATAAAGTAATTTATTTATGTTTTTACAGATCTTTATTCCCATCTTACAAGGCCTGGCTGTAGCTTCCAAAGAGTGCTCCCTTGATAGTGACAATTTTAAATACCCCCTTATGGTAAGGACTGTTCATTTCTAGAAGCAGTTTCTTTATGATTACTGATAACTTAGGCAGATTCTATATAAGATCATGTACTTCAACTTTTTTGGGATTTCTTTGAGTAGTGGATTACTATTAAACTCTATGTTGGAAGCTCAATGTGGTATCAGATGTGTAAAAGACCATTAAAAATCCAGTGGCATCTGAGGCCAATAATATCTTAAGCTTAATGTACAGAATTTGTATAGTGGGCTATTCAAATGTTTATATATATTGCTTTAGATAAGATTAATCAAATGTATGGATTTCATCATGCATGCTAGTTGTAATACTGTGGTTGGTTATAAAATCCTGCTAAGCTCCTCCCAATTTAAGTCTGGGAAATAAGGCCCGATATCCATACCAATGTTTGGACTCACTTTTGTATGTGGGAAACTAAAATCTATTGCATTAAACTCAAAATTATTTGAATTGGTGACTATTTATTGTAGGAAAATGTCATAATAGTCCTTGGCTGGAAAGATGGGGGTTTTATTTTTAGGTTTTTAAAAGCATACTTAGATGCACTAATCCCTAGATCTGCTTCCCTCCTACTGCTTTTATTGACAAAACAAAAAAGTCTTTTGAAAAGCATGCTTGGCCACAAAAGAGCAAGCTAAATTCTTGGCTAGATTGAGCATTGTCAGCTAGCACCTTCAGATCTTGGCATCTTCAGTGTATGATGCCAAAAAAGGCTGTTACATCTCAGGTTTAATTTGTACTTAAGGAAATTAGCTGGACTGGGGTGCTACAAATCAAATTGACTAAGCAACTCAGGTACTTTTTGCAAAAATAACAATTTTTACTGGTTCTGTGTTTTCCTGCTCTGCTGTTATTTCCCCCAATTTAAAGTGCAAACTATTGCAAATTTGGCTATTGGCTACAAGTAACAGCTGCTTGAAAGTGATACTCCATTTTGATCATTTCTTGTTGGCACAGCATGCGCCAAAAGGATGGAATAGCTATAGTATAATTGAAGAATGAGAACATATAATACAGGAGAAGTGGGTATGTGAAAGCCTACAGTATTTTTTGTTTTCAGAATCGTCTGGTAGATCTGCTTTTTTTTTTCTGTGCTGCAGTTAAAAGTGAGTTAGAGATCTTGGATAGGATTCTTTGTTTCTGGCTTCTGTGTTCATCTGACATTTTTCCACTATGACTCAAAAGACAAAGGCCTTGGTGTATGTATAGAACAATTGCACTATTTATTATTGTTACTGACTTTCATGTGGCAGTTCAGGAGTCCAGCAAAGGCATTGTTATGTTCTGAACAAGCAAACAATTTGCACAGCTAATTTTTGAAGTAAGTGCAATAATTTATTACCCTGTGAGACATGTTAGCTTTTTTGAGACAACTTGGAACAGATGTAAAAGCTAAAATGGGAGCAGGGTGTGCTTTAGCTCTTTTTGGACCTCTTCACCAGTAGAAGATGGAAGTTTTTCCACTGATTAAGGGGAAAAGGTTTGGCTCTTTCAGGAGTTTACCATGTTAAACTTGTTATTTGCAGACAGATTCCTTAGGAATTCCACATAAAAGTAATTTTTCTTGGGTTTTCTTTGTAGGCACTATGTGAACTTTGTGAAATCAAGTTTGGGAAAACACACCCTATGTGCAGTTTGGTAAGTGTGTCCAGTCTGATTTTTTTTTTTTTTTCAAGTTTAAAGAACCATGTAACTTATTTTGTTGGTGGTATTGTATGATCCACATTGATAATGTTCTTCACAATTCTAAACAGGGGCTACTGTAGTATCTCATGCTAAACAATAGTTCGAAGTAAACTGGTAAAGGGAGTCCTTTTCCCTGAGAATTTAGAAAAACTAAGACAAACAAGACTTGCTTAGATTGCTGAAATACAAGGAGATGTTTCCATTGAGCTATCAGCATGACTGAACGTTGAAGAATAGAGAGCACATGGCAAACACTGAGAGGTGACAGTGCAGATAAAGTAGTATGGCTGACATGGCACCTTTGATTAACTTGCTATTTCTCCTATTTTCTAGGTTGTCTCTTTGCCCTTGTGGTTGCCTAAATCTTTAAGCACAGGTGCAGGAAGAGAGCTGCAAAGACTTTCCTATCTTGGAGCCTTCTTCAGTCTCTCTGTCTTTGCTGAAGATGACGTAAGTGTTACAGAAGGATGTTGATAGTAGTGTGGTGGGTTTTCTGTTCGTTTTTTGTTTGGTTTTTTTCCTTCCCCAATGTGTTTGATACATTTGCCAATATAAATTCTACTTTCAGAACAAAGTAGTTGAAAAGTACTTCTCAGGGCCTGCCATTACTCTTGAAAACACCCGGGTTGTTAGCCAGTCTTTGCAACATTACCTGGAATTAGCAAGGGTAAGTGTTCTCATGTTTAAAAAAAAAAAATACAAAAGTACTGTGGGTTTTTTGGTCTTGACATAGATGAAGAATATACTCTAAAATAATCTAGCTTTTGTATTAAACAACAAATCTGTTAGGATATGGCTGAAGGGAATTAGGAAAAAAAAAATAAGTGCGCTACAAATATTTCTCTAAGGCTGTAAGCCAATTCAGAAAGTAACGGAACAGTTAGTCACGGATTATTGTTCATGTTAAAGGATGAGTTGAAAACCATACTGTATTAGTAGTGTGTGTGTTGCACTAGCCTATGTGCGTCTTTTCTGTAACTGATTTCATAACTAATATATGCATGTAATGTTGACAATAAGACCATAACAGAAGTTGTAGTCAGTTTTGTGGAATTTGTGTAACATAAAAATATGGAGCAACAGAAAGCAGAAATGCAATGTTGAGAAGTATGTGCAAACTGACAGAATGTTTACTTGAAATTCCAGCAAGAGCTGTTCAAGATTCTACACAGTATTTTACTGAACGGTGAAACTCGAGAAGCAGCTCTCAGTTACATGGCAGCTATTGTCAATGCCAACATGAAAAAGGCACAAATGCAGGTAAATAAAAGGAACACTCTTCCTGTAATTCGTGCACCTAGCCAATGCGCAAATAGCACTAGATGGCTCATGCAGTGATGACTCTTGAATGGAGGATAAAAGAATTTTGAATGCCTTCTACAACAGGCAGGAAGCCCTGTTACCAGTCTTTATCTCTGTCAATACATTTCCCATTTCTGACATTATCCTCTTTTACCTATTTGATCAGTTTGTGTTGTTTCCTCTCTGAGGACTGACATGTCACTTCATTAACAGGGATTCTATAGTAATGTTAAAGCTTTGTACCCCACCCCCCAACCCTGTGCACTCTGTGGCCCCCTGCAGTCTATGGGGCCTTCATTCATTCCAGTTGGCTATATTTAAAAAACACATTTCCCAGCTGCTAAGTTGCTAGGCTTTGTTTGTGTGGTTTCTGTAAAAGGAGTAATGTGGATATGAACTGGCATGGTGCCAGTGAAACACCAGGCATGTTATTTTGCCATTCTTTAATTAAGGCATTGCACTCATTTCCTGTGATAAAATCTGTGCGTGAATCCTGAACAAGTGAAGTTTGCATCATTGTTGTCTTTGAGTCACCTTTTCAAAAGCAAACATTCAGAACCATTACTAGGAATATTTCTGTGAAATTCCAGTGTAGAAGTGATAAACTTTACACTTAAGAAAAAACTTTCAAATAGTTGCTGAGCTTCAATTCGTAACTCTTCTGTTGGTGTCTATGTCTGTGGCAAACCATTCTTGAAAGAGACCCTTTTAATTTCTTAGGTTTTCTACTACCTCTTTTTGTTCAGTGTTCTTAAGAATGACTACTTGAATCATAGGGAAAGATAATATGTAAGTTAGTAAGTGACCTTCCCGATATCACAAAGGTCTCCTTACAGTTCCACGTTCTTCATAATTTCTCCCTTTTTCTTGAACTTGCATAATTCGTTTATGTGGAATACTGGTAAAGCAGCAGAAAATACCCTGGTACCTCTAAGCTTATGTCTTCAACTATTTACTTTCTTACCCCACAGACAGATGATCGTTTGGTATCTACAGATGGCTTTATGCTCAACTTCTTATGGGTACTACAGCAACTAAGTATGAAGATAAAGCTGGAAACGGTTGATCCCATGTACATATTTCATCCCAGGTGTCGTATTGACCTCCCAACAGATGAAACAAGAGTGAAAGCAACAATGGAGGATGTTACAGCCTGGATTGCTGAACTTTGTGAGTACTCTTATTGACTATGTTAAGCATTTACTCTGTCTTCTGTTTTTGATACTGGAGGTACATGCAAGTACTTGATTCCAGCAAATAATTCCCCTATTCCTAAATGCTTTTTCTTGATGCTTTCTGCTCTTACTTGTTTTAAAGAAAGTTGAGTTCAAGGTCTCACCTCTAGATAAGGCAGTTCATTTTTTAATTTATTCACCTATACTGCTTTTCTGTTTGTTTGTTTTCTAGATAGGGATCCGTCTCCATTTTCTGAGCCGAAATTCCCAACAGAATGTTTCTTCCTAACCCTGCACGCCCATCATCTCTCAATCCTGCCAAGCTGCCGTCGGTACATACGTAGACTGCGGGCCATCAGGGAACTCAACAGGTTAGAAATTGTTAATTCTTTAGTGCATCTGAGAGTCCTAACATTCTATTAATGTCGTCTTCTCACCATGATAGTAAGTCCTATAAACTTAATGGAAATTAGAATGACAATTTGGGTAAAAATGTTGCTGAGTACAGATCATCTTAGGTATTTGTTGATCTGCTGCTTTTGACCCTTATGGATTTTTGCTTACGTTGAGGGACTGTGGCTTGAATCAGGAATTTACATAATAGTGGGATGGAGGATATTAGTTACACAAGGCAGCTCAAATTGAGAAGGCCATTCTATTTAAAAGATAACTCAATTATCTTCAGAGCATTTTAGGATTCATGACATTACTTAACTGTTTATTATAATATAATCTGTGGTGTGGTTGATGGTGTGTGTACATCAGTGCCTCAGGCTCTTTGACATAGCTGTAGGAGTGCATGTAAAGTTACATGTCTGATAATCAAGTCATTGTAGATGACTTGTGATTTCAGAAACAAGACGTTGTTAGTTGTGCCTGAGTGTTTTGTATGTCCCAGAAGATACTTACCTTTTTTCCCTTGGCTTGTGAGGTGGGATAACTTGTCGTACTCTTGGGGGGGGGCGGGGGGAGGGCAGAGGGGAGCCTTCAGCAGTAAACTCTTAGTATTGTTGATGTACATGTAATTCAGCATGTGGTTTACCGTTTTAAAAATGATAAATAAAAGTTATGATGTTGACATGAAGATACTGCTGTTTTCCATTTCTGTTGGCATAAATTCAAATAGACTTTTATAGTTGCTAAACCTCGAAGAATACTCGGTTAAAATTAGAACAGATTTTTGTATCATCAGTATTTTCCATTGTTTATAATTGCATTCATTGCATTTTGGTAAATGTTCCTTGGCAGTAATACCATGAGTTCATTACAGGATTTTTGGACTGCGTTCGTAGTGATTTCATTTTTAGTTTTTAAAGCACATGCCGGCCAAGAACCTGGGAAGCTGCAGAGAGTGGAGCAGAAAGAATCACTATATCTTAAAGAAAAAAGTGTTTTCATATAAAACAGCCTGTGGATTACTTGTAAATAAGCCATACGTTTGGCTTGAAAAAGGAATTGCTTCTTTTTCCTTATTTAGAATTGTTGTGAAGGAATTGCTTATGCAGCAATCTCCATCTAATGGTGCAGTGAAGAGCTCTTGGCTTTTACTGACATCAATAGGACCTTAGTGTTCAGCATTTTCCATGAATTGCTTAGTTGCTTGCAGCACTGCAACGTAATTAGATGTTGGTAATAAAGTAATTAGACTGGATCTTTTTCTGCTGTAGGCAGATTGATGTGGAAGAGAATTCGTGTTTAGAGGAGGGGTGAAAGGGGACTGTATTCATATAGTTCAGTATATTGAGTTTTGTTTTAATAAGCTGCCCTTCCTAAAAGGGATTAAGATATGGGAATACGTAGGATTTTAAAAATGTAAATGGTGTGTGTAACGTACATTCAAGTTCTCTCTTCTGTGGGGCAGAGTGAGAAGATGGGTAAGGGAGAGGAGGTAATACCAACCACCTTGATTTATTGGTCCTTATGCTGACAGGGAGACTATAGACTATCCATGTATTGTGCTCCTCTGCAAACCTGAATTTTAGGGGGAGTGGAGCATGAGAAGGGTAGAACAAAACTGCAAAAACCCATTTGCGATAGTGGAAAGTGGGAGGACACACAGGATGCCGACCTGTACCTTTCTTGGGAAAGCGAGGGTGCTCTTGACAAGTCCTGTTGTCAGCCACCTTTTTCTTCCTTAGCTTGATTCTCTTTTCCGTTTTCCTTTCTGGTATTAGAAGATGAATGAGATCTCTAAATCTCTCGTTGTTAACTGGACCAGCCCTTCTTTGTGTTAGGGTTAATTTTAATAACATCCTTTTAACCTTCTTTTAGAGTGATTGTAGACTTCAGTGTGAAAAAAGAAAAAAGGCAAATACTTTTTTAATGCAGTGGATAAAATTAGTTTGCCAGGCAGGATAGATCCCTTCTGTGTTTCATCCTTTTTTTTTTGTTTTTTTTCACTGTTCTAATTTGTCTGACAGGCATGTATGTTGGAGCTAGTGTATGTAGTGCCTTTGAATGCACACTGTGCAGATGTTCAGTCTGCATTTACAAAAGCAATTTTTTTTTTTGTTACGATGATGGTAACTTCTACCAAAACGATTAGCTTTTTCCCCCACTTTTCTTCTCAGCGTTTCCTTGGTATTTAGCAGATAAGTAGGTTAAACGCCTTGTAGATGGCAGTACCTGTCCCTTCTGTCATGATAACCAGTTATTGCATATGGTTTTCAGGACTGTTGAAGATTTGAAAAACAATGAAAGTCAGTGGAAGGATTCTCCTCTGGCTACCAGGCATCGAGAAATGCTGAAACGTTGCAAGACACAGCTTAAGGTTTGTAAGTGATTCAGTTCTCAACTAAATGCCTTTGTCAACCTGTCTGTATGTTTACTTTGTGTCCTAATGTTTAAATGCAACTACCCACTGATGCTTCTTGAAAATGGTGGGTTTGAATCTATGAACCATGTGAGTACTGCATTGGGTGGTGGTCATGATACAGTAGAACATTAATGGTGAATTTGAAGTCCAGAGTAACACCAAGGTTAACTTGGGTGGTATTACTCAGAAAGAAGAAAATAGTATTTTTATTGGAGAGAGAACAAGCAAAGGGATTGTGATTGTTTGGGGTAGTTGTGCATGCACAATCCATGCCCAAGATGGAGACGGAACTCTGGAGTCCCTAATCTCATGTAGAATTCTTGCTAAGATGAGTATGCTGGGGTCCTCTCTTTTGAAGGTCTGTCCTGCTTAGGACTTCCGAGTATAAATTGACAAAAATTTTCTGAGCTGTGTCACCAAAATGACTTTAATTGCACATATTCTCACTTTGATATCTCTGTTATTTCTTTCATTGTTCCCATAAAGTTTGTAAAAGGCTTCTCTGTCCCTGCAACTCTGAATTATGTGTGTGTTTTTCTTGGTACGTTGGGGCTTAAGTGCCCTGTTTTCTTCAAATAAGTGCATATTTTAAGAAGAGACCCTTGTATAATTGTCACAATTCACAGATAAATTTATTAGCTTGGATAGGCTTGACCTTCCTTTTACGTTGTCTTGCCCTGGATTAGTTTTTGTATGCATATTCTGCAGAAACTGGTGAGGTGCAAGGCTTGTGCAGATGCTGGTTTGCTGGATGAAAACTTTCTCAGGAGATGTCTGAATTTCTATGGCATGGTGATTCAGCTGATGCTTCGCATTCTTGACCCTGCCTATCCCAAGTGAGTGTCAGGATTATCTGTGTAAATAGTATCAAAGGTATTTCAGCTCATGTTAGATTGTTCGCTGCATTTTGCAGTTCTAGAATTTTAATTTTTTTTTACTGTGTTTGCAGTCTTATATGATGGTTACTTTATTTATGTCAGTGACATGCATTCTTGCATGAAATATATGTCTTATTTATAGTTTAATGTTCAGTTGTGGGTGGGGAGCAACCCTTGAGTATGTTTAGTACACTTACGTTTAGTACACTTAAAGTACTGACACTGATTATTAAAAAGACAGCGTCAGAAGAGCTCGTGACATTTCCTACTTAACCCTGCTATTTTCCTGTCCTGTTTGTTGTCTCTTTTATTCTACAGCATAAAATTGCCTTTAACTCCTGAAGTTCCGAAGGTATTTGCAGCATTGCCAGAGTTTTACGTGGAAGATGTTGCTGAATTTTTATTTTTTATTGTACAGTAAGTAAAGTTATATCTTAAAGAAATTTGTACTACCATTTACCCCTGTAACAGGTGGTGTGCACATAAATTTAGGGTGCAAAAGTAGTTTCCTAGCTATTCAGTAGTTATTGTTCTGGTTTCTTAACGACAACCATAAGACTATGGCATCGACAGGCACTGCTGCAGGTATAATGCCTAGATGAGCTCCAGAATCCCTTCTAACCCCATTTTTTCTTGGAAGAAAGTTGAAGGTTTTTTGCTTCACTCCCCCCAAAAATTTTCATTATGGTCTGGAGTTTGCTGAGTCCTTTTGATCTCATGATATGTTAAATCATCACTAGAATAATATTTTTTAAAAGTTATAGCTTAACAAGTAGAAAATTCCCCCATTTATAAACTTGCTGGGATGAAATGCATTTGCGTAGTTTTAGCAGTTTAGATGGGCATGAATAGTATTAACACGTAACCCTGGGGCTCTGAAGCTGGTCACTTTCTTCCTGAAAACGTGCCTTCAAATTCAGACTTTGCTGTGTTGCGTGATGAGATGTTTGCTTTTGCCTTCCTGAGGTGCTGTTAGAGCGGTACTTCGTAGCAAATTTGCTACGATTATGCGCAACAAAAGAATATGATAGTGTTTCAGGCTAAAATTCAGCTTCCAGTGAAGAGCTGGCAAGAGCTTTTGGAAGAGTAAGAATCTGGTTTCTGTAGAGAAAGACGGGAAATTATGATAAAATGACTGAACTTTTCCTGTTCCTAATGAGTGATCTGAACTAACTTGATGTATATGATAAATCTTCTGTAGACAGTACAGTGTTGGGGTTTTTCATTTTGTTTTCCTTATCGCCCTCTTTTCAGATATGCTCCTCAGGTGCTTTATGAGCCCTGTACTCAGGACATAGTGATGTTCCTTGTTGTGATGCTGTGCAACCAGAACTACATCCGAAATCCTTATTTAGTAGCTAAGCTGGTGGAAGTGATGTTCATGACAAATCCAGCTGTTCAGCCCCGGACACAAAAGTTCTTTGAAATGATTGAGAATCATCCTCTCTCCACTAAATTGTTAGTCCCCTCCTTAATGAAGTTTTACACAGGTAAGAGCTTTGTCTATGGTTCACTGAGTGTATAGTAAGCAATGAGTATTATAAGGCAAAAGGCTGTGTTGGTTGTTGTAACCTTTTAAAAAAAAAAAAAAAAAACCAAAAACCAACCAAACAAACCAAAAACCAGGCAGATCTTGGGTCTTGTGAAGATGAGGCTTTGTTGCTCAGGAGTCAGGGGAAATAGCATTACATGGAACCTTGAGAATTCTAGTCCTTCCACAAGCTGCTGTGCACTGACAACTCCAGCACTGTAGATTGATGGGACAATTGTTTTTGTGGTGTTTAGATTCCAAACTGGAAGTTTGTTGTTTGTTTTGTAAGGGAGTATTGGGATTTTAAAACTTCGGACTGTGGTTTTGCTAGTCCTGTAGATTCGGATGCTTCAAAAAGGCTTTGCGCCCATAGAAATAACTATTCTTGCAGCGTTCCAGAGTTCTCTTATTAGTGAAATTTTAGCCTGTGGGACGAAGAGCAGAGTGGAGTTGAATAGAACAGAAAGTTTTGTTTTCTGAGGGTTTTTCTTCAGAAGGGAGGTTGGTTCTGCATTAGAAAATGGACAGTGCTGCTTCTTTTAATGGGGATTAAGGTGGTGACTTCTGAACGGGAATTGAATTTCATCTCTTAAAGCTTGGTGCTTGAAGCTCATCACATTGGAGGCAATAGGGGAGGCATGTAGTGTGTTGCAGGTGAATCCTCATGGGAAAGGGTTTTGATTTTGCTTCTGGGATCTATTTTCTTTTTCAGATGTTGAACATACTGGAGCCACTAGCGAATTCTATGACAAGTTTACAATCCGCTACCACATCAGCACCATTTTCAAAAGCCTCTGGCAGAATATAGCTCACCATGGTACATTTATGGAAGAGTTCAAGTGAGTAAGAAATTGGTGTATAATGCCGCTTACTATCATGCAAGCTGCTCAGGCAATGACCTGAGGATGCCATTACCGTTGGGAATGGGTGGGTGATGCTGCTTTCCATTGTATTTTGAATGGCAGCCCCTTCCAGTAGGACTGGAGTGTTTCTAACTGAGCTCTGGACACCACAATCAACTTGGCTTGGGGAATGGGATCATTATTCGAAATACACAGTGCGGAAGGAGTGTTGCTGGGGTTGCAGTCTGGTCTGCACACCCATCTACTCTGCTGTGATAACTGTTTCAATGTTTTCAGCTCTGGGAAGCAGTTTGTTCGCTACATCAACATGCTGATAAATGACACAACTTTCTTGCTGGATGAGAGTCTGGAGTCTCTAAAACGTATCCATGAAGTGCAAGAGGAGATGAAGAATAAAGAACAGTGGGACCTGCTGCCCAGGGTGAACAGAGCTGTTTTTCAAAGTGCCCTTTACTTATTTTTAATTTTTTAATACAAGACCATTTAAAAAACTTTATTAAAAAGGGGCAGCACCAAAGAGCTGCTCATGAGTAGCAGTTCTTGATACTTTTTCTTGCTGCCGGTATGGCCATGGTCACTCTGGATGACATTCTGCAAAAAACATCATTCTGCGTAGTTGTATTATGGCTGGCAAAGAGTATGGTATGAGGTGGAAATAGTATAAGTATAAAGTTTTAAATTACTGTGCACTTAATTCGAAGTGGAGAAACTGAGACTTCAACCTTCCTGAAGGAGGTTTTGGAAAATGCTCGCCAGTTGAATTGACTTCAAGGAATAGAAGCTTTTATTTTGTTAATGCATTGATCCTGGGTAGATTCAATGCACACAATTAGACTCCTATACCTCAGACATTAGCCTGAATAAACAATTGTGTGTGTTGACCCACCAATGTCAGGTATTTCTATTTTAAGGTTATTGATTTAAAAAAAAAAGTTTGAAAAGAAGAGCTCTAAAGATGTTGTTTGTTAAACTTATTCTGCTTTGCTCTTCTGAAGCCTTTGCTCCTGTTTATGCCTATTACTGTAGTGTCAAAATCAGCTGGTACATAATCTACAGATTGTTCCAGTGTGGAGTGTTTATTACTTATGATGGTGCACAAATTAGAGAGAACTTCACTTGACGCTCAGATCCCAAGCTGGTTTTAAAGTATTGGCATTTGGATGGAAAGGAAGCATTACCTAGTTCTGCAGCTGTGAGGAGCGGTTACAGGATGTAAACAGACTCAGTAACTATGGAGTCTGTGGAGTCTTGTGATACCATTTGCATTCATTCTTTAGTGTTGCAGAAATCTGGAAAATCTGGTGCAGACTTTAGTATTGGGTAGTAAAAGTGTGCTGTACCTTAAATTAAAAAATGTATCACACCTGGATTTGAATTGCAGTCTGTTCCTTTGTCTAGATCATGTTACCATTATGGCTGTTAAGGTTTTGATGGGTGGTGATGTAGGAAATTCTGTGGACTTGTAACCACTGAATGTTTATTTTCTAGGATCAGCAACAGGCTCGGCAATCGCAGTTAGCTCAGGATGAGCGCGTGTCTCGTTCATATCTTGCCCTGGCAACGGAAACTGTTGATATGTTCCATATCCTTACCAAGCAGGTTCAAAAGCCTTTTCTCAGGCCTGTAAGTCCTGCTCAGATTTAACTTGGTTTTTAGCTTCTTTAACGTCTCTGCTGTTGGATAATATCCTGGAAATGTTTGGTAGCCCTTTGTCTCCACTCTCCTCCCCTTTCTCCAACTAATTGCTGGTGAAGTTACTTGATATTAAGAGCATTACCTGAGT
This sequence comes from Gavia stellata, assembly GCF_030936135.1. NCBI lineage: Eukaryota > Metazoa > Chordata > Aves > Gaviiformes > Gaviidae > Gavia > Gavia stellata. The sequence goes on along the minus strand of NC_082620.1, from coordinate 4,524,832 downwards.
CACTGAGATGGTGTGATCCCTCTAGACAGAAGCTGTTTGCATTATATTTTTTTAATGGAAACCATGTATAAAGAAAAAACACTTCCTGCAAGTCTACAAAATGATAATTTTATGAGTTAATAATTCCTGATCTTGCTGTATGCAAATCTAGTGATAATATTCTTTATCACTGCCTTCATGCTGTGATCTGTGTTTTACTTTGGTCTTGTAGGAACTGGGACCACGATTGGCTGCTATGTTGAACTTTAACTTACAGCAACTGTGTGGCCCCAAGTGCCGTGACCTGAAAGTCGAAAACCCTGAGAAATACGGGTTTGAACCAAAGAAACTGTTGGACCAACTAACTGACATTTATCTACAGCTAGATTGTGCTCGCTTTGCTAAAGCAATCGCTGATGATCAGGTGAGCTCCAAAAAGATGAGGGGGAAGGCCAAAAGCACTGTGAACAAACAAGACTTCACAGAATACTCTAGAAGAGTTTCATCTTGTATGCTGCCACCCAGTTTCTGTCATATGTGTTTGCAGTTAGTTTTCTTTAAGCAGATCATCTCTGTTCACATTCTGTCTGCTCTTTGTAGATGGGTATGTTTTCCAAGTGTTGCAAACCTGTAGACGCACGTAAACATCTATAGCACTTCACACACATAGGAAATTTCCTGAGCATTAGTTGCTTATTAGCTACAGCCTCATTGTAAATTAGCAGAAGTACTCTGTCCTAATTTTGCAAGTGGGATAACTGAAGCATACAAAGGGTTCTTACTCCCTCCCCCCCTTCCTCATCAAGAACACATGAAACAGGCAGAGCTGGGACTGGTAAGAGCCTCATTTAGCAGTCCACAGTTCATTCTCTAGACTAACAGTATCCAAATTGTATTGCCTTTTATATCACTTTATTAAATAACTGTGTAATAAACTGACAAAACGCAACACACATGAGACAATTAAGACACCTTTGAACTCCTCATTGTGGTCTTCAGAGCAGGATGTTAATTCTTAAGGTAGATAAGCTATCGCTCACCTCTGTGTTCTTGTGAAGTTGTCAAACTACTGAATCACATCTCTCCATGCCTGTGTCGTATAATACAAACTTTTCAAAATCTAGAGGGAAAAATGTTCTCAATGGCTACTTGAAATTCTAGTGGAAGCTGTTTTACAATACATGAAGCTGTATTTGCATGTCTGGTGAAGCAGAGGCATCGGAGTAACTCATCTTTTTTCTGTAATTATTTAAATTTTGATAATTGCAGATAATATCAGTAACACTTCTGAAACAGACCTGATGTGGTTGCATGTGTGTAATGAGCACGCAGTGTATTTTTTATGCTGTTCAGTATGTATGAAAGTGAGAATGTTATCCATCATTCATTCATTGATGCTAGCCACAGCAAAATGCACAGCAATGACATAGGGATTAAAAAGAAAGAAGCCTGCTGGTGTGGGAACTGGAATAAAGCTTAATTAACAAAGTAGCCCTTCATAAAAAGGAGGGGGAGTGACTAGTATCTTGGAAACTGTCAATGACAGGAAAGAAACACCAAGGAAATACACAGTTGGTTAATGGCTACTGGTATTAGGAGAAAAAAACAAAACAAAAGTTGCTTGATCATGGCAGGGTCTGTCTAAAGCATTTTGATACATCTCCTGTTTGCAAATCCTAGCACGTATTAGAAGGAATCTGAAAACGTTTATAAAGCCCTGGGCATATTGCCATAGTTCTGTTCTCTTCTGTGGACTAGAAAGGAGTTTGGGTGGGCACTGTGTGTCCTAAGTAGTGAATGGTATTTCTTGGTGAGATGTAGTGTAGATGAAAGAAGTAGGGCTGTGTCGAACATTTTAAAATCCCCAGAGAGAATAGAAATCTGTGAGACTTAGTGTGGTTTGTTTTGTCATTTAATGCAACCTTGCTCTGCGGTGTAAATAACAGTTTTTATTATAAGGCTTATATCAAAACACGGCATTGTGAACTTAAGAGAAAATGGTGTCTTTGGAACATAAGCAGCTTTCAAAAGTCCTTGCCTAACTTTCTCTTTTTAACATGAAAGCAGTGCTTGCTTCAGTTGAAACTATAGGGTATGCATTTGGTCTCTTTGAATGTTGTACTGTGTAGCTGTGCAGTTCTTGCTGAACTGGTTGGCAAGTTTCCAGCAAGTATTAGCTCCCTCTGAGTTGCCTTACTATTTTTGCAACATCATGGGGTGGGCTTTTTGTTTTTGTTTCGGTTAGGAGAAAGAATCACTTCTTTCCCAGTCCTGCCTTGCACATTATCAGAGAAGTTAAGAAGTCAGAGAAACTTTTCATTTTATGCTGTTTTCAGCCAAGACTTGTGAGAACAAGAATATAGACAGGAGTGGCAGGACAGATGTTTTGTCTAAGGAACTGTCCTAATAATTATAGTCAGCCTCTCCGAGTGTCTTACTCATTTTGATTAGGGGATGTTGCCTGTGTTTTTTTTCAGTCCTGAAGAGTTCTACAGTAGTGATGACCAGTAAAAAAGCATAAGTCAACCGCAAAGTTGACATTTTGGTGCTAGATAACTTGTTATCTGCATACGACTTTCTGTCTGATGTAATGTTGAGGTTTCTTTGATCCCTCCTTCTGAAGTTTTAAAAATGCATTAAAAGATCTTTGGAATTTGTGTGGCATGTTAGGATACTGCAACTCAGCAAAGTTGTCTCTTTATGCTTTGCTTGTAGAGGTCCTACAGTAAAGAGCTCTTTGAGGAGGTTATCTCAAAGATGAGAAAGGCTGGCATCAAGTCAACCATAGCAATAGAGAAATTCAAACTGCTGGCAGAGAAAGTGGAAGAAATTGTGGCCAAGAATGCCCGTGCAGAAATTGATTACAGTGATGCTCCGGACGAATTCAGAGGCAAGCTGAGTTTTCTACATACTGACTTTTTAGGAGAAGAGGGATTTGTTTTGTTACGTTGATTCTGAGTATATATTAATAGAAACAACGTTTATGAAGCCTTGCATCCTGCTCTATTTCAGTTAAATAGTTAAGTAAATATAGAGAGCTAAGAGGTTTTGTTTGTTTTTTTCCCTGGGATTGTACTGTCCAGTCCTGTCCATGCCTTGCTTACATGTACTTTAAAACAGTAAGAAAAAACCCAAAATCTGATAATAGGGTGAAAATCGCTAATGCTTAGTCCCAACTCAGAAAGGGAAAAGCAGTATAAAGGCTGAAGTCCACTGCTCACTTCAACCATTTTCTGTAACTTCAGCAGTATACCTGACTGGGGACCCTGAATATCTCAGTTTTGCACTGTGATTTTGTGTGCAGATAAAGTTTGTAGCTACTGTCTTCAATTTAATGAGGAGATACTTGTGCCCCCAGATCCACTTATGGACACTCTGATGACTGATCCTGTGAGGCTGCCATCTGGAACTATTATGGACAGATCAATCATCCTGAGGCATCTCTTGAACTCTTCCACTGATCCTTTCAATCGTCAGACGCTGACAGAAAATATGCTGGAACCAGGTATCAGTTTAAGAGTTAGCAATGGAACTGTTGACTGGGGGAACCAATTTGTGTGTGGTTTGCTCCATATACTTTCAGAAGATAGTGTTGAGGCCTCAGTTAACAGTTCTTTCAACTTGGCCAGAAAAGTTCATTCCTTACGTTTTCCCTTTTTCTGGGAAAAAAACCCCAGACCCTTGCCTTTATAACTATTGGCTAAAGGATATTATTATGGTAGGTAAATGAGTAATTCACTTACAGCTGTGCAGAAAGTATACTGATGGAGAAGACAGTAGTAGTAGATATTCCTGATCAGGTTTCTAAAAAAGAAATTGTTGTTGGTCACGAGGAGCTTTCTTATAGTAGTAGTATTAAATAATCTGACTGCCAAGTTAATAATTCTTTTTTTCTCTTCTTTACACTACTAGTGCCAGAACTTAAAGAACAAATCCAAGCCTGGATGAGAGACAAGCAGAATGCTGACCATTAAAAATTCCCTTGCAGAGCACGCCAACACCAATGGGAAGAACAGGGCGTGGGCTGTTCTGGTAATAGTGGAGCAGATACACTTTGAAAGCTGTTGATGGGATTAGCACGCCCACTGGCACTGCCTTGCAGTAGTGGCCAGAAGCATGTGGACAAGGAGAAAAGCGGCTTAATTCTTGTACATATATTTAAGTGATAACGATGGTCAATAACACGGAGGACAAGCTAGGAAGTTGCTTATGTTACAAAACTGTCCTTCAATATGTCACATTTTGGAGTTTTTACAGGTGAATTATTTTAGCAAAGATGAATGGATCAGGGCAGCATCCCTTCAACCTTATTTTTACAGCCAGATATCCGTTAATTTGATTGTGGTTAGAACCTTGGACATTTTGCTGCTAAAGTAACTTTTTCCTCTTTCCCTCCCTTCTTCCTCTTCCACCCATCAAACCTGCACTGCTGTCTTTTTTTTTTTTGTAATGCAAAAAAAAAAAAAAATCCCTGTGAAAAACAAAATCATTCCCCTGCCCTCGAAAGAACATATTCTGTGCGATAACTGTGCCTGCAACAAAGTGTTAATCTTGATCGTATTTTTATATTATACATATTTGCATATTTGGTTTTTAATTGGTGTTAGACACAAGGATAATTTCAAAAAAGCAGACTTCACACATGGATTTTAATTTCCGTTCTTTGAAATGTCCCTTTTCTTTATGTTGATCTAGATGCTCTGGTATTTTTGAAAAGCCTTGAGATAGAAATATGTTGAAACAGCTGCCATGAATGAAGTGCTTGGGAATACCAGGATTTCAGTGAGTTTTAAAAAAGTAAAATCCATTCTTTTAATGCTGCAGATATGATATATGCTAAATGACAGTTCTGAGCCATTAGAGCTTGTCCGCAGAGAGCAGATCCTTTTATTCTTGGAGGCTGCAGTTTGGGGCAGGGGTCATTTTTTTTTTATGTTGCGTACCAATTTGTATCCATGGCTTGGCCTTACCAAAGCAGAAAGGGTGCAGGAAATGTAAAATTACATTTTTAAAAAAAAAAGGAAAAAAAAATTTCACAAACATTTTTGTATTGCTGCCCCCTGCATATGATACTTGAATTTCCTTTTTAAAAAGGATTTGAAACCACAGTGTTTTAAAATTAAGTCTGAAAAAAAGGTTGTTTTTCTTTTATTTTTTTTTGCTGTGTCTTCTGTTCAATTCCTGACTCTCTTGAACTACAATAAATGATACACACTCGCACAAAATGTTTCCTTTGTCTTTCTTTCCTTTAAGTGCGTCAGTGAAAGTATGAAAAATACAAATGATTGGGTGGCTTTGTTCACGTTTGCTGAGAGTGATTTAGGATCTGGAGATAACTTAGTAAATTATGTGAAAAATTTCTGTGCACACAGATATCAGTAATACTTCAAACTAATGAATGTTCCCAAGTGGGTGACTCTCATACCTATTCATAGCTACATGACAGCTGGTGACAGACTCCAGGGGGAATTTTGGTTGGGTTATATATAATCCAGTGCTGACCTTTGAGATGTGCAAGTAATTCTAAGTTAAAATGTGAAGATGTTTGAGGGGGGAGGGCTGGGTTTTTCGTTGGTGCCCCCTCCCAGCGTGTGCGTGTGTTTTCCCCAGGGGTTGGAGGAAGATTCCACAGTTTGTGTCTGCATGGACTATTGGATCAGAGAAGCCTGTTTGTTGCCTGGTTTGATAGTTCCTTAACCTTCACTCCTTCCACAAATTCAAATCCCCCTCTTCAGAAGTCCCAGAAGAAAGTTAGCTCTGCTTTTGTCTGCAAGCTGTCATTCAGCATCCAAATCCATCACGGTTTCTGAGCATGTTACAAGGGTGTGCCATGAGCTATAACTTTCAAGGTGTGTTTTCTTTTTTAGTAAAGAGGTAATTATTTTCTACATAAAGCAAAACTCTTAAATGTTCCCCTGTCACCTCATTATTAAGGATTATAGCATGACATCTCTAGAAACATCCCATCCCAGAATTTATTTGATGGAGGACAACTGTTCAGCAGTGCATATTTGTTTTTACTGGAGGATGATTAAACTGCTGTGGTTCCATTATGGCTTTTTTCTGTAAGTTAACATACAGCTTTTAGTTTTACTGACAGACCATGAATGTATTGGAAAAATGGAGGAAATGCTTTCTTCTAATTTTCTTCAACTATTACACATTAGACACACCACCACCTTTTGTGAATAAGGATGCTGTGGAAACAATGAGCAGTCTTCTAAAATGAGAAGAGCACAAGCAGAAATAATCCATCCTTAAATTAAAAAAAGCTGGTTGCTTAAGTGTATCCCATACAGGGCTTGAGGTCTGCTGTTCTCTAATAGTTCTTGGTATTTCACATTTGGAGTGTTATAACTAGTATCAGAGAGGGTTGTGAATTTAAATGTTTTACCAGAAAATCTGTATGGAACTAGCTCTTTTTCAATGCAAATAAAAAATGAAAATCCTAATCTCTTTTATTTATTCCATTGTACCGACTGAAAGGCTTGTTTGAACAGATTGAGGATGTTTCTCTTCACTTTGTCTGACAGGAGGAAATAGGAATATTTACATTTGGTATAGGATGTATTAATCAAGACAATGCCCTTCACAATCTGCATTTATTCTGCCATCATACCAGTCTTTGACCTGAAGAATATAAATAGCACAGGGGATTACTGAACTGTTTTGTCTAATTATGGCATACATTTATCTCTTGAAAATGTACCAAGGCAGGTATTACAGAAGACACAAAGGCTAACATTAAGTGACTAAAACAATTTTATCTGGAGAACTAGTTATCAAATATTTCAAAGGTGTGAATTCGGACAAATGCTCTCCCAAATTCAGCATTCATGGGCAGAATAATGAAATGTATTTTAATACGAGCAACTGAAAGTACTATTATCTTGCTGTCTTCTGGGTACAAAAGTGAATCAAACCCCTGTCTTCCAGCCAATAGTGGACATTTGAGTAACTGAAAAGGAAAGCTCAAGTTAGTAATTGGGTTAAGAATAAATCTCCCACAAAAGCCTATCAGCTGTGTGACCATTCTTTAATTCATTTGATATTACTTGCAGGTTTTTGTGATTTCTCCTCCCCCTACTAACATGTCATTTACCTTTTTCAATCTGACTGTAACCTTATTATAGTACTGAGACTTTATATTAGAGATCACAGAAACTATCAATTGATCAAACTACCTTCGACATTTACATGTATCTGCAGAATCTGAATAGCTTTGAGCTGTGAATTGCTCATCCCAGGAATGGCTAACTTATGTAAACGTTGCAAAATGTGCTTTTCTCGGAAAATTTTAAGTTATGTGAGTGTACTGCTGGTCTCTACTTGCCCTCCAGCTACTAGGGCAAGTTCTGATGTTATAGCAATACAATTCAGTACAATTGATTCTATTATATCACAATTTACACTTATGTAATGGCACAATTTGCATCTCTGTCAACTCCTCCCTGCTGGCAGCAAGGGCAGCCTAATGCTGTTAATAGCAGGATGACAGCGCTGCTTTAGCCATCAACAGATTGACTCTAACAATCCCCAGCAGCATTGCACTACAATGTAGTCTTCCTTTTTGTTATCGCTTAGCTTAAACCTACCCTCTTTCCTGTATTCAAAGAGGCTTCCCAATTTTAGGTAACGTATCTGAGTGATTTGAGTAACCAACTATATTGGTTTGTGCTAATAAATGTAAGCAATGTTTCACAGTACCACTTGTTCTCATTTTTCTGGTATAACAATGCTCAAGAACACTTTTCTTCTGCTAGGCACCTTCATTATGTGAATATTTTCTTGAAAAGGAATGTCTAAATTCTAGTTTTAAACACATACACGCTTGCAGGGAATTGGATCTGTTTCTGCTGTTTTGCAGGGTTATATGGTATTGGTCAGAAACATATAAAAGGAGTAAGAATGGTCCCTTTCCTATAAGGGAATGGACACTAATTTTTTAAACAGGATTCAGTGGAATTCTACTGCAATATTCTACCTGTGAAGTACATTTTTTAGTAAGTTAATTCTAAATTACCCAAGGAGACCTGACTTTCAAAAATGATAGAGAAGGCTGGTCTTATGAAAGTGCGATAAAATGCCCAAGTTCTATAATTAGAGGCATCACAACCAGCTGGATGAAGACTGCCTTAATACTTGACCACCTTTCAACTCCACGCTTGAATATTTAAAGAGGAATGTTCCTCTTGTCTCCCTTTGAAGTGAGCGACCTCCTAGATGCTATACAGCATGTGTCATATACCCTTTACCGTTTTCTTTCTCAACACGTAACCAGACTGAACATTTCTAGCAGATTTTTCAACACTCTGTAAGCAAGCAACTGAATTAACGTACTGGAACTATTCTATGCGAGTATTCTCCAAACTTAGACGTAAGACAATGATGCAGGAACTACTGTTCCTAAGAGACACTACACAAACTGCTGAAGTAAAATTAATCACATTGTTTATTACCACAGAGGATTATAGTACATACCCAGTACTCTGACAGTTTGCAGAGGAGGTTGAAACAGGTTTTGGGTCTTATTTCTTTTTTTTCCTGAGAAATTATAGCTGACCTAATTCTGCATGGCCCTAGACAGATGTTAGCACAGTTACACCACACTAAAAACACCACTAAATCCTATGTCCCATCAATAGGAAGTCTTTCAAAGTCCAAATAATGGTATTTTCTAGGACATACGAAAGCCACCTATTTTTGCTTTGTTGGTTCTGTGGCAGCATTTCCCTACAAGCCGCTGTTCAGCTATGTACAGTTAGGCTTTTGCACTCGTAGGCATAACTGCAGATGATACACACGTACGAGGAGACCGGCAAGGGGCAAAAGTCACTTTTCACCAAACAGAAAGTAACAAATAACTCATTCTCCCCAAAACCTGAGAGAGACACAGTGAAGATTAATGCGGTTAACAGCCAGGGGCCTGTGAACAAAAATAAACTAGAGATCTCGGGTCCCAAACGTCCTCAACAGCTTAAATCCCATTTGCGTATGATGGTATGTGTATGAAAAACATGTAATTAAGGTATTTCATGTGATAGTGTTTTCTTTAAAATGCTTCTAAGCTTAAACACAAGCCTATTTCTAACAGTAGAAAAGATCAAAGTACTAATGGAAAGGAGCAACTTTACAGCTTAAGTTATTGCCATAAAAATGAATTTTTACTATGAGAATATGCATGAAATTATTGCAAGTACAAGAGCGGATACACCCCCATTGACTATAGCGATTTAATCACTTGCATAAAAATACGTTATGAGACCTACAGCAGGATCTGAGGCTGCTCAAACCACGTTCTGAGGGGGCGGGAAGGGAAAACGAATCCCTCCCCTCGGAGCTACCACCCTCAGGCCTTGTTAGGGCTCAGAATCCCACCGAACCCCACGACGTCGCCCGGCAGTTGGCAATTCGCTGCTTCAGCCACCCCTTCTCGGCGGGCAGGCAGGCCCACCCGCTGGCGGGCCCCTCGCGCCGGGGCCGCCGACCGGCCGCGCACATGAAAAGGCTTTTTTTAGTCACAAGTGCCCGATTTCTCCTCACGTCTCCGGTAACGAGAGGCGCCGCTCTGGGGCGCGCAGGAGACGGCCGCCGCAGCCCCGGGGGCGCGCACGGACACAACACGGCGGAGCGGCGAGACGGCTGAGGGCGTCCTCGCGCCCGCTCGTTATAGGTTGAAAGAGGGACGACGCGGCCTCCGTCCCGAGGTCTGATTGGCTGGGGATGGAGAAGAACCGATTCTCCGTGTCCCCGAGGCTCGGCGGAGGGATTGAGGCCGCGGGAGGAGTGGGGATCGTCATTGCGGATGGGCATTCCCGAGCTGTGATTGGTTCACGGCTGTGTCAGCCTGTGATTGGCACGGCGAGAGGCGGACACGCGCCGATTTTGCGCCTGGCGATTGGTGGGCTGCAGGAAGGAGGGAGGACGGGCGCGCGGCTATTGGCGGGACGGACGTTCCTCCCCCCGCGGAGGCGGGTTCGGGCGCAGAGCCCCGCGATCCTGTCAGTGTGGGAGCGGCGCTGTGGGGAGCGCCTCGCTGCGCGCATTCTTCCCGGCGCGGCCTTTCTCTTTCCTCCCTCCCCTTTTCCCCCTCCCTTCTTCCCTCCCTCGCCCTTCCCGCTTCCTTCCTGCTCCCTTCCTGGCGGCGGGGGGGCGGGGGGGGTGTCTCCCAGCCTTGGTGGAGGCGGTGAAGCGTGATGGCGATGGCCGGACTCTCCTTTTTCCTCCGCCCCGCGCTGCACTGCTTCGCCGGCCCCGCCGCCTTCCCCAGCTGCTGACAGCGCCGGCGGCCCCGCACCGCCCGCGTCCTGCGGATACCCCCGCCCGTCCCCAGGTGAGGGGCGGCTTGCGCTGAGGGAGCTCGGCCCGGCGGCGGCGGTTGGCAGGGGAGCGGGGGGAGGCGAGCAGGAGAACGGCTTGGCGGTGGGGGGGGGGGGAGTCGATGCCGTAATGCGGTGGGGGAGGCGGGGGTTGCTGGTTCAGGCGGCTCTTCGGCGGGGGGGACGTCGGGGCCTGGGAAGTGGAGGCGGGGAACGGGGAGTGTTGGCGGGACAGGGTGCCCCGGAGCTGTCAGGGCAGCGGCAGAAGGGCGTGGGGCCCGGCTCGGCCTTTCCTCGCCTGCATCTGCCTGATGCATATACTTGTCCCCCGGGACGCTTCCTTCCCCTTCCCCCAGGCGCTCCGGGCCGTGGCGGTGCGGCCGCTCCCCGTCCTTTCCCTCGTCTGAATCCCGTTCGCTGTGTGGGTCGCGAATATCGCCGCGTTTCGCCGTCCTTTTTCTCCTTTCCGGCTCAGATGAGGTGGAGGCGATAATTGCTTGTTCAGGAGGGAGGCGTAGCCCCTCAACCAGCTGGGAGAATCAAGAATGTAAAAGGATTGTGGTTTTTCAGGGTGTTTTTTGTGGACTTGTAGGTAGTGGATGTGTCCCTGGACTCGGTGCAGCACAATTCCTGAGGCAGCCATATTGGGATGATGATCTGACAATCCTCTGTGAGCTAAGTCAGGAGGCAGGCGTCAGGAGACGGGATGACAGGCCTGGTACTTCTGGGGTCACTGGCAGAATATGGGTATTAAATGGGAGGTTGGAGAGCTAGAATTTACCAGAAGCAGATGGGGAATTTGTATCTGTTCCCTGAAATGTGAAATACGTTCATACCAAATTTTAAAGTATATTTCTCTGCACTTCCAGCTGCTCCTTAGCTCAGTTCTTTTTTGTTATTGCACAATCCAGTACCTTGGCGTGTTGATAAATAGCCGTATGTTCATATGATCAGATTTGCAGTGCATCGCCAAGTTCTGGCCCACTGTTTTATCTGGCATCTTCACTTAGTACAAAGATAGCAATTCGTAGTGTGTGAGTTCAGCTGATATATCAGGCTGTCATCACTACCTGATCCTTGGTGGAGGACCTAAAATTGGATTCACTGGGGTCGTCTTGTTCCTAAACCCTGCTGCTCTGAACAGCTGTTTTGCTAACTTTCCGTATACTAATCGCTAGCCTTGTTCATGTTCTTTCTTTAGAGCTGTTGTACTGATTAAGTGACAAGCAATGTTTTTGTTTAAAAGTTAGCACATTCTCTAGTAGACATACCTATGCAAATAAGACACAGTGGCTGGCTATGTTCAATAAAAGTGATGCTTCTTCATTTGTGATATGTGGTGGTTTATTTAATTTGAATGTAGAGATACAGATTCTGAACATTGTTTTTGTAACCACTTTGAACTTGGTGCACACTTCTCTGAATATATAAATAATAATTTGACTCTAAATCCCTACTCTGCTTGTAACTTTATTTCAAAAAATAGCAATATGTTCTGTACTTTGACACTGCATAAAAACTGGTTTCGCAGAACTTTCAAATACATCCAAGGATCCAAGTCTTAATGAACAGCTTGTTTTTTTAAACATCTGTGTGAAAGTCCCAATTTAGTTACAAGTGCTTTGAGACCATGAAGGGTGATTGACCAACATCGTTGGGTTTGTCAGCTTGAATAACAGAAAACAGACAAAATATTTAGATGATTTGTTTAATGATACACTTTTTAATATTAAAAACCTCACTGTGTGACTTACAGGGTGGGTGGTGGATATCTTTTAATAATAGTTTAAAATAAATGTAGACTTTTTATGTAGGATTTGCTTTTGTGCTGATGGAACTCACTAAAGAGCTCAAATATTATCTGCCACCTGTTTTAGAGCCAGTGGTATATCATGTCAAAGACTTGGGCATGCAGTTCCCTTTACTTGGTTCCTGATTGGATTCATACGGACTGAAGGTTAACAGATACACAGCTAGTAGACTCTTTCCAAGACGTTAGGAGAATGATTAATTCTAGCATGCATGGCAGCCTTCTAAGTCTATAATGAACATAAAAAGAAAAAAAAATCTGTCTTTTATAAAGATTGTTCTTGCAAATCTGTACCACAGACTGTATTGCACATTTTGTTTTGCTCTGTTGCAAGTTGCATCTCCTATTGCCACTCTGTAGTCAGTGTTTTGTAGTAGTAAGTGATACTACTGGGAAATGTGAACCCTGAAAAACCAGTTGCAATTTATTATCTGTGATGCTATGCAACTTGGTCTCGTTTTGCTTTATTTTATCATTCTGTATGATGAGGGCAATACTGCCTTTATGAAATGTTACAACCAGTTAAAGTTGTTAAGTGGAAAAAAACCCTCAAAACCTCAACATCTTAAATTTATGGGAAGCTTGGGAAAATATATTGGTTTTGGTTAATTTTCTTATTAATGAAAATTAAATCTTGCATAGTGAGATGTTGTTCAAAACATGTGAACTCTACGTGCAACTACAAGTAGGCATTTTGCTTACTTCAGCTATGAAAAATAGCAGACTTGAGAATGAATGAGGTTTAAAATTAGACCATGTTTAATTTTCTATGAGCACAAAAGTTAGGGCTGGGAAAAGTTGGTAATTGCAAAAGTCTAGCAGTTAAAGTTTTATGCTGTTGTAGGTGATTTTGTGACCTGTTCTGGAAGGATTTCTTCACAGCTATGTTTCAAACAGGGCTATGATTTAGCTAGTGCCTATGGAGTCTCTGGCGGTGTTTTCTTACTGTGAATATGGTGTTCAGAGGTACTCAAGGGTTTTTTTTTTTTTAAGTAGATGATTGTTTCACTCCATCTTCTGTTTGCCAATTTCCTAGGTATGCATAGATGGGGAAAAGAAAGATGAGGACCACTAAGCCACTGTGAGGCAGAGTTTCTATGATGTGCTACACCCTATGAAAATTCCATTGACTTGTCTTTTTCTGCAATCTGACAAAGTAAACCATGTCACTATGAACTTGATAATAACAGAGATTTTGCACTTGATAGATTTCTTAAATTGTATTTCAGAAACAGAATGTTTAGCGGCCATGTACAGCAACGTTCCTGTTTTCTAGCAGCAATATTCAGGGTCGGTTGAATAATACTACTGGGATGTATCAGGATTAGTCTTGTCACTTAGCTTTCACGTGAGGAAACTTCTTAAAAATCTGTACTAACCTGAAGGTGACTGTGTGGCTGTCTCAGGAATCATTATTCTACCAGTTTGCTGTACCACTGACATTGAAATTCAGTTGGCTTGTTCCTAAAGACATTCCTATTCTTCTAGTCTGGTGAGATACCTCAGGTACCTGCTGGAATAAGGAATGCTTTAAATTACTTCTTCTACTTGGTGGATTAATTTAAGTTCTGCCTTCACCATGTGATGGCATTAATGAAGTAATGCAGTTTTATTAAAAACTTCTTGTACTGTGTGAAGATGTGTCATAACTTGAATTAAGCATGTATAAGTATTTTTACCAGCTGTAGAACTTACTTTAGAGCTGAAATGCTGCTTCTTTAGATCTGCTAGTAAGTTTTGTACTTTTGTGGCACTGTGATTGCAACCCTGAAATGAGCACTGCATTGGCTATGTGGTGTATAGGTAACCAGAAAAGAAGATGTCAAGATTTCTGGGCCATGCATGGTGACTCGTGCAGGGTAGAGTTCTGCCCGTGTTAACTCGGATTCAAGGTAGAAATGACTGCATTGAGTCAGACCAAAGATTCACCTAGCCCTGAATCTTGTCTTCAGCAGTGGCTGTAGCAGGTATTTAGAATATAAGGATTAATCAACCATGTAATCATGTTTTCTCAGTGTAGTCTGCCAGGTTCTGAGAGTCTGTGGCATGGTAGCTTTCCTAGCCAAGGGTGGTAGCTTTTTACTAGATCTTGATGGCTTTTTCTTTCAATCTATCTTACTGCTTTTTGAGTCTCTTGAACTTCAGCACTGACAGTATCCTGTGGCAATGTTAAACTGCTTAATTGTAGACAGACTGAAAAACTTTCCTCTGATGGAAGAGGTTGGTCGACGACATACGATTGAACCGATCTTTAACCCTAAATTTCAATACTGTCTCGGATGTGCCTTGAAGTTTGGATTGTGGGTATCAGGAATAGTTTCCTACCAACCAAAGTGCTCCATCATTTGGATGCAGTAGGATTTGAACAAGTATTTTGGTAATGAGGATGAATTTACTGGTGGACATTTGCTGAAGATAAATAGTAATATTTACCCTGAAGGCAATAATTTTTTATTCCTCTTCTTCCTTATAGTGTGTCCTTTAATCACGGGATATAGAAGTAGTTAATGAGTTTTTACTTCCTTTGAGAAGACAACTTTCCCAGAACAGTAAAGGATTCTTTAAGGTTGTTGGGTACACCCTTTTCTCTGGCATGGTCTGTATTGAAAGTCAGTGTGATGCGGCCCGACACACAGCAAGGGTTGACAGCTAGAGAACCTAGATATGTAGTATATGGTAGCTAGCTCATGCTGAAATCTAAGTAGCTGTATCTTTACTGCTAAAATTATCTTTGTTAGGTTAAGCCTAACACATGTTGCAACCAGATCTTCATTTTTGTTATTGGCATCCCTGCTTCCTGGGAAGAAAACCAAGTAATGAAAACAAATATGTTTGTATACTTCAAAAGAGCTGCTTCAGATGACATAAACTTTTGACTAGGGAGACAGTGTATAGGTGCTGTTAAGTGTATTTCCAGTTCTGTCTTTGACATGACAGCTTTTTGGGGGGGAGGGTGATTGCAGAGCAGAAATTGAAGTTATCAAACAACTTTGAACCTCCCTAATTTTATCAACATTTTGAATGCAATAGCTGTATATAACTAAATTACATTTTTCTCTTTAGAAAACGCCAAGAAGAAGGATAACTTGAAACACTCTTGACCCCATCACTTTCAATTTCTCGATTGCACTACAAGCAACCACAATGTCGGGGGCTTCAGTGAAGGTGGCTGTTCGGGTCCGACCCTTCAATTCCCGAGAAACCAGCAAAGAATCCAAATGTATCATTCAGATGCAAGGCAATTCAACCAGTAAGTTTATTTCAATCTCGTAAGGGAGTCTTTCCCTCTCTCCTCTCCCTTCTTGCTCAATCCTCTTCTTTTTCTCAGACTAGAAACTCTGTATCATGAGTATCTTGATTTTTGATGCAGTTGTTTATGGTGTTTGCTTGTGGCGAGTTGAGAATTCTGCAGAAAGATTAGAGTATCAAAGTGAAAACCTTTTTGTTAACTTTAGTGTGTGGGTATATCATGTGGACTGACATACAGGGATACGCTGCAGACCACCACATGATAATTGTTGTGGTATAACGCCTGCTTGGGTCTGGTGCTTTATCTTCTGCAGTCTGTACCTTTGTTTAGGTGCATAATTTGAGTGAGAAAGCTGAGGGGAAAAGGATGTCAAGTTTTATGCTTTCCAGATTAGATCTTATTTTCTAACCAATTAGAAGTGTTAGGGTTCTTAAATAATTATTGTGGGGGAGAAGACTCTTCTATGGGAAACTGAATATGGGCACACCAGTTATTGATTTTTTTTATTTTTTTTTTCATGCTTCTTAAGGTCAAGGCAGTATTGATAACCATTTGCTTCAGTGTTGTTGGTCATGTGTAGACTAATAGCTATACCTATAAACTGCTCTTCTTATGGTAGTTTTTCATTGTTAGGTAATCAAGCAGAGTCATCTTGTCTGTAGCTGTAGGAAGTAACACCCCAAGAGCACTGAGTTACTTTGCTGTCTGATTACTTGAATATTTACTCATGCTTGTTAATACAAGGGAGGTTGCATAAAGGCTCCTCCCTTTTTTTTAGCTGAGGTGGTACTTCAGCCTGCTTCTGCAATGGAATTTAAGTCCTGGTTATGGACACTTAAATTATCTACAATGTTTATGGTTTCATACAGAAGAGAGCTTGCTTTTCAGTGCAGCAAATTCTTATTTTCAGACCTTATGTGGAATATTGCCTGAAGAAACTTTTTTGGTTGGATTTCAAAATTTCCATTTAAAATGGGGGGGGGGAGGAAACGTTTAGAAGTCATCTCATGCAGAAACAGGTCCTTGTATCCCAGCATTGCCTGCCAACTTTCAGACCAAACCAGTGTAGAATGGAAGAACTGTAGACTCCATTAGATGGCATTTGTTATGGAACTGCCACCAAGCTCTGAATTGCAGCAGCACCACTGGGTGCCACTGTAATAGGTTTTCTTGCTGCTGTCATAACTTGACAGCAATAATTTTAGATGCTTAAGACTTTGAACTTCAGGAGCCTGCGGAAACAGCTTCTTTGTGGTACAACGACAAGGGTGACCAGTGAATCTCTGGCAATCTGTCTAAGTTTGAAATGTGATATAGACAAAAGACACTGGTTCTGTTTCTGAATGTTAGAGCTGCACTACAAAGGCACTTACATTTTCAAGAAACTGCATCAGTTTTCAGAAGGAGAAAAATACTTCCTGATTTATCTAGTTGGAAATTTCTTTACAGCTTTTGCTATATTTTGTGCTCTGGAAATGCTCTAATCTATAGCCTTCTATTTGAGTCCTGTGGCTCTGATACAAGATGGGTGATAGGACGGATGGTCAGGTTTAAGTCAGCAGGGGCCATTACAGACTCTGGAAAGGAATCATCAGTTGCAGTAGTTATACGGTCTTACAATCTGTGTGCTATTTTTCCCCTGTATTTCCCTTTTAGAGAAGAAATACAGAAGAAAGCAATAGACAGAGGAGTAATTTTACTCGTTCAACAGTAGAGGTTCATATAATAAAAGATACATAAAAGGCATTGTTTGGTGGGGAAAAAACGTGAGCAGGAATCTTTTCTCCAAAGAGTGGTCTTAATGAAGTTGTCTGATGCACATAACTTTAAGCTGAAATACTTCTGGTATGCTTTTAGGCAGCATGTTAGATTTGGGGGCATAAGTACTATTGCTATTTCTGCCAAGGATTCTTTCTTCTTCATGATCCCTCAGTCTTTGCACCCTCACAGTTACATTATTAACTCCTTATTATTAAGGTCTGAACTCTTTGGCTAAAAGCTACAGAAAGTGACACTAATACATCTGACTCTCATATCTGATGCAGCGATTTCAAAATAAATGGAAATCAGTCGTACTTCTAGCCTATGGAGTTCCTGCTTCATACCTTCAGATATGCCGGTGAAATGATTGAGGCTTAGGTATCTTGTCTCTGAGAAGGGTATTTTTTCACTTGTGCACTGATCGGGTTGACAGGAGGCAAATCTGAGAGTCTAGTGATAGGTTGGGTAGTGACTATTTTAAGCCTCCAAGACAGTTAAAGTTCTCTTATCTTGGAATTAAAGCCTAATGGACTGTTGTGATGAACAGGATTGATGAGACAGTGAATGTGAAGTCTGATAGCTAAGAAGGCATTTTGATTGTTACTTGGACTTTAATTCTTTATGTATTGATTGGGCAAGCTATCTATGAGTCTTTTGTGGGTCCTGAGTTTAAACTTTGTCCAAGTCTGAGTTCTGTCAAAGTATTGGCCGATGTAGGCAGAGACTACACTACAGTGAAACTGAGGCCAAGTGTTTAGGATTATTTTAAGGAAAACAGTATAGAGATATAGATAATACAGTGTATCACAGTTGTACTCCATTTATGATTTAATGAATGTATGAAAAAAGGAGTGTTTTCTGGCATCCATAATGAAGTATCGTCTTGAAGTCGGAATGCCACCAGGGTTGTTGCCTGACACGCTGCTTTTGTTTGTCAGTTTTTGTGTGAATTTGGCTGTTTACAGCTTTGGGGAGTGCCCGTCATTCATAGTGGGCTTGCCACCAAACAGAACATTCTCCTGGGTTAGAAAGCTTTTTTGCAATTTTGTTGCACAGTTAAATTTTGTGTTAGAAGCAAAACAAGTGCACTTTTGTTGTGAACTTGAGGTTTCCTACAAAATTAACTTGTTATCCTATCTTGCTTTTATGTCATTTCCTTGTAGAAGATCGAGGCCTTTAATCAAGGTCCATAGTAGATCTCCATCTTTATCACTTCTCAGTGTTTAAAAAATTACCATTTAGCTGAATACAGTTCTATATATGTCTTAATCTCAGAAAAAGAGAGTTCTTACAAAGGTCTTGAACCCACAATGTTAAGAGCACTTACTGTGAGTAATTGGCAAATGCAAAATATGGGAATTTTGAAATCAGTACCTGAAACATATTGTTTGTCTCTTTTTTTTGGTCTGATATACTAAGATGACAAGACTAAATTTTTCCCCCCTTTATGGTTGCAAAGGTATTGATCTGCAGTAATACAGTATCTTGCACTTAAAGAACTGTCAGTCAGTCTTTATGTTTTTAAAAAATGTGTTGCAAAAATGAAATTCTGCAGTCCAGCTGAAGTCACATGTGCTGACTGCATTAAGGGGCTGGTATTTTGGCAGAAGGCCTGTGCTGCTCGGATCATATCTAATTGCAGATGGTATCCATTTGAATGATACTGCTAAAAGTTCTTCAGTGGCAATGGGAGAAGTGGGGGTAGCAGAATAGAAGATAATAGAGGAATTCAGCAGGCAGACAGGAGAAGTTAGAAGCTGCAAAATCCTACTACTTAATTTGGGAACGCAAAATGCTTTCCACAGAAGAGGTAATGTTACCATCAAGTTACTAATTAAAAAAACCCCACCAAAACAGTAACTGAGTGGGATTCATTTAAGAAAAGACCGTAGTTGTTGTTTATTATTATCACTTAGATATGATCTTAAGAAAAATAAGATTTGTTTTTTAAAAGCACACGCTATGGAAGTGGATTCTATTGATCTAAATGCTTTGTTTTCATTTGGAGTTACATTCTGAAGAGCGTATCTATATTGTCTGTTGTGCAGAGGTCACTAGTAGATACAAACGTGTGCCCGTAAGTCTCATGCGCACATACCCACTCAGGACTAGGCACAGTTTAGCTGTGTTTGTAGCATTGCCCATAGTGTAGTGAGCCATGCCAGGGTTCCTGGTGAGAGAAGGGAGAAGTTAGTGGGCTCTGAGGGCTTTTCGTATTGATAATGAATTCCCTAGAGTGATCCCTCTGTTAGCAAGCCTTGCTATTGGTTAGCTTGACACTACCTAACATATTGTTTGTTTCATATTCTGCTTATTACAGAATATTTTCAAGTGAAACTTGGCCTCAGTGGACTTTTAAGTTGCTTTTTATGGTGGTGGCTTATTGATAAAATCCCACCTCATATTGAAACAGACTGAAAATTCTGAAATAACACTGTGTCTTTTCGTCTGAGATAACTTTGTTTAATTTTGTCAGTCTTTAAATAAATTTGAAAATTTATTTTCTTTAAAGTACTGGATAGGTGACTTATCGTGCTGTAGGTCAAACTCACAAGCAGCTTTTTGAAATGAATAATTCAAGAATAGATCATGGTTGTCAGCATATCTTGATTGAGTATCTTTTGTCTTTAACTCCTGCTTTTTAACGTTTTTGTTCAGAATGATTTACACCAATGTATCTTACCCACAATGTGTTAATTACTTATTGTCTGTCCACTCCATAAATTACTGTTCTTGTGGTGAGTGGGGAAAAAGATTCTGCTGTGTAGTATATGGGATGAAAGGTGAGCTATGGATCTAAGAGTATTTTGTGTCAGTAGTTCTTGTTCTCTCTTGTATCAAGTTTTGAAATGTAACAAATATAAACAACATTGGCAGCTGCTGCCTTGGATTGTCGAAATGAAAAGCTAAGCTATTCTGTGCCTAAGAACTTCCCTAGTGTTGTGTTTTTTTCTGGGTTTTTTTGTTTGTTTGGCATTTTTTGTGGAAGTGATTTGATAATCCTCTGTCTGTAAATAAAAAATACATAAATAAAAACAAATTAAAATGAAGCAGAGGTTCAAGCTAGTAGCTATGAGACAGCGTTTAGATACTCATCGCTAGCAAAGAGTCCAGCTAGCTTATTGTTTTGGAAAGCTGAATAAGTATGTAGAAAACTAAACTAACAAAGCAGGGAAATAAGGAAGTATCCTACTTGGAATATGTCCTCTGCAACTGATGTTACATTAATTGTGCACTAGATGAATGAAAATTGGTTTTAGCATCTTGTGGGTGCCGGTGACAGAGTAAAACAAAAGTCTCAAACTGTAGTTCATCTGAGGTTATTGTATATTCTGATTTGCTATAAACCATATTCGTGTAGAAATGTGCCTGCCCAGTCTAGGTTATCTTGAAAGATACAAGTGCAACTGGGTCCTCAGGTTAGGACTGAATCCTATTGGATTTTAACTCAGTAATGGTCTCTGTGGCTCAGTAATGTTGGAAGGTTCTTTTGTGGACTGTTTAAGGTATTGGATGTTTAATGAAAATAGGCACGGTGGAGCGGTCCCATCTGCTGGTAACAATAGTCACAGCTGCTGCTGTAGACATATGGCAGCTAGGTTCTCAAGCAGGCATCCTTGGCATCAGAAAAACTTCCTAAGGCATTCTGCAGTTCATTTGAAGAGGTTGAGGAAAAAAATATTTTTCTTCTAATGGTTGTTTGTTTTTTTTTCTCTCTAAGGTTTATAAACCTCTGGTATAAACCTAAATATTTAAATTAAAAAGAATTAATAGAGAAACATTTAATTTGAGTTCCTTTTCTATTTGGGTTTTTTCTTTCAATTTTTTTTTCTTCTAAGACGTGTCCTCCTTGATGCAGTTGTTCTGGAGGAAAAAAAAATGGGTGGGAAAGCAGGACTTGACTTAAAAGGCTTTTGATTTATGGCATGTTTGTCTAAATTAGAGATATTTGAAATATAATACTAAAATTGCTGATATTTGAAAAGTAATACGAAAGTCAAAACTATTGAAAGGTTTATAGAGCAAGGTAACCTTATCAGTAATTCAGCCAGTACTTTATTGGTGTACATTGGCAGGGGACAGTGTTAAAATTTGCCTTTTTCATTGCTGTGTAGCTCTAAAAAGTAGTAACCTCTTTCTAAGAAGCTTAATCCTAAAGGGGAAATAAAAAAAGTATGGTTTGTTGATCTTTTCTGTTCTGATCTAATTTTTAACTGTTTCCTAAATGAAAAGACACACTGAATAGAAAAGAAACCCTATTGTGTGTGTATGCCTTCAGGAGAATAATAAGTTTGGTTTTTTCCTTTTTTTTTCCTCTGCGGTAGTATTCTGTAAGCAGAGCTTGGATAGTTTCACTAAGGAACTTGTATCATGGAAATAATCTTTGGTCTAAATTACTGATAAGAGAAGTCCTTATAAGAAACTGGCTTTTGTTTAGACTAGCACTGAGTACATGTAGATAGTAAAGAAATGGGAATTTATGTAGCATATGCTACATAGGTAGTAAAGGCAAGCAAAAGAGTTCCTTGCAGTTGTCTTACCTAATAACTTTTACTTTTTTTTCTTCTCTTGATGAGACATTTTCAATGAAAGCATAGAATAGGTGGGAGGATTCATTTTCATGGGCAGATTTCAGTCTTGACTCTCAATCTCTCTTCTAAAAACGAGTAATTTTAGATATCTCAAAGAAATAACCGTTTCTGATGGGTGTGCCTGCCAAAAAGCATTGGTTTTTGAAGCATGTCTTGTGTGGTGTTTTTTCCACATACAGCTTGTTGTCCTTTTTTTTCTTTCTTTTTTTTTTTTTCTTAAAGTGCTTCCAATTTTTTATGCTTGCATCTTGCATGATGAGGTTGTCTTGGGAAAATAAACAGCAGGGGAGGAAAGTCACTTAACCCCTACCTTGATTTTTCTGGTCTGTAAATCCTCGTAACTGTGGTTAAAACACTAAATGAATGCTTGTCCAATATGTTAATACTACATTGCATTCATGGTAGATGTGTTATCAAAACAGGCTATTTTATCGGAAGATAAATTGTGTGTCATGTGGAGGATGCATGAATTGTCTTGCAGTTGGGGTTGAATTGGGAACTGGTTTGAAAGACAAGTCAAAGAAGTCACAATAGTAGAGATTACCCAAGTTCTTCTAATGACTGTCCTGCTATCAATTACTGCATTTGTTGCAAGTCCTGTAAGGGGCAAGAGAAGGCTTGAATGCAAGTTTGTCTCAAAGAGAAAATGGAGGCAATTGCTTTTTTCTTTAAATAGTTGTTCCAGGCGTGAAGTTTGGTGGGGGTTAGTTTTTTGCTGCTTTAATTTTCTTCTAATAGTACTGGGTCATTCTAGGAGTGGGAGTCATAAAATAGTAACAGAGGTAATGCTGAACGCAGACAACAAGCAAAGACTGTACATATGCACATTAGAGCTCTTTATGTTTTGCAGGGTTAGGGATTTCTGTTGCTTGTCCATAAGTTTGTCTTAATAACTGTCTCTGAATGCCCTACAATACTGATGGTTCATATTTTTTGTTACAAGTCTTGAATATTTTTTTTGAGAAAAAAAAAAATGGAATTTTTTTAGGTGCTTGGTTTTCCTTCTAAAGCTTTTCTCATGATTGTATAAAAATAACTAGTGAAGTGTTAATTCTACACACTGTTAAAAAAAAAAAAGAAAAAAAATCTGTTTTGGAAGATGACTTTGGGGAGATGGGAGAAGATGAACATTTAATGATTTTTAAATGTTAAGAGGTGCAAACAATGGGCCTGGAGCAAGACCGTGGGATGGCTAGGATGTTCTAGCTAATGTTAAATGCAGTTGGACTACATTTTAAAAAGCTGTCAGGGAGTTAGTACAGAACTATAGTAGAGAGAGATAATGTTACTAATGAACCCAGAAAGTTTTGTCAGTAGTGAGTAAACTCTGTGAAATGCTGCCCCTTCAGAAGTAGTGCCCACTGACGCAGAACTAGGGCTCTAGAGGTGATTCTTTTTATCAAATGCTTAAATAATGTGCCACCTTTCAGTATGCAAGTAGAAGTAAAGAAAATGCAAATTGGGAACTACTTTAGGAATTGGATATTTTTCACTCCATGAATTCTTTAAGCTATTGAGGCTGGCAGAACTGACTCCCCAGGATTCCAGTGCTACATGGTGTCCTCTTAATGTAGTGCTGGCATGTGTCTGAAGGTCAAAATGGCCTTTGGAGAAGGCCATTGGCTCTCGGAGATGTAGTTAAGGAAAAGCAAAGGGTGAAAGGAGGTACTGTTTTCTCTGCCTTGAACCAGAAAACATGTGAGGAAAGAATTCAGCTCAACTCCAAGTGCTTCGCCAACTGCATACATAGACCTGATACGCATTGTCTGCAGTAGGACGTTTTCAGGTAGTCAGTTGATAATGGAAGTTTTGGAATGGTTTTGGTTCAGCTCTTGAGATAGGTAGAACAGTATGGCTTGACTAGCTCCCGCTTGGTGCAAAGGCTGCTGGCATGCTGCTCTCCCAGAACACCAGCTGTAGAGATGGTATTTATAGCACTTGGATCTGTAAGAGCAGCTGAGGATGAGAGCGGCTTTCTAGCAGCTTCTGTGAGCAAGCATTTGCTTTGCTCTGGTGCTATTGAGCCTAACTCCCTCCCCCATCCAACCTTTCTCCCAGTACAGAGTTGAAATTCCACAGTGGGGAGAGAATCCGGTTGAATTCCAAAGGAGCTGTTCTTAGCTTCTACTTGGTTTCCTTCCCTTTTAATGATTTGAAAAATGCAAACAATGCTTTGAAAAGCAAGCACTGCTTTACAAGCTGGAAGTGTCCATTTCCCTTCATTTATCTCTTGTAATAACAACCCTGAAAGTCTGTCTTATAAAAACAGTATAGCCATATATTTGATTGCAGTGTATGCCTAGGAAAGAAGCCTGTATTAAACGTGTCTTTCGGGTGTTATTCACGTTCCAACAAATAAAGAATGCCTGCTCCACCCTGCTCTCAGTAACGAACATGTTCTCATTGTTGTCATTCCAGTCTACAGATGGCGCAGATATATTTTCCAGACCCATGCATTTTAAGAGACTGTATATTTAATGTTAATTTGCTCTTGTGGAGTCAATTCTGAAAGCTCCAGATCTTTTATATTGGTTAAAGTGATTATTCAGGCATCATAAAATAAGACTACTGCTTATATTGATTCAGATGGAGTTTGAAGAAGGCATAGAGATGAATTATTTGGTATTTGTTTCCCCAAATGTTACCCCTTCAAAAGTTCTGTCTAGACAATCATGTCTTTTGAAAATTTCTGCCTATTACTTTACCAATGATTAATGAGAACAAAAGTGAAGACAGGACAGTGCCTTTTTTGCTAGCTGTTATCTCTTAATATGTGTTGGCATTTGGTAGGAATGTGTGCTCTGGGTAGGTTACTGCCGCCACTAGGAGAATTATTGAGGCTGGTGTGATGCCTCTTTTGTGAGATGAAACCTCATTTTATTTCATATGTAGAAATTAAAAAGGCTTTGTGCCCTCAGCATTGACAGATGTAGTAGCAATGTGGGAATGGAAGGTGTAAATGACAGAAAGCAGGCTGTATTGCACAAAATGGAAGTTTAGTTTCTCCAGTTGCATACCTGACTTTCACCATTACTGGATTTTATTTCTGATCACCACTTGATAGTTTATTTTGTTTTTTTAATATTAATCTCTCAGTCTGTCCCCATTCCCCCCTGCCCGCCCCCCCCCCGCCCGCCCCCAGCACAGACCGTGTATCAGCTAATCCCAAGATTTAGCCCAAGTTAATTCTGTCTGCTGGTGTTCATCTGAAGGGCAAACTGCAGTTAGACAGTTTTTCACTGGAGTACCCCACAGTGACTAATACGCAGCATGTCTGATGGCAGAACGCCCTGTAATACGACTCTGATAGCTAACAGAGGTGGAGCTATTGAATCTAGTGACTTGACTTTAAATGCAGTGAGGGATAAGAGAATAATTTCCATTCTTACCTCTTGTGTGCTTTGTGCTCTGTCTCTTTATTCCAAGAGCTTATTAGAAAGAACTGGTTGTATTCCCAGGTACTGAACTGCAGATAATTTCTAACCTGCAGAATTTGTGATGTGCTGAGGAGCAGTGCTGACTGGGATGAAAACAGATTAGTTTTGGACTGCAAATTTAGTGTCATTATAATCTGATATGAGATTTAAGTGGTTAAGAAGTAGTTTTGGTCATTCTTTGTGCCTGCAAAAATATTTATGTGGCTGAGTAGATGGGAATGGAATGAGGGGGCTGATCTTGGCTAAGCTTGCTTGCTTTTTTTTTCTTTCTTTCTTCTCTGTAGGTTTCCCACTGTCTGTTTACTTGGATAGTTTTAATGGAGAATGGAAGTGTAAGTCTGGAAATAAAGGCTTGAAGTGGGAATGTGTTTGTGTAGGGGTGTGTTTAGGAAGGGGTGAGAAGACAGAGAATGCTTCTTCCAGTTGAAAGTATCCCAGAAGACTATAATTTTGCATCAGCTCTGTTGTGCTACACAGTCTGGTTATAATTGTAAAATAAAGTGCATATTTGAGGTGTGCTTTTTGAATTTCAGCTTCCACAAATCAGGATTGGATTGTAAGGCAAAAAAAAATTTTTGATGTCCAAAATGACGATACGAATGCAGAATAATACGTATTCCAAAATATATGGGTACTGTTTCAATAGTGAAGTGGTCTTTCAAAGTTTGCTAACAGTTTTTGCTAAAATTAAAAACTAGCAACAAATTTGATCTCATAGATTTGAAAGGTTGAAAGTGTATGTTATTTTTGTGCTAGCTGATAAAGCAGATGGCGGATTGTTTGAAAAATGTTAATTAAGGAACAAGTAGGATGCACTGTGGAAGTACCTTATGCCAAGAAATGAAGTTGCCTGTTTAAGTAAGGGCATGTTCAAGTCCAAATGTTTTGTGGAGATTGGTTTGTTCATGTTGATACAGCACATCTAAAATTATAATTCCTTCATTGATTGTGCTCCCACTTTCTCCTAATCTTCTATTAGGCTGTACTGCTCCTACTGTATACTTCTCCTGCACAAGGACTAATTAGTTAAAATACATGGGTCTTACGTTATGATACAAAATTTTAGATGATTTGGTGTGAAGAAATTTGTTTTAAAACTGTTGGTTTCCTTCCCTTTTGGTCAGTGATGTATAAAACTCATATGTTTGTAGTTACAGGTACCAAAACAACCCCCCAAAGTTAAACAGCTAAGCAGCTAAAAAGAATTGTTTAAATGATTTGAGCTTCAGAGAATATGTGGATTACTCCTGCTTATAGGCACCTCAGATGGCGTGAAGCAGCTCGGATGGCTTACTATCTAACTGTAAGCAGAAATAAGCTTTTAAAATGCAAGCTGTATCTCTAGGTTGGGATGGCAGTGGGTATTAAATAAACTGCTTCAAATTAAATGGTAATGCTGCATAGCTGTTCACACAGTGCACTTTTATTTGAGTTTTATATCAATTTATGACATGTAATTACTTCTACTTACTCTATTTGCTTACCAAGGTAGAAAACTGATGTAAACATTTTATCTCTTAAGGTGAAGCGTATTATTCAAAATTTCTGGAAATTCACAATTAAAATAAAGAAAAGGAATAATGTGGGCATTTATCTCCCTCAACCAAATTTTTAGAGTATATTTTTAAAACATTAATATTCTCATGCCTTTTTCTCTGCCTTCCATTCCAAAGGGCAATGATGGACGTTAACCCAAACTGTGGTTGCTGCTTTCATCCCAGAAGAGTTTTTAGAAATTGCGGTGGGAAAATAGTATCTTCAACTTGTTTCATCCTTTCCACGTTTCTGAGTTATGTGTGTAAACTTTTTCAGCAGCAATGGTATAGGAGACGGTGATTTTGTAAAATATCCCTTCCAGTTTCTGTTTGATGCAGAAACCTTAACTTGTGGAAAGCTGAAAGATTCCACATGACCTAAGAAGTTGGCTCTTGGTGAAGCAAGGGGCCTGAAAAAGGGATTGAGTTTCTCAGAAACTGGCTGCTTAGGCTAACTCCAACATTCAAAGTTGCTACGGTGCCATGCTGATGGTAACTAATTATAGCTGTAGCACAAAGCGTTAGTGTCAGTTTGCAAACAGAAGAGTTAATTGCCACATTGGACCTTTGAAATAGCAGATAAACAAATTTATTCTGTAAGATAAAAAGGCCATTAATGTGTTCCTGCTGTGATCGTTTGCCTTATTGCCTTTCTCATTTCCTGAGGCTCTGTAATTAAACCATTAACTTGCGTACCATGCCCGTGAGTCTGCTGTGGTGAGAGGAGATAGATGACGACCTATTTCATGATTCACTAATACAATTCATCTTGGCCTTGCATGGTTTAAAAAACAAACAAAGTGACTGAAAAGCTTTTAGTGTCTTGTGGGTATTGGAGGCACTGGAATCGGTCCTCTTACTTTTTAATTCTATTTGTTTCCTTGTTCAGCTGAAAACACAGCTTGCTGAATAACAGGGTACATAAAATTGATGTTGCCCACTCAGTCTAATTGCTGCATGATCATTCCTTTTTTTTTTTCCAATTTGGCATATGAACTTTTAGGATAAAGCTTACCTGTACTATAAGAGGTCTTTTAATTTCTTCAGGAACATCCGTTAGCTTCCTTTAAAAGTAGCTAGATTTCATGGATTTGCTTGTCCCTCCAAAGAAGGTGTCTATTGCACCAAGCATCAAGTTAGGTCAGTTACTTCAGTTTGAATCCCTGGTTTCTTAGCTGCCTCACCATCTTCTTTCAGGTGTCTTATCTCACATCATTGTGTACCTCATCACTTGGTTCAAACTTGGACCACATCAGACATGACTGATGCTAGTAGCTACCCACTTGGTGCTCAGTGTTCCGAATGAAGAGGGTTTCGATCCAATTGAAATCCGTCGAGGTCGTAATCTTATATTTTCTCAATCAGTCAGCTCTGCTGGATTCATTTGTAGACAGACTGAGAATTCTGTTAAACCAGTGATTCTGAAAATGGAGGATGTAGACTCTGCGTAAGAAACAGGAATGGGGATAAATAGACTTCAGGCTTGGACTAGAAGCTGAGTGAAAAGCCTGTGACTGGATCATAGTCGTGAGGGACAGCATGCAGAGTTCCTGGCAGCCGGGAGGTTTTCTCTGACCCGTTCTTGCTGCAGTGGAAGGTTTTGGCCAGGCAGCTGCATTCCCAGCCTCTGACAGAGCTGCCTTCTTGCACATGTATCTCCCTTTCCTGATACACTTCTCAAGATACGTTTTGCAAAAACATGCATCCTAGAAAGTAGTTTTCAAAATAGTGAGCTTGACATGGAACTTAGTGTGAAGGAGCTGAGGAAAGCCTGTCTAAGAAAATAATAATAATAATAAAAAATGGCGTAAAAAAAAATGGGGCAGAGTGGAACCACTTGCATAAATTACGGAGCCGGAACTTCACTCTTGATGAATGTGATGGATCAAATTTAAGCTTGAAGCAAGTAGGATGAAGCTGTAATGGCAAGCTTTTAGTGCCTTCCCAGACACTAAGCCTGTTGCATAGCTAGAGATCTTGTTTTTCATGGGTGATCAACAGGCCTTTATGCACAGCGAGCTGAGTGGAAAAACTAGCTATTCTTCTGATTAAACTTTTGGCTTTTTTTGCTTTCTTTTTGGAAGCGGTGGACTTTTCCTAGAGATTTTAGTTTTTTTAAAAACAATTAATGGGAAGTGTGTATTTTCACATCAGACCTGGTTTTGAGTAATACTGAAATTAGTGCTGCTTGTTCTGTTTTCTGTTTCTGACACAGTAGAATCTTAGAAGGCAATTTAACTCTTGTTTCCTTGGAGAGACCAAGTGCAGCTTTGCCTTGGCCAAGAGAAATGTCCTTTTTGCTTGTAAACAATAGAAAAATGTAAAAGAAAAAAGTGATGAATGCTTGCTATTTCACTCTTGATTCTAAGAGGAGACAAATCAATCATGCTATGAGGTAAATTAAGTGAGATCTTTTGTGATTGCATTTGCACCTTAAAGCAAAACTGCACCGATGTGACACTTGGTAACCAATGTGTGTTTTTAGATTGTGGTTAAAAACGTGTTTCTTGGTCAGCAAAGATGTAGCTAGGTTTCTGCTTGTCTTGATTCCCTTCACAGTTTGCAAGGCTAGGAGTTTCCCATTTCCAGGACAATGCTGCAAATGCCATGTACCAGTAAAGGTAGTTGCTCCTCTCTTTCCCTAGCCATCACTCCTCTCACGAGTAGTATCAAGAGTTTGGGTTAAAATGATTTGCTGTTGAGATGAAGCAACAGAATGTATATTGTCGGGAGAGGTGCTGGCAATACATTTTTTTAATGTATCTGCTTAGAATTGTTATACAGTACATAGGAATGGGTTCTATTTATTGCTGCGCTTTTTTCCGCTTTTAATGATTAGATTACTTTTCCTTGAACTTACAGCCTAAAACAGTTGAAGAAAATAATGTTGTTCGCCCCCAAGGGTTGTTACATTGAACTAATGTGGAGATTGGTTTTTATTCATACTACTTTTTTGGGTGGGAACTTCTGGGTACAAGGCATTACTTCTTCCTTACCTTTCAGAGCTTTGATGTTAAACAATCAAATGAGAAATTAGAAGTTGTTAAGTTGTAGCAGTCTGGAATACACTGAAAGGAGAGAACTGATTTAAGTTTGGGGCAGGTGATTTGTCTTCTCGGATTTGTTATTTGTTCACTTTAACTTCAGAACTGGTTTAATAGCGCGTGCTGTAGATGTACTGCTGTTTGGTCAAAACTAGTAAAGGGAAACTAAAGCCATATATGATTGCTTAGGTTACCAGTTTGTTATGTGTTGATGCCCATGTTGCTATCCAAAGCCAGAAGCATTTTTGCCATTTGATACTGTACTGGTGCAAGGCATATTATTCATTGGCTTTGCATGTCTGTCAGCTTTTATAAGGCAAGAATGTCAGCACAAGGTGCATCCAAGTGAAATGTAGTTGGCCACAAGAAATAGAGTAGCAACTGTTGCTATTTGCAATCCAGACAGTGATCTTTTCTCCACACTGTAGTTTTGGACAACAGCCCTGCTCAGGGACACAGCATCTGGTAGAGGAGTGATTTCATTTTAATGGGGATTCCGTAACCACATTTTCAGAGATTTCGGTGCAACATGATGTTAAGTTCATGTTTGAAATGGTAAGAGATGTGGCTGTTACAATTTTATCACAAAAGGAAAGGGAGAAGTCCCGCCTCCCAAAGCATAGCCTCACTGGTATGAATATGTGAGAAATAAGCATCCTTTGTTTAGGATGACTGGTATCAGGATGTAAATCATCCCCAGGAAGACTGTCACCACCTTTGTAAAGCTTCTTCCTTTGTAGATTTTGTTTGCATGTATCATAATTAGTGTATCACTCCCAAAGGCAGATTGCTGCTTTAGGTGCAGATGGGTATGTGTAAATCTAAGGTGGTTTACCTAATTTTGATACCCTCAAGAGTATGCCTTTTTACAGTCCTTACTTACACAGATGGTGTTGAAAACAGCTGCTGGAAATAATAGATTTAAGTATTTCCAGCACTGTAGTACTGACAAGAAGAAAGCAGTAGAGATTCATTTCTGCAGCAAGAGCTGTGCTTATAAATTACCCTCCTTGGAATACAGAAACTACAGACATTCCATATGCCATTAAAATGACAGCTGAATCCATTGTGTTATTACTCCCTACCAGGCAAAGGTTATAGGAAGCTGTTTTGCTGCTGGAGAGAAATAAAAAAAACCCAACAAACAAAAAAACCCCAAAAAACCCCAACAAAACCAACAACCTAAAAGGTATCTGGAAGATATTTCATTAATTGTGGGGGATGAGCACATGTGGGTCAAATATTGAAAGAATGAGAGGATCTGAGAAAAAGAAAAGAACATAAAATTTGTAGATGTATTGAGATGAAGAGAAGACGGGTTTTCTTGCATAGCATGTTTATTCTGGTATTTGTGAAGTGTTCAATGACTTAACTCACCTGAAGATTCTTAGATTCTTATATATGAATACATTGGAAAGAAAATTAAGTTAAGGATTGCAAGAGCTGAAAAAGCAATTGGAGATCAGCTTTTTGAATGGGACTTAAAGGCTATAACATAGGAACTATACACAGCGTTTTTTTCATTCTGCCTTTTTTGTGTGTGTGTGTGAACTTCATCATAGGGCCATTATACTTCCATTATATGGAAGTTCCAAAGAGAAAAAGTACACAAGTTGGTTGGGGATTCACTGTGGGATTCACTGTGGGATTTACTGGCTGTATACAGTAAGAACATTTACCAGTAATTTGGTTGGTTCAATTAGTGTCAGTCCTATTAAAAATCTGTAGGCTTTGTGCATGTAAAAGAACGTTGAAATAAACTATGCAGATAATCCCTGAAATGTCTGCAGATCCAACTTTTTTCATATCTTTTCCATGCCCTGAAAATACTGAGCTTCTTAAAGAAAATCATTCTGCAATGAGCTCTTGTACCGTGTAACATCTGTTTCAAAATAGATTTGAGTTGTGCTGCTGTGAAATCACCAGGGATTCTTGAACTCTTTGTTTCAGATTTTCCTTCTTGCTAATGTCCCTCAACTCCTAAAAGCCTGTCCCATTCTAAAAGCCAAGGGACCAGGGTAACCTACTTCTCGCTTTCTGTCCAACAGAATAATTTTGTTTAGCAGCAGCATTCCTTCTAGGAATTTTTTTCCTTGACTTATTTCAAATAAGGCCTACAGAAATACAGTGTTAGGAAGCTATGAGTCTGTTACTTCAATCTTATTACTCCTGTGCAGTATGGCAAATCTGTGAATACTCAGATTCACAGATTAAGTTGAGGGTCACCAAGCTCATTTATTATGTTCCTAAATGCAAGGTAGCTAAGAGTTTGAATTTTATTTCCTGTAGGTATTATCAATCCAAAGAACCCTAAGGAAGCACCAAAGTCCTTCAGCTTTGACTACTCTTACTGGTCCCACACATCGGTAAGTTCTTTTACAAGAAAACTGGGAGTTTTGTTGGTGGTAGTTGTTGTTGTTGCTGCTGACTGGCTTGATTTGGGGGAGAGCAGAAAGCTAAGCTCCTGGAGTTTGACAACAAGTTGTAAGTACTTGGAAGATTGCTGAAAATATTCTCCAACAACGTTCTGTTCTAAATATTTGAAGGATGTGTGTGAAACACAGTTAATTCAGTTTTTCTCTTGGACAAGTGAAAGTTGCTCGGGTTCTTACAGTTCAAGGAGAGATGTGGTCTGAGTTCCCTTAGCATATCTGGAAAAGAGAGAGTGGTGATCCATGTTTCCGATGGCTGCAGAAGCAATAAACTCTCATCAAGCTCCTCTACCCCACCCTCCTGCGAACTGGCGCTAAGGTCTTGCTGACTTCCAGTAATTGTTCTACAGTAGAACTGTGTTGTTTTGCCATGTACCCCTCCCCGCCTTATTTTCTCAAAAGATATAGAAAGAAGGGATAATGCATTTCCCTAAGACTAATTTTAGTAACTTGGATGGTGCAAGTAAGACTTAATACTTCTGAGCAAATCTGTGGTCAACAAAATTGTTTGCATGATGAAAAAGTTGGATTTGTGCAGCTTTTTTACTGAATCTTCCAGAGCAGCCATGCAAGTAGATTACAGGATCAGTCAGAGGAATATTATGAACAAAATTCCTGGAAACTAGCATATCTGCGAGTTTTAGCAGCATTAAGGAAAAGAAGTGGTCTGATAAAACCTCGATGCCAATGTTAGAATGTTAGCACAGCTAAATTTGTCCTGATTTCAGGAGCAAGTAATGTTAAAATCTGACATTTCAGGAAGAGAGAGAATGCTAGAATAACGTAGTCACATACAATGTAGTGACATAATCCTACAAAATTAAGTTTCAGTGGTATGTTGTCTGTGCAGTCTCTTCTGGTTTGTGCAACATAACATCTGCGTAGATAATCATTAGTATGATTTTTTTCAAGTATATTTACCAAGGACTTTCCTAAATGATAAAGAGAGGACATCAGAAAAAAGAGCATATGCACTGAATCCAGCTTTCTGTCAGTATTTTTGTATCCTGTACCATGCCTGGAGCTGCATTTTGGATTGCTGTCATGACTGGATGTTGGAGTCTGATCAGTACAGTGCCTTAGTGCCTGAAACACACTACTTAAAAAATGGAGAATGAATTTCTACAATTAATGAAGTTTTGTTTTGAACAGGTTCTGTATTTGCCTTGAGATCTGGAAGTGTATTCTTTTTGACATCTTTAACTTGTGATTTTTTTTTTTTTCATTGCCTGTGCAGCGATGCCTCTCTTTAAAATGTAACTAACTTTTCAGTTGAGTGTTTGAAGGTGGTAACTTGCGTTGTCCTTATACAGATTTCTATCACTGGATGCATCTGCAGTAGAATTGTTTGTTTTATCACTGGACTAAATTGCTTTAAAGTAGCTTTTTTATGTTATATTTCAGTTTTATTGCTAACCTTGAGTTTAGCCGCAGAAAAATGTTCTGATACGTTGTCCTTGACCAGTTCAGCTACTTGCTAATTTGAAATATGTATTGACATACTTAGGGGTTTTGTGGTCACCAGTGAGGTTGTAAATAGAAACCTGGATTGGAATAGACAGTGGAATCAGAGAGCTGCAAGAAAAACTTGGTCATTTTAATGATTTGTTTACACTCTTTTAATCTTAAAAAAAGCTAACAAAATAAACCTAAGCAGCTTTTGCTTCTCTCTTCCCCTTGCTACCCTTCAGAGCCCTTTTCAAGACCAGCCACTGTGGGATTTTTGTAGCTTCCAGCCCTTTTATTCATTTGTATTGACTCTCTGAATTCTACTTTTGATTTTCTCTCCCCGCCTCCCTCCTCCCAAACACCCTGAATCTCATCTGTTGGTGATCTTGAACAAAACTTTTCCAGTAGCATCAACAATGTTCACAAAGCAGAGCTGGTTGGTTTCTTTGTGCAGATTGTTTCCTCAGCATTAATGGAGTGGTCCTGCAAGGGTTCTCATTGTCATGCTTCTCCAGCTGGTACTGCCTTGGGAAAAAGCTGTGTGTAAAAATGTGCTACGTTTGCCTCTTCCTATGGGATTGACCCGCAAGATAGAAGTAGAAAAAAAAAAAAAGTTGCTTTTTGAAATGTTGCTTGAATGAAAAGATAAGACTGTATTTATGCTGTTTTCATGTCTTTCCAGCCTGAAGATCCCTGCTTTGCATCTCAGAGCCGTGTGTACAATGATATTGGGAAGGAGATGTTGCTGCATGCCTTTGAGGGCTACAATGTATGCATTTTTGCCTATGGGCAAACTGGAGCTGGGAAATCCTACACAATGATGGGCAAGCAGGAGGAGAGCCAAGCAGGCATAATCCCCCAGGTAGAGCAGAACGCAGAAAGGGGATTTGTTTTTTATAGCATGTTTAGATACACGCTTTCCGATAACGCTCTTTTTATATTACAATAACAGTTAACAGAGAACCACAGCTTACTTCTGAAGTGAAAGAAATCTACTGGGGAAAAAGAGCATTATAAGTAATTTTCCCTCTGTTACTTTTTTTTAATTGTACTATACACTCTGTATATTTTTCCTACATCCAATTTCTCCACTTCCCCAACAAACTAGTAAATCAAGATGTCTCATTCACTGGGTTTCTTGTCTCCTTCTCTGACTTTAGCTAGGACAGTACTTAAGCACTTTGTATTTAACATGAATTCCAAATGTGGTATTACTGATGAACATGGCAGAAACTTTTTGTGGAAACAAGTTTCCCAAAGTGAAAAACTGGTAAGAAACGAAGTGTATCAAAACATTGGGGGAAAAAATATTTAGGACAACTGAGCACAGCCCAGTGTTATTCCCCGTCCCTGAAATTTGCTTTTGACATTTGCCATGAAATATGAAGAAGCTGAGATACTCCTCACAAGAAATTTTGGTTGGCAACAGTTTATGCTATCATCATGAATTTAGCATTCTATAGCTGTTGGTTGTGTGGCACTTAGAAGTGCAGGCCTTCCTCAGTGTGTAGGTGCTGACAGTGGACCAAGTTTGTTGGAGGGTAGTGTGTTCCTCTGTTCCCAAAATAGAAATCTGAGGCTGGGTTTCAGTTTTAATAAATAAATACGCTGAACAGTTTGAGTCCTCATTCTGCTACAGGTTTGCAGTAGACATTGGCCTTGTGCCACAGGTGTGAAATAGATGACACAAAGCATTGTTCTCTGTTAAGAGCGTGGGCATATGTACTGAAATAGGTTGCACGTGTTCTGGTGATTAGCTTAAAATAATGTTGAAAGAGGTAATGAGATGAAAGACAGAATTGTTATATCTAAGCATTTTGGGTTTGTTACAGTAATATAAAGTAACAGTGTACCAGGTGAAATGAACTAAAAATCTGTGACAACAGCTTTCTGCTAAAATTTTTTTGCTGTAATCTTGATATTCCTATTTGTTTTTCTGAAACCTCAAATACATATAAATTAAACGCTGTCCTAAAAAACCTCCCAACTTAATAATGTTCCTGTAGATTTAATAGTGCTCCTGTTCTCTACTGCAGTTTTAAAACAAAATAATTTCCCTCCAATTTCACTGGCAGGCCTTCTTATAAAGGTACAAAATGAATTATCTGTTCAGGGAGACCTTGTTGACTCTGTTCTCTTTGTCACGTACGCAGAAGGTAGAGCACAATCATGTTCCAAGTAATATAGGTCATTGACATTAAATTCTTACATGTTGGCAGAATTCCCTGTCTGCCAGTGCCTAGTGTGAAACTTTATGATACTTTAACCATGTGTTGACTGAATACTTTGGAATGTATACTTACAAAATTGCCTGTATTCTTCATAATCTGTTTATTTTTCATACAGTGGCTTGTAGATCTGTTCCAGAAACCTCTTTCTACTCTTATTCCTCTCTGTACCCATGCCTTTTAATCTCCAAATATAATATATATCCATGGCTTGCCCACTGTTCATTTCTTCTTCCTTTATTACCTTAATTTTAGATGTCTCAGTTACTTGTAGACAAGCAGTCTAGAAGCAGTAGACTGCTGATAGTTAAAGTAACCTTCATATGAAGGTACTGTTAACAAATTTAGAAATAATTTCTGCCTGTTGGTTTAAATCTGAATCCTGGAACTTCAGCACACCAAATAAACAGACTATTGTTTTTATGAGACCAGGAGAGGATTAAGGATTTTAATCATTCCTTTCTAAAATTATTGCTTCCAATTTCGGTTGTTACAGGCTTTTTCTAATTTTATAGTACAGAATAATAATAATAATATTGGTTAAACCTAGAACAATTGTTGAGATACCGTATAAAATAAAGTTGAATGATAGTGATACAGAATTGAGATTAAGTATCCTCTCAGTGAGGTTGTATGTGGTTGATTTAAGAGGTTCATTTTCTTCCCCTGCCCTCACTTTAAAGGCAATTTAATGACATGTCATAGTGGTTACTTGTTACTACTGAGTAAAGACTAATTTCTGACTTGGGTTTAATCTCTTTCCAGCTATGTGAAGAACTGTTTGAGAAAATCAATGACAACAGCAATGAAGAAATGTCATATTCTGTAGAGGTGAGTATGGTGAGGGATCAAAGCATATCAGTGAGCTGGACATCAAACTGAGCTTAGGTGCTGTGTTACTGATGTTGCATTAAGATGCTGATTTTAGATTTATTTATTTGTTCTTAAGCTTTTTTCTTTTCTCTGTTTCATGTTTGAGGCAAATGTAAATAAAACCTTTCTGTGACCTTTTTTTACCCCTACCAGAAAATTAGTATACTTCTACCTGTGTAGCAATTCTGAAAGAAATGATGGGCTGAAAAAACATAAAGATGCTTTTACAGATTTTTTTTTTTTGACTGCTGGATGGAAGACTACATGTTTTGTGTCAATTCCTGTATTTTTATACCCCATTTCTCTACAGGACTTGTCTAGAATAGCTTAGTCATGCAGTCTTACCTAATATTTGTTAGTAAGGTTGGTTTACTGAAAAAATTGTTTATGCCATGCATGCATAAGATATTTGTCAGTACTTAATTTTTCTTATTTATTATCCTTACTTAGGTTGGTTTGTGTTCAGAAAGTGGTTTTCACATGCTATCATAGTACATCATTTCTTCTTCTGTCTTGTCTCCCTGCCTCGCTCCAAAATAAAAATAAAAATGTTTTCTTTCTTTTACTGGTTTTTTCCCCCCAATCAGTTTTAATGGATTGCCATGCAAATATGTTGCAGGCTTTGAAAAAAAGGAAGACCAAAGAACCGGTAGAAGTCGAATGTGATTATTATTAATAAATGTGAACTCCAGTCATTACTGCTTCTAAATTACAGAGCTGGAAAATGCCTAGTTCTGTGGCTTTGAATCTGTCCATTTTGACGCTTCATTTAATTGTATTTTATTAACATTTGATGACTTAATGCTTGAATGCCATAGGAGTATTACGTTTAGGATTTGTGAATGAGAAGATTCCCACATTTTCATGATGTTTTTTCTATTTGGTACTTGTTTATGGTTCTGATTATGTCTCCAAGCATAGATTTGTGCATGTGAGAGAGAGAGAGAGAGAAACAGTCTCTCTTATAATGGAAATCCAAAAGAATTAACATCTGACAAATAACCAGAGAAAGGAGACAGCTAGACAGAAATAGTGATGGAAATGTATGAATAGTCTATTGTGATCTGTTTTGGATATAGAATTAATTTTTCTGAATTGCACTTAGACAAAAAGAGATCTTCAATCACTAAATTTCTAGAACTGCTGCTTACATCTGTAATCTTTCCACAGAATGAAAGTGAACAACTTACTCTTTTAATATTTAATATCTTGACTGCTGCAGCTGCTGGGTACCTGTTAGACTGGGATAAGCCTAGTGCCATGAGAAACATAAAAAATAAAGAATGCATTTAAAAATAATCTCAGCTTTATAATTTATTTCAAAGGGTGCAAATTTAAGATTACTGTAGTTTGAATAATTGTACTGATGACTCAGGAATACAGCAGGACATGGGTACAGCTTAGAATCAGAAGTTGCTTCTGCATACAACGAAATTAATTTTTTTTCCTTCTTAAGTTTGCTTTGGAGGTTCATAAGAGAGATTTCTTGTAGGCAGACTCCTTTTACCATCTGTCTTGTTTGCCTCTTCAGAAAGATAGTTTTGCTGCTGTGTCATATTAAAGCTGTTAAAATTATTGTGAACTCGAGTGTATAATCTTTAATTAAACACCAATGTTTTTTGAAATGGTTGAGGGATCTATACATGGATGCAAGGCCTGCAGCTCATGTTGGAGAGCTGATGCATGAGACTAGTGGCCCTTCTTCCCTCTGCCGTTGTCTCAAGCTGTTACATGAACTGAGACACTCATCTATAGCTTTCCTGTAGTGGACTGGGGGAGTTTTTATCAGTGGCACTCTGAAATGCTGCAGAGCTGCTTGCAGAGGAAGCCTTAAGAAACACTAAATTGCCCATGCAAATTCTTGGTTTTAGGTAAGTTACATGGAGATTTACTGTGAGAGAGTCAGAGACTTGTTGAACCCGAAGAACAAAGGGAATTTGCGGGTGCGAGAACATCCTCTGCTCGGACCATATGTGGAAGATCTGTCTAAGTTAGCAGTCACGTCTTATACAGACATTGCAGACCTCATGGATGCTGGGAACAAAGCCAGGTTAGTGATGGTAGTGTGTTATATATTTTTATCTCCGTTGTGAGGGTATGTGGTATATAGCAGCAAATTTAAAATATCTTCTGTGACGCAGAAACTCGTGTCATGTGAGGAGTACTGTTGAAATATGCACTGATCAATGCTACAAGGCTGAAATTGATTTGTGTGGTGAAATAGTGCTGCAAATCGCTGTATAGATATTTAAAGCTTGTAATGGCTTGAGATGAAGTATGTAAATAATTATACTGGCTTTTAGTTCTGCCTTCGTTGTGTACTGTATCACTATATTGGTATAAATAAACATGTGAATACAGTCTCCTTTTATTCATTCAAGTGGTCAGGACTAAAGCTGGCATTCTAGCTTTATGTTCTGGTTCATTAGTAGTTGTTTTCATGTCAGCTGTAGGCTCTGTTTAACAATGTGTGGGAAAGACTGACATAAATGCTGTTCATGTTTTCTTGGGTGTTTAAGTGTAAGGTAGATCATTGAGTACCCAGACAGAGTACGCTCTGTTTAAACTCTGAAGATGGGAGTAATTCAGGACTGAAAAATCAAAGGGTTTGTTAAAGGTATTTGGTGTGGCTTGGTCTTGGTTACAGGGCAGAACATCAACTGTACAGGCTTTTGGTCTCGTTCCTCTACAGCTGTATTCAGCCCTGCAGGTAGTTGTACTTGCAGCATACAGGCTACTGTTTTCTAAACATGTCTATATCTGTTCGTATTTTAGGACTGTGGCAGCTACCAACATGAATGAAACCAGCAGCCGCTCTCATGCTGTGTTTACAATTGTCTTTACTCAGAAGAAACATGACACGGAAACTGATCTTTCCACAGAGAAGGTATGTTACAGTTAAGAAGTGGCTTTCTGACTGTTTTTCACAAGTCTTCCCTGCAGTGATGTATTCTTATTGACAGTATGATGAGAAAATGAGAATTAATTTTTTTTCTGGTGTTTTGTTTAAGAGTGAACTTACTATATGCCTTGACAGAACCCTTTTACTTCTTAGAGGATTTTGTTTGATTGTAATTCTAAAAACAACTAAATGATGAATATGTGCAGGAGGAGACTATATAGATGTGGGAAAAATATGGCCTTAAGGACTATGGGGACTATCCCTCCCTATGGGAGGGATCCTATCCCTATGGGGAGGGATACATGAAATAAAAGAAGTTAATCTTCCCCAGTCTTGTTCCCAGAACTTTCTGTGGTTTTGCTTGTCAGTGCAAAATATTTTCCTTGTTAGTTCTTTTCTTTGGGCACAGGAATTGGGATGAGAGAGACTTAGGCACTTACTGGAATTTGCATGTTAAAAGGAGGTATGCTGTTTAGCATGGAACAGTTTTCTAGCTTTTATTACTCTGAAGTAGAGACTCTGCATGCAAAAGTAGCTGAAATACAGGTAACGTTCACATTTCTGAACTGACTACAGTGGACAAATCTGAAAAAATGTATGTATTTAAGACAGCCCCCCCCCCCCGTGACACTTAATTTCTTTTGACTTCTGTTCTGGTCTGTTCATGTGAGACCTCATTCTCTCTTTTTAGGTAGAGTATAGTGATACTTAAACCAGAGCGTAATCCCAGACACTTCTTATCCATAAGATAACAGCATCAAGCTAATTGCTTGTGAAAACTTTGACTGTAGTTTTAAGCACGCTACGGTGACTTTTTTTAGGTGGTACAGTTCTTCTCATGCCATAGAATTCTTTGAAGTTTTGTTCTTACTCTTGTTCACCAAGAACTAATTCTCGTTGTTAATGTGCTTCCTCTCTTTAGGTCAGCAAGATTAGCCTTGTGGATCTAGCTGGGAGTGAGCGAGCTGATTCGACTGGTGCCAAAGGAACCCGATTAAAGGTATTGGGCCATTGATGTATGCGGAAAGAAAAGGAAGTGGGTGCACAAGCATCATGTGGAGCCTTTGCTTGATAAATAATAAGGGAAAGAAAGGATTGTCATTATAAGTATGGAAAAAATAGTTGCAAAACTGAAGACTTCACCCCACCCCCACCCTCCAATCATGGATGTGACATTTGGCTCTTTAGTCTGCAGAGGTTCATGGTTGAACATTTTAAATTACTGTTTAATACTGGATTCTGTTTTCTCAGGAAGGG
Source organism: Gavia stellata (assembly GCF_030936135.1). Lineage (NCBI taxonomy): Eukaryota > Metazoa > Chordata > Aves > Gaviiformes > Gaviidae > Gavia > Gavia stellata. The sequence goes on along the minus strand of NC_082620.1, from coordinate 4,483,964 downwards.
GCAAATATAAACAAGTCTCTCACAACTCTGGGCAAAGTTATTTCCGCATTGGCTGAAGTGGTAAGTACAGCATTTACTTACCTGCAACAACCTTTCCATAGCTAGTAAAACTGAGACAGTAAAAAACATGGAGTACAGCAGAATCATTTACTGTTCTTGGCCTAGCATTCTCAGCCAAATTAGCTGTTTATTTAGCTGTGAAGAACCTAGCAAAAGATGCCTGCCTTTGTGTAGCAGACATGTTCATGTAGCAAGCTTTTAGTTCTGTGCAGCAGTATTTTTTTTTTTTTTGAAAGAATAATTTTAGAAAACTAACCGCATCATTGTTGTTAAAAATTTTAGAAATACCAGTGTAATAATTTGGTTATCACAGGCTTTTTTTGCAATGTGTTGAGTTGAGTGAGCATATGTTGATCCAAAGATAATGTTGTACGTTTAGAAAAGTACTTTGTCTTTTATACTCAACTACTATTAAAAAACCCAAGTAAATTATTGCTGTTCCTTTTAAAAGTGAGTTCTCAACAGCTTGGAGAGGTTGAATATACTTAAGGGCTTTTTAGATTTTTTTTTTTAAAATGAAAACTGTTGTCATTCATTGGGCTTCTCAAGAAAGAAAATACTATCCAAGTTAACATGGAAATTATATATAAAGTTCTGTTAAGAAGTTCATCTTGTATCTTCTTCCTCTTTCTTTAATGCTTTCAACTTAGGATAACTGCACCAACAAGGTATGATGGTCTGAGTAGTAGTCGATGTTGTCTTTTTTGCCTGAGTGTAAGATTTTATTCTCTTCACTTTGGAATCAAAGAGCAGGGGTCTTTTATGTCAGGTCTTTGAGAAATTCCTGTGACTATAAATTATAGTCATGAAGCCTGAGAATTATCAGTACTAAAATGTAAAAATGTTCTAAGGTTGGGGATAAATTAATGAGAAGTACACATTTAAGTATGTGTTTAGGAATATTCTTTTATTACATCCCTGCTCCTGATTTGGTGACTTACCTTGGGAATATTTACTTCTAGTAGGGATAACTTTGATTTTGCTTTCATGCTTCTACTCTCCATGCTTTTTTCTTTACCCCGTATGATGGATTGTAGGCAATAGTCAATTCTAGTTTTCAGCTTTAGCACCTGGTACTTACCTGCCCTTAGTAATTTTACTTGTCCATTTTAAGGTTGCTTACCTTTGGCAAGGGACAATAGAACTATTGCAAGACTAACACTCACATTTTAAGCACCTCTTGAGCGTTAAGAGGAGTTTCACAGAAATTATAATCAGGCCTTTTATTGCAAAACCATATCCTGTGTTAAATGTTGTGTGGAATTAAACTTTTGGCATCTCTTGAAGCAAGATGTTTGCCTGCTAACTATTTGTGTAAGTAAACGGATGACCCAAGATTCACATGGTGTTGTAGAGCTTTTGCAGTTAATCATTGTTTCTTTTAGACCAAATAAAGAAGCTAGGGAAAGCCTTTACACTGAAATTTGGAGGGAAGTCTGCCAAAGGTGCTGAGAAGGCCCTCTTCTCTTGTATGGAAATTCTTCATTTGTCACTACTGATTTTGGGACAAAGTACTTAGATACTTGGGCACCCGTCTTGTGGCCTTGTGCTTTGGTTTGAGTAGTCTCTATAAAGTTTTTGTCTTTTTTTTTAAAAAACAAAAAATGAAAACACACAACCCCACCCCAAACCCACCTCCTTTCTACATATAATTTCAGTGTATAAGTATTTTCATCTTTTCTGTCCTCAAGTTTCCTAATAACCGCTTACAGAAACACAGGAAGGTTGGGTAGTTGTCCTTTCTTGTGTGCACTTGTATCTCTGTAGCTGTGCAATCTCCTGTAATAGACTTTTGACTGCTCTAAAAAGCCATAACTTTTCTAGCAAAGGGAAATTGAATCTTCCCCTGAATGAGTAAAGTTTACTGCTTAAATTCTCTTGGAATGGTGTTAGAACACAGAATTTAAATGTCAGGAAGATATTCTCCATACACAGAAAAACCTTTCTGAAGATAGTGTGTCAAGGGAATTCTCTGGACTGCTTATCATGATCTGTTTAGATGTCTGAATATGTTCAAACTTAGTAATCGCATGTGCAACTGAGAATGGGCCACCCCTCTATTTAGATAGCATATGTGTATGCTGTCATGGTGCTTTCAATACCTATACTATGATTTTTTGTCTTAAATAGTAATTTTCCATTCGGTGTCTATTTTTCAGTAGTGTGTTCTTTCTTTGTAGAGTAAAAAAAAGAAGAAGACAGACTTTATACCGTACAGGGATTCTGTACTAACATGGCTTCTTCGAGAAAACCTAGGTATGGCTGGTTTTCCTGTGCCAATATGGAAAGAAATTCTCACTAAATTTTCTGACTGCTTTTAACTCCCTTAAATTTGTATCAACTATGAGGTTAAATATTTTTAGTAGACAATTCTGAGTCATATAGTTCCACCTTTTGTTAAAGTTACAACTCTCCTATGATTTTTGTATGGTTTTTAGTAATGTAGAATGTAGTTGAATTCTAGAATTTATTGAAAATACTGATATTTAGTAGGTAATTAGTGCCTAGATTGTGCACTGTAGTTTAATCTAAAATCTTGCCTGTTCATTATAGGCGGTAACTCCAGAACTGCAATGGTTGCTGCTTTGAGTCCGGCAGACATAAACTACGACGAAACTTTGAGCACTTTAAGGTACTTTCTTTTTATCTGAGATGGATATGGGTAGCTGCCAGCTCTAATGGTCACGTTCTATCCTTTAAACCCTTGGGTTATTATACTTTGAGAAGATCCATGGGGAAGAAGATTCTATACTGGCAAGAACTCAATTACACTGAAAGAGGAAAACCAATCTACTGTATGGGAATAGGGAGCTAGGGATTTATTGCCTACTCTTAACACGAAAAATCAAACTCATCTTCTTGTGTTCATATGTTCTTTTCCAGTGTGGTCCCTAAAATTGAGCATATTAGACAAGCAGAGGCTTCAAAGCACTGAATAAAGAAAAAAGAAAAAAACATGTTGTCTGTTGTACATATGATGCACCTTGTTAATCCATCTTGAATAGGACTTGTCTTTCCTGCAGCAATACTTTGTATTAAGTAAGAACTCAAAAGCGTGATTGAATATAATCTATGACTCTCTTCTGACATACCAGCTGCAAGCTAAACGTCTCCTATATTGCTGCATTCCTGTGTTGCAGATAAGCACTTTTACCTTTGTTAGAAGGTTTTATTTTTTTGGTCTGGTTCCAGATATGCTGATCGTGCAAAACAGATTAAATGCAATGCTGTTATCAATGAAGATCCCAATGCCAAGCTGGTGCGTGAGCTGAAGGAGGAGGTGACAAGGCTTAAGGATCTCCTGCGTGCCCAAGGGCTGGGAGATATTATTGACAGTAAGTGGATTAAACAAACCTTACCATCTTGAGGTTAGCCTCTCTTACGGAGGAGGGAGAGCTGGGCCTTCGTGAGAAAGGGGTTTAAAACACGGAAGTGTATGTAGGTGCTGATATTAAATTTTGAACATGGTTTTAGAAATGGTAGCCTCTGCTGTCTTTAGACAATCCATCCTAGGATTTTCTGTAGAGTTGACAGGCCACCTTCAAACTCTCAAGGAAGAACATGGAGATTGAGTTTCCTGTTACTATAGAAATGATTTTCTGTAATAGAACTTAGACATTCAGGAGTTGCCCTGGTGAGTTATGGAGGGCTTTTTGTCTGGCTGCCAATAAAAGGAGGATAGTTCAGATACAGAAACTTAATTTCCTACTGAGAAAGAATCTTTTCTTTCTCCTTAAAGGATTAAGGTTATTAGTTGATACTTGCCTTCAATGCCATCCTGGCTCAGAAAAGAAAATGATGGCTAATTCCTGTTAGACAATGTCGTGAGTGACAAACTGTTTGTCATCTCAAAATAACTAACTATGGAACAGCTGCTTGTGAATAAATAATGAATTCTTTTGGGGCGAGATTTTGAGTTAGGTTGGCAGAGCAGTATCGTACTGGTTTGCTTTGCCAGTGAGCTCTTAAAGCACCAGAACACACTTGTGCCTGAATTACTTCCTTGTCCTCATTCCAAACAAGGCAAACCAAAATTTTAGCTCCTACGTTCTTCTATAATATGAACAGTGATTTAATTCCTAGTGAAGGAGATGCCCATAAAAACACAGAATATATTCCAGTGGATTAAAAGATTCTTTGACTTAAAAAAAGTGACTGTTGCACCAGTTTCTGCTTCACAGGCAAATAAGCTCTGACAAATCAGAAGTCCTGACTTAGTCACAGACTGCTTAAACATGTGTAACATGTATTTACCTTTTTGTTTGCTTGTTTTCAAGAGAATGGGGCCGGAAGACAATGAAATGCAGGTGTTTTCATGCTTGGTACAGTCTGTGTTTTTTGGTTCTAAATCAAAACTGAAAAAACTATGTGTTACTGAAAATTGTGTTTTGTTTTTTAAACGTTGAGTAGTATTCTCTTCCCTTCCTGTGTCACTGGTGAACCTTCAATTTTGATCCTTCTTGTATTTTCCCTCCTGCTTCCTTTCAGTTGATCCAATGGGAGATGAATACTCTGGAAGTGGAGGCAAATGTGTGTATTGTGTGGTTCTCTTTTTAACCTGCTTTCTCTGGGTCAGCTTTTAACTGAGCTTTGCATGCCAGCATTTCTCACAGGGAAATCCCAGACAGAACACTCACTGTGGAATGCAATGCAGTTTGATGGAAACTAGCTTAACCAGCATTTCTTAGATTGAGTCGACAGTCAAAAAAAAGTGCGAAGTTTAAAATGCAACATATGGTCATTGCTTTCTTTCTGGCAGAATATAGAAGGGAGAGTGGTAATTCTTTCATCTGTTTCCATGACAGGCAACAGTTTAGATTTGAACTAGAAAATCTTTTTCTCAAAACTTTCTCAAGTTACTCAGTTGAAACAGCTTCTGCTCACGTAGCTTCCTGGCCTTTTAATATCTCTCTTCCACCTAGAAGTATTTGTTTTAAATGTGTCAATTGATTAACTCAAGATTAAATGTTATCAGTTCCCCCTAGAGACTGAGATATTTTTTTTTTTGTATAGTCTTTTTTAAAAAAAAAAAAGTTGGACATCTTACACTGATCAAGGTCTTTTATTTGAGCTCAAATACTTTTGTTGCAGATGATTAAGCTAATAGGGTTAAAACCAGTCAGCAAATAGCATTTTATTTCTGTTCTACTGTTTGCTTCTATGAAAGGGAAATACACATAGTCCATTGCAAGAGAAATGTATTCTGTGTAATTTTTGGGTTGGTAGACTTTTTAAACTCTTTCAGTCAGTCTTCTTCACCCTCACTCAAATAGTATCAACCGGAAGAGATCTGTCTGAAATTTCCTAAAATTAAAGCTACTGGTGGTGTAAAGACTCATCCTGGCCTTGTCTTACGTTCTGATGCTGCTTCCAGCGTGTGCATATGTCATCCGTGTGAAAGCTGCAGCCTCCAGGAGAAGCGTGCATGATGTTGAGGGTTTTGGTTCTCTGTGGTCACAGCAACTGTGAAAGCTATTGCAAGTGCCACTTCCTTTATCTTCAGGAGTGCATGTGTCTATTGGCCTTTCGAGACTTCATCCTCCCTGCTCTGTCATGCCTGCTTTCCTCATCCCGATGGCATTCCCTTTCCTTAACCTACTTTTCTTCTATTAAACTCCCACCCCTGCTCCCTGTATTTGCAGATGGTGGTTTTCAAACTGACTTGATGCAATCATCAGTTTCATGAGGCTGAAACATCAGGTTGAATGTGAACTAGGGCATAAGGCTGACAATAGCAGAATTGTTTAGGATAGGAGTAGAGGAGATGTAGGAGGACATGGAAATTTCTGCAATGTCTGGCTGAGCATCTCATTTGTGTAAGTGTGAAGCCCTTGTTCATAACTTGCAAGGTCTGATTTGACCTGTTTCTTTCCTAAGGATACTTATTTTAAAGGATTTGCTTTTGAAATAGAATTTAAAACAACAAAAATTATTGAAACTGAGCTATTGAGTTGGCTGATATTTCCATGTTAGAAGATTTTTTTTTTTTTTGGTGTGTGATTATTCTGAGGATATGGTTTACAGACATATCTGAGAAGCTAAGATAGATTAAAATAAATTGCCTTTGGATATTTGTTCTTAAATCATTCCTGCACCTATTCCTTGTTTTCTGTCTTTCAAGGAGGCATCTTTCAGGCCTCCAGGTTTTCAGGCTACAAAAGCTGCCTTATTAGATGTTGGGGTTTTTTTAAGACCTTCCTCATCTAAGCTAAGACCAAAAAGCTTTAAAGCACATTCTGCAGTATGAGAGCCTTATCAGATATTTCACTGATCAGGTATCTTAGATTTCCGTTTTTCAGATAAGGAGGGTCAAGAAGTAACATAGTGATGTTACTGTAAACTTGTGTTCTCTTTCCCCCCTCATGGACTGACAGGTGATTTACATACTCTCCTGTGAGAATTTAAGGAGGGGTAGTTCTTTGTCCTTGTGGTCTGGGTCATTTAGTAGCAGAACCACTGCTGTGATAAAGATTGATATAATCATAATTTTAGATTAAAGGAGTCTGGAAGAGAATGTTTTGCTGAGTTTTAAGGGGTTGGTGTCTATTCAGACTTCAGCCCAAAATGTCATTAATCTCATGAGGAACTGAATCTGCTCCTGGTCTGAGCTCCATGGTGCTCAGCTTAGTTAGTGTTCAGTTAGGAATAGGATGGTTTATTTTTTGGCAAGTGTGTAATTTATTTTTTCAAGGTTTTTTGATCAAAATGGTTTATTATACAGTCCTTACTAATAATCCTCAGGGTCTGAACTGAGTTATCGTTATGGATACTAATATTAAAAGATTTGTTTCAGAACTGCCATCTAAAAATTGCAAAACTTGCCTTGTTGCTGCTTAAATGCTTTCCTCTTACACTGGTATTTCCTTCCTTTCCTTTTTCCTCTTCCTTCCCTCTTCCTATTTTCCTTTTTCCCATCTTTCTGCCTTCCCTCTGTCTGTGTGTCTCTCTCCCAGATTTGAAAGATTTTCAGAACAATAAACATAGATACTTGCTAGCCTCCGAGAATCAACGTCCTGGCAATTTTTCCACAGCCTCCATGGGGTCCCTCACTGCATCTCCATCCTCCTGCTCTCTCAGTAGTCAGGTGGGCTTAACATCTGTGTCCAGTATACAGGAAAGAATCATGTCAACACCTGGAGGAGAAGAGGCAATTGAACGTTTGAAGGTAGGTATTGCTGTAGATTAAGAAGGCTATTATTTTGGTCTTTTCCAAGGCTAAATAGCAGTGAACCTGCAAGAACTTTCCTTCATAAATATATCCAGTATGTTACTGTTTCTGTAGGAAGCTGTCTGAAACCCACTTGCACCTTAAAAAGGGCACTTAACTGCGGTGGGCTAGAAACTGGGTTCATGCACAGCCTTTCTTGTTAGGGTTATTTAGGTTTAATTGTAGCCGGGCACTACAACTAAATTATAAATGCAAGTCTTGATTCTTGTTTACAGGTCCTCTGATGCAGTGGTAATTATGGAAAATTTGATCACAAATATAGACTTCAGGCGGCCTGGTCAGCACTAGTGTGGACAAAGTCTGACTAGCAAATGCACTCAGCTTTCAGAAAACCAAATTACCCCAAAGTTGAAAAAAGGAGGAAGAATAATCCTGCCACTGTTGCATTCACCCAGCCCCCACAGATTAAAATGTGAAGCACACAGAATAGCATGCTTTATCCAGACAATAGCAGCCTTGTCCCAATTCTGCACAGAATTGAACCCCATCAAAAGTGCATTACAGTGAAGTATTTCTTAATTTTTATGAAAGCCCCCCCCAGTCTCCATGGGTGGATGAGTGGGGAGAGCTGGCTGTGTTGAATTTATGCTTCATTCTCATGTCTTGTCCATGAGACACTGCCACAGGGATTGGAATGGGCTGGAACACACACTGCATATCCCTTCCCTATTGGAAGCCTGCTGTTGCCATGGAAATAACCGTGTGGTCTCTGCAGTTCCTTGGCATCCAGTTACTGAATGATGTCTGTAAATCAGATTTAAAAAAAAGGAAAAAAGAAAAAAAATTTAGGCCGTTCAAATCCAAGTCTGGTTGTGGTTAGATATGAAGTTGTCTTTTCTTCTCAGCTCGCCTTCAAGGCTATTTAGCCTTTTAAAAATTAAGGAAGACAATTCAGAGTTTTGAAGTGCTGAGAGTACTTTTTATATCCAAAATTAAGTTGAGGTCTAGAACTGAGCACAAACTTTAATTGTGTTGTGTATAATGTAAAGAACTTCGAGAAGAATTGTAAAACAGCTTCTGGGATTTTCACACAGGAGTCTGAGAAGATCATTGCAGAGCTGAATGAAACATGGGAAGAGAAGCTGAGGAAAACTGAGGCCATTAGGATGGAAAGGTCAGGAATCAGAAGTGCTGTAGATGTGGATGGTTTCTAGAAAACGGGGAAGTGTGGAAAATGGAGAAAGTTACTCTGTTCAAAAGCAATGGAACAGCAGAATGGTGCTTAGTGATAATTCTGCAGACCTTTGTGTTATATGTAACAGCAGGGGCAATGCTGAGAGAAAGCTGTTTTCTTCCCTATGTTTCCTACAGTTAAACTGTTTACTGTTGTAATTCAGCTAACATCCTAAGCTGCTAGACTGGCTTCTGCTGTGAAGCAGCATGGAGTCCTGGTCTCTTTCATTCCCCTTCTACCATTCTCTTACATTCTAAAAATTCTGGCCCTAAAGTTAAGCAGAAAAGATTAAGTTTTTAGTACTGGGGTATCTAAAATTATGAAACAGCTCCAGCTTTCCAGCTTTGGTTTGAATTGTGTTTTAGAGCAAGAAGACAGATGCTTAATAATTATCAGAAAGTGGGTGCAACCAAACAAAGCATTACTTATTAGACTATTAGAAGCTTACAGAATATGTAAGGGGAACATCTTTGCCTAGAAACAGTGTGACTGAGCAGTCCATAAAATCATGAGAGGTGTATGAAGAAAGTGGATAGAGATTGATTAATCACTGACGGAGCTAAGGGACTTTAAGGCTAACAGGTGATTTGAAACAAATAGGAAGTTCTCACAGTACGTAGGTTAGCTGTGGAAGTCTTTATTGCATGATGATGCTAGGAGTTGAATTAAAAAAAAAAGATGACTAAACCTCAAAACCCAACAGAACTGTTTTGGATAACTGTTTAAAAGAAATGCCACCATTCTGGAAATTCCGTAGGAAGAAATTGGGAGACTGTGAGAATACTCTGAGGAAAATACGACAGTGTTTGTGATGTTATTCTTATTCTTTCTTGGCATCACTCTTGTGCTTTGTCAAAGCCAAGAATACTGTGTTACATGAACAGTTTGACCCAATACAATCCTTTTTATGTCTTAAGGAGGAGAGAGCACTTCCTATATTAGATCAGGAAGAGCCAGTTAAGTCTTTGTAAATTAATGAATAGTGGTAGCCCCTTTTACCTAAATTAAATATTTAAATTTAGAACAGACTTTAACCTTCCTTAAATAAGCAATGAATGTAATGTCCTAAAATGTACTTCTCTTGTGATACATTATTGCACTAAAATGCTGTTAAATCTCTGTAAAATTTTTACTGTTGCCATTCTGTGGGCTTATAAACTCTAGGACTGAAGTTTAGGAACTTGCCCTCTTGTGTTACGAGGTGGTGACAGTCGTGGCTGTATGGTCAGTGGATAGGCTGGGTTGAAAGTCTAATGTATTTCATTACATGACTTTCATTAGACCTTACTTTGTCTAAGAAGCCTAAAATATGGTAAATATCTTGCTTTTCTCTCTCAGGGAGGCATTGTTGGCAGAAATGGGAGTTGCCATTCGGGAAGATGGAGGAACACTGGGAGTCTTCTCGCCTAAAAAGGTAGAGAAAATTGATAACTATTGCATCATATCTCCAAAAGGCTGATTAGCCTGGGAGGAGAGGGTGATGAGGGAGCTACCATTCACACAAGGGCTTGTATTCATCTAAGATACAGAAGAACATAAGTGAGGTTTGGACTCTTAGTAGTAAGTTCCCTTCACAATATCTTTTTGGAAATAGCTTTAGTGTTAGCATCTATCAAAACACTCTACATCTAAGGATTATTTTGCCCATAATAATGAAGTTAGACGCTGTTCCTCATGCAAGTGATGCAACATAGTACTTAATGCTTTTAGGGAGCTGCATAAAGAATTGCCTTTGTAGCTTCCATTGGTCGTTAAAGTAGGGACGGATGTGCTAGCGTAATACAATGGTCAAACAGCAGCAGTGTGAAAGAGACTTCTGGGGAGACTTCTGATATCAAAAAATAGTTGAACTTTTTTGTACCTTCCTTTAGAAAAATCTGTGCTGCATGGAAAAGCGTTTGCAGCTCCTTCCATGTTTGTTGATTTGGTAGCAATTAAGAAACACTGCCTCTTAGATTGTTGTTGCCTTTTTCTGCAGTAGCTGTGTGTGACCTTCATGTACTCTACCTAATCTTCTTTGAGATACCCAGAAAAGTTTGAAGTGTTGTTTAGGTGCTCTTCCTTGAATTTGTTTGTTAATCCTTTTTCCCCTTGGAAAAAGGGATTGTAATCTCATGAACCACTGAACATAGGGGATGCAGGGGAGTGCTTCTTTCAGTACATGTCAATAGTTCTATTTTCTGAAATTTGAAAGAAGCAGAACTGTGCAGGAAAAGGGCATAAATCAATGCTATAAATATAAAATTAGCAAGTTAGTAAAGAAGCTATCTATGCAGTTAAAGCAGAATTATTGAAGAAGTACAAGGGAAGGAACGTACTTGTATCTCAAAAATCTCTGAACAAGGAGCACAGGGTAATATTTTAGCCTGAAGCTTTCAGGTGTAAATGTGTAAAAAAAACAAAAAAACCCCAAAAACCAAAACAAAACAAAATACAAAAACAAAAAGCAAAAAAAAAAACCCACAAAAAACCAAACAAAACAAACCCCGAACAAACAAAAAACCCACAAACCATTTGATCTAATGTTAAACGGGGACCTATCTAGAGGCATTGTACAGAAATATAGCACAGCAGAATTGGTTAAAATGTTTAATCCTTTGCTTAAAGTGGTGTTAGACTGTTACGTTTGGAGTAGGTAGAACTCTGGTTTGCTTTCCATATCTACTCCAGAAGTGCCTAAGGTTTGTAAAGACGCTAATTCGCTGAGTGTTCTTTACATTTCTTTCTCTTATGTTATGGATCCTCATCTCCTTTTAGATTTTCCCTCAGAGGCCCTCAGCTCTTTTTGATGACTCTTTTGGTGCATTTTCAGCTGATCAGGTTTGTGTATAAATGCCATCTGGATTAAGTAGTTGCTTTGATAATAGATAGTATTTCTTTTTACCCGTATAGGATTTCTTAGGAGAAGTAAAACTCCCAACCTAGTCCTGTCTGCTTCTGTTCCTTGCTATCCTTGCACTTCAGTTTCATTAGTTCTCCTTCTAGTAACCGTGGCTGCTGTTGTGAAAATTTAGGATATGTAGATAGCAAATTTGAAGTTTTTTATAAAGACTTTACACTTCTGAGGTACCAATATAAATCTAATCATATGCTACTAGGACAGCGCTAGGACTAGGACTGTGTTTTTACCAGCTGAGCTGTAAATTGAACTTTGTAAGGTGAATTTTGCCCACTTCATGAATAAAAAGGTATCACGTTGTGCAATCACTACTGTATCTACTGATTGTGCCTTTGATGGCAGGAAACTTCTTGAAATGGATTGTGGAAATTTAACTGTTTGTGCTGTCATCAAAGATGGGAGCAGGGAAAATCCTTCAGCTCGTGCTTGAGGAATGCTGTACAGGAGAAGGTTGAAGATGCAATTGTCTGTGGACGAATAATACATCTCAGAATGAGTGAATAGTCGGTTTTACTAGCATCATCTTTCAAGTTGGTGAGCTTTATTTCTTATAAAGCTCTCTGCCTGTGAAAGACCCATTCAGACTTTGATTTAGTGTACTAAGTGAACTCAGATGCTAAAAACATGTATGTATAGGGTACAGCATTATTTTCAGTGTCCTAGTGGTACAAGTCATAGTCAACTGCTGTAACACCACTATGTCTGGGATTTGTTTTCTCTCCAGTTTTCTCTTGATTTGAGCTTTATACTGCTCCAAGTGTTGATTTGAGTGCAGTGAATAGCGATGACGGCGTGGGACATGTTCAGCTGCAGTTTTAGGTGGCCCCTATATTTTTAGGGGTCAAAAAGTTGTCTTGTTTTTTCCCCCTTTCTGTCTTTATAGTTGTCTTCCATTGGGCAATTGACAATCAAATTTCTTTATTCAAAGACAAATTTCATTGTGAACATCCAGTAATTTTTGAGCGTCTGTAAACTGAGTGCTGTTAATATCTCTCTTAAGTAAATTTTTTTGCAGGAAGAATAAGTTGATGGAAGCAATGTTCCCAAGGAATCTTAGCTGAATTTATTTCCTTTTGCTAAATTTATTCTATCTGAGGGTAACAAAGGGACAAGTGACATATTAACAGTTTTATTTCTCTTTTATCATCTTTATTTTTTAATTCTGTTTAACCATTTTGCCTCTTCTTTTGTGCTTGTGCTTACTGCTATCTCACTGGCTAGATTTTCACACCAAGGCCTTGTGACTTGTTTGCTGATTCCAATGGGGTTTTTTCACCAAAGAAGGTTGGTTTAGTAACTGTAGTGGATTTAAATTTAGAAGAACTTTAGATGAAGAGCTTTTTAGCTGTTTGTATCAGAGAATGTTGGTAGTTTTAGATTCTTCTTTTGATGTTAACAGACTTTGCCAAATGATCACCTGACCAAGGTGTATTGCCCAAGAAAAGCCAAAGTTGATTCCGCATCCGTTTCAAAATTTTACTGAAGCAACCTTTTCTGCTGTTGGACTTCCCTTATCAAAGTTCACAGAGAGTTTAAAAGGAATCTTTTTTTTTTTTTCTCCAGCTGAAGCCTCTATTCCCTCTATTGATTGATATTTCAGATAACTAAGCAATCTGAGCTGTATTCTGCTGTTACTTTGTGACGCTCTTCAGTACTGCAAGAGGTTATGTTTGAAAAAATGCATTATGGAATAACCTAAATATACATAGCAAAATTGCTGGATTAAAATACATCCTCCACAGCTGTGGGAAGAAGCCTGAAAGTAGGTCCTCAGTTCTTAATTAACTTTTCTTTTTGTTCTTTCAGACTCCTCATCTTGTAAACCTTAATGAAGATCCACTCATGTCTGAATGTCTGCTTTACTACATCAAAGATGGTATTACTAGGTGAGGATTGGTGCTAATATGCTCTGAAGTCTGCTTCTTTGCTAGCTTAAATCCCCATGCTGGAGTCACTGTGAGTTTAAATAATAATTGTGCTTTGAGCTATTTAAGTTGCACAAATGAAGCATGAGATTGCTGTAGGTGGGGAAAAAAGTACAGAAATGCATTTTCTTTTAAGTTGATTTTGTGCTTTAAAAGTAACATGTGCAGTCACTCAGCCCTATTAAGTCCGTTACTACACCTGGGTAGTAAAAGAAAGCATGCTATCTCTCCTAAGATACAGGAGAACAAAAGTAATGAAACTTACTGAAAATGCCTTTGAGATTTTGATGGGTGGAGGATTGAAAGCCATAGTACTTGATAAAAGCAACTGGAATATGGATGAGTGTTCACTTTATTATTTAAATAAACTGTTATCACAGAATCACAGAATCACTACGGTTGGAAAAGACCTGTAAGATCATCAAGTCCAACCTAAAAAAACAAACAAACAAACAAAAAAAAAACCACCACACAACAACAACAAGCCACAACATGCCTCTGCACAAATAATGTATTCTGCATTCACATATATGAGATTAAACTTAATTGCCAGAATTGGAATTTAAAACGGATTTTATTCCAAAACTTGTTGTCAAGACATCTGGAAGAGAGGTGATTTTTGTTACCTTCGGAGTACTAAGCTGTGTTTGGTTGCTTAGTTTGTATATTCCTGGGGAACAAATCATAGAATCATAGAATGGTTTGGGTTGGAAGGGACCTTAAAGATCATCTAGTTCCAACCCCCCTGCCATGGGCAGGGACATCTTCCACTAGACCACAACTCTGCACAACCAGTCCCAGTGCCTCACCACTCTCATGGTGAAGAATTTCTTCCTAATACCTAATCTAAATCTACACTCTTTCATTTTTAAAGCCATGAAATGGAGAAGAGTACACAAATAGGTGCTCTTGTACTGCACTACTCCAATATGCATTGGACCTACTGAAAAGAATACCAAACTTGTAGAGAATTCAGCACAGAATGATGAATAGAATGGCTTAGGGCTTAAGAAATCATTATAAGTTTTGAGCCTAGCTAGCTGACATCAGGAATGTGTAGAGTAATAAGTAGAGCTAGAAGTTCATAAACATTAGGATTGAAAATTAAGTTGTCTGTATCTAGAATTGCTCAAATATTTGAGTTTGGAATGGCCATAATTCTTCATGCTCCAGGGATACAGCCCACCTCTCACTGTCTGGAAGCTGGGTGAAACTGCTTGTGGCATCAAATTATTCAGCAAGAGTCTCTTGAGCCATTTTTGCTCCTTTGTTACAGTGCAGATGGTCATTATTGGAGGGGATGATCACTGTATGCCAGCTGAAACACACCACTGGAAGTTCCTGTCACTTTTTTTTTTCTTTCTGCATTCCTTTGCTGAAGGGAGAAGGGGGTACACAAGAGGGAAGGAAACACATTAAATCCAGAGGTGTTTAACATCTCAATTTTTTCTTTAAATTACATGTTTTAAGAGAGAGAAAACGTGTCTTTTCTTTTGTCAAGCTTTTATTCTCCAATTCATGGTAAACCTGGTAAGTTCTCTGCAATGCAGAGTTAAGCACTAGTTCGAACCTTTAAACTTGAAGGATAGTCTTAATAGTTCAGACTTTTTTTTTGATAATTCTGGGCTGTATTGTCCTACACAGAGTTGTGGTAAGTGTCTGATTTGCTCTTGAAATATTTTCTGTTGGACCCAGGGTTGGCCAAGCTGATGCTGAGCGAAGGCAAGACATTGTATTGAGTGGGGCTCACATCAAAGAAGAACACTGTATCTTTCGAAGTGAGAGGAACAACAATGGTGAAGGTAAAAAAATACTTCTCTTAGCAAAGTGTTGCTGAATCTTTCACTCCGCACTTGATAGCTGGCCAGGGAATACTGCTATTTGAAAGTTTCTCTTACCTCAAAGAAACCATCAGCTTCAACTCACTGTTTTCTTGAGTCTTAGGGGAAGAAAATAAAATTTGTTAAGTGGTAATAGCTTCAAATTGCAGGCTGCAGTCAGTATGAGTTAAGTTCTGATGTCGGTTAACTATAAACGTGAAAATTCAAACAGAAAAAATAGTGATAATTTCCAACTGCAATATGTGGAGATGTCAATAGTAGTGATTTTCTCATGGGTGTGGAGATGTCAATAGTAGTGATTTTCTCATGGGACTTTATTTCTTTTTTTTAACAAGCATGGTGTCAAGGAGTGATTCACTTGTACCTTGTTTTGGTGTTAGTAGGAAGATGGGCAGAAAATGAGAGGCCTCTAGGTTTTGCACACTTCTGTTACTGTACAAGGCACTCTAAAGACTAATTTGTCAATGTTGTTTTCTTCATAGTTATTGTTACTTTGGAGCCTTGTGAACGATCAGAAACCTATGTTAATGGCAAGAGGGTTGTGCAGCCTGTGCAGTTGCGATCAGGTAAGAAACATTGGAATGGATTTTTTTGTAGACTCTCTATCTAAGAATTGTCTGTATGTGACATTTGCATCACATGTAGAGAATGCTGGGGGCTGTTAAAGTGTTACCTTTTTGGAGTGCAGCTTTTAAACAGAAGTTGGTTCCGTTCTTTTCTTGGCAGCAGTTTGTTGTCTTTCATTCCTTGCTGCACTAGCTCTAAGTGTACTTAAATATTCACTGTCACGCAGCATCCTGTTTGTCCTTCTGCTTACCCTGATACTATTCAAATACATTCTTGCCCAAGCCTATTGCCCTTGGCAGTCTCAGTGAGACAGAGCAGACAGACTGCCAGTTGCTGATGGAAAATTCCCAGTTTCCTGGCAAAGCTAAGCTATGACCCTCTGCAGGAGTACAACAGATTCTCTTTGCTCTCATTTTTTCCCACTCAGTCTTCTACATTCCTTTAGAAAGGCATGTAGGGGAAGAGTTAGGAGGGAGCGACTTCCCTAAATTACGGGGTTTAAACTATATCTATAGGTTTAACCTATATCACAACCTAAAGCTGTGATGCTTTCTGTGTCCCTCTCCTGTTTTTCCACTGGTAAAAAAACCCCCAAAAACCCAAACAAAAAAACCCCAAAACCCTCAGAATTATTTGCACCAAGTTGTAAGTGAGTATTTTCATGGAACCAAGTGTACTGACTTCAGTATAAGTCTGGACAATGAAGGAAGAACAGTTTTTGCTGTTCTGTGCCTGCATATGGCTCATATTGAATGCCATGACTTTATCGTTTAGTGATTACTTTTTTTAAAAAAAGTAGATATTTTTCCTTTTCTTCTGCATCTAGATAATTGAGTTGCTAGAATAATGTAGACATTGTCTCTGACATCTTTAAGAGCCTGTATTTTAGTAATACATTAAGGACAATTTTAGTTATTTTTGAGGTCTATTTACTAAATGCTTTTTTAAAATTTTAACTACATTAATATCTTCTCTGGAGGAGCAGAGGCATTTTACTGTCTTCCATCAAGCATGTCTAAGGCTTCATAGACATGTGTTGTTTGTAGGATTTATCCAAAAGATGAGATTTCTTCAGCTCTTTTGACATTAGTATAAAAGAAGCTGTTAAGTCCTTCCATAAATCCCACTGATTAGGACTCCAATAAAATCAATACATGTAAACCACATTTTAAAGAAAAGTAAGCACCATGCATTCCAGTGCTTGAAGAAGCTGAAAATTCTGCTGAATTGTGGCTTTTGCCCCTGTCTGGCACTGTCACTGGAGCAGAGGAATGGGATTTAGTCATGTGTTTTATTTACTGCAACTGTTGGTCAGTTTCCAAGTTTGTCCTTTTAATTTTTGATAAACTCTGCTGGGATATTAGACTGGACCTCTGTGGGTGATGTCATCCTCTGAGCACTGCTTCTGTACAAACCAGGCATTCTTTTTTCTTCTTGTCACCTAGATAACTTTGAAGTATACAGAAAATCCTTATAGGGCAGTCTTTTCTTATGCTGTCACCCAACCTGATAAATGGGATGAATCATTCAGTGATGTTGTTCAATGGTTTTGGAGTCCTTACCTGAAAGAGTTAACTTCCGTTCCTATTTTTAGGAAACCGTATCATCATGGGTAAAAATCATGTCTTCAGATTCAACCATCCAGAGCAAGCACGAGCAGAAAGAGAGAAAACGCCGTCAGCCGAGACTCCCTCTGAGCCAGTTGACTGGACATTTGCTCAGAGAGAGCTTCTGGAGAAACAGGGCATTGACATGAAGCAAGAGATGGAGAAAAGGTAAGAAAATAACTCAAAATTTCTACCTGAAACAAGGAAGAGTCAGCTATAGGTTATTTGGATGGTGTCTGTGCAAAACCTAAATCTAGGTTCTGCCACATAGCATCTCCGCTACCTGTTGTGAAAGTTCAGAAAGCTTCCTCGTTAAGTTTCAGTGTTCTAGCTCCTTTAAAAATCACAGGTAAGCACCTGCCACTAACCCTATAGACCTTTTGGTGAAGGACTGAACTGCAACTTATAGGAAGTTTCACTTCTATAGTACTATAATAGACAAATAACAATTCCTTTTAAGTGGAATGACTTTACACTTGTCACTGTAATTGAGTGGGCTGTGTGTGTAGAGCAACACCCACATGAAAATAATGACCTCTTTGGCTACTTCTGTTCTTTTGTTTGTCTTCAGATTACAAGAAATGGAGATTTTGTATAAGAAGGAGAAGGAGGAAGCTGATCTCTTGCTGGAGCAGCAAAGGCTGGTATGTGTCCGTCCTTCAGATTAACTATACCTTTGGCAAACAGTAATTCCTGTCCTTGCTTATCTGAAAGTTTAGGAAACCTGCTTGGGTTGTCTGCACAATGCAGTTCTCCCTTTGCTTTCAAATACTTTGTGTCTACAGTGAATTATTATCAGTGTGAGTGAGCTCCTTCATGTTAATTCAGAGACTGTAATTGACAATGAAGAGGCTTTAATCAGTTCTTGTTGGGACACGTTGGATTTCTTGCAACTTAACCTGAAAGAAGGGCATTTCTATGCTCTGTATTTTTTTTAAGTTCTTTTTCAGTAGTCTAAACAGCTACTTCTGGGGATGTTTGCCTTTATTTATGTCTTGGATCACCAGAACATACTAATTTTGTGCTGCCAAAGAGATTCTAGAACATTGATACGCTAGGTTTATTTTTTTTGAATGATATCTGAAAATGTTGCTGCATTGTGCATGTTTTAACCCTTCTCCCTCCCCCTGCATGGAGTTCCTTGTAAGGGTCTTAAAGGTACACATGCCGATGGTGGGGTTATGACTAGGAAGCAGTGTGCAAAGGGAATATTAACGCATTCAGAACAATGGGAATTTCACCATTCCTCCTGTTTCTTAAACAGGAAGTCTGATAAATTAAGTATGATATAGGAGGACTTCAGTCTTCTCACAACTAATCTTCTGAAGTGCATTATAGATAGAAATACATGTGGTCTTCAAGCACCCTGTGAATTCTAAAAAGACAACCAAGCCCAGGAGTGAAATCTAGATTTCCTTAAGACACCTGAGTATCCTCATTCTGTTTAACTACATGGCGTTGTCTTTTAGCCAGAACACAAATGTAGTTGTGCCTGAATTCTAGTAAGAATTTCAAAATCATGATTCGTTTGTTTGTAGTATTAGTTTGAGACCACTGAAGACTGCGTTAAATGCATGCTGGGTTTTAAACTGTAAAGCTCTTCCCCTTCTCCCAAAACCAGAATGGAGCAAAGTACTGTGGCTTCCATAGGTAGAAGCTACTTTTATAAATCTTTTTTTTAATTCATATTATACACTTAAGGACTTCTGCATCTCTAATTATTTCATCACAAGGGACTAATTTCTTGGATGGAGAGGAGTAGCTGCAGACTTTGAACCAAAGGAACACTTAGTTCAGAAAGGAAGTTAAGATGTGACTGATGTTTCATCTCTGCAATTTTATAGTTAAAATTTGTGTAGCTGAAAGTAGTACGGCAAAAATCAGTTCAGTGTGAAAATAAAAATAGTTTGAGCATCGAGTAAGTTTTGGCTCTGTGTCAAAAGGAGATGCAAGTAATGGAATTCCCTTCCTTAAATTTTAGCTGACAGGCATAAGCTAAGCTATTGTATGAATTAAAGATGTGAGAATTGGCTGTCTGGGGAGCTGCTTCAAATAAGGCTGTGTTTGTAAAAGTTTTGTGAAGGGAATTTGTTTCCCCATATACTTAAGATTAAGGGAAGGTTCTTTAGATAGTGGGTTGTTCAATACTGTAATAAAGTTGTTGATTTCTTTAAGCTTGTTTTGCTTTTGCTGATTTCAATTAGTGGACAAAGGTGGGAGACTATCCTGTATGCATTACCAATATAATTCCTGAAGGACACCTTTCCTAATTGTAAGACATCATATCAAATGAGATTGTTGGTCTGTTAAGCAGTATCCTGCTTATCACGATGCTCAATAAGAATATTTTAAATGGCAGCAAAACTTCTTGACACATCTCGTCATTTCTGTGTCACTGTATGCAGAGTCTGGAATGGACAGGATTAATAAATTCATACAAAGTAGTTGAATAATGACTGGGAAATCTGGGAATGCATTTCAGCTTGTGTACCTTAAAAGTATTTACATTGCTGCGATATCCAGTTGCAATATCAGGTTCTCTAACTTACTGCTATGTAAGACCGATATTGAAATATCAATACTCTTCTTGTTCTAAATTGGAGTATAATCTTGGATATAAGAAGCTGGCTAATCCTGTTTACCAGATTGTTTTGTTTTTGTGCTGAGATTCCAAGCAATTTGGGTATTTATTTGTTAGATATGCCGTACAAAAAAGATAAATAATAGCTCTTGTCCCCCCAAATTTACAACTAATATATATTTGCCCTGCTAGTATTACTAGGGAATAGAAATAATTGTTCTCCATTTTACAAATTGAATGTGAAAATGTGTTTAATAGAGCTAAAATTATCTTCCTGGTTTTCTTGGTCATAATGCCTTTGCAGTGACCACTTGATATTAGAATGTGCGTATATACCTATATTAATTGGTCTGGTTAACCTCAGAGGGCACATAGGCCAATCACCACATAGTGTCTCTTAATCAGCTTTTTATATGCAAGGCATGCTTTACCCATAAGTAGCAATACGGTAATTTTGTAACCTATAAGAATAATCCTGTGGAACTTGTGACTTAATGTTTGAGTAGTTCATGTTTTGCCTTTCTGGATGTAACCTTGAATGTGTAGACTGTACAGTGTCTTCCTCCAGGGCATCTTTTGTTTCCACTGCAATATGCAGTTTGTTAGATGCTCTTTCGTTAGGCCACAAATTTTGTTAGCTGTAAACTCACCAAGAGTTTATGTTCTGTTTCTAAACCAGTGCTTTGCTTATATTTTGACCTAAACTAGGAGAGGTTGATTCTCTAGTGCTATTCTTAAATACTAAAAAAACATAATGTCACAAGAAGCTCAAATAATGTGAATCTTAGGCTATGGAGCTTGTTGACCATAGGGCAAAACAGTATTTCTTTTACTCCCTTTCATCATTCCCAAAATAAATGATACTGTATTCCCCATTCTTCGTGGTCTTCTACCCGAAGTCTTAAGTCTAGGACACTGGTTCTGAGTCAATGACCTGGGTTTCCTTTGGTTTTAGAGTAACTGGCTGTTATTGTTCCTGATTTTTCATGTATTATGATTCTCTCTGTGAAAAATAGGGATGTTAGGTAGAGGTGCACTAGAGACTGACTGCTGTGTTTTATTGAAGATGTTTGGATCATAATAATACATAGGACTTTTTGTTTGTTAAAGAGATTTCTTAACTTAATAATCCTTTAAGGAAAAGTAGTCTGACTTTAATTCCTAGTTGCAGTAAGCAATAATGGATATCCTTAACTTCTGGTGGCAGTATACCTGAACAAACATTCCTAACATATGGAAACCTGAAGCACTGCTCATTAGAAATCATTTAGCAAAAGGTGGAAAACTTGTAATGAAGAAGCAAAACACGCATAACTCTTAGCAAGTGTGTGGAAGCTCCAGGCTCTAGGGTTTGAGAAGAGGACAAATCAAGGATATGAAATAGAGAATTTGTATTAAAACAAATAAAAAAAAAAAAAAGTAATTACCGCTACATTCTTCTGAAACTCATTCTTCGGACAGACAAGACTGTTAATGTGTTTTTCTTTAAACTAAGCAACAAGGTGACAAATGGGGGAAAAAATCCCAAACAAACAAACCACAACCCACCTCTGAAACTCTGATTCTGAATATCCTTTTAGCTTGTAGCAAGTCTTGGAGTATGAACCACTGTCTTCACCTGTCATAGTGGCACTTACAGTCCTTTTAACATTGAACCTTTCGGCTGCTTCTGTTTCATTTTTTCTTATCGTCTAACACTTCTCTGGCTGCTATTGTAGTGAAGTGGATTCTAAACTTGAGCCTCCCTGCAACCACGTGCAACGTTACTAACCAGTGTTAACCCGACTTACTCTGGCTGCTCATGACACCTTCTATGATGGCTGTTGTGTTCATCCACCTGGGGAGGATTTGCTGAAAGAAACAACAGCAGTCACCAAGGCAAATGTGTGTGGCGGGGATTTGCATGTCTTTGTAGCATGTGTGAAGTGCAGTTTACACTTGGTTTTTAATTTTTTTGATCAGGAACTTGGTTTTAGTTGACCTATTTAAAGATTTTGGAAGGGATTGGGAGGGAAGAGTTTAGATTATCTGCTGTTTTGAGATGATGAGACTTTTAAATATAATGTTAATTTAGTGAAGAGCTCCAATTTTGACAGTCCATGACTCTTGAAGATACATTTTAATGTCCTAACACTCAGTCTTCAGGGACTTCCTTATCACTTGTTCTATTTTGATTTTTGATTTAGTTTTCTTTGCCTGCTACTTCTTGTTTAGCTTTTCCATTTTCTTACAATTTTAATTTTGGTTATTTTGGGGCCACTTCTCGATTTTTGTTTTTCCAAAGGATGCAGACTCTGATAGTGGGGATGATTCGGACAAGAGATCGTGTGAGGAGAGTTGGAGACTGATCACTTCCCTGAGAGAGAAGCTGCCCCCCAGCAAGCTCCAAACCATTGTAAAAAAGTGTGGCCTCCCCAGCAGTGGGAAGAAACGAGAGCCTATTAAAATGTACCAGATACCCCAACGTCGACGCCTTAGCAAAGACTCCAAATGGGTTACCATCTCAGACTTAAAGATTCAGGCTGTGAAAGAGATATGCTATGAGGTAGCACTCAATGACTTCAGGCACACTAGGCAGGAGATTGAGGCTCTGGCCATTGTTAAAATGAAAGAGCTTTGTGCCATGTATGGGAAAAAAGATCCAAATGAGCGTGAATCATGGCGAGCTGTTGCTCGTGATGTCTGGGATACAGTAGGAGTTGGAGATGAGAAAATTGAAGATGTTATGGCCAATGGTAAAGGAGTAACTGATGTGGATGACCTTAAGGTGCATATAGATAAATTGGAAGATATTTTGCAAGAAGTGAAGAAGCAGAACAACATGAAGGATGAAGAGATAAAAGTTCTTAGAAATAAGATGCTAAAAATGGAGAAGGTTTTACCTCTGATAGGGTCTCCAGAGAAAGCTCAGTCAACCATAGCTAATGCTAAGTCTCCAAACTCTGCCGGTGTGGTGGATGTGGATAAGAAGCCCATGGATGACTTGAAAAGAAGCGAGAATGATGATCTTGCTAAAGAGGAGCGTGTTTCACAGTTAATGGCAGGTGATCCAGCTTTCAGGCGTGGGCGATTACGTTGGATGAGGCAAGAACAGATTCGATTTAAAAATCTACAGCAGCAGGAAATAGCAAAGCAGCTTCGTCGACAAAATATGCCTCACCGATTTATTCCGCCTGAAAATCGCAAGCCCCGCTTTCCTTTCAAAAGCAATCCCAAACATAGGAACTCATGGAGTCCAGGCACCCATATAATTATCACAGAGGATGAAGTTATTGAGGTTAGAATTCCAAAAGAAGATGATAAGAACAAAGATGAAAACAAAGAAAAAGAAAGTAGAGCTGCTTCTAAAGACCCTCAGCAGCTGTGGAATCTTCATGGCCCCCAGAGGAATCCAGATAATATCCAAATTAACAGGCAGCAGTTAAACACACCGTCACAGCCTGGCAGTCAGCAGCAGCCATCACCTCAGTTGCGCTGGAGAAGCAATTCTCTCAATAATGGCTCTCAAAAAAGCTTGCGGCGTCAAACATCGGGCTCATCTGAATCGTTGCACTCGTACAGCGGGCAGCAGAATCCAGACCTGCAGACTTTCCAGCAAAAACGTCACATCCACCAGCACCGACAGCCTTACTGCAATCACAACAATGGAGGCAGTGCAGAAGGCAATACAGCTAACTCCCACCCAAAACAGACTGACCGGCTTAACCACTATAACCAGTTTGTGACGCCCCCACGGATGAGGCGCCAATTCTCAGCACCTAACCTCAAAGCGGGCAGAGAAACTACAGTATGATTAGCTGGCCAGGAGTAGTCTGGGGGAGGAGGGAAGCAGGGGCAATTCTGGCTTATTAAGAAACAGCCAGGATTGGCTTTGCTTTGTCTTGGGTTTTGTTTGGCCAGGTAGAACTTGAGTAATTTGACGTACAAACACAAGGTACTGGCCCTTCAGCCCGTTCAGTTTGCATGGGACTTTTGTTGCAGTTTTAACAACATTGATTGGAAGAACATTCTGAAAAATTGTAAGAACTTTTTTCATAGACTAGAAGACTTGGAAGGAGGGATGTGGAGGGGAGAACTTCCCTGCTAGCTCATTTACCAGGTTTTTTTTATGTGTGTCTTGGAGTATTTTTCTAATGCTGAAAATATTGTCTGGAACTTACAAAGTGCTACCTTCCTCCTGTGTTTTATGTAGACAATCAAAAGAGAAATTAGTTTATAGCATTGAATGTTTCTTGTGACCTTTTTCTTAGCAATAAGGAAACTGACCATCTGTTTTTAAATTTAGCTGACTCTTCAGAACAATATTTTCCACTCAACTCGAATTCTTAATAATAATAATAATAATAATCTATAAACCAAAAGTTGTCAGCTGACAAGATGTGTGGCTTTTTAATAGCTAAATTAAGAAGAGCTATTGGGTCACAACGGTCCTACTCCCTGAGTAGGAGACGTTTCTTCTCCTTCTGCTTAAGTTCATAATTACTGGTATGAAATTGCTGTGACAGTTAAACATGCCTGAATGGAATTTTATGTCAGAATATATATATATTGCTGAAGCAATATTTTGGAAATAAGCTTTTTCTAATTCCCATTGTATCTCTCTAAATATAATAGTTTTTAATTATTATACAGAGATTGTGGAAAGGAACAGTCTGGTGCAGGAAGAAGCCTCAAAAAGCTAATTCTTTTTATTTCATGTTTTCAACTTTCTCGGGCATGAGTCTGGGAGATATTCTTGAGATAGTTATGAAGACTTATAGATCACTACTTTTGAATTGGCTGAATTCTCCTCAGAGATGGGAGAATTGAACTGTTTCATCTTAATGTGATACCTCATGTTAGTGCCTCTGGTCTTGGATTAAACCCCTGTTTCAAGACTTGTTTAATAAAGGAGAAGGTAATTTTGAGGAGAAAATAATATTCTTTTTCCTTCTCCCCACACTCAAAATGCAAGTTTAAAATTTTTAATACCTATTTTGATCTGAAGAGGTCTATACTTGCAGGTGAATTGCCATGGAACAAATGCTTGCAATCCCTACTTCAGATTGTTCTAAACAAATTACAGAAAAACTGTTGATTAAGGAATAGGCTTTATGAACTTGGGATTTTATCTCAATTGGAGAGTCCCAATTTTAATTATAAACTTTCTGAGTTCCTTAAAGTGCAAAACAAAATTGTGCTTACTTCTAAAAAATCTGTGGGCTTAAATATAAGGCAATCTAAAGCTTTGAGGACTTATTTTGCTTTTAAATTTAACTTGAATGCAATTTTAAAAACAAAATTGGCTACTATACCACATTTGGTAAGATAGGTCCACTTTGCAGTGTATCTGTACAGTTAAACGATTTGTGCTGTTTTGCACAAATATCCTTAATTTACTTGAGGTTGCTTATTTTTTGATAAAATATAAGCCCTACTGGTAACTGTTACTTCTGCGTGTTTCAGCATAGCTGTAGATGAGTAGGAAATGCCTCAAGCTTACTCTACATCTTATTTTTGTTTTCTGTCCTACTTTTCCCCCCCTGCAACTGTGCATGGTGTAGGTGCTGGTTGCAACATGTGGTGAGTGGCAGCCATGCACCATTTCCGTATCGAGTATTAAGTGTCAACTGTTAGGTCTCCGCACATGCGTTACTGATAGGATGCTGGCCCTTTGAGGTAGGAGATACAAGGTCAGTCCTCTGACTGTCCTAAAAGAATCAGCTGGTCCCATCACTTGGGACATTCTTTTTTACAGCAGGTTTAATTTTGTGTCCAAATACGGCTTTGTAACTTGCATTTGTCTCATGCCTACTTGAACAAAGGAAGTAAAGCATCATGTCCAAAAATGTCTTGATTCTTAAAGAAAAGAAGCCTTGTAGATGAGCAATACTTTCTTTGAGCTTGAGTCAGAATTGCAAAATGAGTTTTGGGCTGCAAATAATATTTTCCTGTTGCCTTTATTTTAGAATCCTGTTTTAGTAGTGCATTGCACTTTGTTTTTGTGCATGTCAAGAGTAATGAGTTCTTTCATATCCTCAAAAAGGCTTAGACTCTCTTAAAAATGCATGGTCAGGAAAATCCTCTCAATTCTGTAGGAATACGTGAGCCAAACAGAGTATGCATGGGATAGGTCGTGAGAGAAGACCAAAGCAATTTTATGTTGTGTCCCATTTTTGTTGAGGATTGTGGCTGCCTATGTGAAATCACCACGTGATTGAACATGGAGTAATTTTGAAGTCCATGCAACTACGTGTGCTGACATGAGATTAAAAACTCCTGCTACTTGATATTTAATGCTAGACACTAAGAAGTTTTTGCCAACTTATTTAAGCTTAAAAACCTGAGAAGAAATATCTGTAAATGCCTGGGTGGTGGTGATGATGATGAGCAATAGGTTACCATCAGGCTGTCTTACTATACTGTTTTAGTGCAGCACTAGAAAAACAACCCTGCTTATTCTGTTGTTGTTGTTGTTGTATGATTTGACAGAAAAGAAAAAGGATAGCCAATTCCAAAATGGAGCCCAGTCTGCTCCGAGGAAGCAGCTTTTTTTCCTGGCCTCTGGGAGGATATTACAGAAATGAAACTCAGGGGCGGGGTGGGGGGGAAGTCCTATAAAATAATTACCCACTTTAAGAATGGAATATTAATTACAGTGCAGTGCCTCATCTGGTAAGAGAAGCAATGTGAGAACTTGTGGATCTCCTTGCACTATTCAGAAATACACATACCTCTCCAAATTCTGTATTAATGGAGCTAATGAACTGCAATACAGCTGCTTCCATAGAAGACTGTGTGAAAGGCTTTCAGGTCGATGGAAGTGTGGCATCCATGATGGGAGTGCTGTTTTAATCAGCTTAATTGCCATTGCTAAGTGCTGATGTGCTGTGTGCTTTGACAGCTAGCTTGTGTCCACCTGTGCCTTAGTGGTGATTTCTTAAATATCCTTTGGGAATCACTACGGACACGTGGATTTGGGGGGTGGGGGGAAATGCATGCCACTAACGCTCCTCTGATTGACTTCAACGTCCTCTCTCAAGCAATCTGAATTTAGGGATCTGTCAAATTAGAGGATGCTATTTTTATCAGTACATTCAGCATAGTTTCAATATCTCCCTCACTGTTTGTCCTTTATACTTTATATGTTGAAATTTGTTCTTTATCCTTTATGTGTTGAAATTTGACTCTGATACTTCCCATTGAACCACTTCAGGAGCTGCCGCATGAGAAATCTATGCTGTGTACCCATTTGTACTGTAAAGAAAGCAGTGAGCTGCCTTTTGATTTAAATGGGATTTTCAGATCTGTCCATTGTTTAAGAAAAGACAAGTTTTGGATTGTCTTAAGAGCAAGCATCTGCCTTGTGAAAAGCAGAACTGGTTTGTATTGTAAAAGTGCTCTTTCAATAAAGTATGAAATACTCTTGTAAGTGTCAGACTTGTCTCAGTGAAATGGAAATGAAACTTGATTGCAGGCATGTCCTGGTTTTATTTTTTATCTTGGGGTTGGTATTGTTCTAGCAGAGTTTAAAAGGTTTCTTTAATTGTTCCTCAGTCTGATTCTTCTAAGTCCGTCCACTCTGATTTTTTTTCTGCTGTTAAGTTATGTGAAAAGCAGCCTACGCGGATTTGTGCCTACTGTCACATAGCTTCTTTCAAAAAAAAAAAAAAAAGCTTTTTATAGTGCAAGGGGTTACAAGCCATACTGCTCTTCAGTGCTGTCCCGTTGTACCATCTTGTGTGCTGTTTATCTGAATTCTGGAAGAAAATACAGAGCTGGCTATTCTCTATTTATTTGCTCACTGAAGACAAAAGAAACTGACTTTTTGTATACCTCAAATACAGGAGGGAACCACAAATGCTACAGTACCTTTGCAGACGTCACGTAGATTCAAAGAATCTAAGTTGTTATGGTACAGTGTGCTGCTTAAAAAGCTGGTCCGGTCTTGTCTGAAAAAGCTTGGCCTAGTCTGAGTGTATGATTTATATTTTTTCTCTGTTTTCAGAAAAATCTATGGTGGTTGTGGCTTTAGATATTTCCATGCCCTTGGGCAAAATGAACTTTGCATTCCCTTTCTCCACATTCCTGGAGCTAATGATATCAACCAGTTTGAAGCTGTACAACACTATGCGTTGGGTTCCAGGGAGTCTAGGGCATGGACCTTCAGGGCAGCTTCTAGTTGCAGGTTTTTTTCTTTTCTAGCAGTTGAGGCACTTTCACATCGGTACTAACAATTATGTGTGTATTATCACTAATCGGATGTGGAAATGTTTATCTGGAGAGCTGACCAATCTCTCAAGAGAGCAAACCAACCCCTTTACAGTGCAGTCAGTGCACCTTCTATGTGAACCAACCTGAAATTCATCCTTCATCTATTGCTCAGTGCCAATTATTTTTAAATACTACCATAGCATCAAGTGCCAGGAGGTAATCTTAGTCCTGTTTTTCTGCTTAGGGAAATGGTACCTATTTCTTTTTTTCATTATGGGAAAATAAACTTAAATCCTTTTACTTAGTTTTAAAAGTAACATTTGTTAGTAGGAGTCGATAAAATGTGTCTGCTTATATTAAACATTTATTTATCTAGGTATTTAAATGTACAGAAGATACACTTACTTGGCTCACAAGTCTGGAAATAGAGAAGACAAGAAGCAGGTCTCTGTCTTTGAATGAATTTAATGTGTGTGGGTTTCTCCTGCTGGAAGTAGAATTTTCACAGTGGAATGCTCCTGATTTTTGACCATTCCCTCTGCAGCTTTTCAGTTTCTCCAAAAGAATCTGATCAAAGATTCTACTTAAACACTACTTGAAGAGCTTTTAATTTCTTCATTTCTACAATCTAGCCACTCAAAATGACACCCTCAGATTATCTTCTTCCGACTACAGGAAAATAAATTATTATTCTCTTCCTTGCAAGTAAGAGAATCTTGTTTCTGTCCCTTCGCATCTGACCTGGTTTACCTTGGTTTCAAATGTAATAGCATTATCTACACGGGTGGGGGAAAAAAACGCCCAGAGAAAGTGCCTTTATGTTAACAAATTTTTAAGACTACACTGGGTATTTCAGAGCTATAGATAAGTCTGAAACCTCCTCATTGACTCTAGAATAGTTTTTTGTTGAATCATTAAGAATCTCAGAAGGAATATCAAAAGAAAGGACATATGTTTGTTTTGTCTGTAGTTCTTTTGCTGCTGGGCTAAGGTTTCCTTACGCTGTAAGTATGTAGTCATCTTAGAGTGAATGGAGCAGACACAAATGAAGAAGAAGGAGCATTTTAGCCAAATAAAATTTCAAGAGGAAATTAGGAAATTAAAATGCAGCCCTCACACAAAGGCCATATATCTTTAATAGTCTGGGTTTCTCTCCCTAAGGGTCGTGGGTATTGAATTCATGGTATTGAAGATTCTGCACTTTCAGGTGGTTGTTCTAAGAGCACAGCTACTGTTTTTTAATGCTACCTCCAGGAAATCTTGCATATAAACTTCAAGGAATGTACTTCAGGTTTATCTCCTTTCCAAACACCATCTAAAGGTCTTTCTGATGAACTTGTGTTACATTTGATGCAATCACATTGTGGCAGCTGTTCAGGTGGGACGCTTAAATAGGGTGGGAGGAAAGTGTAAGCTTTCCTTCTATAGCTGTTAGACTTAATGCATTACTGCAAACAGCAGCATTGGAGAAGAATTTTAGGATTTGGAACTGTGGAAGAGAGAAGGTTGGAATACAAGATGAGTGGCTTCAAGAATTCTCCTTAAGAACTTTGTAACACTCTTAGTGAACTGTTGTTGCAACTCTTGTATAAAAATCTTGAGAAGCCAGTTTAATTTGTGTAATATATGCCAAAGGATTGTCTTCAAAAAATAAAATACGGTAGTGAGGTGGGCTCTGCGACCAGGAGCACAGTGACTGTGTCTGTTCTAAATACCTTGAATTTGTATTTGTTTTACCAGCAAATAATAAAAGGGTCATTAGGTCGTAGTAGCATTTATTTCAAGGCATGATTATGCTGAACAGGAAGAAAATGCTTTTACACCAGAAGGTATTGTTGAAGCGCTCTTTGTGTGGAAACCTCTGCACAGATTTCTCTGCCCACTTGCCAGGGCAGTGGTATTTTTTTCATCTTCTGATATATTAAATACACATGTGAGAGAGTGATACTTACATCCGAAGAAGAAAATAACATTGAAAACAAAATGTCTTTTTCCTAAAATCTGAAATTTTTTTTTTGTATCAAAAGGCAAATCAGTGGTGCTGTTAATCCTTCTGTTTGAGAAAATGAAGGTGAATAATCCTACCCTTGTAAATTTATTTCTGTACTTTTCTCTATTTCTGCCTCTTTTCTATGTCCCTGAGAGCAGCAAGCAGGTTCCCAAAAATATCCCCTTTTTCCAGTGTTCAGCAAAAAAAAAATCCTAAACATTTCCCTCTTACAGATACTATGAGCATGTATATCTGATGATTTTTATAAAAACCACACTACTGTCTTAAGTATATTGGCCTCTGTCTTCTCTCTTTTCAAGGACAGATTGTACTAAACCAATAGATGTTGGTATGCAACCTCTGACCATTAATGGAAATGTCTTTTATGTATTTGTTCTCTGTGTTTGTCGTTCCATCTGAGGTATTAGTCTCTCTTAACTATTCTCCTTGCTTTTGTCTGTCCTCCTACACGGTATCTCCTCTCTCCCCACAGGACTATGAGAGTAAGCTGCAGGCCTTACAGAAGCAGGTAGAAACACGATCTTTGGCAGCTGAAACAACGGAGGAGGAGGAGGAAGAAGAAGAAGGTGAGTTTGAAGCTAAAAATACTTTGGAGATAGCCAAGCCTAAAGGAACAGTTGCTATATCATCTCTTGCAATACATAGAAAACTCGCTTTGGAAAGCTGCGAAACACTTCATAACTTCTTGATCTGTAATTTTCACAGCATAAAGATGTAAAATACCTATTCATAGAGTAGGTTCCACATAAACAGTAGATACACATCCCCAAATTCAACTGATGCACAAACTTTGATTTGGTGGTCTTGGATTTGAAGGAATCTGTCTCTTCTTGGCACTAACAGAGTTCAAATGTCTTAAACCAAAATAATGCTGTTGCCTTTGTTTCCTTGTTTCAATTTTAAAGTTTCTTTTTTCTCCTTGGTAGGAATTCTTAGAATTCATGCTGTGACATGTCTGTATAACTCCCTTTCTGGACAGTAGATAGAGTTTATTATTCCTATAATACTTGCTGCATTCCACCGTTTCAGCATTTGGCTTTAATAATTGTTAACTAATTTAAAATAGTAGGAGTAGAATTTATTTTGTTTTCTCTGTTCCAGATCTCCTTACTTGATCATTGTATCTCCAATGCTAGTGGTGAGGAAGTTTGAATCCAGTTTTTCCTCACTGAATAATAAAAATACAGGTTTTCATTTTCTGTTCTCTTCCAGAAAAGGTGTTGAACTTGATGACATAGTCAGCAGTAGTATTAGATGCTGCATGTGATGGTTTAGAGAAGAAGCCCCAGTGTTTTATTTCTGTTTCTTTGCTTGTCCTAG
Organism: Gavia stellata; assembly: GCF_030936135.1. NCBI lineage: Eukaryota > Metazoa > Chordata > Aves > Gaviiformes > Gaviidae > Gavia > Gavia stellata. The sequence continues at coordinate 4,452,558 of NC_082620.1, read as the reverse complement.
TGCCCTGGACACGACATGAGTATGAACTCGCACAGTGGGCTTTCAGGAAGTGGAAATTTCACCAGTTTACTTCACTGAGGGACCAGCTCTGGGGAAATGCAGTGTATCTGAAAGAAGCCAATGCAATCAGTGTAGAGTTAAAGAAAAAGGTAGGGACATGCTAAGTAGCTTTTTAAATTTTCTGACTCATCAATTTTGACTGTATAAACCTGCTTCAAATGCTTAGAGTTACTTGTAGTCTTTCAAGTTGTATGTCTGTTGCTTATTAGTTTGGGCTTTAAAAGGGTTCAGAAAATCGTGAGTCTCTGATCCAGACTTCTGGCTGGCTGATCATCCCATGCAAGTCTGGTTGATATAGTCTCCTCTCCTTCATTTCCCTTATGCTGTTCCTGTTTATGTCATAAACACGTGTACATGCACATCTCCCTAGGGCCCTGTCTTTTCCTTTTTGCTTTTAACTTCATGCAGTCATCATTTTTCCAAGAGAAGTGGTTGCTACAGGACGTGCTAGGTCTATAGTTTTCCAGACCTCTGCTAGCTGTGACAATAAAGGCAAGATATGTGTACTCCGCTGAAAAATGTTTTATGCAATTTTGAGACAAAAAAAAAAGTGATGTAAAAACCACCTGAATTTGTTCACAGAGATGAAAATCAAACTGGCTTCGTACGTTGCCTTAGGTTAGGTCTCTGTCCCCTTTGTGATGCTGATAGCTGGCTTCTCAGAACTAAAGTAATTTTTCTTTTTCCATTCAGGTGCAGTTTCAGTTTGTCCTGCTGACAGACACCCTCTACTCACCACTGCCACCAGAGCTTTTGCCCACTGAGTTGGAGAAGACCCGGGACAATAGGCCTTTCCCCCGTACAGTGGTAGCTGTGGAAGTCCAGGATCTGAAGAATGGAGCAACGCATTACTGGTCCTTAGAAAAACTCAAGTATGTAAATACTACTGGAGAACAAAATTCCTTATACCCAAGGAGCTTCACTGAAAAATTTTACCCCTTGCTGTTCATTCTCTGTTGTACTTGTTTTTTCTCTGTGTCCTCCCAAATGCCAACTTTACAGGCAGTGTGGTATGTTTTAAATACCAGCTTTCTGGATTCTTGCACCAAGTGCATTTGTTCTCCAGCATCTTGCCTCGCCTCTATGTTTAATTTTTGTAACTTGAGGTTAGATTCTATTTTTTAAATCTAATAAGGCTAATCACAGCTCTCTCTGCATTAATTATCTCTCTGCATTAATTTTTTCAGGTTTCTTTCACTGCAAAAGTTTCCTTGCCACCTGCTTTTATATAACCTAGGAGTATAGGGCATAATTTATAATAAAAAACTTAAATAAAGAAGATTCTGTTTCTATGGAAGCTACACAAATTCTGACTGTAATCTGAATTATTTTCATGATATTCTTGCAAATAGGCAAAAGACATATGTCTTTTCCCCATTCTCTAAGTACTGACCAAAGAATCTTTTTTCCACTAATAACTTCTGAATGAAGGATCTTGTAGTGTGAAACACTTGTCCTATTCAATAAAATAAATAAATAAAAGTGGATAATGGAATCCGTTCACTTTTGAATCAAAATGCCAACATTTTTGGAGTGAAATGCAAAAAACTGCCTAAATCACTCAGCAACATCGGCTGATGCAAAAAAGGAAGCAAAAAATATGCCAGAATTAGATGTGAAAGAAGAATATTTAGAAGTTTGAATGAAATCTGAGATTTACATAAGCTTCTGCAGTGACCTTGCCTCGTGCTTAGTGGGCTTAGCCTACAAAATTTTCCCCAGAATTGCTAACATGTCAGAGAATTAGTACAGTACCAAACTTAGTGGTACAGACTCCTCTGTTCTTTATTTCCCCTTTCCTGTGTGTAATTTGGTATAAGTGAAGTCAGTGTACCCCACTTTGTGTTCTCTGCTTTTTTTTTTATTCACTCTCTTAAGAAATTTTTTAACCCTGCTCTCTTCTATGCAGGCAGAGGTTGGACCTGATGCGTGAGATGTATGACAGAGCTGGGGAAATGGCATCTAATACACAGGATGAGAGTGAAAGCACAATGACAGGCAGTGACCCCTTTTACGATCGCTTTCATTGGTTCAAGCTGGTTGGAAGGTATGTGACGATAATCTTAACTGCTGGCACACTGGCAACTCTTGTCAGTTCTGGATGAATTTTGACTTTGAATGTGGTTATAAACTGTATGGCCACTGCTGTTATTTGTGCGTGTTGTCTTTCAGGGATTTCTGGTAGACTTAAAATATAGTGAAGAGCAGAAAATGCTCTTTAGAATGTTGCCATTTCTGGTGTGACCTTGTAGAATCTGATCTGACTGAACCCTTAGTAATTTATAAGTTTATTTTTAAAAAAGGGTAGCTAGCTAAGTTCTATCTAAAGTCACTGGAGCAGAGCTGTGAGAATATGAAGAACACCGGAAGCTGAGGGGAAAAGTGGCACAGGGCCTTACTTACATATGTGGTTCAAATAGCTTGGTCATACCCTTTGGAAATACCTAATATCTGATGGGATTCTTTAATATTTCCTGATGTCGGCTGCATCTTTACAATACTTTTATTTACAAAAATGCTACGTGTTGGAAATAGAGTTGTAGCTCTGTTAAATGGAAGTGTTCTCAATGTCTGTATGTTCGACCATGTTTATACTAATTTTTCATTTGCTTTCTGCTCAGTTCAAGGATGCTCTTTCTCCTGACTTCGTTAGCAATCCCTTCCCTTATGTTTCATTTCAGTCCAGATGTTTTGAAGGCTTTGCTTGTTGTTCAGGTGGTCTCTGTGCTGATGGCAACAGACGGCTGTTAAATGAAGCATTCTTCTTTCCCCTTACTCTGTTAATTGGTATTCCATTAACTGATATCTAGCTCCCCCATATTCCATGGCTGCGTGAATGAGCGTCTTGCTGATCGCACGCCCTCCCCCACTTTCTCCACGGCTGACTCCGACATCACTGAACTGGCTGATGAACAGCAGGATGAGATGGAGGACTTTGATGATGAGGCCTTTGTGGATGATACTGGCTCCGACGTTGGAACTGAGGAGGGATCAGACCTCTTCAATGATGGGCGCGACCCGTTTTACGACCGATCCCCTTGGTTCATTTTAGTGGGAAGGTTGGTGAGGTTACTGTGAGAATGGCCAAAAGGGACCAGCTCTTGCTGTAGGCTGCAATGGCTTTGCCTTGTGCTGCACAGAATATCTGTCAAGCCAGCCAAAATATCTGTATACATAAATTGGAATTCCCAGAGAATCAGTGTAGTTTAAGTTTTAAATTCCCATGTCAGAGGCCATGAAGACCTAAATACTAATTGCGAAAATAACCCTTAGATGCCACCATGTGAGTAAATATATTTCTATTTCTAGATAACTGCCACAATATAGAAAGAATGTGGTTTTGCTTGTGTACAGTATTTAAGCGTTATAAGAATGCTGTGTTTAGCCATTGCAAGATCACTAAGATGGTATTGTAGTATGTAATTTTTTCCGTAGAAGAGAATCTTAGAGTATGGTGGAAAGTCTTTAAGTCCAATCCAATAAATCCATTTTTTGAAAACTTGTGTCCAAAGAGAAATGATTGCATGAGGATAAAGAAGAATGGCCCTTTTTGAATGAGAAAAAGTATTCTTTGAGATGATTTGACTTCTCAGATTATGCATGACTCTTAATAGCAAGCGTTACGTAGTCAAAGCTCATCATCATTAAAATTCACTGGCTGGTGGTGTTTACTGGTGCTTTCCCCACTGTGCTTGAATTTCTGAAACAAGTTTGCTTAATGTATTTTAGAGTATTATCTATTTTGCCTATCTAGATATGATTAAGGTATTATCAGACCTCAGTCTGTGGCGTAGACCCCAAGGACACCAAGTTGCCTTAGAAGAATTTAGTACTTTGCACTCTTTCTTCACAGATAGTCTTGCTCAAACGTATTAAGTTGTGACAAGAAACAGAAAGATTTTATTTAGTGACTCTGCTCCCCTCTCTTCTGCTCCCACTCCCCCAGTTATGCTTTTTCGCTTATTTGATCACTCTGTAAGCCAATCTACATGTTAAGACAATAAGGGAGGTGGTTACCACAGGCGTTGTACAAAAGAGGGGGTACGACTCCATGGCTGGTGGAAGGGAGGAACAAAGGAGAAGGGTCCAGAGCTTGATTTTACCATTTTCTGTGACTGTAAGCAGGGAAGACTTCGTTGTCAGGAAGGTGGGATCTTTTTGCAGTTTCCTCAAATGCAGGAAACTTGATTGCATTATTTGTAAAAATGGGGGACTGAGTTTGTCAGTCTTTATCAAGCTTTTAGATCAGTTTAGCTGTATTGTCTAACCTCATTCTTTGTCTTTAGTGGACCTATTCACAAGCTGTGATTAAAACTTGGAACTTCCTTGAGCTGGTCTTTGAAACAGAAATTACAGTTACTAAAGATGCAAGAAATTGCATTAGTCCTCTTTGATCTCTGTGAATTTGTGCCCTTATGTGCAATGTCTGATAATGTGTTTTATAAAATGTAATTCTTTCAGGTTAATCTGATCCACAAGGGTCAGTTTGGGAAAGCCACCTTAACTGGCATGGAAGTGGCTGTCAGCTAGTTAAAGCATATGTGCGCTGTTTGCAATGGCTAGGACTGCTTTCTTGTTAACAGTGCTGGCATACTCAGCGTATTCTCCTGTTGGGCATGTTCTTTCAGAGCGGGACCTTCAGTGCTTGGGAAAAAGTTGAGCTATTCATCTTCATTTCACAAACTCTTCAGGAAGCACAACACAAGCTGAGCAAATACAGTGTATAATGAAAACAGTCGTGCTTCCTGGCAATTACACAACTTGCTTCCCGTTTCCATGTATTAAAAAGAATACTGAGCTCTGTCTCTATAGACAGACACACGAAGCTGCAGCAGTTAAGGGTACTAGCCTGCACCATGTAAGCTGCACGTATTAAGGAACTCTACTTGGGCTGTAAATTGAGGAATGAAACTTAGTTTGTATGATCTCTGAGTAGACAGCTGAATGACTTTTTCCTAGTTGTTGGTTTCTATTCTGTTCTGTTTATATTCCTGTTACATTATTCGGTTGTGCTGATTCTGTCAGCAGAAAGCTGTCAGACTGTTTAGCACCACTGAGTAGAAACTATTTTGATTCCTTAGTGTCTTCCAGCATGAGAATTCTACTTTTGAACAGTAAGACTTAAAAGTATCAGAGCGTACGTCCATCTACGTAGATATTGTCTTGAGCACAAAGCAGTGTTCAATTTATAACAAAACCAAAATGCCATAACACTTTTAGCTGTTTCATATGTTGTGGAATATGTAGGACAAAAATAAAATAAATTTTAATTATTTTTTTTCTTTTTTGAGAGGGGTGTTGTCAGCAATAATGAGTCCAGGTCACAAAGGAGAGGAAGAGAAATTGATCATGTAGTTATCTAACTCCTCGGGCATGGCAGTATTTTTTTCTCTGTCTGTGCTGTGACTGTCTTTTATTTGTACTATAACTATTAAAGAAAAGGCAAAAAAGAGCTGGTCCCTTTAGCCATCTCTTCTGGCATGCTGGGCTGTCTTTAAGGCTCATTCTATTTAATGGTGTGGCATATCAAGCATTTGCTATGTTTTTAAGGGAGGTGGGAGACGACTATGGGATATTTTACTTAAATCTTGAATTGCTGTGTTTATTTAAAAAATATCCGTCATCATTCTGAGTTCTGTTGGTTTTGGTTTGATTTTTTGAAGAAATTGTGTTTGAATTTCATTTCTAGTTTTGTTGTGAGTATGCCATTTTACCTCACCAATCTTTCTGCTAATACAGCTCCCCCTCTTTCAGTCTGCTGGGCTAAGGTGCAGGGGGACACTTGCATATGGGATGTTTGGGGAGTGGGAGTCCTCCCAGGTGTGGGAAGAGGAGGAGGATAACCTTAAGATTTCATCCACTCCTAACTTGGTACTGTCTTGTGACGAAGCAGACGGAATGGTACTGGAAGGCAGTATTGCTGCATAAACCAGCTCTTTTCTCTGTACAGCGAATGTGCTATTGCTCTCCATTCTACAGAAGAGATACAGCATTTTCATCACCAAACAGGAAGCTTAAAACGTTTTGCATTATGTGCTTTTCTTTCTCTAAGTTCAAGTGATTCCAGTGAGCTAGGTGACTGGATGGAAGGAAGTTAAGGAAGATGAGAAATATTTTTTTCTTTGGGATTGTCATTTTACTGAGGCGACAAAATTTGTAGTTGCTAATAAAGCTGAATGCTTTGGCTGTCATACGTTGAACAGCAGCTTCAGAACTTTAGCCATGCAAATAAAAATATGTTTTTGTTTTTCATACAGTTAATGCTTTCGCTTTCACTAGTTTGGCTTTGAAGTAGGAAGGCTTCTGTAATGACTGCCTCTTTTAATTAGTGAAACTGTCTCTTACTGTATACATATCAATACAAGGCTATTTAGATTCCTTTGTGTTGGGGAAAAATGTCTGTTCTCCCTAGCTTGAAATGTGGTTTTCAAACTGCGTTTGTTTTTCGTGTTGAGCATATAACTAGATACCTTCCTGAACTCCATCCCTGGTCCAGTCCAAGTGAACAATTCCAGTTTGTTAGTGTGAGGGACTGTTTCCTTGTATGATGGCATGCTGCTTTCTCGAATGAGTACCACCTGAAATTTCAAAGCTAAAAATGAAAATGTTTTCTTAGAGGAGAGAAAAAAAATAAAAATCAAACTTCCCATTTTGTTACTTTAAATTTAGTCTCTTCTCCCTTTCCCTGCTTTATCAGTGCTTACCTCACTTTGGAGCAGACTGAAAAGGAATTAGATCCTAATCTTAGTCAAGTGTTACGTTGCAGTTGTTTTTTTTGTTGTTGTATGCTTTTCTTCATTTTTTGTTTTGCTACTTTTATAGCCTTATTAATCATTCTCTTCTCTATTGCATTTTGTCACCACTTTGTTTTTTAGTAGCATTATTTTTGTCGCTTTGGTTCACAACTGACACCTGTTTGACTACCTTGTCATTTCAAGATCATTCCTTCATTCTGGGAACGGGCATGTGAACCCAAGGAGAAACACTTACCTTTTCTAACTTTGGTCCTTAGCTATGTGTCACAAGGAATTGAGTTCGGATCAGTCTTGCTGTGTTCACGGAACAAATTCTACAGCTGATGTCTCCGGACAGAGGCAGCAAACAACTTTATTTCTCTCTCAGTCCTCTTCTGTCATGCAGGACTTTCCCTATGAATATTAATCAATAACAGTTATAAATTTGAGGAATTAATTATACTTAATAATAAAGACTAATAAGAAGGACTGCAAGAAGGAAATCCAGTTAAACAAATGACTGGTGTTTTGTATAATATGCATAATTAATAAAATTACATACATAATTGGTTAGTTACTTTAAATTTAATGACTGCTAAAACTATTGGTTAAACTTCTATGCATCTCAGTACTCTTCTGAGCTCTGAAACAGCTCACTTAATAAATAAAGCCTTCCATTTTTTTCCCCTTGTTGAGAGCCATTCTTTACCTGACTTGTTAGGCTTCTCAGCATTTCAAGTTTTGCTCAAGCTAATCACACTGAAGTGTAGTGATTTAAGAACTTTTACAATTCATTGCAGAAACATAAAATGACTTAATAACGTTAGTCTAACTTCTGATTAAAAATCTGTACAATAAAACTTGTTAAGTTACTGTTCCAAAATAGACCCTGCTTGTATATAACTTTAGAAGTCAGTGTATGGCAGGATCATCCAGTGGTGGGCCTAAATGCTGCTTTTCCTTTTGTAAACTGTAATATCTAAATGATTGCTCTAGAGTACTGTTGTGGTGGTTTCTTGTTTGTTTTGGTGGTGTGTTTTTTTTTTTTAAAGAAATAAATATAATACTCCTAAAGATATTTAGCTGTGAAGATGTGTCAGTCTTCCACTATCCGTACACTCAGTGAATCTTCCAAGAAACCTGAGAGATGACTTATGGTTTATTGGGGATTTCTGATTACTCTGTATACAGTGTTATCAAATGAACATAGAGCGAGAAAGCATTTAGTCAATCCATTTTGAAGAGTGTTTTTATATGTTCAGTAAAATATTTGAGGCTGTGTGAACACAGTAGATAAATTCCCTTTTAATTTATCACTTCAAACTATGCTTATGGGGTGGAAAACTCAAACAATTCTTAATAATCAGTAGTTCCTTAGTAGACTTCTGCCATCTTGCTAACAGCTTCATTTACAACTGTAATGCATCTAAAATCACCTCCTATAAAGCCATCATCTTAAATTGTCCCCTTCATATGTTTTGTAACTCACTAATACAAGCCCTGTGTCTCCAGTGTACTCTGATTTAGAGCGTTTTGTGGCTTCACTTAGCTCTGACGCTGCTGCAGAGCCCTGAGTGGACAATATGGATACACGATCACAATGCAGGTCTAATAGATGGAGTAAATTAGACTGTGTGAAGATTTGAATGTCCCATTAGCCAACCAAATACTGCAGTCTGGTTTTGCAGATGATTGCCTAATGCTATTTGTGTTTTCTTTCCTTCCTATTACCAGAGCATTTGTATACCTGAGCAATCTGCTGTACCCGGTGCCTCTTATTCACAGAGTAGCTGTTGTTAGTGAGAAAGGAGAAGTACGAGGATTTCTGCGAGTAGCAGTGCAAGCTATAGCAGGTGAGATGCTAGAGAGCTTTACATTGCAATTCTTTGGTACGCTATGAATAGCTGCAGCTTTAAAAACCAGGCAAACAGATCAAACCATTCTCATTTATACTCAAACCTGAATAATTTTAGTGTTGCAAAGAACGCTTGTTCTTTATTAACTTGCTTTTGAAATTTTTTCATTGGTGTGAATCATACGGACCAAGCATGAATAGATCTTGAAATAATGCTACTGATCAGAAGCTTTTAAAATGATGGTGTTGACCCCTGAAGTTTATACGTGGCGACTAATGCAACACTGCTTTTTAGGACAGTGAAAGGGCTAACTAGTGTCAGTGAGTCTAAAAACTAAAAATAAAGCAAAGGTGTTTTCTTTCTGGCACCCAGTATAAAGAGCGGACAAGGGTATATGCAAGTTTGATAGTTGTGGTGACTTGCAGAAAAGTTAAATGTACCAAGTGTTTGCTTTTCTCAAACTATCCTTTTAAATAATGCACAGAAATGTGCTCAGTTCCTAAACCGGAGGTTTTCGGCATAGTATAAGCAGAAATCAGCAGCGGTTTTCCATTTCATTGCCTCACTAAAATGTGTTGAGACTTAGAAGCTGCTTTAACATACTGTTAAATCACCAAGAATTATCAGCTTTTCAGAAGAGGAGGGTAGATATATGGGGATGGTAACCGTTTCATCCAGTTTTGAACTGCCATTGTATGCGTGCCAGAGCTTAACTGCAGTCTGCTAGACAGCTGCTAATGTTTTATACTTTTCCAGTATGAGGTGAGCTAGTTGAGTTTTACTGCTGGTAGTTAGCCATGTCTTATCCATGCTGGTGAGAGCACAGATACTTCCCATAATTTGTCCTTTCTAGCAGTGGCTAACTGCCAACAATTCTTTATTGTTTAAGTAGCGTAACCGTGGAAGTTTCACTCTCCATGGGAACGTATAATGAAATCTTAGGCTCTGAAGATGTGTAAGAATCACTCTGGCTGGGACTAAACCAGCGAGTGAAATAAAATCTATTTTAATATGTACAAAAGTCTCACTTCTAGTTTGGTTTGATCTCCTTAGCATTAACCAAATATTTCCAAATAAATATTCTGTTTATCCATCCAAATAAATAGAATACACCTTGGCTAATAGAAATAGAACTGGGGACATCTCTTGAAAAAGGGCCATGGCATTATTTGGTCCCTAAGCCAAAGCTTCGGAACACATTCTGAATCACAGAATCACTAAGGTTGGAAAAGACCTGTAAGATCAAGTCCAACCTAAAAAAAAAAAACAAAAAACAACAAAAAAACCCCACACCACACACCACCAACAAACCACAACACACCAAAAACCAACCCACCCAACACCACACAGCACCATGTCCATCAAGCTACATCCCACAATGCCACATCCACATGCTCCTTGAATACCTCCAAGGGAGGGTGACTCTACCACCTCCCTGGGCAGCCTATTCCAATGTTTCACTACTCTCTCAGTAAAAAACTTTTTCCTAATATCTAGCCTGAACCTCCCGAATCTTGGGATTCCTCCTGCAAGCATGCATTTACTGTGGAAAAAATATCTGGCGTTTAACCAGGCCTCGTTATTGTTACTCTCCACAAAGAGGAGAAGGTTATATGGACAGATTGCACGGAGAGAACTGCCTTTCAAACTTGCAGCATGTACTTGTGAAGCTTTGCTAGTGTTACTGCTTGGTTTATGGCTATAAAATTTTAGATGACAGTTTAAATCAACGTTAGTATACATTCCCGTGTGGGTCATTGTATTATGGAATGTTAATTTACCTCAGGTATAATAATCAGAAGGAAATAAATAATCAAAATTAGTAGTAAAGTTGTTTTGCATTCAAAATTCTCTAAAGTTAAATATATTCATGATGACACTTCGTAGCTTGCTTTGTTGTTTTCCCACACTTGAGTTCCTGATGGATAGATTTCTGCTATGATTTTTTCCCAGCACTTATTCTAATGTGTTATTGGATGACTGGAACCAGGCCTCTTCTGCGTTACGGACTGGTTTCCGTTGTAATCAGAATTGCTATTCAGATAACTCTGAGGGTTTTTCCCTCTCCTCCTCATCTTTTTTTTTTTTAATTATTTTTTCTGTTTTTTAGCTGATGAAGAAGCCCCAGATTATGGATCTGGTATTCGACAGTCTGGCACAGCTAAAATTTCATTTGACAATGAATATTTTGACAAGGTAAGAAGTCTTAAAATTGAGTTAGGTTTCTTTGAGTGCAATAGTTTGTGCTTCTAAATAAAGAATTAAGTAATGCGGGAGAAGAAGGGGATGGGAAAACCAGAAACTGCAGGAGTCTGTTACGTGCAACTTCACTTAATTTTTCAGAGTGATTTTTCTTCAGTTGCAATGACTCGGTCTGGACTGTCATTGGAAGAATTAAGAATTGTGGAAGGGCAAGGACAGAATTCGGAGGTTACCACTCCTCCAGAGGAGATCAACAGAATGAATGAGCTAGGTAAGCAAGAAATACGTAGTAATCTTGCAGAGCTTAAGGGAAATCTGGGACACTTTCAGTCAGTGATAGAAAGGGGTTCTGAGTGTCCTTCAAGTATATGATAGGTAGGGAGAGGTGTAACCGATGGGTTGCATATGATAGATGCTGGAGTTATTCATCTGAGGAACTGTGCAGAAAAACTGTTCCCAGGTATTTGGAGCTTTTGATTCTCAGCAAATAATTTGGGCTCAAAAGAAAAACAAAAAAAGTGTGATGGGGCTAAACTGTTGCCTGAAGGAATATTTTAAGGAAAGAAAGGAGGGGGAAAAAAAAAAAAGAAAAAAGTGAGTTGATGTGCGATGTTTGTTTCTCCCTAAGACTTGAAGTCAGCCACTTTGGATGGAAAGATGACTATGGAAGGATTCACTGAGGAAATTGGTGATCACTTGAAACTGGGTAGCGTGTTTACCTTCCGTGTGACAGTGCTACAGGCCAGCGGCATCCTTCCTGAATATGCAGATATTTTCTGCCAGTTCAAGTAAGAATCTGTCCTTATTTACATTAGGCAATGAATGGTTTGATAGAGAGTGCAAATAATTGTAGGCAATGGAGGGTCTGATTGAGAGCTTTTCAGATCGGTGGCAGTGTGGTATAGCAGAGAAAAACACCTTGCTGGTTACTGGAATTCCTGTTACAAGCAGTACCTGCTTTGTGTTAGCACAGTGTTAAAGGATAAAGTTTTGCAGAAAGGAATTAAGAATCAGAGTGGACTCTTAAGTTACTAGTTATAGATATCTTAAGTTTTTGCTTGATAATGGCTTTTAATGTGAAAAATTTTATATTAGATTGTACCTATGCTCAATTAGAATGAAAGCTATATGACCCTTGAGCAACTCAGTAGCTCTCAAGTGAAAGTGTTCTTTGGCTTAGTTTCTTAAGAAAGAGAATGAGAAATGGGAGTAATAAAGACACAAAACAACTACAGGAATTGTGGTCCCAAAAACTAGGGTATTCCCAGCTTTAGGCCATTGCTCAACTCCCTGTAAAGTTCTAGCAGAATAAATTTATGGGTTTCCTTTCAGTGTTGGGTTCACAGCACAGCAATCTTCACTAAACTGTTCTGTGGTGGTTTATTTTTGGTTCGGGTTTGTTTTTTTTTTTTTAAAGCTTTTTACATCGGCATGATGAAGCTTTCTCAACAGAACCTCTCAAAAACAACGGTCGAGGGACTCCCCTTGGGTTTTACCATGTTCAGAATGTAAGTAAAACTTTACATGAATAGTAAGTGCCTGTTTTAGCACTGGGAGTTGTGTGTATCCTTCTTGTTACTTGTTAAACTTAGGAGAGGTGTATGGGAAAGGGGGGCAAGGGGAATTAAGAATAGACAGTAGGAGGAGTGATCAGGTGAATGATGTAATTCCCCGATGGAGGACAAAATACAGAATGATGTGTGGCAGATTTAACTCTTCTGCTTCACCTCTACTTCCTCCCTTTGAATTCCCTGCTTCCTTTCCAGGATGTTCAATGAAAGCAGTCTAGAATTCAGGAAATAAAATATATGTGAATAGCAGTGCTCAGTGATCTCAGATGAACTGAGTAAATATATCTATTTTTATGAACTGTGTAATCCTTTGGTTGCATGTAGCTTTCTCTTCTCCTGCTTAAAATGCCTGATATTGAGGCTTTCATTTTCTCCTTTACCAGAGAGTAGAATTAATGCCTAAACCAAAAAGGAATGCAGTTGCTTTTACTGTGAATGGAGCTAAACTGTATGAAAAATACAGACTCCTAAAATTCACACTTAGAAGACTTCCTTTTTGTATGTCTCATTTTCTTCCCTTACTTTGCCTAATAGATTGCTGTGGAAGTGACAGAATCATTTGTGGAGTACATCAAAACAAAGCCTATTGTGTTTGAAGTCTTCGGACATTATCAGCAGCATCCTCTCCATCTGCAAGGACAGGATCTCAACAGGTATTGTTCACTATTCTGGCATTAAGGCTGTTTGTGATCATGCTCAGGTTACCTCTGCAGTTCAGGCAGTACTTTATCATATTCCTGAAATTATATAGCCACACCCTCAGGAGTAGGATTCCTGACTGAGGCAAGAGTGCTGGCAGAGGCCTGTTTACCCAGTGTGGTATGTTTTGTTAGTAAGTGATGGAATTGTTCTACCATCTCAAACATGGAAAGTTGTTTTCCCAACACAGCTGCATCCACCCTGCTGTGGTGGTAGAATATCGTACTCAGAACTTCAGTGGTGATCTCCGTGAGTTCTGGGTAAACCTTAACAGTGCTCCAGGATGCAGTGTTCCCTCAGGGCAGGTGGCCTGATGCATAAAGGTAGGATGACAAAAGAAGAAAGATGAGATTAGGGGGAAAACAAAAGGCTCTCAGCCTTTTGACTTACTAGTGTGGAAGGTGCTGAGCATTTGAATTTTTGGAATTGGAAAGGAATTGGATTTGGAAAGGACCCCTAGTCCTTGTCTTCATAGCTTAAGAGAAGAGGCTGTTGTCTGGCTTGCTTGCCCTGGTTAGCGCTCCTGCTGAAGGCAGCAGCTGCAAAGAGGAAGCACGTGCTGGTTTTCAGAGGAAATGCCAGCTGAGGCTTGTTCCTTTTCCTTAAGTTATTTTGGGAAATGCCTGTTACCTACTTAAATTTTCAGTGCAGAATGGGGGGTAGAGCAGCTGGAAATTGTAAATACATATTTTTTTTTTTTAATTGACAGTTAGGATAAATTAAATTAGAATAGAAAAAGGATATAGGTTAGTCTGAGAAGTGTGCTGAGTCCTCTAGTTTTCCTGACAGGTGACATGTACCTGCCTTCATGGGATGTGAGCATAGTTTTAGAGACTAAAATGGGTGAAAGGACTGCATGGAGTGTGTGTGTATACATACATACATACATACATGCATGCATGTGTCTGTATTTGTATATATTTTTTATGTTTAGCTGCCTCTATATTGGTAACTTTTCATTTCCCTTTAGCCCTCCACAGCCTTCCCGAAGATTCTTTCCTCCCCCTATGCCGCTCTCAAAGCCAGGTGAGAACAGTTCTCTAATTCTGTGCATCACATGTCTGCTACTGAAAATGAAGGTTGTAGTGTATTCCTAAGCTATTCAGGACACCAAGAAATCTAATGGAGTGAATGTTGCAAAGGGTATTGGATCTATCTGTGCTGGCTATCTTCCTTTTCACATGTTCTTTTCAACCTCCTCTTGCAGGAAGTGCTTCTTGTTTCATTAAAGGGTAGAATTTCATTCCTGAGGTGTTGACCATATTCCATGAGATCTGCCTATGGCTCTTTATGTGCTTACTGAGCACTTGACTGGAAATTTGCTTATTCATTAACAGCTTCATCTTTTTGCTCTGTAACATTCTTGTTTAGTGAGTCAGTCTTGTTGAAATGATCCTTGGTTTTCTTTGCTTAATTGTAATAATGCATGCTGAACTCTTTTGTGGTTTTTCTTTTCCATTTCACTTCTTAATTTCCTCCTTCTCTAGCTTTCTCTCACCTGCATATTTCTACCATCCTTCTTTTTTGTATGTGTTCCATTCCGTTTGCAGACCATGAAAGAAAAATTGAGTTGATTAGGTATCTTATGTCTGGCTATGTAAACGTGCATGTGCTGAACACGCTATCCGAGCATGCCAATGTGCTTGCATCCTCTGCTGTGGCTGCTTTCCAGGATGGAGCTGACCAGCTGCCACCTTTTCTCTTTCTGCCTGTTCCCAGTTGTCAGAGTGAGCGTGCTCCTAAACGAGATGGTTAGTAGCCAAACTTGATCTATGGTAGATGTAGAAGTAGTTCCAAAATGTGCTTCAGAATTCTTTTTTCCTTATCTTTATCACGTAGTATTCTTGGGACTAGAAACTGCCATGGTTGCGGTCATAGAAGGATGATGCT
Source organism: Gavia stellata (assembly GCF_030936135.1). NCBI lineage: Eukaryota > Metazoa > Chordata > Aves > Gaviiformes > Gaviidae > Gavia > Gavia stellata. The sequence continues at coordinate 4,437,546 of NC_082620.1, read as the reverse complement.
GTGCTTAAGTTTAGGGCTATTCTAGAGAAAACTATATATAGAGTCTATAAACTCCAGTGTGTCAGGTATCTCAGATTTTTCTGTCTCACTGGATTGATTCCCCAAAACTTCCTGGACCTCTGATTTTTTTTTTTCTTTTTTTGTGTGTGTGTGTTCTGTACATAGTTTTGTCATATTGAGACGAGAGATGCTGCATATGAAAAAGCAGCTAGCTGTAGATGAAACATTCCGCTGTGTTCTATATAGGTTTCCTTTTTGCTCATCTTCTTTTTTTGCCACTAATAGTGCTGTTCCTCACTTACATTTGTATTCTGTTTTATTAAAAAAAAAAAAGAAAAAAAAAAAGAAACAACAATGCTGGTTATTAATTGTGCCAGAGCAAGTTCTTGAGAACTTCTGGAACTGGCTTTCATGGTTAGTTAAATATGTCTGTCTGTTTTTCTCTCCTGGTGCTTTTGAGTTTCTCTGCTTAGCAGTAAACTTGAGTGACTTGTGTGTTTGATATTCCTCTTGCTATCAATGGAATTGAGTCCAGCTGTAATGAGTTCATGTGCAGCTACCTGATATGATGAGTGACTACCCTGATTAATGAATGGGAAGAGTAAATGATGACACTGAAGCTCTCTACCTAACACGATGGAGTTCTAGTACTGTAAATAACAGATTCTTGTAAAAGCTGTCCCTCCAAGTTAGCTGCTGTTTTAGCCAGAAAAGAAACAGAATTCACATTTTGTTTTTCAAAAGAGACTACACAGCCATACCTATAAGTACCTTTTCTTAACTGGGGACTGTTGTGCCCTTCCAGTGAGTGCATGGGAAATTCAGTCATGGTGGAAGCTGAAGGATACACAGAGGTGTGACGACAGGAGAAGCTAAAGAACACTTGAGCAAGGGAAGAATGGGGCTTGAGAGGCTAGAAGGGAGGATAATTATTTGGCTTAATAAAAGCAATGAGGTTAGTATGTAAAAGGAGAAAAAATGGAAAATCAGTTGCAGAGTTACAAAAATATCTGTCAGAGTACACAGGAACTAAGCTTTTATAATGTTTCCATTTACAAAAATGGAATGAGTAAACAAATAAAAAGTCATGTAATGATAGCTAAAAGGTGTGATGTAAGTATGCATGAAGGAATATCAGGTTATTGCTAGAATTTCAGTTGTCTCGCTATTTTTTTTAACATGGTTTATCTCTACATGTGTATGAAAGGAATTAGAGAGGATCTGGCAAGTAGTAATCACTAATACCAAAACAATAAGGAGCCCAGAAACTACTTTGGCAGGATTATAGCTCTGGAGTAAGTCTTGTTCAGCCTTTTTACATAGACATTGTACATATACATTCTCTTATATAAACTGGTACAAGAGATTAGCAATTTGTAACATGAAGAAGGGAAGACCAAAGTTTTAAGTTCTTGATTTTTTTTTTAATTCTTTTTTTTTCTTGTGAGGGGAAGGGGCAATGTACTTTATGGGTGCGTAATGTTGCCGATGAACAGACCTAAGCAATTCTAAATCACAAACTGTTAAGCCTTAAAGTAACCGATGCACATCTGAGGAAACTCCTTTTTCTGTGGATCTAGAGAGACTGTGTATTTTTACAAGCTTTTTGGATACACTTTTGTTTTGTTGCTTAACTGCGGGTTTGGTTTTTTTTTAATCTAGTAACTTAGATTTAAAAAACAATGCTTTGAGAAAAAGATGTGGTCTCCATATGTACATAGAATACATAGGATCACTGAAATGACATGTTTCTGTGAGCCCTAGGGTAAGCTTTACTTGTTCAGTGTTTGTAAACCATTCTTCTTTCTTTCTTTCTTTTTTTTTTTTCTTTAAGTGCCAGCTACAAAGCTAAATACTCTGAGCAAACCCAGCTTGGGCCAGAGTGTGAGCAAATACGATCTCCTTGTGTGGTTTGAGATCAGCGAATTGGAGCCAACAGGGGAGTAAGTCCCGTATTAATTTTTTTGTGTTTTAAGAACAGTGGTTTATGGGAGTTTGATCTTTTACCCTTTGTTCTGTTCAGACAAGGTTTATTATTGGGTGGTGGCCTGGATGGTTTGTAGTGATTGGGTGTAAATTCTGCTGGCATTCATTGTCCCCATTGGAAATGACTGAAGAGATAAAAGACATTCTTTCACGCTTGAAGTAATCTTTCCACTTTGAAAGCCCATGCACACCAGCTGAACAGGTGCTGGGAAAACTTATCCTATGGTAGGCCATGAGTTTAGATTCTTTGGGTCACTAGAGACGTTACGCTCCGGAAGTCATCTAGCAGGCCCTATTTTATGTTCACCTCTGCTACAGAGAAGGTTTTGCCCTGACAGGTCTTTAGGGATTATATTGAGAAGTGAGTTCCACAGAGTTTTCCAGAAGTCCTCGAAGTACCGTATAGGATACTTCTCTATTTCATTGATACTGTGGTCCAATAAAGAGTCCAGTCTGAGAGACAGCAGAAACACTTTTATTTCTTCAGATACTACGTGGAGACTTAACTGTTGGCAGCAGAATACAAAGTAAAGTTGCTGTGCTAGTATATCTTTCCTGCCTGTTGATTTCACTGTCTCACACAGGTATATTCCTGCTGTTGTGGACCACACCGGAGGCCTGCCCTGTCAGGGGACGTTCCTGCTTCACCAGGTACTAATGAAGGCTGTAGAACAGCAAGTTTCATCTCTGGGGGGTGGTTAGAATGCTAATGACTGGATTTTGCATCTTTCAGGTCTTCTTTCCCATACAGTTGTCTAATGATAGCTGTAGGGTCAGTCATCTTTCAGTCTGTACTTAGTCTGTTAGCTTTGGGCTATGAGGAGAATATGTTTGGCCCCTAGTATATTGCTGTTCCCTTTGCTTATCAGTCAGTATGCATCCCGCTCATGAAAGCCTTTTAAAAAGCAGGAACCTTTGGGACCAGATTTGTGCCTTCAGTGTTCTGTAACATCTCTACCAAGGACACAGAAGGATCATGTGGATTCAGCTTTCATTGGTTCTTTCTCACTGCATGTGGCTAGAAGACAGATCTACACAATGACCATGTCTCAGTGCATTTTAAATGCCTGTAGTTAATCACAAATGCTAATGTAATAATCCTTAATAATTTGTCTTTAGCTAGATTCTAAAGATAATCCTAGTTAAATATTGTTTATAGGTTTATGTTATGTTTCTTCTACGCTCAAATTCTCAGTTCCTTTTTGTAGAGTTTACCTGTGACTTGCATTTCCTCTTTTTCTTAAAATGATAGGAACAAATCTTATAGCTTAGGAATAATGGTCATATTCCAATAATTTTGTTTAAAAAAAAATAAATGTTACTCAGTTCTGGAGTGTCCTCATCAGTTACTTCCAGTTCAAACCAGGTAGTTCTAGCGTCTGAAATACCATTGCCAATTCAGACAAACATCTTTCAACTTCTTTTGAAACAGTTACGCACAAAGCACCTTCTTCCTGGATAGTTGTCATCTTCATTTGGAAGAGTGGAATCTGTTGAAACAAATACTTGGAGATTTTTTCTTTTTTAGACGTAGTGTTTTTCTATTCTACAATTTTACCTTCTTCCCAGATATTATGAAGTTTTATATTTTGGCTGGTAACAGATACATGTGACAAAGGAGGAGAATAGCTGCATGAGTAGTTGCTATTTTCTAGTAACTTCTCTTAGTATATACACTTTTTCTCTTGGTATACACGCTCTTGGTATATATGCTTTAATATAACATATAAGTATATAAGCACACATTACCCAAGTATTTGCTTGTTTTTGTGGTCAACTCTGATATATCCCAGGGACCATACATACCTTCCTTGAGAGTGTAGCAACAATTTCAGGACTACTTTAGGTTAAAAACCTCTGCCTTTGTGGACTGTGGAGGGAGAAGTGTAATTTCTGTTACATATGAGAATATAATGTTCCTCTTAAGTTAATTTTAGGGCCCTAAAACACATAGGTGTGTGTTCACAGTTACAGACTAATTTAAATGATTTTATTTGCTTCATTTTTGCAGTGTAAGTGCAAAATAGATGAGGGTAGTGTGCATACGCAGGAATACTTCACCAGTGTTTTGTTTTTGAACTCTACCAGGGGATCCAGCGTAGAATCACAGTCACCATCATCCATGAGAAGGGCAGTGAGTTGCACTGGAAAGATGTGCGAGAGCTGGTTGTTGGTGAGTATATTCTGTTTTGCCTGTTACTATGTAAGGAAGTACTGATGGTAGTTTCTCTTTGTATCAGATTCTGTCATCTTTATCAGTATTGGCTGTGAGAGGAGTATTTTGAAAAAGATCCAGAGGAAAAACTTAAGTTTTGCAACTTCCACTTACGGCTGCTTATTAATCACATAGTCTGAAATGATATTTGGGAAAACAGATTCCTTCTGTGTTTCATGTTTAGTTTTAATTGATTCCCCCTCCTACCCTTTTCAGGACGTATAAGAAATAAAGCAGAGGTAGATGAAGCTGCTGTGGATGCTATTCTGTCTTTGAATATTATCTCTGCAAAATACCTGAAGTCCTCCCACAGCTCCAATAGGTAAGTGAATGAAGCGAGCACTTAAGCAGGAATCTAAAATTTCTTTAACCTCGGGTATTGATTGGTAGGATGTTTGGAAAGCTGGGAATATTGCTAATTATTAAATGTAGAATTCCATGGGCAGAGGGCATACAGATAGAGAATGAGCATTACCATAAATTCTTGCTAAGGCTGAAGTCCATTGGTCTACATGGAGGATTTCTTGATAGTGCATTTGAATTACTTTCCATTTGTATGCACCATAAAGAGAGGATGGAAAGGAACAGCTTAAGGGAGTCTCAGAATTTAACCCAGAACTTTTAAACTGACATCAAGGTTTGTTGCTGGAATATGGCATTGAAGTACAAGGGCAATCTCAGGGGCTATATTTATGGGTGTGTACATGCCTATATTATTCCTGGAACAAGTATGTGACTATTTAAGCAACAGCCATGCTTTGTAAATTAAACTTCATAATTTGTGGATTTATACAGATGTATCACAAATTGACTCCAGTTCTAATAAGGGGGTGTCTGTCTGTTCCATGTATCTGCAGTCATTCGGGCAACAGCAGGGCCCCTGTCTGAGAGGTTTCTGGCTGTGTGTGTCTCCTCGTTAGGGTGCATTGCTGTAAAGATCAGTCAGACTCCGCATTGTTTTGCTTCAGTGTCTGCAACAAAGGGCAGTGAAGCAGAATGCTGCATTGCCGGCACAGCCTCTCCCTACTCTGACATCAGCCAAGTCACTTGACCACTCCGCAGCTCTGTTTAGCTGGTGCAAAGCAGGAATATCTCTGAGATTTAACTCTGAATGAGTGATTCCAGAGGGGAGGGGCTGTTCTGGAGCCCATCTCTGCTGCAGCTGCTGAATGCTGGAGGCGGAATCCTTCTAGGCTCTGAAATGGCTTCTTCCTTCTCCATTAGAGGCTTGGACTTTGAAACACCACTGCGATATTAAAGGTGGATTCAGGACACCGCTCCTACCAACTGAATGTCTTCCTGCCATCTAGTCTCTGTAACTGCACCCAGTGACAGGGTTTTAGCAGCTATTCTTTGCCTCCCACTGAGAAATGGGTGTTCTGCTTCTGGTGTATCTGGTGTATTTGAATTAATGGATCAGTATAGCTGGAACGTAAGGGGACTGTTGCTAGTTTCCAGTCTGATATTATTGGATTTGCAGTTGGAAAGCCCTATACTTTCTGTTCTCTAGCAATTTCCAGGAATTCCTGTATAGCTATTAGGTGGGCCACTTGGATGAACGATGAGTGTGAGTGAAGTGAAGCTCTTGACCATCTTTTACCAAAATGCCAAGATTTAACTTGTGGGATGAGTGCATGGCAGGGTGGTGGAGTGGGATTGAAGCCCTGGTAAGACATATGTCTTATGTTTGCTCATTGTCTACAGACGTGTTTTCTGGTTGGTGTTTTTTTGGCTTTTTTTTTTTTAAGTCCACTTGTTCTGTTCCTCTCAGCTGTTGCTTTTCTGTTCTGCTTTTGGCTGCACTAACTGAAGCTCTTTCTATGTTTTTACAGGCTCTTTCTTGATAAGGATATGCCTAGGTATTTTCTGTTTGCTTCCTTTATACATAAAGATTCTTGAAAATAGAATGCTTTATGTCCCATTTGTATTGCTGCCACTTCCCTTTTAGCTTTTACTGAATTCTGTTAGCATGCCTCTTAGCTCTTCCAGAAGTAGTATACCTCCTCCTGCTTTGTGTCAGGGGTTTATTCAGGTACAATTCAGTGGGGGACTTGTGAAGGTAAACTTTCTTCACATGTGAGAGAGAGCTTCCTTCGTTCAGCCTTTCTGATTCTCAAAATGTGCCATCAGAATATAGTCCCTCTTTGTTGTCCTTGCTATTTTCTTCCTTGTTCTGTATCAAAGAACTGCAGTTGGAATTTCTTACTGTTCCTGACTCTGTAATGCTTGCCACGTATGAAGTACCAAGTCAAGGACTGAATGATTAGGTTACTTGAAATTCCAGCTCAGAATTGCACTGAACAAAAAGCAGTGGCTGCCATGTGACTGGCCTTCAACCTCTGTTCTTAGGTTGGATTTGCATCTGAAAGTTAACCATGTGGTTGCTACCTCTTAGTTTACCAGTTGGCAGAGAAGCGAGACATGTAGTAGCTGCTCAGTCTGGATTCCTCTTTCACCTTCCAGGCTGGATCACAGCCAAGCATGCTGGCTGCGCAGTCTGGGACAATTTGCATTCTGCTTTCTGTGTTCTGCCTCTTTGAAAAAGAGAAGACTTAAGTCTTCAGTGCTGTCAATTCACCGCCTTTCACTAATGCTAAAATGCACTTAAAAATCAGTTCTAACTATACATTGGTGCCTTTAACCTGTTTTTTCCTGTTTTCCATGCTTTTCTTGTTCCGTGCTCCATTTTCCTCCTTGCGCTGTTGGCTATGCTGAAAGATGTCTGCTCACTTATGGTTTTTGTCTCCCTTTATAACTATTCTAGCAAGTTCTGATTTGGACAGGCAAGACTGTGTATATTTAACTTCCTGGCTAGAAAAAATCCGGTAGAGTAACTGTCTCGAAGCTCTGTTTGACTTCAATTTGGTGTTCATCCAAAGATCATCATTTTGCTAAAGAGGAGCATTTAGTTCTGCGCTGATGAACATTTACACCTGTGTGCTCTCTTCATGATGAGAAGTCGTGTTTGGCAAATGGTGCAGAGCTGATTCGGGGGCTAGGTACGCTGGCTTTCCCATCTGTGGAGAACCAGGTTTTACTACTTTTCCTTCCACCCAGATAGTAGATCTGGAGCTTGCTAAAGGTTTAAAAAAAGTGCTCTCTTAACTAAGACATGATGAAAAATTAAAACATAGGGACTCGACACAGATTTGTAAAGGGTTAGAGGACAACCTGTGTTGTTTGCCTAATCTTAACTCAAGCAAGGATTATTACATTACAGTGCTTTTAAAGTTACCGATTACTTAGCCTTTAGAATATGTTTCTCTGTAGCATTTTTAATAGAAGCAAGACATTTAGAAGTCATTCCTTAAGTATGCAACTTCAAATGCAAACAGTATTTAGCAATATTCTCAAATTATATTACTTGACTGCACAGTTCATGGTGTCTCGATGTATTAGCTTGGAATTGTGTAATAGGTATCAAGAAAAGGGAATTCTTGGGAACTCTGAGATCAGAACTCTGTTTCTGATATGCCTGCTCTTAGGCTGTTTCATGTTGTTTCTTTTGTTTTGTTTTGTTTTTTGTTATTTCTTCCTTCCACCCCCACCTTGCTTTTTGTCATTTGTCTTCGGTTTCGTTTTCTATTTTTCCGAGTTGGCCTTTGGCATTAGTACAGAAGCTCTTTAGAGATATATATTATTTTTTTAAAACAAGTTATATGAAGCACTTTCTTGCTTTTAATACCACATCATTTGGACTGGAAATGGGATGGAAAACCTCAACAGCAAGGGGATTTGGGAGGGAAATTATATGGAGGTGATGAAGAAGTAATACCTTCTTTTTCTGTTACCAGTGTAGACAAGCGTGCTGTATTCCTGAATAAGGGTATAGGATTTCTTTCCAAAGGAACCTACATGAAGTCAATCTTTACCTGTGAGAAAGGAAGAAAGCTCATTTCCCTAAGCCCCTGTTAGGAGAGAGTGTAATGGTCAGTCTAGATCTGATGATTTAGCTGTCGGGTGTATGATGCTGTCTCTCACTTTTTACTCGAACAGATGAACTTTCCTGATTGCTGGGGTAGAACTGTGGGGAGCCTTCAGCTCCTTTCTTTCCATGTACCGAATTGAAGAAACTTCTTAAAAAGTTTGTGTTAGATCTGCAAGCTTTTAGTTGAAGCTGATAGGGACACAGAAAGAAATCTTTATCACTTGACTATAGGCCCTATCCCTACCTATCAATCATTCTCATTTGCTGTCAGAAGCTGCTGGTTTTATAAGACTAAGTAGTAGAGGGATCTCTTCTGTTGCTATTTGTTAGTCCTAAAATATGGTATAGAATGACTGTTGCTGATAAAAAAGAATCTTCCCATGCTCTTTAGAGGTCCCGCTGGGCTGAATTGCACCTGAAGCAACAGAGAGGAATTCTGTCTGTTTAGAAACACAGTTCTTTAGTGCTGACTTCCCTGTAGTGTTATGACAGCTTTTGTTCTCTTCTGTATTCCCTCTTTCTCTCTCAGATGAGTCTTTTTCATAACAGGTAATGAGCTCTTATGCCACACTATTTGAGGTAGAAGTAAGTGATCTTGGGAAAGAAGAGATGGTCTTTGCTTCAAGTATTTACTACCTAGGCCACTGAGAGTCGTAGTGGATTATGTCAAGGAAGAGATGCTTTACACTGGCCGATGAGAGGGATGCAGAGGAACTCTTACTATTGAGCTTTTACTGTTCTTTTTTCCAGGACTTTCTATCGGTTTGAAGCGGTTTGGGATAGCTCCTTGCATAACTCCCTTCTCCTCAATCGAGTGACACCATATGGAGAGAAGATATATATGACCCTTTCTGCTTACCTGGAGGTTAGAGACCTATGCCTTTTGAGACAACAGACTGTGTGTACCTGAAATAAATACTTACTGGACGAAATTATTTTGAATCCTGAAGCCAGTGAAAGTCTTTATTCATTCTTCTGAGAACAGGGTGGAAAAATTTATTCACAGTTAACATCTTGATGTCAAGGTGTTACTGCCTTGCAACAAATGTGAAGTGAAACTGGTGATCTCCTTACCTTTCTGTGCCTCATTTTATCTATCTTTGTATCTGAAAATGCATTGAAATCAGTGAATGTTGCTATGTAAGTACTACTAGTGTTACAAACACTGGCCTAGCTCTTGGTTTTGTGTGCAACACACTGTTGTTTTGTGTAGTAAAATTATTTCGCCCACAAGATGCATCAAGAAATTTGACAGTTCTCTTTCACAGAACGTATGAAAACCCTTTACCAAAGACCCAAACAAGAACAAATTTCAAAAAGCTATCCCACTAAAAGACGGAAGCAGTATAACTTGGCATAGTTGTCTGCAGCCACTCATTCATTACTGTTTTTTCTCTTAGCTTGACCACTGCATTCAGCCTGCCGTTATAACAAAGGATGTTTGTATGGTCTTTTACTCACGAGATGCCAAGATCTCCCCACCACGATCACTACGCAATCTCTTTGGCAGTGGTTACTCCAAATCTCCAGATTCGTAAGTTCAGTTATTAATTTTGCTATTGATGTTTTATGTCAGCGTATGCTTTTTTTCTTGGAGGCCATGGGGAGAATGTAGCTTAGTTTTTTATTTCTTCCTTGAAAGTCTACCTAGTTATAGTTCTCCAGTCTAGTTTTGAACATTCTTTCTTGCATTTATTTCAGTGAAACTCTGATGGCTTCTCTCTTTACTGACCCCTTTTCCAGCCTTCTGACTGAACAGTTGGAAAGAGAGATCCATTTTTCAAGCTTGCACATAGATGACCCTGACCCTGACCTGGAATTTACTGCAGCAGCTGCTCTCTGAGTCTAATGGGGGGTGGGAGGGAACATGGGGGAAACGCCATTTTTTAGAGATCTTGCAGTCTGTCCTGGCTATTTTAAGTCAAGATTAGAATTCAGATGCAGTTCTAACTAACAACTATACTCAGATTTCTAATTTGGGGACCACTCAACTAAAGCTAATGCACTTTATTCCTGAAGATAATAGTGTTTTTTTTTTCCCCTCTGGCTCCTTGTGAACAGCAATCGGGTAACTGGGATCTATGAACTAAGTTTATGCAAAATGGCAGACACAGGAAGTCCAGGTAAGCAGTGGCTGGGTGTTCAAGCGATAAAGATGCTGTAAACTGAAATATTGCAGAAAATTTCATACACAGAACAGAGTAAACACTTCTGTCCTGATAGGAAGCAGTTCATAGGAGCAACGTGTGTTTCATAGGAGCAATGGAACATTGCTATTCCATAAAAAACTTATGCAGGCTTTTACTTTTGACTTGGGTCTGTGTTTACCATTGGTGAACCAAGGATTCACTGAAAACTTTACATTTTCTGACATGGGTATATCAGGAAACTGGGCATTTACCTGGATCATAGACTTAGGGGGCATAATACATGGCTCATGACTAACATAGCTGAGACTTCGTTTTGCAGCAATAGGGTTTTGTCTTGGTCTTTTGAAAATACTACTGATACCTGATGCAAGCTTGATAACTTGGAAGGAATGTAGTTCACGTAGTATCAGTATATTATTTCCTCTAAGACCTAGCAATTGAAGTTCTTGTGTTGAATTAGACTGAACAGGAGTTTGCATTATATCGTGGTCAATAGCAAATAGCTGAATGAAGCAAGAAAGCTGGGCTAAATCAAATCTCTTGGGGAGGTGTGATTGCTGTTAATGAAATCATTGCCATGTATGTTTCCAGCCAAACAGCAGAAGTGCTGGTTCTTTGCAGATTGCTAATTGGTAAGTGTTTCTTAGTGGCATCCCTCTGGCTATGTTTTTAACATGTCTTAACGTTGTTGTTTACTGCTCAGGAATGCAGAGGAGGAGGAGGAAAGTCCTGGATACATCCGTGGCATATGTGCGAGGAGAAGAGAACCTGGCAGGTTGGAGGCCCAGGGGTGACAGCCTCATTCTAGAGCATCAGTGGGAATTGGAGAAACTGGAGCTGCTGCATGAGGTGAGGAAAGAGATAGGGGAAGTGAAAGAAAAAGCATGACCGTACCTTTGAATTTGCCTTTAGTCTACCCACTGCGAGACCTTCTGAGCTGAACAGGTTCCCAAATGGGAGGTTGTTCTCAAAGTCAAGATTTAAATAATTTTTCCAACAGAGAAGATAGAAAGTGTGTGGCTGGCTGCTGAGTAGAATCTTCAGCTCAGAATCTCAGGGTATTCAACAAAGGCAGATTCAACTTCTAGTGCCATTGTAGACTCCCCTCCCTGGGGAAAATGTTTACTGGTATGAATCTTAAAAGAATGCATAAGAATTCAGTGCCTGTAAAATAGGCAACATCCTGGAGCAGATGATACTGATTTCTTTTCGTACTAGGTGGAAAAAACCCGACATTTCCTTCTGCTTCGTGAAAAGCTTGGTGACAGCATCCCTAAGTCCCTGAGTGACTCATTGTCTCCCAGTCTGAGCAGTGGAACCCTCAGTACCTCCACCAGCATTTCCTCACAAATTTCGACTACAACATTTGAGAGTGCTGTGACGCCCAGTGAGAGCAGTGGCTATGACTCAGCAGATATAGAGAGCCTGGTGGATCGGGAGAAAGAGCTGGCCACCAAGGTATAACATGAGAAAAGCATCATGGGTCTAAATTGAGGTGCCAAAGATGATTAAAGATTAATGATGAGCTTCTCGGATAGCAGGGTGAATATCCAGTATTGTGTGAGTTCCATTTTAATATGCTCTATAGTGAAATGATCCATTCTCACCAGCCAATGCTGGTGGCTAGCTTTGTGCTATGGCTGTACCTCATTCCCCTTCATTAGTTCTGTAAATGAAACTTTGTAATTTTATCAAGGGAAGTGATTATTCCCCTCTTCTTCTGGGATTATTTCACAGCAGTTTAGAATTTGTTTAGTTTTTCATGAACTGCCAAGTGTGTCTTGGCAAATTGCCTCTTGTGTTCAAATTTCTCTGAAAATCTAAACGTAAAATTATTTTTTGTCTTAGTGTCTGCAGCTTCTTACTCACACTTTCAATCGGGAATTTAACCAGGTGTACAACAGCATCAGTGATTGTAAGGTAAATGTTTCATGCAATACAATACACTATATTTGTAGTACAATAGCAATATATTTGTAGTTTGTGGAATCTGATACTATGAAGAGACAAAACACTTCACATTAATTTACTTTATTTTCAGTCTGTTGGAAGCATTTGGCTATTCAGCATCAGGTTCCAAAGACTATTGCAGGAATTAGAAATGGTGTGAGCTTGGACTATAGTATAGCTTCTAGTTTATTAGCAGACTGGCAGTGCTCTTACTATCTTTCCCTACATACACTTTCCCTATGTAAAAGGATAAATTGGCTCTTTTAAAAATTCTGACTATAGGCACAGGGGACACAGAGTTGCAATATTCTTTTGAGGAAGTCAGGGTGTGAATAATCAGAAATGTAGGACATTAATAACAAGCTGTGTCTACAGAAGTGCCATTGTATTTTCACCCTCAGATGGGTTTATGATGGTTGTGTGCAAAAATTTGACTACTGAGTAGGGAAATGGCTGATAGAATACCCTCCTATTACCTGAGTCTCCCGCATGCTGAATGCCATGTTCTAGCCAGGACTGAACACTAGCTACAAAAAAACCTCCTCTGTAATGTTTTGCCTGTTTTTGTCCTTGAAGTTGTCAGATATTTCTCCCATTGGGCGGGACCCATCAGTGTCGAGTTTCAGCAGTGCTACCCTCACACCTTCATCTACCTGCCCTTCTCTGGTGGATTCAAGATGCAATTCAATTGATCAGAAGTAAGTATAGGGTATTAATAGGAAAACATTACTTCTCAGTGCTTCACAAATCTGTCTTTGCTATGTTTTCTGATTTCCACCCACCCCCCCCCCCCCCGGCTTTCTTCCTTTTCCCTACTTTCAGATATTTCTCTGTACAGCCCCCTTGCCTTATCTTCTCCAATCACTCTGCACAATTATTTTTCCCCATTTTGTTCTTTTGAAGTGGTTTTTTTTTGTGCTGAAAGAACAGTCAGATGCTTGTCGTTCCAGTGACCAGTGCATCTTCAGTGTGTAGAGTTCACAATTTTTTTTTTCAGAGGTCTATTAAAAAAGACCTGCTAACAACAACCCAGAATAAACCAGTTTGGCTGGTAATCTCTGTTTATCTTTCTCTGTTATATCTATAAAAGATATTTTTGATGAAATTGGGAATAACTACTTAGTGAAAGACGTAATTTGTACCTTCTCAGTTTAACATCCCTGAGAGGAGCAGCGCTTGATGAAGTAGTACATTTTACACCAAACCATAGTAAGACATATGTCTGTATTGTGACTGTGTTTGGCAAGAGAAATGAGGGAGAAGTGGTAGGGAAACAACTTACCAGCAGTTGTAAGTTTTATTCCACAGATTTCAAGGGAAATGCTATTTGGTATTGTACAAAAGGATCCCAATGTCACACAAAAAATCTGGACTGGAGGATGAAACTTGTAAGACAGGCTAGGCTGTAGATGCACTTTAAATTCCATTGTCACATTCAGTTGGTTTGTGATTTATTTTTCTTTCTCCGCTTGTTTTTAAAGGACACCAGAAGCAAATTCTCGTGCCTCCAGTCCCTGTCATGAGGTGGAACAGTTCCAGCTAATTCCTGCAGTAGAAACGTCCTATCTTGCCAGAGCTGGAAAGAATGAATTCCTAAACCTCGTTCCTGATATTGAGGAAATCAGACCAGGGTAAGTTTTCTGTTGTCGTGTGATAATGGCTTCCTTAGGGCTGTCACAAGGGCTTTCTGAGATTGTAGTTTCTTTGCCCCATTTGAAGAAGGTAAATGACACAGGTGATAGCAGAACTGCAGAGTCCTGTATGATGGAGGCAGGATTGATGAAGGTCATGTTGATATTTGATCTCTACAGCATTCATTCCCTGCATCTATTTAATGAACAGGATTTCCAGTGACTTAAATGTAATGTCTGTTATCATGAAAACCATGGCTGAAGTTCGCTGAAGTAGAGATCTTTGTGGGTCCTTCTTTCTGTCAGACTTTAGCATAGATGTTGAAGACAAAATTCAGGTTGCTATAGAAGAGCTTTTTCATAATACTGTTGTGGACAAAATGTATTAAGGACCAAGTGTCTTACACAGTGTTTTGCAGTTAATAGGGATACTCAGTAGGTGCCTTATTCAGGGGAAAATGTATTCCTGTTTATCTGTGGGTTTGTTTTGGTTTGGTGTTTTTTCCAGCTCTGTGGTCTCAAAGAAAGGATACCTCCACTTCAAGGAGCCACTCTCCAGCTCCTGGGCCAAGCACTTTGTGGTGGTTCGCCGTCCCTATGTTTTTATTTACAACAGTGACAAAGATCCTGTAGAAAGAGGAATCATAAACTTATCCACAGCTCAGGTGGAATACAGTGAGGATCAACAGGCAATGGTGAAGGTCAGTCTGAGAGCTATTATTTACCCATAGAGCAGGAACATTACAGGTAGTAGTGCATCCATACCATCCTGTGTGTCATCTCTGGTCCCAGGAAAACGCATCTGTGTCTTGGAGAATGTCTGGCATCTGATGATTCTGCCTACAAAGTTCCCAGTTTGTTCAGGGTTTCTTATGTTTTGGAAACAATTGTACAAGAGACTGAAACGGACTGCTGTTATGCATCGTATTTGCTTTTATGAGCATGTGTTGGTACCATCACCCTGTGTGTTTGGTTTTTGTTATTTTGTTTGTGTGGTGTTTTGGGGTTGTGTGTTTTGTTTGTTTGTTTAAAAAAACCCAACAAAACAACACAAACATCCTGCAAGTAATCAAATTAACTTTACCGGTCCATCTCAGCAGCTCTTAAAGTCCACACTTATCAGTTAAAGCTATATTTTGTAGAAGATGTCCCATTTGACTGACTAACAATAACCTGGAAATAACCAGTGAAACTTGAATGAAAGACCTTAGGTCTTGTGGTTTTTTTGGAATGTGACGTAGCAAACTCTTCCTCACAGAGGAAGTGTGCATCAGTTTCTGTGCTTGTCAACTGCAGTATTCTAAATTGTCCTTAATATTCCAGACACCCAACACATTTGGCGTATGCACAAAGCATCGTGGGGTCCTGCTCCAGGCCATCAATGACAAAGACATGAATGACTGGTTATATGCCTTCAATCCACTTCTTGCGGGCACAATACGGTAAGAGGCAGTTCTGGGCAGACAGTGCTGCAAAGCATGAAGATAGTGAGATAGTCATAAGCAAGTAGGCAGATAGTTCCTCACAGAATTTA
Organism: Gavia stellata; assembly: GCF_030936135.1. Taxonomy (NCBI): domain Eukaryota; kingdom Metazoa; phylum Chordata; class Aves; order Gaviiformes; family Gaviidae; genus Gavia; species Gavia stellata. Next base: position 4,422,152 of record NC_082620.1, on the reverse strand, counting down.
ATCTTGTTCTGAAGAATTTGACAAGATAGGTGAACTGAAGGAGGGAGGAGCGTGGCAACAAAAAAACCAACCAAACAAACAAAAAGTCAAACAAGCCCTGTATTTCAGGAAATGCAGTGGCTGTTGCTTTGGCTTGTGACATTTTTAACAGGTGTATCCAGTTTGGATAGGTGTGGTATGCTTCATGCAATACTACATTTGGAGGCCACAAAATGGTTTCATTGTATAGCTCTTTTACAAATTTATAAAGCTTCTTACTGCCTCTGTGCAGGCAGGTCTGGACTGCCTTTTCATTCTCTTGATTGTGAGCTAAAGCAGAAATTCTCCTTTCCTTCTCTTTTTTGAACTTCTCTAGAAGCCTTCCCTTTAACACAGGTCACAGACACCCCCTGCTTGCTGGAGAGATCTTACGGTAGCTCTTCCTTTCAGTAAAAAAATAATAATTAAAAACTAAGCTATTACTGTAGAGCATCAAATAATTTATTAACAGGGCAGTCCTTAAAAGAACCTGTCTTCCTTTGAAGGAGCACAGCAGAAGAGTGAGAAGCCATTCTTATTACAGCCCTTGATAAGTTTTACTTTTTAAACATGTGGACTAAACTAGGATTATATGAAAGGATTTAAAAAAAAGGTGGACAAACTGTGGGGAGGGAAGAAAAAGTAATTTCTGGAATTGAACAAATATTTTTTTTTTTTTCCTTGCGCAGGTCAAAACTGGCTCGAAGACGCACGGGCCAGCTGAAGTACTGAGTCCATGTAATGTTCTCATCTGTTCTCCCTAACTCACCTTCTGATAGATAGTTACCTCTCATTTTCTCTTTGTGATTCTTGACAGTTTCTCTTGTATGTAATCCTGTGGCTTAACATCCCCTACCTTCCCAACTCCTTCAGCACATTTTCTAGGTATTCTAACCCTACTTTGTTTCTTTTCACTTGTACCGAGAATCGTTCTAGTAGCATGTGGCCAAACAAAAAGAGAAAGGAAAAAAAAATCAAAAAAAATGAGTGATTATGCACGACTCTAAAAAGAAAAAAAAAAAGTTATTTATTTTTTCTTATAACCATTGTTTTCCCATTCCAACTGACCTTTTGGTGTCCGTCCCACTGTCCATTGTTGTCTGTCTAGACTGCTGCAGGTTTTTCATTCAATTTGTGACTTGGCAGTAGTCATTGGTTCCCTCAGGGCAAAGTTCTAATGCCGGGGAAAGATAAATTCTTCTATATAGACATTACCCAGCCAGGAACTGCAGTAGCTCCTCAGGCTTTCTGGATCCAGCCACTAATTTAAACTCTGTTGAAAGCTAATATTGGACAAATCTATCTGGGTAGACTGGATTTTGGACTTGGTGCAAGTTTTTGAGTTTCCAGGGTCCATCAGGCTAAGGCACGAGCTGGAAAAAGGTAGGGAACAAACCAAGAGGAGCTGGCTAGAATAATCTGCCTTTAAACTCTTGCTGTGGGCTTGCAGGTGAACAGTGCTCGGCTTTAACTCTTTCCCAGAACACTAACACTCACTCCTCTGCCTCTGAACTGAGCTGAGGAGATGAAACTTGTGCTGGTGTGAGGAAAAATAAACCACATCGCTGAAATATTAAATATAATCCCTAAAGTTTTAGATGCTCAGCCTCGTATTTGGCAGATGGAGAGTGTTAAGCAGAAACCGAGCAGTGTGGTTGTTCCCCGGAGCGCTTTCAGGAGATCACCAGGGGAGGGCAGTATCTCCTCTTTCTGCTTCTAGTCCTGACTTCTGAGTTCCTGTAGCACCAGTTCTCACCTCTCCAGAACAGCTTACGGTTGTCATTGGTATGTTAGGATAGACTGCTTTATGGCATCATTCTGAAAGGCCTGCCTTATGCATGCATCCCTTATCTGGAATAGTCAGATGACATCCCATCTGTTCATGGGGAAAGCATCCTCTGTCTACAAAATACTTTCTAGACCTAGCACTTGCAGTATTCTCCAGGGAACAGCAGGACACTTTCAGTTCCTTTTGGAATAACTGTTGAATGTCTTCTAATTTCCCTGCTACAGTTTTTATCAGTTAAAACCCCCTAGTTAGTTTTAACTTCAGAATTAATCCTTCCTGGAGGATGGATCAAGTGGACTCTGGTCCTGGTCAGTGGGGTGTAATAATTGGCAGCTTGGAGATCAGCTGGGTGGTGTTAGTTCTAGACCTACAATGTAAGTTCTCCCTGTGGCCAAAGTGTTGGTCCTTGCCCCAAGAAAGGAAAGCAGAATGAATTCCCTTTCTGCGAAGTGAACTCATCTTTCTTTTCTGTTTTCAGGGAGATTGGGGAGGGGGTGTTCGTTTTCTTTTGCTATGTCTCAGACTGCTGTGCTATACTTTCTTGACATACATTGGGCACTGATAGGGTTAGCTGTGATCCTGGGGAATGTACAGGAATTTCATCCCAAGGTTCCGACCTCTCAAAGGAGACTTAAAAAGGGTTTTGTTCCACTATTACAGTAGGCACTTCTGGGCACACTCCAGCTCAAGAAGGTCATTTTGATTCAACTCACTCATCAGCAGGTCATGCCATGCATTGGAAATTCTGTGGTAAAAAGCATATGTGGGACTGGCATCAGTTGAGCAATTTTTTAGCTTTATGGCATTTTCATTCTTCAGTAAAGTGCAATGCATAATGAGATGTCCTAAAAGCATGGTTGGCAAAGGAGCAGGGAGATGGAGTCTGATGCTTGCTAGGACATATCTTTATATATTTCGAGATAGTACTAAAGCTAAATCATGTGCTCATGCTATCTCCTATGGTCCTCAGATTTATTTCAGAACTGGAAGCCAGAGTGAGGGAGCATCCTGGAGACCCAGGAGCATAATAGTGATGGGTTTGGGTTTTTTCTTCTGGTTTTGTCTTGTTTAATTGTGTGTGACTCTTAATACAGTGATCATATTCCTTTGTTATGCAATGGATGATAATGCACTTCCAGTGTGTGGGTAAGACAGACTACTAGTGCTGCAAGAGGGCTCCCCAAGCTGGAGCTAAGCCGATTTCAAGAATTAGGTTAATTTTAAGCACTAAGTTGTTGTTGCCATTACCACCTTTTATAATGAAAGTAGAACCAGTTTGAGGAGGGGTAGTGATAGGTGGTATTTTGTGACACACTGTGAGAGCATTTTAATTTTTCTTTTTCTGTTTTAACTAGAAGAAAACTAGTTTGCTAAGTCTTTGCTTTGGATAAGCCAGAAAATTAACTAAGGGGATATAGGCATTGCATAGAAACATGATTAAGGGATCTTACTTTAAAAGCAGGAAGAGACAGATGCTTATTTTGTACAGAGCTGGAAATGTTACAGCGTTGTGTAAAGGTTACTCTTGTATCTAAAGACTCCAAGCAGCTTCTGATGACTTGATGTCTATGTGGATAACAGATCATCGGAAGAGCAAAAACCTATTTTTAAGCATCACTATCTCTTAAAGCTGCATAATCTGTGACAAAATAGATTCTTGTTGTGTGGAGTTCAAATGGGCATTACTATTTTCAGGTCTGACATAAAGGCATACAGTTAACGGTTTTTCACCAATTATTGAAGTCTGGTTTGAGACATCAGTTTCCCCACTTAAAACTGGACTGAAATCAATTCAAGTTTTCTTAAAAAGGATAACAAAGCAAAAAAAAAATGTGGATTTCCATTCACTTTAAAGCTTTTTTTGATCTAGCCCAGCATGTTAGAAAATTTGTTTTAGAAACAGTGCAAGAAGGGAAAAATGTGCTAAGCTGCCTTCTCTGGACATTTAAAAACCCAGTCTTGGTTACCTACTGCGTGTGTGAGTCCTGGAGTCAGACAGCTCTTGGGACTCGGCCACTGTGGACGAGGCATCATGCTGTGGGCCTGCCAGCCCATTGAGCATAAGCACTGGTAGTAAACTTGATAGGCATTTCTTGGAGAGAATGAGCGTGAAACTCTGCTGCAGTTTGAGTTTCTTATGTTCCTCACTAAAAGGAAGGAGAAAATTATCTTGTCCATTGAAAACCATGTTGTTGGTGTTGGAGCTTCCTGGATGTTTCAAAACTAAACTAAACCTCCTATACTGTATTTTAGAAATGCACTTTAAGTACCTTTTTAAAGAAGATTCCTATATTCTGGATGCAGAAGGGAAGGGAATATTATTTCCAGACCACTGAGAAAGGGGTTTCTTGGTCAGTGTCTAATAGTCCTTATTACTGATTAGCAAGGTATTTCAAAGCAAAGACTTTACTTTTTGCTGCTTGTTATCTAATTTACAGGGATTTAATTTTATGTAATGTATTGTATATTTATACATCTGTAATTAATTGCACATTAGGTAAGAAAGAGGATTAGCTTTGGAATAACACCCATTGGTACTATACAATCAACTAATACTGCCTATGCATATGCATCTTTCTGGTACTCTTGCCCAGCCTTAGTTTGTGTTAGTTTATTCTGTCGTGGCTGTTTTTGTTGAAGATGCAGCTGTTAACCTGCTGCTTAAAGGAAGGATGCTAATGCTGCTCTGGAACGGTTTGCTGAATGTACTTCAAAATGGGTCTCTAACATGTGTGTGTTGCATCTCTCCATTGTGGTTAATAACCCCAATATGTGGTCTGAACTGTACTGTATGTAGCAGGAATGTATTAATTTTGTGCTTCCTTGTTTAAAAACATCAGCTGTTCAAGAACAGGATTGACTTTTTTTTGTTCAGAAGGCCATTTATGCGTTCTAAGCATTTGAAATCAAAACTAGTCCAACACTAACCAGATGGTTGTGTCCAGTGTTATTTGGAGCAGTTTTTAAATTTACAGGACCAGCTGTGTATTCAGAAAGCTGAGGGTATGGAGGTCATAAGTCTTCAGTTCTTAATGTTGCCAAGTTAATGGCCTGATCCTGAGCAGTACTGAACTACCTCTTGCTTGCCTTGAAACCCCGGGACTAGAAGCAGAGGGAGTCTTGAATGATCAGCTGCCCAGGATCAGGTCTTAATTTTCCACTCTGCTTGTTCGTACTTCACGTGCAGTTGATTAAGGTTCTTGAATTTGGACATTAGACATGCTGTTGCACTGAAACACTTTTTTTTTTAATTGCGGTCCCCATTTCCCTGTTTAATCTCTCTGTACACGAGGTATACAAAGTATATGCTGTATAAGTGGCCTTCTTGAACAAATCTCTTTGCAAACTGATTTCATCCCAGTGAAGGAGTGTATCAGCAACACTGTACATTAATTTCAGGTTTTCATTTTCTTATTTTATTTTGTAAATATATCCGATATTTGGAGCTTGAGTATACAAAATGTAAATATAGTTCATGTATTTGTACTAATTCTGATCCATTTGCTGTATAGCCTTAGGTGTGCAATGCAGATATCTAACTGTGTATGGTAACCTTGCACCACTGAATTGTTAGTGAACGAGGTGAAACAATAAAGGTACAACCAGTGCATTAGCAGATATAACGTGTGCTCCTTTTATTATGATTTATTTACGAGTATCTTTTATTGAAAACCTGTCCTGAACAAGCTTAGGCTTTTGTGAAAAGAAATTTGTCTCAGCTGTTCTTGAGAAAGATGAGAGGCCCTTCTTATCCTTCCTCGTCCTTTTCCCTTTGATGCAGCATTTCTACATAGTTTTTTGATGCTTTCGAAAGATTCTTTTGCTTGAAAGATAAAATAAGGTAGTCATAGTGCTACCAATACTAAACTTGCTTATCTGAGGGTGACCGTTAAAAATGACAGGAAGCATGTGAAGTCAAACCACGGAAACACAACAGCAAAGTGTAAGGCACCAGCTCTGCGGACAAAAATGTGTCAGGGAATCACTGTGAGTCGTTCTCATCTTGGTCTGAGAGTGGGAAGTTCTTTGTAGCTTTTAAAAGTCACGGTGAGGAAACTGGACAGGGCATTCCCAAAGCATTTAAGACACACAAAAATGGGCCACCACTTACACTTACGAGAGGTGTTTGACAGCAAAACAGCTGCGTGATGGCAAAATACTTTTATCAGACTGCTGGCTAGGTCTCTTATCTGAAAAATTATCATGGATGTCTTGCTTCTTGCTGCTGTTGCAGAGTCCTTATTTTCTTTCAGTTAGGCACTTGAGTAACCTGTTGACTTGTTCTGGTTGCTCTTCTGCCGGCTGATGTACTTCAGAGAAGCCGCTAGCTGTTTTACTGCTTTCAGGTTCACGCGCTCTCAATGCCCAAAAATAAGGTGGACCCGAAGTTTGATGTCTTCGTGTTTAGCGTATACCTTTAATAGCAAGTAAACACGCTTGAAATGATGCATCTGACTGTCTCGGAGCAAAGGTACGAAACTAGCCTTCTTCTCTTAAGCCTAATTGTAATCTCAATGCGGACAGATGGGCAGGTTTCCTAAGTCGCAGGTTTCCGAAGTCGTCTTTTCCCCGAACTCTGGGACACCTCAAGGCCCCACTGAGGGCTTTGGCTGCAGCTTAGGAGGACGTTTCAGCAGCTGCATTTAAGGCAACGGATTCTGCGTGATGAAAGGAGAGAAAAGACGAAAGGCAGCCCCCCCCCGGGCTGTCCCAGGGGCCCGTACTGCTGTGGCAGTAGGCAGAGCTGTGGCCCCTCAGCTGGCGGCCGCGGCCGTCCCGCGGTGGGGCGCGGTGCTGGATTCCGCGGAGGCCGCTGGCCTCACAAGGCGCCGTGGGAGCGTTAGCGCCCGAAGGCCGGCACAGGGGCCGACCGGCGATGCCGCTCCGGTGCTCGGGGCCTCCCCGATTGCTGCCTCCGCCCCGTTCGTGGGCACGGCTGTATCGGCCCCGGCTTCCCGCGGCGGCAGCGCCGAGCGCGGGCTCCGCGCCGTCCTGCGCGGGCGCGCGGCAGCGTCCACGCGCTGTCCCTTTAAGGGGGCGAGGCGCTCGAGCCATGGGCCCATGGGCGGGGCTCGCCGGGAGAGCCAATGGCGCTCGCCCCGCCCCACCCCGCCCGCGCGGCTGAGGGCCGGCCCGGCGCGCGCTGCAGGCTGAGGCCCGAGAGACGCCGCCGCCGCCAGGTCCCCTCAGCGCCGCTCAGCGCCCCTCAGCGCCGCCGCGATGGCTCAGTGAGTGCGGGCGGGGGCTCGGCCGCCGGGCCCCGCGTTCCTCAGGCGGGACCGTGAGCGGGCGGGGCCTCGGCATGGCTGCCTCTGGGGGTGGGGGCAGCGCCGAAAGCGGCTCGTGGTGGTGCGAGAGCCGGGGGGTGCCCCCCCGCTCGCGGGAGAGGCCTTACAGACAGACCCGAGGGCGGGGAGCGTGCCCCCGGTGCGCTGAGGGGGAGGCGGGAGCCTTTCTAGCCTTTCCCCGCTGCCCAGTGACTCTCCGTAAAACGGAGTTGTTCGGCGGGCTGATGTGGGGAAGCGGGTGATTCCGTGCGGTCCCCGCTTCCCTGTTCGGCCGGTTCCGCGGTGTGTCCGGGAAGGAGAGGGGAGGAAGGGAGAGGAGGGGAGGGGGCCCTCAGCCGCCCGACGGCGGGCCGGCTTTTCTCCTTAGAGGTTCTGCGGCGGCTGAGGGACCAGAAAGGGGAATAAGGCGGTTGGCCGAGAGACTTTTTGACAAAATCCGGGCGCAGTCAGTTTTGGAGTCACGGCTGTGAAGCAGGAAACTTGTTCCTGACCCGAGGAATAGAAGTAGACAGGTTGGGTTTCTCTGCGTGCGCGCCCTTTGCAAGCTGAATTAGGCAGCCTCTAACAGAACATCCTGCTTCCCTCTTTTTCTTTGCTCACCCCAAATCTGAGACGATTTGCGTTGCTGAAGCAAAAAAAATGGTGTAGTGTTCAGACACGATGTTCTAGTGCAGCATCTGTTAAATACGGAGCTGTGATAGAGCTGGATCCATCAGTGACATACCAGAGCCACTCACTTTGCTCCCTGCCTCCTAGTGCAATGTGTTGGATACCTTGCTTTTCTTACTCGTCTAGTTGTGTCTTGGCAGTTGGGAAGAAATCTTGGTGACTTGAAACGTGCTATATGTTGGTCTCCACTCTGTCTTCCGGGCTGACTGGGAGCCACAGGGACCTCTTGCTGTAATAGGCTACAGAACCAATTCAGAGCATGTACTACAGCATTTGTTAGAAAGGGGTGGGCTGGCCTAGCAGTTGACAAGATCAGAACAGCCTGACAGAGGGTATGGGTGCTAGTGCTAGATCACTGCTGATGAGACTTACCTGGCATTTTTGTTCTTCCATGTTCCAGAGCTGACATTGCCTTGATTGGACTGGCTGTGATGGGTCAAAACCTTATTTTGAACATGGACGACCACGGCTTCGTGGTAAGCAAGGAAGACATTGTTCAGAAAGGTTGACTCACTAGCACTTGGGATTGGAGCTGAGCATTTTGTGTTTGTTTTTTTCTTTTTTTCCCCCTTGTGATGGTCTAATGGGTGTTGTTTCCTCCTTTTAGTTATAACCTAGGCTGCCCTTTGTCCCGTTTCCAGAGAAAACCAGCAGTGCATGCCTGTACTCAGGTAGCACCTGATGTGTTAGTTACGTATGATTTTTCCCTGAAGGTTGCTTTGCGCTTGGCTGTTAAACATAGGTTCCCAAGGCACTTGCAAAGATGTGCTGGAAGTTCATCCCTGCTCTGTGTCTTTAGGGAAGGTGGAAGTGGGAGAATATGTGATGTTGAACCTTGCATATATAATTTGTAGTCTGAGCTAAAGTAACTGTTCTGTTGACAGCTTTTACTACGATGTTTTCTTGCTCCCCCAGGTTTGTGCTTTTAACAGGACGGTTTCCAAAGTGGATGACTTTCTGGCCAATGAGGCCAAGGGAACCAAAGTGATTGGTGCTCACAGCCTGGAAGAGATGGTCTCTAAGTTAAAGAAGCCCCGTCGCATTATCTTGCTGGTGAAGGCTGGAAGTGCAGTGGATGACTTCATCAATAAATTGGTGAGGCAAACATTCTTTCTACCTGTGAGTGCTTGCTGTCTTTTGGAGAAGTTTCCTCTGGAAGATCTCAATTATTTGTCATTAATGAGGTTTTGAATGCATGGAGAAAACAAAAATGCTGATTTATTTTTGGCAGGTACCGTTGTTGGAGACTGGAGACATCATAATTGATGGTGGGAATTCTGAGTATAGAGATACCACGGTAAGCCTGTTTTCTACCTGAAGCAGATGAATAAAATACACATGATTCTTTCTCCTCTGATTATCAAAATAGTCAGTCAATAAGATGCCACCTCCCCTCTGCTCAAGGAAGGCCAAACTGAGTTATATCTGCAAAACTAGATCATGCAGCCTATTAAAAAACAATTGTTATAGTAGTTAAGGACTGTTCTATAAGTATATTTTTATAGAAGTTGCCCAGATCATCAAAGAGTATTTTTATTGACATCTTTTTTTAAAGAGTGAAGGCCTTTAGAAAAATTCCTGTTACAATCTTAAAGAGTTTTCAGGGAGATTTGAAAATCTAAGGGTATTTATACATTTGTTGTTATATCTCAATCCTACGTGACCACGGGAAAATCCAGTAAGACAGAACTGCTGGTTTGGCTGTCTTGGTAATGAAAACAGCAGAGTAATTATCTGTTTTTCAAAATAAAAACCAACCAAACCCAAAAATCAAAGCCTGCTTGTGAGCAGGCTGTAACTATAGAAGTTATGGAAATTATGTTAGCATATCTGGGACGCTTACATGAAAATGTTGCATTCAAATCGGTACCTCTGAATCTTAGAAGGAGTGCTGTTATTAGTCTTTCTGCTTTGGCATCCTGATCTTGGAGAAGCGAGTTGGCCATGCCAGAGTGAAAAACAGGTACTAAATGAGGTTTAATACTTGGGGAGCTTGCAGCTTCCCTTAGGGATCTCAGCCTGTGCTTCTCTCCCACTCAGAGGGAATTAGTTGTCCCTTATAGTTGTCCATGCTTGCACCTTCACTCTGCAATGAACTCAGCAACTCCACCTTGGGCCTAATCTGCCTCCCCCACATCTTTGCACACAGCATGTATCACCTGACACTTAATTCTGAGCCTTTTCCAGCCTCAGTACTGCTCTTTTCTATCCAGTGCGTATAAGGACTTTGTTTTCTCAGCATGTCTCTTTTGCAAGGATCCAAGTCAAAGCAAGAGGAAGTTTCCTAATGTTCACTTTGGTGTATGTACAGGCTTTCTCTAAGGTTGTCTTCTAGCATGTCCAAAGCAGAATTGAAAACTTAATTTTAGGTCTGAATTACTAACCTTTGTTTGTAAGGCTCTGGCATTAAAAGAAATTAAATAACGCTGCTCTGCTCTTTGTTCCAGAGACGTTGTAAGGAACTACAGGAAAAGGGCATCTTATTTGTTGGAAGCGGTGTTAGTGGAGGAGAGGAGGGTGCCAGATATGGTCCTTCACTCATGCCAGGAGGAGCCAAAGAAGCCTGGTAAGCATGAGCTAGTATATTCTTCTTCAGAATGGTCTGCAACAATCGTCTTCTATTCATGTTGAGAGCTGAGGGAGGGAAGGAGGAGGGCGTGGGCGTGGAGAGAACAAGACATGTTGCCATCTCACTTCCTCAAGGCTCAAGATTTCTCAACCTCGCTGGGGTCACAGGGCAGTGCTGAGCTTTCATAGCAGGCAAAACAAAGGCAGGTTTTTCTTCCAGGAATTCACAAGCAAAAGTAATACCTACAGAAATCTGAAGGGAGAAATGTGTGCCAGGAGAGAAAGGAATTTTGTCTTAAATTTTAAAAAAGTACTATTTCTTGATGATGATTTTTTCTTTTGGGGTCCTATGCACTTGGAAAGCTGTTAACCATGAAACAGGCAGCAGGAAACATCCCTGCAGTGACACATGTTATAAAAGGAGGCTTCAGTACATGTTTGTACTGACTATTGATATATGTTAATTTCTTTGCAAGTTTCTGCCATGCTGCCCTGCTGTTTCGGACTCATGTTACTGTAAAGGACTGTACATCAATGTTCATATTAGACTTCATCCCTGGTTGCTCCTTCTCTCTGTAAATGTAGAAAGAAAAGGTGCGTCCGGGCTTTACCTGAACTTTAGAATCTCTTAAGTCCATGTCCATTTGGGTTACCATTTTATACCAATATCAGCCTGTTCAAATTTGACGGCACAAAGCCAGAAACAACATAACAGTAATCTGCTGTCTAATGATCTTTTTGCCATAGACAGCTCAGTAAAGACAGCTTCTATTTGCCACCCTTACCTGAACTTTGTGCCCCCCCCAGCTTTCACAGCACCTGCAGCCCGTGTTCCACCAGTGCTCCTTTCCAGTGGTTGCTTTCGGTTACTTCAAACTTGGCGTTCTGTAACGCTCTCCTGTTGGCTAAGCAATTTACTACACTTGGGGAGCCTGGCAATGACAAAAGCTCCTAATTACTGCCATAATGCAGATAACTATATCCTGACTTGTATTCATGGAGTTTCTTCCCTCTTTCCCACTCCTCCTCCAGATCCCCCTGGATTTTTCTTGTGGCTATAGAACAGAATGGGATTTTGTTTCAGCTCTGCTAGTGATCCTCTCCAAGTGTGAGCCTGTATCACAACCTACCTCTGTTTCCCCATTTCTAAAATGGAGAAGATAATATTTGGGTTCCTTTAGGTGCATTAAGCTTGTCTGCATAGTGCTGTAAGCGTGACACGGGCTTAGTTCTGGGAAGAACATACATTTTATTTGACACTGCTGTGTGGTGGGTTATCAACCCATCAGCGTGCCCTCACTCCAAGCTGCTTTTTGGCAGGTTACGGAAGGATGCATCATATCAATGGATTTTTTTTCTTGTGGTGTTTGTGTCCTTTGCCTATCTGCTGAGGCATATTATTTCTCCCCACAGGCCCCACATCAAGACCATATTTCAAAGCATTGCTGCTAAAGTGGGATCTGGGGAACCTTGTTGTGACTGGGTAAATACTTATTTGTTATTGACCTTAACTTGTGGTTAAATCCGTGCTTAGGTAGTTTGGTTGCTGAAACTCATGCATGTTTGTCCTTAATAAAACCAGCAACATAGTGGGTTGATTTTCTGGCTGACTGCGTTCCATTCAGATCTACCGTCTCTGATTACTTTGTCTTTCCATTGTATGGGATAAGTTTTATGGCTGGGTCATGTACTGGGGGAGCTAAATGGATCTGTGACCCACAGTGTTTTCAGTTAGCACTGGACTTCCTTCCTTCCTTCCTTTAGGAGGAAAGAAGCCATGGGCAGGTATTAGGCACTGGAAGTGGTGACAGTGCTGTTGCTGATGGCATTTTTTGATGTTTCCTGACAGGTAGGAGATGAGGGCGCTGGACACTTTGTGAAGATGGTGCACAATGGGATCGAATATGGAGACATGCAGCTGATCTGTGAGGCCTATCACCTGATGAAAGATGTGGTGGGCATGGAGCATGATGAGATGTCAAAGGTGATCTCTAGTTTTTCGTGTCTTGCCTTCTTGAGCTGTAGTGGCTCTCTGCCGTTGATGGAGGCAGCTGGGCTTGGGTAAAGCTGCTTGTACGTACATGAAGTTAATTTTTCTGACATGCCTTCTGCCAAGGGCAGTGCACAATATTCCTGAGCTTCAAATGAAGTAGGGAGCAGCAAGCACACACACCTGAATGTTTACAGAAGTTGTCTAAACTCTCCCATTCTACAGTTGATTTCTCCCCAGGAAGCACCTTCTTGTGTAGAGATACGAACTACCATGCCTGAAAAAAGCCAGTAAAACATTGAGCATTATAATCAAGCAGGCAAATCTTGCAAAGACCTTGTTGAAGCAAGTCGATAAGTATGATGGGGTGTGCTCCTTGCAGCGCAGGGCTCCTGCACAATGGCCTTTCAGCAGTGCTGAAATCATCGGTAGATGTGGCAGGGTACCAATAACCACTAGCTGAGATAGCGTCACCCCCTTCTGTATGTATATGTGTGTATGTATACATGTATGTGTCTATATGTATACATATATCAATAAATCAGTTGATATATATAGTAGATACATAGTAAATCGGTGCGTGTATATATATGTGTGTGTGTGTGTGTATACCCTTTTTCTCCTCTTCCAGGTATTTCAGGAATGGAATAAGACAGAGTTGGACTCTTTCCTGATTGAAATCACAGCCAATATTCTCAAATTCCAAGACAGTGATGGCAAATACCTCCTCCCAAAGATTAAGGACAGCGCAGGACAAAAAGGCACAGGAAAGTGGACAGCCATTTCCGCCCTGGAGTACGGAGTCCCTGTCACACTCATAGGTAACGGGTTCTTTGATCAGGCCTCGTCTTTCCTACCTGCATGTACCACATCACAGTAAGGAGCATGGTAATAGGTGATCTCAGAAACTAGCCCACACTAGGCCTTGGCTCGCAGAAGAGGCTTTTCTAGGTGTAGCTGTTGCACTCTTTCTGCCCTTGAGAGCTGTTACTGCTTTTCTTTGCTGGGCTTGTTTTTACCTTGTTTCTCAAATGTTGGTAGTACTGTTATCATGCCTTTGTCCATGGTATCTTCGCAGTGCTGGTGATCACTTGGTGACATGTGAACATAAGTGCTGTGCTAGAAGTGTCATGCTAGGTTGATGCAACGTTCCTCTCAGTAATCCTTGACCTTATCTGCTACTCCAAATCCCGTCATAGCCTTAAAAATGTTAAGGAAAAAAGGGGGAGGCAGGACACCCTCAAAACGTTGTTACTTGACCACTGCTTGATAAGTATTTAAACTTCTCTGAAGGCCTAAGAATTATTTTTCAGATATTTATGTAAGTCTTCTATTTCTGTGTTTCAATATAACTTAGCTAACCCGGCATTAGTGTGACTAAACAGGAACACGACGGCTGGACTGTATTATGGGTTGAGGAGCACAAACAGATTTTTTTGAGAATAGCGGCAAACTGCTACCCTACGATGGTGGCTGCTGTTTTTCCACCGCAACAGTTGATTGTGGTGTTTCTTTATACACTCCAGACTGCTGCCATTTTTTGTTTTGTGGCTAATAAGGCTGCTGATCCAAAGCCAAACTAAGATGATGGAAATGTATTTTGTAATTGCTTTGAATTATATCCCTAAAGTGTGAGAATTTACCAGCTCACATATGTGCCTAACAATCTTGTTACTTACCCTTTCATCTAACCTGGCCTCTGAATGGAATTGTGACACAGGAGTTGTAATATATCTGCAATATATTCAGAGTGCTCTCTTACCACAGGGCAATATAGACTTTCCTGTTGAGTAAATAAGATGACTCAACAGGTTCTTTGCTCTCGGGTTGGCTTTAATTTTCATGCCTTCTCTACCTCTTTTTCCTTTGCCTTGGCTGGTCAAGTCCTGTTGTATTAGAAGATAAGAAAAACTATATTCAGTAGGCTAAAAGAGAATAATTGCAGTGATAGCTATCAGAGAAACATGGCTGCATTCCAACAACATATTTTTTACAAAACAAGTTTTGTAAATGGTTTTGATATTCTACTACAATATAGTCTTTCAGTTCTAGGCTTGAAACAGTGTTTCTCACTTGTGCTGTTAATATTCTCCTGTTTGGGGTTCTTGCAAAGATCAAGGGTGGAGGAGACACTCCCTAATTAGTCCTCTGTAATGCCAGGGGAGCATTGTTAGGTAATGATGAGTTGATAGGGAAGTATGTGCAATAGCCCTTGTGCAAACATGGCCGTTCATAGGGCAGTTGCTCTGTGTGTGGTTTTACTGCATAACCATGACTTGCAGGCTGCTGCTTGTAATAGCAGAGTCATGCTACTCCTGCTTTTTCCTGATTTCCACCCCCCCTGCTTCTCCCCAGTGTAGAAGGAAGTTTTTGCAGAAATGGAGAGGAGCCAGTTCTGATTTTGATATGGTCTGTTAATCCTGCTGCAGGGAGAATCGAGAATCTTGTGAAAACATTACTCATTCATCTTTCTTTTGCTTGGTTGGTTTTGAGTATTTTCGGTTTTGTTTTTTTTTGTAATTCACAACTCACTTAAAAGGTGGAAGAAAAGTTCGGTATGAATACTATAATAAATTTCATTGCATTCCTTCTCTCAGACACTGGAAAGGAAACTTTAATGTTTCACAATACTGTCTTCAATTGCAAATAAGTACAACTTAAAACAGCATGATTAAGAATTGACTGAGCCAGATCAAGAGATTGGCATTCAAGCTTTCTCTTTAGGAGCTGAAGATACTGCTTGGCTAACTCCTTAGCCCTGGCAAATGACATTTAGTAACCTGCTTAGTGATGTTATAAAACTTTCTTATGGGCTTCTGAATATTAGTGTTACGGGCCTACCAGATTTGTAAAACTTATTTCCTCTTGTAAGTTAACTTGTTCATTTATTCTTGATTTTAATTGCTCTTATTTTGCCTGTGTGTATTTCAAAGCATATGTAGTAAATGTGACTTGGCATTTATGCAACACCTTTTTATCTTCAAAGCATGACACAATAATTAGTGAAGTCTTCAGCCTTGCCTGTCCCTAGACTGCAGTGCAGCACTGTCTGTCTTTTATAGATAGGAAGAGATTTTAAAGTAAATTCTTAAAACTAGGAGCTGGTGAAGGTTCCTGAGGGTAAATTTTCATGTAGATGACTGGTGGCTTTTTTTTTTCTTTATCATTTGAAAGCTGTATCAGTCAATATTTACCCAATGGTTATGCTGACTGGCAGTTTGGTCCCTCAGTAATGCTGTTGGAATAATTCCTTTGCGCACCTCTCTTCCCATGTGACTCTGTTTCACTAATGTACACAGCTCATCATTCAGTGGCGCTCTCACTGTGTGCTTGAGGACAAGTATCTCGGACCTTAACAGTGATGCTGAACTTTCTAATTATCTCCCCTTTCCTACCATACTTCAAGGTGAAGCTGTGTTTGCACGGTGCCTGTCTTCCCTCAAGGATGAGAGAGTACAGGCCAGTAAGCTGCTGGATGGGCCTAAAATGACTCAATTCAGTGGGAACAAGAAGGCCTTTCTGGAGGACATACGCAAGGTGAGTTGTCGTGCTTGCCAGAGTGCTGTATTAAAGCTGCATATCAAAGCAGGTTTTGGATGCTGTAAACCCTGGTGAGGACCTCTTGTGTTTACATTCCATGACAATTGGGTCCTGCTTTCAGCTGTCCCATTGTGCATTGTCTAGTGGTGTTCACAAAACATAATGCAACCTGTTCCTTTCCTGACCAAAGAGTAGTCCTGAAGGAGTTGAACTCTAAGCCACAGTGGGCAGTGACAACTAGCTGGGGTGCAGAGGTCATAATTCATGCACAGGAGCTTACTTTTTTGCCCCTCAACACCCCCGTCTTTGTAATGGGGATAACAGCTCTTGATCTCTCTCTGTTGCGACCAAACTTTTCAACAATTGGAAAGGATATTTTGGTTCTTAAATAGCTGGAATGTGGTTACTGTACTCATTCCTGATGACATGTGGACTAAACAGAGCATGTAGACTGAGAAGTTTCTCATTCAACTTTGTGGGATTTCACTTGGAATGTGAATTTGGTTTTTTAGGCCCTGTATGCTTCCAAGATTATCTCATATGCTCAAGGCTTCATGCTGCTGAGACAAGCAGCTAAAGAATTTGGCTGGACACTGAATTATGGTGGCATTGCACTGATGTGGAGGGGAGGCTGCATCATTAGAAGGTAATTAAGAAGAGGAGGTAACTTAGTTGTTGAGGGGAGAATAGCAGGCAATTTGGTTTATGCGGTGCTAGAATGACAAGCCTAGATATTTTCTTGGAAAATCCATGGAGTTAATGTGCTGATGAGATTCTGAGAGGCTGTTTCTGTAGATGGCACTAAAGGTTACCAGATGAAGCCAATTTTCTGGTGGCTTAGCTACTGCAGATTTCCTTCGGTCTTTGTTTTGTTTGCATCTCTCTCAGTGTTTGGAGTCTGAGTCTAGCTGAGTCAAATTTTGGCACTGTAAGTTTTGGATTCTGGGTCTTTGTTGCAAGCTGTGAAATTTTATTCCTGGTTTACATGTGTTCTGCCTAGTGTGTTCCTGGGAAAAATCAAAGACGCTTTTGATCGAAACCCTGAGCTCCAGAATTTGCTGTTGGATGATTTCTTTAAGACAGCTGTTGAAAACTGTCAGGTGAGTTTCCAAGGAAGGAAGAGCATAAAAACAGTAATTTACAGTCTGGACTTCTTCAGCTTCTTGCCCAGGAGTTACCTTCACAAGTCTATTTAGACTGAAAAATGAAAAGGCAGAGAACACTCTTGAAACCTATTTATACAGCATCCTTAATCCCAAAGATCTCTAAACAATCCTTAAACTCTTTGGGACTGTGTATATGTATCTGTACACACATAATGCATGGCTGTAAGAGTTCATCATCTATGGCCTCAACGTACCCTTCTTTAGTACAGGATCAGGACAGGAAAAAACCTACATAGTTGGAGCTGGCTGAAATTGAACAAGAAAGTTACTGTGATGAGGTAGGCTGTACTGAGGTCCAAATTAGAATTTTGCTAGACACCGGGGCTAGTGACCTGTCCTTAAAAAAATGCCTACAAATGCCTCTTGCCTCTATTTCATCACAAAGTTGGAGAATGTTAGTTCTAAATGAAGGGAAAAGAGAGGGTTGCATCACTGGAGGCACTACTTTGTAAATCAGCATCCAGATATATCAAGCGATGAACCGAGGTCTCATGTAATGTTGCAAGGTATATTTGTACTGTCAACTTAAAGATAATACAGGAGCAAATGAACATATAGTCTTTGTTGTGTCATGGTTCTTCTCTTTGATACTAGCCAAGCTACTATTAGAAACTTAAGGTTTCCATTTTACTATTACAGAAGAGCCTTAGGCAGAAATCTAGCAATTCAGAAGAACCATGCTGTGAGGAAAAAATGTCTAGCCTGTGTGAACATTCTCATCACTGCCCTGTATCTTGTGCCTACTGTGCACTTGGGTTTCAGTTGTAGAGAGTATAAAGCTCTGTTCTGTTAACATTGTTTGCAGTAGCTCTGAAGTAGCTCCAGTGTTCCAGACCCGCCATTCATTAGACCTAGGGCTGTCCAAACAGTGTCCTGATTTGGACAGAGTTGACAGGCAGAACTAAATCCAGATTATCTGACCGACAAAGAAGTCATATGTTATCATTAATAATTCTTTTAACTGAAGCTGAGTATTCCATGCAGGTTACTAAATCAGCTGTACAGTTGAAATGAGGATTATCCACGTGTCTGTTTCAAGTATTGTGCTGACCTCTAATGCCCTTGTGCGAGCTTTGTACTGTGCTTGATGAGAGGTCCTGAAAGTGCTTCAGTGTTTGCTCAGGATGTTCGCCACTGCGTTCACGCTTTTGGGATGCACTGATTATGTTTATGTGAAAGAACAGCATCCTTGCTGGAGGCTGTGGTTTGATTATATGTGAAGTGTATGTCTGCACTTTTATTGTCCTGTTTGTTAACTCTGTCTTACTTGCCATTATTTTGGATCAACCTTCTTTATGTAAAATCAGGAATCTACTGCTGTGTTTGCTCAGAGTTGGTCATTAGATTTCATATAACGTGAAATAGCACATGCTGTTATACTAGAATAGTTCATATGCCTGCACATACCTCTGAGAAAGCACTGATTAGTTTCTTTCTTTTTTTTCTCCCCATCCTCCCCTTTCCTCTCTCCCAGGACTCCTGGCGACGTGTCATCAGTACTGGAGTACAGATTGGTATCCCTATGCCCTGCTTCACTACCGCACTTTCTTTTTACGATGGATACAGGCATGAAATATTACCAGCTAACCTGATTCAGGTAGGTGCCTGAAATAGTGTAGCAGATCTTCTGGCTACTGAAGTATCATCGTGTTATTTAAATACTGGTCTAAAGGCCATGATGGCAGTATATCCTAATCACTCCAACGATGTAAAGATAAAGGCATAGATTGCCTGATATAATTCTGTTAAACCGGAAATTCATGGCAATAAAATACTATGAGACATCTGGATAAAGAACACCAGAGATACTGGTAAGACAGTGCCCAGCATGTGTTAGTATTCCATCTGTGAACCAAGGGTAATGATATCTTTGAATCAGAATGTTTTATAAAGAAGTATCTTTGAACCTTTGGATGTATGTAAGTGCTTGTTTTTTAGATTCGTACCTAGCAGAAATAATATACTTGTCTTTCTACAGAACTCTTAATTACTAGATATTAGTAATTGTTTCATTGCAGTGATTTTGCTAATAATGAGAAAATAACTTTCAATGTTATAATACTGGAGTCAGATCTTATTTTAGTATTCCTGTAGTCAAGTATCAGCAGGTGCAACTGATAGTACTCATATGACTGTGATATTAATGTGTCTATTTTGTGTGTGTGTTCTTATTCTAGGCTCAGCGCGATTACTTTGGTGCACATACATATGAATTGTTGTCGAAGCCAGGTGTATTTATCCATACTAACTGGACAGGCCATGGAGGAAATGTGTCCTCTTCTGCCTACAATGTCTAATGGAAATATTTCCTCTTGAAGACAAGATACTGTAGATCTCAGATATTCCTCCTAGAATACCACTTTTTACTGTACTGTGCTAGAACTTGTGTTTGGACACTTTTGTAATAACTTGTGGGTATATTTCTTATATATGTATCTCAATATATATATCATATAAGAAAGTTAAATAAATTTGCCTATAAATGCATTGAGGTGTTTTCTTTCCACTGCTGCTGGCCAAAACTGGCTAAAATGTGTGCAGTATTTAATAGAATACATTTTAAAATGGTAATATTTTTATTGTGTTACAGTGCATAAACTCATAGGGATCAAGATAGAGATGACTGCATTTTAATGCTTGCTAAAGTGGAGAATGGCAGACAGTCAGCACAGTAACGCTACGCACGATTCCAGGGAGGTAAAGGCCTTTTTTGGTTGCCATTGTTTATTCATAACAGGCAGTAGTAGCTTGGTTCTTAAACCTTTAATTCCTGCACACAGTCTTTCACACCGTGAGCTCTGTTGTTTCCTGTGAAAGGGTGGAGGGTGGGATGGATCATGGAGAAACTTGAATGCAGGTCAAGAGTGTCAAGACTGAGATTCCTGTCACCAAGCCATTCTCCCTCCAAATGTTGTTCCCAGTTTTAAGCTCTGGGATAAACTGTTGGCTAAGCTGTGTGCTTGCACTCTTTTCCCCAAATTTCCCTGCTTCTTTGCCTCCTCTTCCCGTGGGGCAAATAAAAATACCTGCAGCAGCATGCAAAGTTGGCGCTATTTGATATCCTCTTCCTGCAGTCCCGCTGCCAATCATCTTCAGGACTTTTGAAAATTCACCTGGATGCCTGTATCTTTTTTTTTCTCAGAACCTCTTAAGTGTTAAATTTTGTGCTGTGCACTGATTTTTGTATTTTGTGCGCCATTTATTTCTGCTAAGACAGTTAGCTACTTAGTTATTAGTTGAATATCTGTGTAATTAACAAAAGATGACTTTCAATTTAAAGCAACTTTTACGCAGAGTATGTTGTAAGATTTAGGAATTCCACAAAATAAATGTGTGACAAATTGCAGGCAATAGTGGTAACTGGAGTGTCACGGACATTTTAGCAGTCCGTTTGCCCCAGTGTTTGTGGTTTAGGTTCTCCAGCAGGACTGTATTAGGAGTTACCGTGGTGGACAGTAGGAGCAGTTTTGCCCGTTTGCGTGCGTAGGTGTTGTGTTTTGGGGGAAAACGGGATACTCCCACCAATCTATTTTAGTGCTTAGTACGATACTAGCGCTGATGAAAATACCTAGTGTATCTGGAATCCCATTGTGCTGAAACCTGACAGCTACTAAGTCGGAGTGAGCAGCATGTGCCTCGCTGGGTTTATCTCGAGCAGTGCTTGTTCTGTAGCGTCATTTGAACAGAACCGTCCCGGGATAAGGGAAGGGACGGGGACATCAGCAGATGCTGCTTTACATCTCTCTCGCTAGCCTACGTTTGATCTCCGCTGGACACAGGCAGTGACTCCGGGTTGAGGGATGGTCTTTCGTGGCCTGGGTGGGCCCAGACGCCAAGCGCAAGGTGTTCGAACCGGACGGGTGCTGCCATCACTGCTTAAAACCGGACCCTGCCCAAGGTAGCAGCCTCACAGGGCAACGCGCAAAGCCCTCCGCAGGCCGCGTCCCGGCGCTCCGTCCCTACCGCGGGACATCGCTTTTCCCCGCCGGTAGAAAAGCATCTTCAGACGCCCCCGTTCAGCAACAAGGCGGGGAGGGGGGGCCCGGGGCGGCGGCCGTTTCCTCTGCCCGCCGCGGGTGACGGTTGCTGGGGAGGGCTCGGGTCTCCCTCGGAGCGGCCCCTTTCCCGCAGCACCCGCACCGCCCCCCGCGGCGGCGGTAACGGCGCTTCCTCCGGGCTGCGCGGGGCGGGGGCGCCCGACATGGCGGCGGCGCAGCCCCGCCCCGCCGCGCTGGGCGGGAAAGGCAGCCGCGCCGCTGAGGGCCGCGCCATGGAGGCGGCGGACGGTGAGGAGCGGCTGCTGCTCACTCAGGTACGGCGGGGCTGGCGCCCCCGCCTCCCACCCGGGCCCGCAGCCCCGGCCCCGCTCCGACCGTGCTGGGGCTGGCCCCCAGCGCCGCCGGGGGAGGGCCCGGCCGGGACAAGATGGAGCCGTGGCGGGGGGGTATGGGGCACTGAATGGTAAACGTGGTGTTGCTGCGTGTGTTGGGGTCCGTAAACGGTGGCCTGTGTTGCGTCCTTTTAAATAGTCTTGATGATTTACGCAAGAGCTGGTGTATCAGTCTGCAGAGAACTGACCTGTCGCTGCCTTGCATCCTTTCAGAGGCTGAAGGCTGCGGTTCACTACACGGTTGGCTGCCTGTGTCAGGACGTTGCAGAAGAGAAAGACATGCAATTCAGCAAACAAACCATTGCAGCTATTTCGGAGATCACCTTCAGGCAGTGTGGTACAGAAGTTTGCATATTGTCTATTTGTTCAAGAGCAATTGCTGGAGAAACGATGTTTTTAAAAAAATAGCACTGGAACGAGGTATCACTGATGCATCGTTTCTTGGATTACATTTTTAACAATACAAGATATAGTGATTCTGTTTTTCAGACCTAAATGTATGTGGAAATACTGTGTGGGCCACCTGCCTCTGCAACAGCGTGGCACATAATAACAAGTTATGGTCGTTTCTCATAACTAACTGGGATCATCTGCAGTTACACCTTTGTAACAGCTAGAACTGTATTATGCATCTCTTCCTACTCAGAGTTAGTATTTTAAAATACGTGTCATCTTTGTGTTTTCTCCAGAGAACTTTGCAAAAGACCTCGAAATGTTTGCAAGGTAGGTACTGGAACACTGGATTGTTACAAAGGCTTTCTTTTTTTTTGTGTTCAGCTCCAGTAACTAGGTAATTTTTAAAATACGTCTTGTAATTAAAGTTTTAAAGGGTTCTGTTGGCTGATTAAACAGTGGCTGCAAAGTTAGGAAATAGGTATTCCCCTGTAGGTGCTTCCTGATCTTGGAAGTTCGTTTATGGCGTACAAGTGATTGTTCAGATTAATGACTGTGTATAATTGTCAAATGCGTTGATACATAGCGGTACTGGATGGTTTGGGAGTGACAGATGCTTACTAGCATGCCTGCGTTTCATCTGGTTGCTCCAAGGAGATCAGGGGATGTTTTACGGAGTCAAAACTTAACACAGTGACCTACTCGCAAGTAAGAGGGAATGGAACAGTGGTGCTTGAAGTTCTGGTTGCTGAATTCTGGTTTTACACAGGAAGTGTGGGAATTTAGACGTATATGTACAAACTTGTAAAATAGGTTTTTGTGTATTATAGTTGGAAAAGATGGGCATGTTTGGTTCACTGGGTCCCTACTAAGCCGTTTTAGTTAGTGTTCTGAATTAGATGCTGTATAGCCTCTTACAACCCGTGTCGGCAAACACATTAAGGGGTATTTTTTAATTTTATGCAGGCATGCAAAACGAAGCACAGTCACTACAGAAGATGTGAAACTTTTGGCTAGAAGGAGCAATTCTTTGGTGAGATTCACTGTATTTTCTGTCTCACAACATTCTTACACCCATTGATCAATTCCTAACAGCATTTGAATGAAGGCTATAGATGATGAAGCAACTGTTGCTTAAGCAATTTCACTGGCTTATAGATGATGGATGGGCACAATCCAGTGATTTTTTTTTTTTTAATTTTCATCTTATTTTGCTTCATGACTATGCCTCACTGGGGGAACACAGACCTGATTGCAATTCAGGCAGCAACGTTCTCATTGCAACAGGGCTGCTGAGGTTCCACGTACAAAAGTGCAATAATCAGACACATTACAGCACTGTCAATCTTGGAAGTAAACCACTTGTTTTTTTCCTGATGTTGTGTTCCTTTGTTTTAGCCGAAGGTCAGGAATAGCTTGCATCCACCTCGCGATGCTAAGTCTCCTAACATTAATGTAGGGATGAGTCACATTACTGAATTCTCTCATGTGCTGATTTATATGATGCTCAGTGGACTTAAATTCACTAACTTGTTACAACATACCTGTAAATGCTTCCATGAAGAATACTTCCAATACTAATTTTAATTTTATGTGAGGGGATTTTTCCCTTCCATCTGTGATTTTAAATATGCAACATGAACTTGCCTGAGAAGGCATTGTAAATGCTGGAGCTGAATTTTGTGTTCCTGTCACGTGTTGTTTATGTCAAGTGGGTGCAGAGGAACGTTGCAATGTTTCTGTGCTCAGATTGTATCTCGGCAAACTACCACTCTGAGTAACTGCTAATGTTGCTGTCTTGGTTCTAGAGATGGATGTAACATACATTTATAAATCCTAGTCTTGCCAGGGCATTTCAGTATCTGAGGACATCCAGCTTAGACTGAGGGCTCTGTGCAAGAATTAAAACTAGCTGATGTTTGTCAGCGTTTTGGGAGTGTGTGTTGTCTTTTTTGTAATAAGAACTTGCCCTGTTAATTTCTCTTAAACATTTCTCTAATTTCTCATGAATAAGTTCCTCAGTAGATGACTGATTGATTAGTTTATTGTTCTCAGCTAAAGTATATCACCCAGAAGAGTGAAGAGCTTGCATCGAGTAACATGGAGCAAAAGGAGAAGAAGAAAAAGAAGTCCAGTGCAGCTAAGGGAGGGAAAACTTCTGGGGAACAAGAAGCAGCTGTGACTGAAAGTGAAGATTCCAACATGGCATGATTTACCTTTCAAGTAATGTCTCTGGTCATTTTATTATCCTAGAGGAACCACAGGTAGCCTATTAGAGATTCCTCTTGCAGGTTAGCAAGAGTAACAAATCTTTAGGTTTTTAGGTGAACATTGTTAGTTGGATTTTTCTGTTCCAAAAGTGAAAGGTCTGTCAGAATTCAGTAAAACTTACAGCCAAAATGCATTAATTGCTCACAAAAAGGTATCTTACTGTTCTTAAAAAGAAAATCCTTTAAATAAAGACTTTAAAGCAGAACATTCTTACTGGCCCTAATACCTCAGTATGTGCAACTCCCTCCATGCATTCTCACTGGCCATGATACCTCGGTATGTGCAACTCCCTCCATGCTGCTACTTAATTTCTCCAGTAATTGTTTTGATTTCCTCCTTGCTTCCATTCTTTATATTTTTGCTTAGGTATTTTGAGTATTTTATTTTTAATAGCCAGATCTCTCATTTGTTGTCTTGACAATTAAAACACGTTTTGTGTCATTTTTCACCTGTGATACTGCTGGTGTACAATCTTCACTTTCAATAAGCTGCATTACATTTCTAATTTCACTATAGTAACATGGCTCCGGAGTGGTAGTCAGAAATGTATCACCATTGCCCTCCACTGGACTGATAGAGACTTACCAAAAGCTATTGATTCAAAAGAAGCAAATTTAAAGACATAAGGTATTAGACAGATATAACCAAGTGAAATGAGAAGGCTGCTTAAGCTATTGCGTGGGCAAACTTCATCAAGCAAGAATATGCTTGCCAAGGATAGTCTAAAATATGCAGCAAGAGAGGAAAGCCTTGAACGCTGTTTCTCTTGCTCAGCCCTTTATTCACGAGACAAGCTCTTCCTTGAAGCCACTTGTTCCTTCCTGAAGGATACAGCTTAGGGCAATTCCCCAAAACCAAGTTTAAAATCATCAGGTTCTCATTTTAGTAAGACTCATACCTTAAATACTACCCCAAGACAAAGAAGTTACCGGAATGTTTCTGATCACCCTTGAGAACTTCTAAGTGTAGCCTTGCTCCTTGTTTAAAACCCCTCTCTTGAAAGAAGACTGCACTTTCTGGACTAGAGTCACTCAGCTATACTGACACAATGGAAAAAGTAATGCTCTGGACTCCTTCCATGTGCTCCCTTTTATTCTTGCTCTGTATTTGAGCTATCAAGCAGTAGTGGATAGGGAAAAAAACCATGCCTTTTGTAGGCTGTAACTATACAGTATTGAGCAAATAAAATCAAGTGCTACAATGTAGAAGAAAATATGAATGGCATGAATCCCTCTCTCTGGCTCTATACAGGAGGTTTTACACAATGACATTTAAATACCCTCCCTTTCCCCTATCCCAAACTGTTCCACTTTCAGGGATGAGGTATCTTTTAGAAGAATTCTTCTACTGACTGATGTAGGCTAGGTAGATAATAAACTAGCAATTCTGTAATCAACAGGGAATATGTCCTCTTGGCATACCAGTGTTTACATTACTCAGATTTCATAGTGGTGGTGTTTTGTTTTGTTTTGTTTTTAATACCACTATACATTACTTGCTTTCTTGAAGTTCATGAAGCTTTATTTACCTTAATGTGCCCTGGTCATCAACCCAATGCTACAGGAGATACAAAAGGTTTTTCTTGGTGCTTTAAGGGAGAAATCATTAATGCGATGTTCAAGACCATTAATTGAGGATACTCATTCATGGCAAATCTGTTGCTGAGGAAGGAATCTGTTACAAGGTAGGTTTGTCTACTTGAATGTATTAATGATAAAGACTTTAACTCAAGGCTTTGATGTTCTAAAATTTTTACCCTGAGAAAAGCAGAATGGCAGCCACCCTCGGTTTTCACACGTCTTCTGGCTGATTTAGACCTTCCATATTGTACCCCTCCGTCTTGAACACCTATACAAAATCCATCCTTGTGAATCATGGGCGGGTCAGTCACACTGTTTAAAGGTTAAAGCTTCTTAAATATTACAGGAATAAGATCAAGGAAATGCTAATTTTTGCATAGTTAAAGTGTCTGTGCAGCTTAAATAAGCTTAAGTGAATCAAACATACTTCACGCCTACAAAATGTAGATCTAATTTAAGGTTAAATTGGATTAGAGAGCATGTTTTAGGTCGACAGTTTCTCCTGACTAGCATAGGTAAGATGATAAGCAAAAACTGATCAAGTGTCTTTTGCTTTCTTTCACTGTTTGGTCTCTAAAGGAGCAACTTCTGTAGGCGCCGGGTTATGAAGACATGCACAGTTCTATTTGATTTGCTTCTATTATTTATCCTATTCCTTTCTTCAGCAGAAAATTGATACTTATTTCACAGGACTCCTAGGCCTTTAGAAGCATCAAGCATTTTGGTAAGATAGTAGCTGTCTTTCAAGAGGAAGGCCTAGTACATGTTTATTGCACAGCTTACCTGATTTTTTTTTTTTTGAGGTCATTAAGCCCAACATGTCAGGAAAAGAAATAGTATGTCTCGAAGTTTGTTAGCTCTGATGTTGTCTGTTGTCCTCAGCTAAAACCTCCTGTTACTTCCTCTCCGAACTCACATGCATATACACTAGTGGTATACAAAAGGTGCTGGCCAATGGCTAAAGACTGTTTACTGAAAAGCTTTGCGATTATTTGCTGTGGAAATACTCGATCTGGCAGCAGCTTTTTGTTATCACCAACAGGAAATTCTAGTTATGAACCGACTTTCAGAATATAATGATCTAAAGATTTATAGTAAAGTCTACACTAAAAAAAAAAAAAATCAATTTTTACGGTAACTGTACTGTTAGGTTTAAAAATCTCATTAAGTGGAGATGTTTTAGCAGTTTTCATCTTTGTTTGATTGCACTATTGAAAGAGATCCAAGAAGCAAGACATAAACTTGACCACTAAAAAAGGATTTTTCATAGAAATTACAGGATGATATATGCAGCATTGAAGTCTCTTAGCCAGTAGTTAATTGCCTCTCATTTTTCATGGAGACTTTTGAAGGATATTGACTATAATAGAGCTTTAAAGAGCTATGCGTATTATATATCTGCTCTTTTTGCAAATAATAGTCAATATTACTATTAAACTACCAGTTCAGCTTTAGGATAGAATATAACTACAGCTCCCAGCAGATTATGAAAACCTGAATTTTTTTTTTTTGTTCTACTAGAACAGAACAATTAAGACAAAAGTAACAGTTTAAATCATACTATGCTAGGTCTAGTTGATAATTTGAATTCTGTAATGTAAGAACTGCAATATTTAGTAATTTACAGGCAACTAAAGGGCTCTAACCTTGATAACAGAAAAGAGGAAAAAGCAGCAATGAAAACCCTCCATTTGTTTTTTTCCTTAAGGCTAGATTGGAAGGACCATCACTGCCTTCCTACAGGAATGATCAGCATGGTCTCTGTGACTCATCTCAGTGCTTGCCTGGAAGTAGGCGAGTTAAATATTCACAGACAGGATTGAAGTAATTATGCTACATGCTATTTTAAGTAGAAGTGAAAAAGCCACAGGTAAAACCCTTCTTTCCTCTTGTACAGCTTGAGGAATAGAATTTCCATTGCCAAACTGAGCTTGAAAAAAGCAAAAGCATAGCAGCTTTGAGCAAGACTGAAATACTGGTTTATAATGGAGAGAGTGGTAATCACAAGCAGAGACATAAGCTCACAGAAAAAGCTTGCTGACAGCTAGTCTACTCAATGCATGCTCTTTCACTTGGTAGCCAGTGTAATTAGCTTTGAGTGCAACAGAGCGTGCTTCAAAAATTCTGTTAATGCACAGCCATATTTCAGAAAGACTTGAACATAAAAAGCTTGTATTAAGTAGCTATTTAAAGCAGCAGAAAACCTTTTTACTTGTCATGGTCTATAATGTTACAAGCCAGAAGTGTATATTCTAAGAAGGAACTGCTTGCCCCACCAAAACAAACACCAAAAAGTTGGCTGCAAGCTTCCGCCCTAAGTCCAGTCAATTCCCATATGGGTAGCTTCATCTGAAGTTACCCTAAGCATTTTTGCTTACCTGCTCAAAGGCACTAAACTGTTGAGAATATTTATGAGTTACATTGGCAGTCTTAACTTTGAGTGTGCCACAATTCAACTGGAATGTCTACACGCAATGGGTTCATCTGAATGCCTGCTGTAGGAATACTCATCAGTTGGCATCCTGTACCATTTACGGTTATGTTAAATCAGAGGGGTTTGCATCATACTAGAAAACATTTGTACCTACTAAAACTTTCTCAGAAGTTTCGGCTCACTTCTCAGATTTTTTTCATTCTCACAAGAGAAGAACAGATTGTGCCAGGTGAGGGTTCTGGTGCAGTGTCACCAGTATGAACATACATTCTACTGAAATACTTTGGACAGGTTAAATACAGAGTACTTCTGTATTTAATTTCTTCTTCCTCTATACTTAAGGTAATACTGTACTTACCAGCACATTATTTAATCATAGCAGCTGGTGGAAATATCAAAACTAGTCCAATAGTAAGGTAAAAAGGTTTTAATGATATTAGAAAAAAAATACTTTAACAAATTTTAAAAAAAGCCAGTTAATACAAAAGCATCATGATACTACACTATTGATTAGGAGAGTAATACAGACAGGCCAAATACCAGTCTTCTGCCCCACAGCCTTACAAAGCAAGTATTTCCACCTTTGCTGTGTTTTATAAGTTAATGCTTACACTGCACCCAAGAGGCAGGAATTCCTTACAGAAAAAGCACAGAAGTTAAAGGGCTGTGAATTTACTTTAACTGATGAAATTAGCATGAGAATTCAAGTTCCTAGATCCCAGGCTGGAGCTTAAAGCCAGACAGCAGCTGGAAAAACTGCACAATACAGCTTAACTAGGCCAAACCACAACAAACCCTACCGAAGAATGAGCACTCTGTGTTCAGTGAGCAATCTTCCAAGTGTGTTCTTTCTGTTCATTAACTGTGCCTCAAAGTGTCTTCCACAGGGTCTTCCATCCTTTACATTGCAAATGGTGGGAGGACAAAGTAAGCAAACTGCCTGGGGCTTCAGAAGCTAGATCCATCATTATCAGATGGAAGCTTCTGGCTCCCAACCAGGTATTCAAAGCTGAACCCATATATGCTGTGTTAAGCAGTACCATTGTTCTAGTATTCTGCAAAAAGTCAAAATCCCTTTGGTTACACATGACTTGAATCATCACAGGAGTTTAAGCCTCAGGACAATGTCCAGATTTTAGTTGTCTATAGCCAGACCACAGTATGACCAGCAAACTATGGCTCCCAGGATATATCTTGCTTGTATTGATTCTAATAAAAAAAAAAAAAAAGGCAAGCAGCACTTATTTTTTGCGTTTTGAACTAAGCCAGTCTCCCCAGGGTAGTGTTTTCTTGCCCTTTGATGTGCTCCTTAGGGAATGCAAAGTCTGCACTTGTTGTAGACGCTTGGAGAGCTCCTGATCACAGGCTTGCTGCAGAGCTTCAGCTTTCTGCTTGTCCCATCTTAAAGCCGAGGCCAGGGCTTCTGTGTCTTCTTTCAAGACCAGCTGTAGCAAGACAGATTTCTAAAAGTCTTTTCTACTGATGCTCCTCCACCACTAACCCCTCTGTCCACGTTAAGAACAGCAGTAATGAGACGCCTGTTTAATAGTGGCAATTTGGTATTGAAGATGTTCCCAGGTTTCCTCATCTACCCCGAGGGCTAGTGTATTTTCAATATTCTACCAACACTTAAGAGCTTGAAGCTACATTCAGATGTTCAAAGGAGCAGAAACCAGTTACTTAGTTTCCACAGCAGGGAAAAGCAAGAGAAGGAAGTTCATAGCATTAGAAAGAACACACTTTCTAATGGTTAAAGTTTACCTAGACGTTCCAAGCTGTGGGTTTATTTACAGAGTTTTCCAAAATAAGGAGGTTTTTATTTTGATTTGGGATGTATAAAAGAATTAGAGATACATGCATCTGCACACAAAAAAAACCTTGCTGGTAAGACAGCTAAAGCACTGTCTGGCTATGATTTGGCAGAGATCAAAACCAAAATTACTTTGTGGCTTTCCAGAGGACAGACTAGAGTACTTGGAATAGAGTCAACTGGATATTACCAAGCAGGGGGTAGCGTTACTGAGGAAGAGAAACAGATTAAATCTCACCACTGTGAGACCGAGATGTATCGACATTAGAGACTCCAGAAGCAAGGACGGCTTCCCCTATAATCTCTCTCTACAGAGGGAGAGATTTGCCAGAATATGGTTATGTCATTCTTACCCACCTCTAGATCTTGACTGTCCAAGCAGAGCTCTGGAGCAGGTTTCTCTTTCAGAGCAGCAAGGATCTGGTCACTGAGCGCCGTTTTGGCTGAAGTGCCTGTACTGCTGGTACCTGTGTCAACCACATCCATCTCCTTTCTTGGTACAGTCTCAGATTCTGAAAAGTAGCAGAATCATTATAGCCCGTGACAAACACAGGACAGGAAAAGTGGCCTGGACTGCTTTGGTGGTTTTGAGATTAAGAAAACGTGCATTCTATATACGTGCATCCTCTAACTTAAGAAATCCATAATGTTACGGATGACTGCATGATTTAAGCTTTTCCCCCAGTATTCTACTTTCAGGCCTTGTGAGAAATGGGACGCAGCAGTGAGAGGACTCTTGGTCTCACCCAGTCAGAGAATTCTTACACTATACCAGTTATTACATCAACCACATTGCTAAGCAAGTGACTCACTCCAGTCCTTCACTCTGCCTTATTTATTCCACTCAACTATTTCAGGCATCTCTGAAAAGCTCTTTTTCTAGCATCCTAATGCTCCCTACCTGCTACTTTGCTTAAGATACTGTCTTCATTTTTCAAGGCCTCTAGGTAGAGTTCCAGGAGCTGTCTTGACTGGCGTTCTTCTTCTCGTCTGTCCAGCACCTGCTGCAGGGTGTCCTGCAATACTTGGATTTTGGTTTGACTTTGGGCAAGTTCTTCTGCCAGGTCTGAACGTGGTACATCAATGAGCACCTTAAAACAATGAGAGTGCTTCTGTTACATGGACTGAGTAACTTATTCCATTACACTGATGACAGTACAAACAGCAAGCCTCCTGAATGACAGAGCCTCCACCGTCACGAAACCCAGCATGTTTCACAAGGTTTCTTGTCATAGCAAGTCAGCCTAGTTATGAGAGGCTGTAGAGGCACTCCACCAGCCAGCATTCTTTACCAGAAGCCAAAAGGCATCCAGGAAGGTGCGGAATCACGTGCATTTTTAATATACATCCTGACGACTCCTGGCAAAGTACCACTTCTTAAGAGGGCATGGGAATACACAAAGGAAAGCCAATAGCCTGGCACTTGGGAAGCTGCACGTTGCAGGAGGACAAGAAGAGGCAGTTATCACCATGCCTCACCACATACATGGTGTTAAGCAGTCAGATACTTGACAGCAGTTCTTCAAACCCCTCTGGAGCAGACAGATTTGGCATGCTGCTCAGCCTTCCCTTTTGACACATTACACAGGTCTCTGGTTTTAAGGAGCCCACCACAGTTGCCATTTGGCCAAATCTTGACTTTTTGCCCTCCCACTGCCAGAACTGGAAAGACATGCTGTGAGGGACAAATCTTCCCCAGACACTTGCGTGTTTCCCCTCAAGGAGAAATTTCACTCTAGCACCACAGCCAAACAACAGCAGCTGAATTCAGCTTGAGATCTTGTTTACTTTTTCTTTTCTCTGCCACCTACTGAGATAAATGGATGATGGGCAGAGCCGAGGACAGCAATTAGAGGTTTCCCCACTGTACCTGGAGGTCTTCCTCAGACATCAAGATGATATTAGACAGGTCATCCTTCAGTTGCCTGGCCAACTGCTTCCACTTCTCTGCAGCACTGTCCACTTCATCCACAGACTCCGAGAGCCAGGCTGTTCCACTGTCTGACACAAGAGTCATCACTTTCATGGGTCATTCCCGATCCACCTGAGACAGCCTAATTTCACTAGCTGTATTCCAAACACCCCTCCCCTTCCACGCTCCCTCATCCACAGAGTACCTAAGCTTTTGCCGGACCATTTCTCATTCTTGGCCAGTGCCACAAACTTGGTGTTAGATGGCAGACACAAAAAGTAATCTTCATCATCCACAATGGTGCCATCTTCTGCCAGTACTAAGGTGATGGGCTCCCCGGCTTTGTCAATAGCCAGAATGCCACTAGCTGCAGAACAGAAAAAATCCTTAATGAAGTCATGGAAGTGACATATGCACTGCCCTTTTATTACACCCAGCGCAAGAGACAAGCAACTCTTAGTAATTTAGGCTAGAGACCGGGACCTGTCTCCACACAGCTGTGCGCATCAGCTCTTTTTTAGCACACGCTCACAAACTGCCCCTCCAGGGATTAAGATTCTTGATGCGAACCTCGACACGCGCATAGAAGGCGCATTTCGGTGAAACTGCTTCCAGAGGCTTATTCCCACCTCCCTTCGCTTCCCCCGTTAGGAAGCCCCACCCGCAGACCCGCTCTCCTCCTGCCTGTTCCACGGCACGGATGGGGCCCAGCGCCGCCACCTCCGAGGCACGGCGGGCGAGCAGGCCAGGAAGCCAGGCCTCAAACCGGCGGGACCCGGGGAGAGCCCCGCGGGGCCAGCGGGCAGCCCGGCGGGGCCCGCCGGCACCCGGAGCGCGGCGGCCGCCACCGGCTGCCCCGCCCCGAGACGGCGGCACGTTCAGCCCCGCGGCAGCCGGGCGGCCGCCCCTCACCCTTGTCGCGCAGCTCCCGCAGGCAGGAGGCGGCCACGCCGTGCTGCTGCCGCCCGTCCCTCCGCCGCACCAGGCAGCGCTTCAGCGCCGCCGCCATGGCCGCCGCGCGGCTGCGGGGCCTCCCAGGGCGGGCGGGCGGGCGGCCGCGGTGCTCGCCGGGACGGGCCGCGGGGCGCGCTGGGACGCGGAGTTCTGCGGAGCCCCACCCCGGGGCCGCCGGGCGCTTCGCCGGCGGCTTAAGGGGACAGGTCAGGCGCGACAAAGGTGCCTTGCTCCCCAACAAGCGGCCCCGCCGCCGCTTCCGTAGTCATCGCGCTGGGGGTGCTGTTCCTCGGAGCTTGTCTGGACTGCAGAGCCCCGACGTTCAAGAAGCCCACAAAAAAAACTCTCGGCCTTGGCACCAATTTAATTACTCGTAAAACGAAGTAGTGGGAAGTCTTGTGAGGAGCGGCTGAGGGAGCTGGGGGTGTTCAGTCTGGAGAAGAGGGGGCTGAGGGGAGACCTCATCGCTCTCTACAACTGCCTGAAAGGGGGTTGTGGGGAGGGGGGTGTTGGTCTCTTCTCCCAAGTGACAAGTGACAGGACAAGAGGGAATGGCCTCAAGTTGCGCCAGGGGAGGTTCAGGCTGGATATTAGGAAAAATGTCTTTACTGGGAGAGTGGTGAAGCACTGGAAGAGGCTGCCCAGGGAGGTGGTGGAGTCACCATCGCTGGAGGTGTTCAGGGAACGTGTGGATGTGGCACTGCGGGACATGGTTTAGTGGACATGGTGGGGTTGGGTTGGTGGTTGGACTTGATGGTCTTACAGGTCTTTTCCAACTTAGTGATTCTGTGTCAAGTAAATAAAAGGAAGTAAAAGTGTGCCTAGGTGTATTCAAACAATACATTCCCTTACAGACAAGTGTGCTGGTTGTGAAATTATAATATAAACAGAAAAAATACAGGCACACAATAAATCCCCCCTGGCATGTATCGGAGCAGCTCCGTCGGGGTGGGAACCCCTGGGGCTGCCAAAGCGAGGGGTGTTCCTCGTGGGAGCTCCTGCTGCTCGTACAAAATCGGACCTGTTAGTTACGCCTCTTGGCAGGCTTCTGGGAGCCATAAGAGCAAAACAGCAAGGAGCGATATCTGCGGTTACACCTGTAAGCAGCGAGGCCGAAGCTGTGCGCCATGGCCCTGCCACACTGCCCAGACCAACGCGGGTCTCCTCGGTGGCCCGACTGGTTTTTCCGGGCAAGGAAAACTTTTCTGCCCGGCAAGGCAGGCCACTGCAACCCATACAGTCTCCCGGTCTGTGGCTTGCTCTCCTCAAGCCTGCCCCGAGCCAGCCCGCCCGCTGGCTCCCGTCCCAGCGGGAGGCCGCAGAGGCCGGAAACTCAAGGCAGGAGTGGTTCCCCGCGGGGGCGCATCGGTGCCCCGGCGTTCGACTCGTTCTGCCTGCAGCGTGAGCCGGTGGGGCCGCGCGGGGCGCGGAACGGCGGTGAGGGCGTTCCATCGGTTGGGCGGGGATGGACTAGCCGGGCCTGGGAAGATGGCCTCCTCGGAGCAAGCGGAGCAGCCCAGCCAGGTAAACGGGGCCGGCGCTCTGCCCGCTCGGCTCGGGCAGGGGGTGGCGGGGGACGGGCGGGGCGGGGTGGGGTGGGGCGAGGCCGCCGCCTCCTCCGCGGGGGAGCGGGCGAGGCGTGGGCGCCGCGCCTCTGCCCCCTCCCGCCGCGGCCGGCGGTGGGGGGCGCGCGCGGCGGCGCCGGCCCGCTCCGCTCCCCTCCCCTCCCCTCCCCTGCCCCCCCGCGCGCGCGGCCTCGGCGCCAACCGCCGCCCGCGCGCCGCCCGCGCGCCGCCCCCGCACCTGTCGTAACGGTCACTGGCGAGGGGGCGGCTCGGGCCGCCTCAGCCCCCGCCGCCCTGGGCCTGTCGCCGCCGAAGCCCGGGCGCCCTGGCGAGAGCACCGGCACCGGAGGGGCGCGGGAGCGCTGACCCCGCGAGGAGCCGGCGGCCGGTGACAGCGGCTCCCCGAGGTGCGCGGGGCGCTCCCCCCCCGTCTCCCGCCGGCCCCTGGGCAGCCTGGCGCGGGAGGGGCGGCGAGGGGCCGCTGCCCGGGGGGAACCGCGGTGCCTCGTCACGGCCGGGGGAAAGGCTCCGCTGGGGAGGGCCGGGGCGCCCCGCTGAGCGGCTCTGCCTCCCGGCATTGCTTGACCCCGGGTGCCCGGTGGCACCCCTAGAGCTTCGCGTCCCGGGGGAGTTGGGTTTGTAGTTCGGCGCCCTGCCCTGTGTGGGGGCACGAGCTGAGGCGGGCACGCTCCACCCGACAGCCAAGTGCAGTTCTGACGGGAGGAGCTGTTCAGGCCAGGCCCCGCGGCGTGGTGTTTTTGTTTTAGGGGCTGTGTGTGAAACTCAAGAAAGCACTTGAATTGGGGGGCGGGGGGGGAAGGCACAGCCAGAGAGAAAGGAGGCAATTTCTGTGTCAGCTGGGTTTTGAAATGAGGGGAAGTACCAGTCAAACAAAATGTTTGTGCCTTCCACCTGGGAGGGAGAAAGATCCTTCAACCAAGAGCATAAAAGGGCAAAGCAATGATGGACATAGTATAGGTATTGTCCAAAACTGAATGGGGAGGGTAAAAAAGAAATATAAGTTCCCTGGCTTGAGTGCGTGCTCAAGAAACATACCAAAACCTTAAGATATTTTTAAACTGGGACCTGAAATGAATGGAGGAGCCAGAGAGAAAAGTGGAAATACGATGTAGTTGTGTGTAGCGTAGGTTTCCGGTCACTTGCACTGGCTTGCTCATGATCCAGGGTAAGTTGTATTTCATTGCAAACTCTACCTACCTCAAATTTAGTGACCTCCCGGCAGTTCTCTCATCTCATCAGTTTCTCGGACAGACTCCTGAATATGTGATACCAATAGGATTTTGTAAAATCCTTTAGGTGGCTGCGGAGGGCCCTCCTGCAGCCAGCAGGAGATGAAAGGTCTGGCTGTTTCAGCAACAGGGAAGAAAATAGAGCGAAGTCTGCCACCGACATGCTTTTATGTGCAGTCATTCAAATCTATACGGATTTGTCTAAATCGCTGTGAACCTCTCTGTTGATCCTTTTACTTTGGACTGAGGAGGCTGAGTTTGTAGGGAGCATTGTTGAACTAAACTGAAATAGAAATACCTACAATTCACACCCTGACTAACCAGCACAAATCTCCTCCTCGGTTGTCAAAGGCCGAGTTACCAGACTCACAGTAGGCTTGCTGGGCAGTTTTGCATCGGCCGCATGTTTTCATCAGTCGCAGTTTGAAGTGCAGGCATTGCAGTCCATTCCTCACACTTTGGGTGAATGCGTTCAGAATAAGGAAACCTGAAACAACCGGCGACTGATCTGTAAGTCTACAAGGCAGTTGACTATAAGTTTCTGAGAAAGAAATCTGGTTAATTGGCAAATGTGGTTGCCTGAGAAACATTCAAGTTCTCTTGTGTTTGGATATAGTATCCTCCCATTGCACCTTTTTTTTAAAACATTTATTTAGGTTTGCTTTACCTCAGAAGAAGGCTTGGAAATGAAAAAGTCTTGCTTTAATGGGCCTCATAAATGTAGTCAGAGCACCCCCTGGGTTTTAAAATTAAGGACATGAAGAAAGTCAGTCTGTCACTGTCTCCGTAGTGAAAAATGGGAACAGTAACTCTTACCTTATGTGAAACGTGGAGAGTTTTTCAGGCATTGTCTGTAAAGAACATAGTGGAGTTCATGCTTGTGCATTCAGGAAGAGTTTGAGATAAGGCAGAATACCGAGGCTGAAAAGTTAACTTTTCGCCAGAGAGACTGTCTTGTGTCAGCTGCTCTGAGGAGAGAGGTGGTCTGAAGCCACTGTGAGTGAAAATGGTCAATTAACTGCTCCCCTGCTGGATTCTGTCACATTCTACCCAAAAATGCTGGATTCTCAGGTGATAGCAAATGAGTCGCACCCCTTTGGGCTCCTGGCCTGTCACAACTTCGTTAGTGGCAGAGTTTGTTTAAAGGGCAGCTCTGGTGCTCTGCCTTGCTTCAGGTACGTGAAGTGCCGCTTGAGTTCAGCTAGAGGGTGGCCACACTAATATTCGCCCCCTCCACGCACGCAGCAGGAGCAGTCCTGCTTATATGTTAACTTCCCTCCTTCCCCGCATTGTGTGCCTGTGTGGAGAGAGAAGGGTTGTTCTGTCTGCCCAAGGCTGTCGGTGCCCGCTGATGACAGATACCCCCATCCTCACAGTCTAGTACGTGTCTTGCGCTGGCTGCACGTTCCCCATCCAGAACTCTAGCTGAGCAGTGTTCAGTGCTCTGAAATTCTCTTGGCTTGGATGGGATTTGAGAGAATCTCGCAGCTTTGGCCGGAAAAAGGGGGTGTAATTGAAGAATATATAGCACAGTAGATGAGTTCTTAAGGGCACAATTTTGGAATAAAACAAAACCATAAAAATATCTTTTAGTCTGGTGGAATTAAATGCCACTCCTCTTCCGCAACCATTGCGGTTTTGACACTCTTATCAATGCGTGTAAAAAGTTGTTCCTATTGCACACTAAACATTTAGAGAATTTTTAAAAATATTTTCTTTCTACCACTGATGATGTTTATTTATTGTCTAGCATTCAACATAAGGCCATGAGTAGCAGCATTGCCTTGCTTAACATGTTTATGTTTGGATCCTGTCGTGTTTTCTATTACAAATCTAGTTAGTTTAGATGCTGAAAAGGGAGCATCAGCTATCTGTTGGCTTATTATCTGTTTTTCTCAGTTTAATTTTCTCATTCTCATGAATGAATATATTGCCTCAGGCATTGTGGGGGGGAGGGGGGGAGTGTTGCTGGTCAAATGAAATTATTTACATAGATAGAATTACATTCTAAAGGCAATAAACATTTCTACCAGACATTTTAAAATATTTGGTATTGTTTAGCAATCATGTTCCTTGGGCCTTTAGCAATGTCTTTACTAAAAAGTAGACAGAAGAAAAGATCCCGTCTCTCTGTTACTATTCCTTATAGTAAAAGAAAGGGAAGAGCAAGGTGATGGTATAGCCTGTGAACAGAATAACTGATTTCCGATTTTTCTTGGCTATCGGTATTTCTTTGACACTGAATACTTTGGCAGTATATTTGGTGAGTCTTGGCTCAGCCAGCCAGTCTTCCGGCATTCCATTTAACTGTAAATCCCAGTAATGTGAGAGAAATTGAAATTCTTTAACATTAATTGGCAGGAGTGTTGTTCGTTTAGATAAATACATCTGAATTTTTCCAAGCTGCTTAGTGTGGGACACAAAACGATACCTAATTATCTGTACATATACATCTTGTACACATTATATGTGCAAAACCTGAGAATCCTGTCGCTTGAAAGGCAGCGTGTAGCTGGTCTGTGTGAGTCATAAAAGGCTTGAAATTGTTAAAGTCAATGGCTGAATTTGACATGGTACCAAAATGGTAGTGCAGCCACTGAGGCAGGGTAAGCAGAGTGGATTCTGTATGTGGGATTCTTTTATTTTGTTTAACACTGGAAGGCTCACTACGCTAAAACCAGACTACATACAAATTTAATGCAAGAGACTGAGAAAGGAAAGATGATAAGGTGAACAGAATGCACTGTTCCAACATCTTTTATACTTGGTGATGTTCTTACATGTGGTTTAGTGGGGAAGCAAGGAGAGTACTAAGGCCCAAAATAGTACCTGTTTTTTTGCTGAAGCTTCATTATACCCACTTTGGATTGAGTCTACCATCTAGCTGCGTTTTTTTCTTCATGTAAGGAAGTAATTAAAACAAATTTCAAAGATGTTGAAAGATGCCTGATTTGTTGCTCCAGAGACTTAATTCCCTAGTTGCATTGTTAATATATAGGTGAATTTTCCTCCCCACTTGCCTGTAGCTCTTGACTGTTAAGCCTCTGGATTCTCTGCCTTAAAAGATGGGGTTTATGGTGAAGATAAATGGTCTCTGGACTGTGATGTCCATTGTTTTCATTAGATACAGGCTATTGAACAGCCATCGCTGGGAAAGAGTGGAATCTTCCCTGACTTTGCCTGGAGCTAACATGTTCTGGAGCGTTACTGTCTCCTACCTTATAAGACTGGTTCCTTTGCTGTTGCACCGTGCCTTGTACTTGGAAGTCTTGCTAGAAGGAGAATGCAGATCTCATTTAAAATGTTGGTAGCTTTGGACAATGCAGTCAAAGTACCATAAGTTGTCCAATTCATCATATATATGTCATCAGGTTATGTACAAGCATATGTCAGAATTGTTGAGTATTTGTAGTCAGGATCAAGACTCTTACCTGTCAATATAATACATGTTTTCTCACAATAACTTAGGCTTCATTTCAAATCCTGCTTTGGGCAGTTTCCCAGCCTGGCCAAATTTTGTGTGGAGTGACAGCCCAGTAATGCTAGTGTGGCTCCTTAGGGCCGAACATACAAGCTCTAGTACTTAGGATGCTCTGGAATTTTTCTGAGGATATGAATTCTGTGGTGGTTTCTTTCTTTCTTTGTGCCTTTTATGACTTCACTGTTCGCACCACACATCTGTAGTTTTTCTCTTTGCAAAGTCAGCTTAAGTAGTTAAAATGCTTTGAATTTTCCTTGAAACATGCTACAGAAGAGCAAAATGTGTATATTCTTAGAAAACTCAACACTTAACACGAGTGGCTTGATGGAATGATTCCATGGAAGTAGTAGTTAACAGCTATAGGTACTTTTTTGAAGTATTCAACAGGAATTTTATCAGTGCTGCTGTTCATCTGCCTCATCTGAGCAGGTCTGACCCTGTGCTAACTGAATTTGATGAGTACCTTTGCTTTGACTTCAGTGTGCTATGAATCGGGCCCCAAAATTTTAGAGTATTAGCCGTAGTAAGATACCTGTGTGAGTCCTGGGATTTGACTGAAGAAATAAAATAGACCATATGCACCAAATAAGTTTATCCACAACCTAAACAGGTTCAGTTAACTTAACTAATACATTACGTAAGCTATATTATTGTGTTGATTCTCATATGTTTTCCATATTTTTGGAGGAGTGGATGGATTTTGAGACTTCATTATTTTTCTTTCATCCAGCTATAAAAGATTTGAAAGCAGCTACACTATCCATATAAAAATGGGAAGCCAGTGACAAGGTTAAAGAGAGAAGTGCCCTTTTCTTTGGTATCACATAGCATTGTCTCCGCTACAGACAGACCGGGTAGTGTGACTTCCATTATGGTGTTGAAGCTGGTATTTGCAGCGGTTATGTCAAGTGAATTCTTAGCGGCTGAAATTTTTGCAGATACATAGTGGAGTAACAGAAATGATGATGACTGCACATGAAGAGACTAAAGGCCTCTCTAGAGAATCACTGCCTAGCTGTGAGATCTGGCTGGGCCCTGGTGATGATGCTTATGTCTGGAAGCAGCTGAGTTGTAGTATATTTGAGTTTCTGGCACCCTCTTGTGGTAAATACTTATTTTTATCTATATTTTTTGTGTATTTTGTAGATGGGAAAAAAAAAACTTGAGATACTTTGAAGGTGTGATATATTGCATAAAAGTGATGAATAGAATTGGAGGACAAAAAGTTAGTTAAGGACCTTTATACTATCCCTTGAAAGTTTTATTATTCCTTATACTCAATTAATAGGATCCCTTTTCTCTAACTGAGCCTCAAAACTTGTCTTCATTGCTAATAGAACTGCATTTTTTTACTGTTGAGGGAACCAATATGTGTCACCTCTCCTAAGATAAAAAACCCACAGTGAAGGCAATATGATTTAGATGATCTTAACATCATGCGAATCCCATTTGAAAGTAGATGGTTGACAAGATAAGTTTATTTTATGTTAAAACTTAGGTGTCTCTACCTTGGGAGAGCTGATATATGCTAGTTACACAGAAATCAAACTGGCAGTGAAGAAAAGCCCAGAGAGTAATTCTGTAAAACATGGGACTGTGCTAAAATGTTCTTGATGAGTGAGTGAATACAAGCAAAAATGTAGGTGAGCCTGGAGGGTGGAAGCTCCTGAATTTTAAGTCTAGGCCAATCTTCGGCTTGCTGTCCGGCTTTAATCAGATAGTTTCGCTTTCCTCCTGTGTACCACCCTTCCCTAGTGTGCAAGGTAAGGTGTTCAGCATCTGCCCTAGAACTACGTCTGTTAATTATGTGTGGGAAACAAGGATGGTACTGGTATTGCTGATGTTTTGTGAGGTTTAGTTAAATTGTATTTGTTTGGAAATCTTTAGAAGAATAATGCAGAAAAGAAAGGGTGCATTACTGGATCACGGAAATGGGAAAAGCTCGGCGTCAAATTAAGTTTAGTCCTTCTAGAGAGGAGAAGGTGAACCATGGAATCAGAGCAAGGTACTTTTGCATCCACTTCAAGAGCAGTACTTTGGTCTTCTACAGCATTTCTTCCCTTTAGTATCGCAGAATTCTTTGCAGATGTCAAGTACTCATCAAGTCCCTTTGAGACAGGCAAGTTGTTACCCTCATTTCATATATGATGAAAATGTCCTGTCTTATACCATGCGATGTGACAAGTGTTGCCACCAAGAGTTTAGCAGAGGGAGTCCTGGTTTCATGCTGTGTTTGTTCACTGCGCCATGAATTTCGGAACGTTTTTTTCATGACATCTCTCAGTAGTCTCTCTGGCTCTTCTGCTGGCTCCCTAAAGCAAGTTCTGCAGATTCTGTGAATTCTGTTGTTTTAAATGGGGACTGCTGGAACTAATTTTTTTCTGTGATTCTGACCTTTTTGTCTTCAGTCCGTCACTGCTACGGATAGCAGAAACAAGCATGTCTGCCTAAATCCTGCTCACAGGAAGAGTGGTCTTAACAGACAAGTATTTCTAATTGTGTCCATCAGGTGGCAATGTAACCTCACTCTTCTTTTTGCTTTACAGGCTGGCTCCTGCCCTGCGACTGAAAATGCAGCATCTCGGGAGCCACTGGTAAGTTCTTCAAGCAGCAGCATATAATTTCTTGCTGATAATATAATATACATGAATTGTTCTCTTTGTTGCATCATTTTGCATCCATTGTTTTGCTTTTCTAAGGAGCTGGTGCTTTGTGAAAAAGCTTATGTAAACTGCCTTACGTTGCTCTGCTGTTGACCTCTGAATTCTGACCTGTAGTCATAACCTCCTGTCTTTCTGGGGTTCGACATGCATCACCTGGGCCACAGAGTTGTCCTTGAGCACGGGCTGCCTGTTCTAAGGGTGTGCAATATATGCTCTTGATCAGTGCTTAGTAAAGACCTGTGCAGCATAATTTGAACTGAGATTCTTAGTGCTATTGTCTAATAAATAAAACTGCTGCTGCTCAGAGACCTCATTCAAGCTGTCTTTTATTTTCAGATGCACTCAGAGTGAGCTTAGAAGTGTCTGGCAGCTGGCAATGCCTGTGTGATCCAATGTTTTCACTCTAGAACCGTTTTGGAAAGAGCTCTGGGATTTTTTGTGTATAAGGATAACTAAGAGAACCCTGGTTTGTTTTCATTTTTATGGTGATGCAGAGTGGGAAGTGAGCCACCACTCTCCAGAGCTGCAGTATATTTTTTTTACAACCTTCTTTTTCTTTTTTTTCCCTTCCTCTTCAGCCATCTATAACTCAGTCAAAACCTTGCCAAAATTCTTAGCCCATGTTATTGTCCTAAACATATAAATCTCTAATTGAGTTGCTTCGCTGGCTTTTGTTTGGTGATCATAGTGAATACAAGCTGTTTGCAGTGAGAAGACTCAAGTACTTTCCATAATGGTGTGGCATTGGCCACATCAAAGTATTTTTACCTTGTAACTCTTATCTGGAGAACCCAGGAGATGACTTTTAAAGGAGGGAGATGTGAGTAAAGACCGTGAGCTGGGAAGGGTCAGTGAAGTGCATCTAATGAAAGGGCTGTTCGTGAATTCTGTTAAGCTCTGCAATGAAAATCTCTCTAGTCTAGTAACACTGTGCCATCCCTTAATTGCATAGACACCTGTACGTGGGATTACCTGAAGTTGTTATTGACACCATGTGCTTTGTGGTGGATCTGGTGGTTTAGTTGTTTTGGGGTTGGTTTCCCCCCCGCTTAGGAAGGTCACAGCAGGCAGCAGATCATCTCAGCCTGTGCTGATCAACAGTTCGTTCTCTTTCTCAAGGCAGATTTTAACATTGCCTTTGATTTAATTAATTTCTTACTGTATATGCAACTGAAAAATTGCTCAGAGGAAGCACATAGCAGTTGTGTATCTTTCTGTATAGATGTATATTCCTACCATACAAAAATATTTATAAATTTAAAGAACTCCAACATAAACCTCACTCTCACAATGGTGAATCTTGCATGTGAGCTAATTAGAGCCCTTTGAAAGGTGGAGGTTTTCTCCTTGTTTTTTCATTAATTGTTTTTTTATGTTAAACTCTCACAGTCTCTGTCACGTTTGCTTAGGAGTCATTATTGCTTCCAGCTGAGTATCTGTAGAAGCCTTATTAAATGAGCAGTTCAGTTCTGTCAGCCAGATGACCTAACTTCCACCACACTACTGTGGCTTCTCTGTAGCCAGGATCATGCGTGCTGCCTTCTAATGCATGCAGTAGATCTCGGTCCATAAAGCAGACTTGTAGGCACATGGCGCCATGTCATAAAAATGTTTACGGAAACACCAGAACAAACTATGGCATGACTCCAACAAATGGCTCGGTATGGGAAAGCCATGTGCTCAGGCATATCATTGCTGACTTCAAATCTGGTGTTAAGCAGTTGAAGAAGACTTACAGAATCCAGAGGAGGGAGAAAAGAGTCCCATGATCAAATTCTGCTCTGTACCCCCTCACCTTTTTTGACTTAATTGGTGACTGAAAGTACTCAGTGCTTCATAGGACTGGGACCTGTTTGGAACATACCAGTGGTGGTATGCACAAGTGTGAGAAAGCAATAGAATTAAAACATCTTGCATTCTATCAGCGGATGTCATTATAGGCTCAAACTGGTTTTGTATTATATTTCTGATTATAATGGGCACTGTATCCTGCAAGGTGCTAAATACCTTCTGC
Organism: Gavia stellata; assembly: GCF_030936135.1. Lineage (NCBI taxonomy): Eukaryota > Metazoa > Chordata > Aves > Gaviiformes > Gaviidae > Gavia > Gavia stellata. The sequence goes on along the minus strand of NC_082620.1, from coordinate 4,378,407 downwards.
CCTGTGCTCAGTGGCACTGTCTTCTGTGTACTCTGTACCCCCACAGCCTGCTGCTTTCAACAGGAATCCGGGAGAAGCAATTATCTGCAAGATCACGTAGCGGATGCAGTTTGACACATCATACTGTGTCCTGCATTTTGGGTCTTCAGAGCATACCTTGCTAAGGTTTATGGCCTTACTGAGGCCTTCAGAATGGAGCCCTACAAACTCATGTCACACTCCTAATAGCTCTTTCTTCAACCCACTTTTGATGTTTTGAACTACCAAGCTGGAGATAAGGGACTCCACGTCTATGCCATTAATCCCTTGAGTTATCCAGTGTCCTTACAATAAACTGTCCCAACTGAAAAATACTCCCTAATAAGAGGTCATTGTGTTATAGTACTGACAGTGGAGAATGAGTTGGAGGGGGATGGGAAAAGCTATAATTTTTGCAGCAGAGAGCGGACACTCATTTCCCTAGCTGTCGGTCTTGGCCCATTAAAATTTGCCGTGTAGTTCCATAGTGGGAAGTGTAACCTTGTGTTAGCAGAGTGTCAGCATCTCGCTCTGCTGCTGTTTACAGCCACGTTTGTCATCGTCAGTGCAGGATCAGCTTCTCCTTGAGTCCAGCTTATCAGTGAACACTGCTGCATCCCTTTCTGCTTGTATGTGCAGCCACCTCTGATAATCCTCTGAACACTTGTGGAATTGGAATAGGTTTGTCTTTTTGCAACCACTCAAAGTCCTGGGATGTGCAAAAGATGTAACCACATAGGACAAAACCCCTTTCTGTGAGGTTAAAGCATTAGAAAATCCCCTTTTCTTCTCGAATCTTTGTTTCTTTGGTCTAATTTTTCTCTTCAGTGTAATTACATCATCTTTTCTGCTTCTCCTTTTAGCTTGTTTTGTCTCTCCCTAGCAGCAGCTTGTAGCTTTTTAACCATACTGTGCTGCTTTTGAGATGTTTTCAAGAGCTTGAATATATTTGCTGTTGGCCTTTGCTTTCTGCTGAACGTGCTGTAGTCTAAATTACAGCTATGAAGGTTATACATATGAGAGCCCCTAAAATGGGCCTGGGTTGTAGGAGAAACCTAAGGAAGCAGAGCTTATAAATGAGGCCTTTCCACATGCTGCTTATTTTTGGGGTTTTTTTTCCCTGCCGCAAAACATACTTTTTCCCTTGCTGGTGCTTGGTATCTGGAAGAAGTACTAGTTGTAAATATAAAAGTACTGGTTCTAAATGTAAAACACTCTCTTGGTTTCTCACTAAGTTACAAAATCCCTAGATCATGGTATAAGGAGCAGGGTATTTTCTTTTGTAGGGTTATTTAACTTCTTTTATTTTAGCATGTGCTGTTTCTTTCTGTTCTTGCTGCCAATGATAGCAATTAGCACTGAAATACGGACATTTTATTCCCTATTTACAGGTTGTCGAAAGGTACAAGGTAACAAGAATTACTGCTGCCTCTATAGCAATTAGCGTAGAGTTTGTTGGTATGTGCTGGAGCCCTTGTGGCTTTTCCCCACCCTTTGTTAAACTGATTTTCAAATTCGTAAGGGTCATGATGACGGCCAGAATACTTTTAACACCCCTTTTTGTGCAAACATCATAGGGTACACTGCAGACATCAGTTACCGTGTGTGTTATCTCCCTTTTCTAGAAAAGCTAATTGAGATATACAGGTTAACTGTTTAGCCAGGTTCACCCAGCAAGCTGGTGGCATAGTTGTGAGAGCTAGTCTGTTAGCCTGGTAAATTCTGAGGTAATTTCTGTTTCAGGGGCTTCATTCTGCCCCTTTTATGTCTTTGGAAAAGCCTCTAGCCTTCCATGTGTAATACATTTTTAAAAAGCGATTGTGGTATACTGCTGCTTCTTTAGTTCATCCTTTTTCTGGTTTTGACTACTTTTCTGGTGATTAAGGAATAATGAAAAGAATGGAGAGCAGAAAAGAGACTTGACATTTCTATATCCATCGCGTATCCACAGGCACAAAGTCACATCAGTCAATATGTCCATGCTCAACACTATTGGTGTTTGTATCTATGTTTGATTTCCTGAATCGTCAGTTGAGATCTCAGGTTGAAGCCATGATGTTGGGGCTTGGTTATGGGCATACTTAGTTCCTCTACGTTTTTTGTGTTCAGTTGCTAGGTCTCCTTGGAAGTAAACCACTAAAATTTGTGATACATGTTTACAACAGATAAAACTTTTGAAACTGAAACTAGACATCAAGTTACTTACCCTTTTCTCACCTGCCTGGATTTGGGTGTTTAGCATTCAGTGACAGACAATAGAATTATTAGATCCTCTCTGTTTCGTTGTCTCCTTTTAAACCTTAGCTATTCTGTTAAGCTTCCTCTTGAGTATACTATGGTTAAAGAGAATTTCATTTAGGTTTCTGAGGAAGGAGCTTTGCAATCGAGATTCTAAGTTTGACTACTTTTAGCTCTAACTGGTGTAATTAAGAAGTTGACAGAGCCTAACACTAACAATACCATTGTCTTTAACCATGTGAACAAAACCATGAGTGGGAATGAGGAAAGTTTACAGAACTGTGTCATAAGATTTGAGAGAGCTTGTTAGCACTAACGTTAGTTAAGAGTGCTCAGAATCCACTTCTTATGAACAAATCTTTGGGCACATTGAGAATCCATGTCCCTCTTCTTCTTATGAAGTAGTAGATGATCTTTCTGCCCTGTCAAAAAAATGAGATACATGGGAATTTTTTGAAGATTCTCCTTTGGCTGAAATTGTTTGAAATGAAGACGAGAGAGATATTTTCACTGAAAAACTCATACCTTGTTTTCTGGAACACATTCTTATGCAAGAGATACCATGTAGTATCCTTATCCTTTCTTTTAAAATTCAAATATCTAGTCTAGATTTGTATAAAATGTGATTTGTTTCAGAAGGACTTTTGTTTCCAGAAATGATGTGAGGGATTAGAGTGTACTGGAGGGACACTCCCCATCACACTTTTGCTTTCCCACCCTTTGTTGTTTAAGACAATAATTATACCTGTTTACTGTACAAATTTTCTATCTGCCACAATGGGTTTGTTTGGAGTGGTGGCCTACACTGAACGATTCTCTAAAAGTAAATCTATCCAGAGGGAATTTCCAGACGGCCAGAGTCAGTAGGCAACTAACTTGCAGCCCCCAGCGGAACATTAGTCAGGATAATTTACCACTGTCAGCAGGAGAGAGAGAGACCATCGGCTTTGTGACCTCCCGTACAGGTAGTAACCCTAGTAGTGTGACAATGCTCCTGTTTGTCTGGGGAGGTCCTGAATGTGTTGCTGTGGATTCCCAGGGCTGGACAATAATTCCATCAGGCTGTGGAGGGCAATTGCTGTGCAGACTCCGGTTTTATTGGGCCAAGAACCGGGAGCCAGAGGTGTGTGACTGCCTTACACAATATCCTTTGGGTTTGCTGCAAAGAGAATTCTATAATTTACTAAGCAGACCTCTCTTGTGTTTGACCTTTTGATAAGCTTAGATTATTGGTTTTTTGCCTGTTTTTGTCTCTTACTTCTGCACGTTCGTTGACTTCTTTTGTTTTTCATGCAAAATGTACTCGCTTAATCTGTCAATTCCTTTTATTCTGTTGATTTAGACAAATATATTAATATGTGCAAAACACGCAAATGTAAATTTACTTACTGAGCATAGTTAAAGGAACACTGTCATGGCAAGTTAAATTGCCTGTCTGACATCAATGGGAAAGTTTTCTTAGAATTCCTTTAAATCACAATTATAAAAGAGGGCGGACTATAATGGTTTGGGATATACCTTCTGTTGTAGCATTCTATGTTAATGTACGAAAGCTAGAAACTTGCAGCAGTTACAGGCCAGAGCAGGTTAAGACCCTATCAGGCTGTACAAAGTGTAATAATGGCTTTGCCTGTCCCTAAGAGCTTACAGGTTAAACAACCCTTTAGAGCCGGTGGGTGAGGCAGCATAACAACTAGGATAGGTGCCGTCATCTTCTGTTACTAGCAGTGTGGTGAGTTAGCAGCTTATAATCTTTTCTACGCACTTATGCAGAAGCGAGCTCTGAATGCAATTCCTACTTTCTTTTCAGACAAACCAACATTACTGGTCAGAAGACTTTTAAGGTGATTTTAAAATAGTTGTAATCCTGCAAGTTGTTCTTTACAAAACATGCAAGGAAATAAAAGTACTAGGTTAGAATCTTTTTTTAATGTTAGCTATAATTTGTCTTCCAGAGATCCCTGATCTCTCACTGAAAGTAGAATGGAATCTAGAGTGCTTTGTGACATTGGAAAAAACCACTAGCATGCAGTTAGGAAATACTTAGCATTATTTGATATTTTCCCCTTGAGAAAAATCAATTTAATTTTTTTTGTTAACGTTCACATGATGTTTTGGAGGTCTAAACACGCTACACCTACAAACAATTTTTTACAGATCATGGCCTGCTTTGCTATCAGCTGGCTGTTCTGTATCGGTTGGCAGCCCAGCTCTTTGCCTGCTCAGAAAGATTGGGAGGACTTTGCTGTGTGCATCCCAGCTCTTGGAAAGGGTACCTATTAATTTCAAACAGGTGACGGCACACAGCAAAGAGGTGCCTGCACAGTGTGCACTTTGGTAATGAGGGGTTATGGGATCAAGGTGAGATAATAGTATCATTTCAGCTACATGTGTGTGGAAAATATGCTATGTGCAGAACAACTTGTAGAGGGCAGCAATTGCCCACAGTTCTTTTTGCTTAGGAAGAGGAGGGACCAGCTTAAGAACTTCACAGGAGTGTCTGCCTTTTTAGCTTCTTGAAATAACTTTATGCAGGAGACTTGTTCTTTGGAGTGCCTCTTGACTCCGCATTATTAAATTCCTAACCTTGGAAAGCATTGCTAGAGATTCTTAATTCCTCTAATACCACTGAGCAGTTGGACTCCTTTTGCCTGTATCCAGGTGCTGCCTGTGTCATTGTTACTGCAATCAAAAAGAGTCTAGTGACAGCTAGTGATTCTTACAGGATTGTAACTGCTTACATGTGATAACTTTCTTCACTTCTTGGCTTCCTCCTACTTTTACCTGGGAGATCATGCTGTAAGAAAAATTTGCAATGTCTGTGGCATCTTTGTTGTGCCTCAGAGCAAAGGTTATGTTGCCCCTTCATCATGTTAAAAAGTAAGGTAGCTGGGGCACAAAAGGCAGAATGGCTTATTCAAGAACTTGGAAGAACTTTCCCCAACTTTGATGTACCGGAATACATCCTTCTGATGTATCGGAAGGATTGGAATACAGATACTTCTGATGCCAGTACCTTCAGAACCAAGATTTGCCAAACTAGGATGTTGAGAGTTGGTATAATTCTTGGATTTGGAGCTCCTAAACAACTTACTGGAGAAGAGACTTTCCCTGCTTTTCACGTTTCTTTATTTCTCTGCATGTCACTTACATTGCAAATCCTTCCAAATATCTTAATAGGGTTTTTTGTTTTGGTTTTGTATGCGTGTTTACATAGCTCTTCTCCTTCTTATAATTGTACAGACCATGTCCTCTTCCCAGTTGTGATCCTGTAATGCACCACTCCTACTTTGACAATTGCCTTTCTGGAAAAGTAACAACGAAAATATGCATAGCTTTTTAGTAAAAGGATTTTACAGCTGGAGAGAAGCAAGAGAGCGAGCTTCATATCATCAACCACATTCACAATATGCCCCACTTTTTTATATTTACTGTTTTATCTTTTGGACAGAGCAGGATTTTCCTCTGCTGTCAACTTTCTAGTGTTTTGTCAAGCATCTGAATGGCCTGAATGATGGTATTCCTTGGGATACAATTCTACAGCAGAGTACATCTTGCTGGAATGGAGTTTCCCTGCTATATTTCCTGCGTCTTCCTTCCAGCTTGCTTCTCCTGTTTGTTTTGTGTGCCACCCTAAGTGATTCCTTTCCTCCTTAAGCATCTGCACCCTTCAGATGTTTGCAGACAGTTATCACATCATTTCTCCTTTCCCCCACCCCCATCTTGGTCTCTTAGCCAAGCTCTACATATTTAGCTCATTTAATCTTTCCTCATAAGTCAAGCCCGTAATTGACAGCTCTGACACGAAGAGTCGCATTGGTTACACATGCTGCCAACAGGATATAAATACTTTCTGTGCAGTGATTGAGAATTACAGTCAAGACTGAGACGAGCCGCCCCCCCCACCCCCTCATATTTTTAACAACCCCTTTCTCAACATCAGGTTGCCACAATCCTATAAAGATGGACTTAAGTCTCACTCTTAACGGTCAGCTACCAAGCACCCAGTATGCTTCAAAGTAGTGGTATCAGGTCACTTGAGAAATTCAGTGCTAAAGCCCCATGGGATTCCAGTCTGACCCTAAATTTTTACAGAGGCAGTGTTCTTTATACCTCTCTTGCCAGACATGCAGGTGCCTCAGGCTGCTGATGGTCATTCCTTCTGGGAAGGCAGAGCTGCGCTCCATGCAGCCGAGCATGTTACCTGAAGTGAATGGGTCCTGCTAGGCATATGCGAAATGAAAGAGGTGTTGCAATATGCACTGCCATCACAGCGCTGGTGCTGGCAGGGATCTGTTGTGCAGATACCCTTGGCACTGACGTTCTTTGCTGCCTGCCAAGAGGAAGCTCAGGATGCTATTGATCCGATTGGCATAGCTGTGACCAAGTTCGGGATTCTTGCTTATACATGTAGGATCTGGGAAGAGGCTTTTAGTCTTACCCAGAAAGTATTGCATTGGAGGAAGAGGTAACTCCGTGCTGCATGTCCATGTGTTGGTACATACAGATCTGTTTCTAGCTAAACACATTTGGAGGTTGCTTTAGATTACTTGTCTCCTCGTGTTTGTTGCATCCTTTTGAAGAAGATAGGTGCATTTAACAAAAGTTGAGGAACTGGTAAATGAATTGTTTAGCTTGTAATGTTGTGTTCTGTGAAGCTTCATATGATACAGCTTCCCCAGCGGGGCTAGTTCACAAACATTACATGTATTATTGCAAAGCATGCAACATAAAGAGAGCGTTTATGAAAGGGAATATCAAAGGAAACATTATAGCAGGGACCTTTATAGCCTTTCCATTATTATGGTTTAAATCTTGACATGGTCTTTATTTGCAGTGACACTGGGACCAGTAAAGAAGTGTTTTTTCTCTTCCCCTCCCCTCCCCTTTCTCCCATCTCCTTTTCATTCTTTTCTTCCACATCCTGTTCTGAAGCTGTGGTGCAGAGATACAAATCGTTAAACATGCAAGTAGTCAGAGAGCCAGGTTTCAGTTTGTGTGGAATCAGCCCCTTTTGACTCAGAAGTTGGAAACCAGATGACTCACTGTGATGCATGTTTGTTGTTTTTAATAACTGTCATTTTGCAAAATATGGTCAAAGCTTCAAACCATGACTTCTGGAGTAGGGGTGGTGTGTATTTATTTTTAATTTGCGAGGCTGTAAGCTGGAATGTGTTTGTAGCTGCAGTCTTCCCTTAAAATCTGAGATAAAATAAATTAAAGCATTGACAACGTGAAAGATTTTAGAGATAATTTTTTCCTGTTACCTAAAAAAATATTTATTTTCTTGATCAATTACTTGAAAAGGCTCCAGGTGCCAAACATCTGGTGGGATTGTAGGCCCCTGGTTTATGTTTATGTTTTTTAATATATACCCAAAGGGACAGGTTTCTTAAAAAGAAAGCAGGCAGATGTTTTTCATTTGTGGAGTTTTAAAGAATAAATGCCATTCCTGCTTTATCATTCCAATTTCTAACAAAATTGTCATCTATCTCCTTTCTTTTATAAGAAGCTAGCAAATGTAGTACTTTAATGGTAGAATTCCCTATCAATAAAATCTCTTAGCAATATGGATAATATGAAAATATGTACACATTTCATTTTCTAGAGATTTATGACTGCTTGTACAACAGTTTGTAAACTACAAGCTCAGCATTAAGTACTTTGTAAGTTTTTTGTGTTTTACTTTCTAATTTGCCTCAAGAAGCATTGTTTTAATTTGTGGAAGTTCTACAGGTTTGTTTTGCAGGTCAGTTAATTTGCAGTGTAGATCTACAGCCACTCCATCACAGAAGAATGGAGGTATACCAGTCTGAAATCTTTATATATGAGAACAGAATTTGACCCTAGCTACAAAAACTGTACATAGCGGCCTTATGACAGAATTCATTGTGGTCATGGATTTTCCTCCAGTTTTCAGATTTGGATGCTTTGTAACGTTTTGTTTCATGATTTATATTAGTCTTTTGCAATAGCAATTGCAAAATGAAGTGCTGTGGTGTAGTCCAAGGGAGGTAGACTCCTAGCCTACCTCAGCCTGTTGCTTCTTGTTAGAGAGTTAAAAAGCAGCTACTGATTTAAAACAGAGAGTTCATGTTCGGGTTCTACTTTTAGACTGAGGTGGGGCATCTCTCTAATGGTAAAAGTGCTAGGAAAAGCATATTGCCATTACTCTGAGGAAATACGGATATATGTGCTGGCTACTCCTGGAGAGCTGTGGTCTACCCGATTCGTTATTCTGATCAGGAAAGAAATAGGTTTTGGTCTATTTTTTAAAGTGAGTGTAATTGCTTGTGAAAGTTAGTGAAGTGATGGCTTTGCAGACTTAAATCGTCTTCTCACAAAACTTAAACTGCAAGCTGTGATAGCAGCATTGCAGGATTCCCCACCAGCATGATATGGAAGGGACCCCCCTCGTCCTCCAAGAGATGAGAGGAGAACTCAGTCTCTAGCCCATTTGATGCTTGACTTCCCTCTGAAGCTGCCAAGAAGGATGCCAATTTTTCCATTTAGCTGACTATTGTATAGACCTTAAAAGGAAAGGTTTTAATGCAGTTGGCTGTGATATAGACTGTTAAAGGGAAGTTATTTATTTTAACTGGCTGCTGTATGGATTATTACAAGGGCATTCTTTTAGCTGCAGCTGCTATATTGACTAGTGAATGTGCCGGCCTGTATTGCTAGTAGCTGTCATATTGACTGTTACAGAAAAGATCTGTATTTAAGCTATAACACTGCACTGGGATCTCCCAGGCAGGATATTAATGCTAATTCATCTGCTCACCCCCTGCTGTGAGTGTTATTTGTTTAAATCTGTAGAATCCCACAGCGCATTTATATCCTCGCTAGAGTGAGCTCCGCTCCCTGTAATTATTTAACATTATATGCTGATATAAATTGTAACAGTTAAAGAATGGTAATGAGTAGCAAAAAAACACAAACTTAACCTTAGAAATGGCAGAGTCAGCTCTTAAAACAACAGCCAGCAACTTTCACTGTTCTCTGTCTTTTCCCAAGTCCATATGCACAATATTGTGCATACATTATGTGTGTGCGTGTGTGTTCATGCTCGCACTGGCAACGGTGCCAGGCAAGGCTGTAATTATGCAGAATGTACTGTGAAACTTATGCACACACTCATAATTACATACAGTGCCTACGTACAGCAAGTTTTATCTCTCTGCAGTTCAGTTTCTTGATGAGTTTTTCTGATAGGTGATTTGAGTTGGGGCTACCATACTGACAGTGGAAATGGAGCCCCTGGATTCTTCTCGTGAGGAAAGCATGTCCGAAGGTTAAGCTGAAAAGCCATCGGGTGTCACTGTTGCTCTGTGTAGGCTCAACTGGCAGTGGATGTGTCTGGCAGTAAATACTGGACCTTGAAAGTAGTATTTTTGGCTATAAACATCTAAGGCATTTACACATAATTTATATATAAAGTGCATGTCCATACAGCACCATTTATGTGTGGGTGGAGTGAGCGGAGGTAGCTCTATTGTGTGTTAGCTGATTTTTTTTGCAGTTTCTGTTGCTTATTACAGCATTCTTGTCCCAAACTGGCATGCAAGATGGCCAGCTACTGCTGAATAGCTGTTGCATTCCGTTCTAGAAGTGACTGTGGTTCAACAGTGGAGATGACCTGATTCCTGTATATAATTTGCCTGCAAGCTTTAAGCTATGGGCAAATTTTTGGTTTTATGATGTGCACAACTATGATGTAGAAACAACAAAATTATATTCAGTTGAGATTTTTGAAGAGCTTTGGAGCTACTGGGCTTAAAAGGTACTGCAGAAAATTTTTAACTCTAGTATGTACGTCAGAGCTCATTGAAAAAACAAGTTTGCGTTAAAACAGTTCATCAATAGCTTAAGAAAACTTTCACTGACTTAAAATGGAGATAACAGAGAAAAGCCATGTAAATAGCAAAGAAAATGTATTTTAAAAGACTTCTTTGTAGTCTCTGTCCCTTCTGATTTCAGGTAGGGAGTTAAAGCTGGTGTAAGAGGAGCTGAGCTTGTACTTGATTTGCAGAGTAGCGTGATGGTCGGTTGGGCTGCGTTGGCAGCATGGACCTGTGCCAGACTTCACCACAATTCATACTATGTCAGTTTAATAAATGCACTACTTAAATTATGAAATTACAAAAGAAAAAAGAGAATGCACTTATTCAGACTCTTAATACATTAAAAATAAGGCATTAAAACACTGCCTTTTTTTTTCCCTTCCAGAATCAATAATGAACAGGAAGGGTTGTAGACATTAACAGTCATGGACATTCAAACTCTTATACATAAATTATCTTAGAAAAATGCACATAAGACTTGAATAATGTAAATACATTAATGCATTTAATAATTTAAACATTAAAGCGCATTCAGGAATTCGTGGCAGAAGCTGCTCTGAGATAAGGAACGGTCCTGGAAGTTGTGTGTCCCAAGATCGATGGCTGGTTTCTCCTTGAGAAAACTCTCTGGGGAAGTCAAGCTGTGCAGCTAGAGTGACCGCCTGTCCTAAGAAATCCCAGGACATTAGCCAGCTCTTTTGCTTTTCCCCTGCCATCCTCTCTCCACCGCATACATGAACACATACATGCAGAATATCTCTTGGTCCAGAAAAGGCCAGTGTGCATTTTGCCATTTCTTTTTTTGCATGTATGCTGCAGTTTGTCTAGAAACTAGGTGAAACAGCTTCAAAGAATGAAAGTGTCTTGGCTGAAGGTAAACTATCAATGCTAAAGAAACTGCCTGCAAGAGATTCCAAGGTACCATGCAGGGTAGGAAGAACTGTTCAAACAGTGTCTGGACTCTGATCTACCAGTTCTCCTGGGAGACAGGAACATGGAGTCTTAAGTACGAACAGTGAAATGGGGATCCTGTTCTTCTAGGGCATTGCATGGATCTGTAATTCAGACTCCATCCTAGCTGTTGGTAAGACAGTGTCAGTCAGAGAGAGGGAGGCTTGGGGGAATAATGCTCTCCAGGAATGCTTGGCTCTTTCTTGGAGCCCTGAAAATCACAAGGTTGATTGTAATGACAAGTAAGGGGTTTTATTTTGTTCTTGCCTCTCTGTTCTTTGGATCGAAGCACCTTCAGCACTGTAGCAGCACCTAACTGGCACACCAAGGTCCCCCTCATGCAAGGCATTTTCCTGATAATTTTGAGCTGTGTCATTTTTGCTGATGTAATTAAGTTTGAAAGGTGTTGTATCAACCCCTTATGCCATTTCCCCTTGGTTCATAGCCTTGCTTTCTTTGCCTCTTTCTGCAGGCAGGTGCTTTGGAGGTCATTTGCACCCTACAGCCCCACTCAAAAGGTGGTATAAGGTATCCTGCTTAGGCCTAGATACTGATGGAACTAATGATGGAACTAATAAAAAAGAGCTTAGTTTGATCCCGAAGGGAGAAGAGTTGGGTTGGTTAATTAAAGGAGCCTGGCACAGGGCACCTAGTAATTATAGGTGCAAGAAGTCTGAATTTGAAGAGGACTGTGCAGCTGGAGAAGGATAGGGAGGCACCCAGAACTCTGCAGGCTGTGGGCAAGAATGCAGCAAAACCAGATCTGGAAATCAGACTCTGGCAGAATTCCTTGGTGAATTCTTATTTATTCCATTTTTTAATGAGGACCTGAATCTCTCCTTATGCATTTATGTTTTTGCATGCACATGCGTATGTACAATTCCAGTTACACCCTATGGCTGGAAGGGTGATTTTATTAAAGACCAGAAGATTGAGAGACAGATGTTTTAAGAGACAGAGGCCTTGCCTTATAGTAGTTTGGAATAATTAATGCTGACTGCTGCACTGGTTGTATTATCGATGCTACTGGGTCTTTATCTCAAGCAGCATCTCAACATCCATGAGTCTGTATCAATGTAGGGCAGAGCTTTTGAAGGCAAAGGGGCTGAGGCCTCCAGGACCTGCTGGGAAATTGCTCCTAAACTCTTATGTAGGTGCGGGGTGGGGAACAATGCTGTGTCGTCACATTGTCGTCACCAATGTTATGTGTCTTTAGAGTTAAGTTCCTTAAAGCCCTGTTTCTCAAACTTAGGTTATAACCCCCAAAGGGATGCAAAACGCTTCAAAGGAAGTCACAAAGTCACTAGCCAGTAAACAGCTTTCTACTTGTAATTGCTATTAGGAGTTCTGTTCCTCCTGGTTTGAAGAGTTAGCATTTATTCCAGTAATTCTCATTTTCCTGAAGGAACTTGCTGCCATCTCAGCTGAGGAATGTGGGATGAGCCACCACAACAGACGAGCGCAAAAGGGAGTCAAGCTTGCATAAAGTTTGAGAAGCAGTGCTTTAGCAAATTTTAGTTTCCAGGGACAAGTTCTGCAAATGTTCCCTGAAATGGATCTATTAACTCTACCTGATGAAAGATAAAGACAGCTATTTTGTCCCCAGTGGATTTCTCAGTAGGCCCCATCTGGGGAAGGTAGGACTGTCTGTGCAAAAATGTATTGTTCGTTTTAGTGCTCAGGACTAAATAATGAGGCGAGGAAACTGTAGCTCTTATTCTACCCTTACAGCTGACGTGCTGTATACTGGTAGGTGGATCACACTAGAAAATGAAATGCTGGCTCAAAGGGATTCTAGCTCAAAAGATGGAAAGCACCAGTTTTGTCAAACTAAAGGAGGAAATGGTCCACAGAAGAAAATTGCTTTGAGAATTTGACTTGTGTACTGACTATATGTATGTGCTCCTTGGCTGTCATAAGCGTAAAATAAACAAATGTTAACTTGAGACACCTTTTTTTATGTTGCAATGGACTAGGGGAACGCTCATGGTCATTTTTTCCAGTTCAGGTGACTTTATAGTTTCTGATCACCTGTACAAAGCTAGAGCTGAATGCCCTCAATTTTCCCCTCTCAAGCAGGCAGTACCCCTGTGTGCATGGAATAAATTTTGAGCCTCCCACACCTGAAAGGGAGAAGCATCGCTGGTGGTAGAAAAGGGGTGTGTCTGTTGCACGTGGGAAGCTCCTGCAGGGGATTTTTCATAATCCAGGGCCTGTTGAGGAGAGAACTTGAGTGATGGGATGCTCTGGACGTGGCCTGCAGGGAAAACAGAGGAGTGGGTGGGGATCTCCCTAGGCTCTCATGGCTTAACGGCCACATTTAGCTAGATTTAAGAGGCATAAGCATTTATAGTAAATTCTACTGCTATTTCATAGCCTGCTTTCTGCTTTTCTAGCTTTGTCTCCGTGGGGGTATTCCATGCTTTATCCCATTTCACAGCCTGAACTTTTTCCCCTACTTAGAGGATTACGTGGGGCAGAGATGTGAGAAGAAAGGGAATCTTGCCACTACTCCACCCCTTTATCTCTATAACTCCATGTATATCTATCTGTCTGCTCTCACAGGGGCCAAGCTTTCTGCCTTCCAAAACCCTGCTCTGAAATTGCTGATTCAAGCAGGTAGCAACTTTAGGACTCCCTGCAGAATAAATGCCTCCCACATGCTCCCCTGGCACTGGGATTTCCTCTCTGATTTATCATGCTCAGGTCTGCTAATGTCCCTTGACTAAACTGGGCATGGTGTGATGGTGTGAAGGTCATTTTATATATGCCATATACATTTCCGGAGACGTGGTGGGAGGGTACGACATCTGAAGCAGCATATCCTGCTGGGAAAAGGAGGAAGAAAAGGATAGTCTGGCTCTTCTTTTCACAGCCTCTTGTGGTGGGATGAAGGTTTTGACAGCCTAATGCAGCATTTAGAGAAAGAACCGAGCAGAAAGATTCCCCCTCACCCACTCCTTGCAGCCCAGCTGTGACAAACTGACAGATAATTAACAAATCAAGACCTCCTATTAGCCTTGTCCCTGATGCATTAAAGCAGCTCCTATGTTGCATGTGTCCTTTAGCAAATGCCTGTACTTTATGGCTACAGAGTGAGGTAGGTAGATCACTTTAGAAAGGCGAAGGGTTCTCTTAAGATGTCAATGCACAAATATTTCCAGGAATGGAAGAAGTTGTGTCTAAAAGAAAATGGTGGATAGTAGGTGGGAGAGCTGCACCATGACTGAATGGAATCTACTCTATGTGTATGGAGTATCTTCGGGGAATATAGGACTGAAAAGGATGTATGGAATTATTATTGAGTGCCTCTTGTTTTTACAGAAAGTGACATAAGTTGAAGCAGCAATTGACAGGGCAGTTTTTTTGACTAGGACTAACCAAACCTGAAAAAATTACGTGCCAGGAAATGTGGTTTGTGGTAGAAAAAGATCTAATGCTAAGACCTTAATACTACGCTGTGGGTAGTGTATTGATGCCCTTTCCTTTCTGTCCTCAAGTTGTTGAAACAGCATGGGTAAGCCCCAAGTAAGCCACCTTCTCTTCACTTTAGCTCCACTCATTCAGAGAAGAATGAAGAAGAGTGTCAATATCCTTCTAGTTCAAGATGTTAAATAGACACAAGCCATTGGTTCAGCTTAACACATGTTAAAGGAGAGAGAGATACCTAATTGCATCAAAGCCACTCTTAAGTTCATGTATGTGGAGCCCATCAAGCTGAAAGCATCCAGACAGCATCTGCTGTTATCAAATCACTCTTGAGTCGAGCTAATTAAAATAGAGCTTCATTTTTCTGAACCATTGTTTGGCAGGAATTCGAAACAGGTCTAACCCAATTTCTGTGTGTTTATGAGCCTTTATTATATCAAAAGTACTTTTCTGTAAATGTACAGGGCAGTGTTAAATGAATTGATCCGCACTGTATCACTGTAGATGCACTATGGACTTCCTAATGATTTCTCTTCTAGCTTTTTCCAGATATACCCCAGAAAGCTTGCTTTGTCCCTTATCGTGTCATCTTCCTTCTCTCTTTTCCTTTCTCTCTCACTCTCAAGAAAGTAAATGTCCTTGTATTTCTTTCTTTCATATCCTCCTCCTCCACTCTATTGGGATTTTTGTATTATTAAAACATTTACACATTTGCTGCCACATGCAAATGCAGAATAATAAACTAGGACTCTTTATACTCCAGACAGGAGCAGGAGGTCTCTCACCACTGATTCTTACCCAGTACTCATCCCTGTTGATTACAGGGGACGAAGAAGAGGGGAATCTAAACGTTGCTGTGTTGAATCTACTTGATATAGGGGTTTTGTCCTTAATTTTTTATTTTAAACGTTTTACATTTCAGTGTGCAAATACTAGGTATCACATTCCTCTTTATAATTTTCTACATACCAAGCACAAAAGTTGAAGAGACATAGAAATTGCTCCCTGAAGACAGGTTGTATTCTTTGGCATCTGAAAGCTAATTCATTAATATTCTCTGTAGAAAGAGAATACCACACGTAGGGCCAGTGAGTTCAGAACATATGAGTGTGAGTAGCAGCCCAGTGAAACAGTAAAGTCAGGAAATAACTATTTTTCTGGTATCCACCACAATCCAAGGTGTTCACATGATATTCTTAAGTCTTAAATTTATTTCTGAGCAGTGGATTCATATTACAAAAAAAAGAAGTTAAGGATTGGCATTAGGTAAAAGTCCTGACAGTGATGTGTCGTGAAATCTTCTCCCTAGAAAGGTAGTAAAGACTTTTGGACTTTTAAAAATAGATGGACAAAATAAAAAATAGAAAATCTTTCTGAAATATAAATGTAAATATACCTTCTTTATAGTTCAAGGAAGTTTGCTTCTTTTAACACAGTTAATTCACCTTGGAATGGAATTTAAGTGCATTTTATTTTGCATTTAATGCAGTCTATTCTGAATGTGCATGTTCAACTCCTCTGTGTAAAGCTTAAGAGCAGCATGCATAAATTGATACCGGAAGCAAGTGTAACATTTTGCTATAAGCAAACCAATGGGTAAGGTTCTATCAGATGCTCCCAAACTTATGAAGTATCATTGTCTCCTGTTCTATGGTTTTAGAGATGAAGAAAAATTTTACTCAGAAGTTTGGCCTTCTGCTCATTGACATTGACTTTCTCCTGATTCCTCTTTTAATAAATTTAAGTGAATTTGATGCTGACAAAAAGCAGGAGAGTCACAGTATTCAGAAGGACAGAGCACGGACATTGTACTGCCTGCTTTTTCTGTAAGTGTTGTAAGCAGACCTAATTTGAGGGCCATACTGCTAGGGGTTTGACGAATCTCATTATTTATTTAGTTCCTATCTTCTTTGCTGAGACCATCAAGGTGTACAGTGGGTACTTGTCTTTCTAGCAGTTGTCTCATCAATATGGTCACTTTCCCAGCCAAGGGACAGGAGGCGATGGCTTTGAGAGCAGAATTTCTGGTAGAGCGCAACAATAGAGGTAAATCCAGGTACTCTTACTTGCAAAAGTAATTCAAACAACATTTCTGCTCATGTCGTGGTGAGTACAGAATGAATGTGTCAGATCTAAGAATATCTTCATAGGCTTCTCAGCATTTCCTGCATATGCTGTAGTTGCTACTGCAGAAAGAAGTTTGCCATTCCAGCAAGAAACACTCTTTCTTTTTTTGTTTTACAACAACAACAACAAAGTCAAGCATTTGTTCTAAGGATACAAAAGCCCAGGAAATGCATCTCTAGGGCTCCTCGTCAATTTGGGACCTAATGAAATATAGAAAATACTCAATAAAAGCACCTTTATTACTTTAAATGTTTAAATGTGGAGTTTTTAGCCATCAGGTTAATGTTTTTGTATCATTTTTTGATTTGATTGTGAGCACTTTTCCAGGTATCTCTGCCACTTGAGCACTAATTGGATTTCCACAGATAAACGGTGCTAGCTGCAGCCCTTACATCACTGTGTTTTTACTTCATCATTATTTTATTTGTTTTTACTGTAAAGGTTAATAAATCTTGGTATGTTTAGAGTATGAAACAAGGCAGGCAGGCTAAGAACTGCAACATGAAGGGGTGAAGTTTTATATGCTGCTTTCTCAAGTCTGAGGGGTGGAAGGAGAAACAGTGTGCCCTTTGTGGTATTTCTAATGGGCTGCTGGGTATGTTAGTCAGCCAAGTAGCGATCCATAATCCTTAAGATAAAAAGCGTTGATCTCTCCACTAGTTCTCAGACAGAGCTGTAAGGCATTTGAATTGGGTTACCATTGATTTAAGGTGGGGAGAAGACTGAGTAGCGTGGGTCTGCTTAAAAAGGGATATATGGGATTTATTTAACTTTATTTAATTTTTTAAGGAAAATTGGAAGCCTTTCAGTGCAAGTGCACCTGAGTTCCCTCTGAATTCTCAAGGAAGTTAATATAGAACTTGCCAAAATTTTAGGGAAGAACTAACTGAATGGCAGATTTTAGTCAAGATTTAGGCTGCAAATAAATTTCAATAAGAGTTTATCAAGGTCCCAGATGTTTGCTGTCTCACCTATTTGTTCAGGAAAGCGTGTATTTTTTACCATTCTCATGATGGCCTGGGAAGCTGAGCTTGACTTCCTACCACAGTAGAGGTAACCCTTAGTTTCCAGCCACGAAGGTGGTGTGGAAGCGCTTTTTGGCCTAGCAGGATTGAAACTAGTGCATTTCAAACACTTACCCCCAATTTTGGGCTTTGTGGCTTAACAGAAATTGACTGAACAGCCTGTACTTGGGCCAAAGCAGCATTAAAGACTGAATCTGCTTTCTTCTGTTACAAAGATAGAAAAATGCCTTGTAGCTCCTATGGATCAGATGCATTGTCTTGAGAATACTGCAGCGTTACAGACTCAAACTTTCAGTTGTGCCAGTTCTCCATAGCAACAATGGCCATTCTTACATTGGTGTTAATCCCTTGCCGTGGTATGGACCCAGATTTCAGAGAGATTGGTGATGCTTTCTGCATTTGTCAAGAAACGGACGCTTTCTTTTTTTTCCTGAAGTGAGTAATTGTTTATTAATTTTTCAGCACGTAAAGAGTATAATTATTACAGTCCCTGACATGCGCTGGCTGTGCCAAGGTTTAAGGAAAACAAAAAAATGTACAAGTGCCATTTTGAACCTTCTCTGATTTTGTAGGCCTTCCTGGTTTGGACCCAAATTTCTGTGTACAAGCTAGGCAAGAGCACCCTGGCTTGAGGGTAATTCTCTGTAGAACTAATTCTCTTGGACATTTTAACTCAGTTTAGGATAGTGGGATCTTACTCAAGTATTTCAAGAGAGAGGAGTTGGTGATCAGTACACGTGATTTTTTGGTACATCCAGTGTGTATTGGTTGAGCGCATCCTGAATTTGTCCTGACACATCTACGCTTTGTTTCTTTAAGTAGTGAATGTAACATCCATGAAAAACACCAAATTGACCCCAGGGGAAAATGAAGTGGACCCATTGTTTACAGAATATTTATGGTATGGACAGCTATAGTGGAAGCGTTCCTCATGTTTGCCCTTACATTATGTTTCACTCCTGTTCTAGAGGAAGCATTCTAAGAGTTGACAGGGAAGCTCAGTTGCTTTTGAGGCTGCTCATGCAAGTTCCTACATATGAAGGAGAAATTCTGTGATGCAAGCTTCTTTCTGTTGAGAACTGGACAAAGACAAGGGACGCAGCTGCTTTCGAATCTATAAAATTATTCCACTTGCAATCCCCATAGACTAGGCAGCTCTGGCCAATCAGATTTCTTGCCCCTTACTTAGTTTTTCCCTTAATGGGGCAATTAACAGCAGGAACAAAGTGCATGGTCTGCTCAGTCTTTATTATTATTTGTGTTGTAATAAATGTCTAGGAGGCCAGTGGCAGACCAGCACCAGGCACTGTGCAAATACAGAGTAAAAGGACAATTCTTGTCCCAAAGAGCTCTAAGTAAAATACTAAGTTTACATACGGGTCTTCCAGTGTTTTAAGTCCCTCTCCTTTTGCTGTCACTTCCCAACTGCTGTGGTTTGCGTGACTTACTGCACACCTGTCACAATTTCCAGCTTCTTTAATGTTTCCAACATGAAACCTTTTGTTTGTAAGATTCTGGTGCCAAGTATTTCCTCCAGTATCTCCTTCTTCATTCTGTCATTCAGATCTTCCATGTAATGATGCCATCAAAGCCCCCTGACTTCACCCCTAATTGTTGGGGTTTTATTGCTTCAAGGAAAACACTCATTTTCTAATCTACATTTCCCATGGATTAAGAATTCTATTAAATGGGGTTCTTGAAATAGCAGGTTCAAGGAATAATAGCTTGCTGATTTTTCCTGTCCATTTGAGTCATTTCAGTCTAAAATATCTTTACAGCATCTTCCACAGATGCGTTCTACTTTCGATCCTCTTGCACTAAATCGAAACCATTGTGTTGCTAGTATTTTCCAGTCCCTTGACTGTGGAATTAGAAGGATCTAAGTAAGTCTGAACCATGATCCTGTTCTGGTGCATCTCTTTGATTTAGCCTTCTGGAGTCTAGCATTCAATAGCGATTTTAAGTACTCAGGCACAATTGTTAGATGTGACACGGACTTCCTATCCTTACATCACCTAGCTCCCTAGCATGTGAATGAACCTCCAGCAGTCCTTGTCTGCCCTGTAGTTAGAAGAATGAAAATGCAGTAAGTTACAGCTTTGTTGTTTTTTATGTTCTGCATGTGTGAAGATAATAGGGTAAAAGAGATTTCTTTGAAAAGCTGTTGTGTTTGAACTCTTCCGTAATGGCAATATGGAGAGAGGAGTGAAAAAGGTAAGAGTTGGAGGTGCTGCCATCCACTCCCCTGAAAGCTGTATCATGCATTTTTTTTAGTTGTGGAGCCAGAGAATGATCTTAGTTCTGCTGCAGTGAGCATCTTGGACACTGAGTCATTACATTCCTTTGGAGTGATTCAGCTCAACAGCTTGACACTTGCGTTAATTTTACAGCACAGAGCCTCAGTGATCCCTCAGCTTCCTTCTGTACGAAGGGAGAAGCAAGAGGTATAAATTGGGCACTATCATGAAAAGTTTTAAAAATGAGATTCTCTTTAAGTTTTGACCTTTCACCTTCTCATTGGCATCTTCCTTAGGTCCTGTTGGATCAGTTTGTTAACCTTGTCATGGCACACTGGCTTCACCCACTCTTGGAAGCTAGATACCTCACGCTTGCATGAGACGCTGACCTTCTAGTCCATATATTACCCGCAATGATCCAGTACATTCAGCGCTGAGGTTATTGCCTTTTTTATGTAAACAGAACTTCAAATAATTTGCTGCCAGTTGGATTGCAAGCATTATTCGCCCCCCGCACCCCCCTCCAACCTTGTTCATCTTGCTGCAATACCTTCTTTGGTGGTACTGGGGATTGTAGGAAGCTTGCAACTTTAAGCTTAGGCAGAAGTACAAAAAGGGGATTTTTAAAGTTTTATTTTTCCTCTGAAAGTAAGATTATATCTTTTCTTTTCAATAAAAAGTTAAAATGTTTGAACTCCAGAAAAAAGGTTCTTGCTACTCATTGGTTAAAATTTATTGTGGCTGCATTATCAGTTTCATATATTTAGTTTGCTCTTCTGCTTATATTTCTTATAAGATGTTTTTCCAGCATTTATCACTTCCCCGGAACAGTTTGTATTGTGTTAAACCTGATGTTATGAAGTCTCATTTGGAGGTGTATTTCTTTCTGATATAAAAAAATACATAGCACATTTTCTCTGTGTATAAAAATAGTTATTGTACATTTTTTAAAGCATGTGTAAAAGTTTCTTGTCCTTCTTAGTTTTATGCATGTAAGTATTACTTGAATATTATTCCTCTAAAAAGAGAGGAATTTTGTCAAGATGTCCACTATGTTTTAAATCGAATCAGAAAAAACTGAAGATGGCAGAGATATTTCACTTTGAAAGGTGACTACTACACAGACGAAGTTCCTACTTTTCATAAGGGCTTTTACTCCATATATCAATGTGTTTTAAGAGAGACTTGGGTCAATAATACCATGCTTTAGAATTCCCTAAATACATATTTACACAATAGACCTTAAAATATATTAGTCTATCATGTCAGCTCCTGTACACTTCTATCAGGGATGTTTTATGTCCTTAACATATGATACAATAAAACTTTATTTTATATCGCATTTTTCATACAAATTGCATCCTAAAATGCATTGTGGGGTTAAATAAGACTTTCACAAGGTTAAAATTAAAAAAAAGCTGAAGGGCGCAGGAAAATTAAGGGCTTTGCATAGGAAATATTTATTTAACTGAACAATGGGAATCTGAATGGAGAAGCCACCGAGCTGAGAGAGCCTGTAAGGCAGATTCGAGCTGCAGATCAGGATCCCTGGAATTGGTTAGGTTATGGGAGGAAAGACTGGTTCCGTGTGAATAAAGAAGGTGGAAAGATCACGCCTTTATGAACAGCTGGAGGAAGCATGAAGTGGCTCCTGGAACAAAGAAGTTGACAACAGGGACTATATGGAGTCACTGCTTTGTAGTGAGAATAGTGGAAGAAAGGAGGGGAAAGTATGTTGAAGGGAAAGCAAGCAGCTGAGAGCACGCCTCTGTAGCTGAACTGGTGGGTGAAAGTGATGGGAGTGAGATAGCAGTGTGCACCAAAGATTTTTCAGCTTCTTCCTTTCTGCTCGTTCCAGCGTGCGCAGGGAGTGGCGGGGTCCTGGCCGCGCGGGGGCTGTCCCTGGAACTCGGTAGGCACAACAGGATGACACGAAGACAGCTCAGCTTGGATTTTTTCTGGCTTTTATCAAATTTTTTTTTTTGGTCACCCTATTAATGTAAATTAAGCAAGGCTTTTTTGTATGTGATAATTATAGATAAATGTATTTAAAGTAGATCTGGATTTTGTAGTCCTCAGGAAAAAGAGGAAGAGTAATTTTTCCCCCCGTCCCTGTCATGTGTTCATTTTAATGAGCAATTTTAAAAAATTGAAAATAAAAGAGGAAAATGAATAGGTGTTGAACCAGCCTGTGATATGTAAATGCCAACTAGTAATTACCTAAAACCTCAATTTTCTTTCTGTTTCATCTTGCAAAACATTTCATTTCCACTGAGTGAAAACACTTAATTTGGGCTGCGCCGGCTGCCGAAGCTGCCGCTGGGCGCGGGGCCCGCCGCGGGCCTCGGCTAGGGGGCGCGCTGGCCCCGCGCTGCCCGCGCGCCGGCGGGCCGCTCCCGCCCGGGGGTCTGCCCCCGCTGCCCCGGCGGAGCGCGGAGCAGACAGTCGCCCGCCCCGGCCCGCGCCCCTCTGTGCCTGGGGGAGCCGCGCTCTTCCAAGCGTCAGTGAGAACGGGGCGGTGAATGCGGGCCTGGGGGTTGCTCTCCTGCCTCTGGTCGCTGTTAGGTTGATGATTCTGAGCTAGATTTCATTCACAGGACTCTCGCTTGTCCGCCTTGCCGGCACCTGGGATTTTTCCTTTTTAGCCTGTGTTTGGTTCCCGTTCTGTATTCTTCTAGTTCGGGGTTCTTAATCTTGGCTGCGGTTTGAAGCTTGTTTCTTCCTCGCCTTTGTTCTTTTCTGATTCTGACTCCTGCGAACCTTGCTTTAAATTGTGTTTTCTTTGCCTTGCTCTGTTTTACGTGAGGGGTTTTTTACTGGTGTTACTGCATTTTTAAACCTTTCTTGATACGACTTTGAGATCTGCCAAACTTTGTAGGTTTCTAGGTTCTCTCACAACAGAAATAATTCCTGGGGTTCTGCATGGTTTCATAAAAATTTCAATGAAATCATAGGAGCTTTAAAGTGTTTCCTCCCTCCTGACTGACCTGCAGATAATTTCTTTAGAAATAACAAGCAGTTTCTGTGAAATACGAATTTCACAGGAATTCTGGGGCCCAGAACACTGAATTGCGAAAAGGTTTGTCCTGGGAGAAGGAAGCTTGTGTTAGAGAACATTGTGTATGTAGTGTCCCAGGACCCCGAATCCGAGAGCTCTGCCTGGAATCTCCAGGAACAGTGCCTCTTTAGTGAGATATATGGCTTCATAATTAGCCCCTTGCATTTTTTCCTGAGTGCTAGCATCAGCGTTCTATGATGTGTTTCCCTGATTAACAGCTGCTTTGCAACTATTTCCGTGTGCCACCGATAACCATATTTGTCAAGTTAGTCCTGGCAGAGCACTGATTTCTTACTGAAATGCCGCATTTCTGTTTGAAGGGGTTTTCTTGTTCATTGCAGTGCCAGGCTTTTAAGTCAGCCCTTGTTAAAACGTAAGTTGGCTTTAGCCTGATGCTTGTTAACAGGATTCTGGGTATCTCCTTTAGAGTAGGAGTGCAGAAACCTTTCACAGACAATTTAATCTTCTGAGCCTTGCAAACATACAGCCGTACACTGAGGGGGTGTTGCTGTAGGCTAATATATTGATCAGTTCCATTTGCCCTATAGCTGTGGCCTTCTGCTCTGGCTGAAATAGGTTGAGTGTGTGTTGATACTGCCATATTATTATTTTTTAATACACTGGAAAAAAATTAATTCCAACTTCTTTTACATACGTCATGTATATTGCCAGTGTTGATTGCTTCCGCACATGTAATGTAAACTGTCTGTGCATAGTTCATGGCCTGTGCCGCCTCTGCTTAATGAAAAGAAGTGTTGCATTTAAACAGATACAGATCCACTCAGAAAGACAAAATACCATCCCTTGCAACGTATAATTCAGACCCAACCTTTACATCGCAGGTCATCTCAAAGTCTCAGTCTATCAACAAATGCTGTTTAGTAATAACCTACAGAGGGTTCCCAGTATTAGGAAATCTATTAGAGCTCTTACGGGCTGCGCTCCTGGTGACTTTTGATTCTGTTTTCCACATGGAACTCTATTACTGAATCCTGTGCAACTTTTGTTGATGAAGGTGATTTTCTTTTACATTTTTGTTAATCGATTGGGTTGGGGATTTTTTTCTGAGATGGTAGAAAGGGGGCATTTGCCACAGTATTTTAAATTTCATGGATTATTTTTCTAATGCTAGTAACTGATAAAGTAGCTGAGATTGCTTCACTGGAAACCCCGCAGCTTTGAGCAGAATAAGAAATAAGGCTGGCTTTACCTTCCCCGTTAACGCAAAAGGGAGGGAAATTAGGAATGAGGGACCTTAGCTGTAACGTCAAAGTGCTGTGCTTTGGCCCGGAATTTTGCCAGCCTGCTGCACTCCCACAACATCTGCAATAAAGTTCCTGTCTCCGTTTTATATCTTTGACATTGAAGCAGAATATTTGGCCTGAATTTATGTAATTTGGTCAGAGACAAATGTAATCCATGAATAGTTACATTCATCTTCTAATTAGAAAATCAAACTGTAGGACAAGACCTGCTGCAGGATTCCACCCACCACCACCCAGTCAGAAATATGTCTTTGTGTATCGTATCACTGCAGGAGAAGCGGTGGTAGGATAGCAAGTTTATGGAACTGACTTGTTTTTAAAAGCCAAATACACTGTCTTTCATTAAGAGACATATGTACCTGATCCACTAGATAAAACGAGTTTGCTGGCCAGTGTGTGCTGCCAATCTAAGAATCAGAGGAGTGATACAATGCACGTTATTTGGCAGTGTCCTAATACTATAAAAATTTGGAGAAGTGTTACAAATGATACAGAAATAGTATGGAACAATGTTACCAGCTGAGTCAGAGTGCTATTTGCTGCATGATTTTTTTGGCTATACACAGGACTGCAAAGTCTTCTCATCTTCCTCCTCCTTTTTCTGTTGTTTCAATTATGGGCTGCAGTTGCCCTTGTTTGTGCAAAGGAAATGATCCATAGAAGGTAGGAAAGTTCTTGTGTATGTTTGTTGAAAATATTGGCGTTTTGACATGGCCAAAATTGCTTCATAAGTTGCTCGTGTATACAAGACGAATTATAAAAATGAAGACGTTTCAGCTCAGCCTATAGAAGGAATGTTCAGAGGTAAATGCAAACAAGTATGAGAAACATGGGATTATTGGGAGGAGGAATACATGTCGAGGATTCTTTCTTATGAAGTTTGTTGTTGCTTGTAATTTTATTTTTGTTTTAAGATTAAAAACTTTGTGAATAATGGAGGAAGTGATGCAGGGAAGAGATAGAATAGAAGTTTATTTTGGAGTAAAATTTACTACTGAAATGTTTACATTTTTACAAGGCAAAAATAAGTTTTAATAAAGAGTTAGAATCAATAAAATGTTTACATGGTTATGATTGAAATAGCACAATGAAAAATACTGCTTATTTCTTACAGGTTTTTTTATGCTTAAAACCTGATAATTAAATATGAGAGCTTGCAGAATTTCAGGTCTGCAGGCCTTTTGTGTTGGTGTCTCTAGCTCACTAAATGTGGGAGGGAGTGTTGAGGAGTTTCTGAAGAAACAAACAAGTAATTATTGTTAGAAGGGAAGTGGTTTTCATATGTTCACATATCTGTTGGTCTGCTCATTTGGGCATCTTTCTTATTCAGCATATTATCTTAAGGTTATTAGTTTGGGCGCTTTGTATTTTTGCATCTGGCGTAACAATATCAGCACAGTTTAAATCTGTGATTTGCCTGTCACCTGCATTTCAGCTGGAGACAGATCAAGTGCACATAAATGAAACCGAAGTGTACTTTATGTGGGGTATTTCGCTATAGTATTTTATGGTTCAAAATTACTGAACGTAAACTTAAGGAAAAAAATGAAGGAAAATAAGAAAAGGGAAAGAATTAAAAATACCCCATTCATTTTATCCTCCCAACTTTGAAGTGTGCTGGGACTTTGTCAAATTCCCGTTAAAATAAATATGTCAATTTCATCTCTCTTCCAAATTCATTTATCATGCTTTTTTAAAAGGTGTTTTCTGCTTTACCTGATGTTTAAATTGGATTCGCTCGTTTATGCTGTTCTTTGCTGTATCCCCCATGTTTTTCTTAAATGAATTAGTAATGACAGCGTACTCCATCATACCCTCTCTACAGCCACTTTAAGGGAAGCCTGGTGATCTAAACCTTTTAACCTATTAAAGATGATTTTCCCCAATTGAATCAGACCCACCACAGGTGTAATAACTAATCATTTAAACTACACCTGCTATTATGTATTTTTAAGCCATTATGCGTGTTGGATAGATGATAATTCATGTTTATTGCATTGTCCAATGGATCCGTTTTGCCTACACTAGCCTGATTAATGTATTTAAAGAAATAAGAGATGCAATTTAAAAGAAAAAAAACATTGATGGAATGCACTGAGGAGTACATTGAAAGTGCCATTAAACCCATCAGAACTTTGCTCTCTGACCAGAAATGCATATTTGAAGGGTTTGATTCAAACACAAAGTGAAACTTAGTGATTTCAGTAGTGATGCTATTTTTTTCCTTCTTTTTCTGCTGTGAAAAGTTCTGAAAACCTTTTTGGAACTGAATTCCAGAAACTGTATTTTAAGATAAACTCTTCAAGACCTACCTAACATAGGTCTAGCATATACCACCATTTTAGGAGAAGGTTCATGCCACTGTTTGGGGAGAAACACCCCTTCCATGCATATGTGTGGTTATTTTCAGCTCTGGAGGAAGGAAGTCATCTCTTCCTCTAGTTCACATGGATGTGTCCATCTCCTAAGTGCTGTTAACTTCAGGCAAATGATTCCCCCTGATGCCACAATCAGAACAGATGTCTTTGTATAAAAGTAACGTGAATCAGCTGTTTTTCAGTAGTGCAGCGACACGTAATAATTTGTGTAATAGTACAGGAGAGTATGTGGAAAGTTGACGTACCATATGAAGAAAAAAATGAAATACCTTTCATTGGCACTAAATGGAGATGTAAAAAACTAGTGCCATTGTCGTTGATGCCATTGAGTATTATCCCATACATTACCCTTTGTTTGAATAAGTGGTTTGTGTTGGTGGCTTTAAGGTGGCTATATGTCACCTTAAAGAAGGATGTAGAAGTCAGTCTTTAGACAAAAGCAATCTGTGATTTCTGCTGGTGTGGAACACTCACCTACCCATTTATCTCATGGAAAGTTACTTTTTTGATGTTTTTCTTCTGTGATCCAAAACATGTGAAGCTGCTTCTTTTCCAGTCATGACAAGCTGAGGTTTGTTTATTGCTTTCAGTAAATTAGAGTAGTGGCAGAAAAGGCCTTAATCTCTTAAAATTTGCAAGGAGCTTTAAGCCAGGTAGAAAGGAAGCATTCTTACTGGTAAGCCTACTGTTACAGATCACATGCACTGTCTCGAGGTTGCCCTCTACTATAGGAGCCGACTTAGGTAAGAAGATCACAATATAAACGACAGAAACCCCGAAGAATCTTAATGGAGTTTTTTTGTACAGGTTGAGCTGCTCCAAGAGTAATTCAACAAGAAACTTCTAGGTTGAAATACCATAATTGTGCTGTCTGATTAGAGTTGAGCCACAAACTCTGATGCTCATTGAACCGTTTCTGAAAGTTGGATCGGTGTCAGCTCCAGACCGTCTCCATGTGTTGGATGCGATGCCTTACTTTGCAATACAGAATGCTTAACGTAAAATAGGAATTTGACCATTCCTAACTTGGATCTTTTCTCTCTTCTATTTCTCCAATCCTCCTACCCTCATCAGATTGTGACAGCAGTGAAGTTTTTACAGAATCCACGAGTCCGCCAAAGTCCTCTTGCAACCAGAAGAGCATTTCTGAAGAAGAAAGGTATGGACTCTTACGTTTGTGGTCTCAGTGATAATGAGGGAGCTTGAGTTAGCAAAAAGCCAGAATGTATTGCTATGGAAAATTAGATGTTAAGGACAAAGCAAGCAGTCTGTCTCAAAAAGAGATTTGAAGTTTGTAAGAAATAACAGTCTCTTTTCTTCCAAACTGACTAGAGCGATACTGGCACCAGATGTGGAATTGTAGAATACGGAAGACACATTGGAAGTTTTTGGGTTAACTATTATCAGGTCTTTTCTGAAATGAGGACATTTTAGAGTTGTGGACTAGTTGGTCAGTTCTGACCTTACTAACATTGGCTTTAGAATGACCAGCTTCTAGGTGAAAAGGTCGAATGTTTCCGAAGAGAGCCAGAGAGAGGAATGAAGGGCGAAGGACTTGGTGGAAGTAAACAAGGTCAGGTTAAGGTCAAGCTTGGGGTCAACCTGACTTTCAGGCTGAAATGATAAACTACTGACTGAGTTTAGCCCGTTTCTATAGCAGGGATAGAACAGATCCTGACAAATCCTATATCGTCTTAGACAGATGGAACATACTTTGGCCATTGCCTACTGAGAATTTATTTTACTTTCTGACTCATAGCAGAACTATCTTTCGTTCTTTTTTTTCTTTCTAAAGTTTTCAGTCCAGAACTTATAGTGCATTTCAGGTGAAGTTCACTCCATGTTAAGCTACCCTCCTGGGACCATATGGCTTAGATCCTTACCACAAGATGTAAATAATGAGGACAGTCTTACCTTGGAGTTAATTACATATACTGTGGAGGACTTTAAGCAGTTTGAATCATACTGAAAATACAAACTCCAAACTTCAGAGGGGAGTGACCCACTTATACATTGAAGTTGTAAGTACTTCAAGGTATATCAAATTCTATAGCTAAAGATCTTCAAGTTCTGAAGAGTAGCGAAGCCTATGAAATATATATTATTCTGTCTGGGATTATGAACTGTTTATTGAGATGCCTGAGACCTGATGTTATGAGATGGAGAGTTCAAGTATATGCACCACTTCGCTCATCTTGAATAGCAAAGGACCTAGAAGGGTATGGCAGTCTTGTGTTTTAACAATGATATCATGACAAGTAGTTAATGGATACATCGTTTTCAGTGCGATCCTCTCACTGCTTGTCCTAGTGCCAGTTAGAGAACATTCCAATCACATAGGTACATCGCTTGCACTGACTGTCCCACCATCAGGATGGCATTAAAATTTGGAGCCAGTTGGCCGCTAGTGCTCCATGAGTTTTTCCTTGAAATATGTGGACCTATGGGGAGTAATTAATCATAAAAGCTTGGGGATTTCAACTCTATCATCGAGGCAATGAAGCAAGGGGAAAGCTGAGCCTAAAAGCTGTGCTGATTACCCGGGGTAACCTGATACAAAATCTATTGTTGCTGAGAGATCCTTAGCCCCCAGTATATCGTGCAATATTATAACTGCCTGATCTTCTTCTGTGCTGACAATGACCAGTTATTCCTCATTTTCTCTCTCAACACAGCTGGGTTAGAATTTCATTTGCAGAAGGTATTTAGAGCAATTTAGAGACAAATGTCTCTGGTGTTTGCTCTGCACTTCCCCACCACAGGCTTCGCTGAACAGTTTTTAGTATCAGGAGCTCCATCTAATCTGTTTAATTTTAATAAATCCCTGACTGGGAGAAGAGGAAGGGTGGGGAGATGGAGGCACAGAGAAACTGTGGCCCGACTAATACTTCTCATGAATTACTCGGCTAATAATTACTAAAGAGCAGAAATGGTTTGGTAGAGCTGTTTGTTTGTTCCTGTTTGTTAATTAGCCCTCCTTCCCTTTGTGCTAATTGTTTGTTTGAAAACTTAACAGTAGGCGATAGGAAGGAGCAGGGGCCGGTAGTGCTTGTACCTAGCAGTCACTGGAAATATGTCCATATGGAATCTGACCACCGAGCTTACAACATGACCTCTGTTCAGTCCTCGAGAGCAGAAGGTACATACTGTCATGGTACCTATGTGCACTAGCAGATGGAGGCGATTATTCTTGAAACATAGATGTCGTGGCTAGTTTAGTCCTGAGTAAATGAGGGGCTACACGGTTTGGTAGGCTATTCCCCCTATTCTCTGATATACGGTCATTGTCACCCCCATGATAATATTTATCCCCATTTTACATTAGGCTGTCTGGTAGAGAAGTCCTCACTGCCAGTCAAAAAAGCATTTTCTGTAGAGAAACCATTTCAGTTACAAGAGTCTCTTTTAAAATTGTCTTTGTAGGAAATAATGCAGAGGTACCCTTGTATTTTTTTCCACAGTTACTCTGATCCAGGTTTCTTCAAGCAGAAATTGCAGTAGACCCCAGAAGAATTTCAGTGGAGGAGAATTTTTGTATCTATAGATAGTTGTACACCATGTATGAACTTGTCTTTTGTAGTTACTTTTGTGGAACCGTATAGGAGAGGTCTGTGACTCCCCACAGCCTGGTTAGAGACTCCGGCAGTAGAGAGGATGGTGCTGGGTCACCTTGTGTCTGTGAACGGAGAGGGAGAGGACCAGGTGCCCTTCCCCTGCAGGAGCCTTCCACTACCCCAGCTACAGCCGATGTAGGCTACAGGGATAGGATTGGAGCATTAGCTTCTGATACTTGCAGAGGTGGTTCTGCCTTGAATTATAATTTTTTCTTCTTTTTTATAAGCGTCTACTTCCTAAAAAATGCCAATCAAATTTTATTTCCTTTTAATATTATTTAATATTTAATATAGGAACTGGGTTTTGTTTAATACATTTCAGTGCAGTGAGAAATGAAGGTTTCGTCAGGATCGTCAGCTGGACTGGGTTTGGTTTCTTGTGAACAGTAGTTTGCAGAGGCTGAAAGTAGGCTTTCCTGGTTACTTACAGGTCATGGGTTTGCTGAACTGCTCTCTCTGGAGCATGGGATGATAGTGTTGATGACAGTTGGGAGAGTGAGGCTGTCCTGGATTTGTAAAAGGTCTTTCAAAACTTGGATGAGATTTCTCTGTTGTCTTAAGCACTTTTAAACTCCCAAATACAGAGGCATTAATGAGAAACATGAAGTTATTAGAATCATTTATCATTTTCTTTGAAGCTTACACTGGCATTTTGTGTAATTTATGACATTTCCTCCTTTTTATCATGAACTTCTTCAGATGAAGGGAAAAACAGCTGTTTCCCCTCAGAGTATCTGAAAGAAAAGAAAGGAAAAAAAGATGCTGTTTGTTTTTTGTCCAACTCACTGATTCTGCTGATGACATGCCACAGAATCAGTGGCGCCTTGGGAGTAATTAGACAGCATGTGGGGTTTAAACCCTTGTGGAAATGTGTCTGTCATCTAACTGTTGTGCCTCAGATGTCCTGTACTGCTCAGTTACCCATCCGGTAACTCATGTGGCTTGTTAATTTTGTCTACTCTGAATCTGTAACTTCTGGCAAGATAGAGAAAGGGGGTGGAAATACACTATGCATGTGGAGCTCTCTTTTTCAGGGTGCTAGTCTTTTGGGGCAGGGAAGGGAAAAACTGCTAGGTTACAGATTCATTGTGTAAGCTTGATGAAGAACTTTTTTCTTAGTTGCTTGTTCTCTTCATCTGTCGAACGAGTACAGTAATGCCTTCCCAGAGTGGGTTTGTGGGAACAGACAAAAGCGTATGAGGAGCTCAGAAATTATAGTGATGGGAGAACAGAGGTGCATTAGGGCAAGTAAATGTATAATTGTTGAGTTATATTGGCAAAACCTCCACCCAGAAGGTTGGACAATCTTCAGAAGATATGCTACCTGAATTGGTCTTTTGTGTATATATGTAACATAACAGGCTACATGCTTCCAAATGCAGCCACGCTCTTGCTCGGTGGGATGAGTTGGAGGTTGTTGGAAGCGTTGCTCTTTTACATGTTGTGTCTACTGATCTGTTTCATTGCTTTGGCTGGTAGGAAGTGAGTTACTACACGCAGTTTTCCTGTAGGTCTTGCACAGTTTTTTGCAGTGCATCAGAGTTCCAGAAAATTTTACCAGTGTCAAGATGCCAGGCAATGGTGATTTCTGAAGAGATGAATAAATTATTTAATGTTACATGCCACTTCCCAATCAGAGTTCAAAGACGCTTGATTCCCTGGAAACAAATGCTGTCAGCCCCAGAATCTCCATTAGAAAACTGACTTAATTTTCTTCCTCTTTCTGTAGTCTGCATTCTTGGAAGTTTAACCCCTGTATTTTCTTCTTTGCCAAAGAAACCCAAGTGGATCACCTTGAGGACCTGAGAGAAGAGGGCACAGCCCACTGCTGGAGGGCTTTAAAGGAAGTAAATTCTTCAGCAGATTTCAATTTAACCCTCTTTTATTACTTTTCTTTTTTATAATTTAAGTCCATTTCATGAGGCAGTTTGCATGTCCTTGAATGGAATCTCGTTACCATGAAAGCTTTTTTAGCATTGATTTCATAACAGTCTTAATTTAATAGCGCCGTCATTACTGAGAAGCCCTGAGAGTGAGGCCCTAGCTTTCCAGGTCACTGACCTTTTAATTACAAACCTTGTTCTGATGGCCAGGTTATCGACTGGACAGCTTCCAACTCCTGCCCCCAGCATGAAGATGAAAATAACTGCCTTTCCTCCCCCACTTCCAGAAAAGGGAGGAAAAGAAAAGTAACCTCTTGTGTTTCCAAAATTAATTTTCTCCTTCAGCTTTACTTTGTAATTAATTCTTTAACATGTCTCAGTGAAGCTCGAACAGTTTTTACAAAGCTTTTCCTTGAGAAGAAAATACAATGCAAGCCAATAGAGTCCAGTGACAACTCATACAAAAAATATAGTTAGTAACCTGTGCTGTCAAAATACTTATTTGGGCCAAATTGCTATGGCCATCCGAACATTATGCTTTTCTAGAAAAGACAGCTTTTCTAGAAATGACTGTGTTTGATACAAGAATGTGTGATTAGACTGTAAGTGTAGAGTATTCAAGGAATGCTAGGTGAGTTGTCCTTCTCTTCAGACTTGCTGACAGGATATGGGTTTAAGAGATGGTGAAGGAGTGAAGACTTAACTTCACTGCACAACTGATCGTGTGAGTGAGTGCTTGTCCTGTTTTGTACTTGCAGATCGGGTAACTTGTTATCTAGCTGTTTAATATGTGTTTTGTGCCAGTGCCTGCACCGACCTCATCACTTGCACTTGCAAAGCTACAAGTGAGACCTGGAATTCTGATACCGATAACAAAAATTTATTGCAAAAATATACTCTGTGTATTAAGCATCTAGAACAAATTACTTTAGCACACAATGAGAGGAAGTTCACTAGCATAGGTAGCACCAGGGAGGGTGTGCTTTCTGATTATTGAAGAAGTTTGGAACAGGTGTTCAAGTAGCATGAAGCAAGTCTAACAGCTTGTGTAGACTTACCGAAATGACTGTACAGGTTAAATGGGAGTCAGCGCGTTCTACATTTTCATAATGCTTTTCTTTTGAGGATTTTAGAGCACATTGTACCCATTAACCATTGAAATTTCACACCTATTTGCATGGAACATGTTTGATGGTGTGTACAGGGTTATCTAGATCCCACTGTGCTTTCCACTAAAAAGCCTCCACCTCTGAGGTAGAGGACAGCAGCTGCTTAACATCACTACGTGGTTTTTAGGAGAGGAAGAATACCTTATCTAAGTGATCTTGCAGAGGGAGCTTTAGAGACAGAGAATGTAATTACCGAGTAAAAAATTTACTAAGATTCTTGAAAAGCACTGTGGGATATTTAATTGCTAAAGATGCTTAGGCCTCTGTTTATGACTTTGAAAGACAGCTAATGTGCCTTACAATATTTTGCTTAGGTTAAAGAAAAATATGTCCTGCACCTGTTCATGTTACCAGTTTGTTCTTCAGGTGCCTCCCATCCACATTTTGGGTCAATACAACCCTGCATAAATGGGGAAATCTGCTTGTCTCCCAAGAAACTTATTAGGGACGCAAAGAATGAAGAGTGAGAGAATGAATACTTTCATTGCTAGCAAACTCAACAACAGTTCCTATCCGAATCAGCATTATCAGTAGTCACATCCATTTTTGGCACTGTGCTATGTTTGCCCAGTGCTGATAATGTTCAACATACAGGGAATATTTCCACTGCTGGAGTCTCATAATCCAGAAGAATAGATGTGCTCATGATCCAGAAATCAGTTCCTCAGTTCTGTATTTTGTATTAGTTGCCTTCTTTTTTCTTCCTGAAAATGATTGAGAATCTCTTATCCATCTGCTGTGAAGGAGATGTCTCCCTGTCCTGCCAGTCTTCCATCTGCGTAGCTGTCACTTGCTGTTCAGCACCAGCCTATTCATCATGCTGACTCTTTTCCCCCATCAATTTTATCACTGTTTGTGCTATCTGAACTTGTCATGAACTTTGCAGATTTTCTTGGCTTCCTTGGCAAGAAGAGACCTGCAGCAGTAGTGCTAACAAAATGTGATAAACTGATCAACCTTAGGACATCCTGGGGAATCAGATATGGCCATTCTTTGGAGTTGTTGGGGTTTTTGGAAGAAAATCTTTATAGCTGATAGAAAGCCTTCACTATTGTTCCTCAAGATTTGGAAGGAAGTTTGGAAAAGGTAATCTATTTAGTCCCTATCCACATGGACAAATTAGTCCATATCTCATCTTTGACTCTTGTCCCAGTCACTAGTGATTCAAGAGAGGGCAGAAAAACACCTGATATTAGTTTAGGCATAACTAGCCATGTGATGCAGTGCACAAAGGAAGGCAATCCTTTCTGTTTGCTACCTTTTAATGTTTATAATAGCCAGATGATAAAGAAAAGTGTGTGTTTGATAGAAAGTCTGATAGAAACTATAATTACTTACAAGTGAGTTTGTTATTTTAGAAGAACATTGCACTCAGTGTACATTTCATTGCTTTATAACAATTGTTTTTTGTAGCTTGATCGTATCTAGAAACTAAGTTGAACAATATATTTCTATCCCACTGGAAATTCTGATACTTGGAAATTTTTTTTTGTATTAAATAGGGACTAACATTTAAAATTGCAGACTTTTTTTTAAAAAACGAAATATTGTAGCCTGTTGGATCACTTTGTATAGATTAGACTGGAGTCTTTAATATTACAACTGATAATAAAAGAGATTGATAGAATAATATAATATGTAATATTACAGTGAAAATATTTGGAAAAATGGTTTTTGAATTGTTATGAAATCATTACTTTTCTCCAGAACATTTTGGGTTGTTTTGAAGAAACACCCTCTGTATGAAAAAATTATGTTCTACTTGGAACTCAAGAATTCTTTCACAGAAGTGCTTTTCACTAGCAGGAAAATACATCATCGTTGTTACTGGATAGCTTCA
This sequence comes from Gavia stellata, assembly GCF_030936135.1. Classification (NCBI taxonomy): domain Eukaryota; kingdom Metazoa; phylum Chordata; class Aves; order Gaviiformes; family Gaviidae; genus Gavia; species Gavia stellata. The sequence continues at coordinate 4,343,331 of NC_082620.1, read as the reverse complement.
ACGAGCTTGTCATCGTGCACTGTTTTGTGCTTGTACGTTTGGCTTGCATACTCTAGGCTACTGGCTCTGAATTCAGTACGTTGATGAACATGAGGGAAAAAGTCCTACTTGGGGCTGTTTAAAGTGAGCAGAAGAAAAAAGTCATGGAAAACTTAAGGCCTACTAATCTTCACAGTGTATTGGTTTAAGCAAGATTATTTTAAAGGGCTTTGATACAAGCTCTGCTGTTTAATACTAAAAGCATGAAAATCTCTGTGATTTTCTTTTTGGTTTCTGTCTGAAGTGTTGAGAAGGTGCATCACAAGAGGCACCCCTTTGATGTTTAATGGTGTTGTGAAGAAGCCATTGAGGGAGCGACTCTCAAATTTTACATCCTCTAAATGCCTATATATGTGTTCTATAACAGAGGATACAAGTCACATTAGTGGTAATATCCTTCCTCTGTCTCTTCAGGCTCAACCTGCAGCGATCTTGAACCGTTTAGATCTGTACTCCACAGAACAAGAGAGGTGATTAATTTAGAGTAAATTGGGTAAACAGTCTGCTACATCTCCTGTTTCTACTGGGCCGCAGAAATTCCTCACGATTTCAGTGAAGAGTCCAGAATCACCTTTGCCATGTTTTTATAGCTTGAAAATTATTGATAGATTGGAACAGACCGGTTTGGTGCCCAGGAAGTTGTGTATGCTACAAAATATTGGTTGTAAGCTTAATTTTAACAAATAATTGGAATGTCATGGGTTTAATGATATCTCTCCACTTGGCTATCTGACAGTAACTATGTAATGTAAAAGAGCCGTTAAAAATGGCTTTGCAAAATTAACTCCTATTGCTCACTGAGTGTGTTTTGAGTCATATCTGCCTTGTTTACTGTCAAAATAACATTTCCATTCCTGGTAGCATTGAAAAAAACAATATAATTACAGCAGAGTGAGTTGAAGTCTAGTCTAGAAGACAATGCTAAAATAGTCAGTTATATTCTGAGTCCTGAAATTGTTAGCCTTAGTGATGGGCAGAAAAGACCCAGGCCCTCAGTCTGACCTGTAAATTTATTAATTTATTTATCATGTTTTCAAGTAAAAGTAAATGCAGAGTGCCAAAAGAAAGTCACTTCTGTAGTTACAATCTAAGAGCAGGCGTTGGAGATCTGACTGCTTGCTTGGCTTTGGGCAAGTTACTTGTTTTCAGCTTTCTCATCTGTAAAATGGGGTTAATTACCACTTTTATATTATTGACTTAGTAAGATTTATGTTAGCTATGTTTATAAACTGCTTTGATATGCTTGTTTTGGAGTTCTTTGTGCTGTAGCGTGTGATTTTTGAAGTTGCTTGCTGCTGTAAAAGCCACACTTGCAGAGAGGTTGAGAATTTACTTCCGTCAGATGTGTATGGGAGGGGAGAGCTGCAAACTGTAGAATGTCAGAATGTCAAGGCTCAGGCAGATTGCGTGCAATCCTAATCCAGCCCTGCAGCTTTGACCTTTGAAGCAAGCTTCACCTTGAGACAACTGAAGAAATCTATGTACGTTTGTATAAAAATATTTTTGTGATAGAAGGAATTTGCTCTTCATGGTCATCCAGCCCAGGGTTTCCCCACAGTCTTCCTGGAGCAAGTAAAGGAATTCAGTTCCTGATCTGCTCTGTGAATGAACCTGGTATTCTAAGTCTGAAAAGACAGCCTTCTCTCTTGGGGCTAAAACAAGGAGTGTAATTAGGATAATCTATATTGCTCTTCTGCTGAAATCCATCTCAGACCTAATGATACTTTCCTGCTAGGAAAGATAAAATAAGTTCCTGTATGAGATAATTCTCTAGGTTCTCTTAGATAACTTTTCTACCCTGTTTAAAACTATGACTTGGGTGTCCGTGAACAAGAAATCCTACTATTTGCTTTTCTGCTACACTGTTCCCTCTTAATTTTAATCTGGAGCGCAATCATTCTTTCCTTAGCTAAAAGGGGAATTTAGTCTCTGGTTCATTCTTTCCTTTTCTTTCTGATGGAACCTAGTCCAGGCGAGACTCCACTCCTCTAGGAGGAGAGCAGAGAATTAATTCTCAGTGAAATCTGAGGCTCTCTGAAGTAAAAGCTGTTGACTTTGTCATACCGTGCAAATGTGCATTGCTTTTAGCAAGACAATAAAGGGTAAATGGGGTGATCTCTGCTCCTGTGGAGAGGTCGGGTGGTTACATTACACAATCTTCTAGAGCATCTTGCAGCAAATACATGGGTTATATTAAAAGTTGCAATCATATCATTTTTTAAAAGTAAATTGCTGACCTTATGCAGTGGAATCAGCTTTATTGAATTTCGCCAAAAATGCGTTTATAATCCCCCCCGCCCCTGCATACACATGATATTCATGTCCTTGCTGCCCATGTGGAAATGTCCCTTTTTATGGTGATAAAATTAAATTTGTCTTTGTGTCTGCCTTGCCTCACCTTTTAAGATTCCATCCTTAAGAGACACCAGTGGATATCCGTACCAGAGAATGAAGATGGGCAATATCCCTGCATGGCTGGCTGGCTGATTGTGAGCCAACTGCCACAGAACAAATAAATAAGCTTTTTACATTTAGAGCACAAATAAAGCTGAGGACAGGTGTAATATGGGTATTTTTCTGGGAGTGTTGAGGCCTTAGCATAGGTAAGAATTTATTTAGACTTGGAAGTACTTATGCTTTGCTTCTGAATTTTTTCTAATTGCCACGCAATACGAAATGTAAAATCCACAAATAGTTATTGTGCTACTCATGTAATAGTGTGTTATGTGTCCTTCTTCAATAATAACTAACCATAAAACCCTCCAGTCTTTGGCCACCTACAGCTCCCTTCCTGAATTCACTCGAGGAAAAAAATTGTTTTGCAGCATGCTCAAGAATTTAACAAACATATATCCCATATTTCTATGCTACTTTGCATATTCAAAGTACTCTACAAATATTAACTGACTAAGCTTGTGACACCTTTTGTGGAATGGCAAGATTATAAGATTAATTTAATGTACTACTGATTACATTTTATCTTCTTGGTTAGACCTTTACATTCTCCAAACAGTTTGCAAACTCCAAATTTCAGTGGGAAACAGAGGAAATACCATCCCCATTTTAGATGGGGAACTGAGTCAGATGTATTAAGAACAGTTAGGTCTGACATAACTCTGACTCCCAGTCATATACATAAAAATATAACCATACTGTGCCATACCGTCAGTGTGATGTACTGATGTGCATAGCATTTTCAGTAAAATTACTCAAAGCGTTTTCGTGCTTATCCTCTCCAGGCCCCAGCTGCTTTGGGGCGGGGCGGGGGGAGGTTAAGCTAGTTTTATTCAATAAAATCAGCGCAACCCATCTAAGTAAACGAAGGGGCAGATTGGCCTCTGCAGTGTTAGCATGTATTCCTTCTTACAGCATCTCCCCCAACCTGTCTTCCTTTTTATGTAGCATTTAAAAGGCTAGTTGCTCAGAGGTACAGAGAAGAACATCAGAATATCATTGCTCCTGCTCTTCAAGTAACCAGGAGAATGCAGCTGTTGCACTCAGAAATATAAAATACATGTTTAAAAGATGACTCTATGTGTTTAAAAAAGAGAGCGAGAGAGGATTCAAGGGAACCAAAAAATAGCAGCTTCCATTACTGTAATTAAATGGCAGCATTTAACCTATCAGGCCGTTGCGTGTATGTGAGAGACGAGCAGGGAGCTGCATTTGAAATGATCGCTGTCTTCCTTGGGGGATAGAGTAGTTAAATAATTTGTTTGTGAGGTGTGAGTTCAGTGTCGGGTAAAGCAAGTGCTTGTGAGTGTGTGTGGATCTTAGAAGCTAGGGATGGCTGTGTGTTTACTGAGAATACCCTGGAGGGTGGTATTTACTAGCACGTGCACTGTCAATAAGAACACAAGCTGCTCTTGCCCATTTGTTAGGTTATCTACAGAGCCAGGGCCTCACCTGGTCCCAGATATTGCATCATAAAAGGAGAGCTTTTTTCACGCTAGGCCACCTGAGACAGACAGCAGTAGCAGTAAAAGAAAACCAGGGAGGAAATGGGGGAAGAAAAGAATCGGAGTCCTTTTGGTGAACTTCACCTGCTGCGGTGACTGTAAAGGGTAAGTTGTTCTATCTGGTCGTTGGACTTGGCACTCAGGAGTGCAGGGGCTGTCATCCTTGGGGCACCGAGGACGAAGCTCAGGGGTCTGCCTCTTAAACAGCACGTCAAACAGTTGCTTCCCCTGCAACAGTGTTCCACCTGTGCCTGGCATGATTCCTGTGCTTCAAGACCCTACTGTGCAAAATTATGTGGAGAGAGAGGGAACTGCACAGTGCATCCTTGGCCCTTCATCAGTGACCCCGACTCTGTGAAAAGCTCTTTGGGCGCCCTGTACAGTGGTATTGATTATCCTTTTGGCACCCCGGGAAGGAGACGCATTCTTACGTAATGCCCAGAAGGGAATACCTTCCCATTTTTATTCACTCCCTTTTTATTTGTGATGCGATTCCTTTGTTTAGGGCATGTTTCCTAGTCCTGGAACTCCAAGAGCTATCCTCATACAATATGAGTTTGATACGAGTAGCAAGTTTTTCAGCTGCTTCAGCTGCCTCACCTACTGATCTAACTTGTGTTATGTTGCAGGAACATGCCCATAAATGTTTCTTAATCTTCACTCCAGTTTCTGTGTGAATTCTGTGTAGCCACTCCCATTTTAACTCCTGGGCTGGCACTTTCATGAGGCACTAGACGACAACAGACAGTGTTAAATGAATAGATACTTCGGTATTTCCATTTTGAACGTTCAATCCCAGTGACTGCATTTTGAGGGCAACACTTGGCCGAAAGGAGATCAGAGGGATGCCATGTATTTTAGCACCCAGTCAAAGCAAAGCATGAATTTGAGTCCTTGTGTAGTTTGGTGAGAGTTAGAAATCTGGAAGTATTTCCAAAGATGATCTACAAGCACAAAAAAAAAGGCTGAACATGTTACTGGAATAAATTATTTGTTGCCAATGCCTTACATAGCTCAAATGCAAATAATGTATGTAGAGACTCTCAAAACTGTCAGTTAGTCTTTGTACATGATAATTTTCAGTGTCAGTCTCAAACGTTTTACAAAGGATATTGTGTAATATTATTCCTGTTTTACAGATGTAGAAACTGAGGCAGATGGAGGTTAAATGACCTACACAAGGTCAATAGCAAGGCTGGGAATAGAACCCAAATGTGTAGAGGCTTTTTATTATACTAATAAGGAAGCTCTGGAGGTGTGTTTGGCATGGTAATCGGAACCCTAGAGAACTAGAAGCAGTTAGTATGTTCTGTGCATGTCCCGAGGGAGCAATGATGAAACTCCTTTTCTACCTTACCACTCCAGTTCTCCGTGTGTGGTCACCATAGTTTTTCCACCACTTAACCTCGTTATTTTTAGTATTGTTAGCATTAGTCGTCCTTTGGGCGTTTAATCCAGACTCCTTTAATTTTCTCCAGAACTCTGAAGAGCTGTTGAAGGCACATGGGGAGGAAAAAAAAAAGAATAAACAAACCCAAAGATGAAAAATGATCTTTTGAAACTTCTGCTATTTTGTTGACTTGTCCGCTAATGTTTTTTGTCTTCGCTCTTCTTTTATCATGAAGGACCCTGCTTGAATGTATAATCTTGGTTTCTTAAAAGTTCATTTGCTATTGTTTCTTTCTTCTCCACCCAAGATTAACATCCTGTGTGATGACATAGATGGTTGTTGTCTAAATGGACGCAATGTGACCAACAAAATTGTGAAGGGTGGGTGGAGAAATATTTATACAGTTGTGTTAAAAATTACAAAGTAGGTTTGCCTTTTAAACAGAGGGTATTTCAACACTGTTATTGGCAGCATCAGCCTTTAATTTTACAGGTGGCTAGCTTTGTAGCAGCATTCAGCAAACAATATTTTAATGGCATGTAAAAAAATTTCTCTAAAACAAAAGAAAGAAGAACGAGGGTGATTTATAATCTGTAATGAATACTTGCTGACATGTCTTTTTATAATAGTGTATTAGCGTCTCTGTCTTTCTGGGGGAAGTGCAAACCAGATTTACCTGAAACATTTATACCATAATAATCAAATATGTAGTATTTAGATGTATTTTTCTTAATTGAGCTTATCTTCTCAGTGCGATGACACCTGATTCCTAGGTGTCTAACAATGATTCCACTTTCTGGAAACTGGGTTAGAGGAGCAAAGACACTCTGTGAGGTTGTGAGAAAATACCTGTCAGAAAAAGGACTTAGACTCCTGTGTTCGTGGCTCCTCATCCAGGGTTAGTATCTTTACATTTCCATATATTTTTCCATACATACTTTCACGTATTTTTACATTTTCTCAGAAACGTGCAGCTGTAGCTACTGTTCTCCGTGCTCCTTATAGCAACTTCCTGACCAAGAGAGCACACAGTATGCACTATCGTACTGCATATTCAGTATTCCGTTCTGTGCGTTCTTCAAACACTAAAAGTTCATTTAGTATACACTTCATATGGTTTTTCATGTGATAAGTCTGGACTGATGGGTTTGGTTTGTTCCTTTCTAAAGTGTCAAGTTTTGAAAGTGAAAGAGGAAGTAAATAACAGGCAAGTTGCTCTTTACATTGCAGTTAATCTTAATTTGCAGAGGCTACTCTCTGACAGGTATTGTCTAATGTAGAAAATATCCAGATGCTCTTGTTAGTGTGTTTGGGGCAATCAGTAATTCCAGAGTAATATAAGGAGCTGGAAATGGTGCATCAGGACAGACTTTCGCATTCTTACATATAAAACTAAGTCATCCTTCAGATATTCTGACGAATCTGGTTAAAGAATTCCTTATAATGGCTTGAAATTGCTGTTCTTTTACACAATTCCTTTCTTTTGAATGCAGAGTTGGGGAAAAAGAGAGTTTGGTTCTAGAATTGCAGGCCGGTCTAGTCCAGTAATAACGCATCAGCAGTGACTTCTAATCCAGAGTTATTCCACATTAGGGCCAGTCTGCTAGGTCAAATCTAATACGGACCGTATTCAGGCCCGTACCACTGAAAGGCTTGGTCATTCTTTGCTGCAATAAGAACGGAGATGTTGGAGTTACAGATGTCTGATTGACTGCAGATCCTCCAGGCCAGCTCCTTGTACTTCAGTGCCGGAATTCTTGTTACGTGCTGGTTCAAGTTGTTGGAAATAACAGTTCAAAATTGGAGTTCCAAAGGTAGATCAAAACCCAACCTCCTATATTGCCAGTTTTACCTTACCCAAATTTAAGACAACCTCTGGCTTTCTCCTTAGAAGCTCCTAAAGATACTATCACAGATCAAAGAGTAGCCAAAGGCCAATCATTTTGTTACTATTGCTCAACAAGCTGCTTAACAAAATATTTTTCTTTCACACAAAGTAAATGGACCTGAAGCACAAACGTTTTCTGACACTGCTGTTTTTAAAATTTGTGGTAAGTTTTGGTAATGAAGTTTAGCTTCTAGGTTTTTGAAGTGCCGTGTACCAAACCATTCTACTTTTGGAAATGAACTTGTAGAAGAAATTAATATCCTTTCGCCTTTATAGAATGTTTTTTGTTGTAGTTCCTAATTTAATAGAAAGGGAATTTCATAGACCTGCTGTGTACTCTGGGTAAGTTACTTCATTTCTGTGTGCAGCTCTGTTCTTTCCAACCTGTCTTTCTTTCACACAGACTGTTGAACGCTGTAGGTCTGACTGCCTTCTACTCTGTTTCTGCACAGTACCTGGCACAATACCTGCACAGTGAATGCCTTTTGGGGTCTCTAAGGAATATTATAACACAAGTAATGAGGATCAGGAACCATCACCATGAGGCTTGTTTCTCTGCAGGAGTAACAGCAAGCATTTGCAGATCACAAGTTGGGTCTGCTTGGAAACTTACCCGTTTAGTATATCTGATAATTGTTTTCTCTGAATTCATATTCTTATTTCTAGGGAGGTTGTCAATTGTGGTAACAAATTACGACAGCACTATAGTTACTAGAGTAGTGTCTCTGCCATTATCTGGATTTTCTTCCATATATGGGCTCCTTTTAAACAAATGTCAGAGCCTTGGTTATGTTCTATTCCTGATAAACTACCTTGGAATCAGCATCCTGGCATAGAGTCTTCAAACCCCAAGGTAGGTATTAATTTGAAATAATTTCAAATATGCAGAGGTTTTTGTTCTCTATGTAGTGTTCTCACAACATGCACTGGCTGACTTGGATGTCCTGTGTCCCCGTGTTACAGCATTGGCTTCCAGCTTAGTCACATGTGTTGTCTCTTCATCACTAGTGGTGTAATAGACAGGTGGACTTACTCTACCATTGTCCACGCAAAGCAGGTTTTCTATCAGGTACTGTTCCTCTGCTTGTAGGATAATAGAAAGGAAAAGCTGAAGGCAAGAGACCTAAAACTAAAACCCATAGATTATGATAAAATAAAATTTCCCCCTGTTTTTAAAAGGAGAGATTTTTATTTATGTTCAGAAAGACTAGTTTCTTCTTTTTTGCTGATCACGGTATTCTTAGAATGACTGTAATAGACAGGTCTTTGGAAGAAGGTACTCAAGATTGAAGTTTCACTATGTTTTTGCATATGCTTGTTGTGTAGGAATTTAACTGGGCTTTGTAACAAAACTTCTGGTTGTGTAATTCAGGTTACTGAGGACTTCTGGACATGTCTTGCTTGATTTAGAGTGGTGTTGCTGTCTGTCTTTTTTGTAATTTGAACTTTTTGTGAAGCAAAAATTGTGCCTGTTGAATTATGCTGTCTACTACCTGAAGATTTGTTGGAGATTAATTCAAAAACGAGGCGTCCAAATCCTGTTAAGGCTGTGATAGCACTGCATCTAACAGGACTTTTGCTTTTCAGAATCCCGAGTCTGAGTCCCATTATCCAGCCTCTTTGTCCTGCATGTTGTTCCTCATTTTCTCCTCTTAGTGCTTTGGCCCCTGACGTGTACAGCTTAGTATTGGGAGCTTTTACTTAAGGTATCCCTTCCTTTTTTCCTACGTGGAACAGAGATAACATACTTCATAAAAGCAAGGAGCTTACTTTACATTAGAAGAGGAAGACCTGACCTCTCTTACTACAAGTGAAAGTGTATTTTCCCTGCCTTGAAACTACCAGTGAAATACATTTTGCACTGACTTATAATGCTGTGATTTATGCTGTGATGTGCTTTGTGATATTACAATGTCCTTTTGCCTTTGTGTTTGATTTTTTCCCCTCTAATAAATTTTAGTGGGTATGTTGTCAGTGAATGGGGTATTTACCCAAAATGCCCACAGGAGAATGAGGCATTCTCCCTGCTGTCTGCTGCCTCAGAGAAGGAACCCTATGCATTTTTTTCCCTTCTCATTAATCTCCCCACAATTTTTTTTCTGTATCTTTTCTCCTTGTTTTGAAATAGTATTAACAAGGGAGATATTTTTAAATAGGAAACAACTGGAAGGAAACATATTTCTCTATCTCTCTCTCATGTGCATACGTGTTACACACAAACATGAAGGAGTGACCAGAAGCAACTTTTTCATTTTACATTTTGAACTTCTCATATATAGAAAACTGAGAAGAAAAGTTGTGGTACTTGTTCCTGTTTTTTCCATTCCAAGACATGCTAAGCAAGTCGCTTGCCCTTTCTTATTCAGAGGGAAAACACTTTGATCCAGTTTTCTGAAGACAATACTCATTTCATAAGAATATTTAATCAGTAGAAAATAGGGAGGATTTAGTTTGTTTGTTTAGTATTTAACCAAGTGAATAAGGCAGATTAGGGGAAGGGGGGGGGGCTGGACCCATAAACAAGGTGATATATAATATTTTTTTTCGTTCTCCTTTTAAATAAATACCGATCAGCTTTATGTTCAGAGACAATAGGAGCCGTTGGCTTAAATTTGCAGTTTACTGTATTTATGGCTGTAATATCAAGGTGCTGCCGTCGTAATTTCATGCCCCAATGAGAAGAGCAAGGTCGAAGCAAATGCTTCCATCGGCATCTGCTAACACACTAACTCATAAACAAGGCCCGGCTGGATCAGGTGGCACGGAATAATACAGGCTAATGAAATACAGCACAGCTTTCCATTACTGTTAGTTTTTACAGTGTCGTCATTACGTGTAATTTATGTTTAAAAAATTCAATTTTATACAAGGCTCTGGGAAATAGGGGTCTGCAGGTCACCCGACGACTTTTAACGGCTCTGAGAGTCCTTATTGCACTCTACTGTTCCAACAAAATGTTAATAATAAATAAAAAAAAATCCTCTTTTACTTTTTCTCTGGTTTGCATATCTTGCTCTGTCTTTTTAATTACAAGTGGCTAAGGAGAGTTTGGGGCTCTAGATGATGTCAGGAGTTATCCCCTTTACTGATGCTCCCAGAGGGGGGTTACTATCTGCTTGCTTTTCTTTTGTCTGTCTATCAATCACCTGGGGTCCTGTAAATGGAGTAAACACAGCTGAGGAGAGGGAGATACTTAACAACCTCTCTCCCAAACCCTCACCCTCTGACATTGCCCTCCTCTCCTCCATTACACTCCATTTTATTATAGACTCCAAAAAGCTTGGCCAGGAAGAGAAACTGCTGCCAGATTTATTTATTTATTTATATTTGTTATGCCAAAATACTTTTTGTTTTAACCTTTTCCTTCCTGGTTGGCTCACTGTAATTCTTAGTATTGTACTGTCAAGTTTTCCTTCCTTCTTTTAGTGCTGTGCAACTGAGGTTAGAGCACCTTTATCAGTTCTGATTGCTGCTTAGTCACCCTGATGGGTTAAAGTGTATAATGTTTCTTAAAGACTGCAACTGCATAATTAACAGTCTTGTAGATGAATAAAGCCGTAAGAATTCAAAGCCCTTTCAGTAACTTTTCAAATTACTTTTATTTCTGCATTTTTTGACCTGACAGTTGAGACCAGTCAATTTCCCTTTGATGTGTGGGTTCCTTTACACAAAGTTTGAGCTGGAAGTGCAGCAGCAGGATGTTTACATTCAAAACCAGTGTGTTAATGTAAATGAAGGGTAAAAAAATCAGAGGGATGTTTCTGAGACCTTAGGTTTTGCTAAAATGTTGGGTTGGGCTCAGCCTCGTGAATGCCCCGTGAACCAAGATGTTTGAAAGAAAATGGATCAGGAGACTATGCCTTTTTGGCCTTTTTGAAAGGTGTTCAGCTAAGCACAGAGTAGGCTATAGGACAAACATTTGATAAAAGAATCGCCCAGCACTGCATATAACTGACTGAACAGGTGGAATCATTAATCTGGATCAGATCCCAGAAGGTTTTTATGATGATTCTTTTAAAATGTGGCCGTGTTCTTTCTGAGCAGAGTTGACTCAGTGGCTTCCAGGAACAGGAGTGTAATGTCATTTCAGGGTGTCCACCAGTAGATCTCCCTTTTAGTCATTGATACCATGCGCTAACTTCGGGTAGTCATATAGTTCGTTGTAGCTAAACAAGTTGTCCAGTTCTATTTTGTTTTCTTCTTAATAGAAAGTGTGTGCATGTGTGAGGAAAACAACAACAGATACTACCCCCCGCCCTGCACCCCTCCCTTGCCTTTTGTCCCTGCAAGAGGGTAGGTGTGATGATTGCTCCAGGGTGGTCTGTCCAAGCGGTAATAAACCTGGCTTTGGAAACCCACAAAAAGAACTTCCTTCTTTCTACCACCCTTCCCTATTATGGCAGAATTCTTAATTTCTTCCTAACCAGAAGTTTTCTCCCTAAAACTAATGTTGCCTTCAGGTTGTGAAAATCTTGCATGAATTACTGGATTGAGCACTGCAAGGAGGAATATAATGAAGAAAAAGGTACGCTCGGTGGATGGGATGGGAAAAAAGGGTTGTCACTGAAATGTCAGAGCCTGTGTCAGAGAAGGAGAAGAAAAAATTTAGTGGCTCATCTAGTTAAGCTCATGCAAGGGTTTTGCATTGCAATTATTGCTACTGTGCTTCATCCAGAAAATGAAGAAGAATGGATTTATGGGAAAACAATGGACTGGGACTCGCATCTCCTGAGTTTAACTTTCTGACTGCCAGAGGTTTGGTTCTGACCTTGGAGCACTTCTCATATCTGTACATCTCACTTCTTCCTTATCTGTAAAATACAGATCACAGTACTCCTCTAAGTACTGCTCTACTTCAGAGTGGTCATAAGAGGAACAGTATTTTGATGTACATGAGGTTGTTACACTAAATAGTAGTAGATGCTATCAAAGGGCCTAAACAGACAGTCAGGTCTTCAAAGTTCTTGGGCAAAGGAGCTTTTTATACAATACTTGAGGTGTAGGCACCAAGAGATGTTTGTGACAACCCATTTTATTCTCTGACTTGCTCTCATTTTGTGTTTGACTACAATTTACAGAGGCTGAGTGATCCCTGAAAATTGAGTGGCAGCAGTGACAATCACAAAAGAGGGTCAGCAAGAACCTTGGAGTGCAAAACAATCATGGGTGCTGGATTATTCAAATCAACACCCTGAAGCCTGAAAAGGGAATTTTAAGGCTTTGTGAAAATTATGACTAATTCTTTGCAATGGCTGTGGTGCTGTAGAGGAATGAAATGGATGGTTGGGGGAAGGGAATAGGTTTGCATTCTGTAGGGCTACGAAGACAGTTTCCTTGCATCCTTCTCCTCAGCTCAGTCCTTGCTCAGTACCCTCTGCGGTTAGATTATTCCTTGCAGATAGCAATCAACTGGAAGGAAGTGTGTGTCTAATTTGCATGAGATTATTTAAAACAAAAAAAAAGGTCTGCATTAGTCAGGGTGATGGTAAACAACGCAAAGAGATGCCTTTTATAATATAGCCGTGGCTCAGCTTTCAAAGCCAAATATAATTCACTTACAATTGGCAGTTTCCTTTATTGTTCCTTTTAACCTTTTGCATTCTGCATGGTCTTGATCTTGCTGAAACTCTAGAAGAACTAAAATGTTTGTTTTCCAAAGTGTTGAGAAAGTGGATTTAGAGCAATTCTTCTGTTAAACTGAGGTGATTTTCTTGACATACCTATTTGAGAGTTATATTAGACACAAAGCTCCAGTTTTCATGGCACTGCTTTTGCATCCAAGGGAGGTGGTATTATTTCGGGGTTACCAACTTCCTGCTAGATTAGAACGATGAAAGGACCATGGATACTTTTTTATATAATGGAGTGATAGAAGGACTGTGATAAAATAAAACAAGGTGAGATATTGGAACAGATGACACTTTGATCTGGTTTAGAAATTCCCACTTTTCTATGTAATTAATATATAAAGGTTGAGTAATTCGGGGCATGGAAAACTCATACTGTGTGCATACATGTGTGTAGGTGGTGAATCTGAAAAAAATTCAGTCCAAGGAGAATTTTGATGAGTTAGTTATAATTACCTAAGGACAGTCTTAGAATATCTTGTACATTTTTGTTGGTGTTGTGTGAGAAATGACAACCACGAAGACAGGTATATTTCTGAATCCGCAGCTTGCTAGTTGCAGTGCAGACTTATTCCATATATATGCTTAAGGAGTCAGCTCCGGGCGATTATTCCCTTGATGCTTGGAGGCCAAGATGACAGGGCCTTAAAAACATCTTGTTCAGATGAATAAAAAGGAGGCGTTCCAAGGTGATGGCACTCCCAGTCTTCTCTGATAATGAAGAAGAGATGTAGTTGTGATGTTCTTTTGTATAGTGCCACTAGTAGCATGAAGAAGACCACTTCACAAGGCAGCAGAATAGTCCAGGGAAGTAATAAGAATTTTAATTTGCACTACTTTGCACAGGATTCAAACATGAACGGTTTCCCATCACTTGATCATTCACATCAGCTTTTTCTTCACAGTACAGCATGGTTTTAATGGAAATAATGATACTTGAATGTGTCGCTAGTTAGCAAGACCAGAATAATCCTAGAAGTGCATTTTGTCTGCAAAAGATTTTAGGTTTTTTTCTCCAACAGGATGAGAATTGAAGGGGCAGTATAGTTAGGAAACAGTAAGCATTGTTTCCTGCTCTTTTTGTAGAACGAAGTAAGGATCCTCCATAAGTTCCATACATTTCTAAGTTAAGTATTATCAGATTTGCTATCTTTGCATGGAAATAGAACAAAATACCCTATTCTAGTGGAGCCACATTTGCAGCCAGCGGCTAATATTGTCTCCATCTTTATGAAATTCCATAGTTCCTAGTGATCTGCAGTGTTGGCATCTGTTTATGCTTTTTCCTACATTGGATAATTAGGAGCTGGTTAAAACAGTTTCTTTCTGATTAGGACTTCGCTTTTTAACATGGGTTAGACACCGTAAATACTGCTTTTGTGACTAGAACAGTAGGCTGAGTTGTGTTCATGTGCCTTTTATTACTCTCAGTGCAAGTCTTGTTCCATACTGTTATGTGTGGTTTTGGTTCCTTACTATTTGAGGCATGCATCAAATACAAGTAAAGGGGTGATTTTGTCAGATTGCAGGACTAGAGATCAGGAACTTCAGATTTCTGATACTGTGTCTGACACTGACAATATTCTGTTATGTTAGAGAAATCACCTAACTTCTCTGTGCATCAGTATCTGCACTGTAGAGTAGATATTATAGTAACTCACAGTATCTCACATACTCACAGGAAAGATCTGTTAATAGTTATAAAGCCTTCTGAATACCAGAAGCACTGTGTCAATGCTTTATGATATTAAGTAACAGTTCTGAGACAGACTTGTGAATTTATTTCAGGCAATATTGTTTGTGCTACAGATTATTCTGTCTAGACCCCCAGTATGCAGTGAAGTTTAAGATCCTGAAAAAATTTCTCAAACCTTATGTAATATGCCCAGAAGCCTGGCCATTTTCTATATTGTATCTCCCTGTAATGTTAAAGAGCTAAGTGTTTTAAAGGATTAAATTCAGGAATTTCATCTACCAGCAATACTTTATGGATCTCGAGTGGAGGTGATGGAGAGAAAGTATTCCCCCATTTTTCTCCCACTGCTGTCATATTCATACCATTTTCCTCACTGTGCTCAGTCCCTGCAACAGCTGTGTGAGAATCAAGTGGTCTGTCTCTTCTCTTCTAAATCTTTTTCCTTAAATCTATATTCTCACTTCCAACCTTTCTGAATGTTTTTGCATACGTACTGCATGTATAGTAAAAGGTCCTGAATCACTTCACATGTTCCTCATAGCAGGGACACTGGCTTTCTATCTGCTTCTGTGCGGGAGAATAACGTAACAAATAATACACAGCTGTCCAGGCCCCACATCATGGTTGCCATCTGAGTACTAAATTCTTTTTCTAGAGGATGCTTTCTACTGTTGGAAAAAATAATCCAGCTGTGCTTTCTTCTTCACAGATGCTGGTCATCGAGAATCCTTTAGCTGTTTTTCTTTTCCCCCTTGTTGGCCAAATCCTTTCCATATGTTGTGGCCAATTACAGATGGTCACCCTGGCATTTCCTGATGGCAGGAGTGACTGCACCAACATGTACCATGTGTGCAGTGTTACTACAGCTCTGCGTGAAATAAAACCCAGGCTGCCCTAGGGCAATCTAATCATGCAGCAATAGGCTGGGGCAATGCGAAGCTGAAAGTTTGGGCTTGGCCTTGTTTTGATCTGTTTTGTTATAGTTTTATTTCCTCCTTACATTCTGTGTCCCATTCATACTAATCACAGTCAGTCCTGATTTTTTTCTTTTTATTTCTGCATTTGTCATAAAATAAAGCAAATTATTCCCGTCTTCGGAAACGATCTAGACTAATTAGTCGTCTAACCCAATAATTAGTTTTTTGTTTCCCTGTCTGTTTTCATGCATTATTGTTAGTTTTTTCCCCTCTTTTTTTTTTTTACACCATTACAGATTAAAATGAGCCACATTTGCAGTTGATGGTATCTTTTTTTCGGGGGAAGAATGGAGAATTGCAATAGAAAGCTACTTCAAAAGCAGCAATAAACTCAAGGATAAATTAAGGAAATTGAATGAGCCACATTTGGAAGCAGCGTTGAGGCTAATATTCTGTCGCTTAAGGTTAAATTGCAACAGAGAAAGAGAGAGGGAGACATTCCAGTGAATCCAAAATTGGGGAGGCATTACTGCTCAAGTCAGTGCCAAAATTCTTTGCAGCTTGAAAGGGTTCTGCCTGGCTTGAGAATTTAATTATGCGTGCATCAAGTGGGTAAAGGTGCTAAACTGATTTCATTTCCTCTGCTCCCCCAGGCCTGACAGATGAAGAAATTGACCTGGCTTTCCAGCAGTCGGGCACAAGCACGGATGAGCCACAGTCCCCAGGTCCTTCTACACAGCTAGTGCCGACTCAGCCCTCTCACCCTGTGGTATATAGTAAGTAACACTTTGAAAAACATCTGGTCCTGTTGCTTTCTGCAGTGATTTCTGCAGCAATCTCACAGATTTCTATGCCAAATCCTCGATTTCAGTTCAACCAATGCCATACTTTTTGTCAGAATCGGACATCAAATGCTACTTCATAGTTGTTGATGCCTGTGACGAGATCATACTACACAAGGAAAATGAGATACAGATGATCATCATCTACAAACAAACATCATAGCCTATGAGACCTCTTGACCTGAAGGTGTATAGTCAATACAAATTAGATTCTGACCCACTGCAAGGACTTGAAAAAAGCATTTAGTCAATGCAGGACTCAGTCTTCCCTTCTAAAACTTAAGGTCACGCTTCCCTTCATCATTAGGGTTTTCTAATACTTAGATCATTAATATATGATAGAGGTGATAGATTCTCAGATAGAAGGTGCTATAAAAGTGCAACACTATTACATCTTTAGTCATTGCAACAGGGGCCTCTGTTCAATAAACTGTTGGACATCAGCACAAAGTTTTGTGTTTTAGTTAGAGGACTTATTTTCTTAACTAATCAGGCAACCGATTAGTTCATAGAATCATAGAGTATCTCAAGCTGGAAGGGACCCATTAGGATCATCGAGTCCAACTCCCTGCTTCTTGCAGGACTATCTAAAACCAAACCATATGACTAAGAGTGTCATCCAGACGCTGCTTAAACTCTTAACAGTTAATGCCTTGAACAGTTACTTGAAAGAGGTGTATTTTCAGCATGAACAGCAAGCTAGAATATAAGGTCTTCAGGACTTAGTCTGTGACTTCCTGTGTGTGAGTTTAAGGTCTGGCACAACAGAACCCCAGTATGAATGAGTTTTAAGAGTGCTATCAGGTTACAAATAATAATAAACAGTTAATAAGGATCCTTAATTTTAACAAGCTTTCTCTCTTCAATCTTAAATAATTTGAGGGGTGACAGCAGAAATTCTGTGTAGCCTGTGTGAATATGATTGTATGATTTTGTGCACAAAATACACTCTCAAAGAATTTTGAAGTCCCAACATAATCTGTGTAGACTCAAAATTTACATATATATTTGCATTTTAAAACAAACCTCGCAAAAAGTATCTAAGCTTCAAACAATAAAAACCAAAGTACACACCATTAAAAATCCATTAAAAGAAGCTGTTCAACTCACATGTGTGTCTGGCAGTTAGAAAAGCACTTTGCTTACCTGCCAAGTATTAAGAATAGGATTTTGATACGGCTCCTAAACAGTTCTAGGTCAGATATTGACCGATGTAGCAGTCCACTTAGGGCTGTGTTTATTAGTTTATGGCATAGTTTTGCTATTGCTAGAGACAATACTAGACTTGCTTTCTGAGTTTTTAAATACTCTGGTTTGGCACAGTTTGGGAAGAAAAACATTTGTGATGGAGTTGGGCTCAGAAGTGGAATATTTCTGACTGTTGTATTGGGTGTGCTGGTGAACTCCAGGCCTGAATTCTGCCTCCTGGGCTAATACCTGTCTGCTGTAGTTCACAGAAAATGCCAGAAAAGCAAAACCTGCTCTCTTGCTGAAGAAACAGTGCCAGATCCCTCTTAGTGCTATCCATTGCTCATTCAGCTAACTCTTATCACAAGCCAATATTGGAAGAGTTAATCTGCCCTCATTTTATAGTGTTCCACTAACATGCATAGGGCGGGAAAGAAGTATGCAGTTCAACCTGGAAAACACTATCATCATTATTAACCCTAGCAGCTTTATCACTGTTCGGTTTTTTCCTTTTACTATTTTGGCTTTCCTGAAAGCATGAGCTCCCAATTTCTTCTTACTAGGTAAGAATCTTAACTAATATTTGAACATCAAAATGTTCTCAGTAACAGCTCCAAAGAGAAGTCTGAGAGTATCATTCTGTAATGCTCAGAAACCAAAGATGAATAAAAATACCACCAAAGTAAAACTTTTCTAGGGGTTGTAATTGTAAACTGGTGCTCTAGCTTTGTGATCTGATTGGTGCTTTTTAAATAATTTGAGCCAAAAGCTTTTGCCTGTGAGCCAGTCTTTTTTAGCAACCCCCAAAATTGGGGAGGTGCTGACAATAGGTTCATTAAGTATTGTTCCTCCCCTCTCTAGCCATTCTTTGTAGACTTTCTATTTAAGCTTAACCTTTAAATGGATGTATAAAAAGAATAAATAACTAAATATACATGGTATTCATTTGACCAAAATATTTGTTTTGATTAGGTGTTGTCTGTGCCCCATTCTAGTCCTTGACTGGTGTAGTACTGGTGGTGTTAATGATGGATCCATCTTTGTGTCTTCCTGTTAAGTGCATGGTATCAGAACTGCAAAAAGAATGCGTGAATTTCTGTAGAGCTGATGGATGAGACTGTGCAGTGGCTCAGTGCTCTTTCAAGGTGCCTTGTTTGCTGGAGGTTTTTTCATCAGTTGGATGCTAATCCTGTAATGAATTCTGAATTGGTCCAAATCTGCTCCAGGACAGTTGTTTCTGTGAGAGTTTACTAAGTCAATTTATCTTTCACAGATTTGTCAGGGGTTGTCATGTACAGAGAAAGATAGATACTACTTTTTCTGTCTATCTGTTATGCTTATCTTCTTACAGAGTGTTCATGACACTAGTGTTGGAATGCTTCAAGGCTTGAAGTTTAAAAGTATCTCTAAAAGACTAATGAGATAGGTAGACTGCTGAATCTGTAAGTTGACTCGATGGGAACAACTTACATTGGAAGAGCTTATACTGAAAAAGATTATGAACTGTGTTTGCCTTCCCCAAAGAAGGCATCTGAGTTTCTTGTGAAGTAGCATCTGATCTGCTGGAGTTTAGGTCTTGAAGACTGTGAAGCACTTTGTGTTTGATATTTTTGGTTCTTTTTAAGGTTTTTTTGAATAGTTTTGACACCTCTGCACAAAATCACAAAACTGGAGAGAAAGAATTACCCCCCACAGAGCAAAAAGGAGAAACAGTTGAGGAGGGTACTGTGCTGAAAAGCAGTGGCTAGTGTCTTAACAAACCTGATTTCTCTCTGTGCCCCCTCCCCACAAGGTGTTGCTGCTTCATGTTTAAAAATTTCGTTAAAACTGTGGGTTACGAGTACAGAAGTTCAGGATGGCTTCAGAACCATCTCAAGAGTTCATTCAGCACCAACAGCTGAATTGGTGGTCTTGCCAGCAACTCCAGTGTAAGATGTCCACTCTTGTGAGTCTGAGCAAAAAATCCTGTGCACATCTTTTGATTTTACTTGCTTGATCTCCTGTTGTGGTCAACTCGGTCTGTTCTAATGTTTACAGTTGCAGGAAATAATTCATACCACTTAAATACTTTCTTTTGTACAAATTGAACTGCTAGTGTAGGTATTACTTAATGTTCTGATGTTTTGTTGGAAATAGGTGTTACCTATTTAAGTACTTTCTTATTCTTTAAGAGTTAACGAGAAAGAACTGTATTTGTAAGCTTTCAGAGTAGCGTAGTTCTTGTATGTCAAACTCCTCCTGGGCTTGGTTTAAGAGAAGCAATAATAACTTTTGAGGGGAAGAGACAAGAATTACTTTAAGTTTCTTGACACTGTATTTTAGCTCCATACCATCTCTACTATTTCTCCTCCTGTTCTGGAGGAGTAATTCCTTCCCTCCAGTTTGTACTTTTGCCAAGAGGTGTCAAAACAGCTTAAAAAAAAAAAAAGCTTAAAAAAGACTTGAATTTGATTAATATAGAGAAACAAGACTTTGCCTGACTGATAATAAAACTGATAAATGACATTTGAATTACTTGTAGCAGTAATTTATTACATAAAATATCTTTTATTTGACATGCGATTAGTTGCTGGAAGCATCACTCAATCTGACTAGTTTAAACATGCTCTAAAATGAACCCCCAGTAAAAAACCAGGGCTGTCTGCTGTTGGCGTTATGAAATATACTAATCCAGCAGTGAGGACAAAAATCTGACTTTAAATATTTAAATGATTAATTGGGTTTATATTTTTTTTTACCTTTC
This sequence comes from Gavia stellata, assembly GCF_030936135.1. NCBI lineage: Eukaryota > Metazoa > Chordata > Aves > Gaviiformes > Gaviidae > Gavia > Gavia stellata. Next base: position 4,323,042 of record NC_082620.1, on the reverse strand, counting down.
TAACCCCTATAATTACAAGCAAACTCAGGGGAGTTTCTGAGCTAGGTGTGCAAAGCTGCATGCTTATCATCCAGGTATTGTCTGTGTTCTTCCCCATGGTATTTATGGTCTCCATTTATGGGGTTTTGTGCAGGTTTTACACCTGCTTAAAAGTCATCTCCAGTGACCGTTTTTCTTGCCATTTGGATCTTCTTCTCCCGCCCCTGTGTCTTCATTATGTGGGAAGCTGTAGAATACAGACTGCTTTCTCTTACAAATAAAAATTGTAACTAGAATCCAAACTCTTTTTTTTCCCCTCAACTCCTTTCCATGGGTTCACTGTTTGCTCTTGGAAAATCATCTTTTCCAGCCTCAGTTCCTACAGTTTTAAATGTGGATACTAGTGAGGCTGACCTTCCTTGGATGTACAAGGCCTAATTAACTGATGTCAGGAAAGTTAATTCTGAGATGAACGGGGATCTTAAAAATAGTAAGGGTTTACTCTCGAAGTGCAACTTACAGTTGCTGCTCTGAAAATTAAATATACTTACAGAAAACACAGACGTACAGCTGGAGAACATGTCTGTGTCCCTTCCATTTGCCTTTTGAGGGTCTCTTACGTAGAATGGTTTGTTACTTCCCCAGTGCCTAAACTGAAGAGTAACTGGGCTATTAGTGCTTTTTCACTTTCTCTGAATTTTATTCCAGTTCCACGAGTGGGGGAATTGAGGATATGCAGAGGAGTCAGTGTGAGCACTGAGGTTACAACTGAGAAACTTCTAACCCTCTCTCCACCCCACGTTTTAGATTAGAGTATTGCAGAGAAAAAGGAAGATTGAATATGGATTGTAGGCAGAGCTGTGACATTCTTCATAACATTGTAAAGTTGATGTGGTCAATGCAGAGCCTTTACTGCGTCCCTCACTCACTCACTTTTCCTCTCCACCCCCCTCACTTTTTTTTTGCCACAAGACAGAATTATTTCACACATCTCTAAAACGAGTAAAATGGCATTTCAGCTTCTTCTCTTTATAGACTCTCTGAACTTTAGGAAAGATCATTCTGGTCCCTTTTCATTAATAATGAAAACCAGGGGGCAATAAAATGTTCTTAGCTCAAGCGTTACAGGAATGGAGGGAGAGATGAGTGAGGTGAAAGGGCAAAGTGGACAGGGTGCTACAGGTGCCTCTCCTTTCTACTCAGAGGTCACTGCAGTGGGGAGGTAGTTAGGGACAGCCAGTCAAGGACTGCCATGGAGAGGGCACGGTTGCACCCACAGACCCTCTGAGATTAATTAACCCATTACAATAGGCAGTTCAGCCTGGAACGAGTTGCATTGTCATAGAAGGATATTTTTAGTCAGAAGTTCAGGGCAGAGAATCGGACAACCAAGAGACTTCAGATACCAGAAATGACAGTGGGAGCAGAGCAAGGAGGGAAAAGTGGGATGGATGACGGGGGTTTGCAGCAAGATTAGCCAGAGATCATTTTAAATCCTGACATGTACACAGCCAGTTACTGCAGCTTAGCTGACGTGTGTTAACTCATTAAGTTAAAAAGTTATGATAATTTGATCATGTGCCTAAGCTCCAAAACTGCAACTGCAGCAACCCAAAATACTGCTGGTGACACTATTCACCAGTTGTGACAGAGCTGCTTTAATTTGTTCAGATTTCTAGCCAGTGGATCATTTGAGGAGCTGTGTCCTAAAATGTAGCAAGAAGCTATGAGTGCCAGTATTTGAGAGTCAGTGCCTGTCTGTGGAGCCTGAGGGTTGGGATTAGGAGTAACTTGCAATGAAATGCCTGTAGAAGATGTCAGCAACAGGGAAGACGGCAATAGTTGAGCAAAGGAGAAAAGAGACAAGCTTCCCACAATTTCAGCCAGTTAAGCCTCCCTTTGAAAGCCTAAATTGAAACTTCAGAGAACAGAACGCATTTCCGAGACATTGTAGGTCACATGTAGATTTGGATCTGTCTGTTTGGAGACTGTACACCGTCCTCCACCTCATCAGCTCTGCCCACATCCTGCCACTGAACTTTAGGATAGATCACTCTGCATCCTCTTTATTATTAAAGAAAACCGGGGGCAGTACAAGATTTGTTGAGGCAACTGCGAGGGAGGTGAAAGGATAAAGCTGGTGGAAAACTACAGGTGTCTTCTGATTCTTCTTGAAGGAGCAGAGCATACCATATCTTTGCTTTGCTCTCTGGAGTCTCTAAGCTTCTGTGCAGAACTGTGTGTTAAATGTCTCAAGCTTTTATCTACTTCTTTGCCTCTCTCTGTAGATATTTAATTGCGTATTTTCTCTCTGCTGTTTATGTGTGCTTTGGTCCCTATTCATAGTTCAGGCTTGAAAGACACTGGATCCTTCTTTATTGAAATGGTCCATAATTGCTGACACAGCGTTCGTAAACCCATTTATTGCCCTGATTTCTCTTCTTTCTCAAAACACTTCCTTATTTCTTTTTTTCTGCATTCTTCTGGGTCTCTGGCTCTGTCCCCATTTTCAGAAATGATGATAGTGAAAAACAATTGGTATTCAAGTAATGAGTTAACCTTAGCTAGCACTAACACCACAGACAGTTATCTGGGGAAAGAGCAGTGGGGTTCAGAGTGCCTTCTGCAAGGAAAGAGTGGGGCAAACCAGCTTGAGGGAACTTTTTTAATTGCTGCTGTGATTTGTCTCCCTTTGACACCTTGTGCAAGGCCAGTGCCAATGCTAGAGGTCTGGATGGATGTTTCTGTGCCCTAGGGCCAGATGCCTGCACACTGGACCTGAGGGACTACCAGCATCTTAATGCCCCCTGCTCAGTAAATCTATGCCTCCTAAGAAACAGCAGAACTGGCATTATTCATTGCTTTTTTCTCTGATAAAATGGGTGCATGAAAATGTTGTCATCTGCAGTTCTGACTGTAATTATTTCTTGATTTTGGCCTTCAGGTCCACCTGGCTCCAGATGGCGAGATTATGGGGCTTTGGCTATCATAATGGCAGGAATTGCCTTTGGATTCCACCAGCTCTACAAGGTAATATCTCCCTCACTACTCTTATACTGTACTCTGAGAGAACAATGTTATGCTGCTTGTGTCCAAATGATCATGTTGGTTCCAAGTTGGTGAAGCATCTCTGTTCTTACTGGCACTGCCATTGGTATGTTTGAGAAATAACATGAAAATGCAGAGTCAAAAAGTGGCAAGCAAACAAAACTAATTTTTAGCAGTGGATCTCAAACTGCTAGAAACAAGGTCATTTTTATCATGTATATATATTTTGGAATTTTTTAAGTTGGGGAAACTGAGCACAGTTCAGTAAAGGGATTTTCCCAGCATTGGCCAGCAGACGGTACTGTCATAGCCTCAGACTAATGATTTGTCCACTGGTCATCCTGTACCATGGGTAGGAAAGAATCTTCTCTGACCCATCAGAACGTTGAAAAGAAGTTCTAAGTTCCACATCTGACATAGATCCTGTAGTTCTACTCCAATGTACTTAGAACAAGGTAGGGCAAGCAGGTGTCTGCTTGTGTATTGTAGAGACAGCAGCCCCTTCTTATTTCTTGTGCAATGTTTCTCCAGCTGAACATACTCTTTCACTTTGGATTTGCTTTCCAGCAATGTGGTAAGTGACAGTAGATAATGTCTTTGGTAAACAATCATATTCTGTGGCCACATAGAAAGACATTACTGGTTTAGGTCAATGCAGCAGAGTGTAAAGAGTTTTGGTCCAGTAGAAGTTGTGTTTTATTTTTGAAAAAGAGACAGAGATGAAGTCTTAACGAGAGGTTGATGGTTTTCATGTTTGTTTGTTCTTTAATTAGTGCCTTGTTTAGTAAAATCTATTTTACAAATAAAAGTGTTGGCCTTCTAGTTTAAAACTACTTTTCTTCTCCTGTCCTATGAATAATATTCTGGGTCTCAGGCTAAGCGAGAGAGGCCAGCTGAAGCAACATGTTCCCTCTATGCAAGCAAAGTTACATGATTTAAGAGAATGGCTTTTTATTGAGATATGTTGTCCCTATGTTTTTATATTAAAGTAGTGATGCCAACCTTACTGATCTTTTCATTTTTGCAAAGAATGGTGGGGCTGATAAGTGTCCAGAGAGATGTTAAGACAACAGATGCTGGGCCTTGCAGACCCGAACACGTTGGTGTTAACTAAATGACACATATCTAACACATATTCATGATTTACATAATTTTTTTGGCATGTCACTGATGCTGTTAATACATCCTGCTGCTGTATTCTTTGTTTACAGATCTTGCTCTGCTGTCTGTCCAAACCTCATAAGGCGTATTGTGTGCCTAAGCAGAGACCCGTATTCTTTTATAGGAGTAAGAAATCTTTGGAGATTGATAAATTCCTTCTGCCCTTCATGGGATTTTGAGGGAGTTGCAAATAGTGCTTTTTATACGGAAGATAGGATGCTAGGATAAAACATAGTTGTCCATGCAGTTTCTGTGAAGATTAAGAGAGAACTGTTTATGAAAGTCATCAAAAGCTACTTGCTTTTCAGAATGTCTGAGTGTAAACATGTACTTGTACATGTGCTTTGTGAGGGTAAGGGCTGTGTACAGTGACACTGAAATCTTAAAACAGTGCTATTAAGTGTAATAGAAGGCTGTCCCACACATGTCAGTTTGGATCATCAGCTCTGTCTCAGAAACCATCCTGTATGTATGCCCCAATAGAGGGTGTACATGCGTCAAAAGCCAGGCTGAAAAGGAATTGATAGGCACTATCAGGGCTGTTTCCACATCCTAGACCATCCTTCTCTGACATTTTTTTCACCTGCCATGTTGTGCTTGGATGTGCCCTTGTTAAAGTGCATATTCAGTTCATAGGAGCAGTGCTGCAGAAGGATCCGTGGTAGTTAGAGGAGCGACCTATTAGATCCAGTTCATCCTCTGCAAGGGCAGAGCGAGGTAGATTTCATGGCTGTGTGCAGTGTTGCTGAACTGCCTGCCATCGTGTACTGGCTTGTTTCTCTCTTCCTTTAGCCCTGGTTCCTTAGTTCTCTTCCTTGTGCTCCAGATCTCTGCTTTTCCCTCTGTGACTTGTAACCCTTCCCCTGCCAAGGTTCAAAAGATTTTGTAATACCTCTCATTCCCTGGCTTGTGCTTCCTCTGGCCTTTCCTGGGCCTTTCTCCTCTTCTTCCCACTTCTGCATTTCTTGTCTTGGGGATGTAGCTGAAATGTTGCGACACATCAGTGCGTTCACATTCAAGAGCGTAAGATCTGGAATTGTAGTCTATATGTGATGGACCTTTCTCTGGACTGACAGCTGTCCCAGGAAATCTTAAATGGAGTTACGAATGGTTTTCTAGCACCCCCAAAAATGTAACCACAGAACTCTTGTCTTCTCTTCTGCAACTTCATTTAACACCTGCTGTAGAGGGAATTTCTTTTCTCAGCCAGATGTGTGGATAAATGATCATTGGCTCTGTGATAAAGGTTGAGGTTTGGGTTGTGGGCTTTGAGGATGTTTCAGGTAGATCAGAAAGACCGCTTGGCATATCCCTATTTCCTAAAAAAGTTTCTGTACTCCATGCAGAAATACCTGCTTCCTCTCATCATGGGAGGCAAAGAAGACAGGAAACAACTTCAGAGAATTGAGTCAAATATTTCTGAGATGAGTGGCAGTGTGACACAGACAGGTAAAGATTAATGACTCCATCAATTCACCCCTCAAAGTCTTTCTCCCTGTATCCTCCATTCTGCCAAGACCCCCACCCTTTTCTTTCCCTCCATCTCCACTTTATGCAGTGACTTCATTTATCTGCTCTGAGAATCTGTTCACATTTGCAAATGAAGCCGCCGTCATTTCGGTTTAATTTGAAATTGCTTGTTTACTGTCGGCGCGGCCTCAATTAATTATGTTTTTACGGAAAGGCTCCCAACCTCAGAATATTAATAAGGGGAATAAAATGACAGCCTTTTGGAGGGCTGTAAAGTTCATTTTTAATTTCTGCTTCTCTGATGTTTTCAGGGGCTTTTTTGTGGTGTTTTTCCCCCACCTTCCATCTGAAAATCCGAGGAAGGGTCAGGAGAGTCTGTAATTACTGTGCCTCCCTGACCTTAGCCACCTTCTCTGTTATTGACTCTATAGGGTGTCTGTTCATTACCCGATGCCCTAATGATGGTCTGGATTAGCTGTTACCTGTCACACCAATAGAGTTTTTAATTTTATTTTATTTTACCAGCTTGTTTACTGCCTGGAAGCTTTGGACAAAGTACCAAAGTAGAAAAAGTTCTCCTACAGCTGGAGTTGGAGTCCAGCAGAAGTTCTTCAGTGTTTGCCAGGGTGTGGGAGGGTGTTCCCTTGAAATAAAAGGGGAAAAGTGCAAAGTATATTCAGTTGGTGGGATGGAAAAAAGTACGATTTTCAGCAGTAAGTTTGTTAAAGATGTTGGGGTTGAAGGAGCTGGTGGGTTCAGAGTGGGAGGATGCCAATTACACTTTTTAGTGGAGGGTGAGAAGAAAAGCATCTTTCATTTCTCATGATATCCTAAGGTCAGTCCTGACACCAGCCTCTTCCCAGATTGGCGCTAGCCCCAGTGTTTGCCTGCGTGAGGCCTAAGATAGATAAATGATACAAACATTGTATAAGTTCAGGGAGATGTACAAATCATAAACCAATATAATTAGAAGGGAGAGGTTTTGGACGGATATACTGTGGGCTATAGACATCTATACAATGGAAAGATAAACTAGAAATACTGGAGGTTAGATGCAGTGCAGGTAGATTACCCGTAGTGCAGATAAATCATATGGATTAAAGCGAGCAGGCGGGCGTAGATAAATTAAATATGGTAGGAATAGAGGCATCTTTGTAGCTAGACAGCAGGAAGGACGTGTGTGAGTGCGTATATGTGCATGTATCTCAGTTTAACACTCTCCTGCTTTTTCCCTCACAGTGACTCAGTTACAGACAACTTTAGCAGCTGTCCAGGAACTGCTAATCCAGCAACAACAGAAAATTCAGGAGCTCACCCAAGAACTGGCTGCTTCTAAGGTATCCACTTCCAGCTCTTCACCTTTAGAACATCACCATCTGCTTTGGAATGTGCGTGGCTTCTTTTGTGGGCACCTTCTTAGGTTCACAATCCAGCCTTCAGCTCCATCATATCCCCAGCCAGTTTCTCTGCATCTGACTTCTCTGTAGGCGGTCTGTTTAAAGCACTGGGTATTAATTGGGTACTCAGTGAAATACATGTAACTTCTGAGAGGGCTTTGCTATGTAGCTTTGTATGCAACCTGTGTGCCTGAGCCTTCAGACCTGTTCTCAGCTCTGTATCTTCTGCATTGCATTTGAGATTAAATAGTTGTGCTGTTAGTCCACTGACCAGAAGAGGTAAAGGCCAGTTGTGCAGGGGTTTTATTTGTGTGTAATATGTAATTTTACGTGTTTATATTTCTCCTGTACCCTTGTACATTGTCAAAAGAATGACTTAATCCTATTCAGACAAGCACACACTTGAAGTACTGTATTTAAGTCACTTGTTCAGATCCAGGCCAGGTAATGGCCCAACAGTCTTACTATTTCGTTTCTGGTTTCAATGATTTTGGTCATCTCAGTGTAACAGGTGGCCCCATCACAGCCACATTAGTGACGCACAGCAGCCCATTCCCCTTGACTCCTGACTTGACCCTGGCAATAAAACCATCAGTTCTGACTAGTTTGTGTTGTTACATGTGTAACTACAAGTAACCACTTGTAACCAAAATTGATTTTCTTTCTGGCAATGAGAATTAGTGCTTTTCATCTCCCAAGTACTTTGCAGCCATTGGCCTAAGTATTCTATCAGCCAGTAAGTGTTTGTTACATGTGAGGTGGGATGGATTTGAACCAGTCACACAGAGATGAAGTCTTCCTTTTACTCACAGACTTGTGATTATTCAGGGCCCAGTCACCTTGCAGTATCCTCTGTACAGGGAGAGATTTTTCTTTTTACTGTGAAATCCCTTAGACAATGCTTACAGTCTTTTATCTATAGCATGAACAGTTATCTTCTCCCCTTACCTGCACTTTAATCTCGTACAAACCCTTTGATGGTGTGTGACTGGTGGGCCACAGCTGACTATGTGGTGTGCACACTGTACAGTAGGAATCCCTCAGTGGCACAGCTGTAAACCCAACCATGAAAGCCAGTTTATGGTCACAACACTCTACTTCAATTTTCCTTGGGAACTGTGGCCTGTCAGTGGCCTGGAGCCAGTCCGGAAATTGGAAAACTGTTTTCAGGTCTTAAGTGTTAAGATTAAGACCACATGTTGAGCTTTAAGAAGGAAAAAGGGCATAAGAGCCTTGGTGGTTTAGAGAGTCTTGAAGAAGTTTTTCCTCCCCCCTTTCTACCCCCTGCACTGAAATGGTAGCACACATTGTTATGATATCTAAACCTCATGTGTACAAAGAAAAACTTGGGCAACCCCACAAACCAAAGAATAAAAGCTGTGTTTTCTCAGCTGTAATGTAAGTTTTTATATCTGCTTTTCAAACTCCTACTGGCATGCTGTAAAAAATTAAAAAGAGGGACTTTAAGTAATTAAAAAACGTACATAAAAATTCAAGGCTTGAATTTTCTACAACTGTTTTTTAAAGAGACTGGCTAAAAAGCCCCAGATGTCAGATTTTATTTCTAAATCCTAGGCATCTGGCACCATATGTGTTTTGGAAATTTGAGTCCTTTGCAGGCCAGTGAGTGGAAATCACTCCCTTGTTAATGTGCTGCTGTAGCTTTCAAGGTCTTGGAAAGCCAGAACAGTGGCTCCTGGATTCTTGCTGTCTGAGGGCTGGGAGTGTGAATCCCGAGGGAACGCATCTGTGTATATCACAGCTACTACAGACTGAGCCTCTCCCAGCTCACTGGGTTCACAGCCCAGAAGTCACTGTGGAGAGTGCTGGCTGTGAAGGTGTTCAGGGTTACTCAGCACTAGCTGAAGTCTGTTTAAAGAATAAGTAGGAACAACCAGTTCTGGCTACGCTAGTAGGAACTGCTGAGGAGGAGTTTTGTGTTATTCCAGTCCTGGCTTCCTTTGTCAGGGGATTTATTAGGAGTATCTCTGGAGCAATGCTTACAAATGGGTTCATTCCTAATGGCTTTTAGCAGAAATTACTATGGGAAGTGCTGGACATGAGTGTTCTTTGGTCCACGCTCAGCCCATCACTACAGGAATTGCTGGAGTGATAGGATGGGGTAGCCATAGGCCGTGGTCTATCTTTCAGAATGTTCCTCCCATTTCTCAAGTTCTCAAAAAGGTTAAAAGAAAGATTGCCAAAAGCATTATTTGCAGCATATTCTCCTCAGTTGTTGCCTTACGCTAATTTCTGCCTGATATCCGCTAGCGATTCTGACGCGGTGCTGACAGCAGCTGTACCAGGCTTCCATGAGTTACTTATCATCTTTCCCCACAAACTGCATTCATTGCCTTGAAATATCCAAGAGACGGTGCCTAGTCCAACTGCTTCCTGGAGATACAATCTGGTAACTCAAGCATAGCTCGGATTCTTCAGATCTAGTAGGGAAAATTTTTGCAACTTTGAAGCATCAATTCATCAGCCCACCTCTAAACACCACAGAGTGCAGATAATCGATTCTTTATTTCATGATTTAGGAGAAATGAGCAAATGGTTTTCAAATAGTTGTTAATATATAATACTTGAATCTGTTGCGTAAGCTAAGTGCAGTCACAGGAAAGAGTAAAGGACGTGATTCAGTGCGACTCCCACTGCCTTTCAGGATCCTAGTTCTAGTTGTTCTTCGGTAGAAATCATTCATTAGGTCAGTGTCAAATGGTTTAGTTTACCTCTTTGTGTATTGTTCTCTCTCTGATATGTTGGTGGAAAACATCCTATGTAGACCTAGCTTTGAATTCTCACAAGGGCTGGCCTCCTTCTAATCAAAAAAGAAAGGTCCCCTTGAGATGCTTCAGCAATGGTTGTGGATGGTATGTTGGAGACAAGATTAACCAGTCCCCCAAACGGAAAGCAAATATTTGAATAGTCTTAGCACCTTGAGACAATTATTATTTCTGATCATCATGGGGATCCATTCAGGTCCTTCTTTATTGTGGAAGTTGTTTTGCTCAGATCTGAGAGATTTTAAATTATAGAGCTGATGTATGTTATCCCCAGGGCTTGAGATTCCAAGATGGGAGGAGAGGGAGGATAACAGAGAAAAAAGTGACATTTGTGAACTGTGTCCCAGTTCATACTTTGATCTTTGTGTCTTCTTTTTCATGTTCTAGGCCACAACTTCCACCAACTGGATTCTGGAGTCGCAGAATATTAATGAATTGAAATCTGAGATCTACTCGTTAAAAGGACTTCTTCTGAACCGGTATGGATGGAATAAGTGAGCAGATTATTGTGTGGGGAAACGGTTGCTTTCTGGGATTCTCTGAATAATGGAGAGGAGAGGCATTTCAAACAGGAACTAGCTCTATATCCTGTTATTTCTATTTTAATAATGCCACTTTGCACTCCACTATCACTTTCTATTTGCAGGTCTCAAAATGCTTTTCAAACTTGCCTTAAATCACAGAGCGCTTTGGGTAATTAATAAGATTTTTCCTTTCTGCTTATGATAGAGGAATTCTCTGCCATTCGCCACAGTCAGGATGCCTCTCACCTAGTTTGAGGTATTGACTGCATCTGCATTTTGTTACAGAGAGAGTCACTTCTGGATACAGTTCAGCTGACCTGTTCATGGTTAGAGCCTAACCAGGATGAAAAGAATCGCACTTCAGCAGAGCCTGTTTCTCTTGATTAGCTAGCTCAGGTATAGACATCTTATAACATAGGAGGTGTCTGAAATGACGTGATATAAATCCCAGCCTGTGGGACAGTCATAAGAACAGGGATCAGATCTCAGTTCTTGAGGAAATTCTTTTTTTCCAAGTACATTACTTAAGAGCTTATGTAGCTTTTCAGCTATTGATCCTTTCACTCTGATATAACTCCCTTGCTGTCTCCTACACATAACTAAGTCTTCTCAAGTCATCTGTTTCCTAAAAGATGGACTTCAAAGATCAGTCTAAGATTGGACTAGACATGTTCTGGATCTCAGCAAGTGGGCTTTTCAGAGGTCTGAAAAGTGTATTTGCTTTAATACCCTTTTAAATTCTCGCTACACCTCCCATTCCTCCCGGGAGTTACAGTAGAAAGCTTTGGAGGATTGAGGACACATATTAAGTCACTGTGTGTTAAGTTGGCTTGTACTAGCATCACTGCTGGAGAGAGAGCATTAGTTAATGACACCTCTTCAGCAATGGGAGACTTGCAGCTGGGGGATAAGTGCTTTTTGGGAAAAAAGAAAACTTTTTTGGGGGTTGTTTTTTAACAAAAAGGCAAATGTTTCTGCAGTGAGGAGGCAGCAGCAACACTGGAGCCAAGAAAGTCTCCAGATTGAATTTGCTGATTGCATTTATGATACCGGTTGAATTATGCAGACATTAGCTTATTGCACTCACAGGAGATGGAGGTTAGATCAGCAGAGTTCTTCAATGGCTGGTGGTGGCAGCAGGAAGAGGGAGGTGAGAGCAACTACTGTTCCTAGTTCAGTCTAAGAAAATGTCATCTGTTGTGTTCGAGTGCTCACTGTAGGAGAGCAGCCAGCTTTTGTCTGCTCTGGTCTTGTCTGTTGCACTAGCCAGTTCACCTGAGGAGCGTGAGAACTCCCTGCCACACAGCATCGTTTTCAGACCTTGATCTGATACCTTTTCATACTCCCACTTGTCACATACACAAGCAAGGATGCATGGGCAGTACTAGATCAGACATGCTTTTTTGCTTTGCTCTTCATGATGGATGACTTTCTGAGGGCACGAGTGCTCCCCACTGCACTTCTATTTGTCCTGTTTGGTACTTGGATTCTCCCATTAGAGCTGGGCATTAGCCTGCCACTATCAAATCCTTAAAGCCTACCTGGAAAGGACTCAAGGACAGAGCAGCCAGCTTCTCAGCTGGTGCAAGCTCGTATGACTCCATTCAAATCAGAGAAGCTGAACCAGTTTGCGGCAGCCAGGTTCTGGCCCAAACATGTAAAGTGCATGCTGGGACTAGGAGATAGACTCTGGATTGTAATGAGCCAGCGTGCAATAGCTGTGTATCACAGTGGAGGCGAGACCCAGGTGGTGAAATTCCTTGGCTCAGGCACAAGGACCTGGTGTGTCTGACTTCTTGCTCCAGTGGGAATTTTCTTTACCAATTAATCAGTGATTGTTTTATAAAGGGACACCCATGTCTTTCCACAGGCAGCATTCCTGAGTGCTAGCTTACTCTGTGAAATTGGCCAAACCAGATCACTTTAGTACTTCAGATTGCCCAGCTGTGATACTTTCCTTGTGTGCAGGCTCGATTACTGGGTGCTTGTAAAGCACTTTGAGATTCTGGATGAAGAAGTGAAGTGGCCTTGGTTTTGTTCATTTATGGCAAAGGAGACTTGCAGTTTCGGTCCTGCTTTACATGACTTCCCCAGTGCAAATACCATTCCCTCTAATGATAACCCCTCAGTGTTTTTTAATAAAAGCCCCTTTCTCTCCTTTTCTTCCCCTCTTCCCCTCCCCCAAGGAGGCAGTTCCCTCCCTCCCCTTCGGCTCCTAAGATCCCGTCATGGCAGATCCCAGTGAAGCCAAGCTCACCCTCCAACCCTGTTGTTGCCAACCATAATAGCAGCAGTGACATCTCACCTGTCAGCAATGAGTCTACCACCTCGTCACCAGTCAAGGAGAACCACAGCCCTGAGGGTTCGAAGGTCAGCTGCCATCTGCTGAGCACAGAGGAAGGCAACAAAGCGGTGATTGACGTCAAGAGCCAAGTGCGGATGGAGGTGCAGGGTGAGGAGGAGAAAAGGGAAACCAAAAGGAATGAAGAGGAGGAAGAGGACGATGAGGATGATGATGTTAGCCATGTGGATGAGGAGGAATGCCTGGGTGTCCAGACTGAGGACCGGCGAGGAGGGGATGGTCAGATTAATGAGCAAGTGGAAAAGCTACGAAGACCTGAGGGGGCCAGCAACGAGAATGAGATTGACTAAGGCATCCTGGCTTCTGCTGCTGCTGCTGTACATCTTCCCTAGCCTCCTGCACTGTCCCTGGTGCCTCTCCCATTTTGTGGAGAGAAGTGCCACCATCCCCTCCAGTGATTCTCCCATGATTGACCTTGAGTAGGGTCATGATTGCCCAGTGAACAAGGTGGGCCCTGTTTCACCACAGGGCTTTGCAGTGGCTTCTTCTCCCCTCCCAGACCCACCTTCTCCCCATGAGCTGGGGTCACTGCCTAGGCTGGAAGACCAATCGCCTTACCATGCACCACAGCTACAGAATAAGTCCTCCTACAAAAACACCATCTTTCCTGAAATGGTCAGCCTCTTCGCTGCTTCCTAGAGTCCTTCTATCCAATTTCAGAAACAAATCTGTCCTGAGCTCTTTGATTTCACAAGCCTTTAATCCCCACATAAGGCACAAACCAGTTCTCTGTTTCCCCAAATAATCCTCTGTTTTATTTCTCAAACTACTTGATATTCTGTTGCCAAAAAAGAGAATGTTTTAACCCTGAATTCCTCACCAGATCTTGGTCTTGGCTCTTCCAAGCCTTATGTCAAGCCTCAAACTCCTGAAACTACCTAGCATCTAAAAACACTAAATTTCTGTGGGGTCCAAAGAACACTATTTCTACCCCACATGCTTACACCCGTCAAAGTGGCCTCTTGCTAGGGGCCAAGTCCAGGTTTCATGGCCACAGTAAAATCCATGAGAACAGGTGGCTTTGTTACTGATTGCTCCCCAATAAAAGAAGGCTTTAAAAGAAGTTGACCCCACTCACCCCAATTATTACCCTTCCTCCTCTAAAGACAAGGAGCTCACTTCAGTTTTTGACATCTTACATTTTATTTATAGCTGCCCTGAATGAATGAATGAATGAGGTGGTATCAGCTGCTGAAATAGTTCGTTAATTCTGAATCTTTGCAATGGTTCTTAGCCTGTTTTTCTCCTTAAATGAGGAGAAAACCCATCTTAAATGATCAGCTGAGACCTGCACCTACCGAGTGACAGGCACCTGCTTCAGCAAAGCAGTCTTTACAGAAGAGAGAACAGTTCCAGCTCTGAGGTACGCCGCTGGCCCTTCTTGCCCAGTCCAGCCTTTTTTTGCCCCATTGGGGCCATATACAAATTAAAACAATGAATTTTGAAACCTCTCATTTGCAGCATTGTGTTCTCAGCTCAATTGGTGGTGTCCAATTATATTATTCACTGCATCAGAGCCTCTTAGCAGAGCAATTCTTGTAACAACTGAGTCTCACTGTCCTCACCAAGCAAGTGTGCTCGTCTGTGTGATCATGTATAGATTTCAAATATAAAATACGATTGTATATAATTGTAATAAATATGAGTTACCACTATTTAACACCAGGCTGTTACTGGATTACTGTGGCTCTTATTTTGGGGAGAAATATGCATGCAGGGTGGTAAAGGGAGGGAAAAGAGACTCTTATAGAAATTCAGTCCTTATAAAACATTTTCTGAAGGACATTTACGGTTGATTTTCTGGCTGCTCCAGTACTAGGTTGTATCAGCAGGAGGCAGTGTAGAGAATGGTCTAAGTGCTATATAAGGTATAACGTTAATAGCTCCAACAACACTGTCATGCTAGGTTGCCTCCGATGTTGCAGAGGGTGAGATGGATGTATCATCCAGTGAGTAAAATGCAGCTATTCCGGTTCCTTTCCTCCCAGCAGGAGGCTCTGCAGGGTGCGGAATGCAGCATCCCGCTCCTTCCCACCCCCGGCAGCAGGAGGTGCTGAAGGAAGCGTGTGAGATATCCCACTGCCCCTTAGTCTTATCTACCAGCAGGGAATGCTGTGCCGTATCCCATGACTGGTCTAACCCTGCCATGTCGGTACAGAAGCCATTGAAAGAAATGGCGTGCAGCAAGTAATTCGTAGCTACTGCAGTCCCATCTTTGTTCAGCAGCAGTATTTGGCTCCCTTCTTAAAAATGAGGGATTTACTTGATTCCTGAGTATTTGGGTGTCTGGTACAGAGTGACATTTTCCTGCTTAGGGGGAGCGAAAGGGACCTTCATATTACTGTATTTAGACCTGCTGCTGAATGTGATGATTTCTCATTCCTTAAATGGACGAATATCTTCCCCAGGAGTGAGAGAGTGTGTGTGTGTGTGTGTGTGTGTGTCTCTCTCTCTCTCCCTCTCAGTCTCTCTCTCCACTGTTTAACGTTCACAAAGAACGTCACGTTTAGCTAAAACAGGGCAAATTTGAAAGTGTTTAAAAGGAAAGGCTTTTCTTAAGAGATGGCACTTTTCGTTTCTCCAAGCCAAGAATCCTTGTGAAAAGAAAACACGACTGAACGCAGGGATGTGATGAAAAAGTATTGTCCTGCCTGTGTACATTTTATATACATAGAAGGTTTTGAAAATAGAAAGTGCCTGGACAACAGCAGTTGGTGAAATGTGGAAAATATGTTGCTGAGGTATGTGCCTTGCAGAGTGACTTACGAGGTTTACAGTACAAGCATCCCCGCGGGTTCATTTTTCCCCCCTTTTCCTCCATGTTGCCAGTGTTCGATTCATTTACCTCAAGATTTCTGGTGCAGAGTAAAAGGCAGTTTTCTTCAACTGCCCTTTTCCCTCCCTTAGTTTTTGCTTCTTACAACCTTTACCGATTCAATAGATCACAGTTTCTCCTTTCCCCAACCTGATGAATCCCAGAAAACTCCATCATAGCTGCTGTTGCTCAAAAAATCTAACTCTGGGCCTCTGGCTGCTGATGGGGTGTTTGTGTACTTTGTTGAAGAGATCCAACCCACCAGCGGAGAACTTGGAAGAAGCCAGACCTTCTTACCAGCAGGTATTGTCGTGAATCACGAGTTTTATTCCTCTCTCTCGTGTTCCTTGTATTTCCAGCATAGCAACGGTTGTAGGGCAAGTATTTTGGTCCTTACAAACCATGTAGCCTGACTGCTAACTTGTAATTTTTTTCTTTTTTTTTTTTTTTTTTTTGCTAGAAACAAACTTCTTAGATCAGCTGTCCTGTGAAATATTTAGCCCACTGACCTGTAGCCACTGAGAACGGCATCATATTAGCTGAAAGATGACCAGGTAGCGAATCTTTTTTCGGCAGAACAGGAAAGACAGCAGCAGCAGTTACCCACCGTCTGGCTAATTCAAGTACTCTCTTTTACTGTGTAATCAGCCTTTTGTTTTCACGCAGAAAGAAGAATAACAACAGCATGGTTGGTGAGTTCAGTGGGTTCGTAACATGGTTTCTATAGGTCCTTGATAGCGTGTAGAAAGCAGGTGAAGGGAGCTTCTTCTGAACGGTGTCATTTGAGCACATTTCAGTGAAACCCTGTGAGCCTGTGCTCTCTCTCCTAGAAGAAACAATATCAGGCTGGTGCTTTCCAGTAATTTGAGGATATAAAAGCTCCCTTTTCAATAGCTGCCAGAGAAATGAGGGGAACTCAAAAAATGTGATAAAGTGGGAAAGGGTTAAGAGAGATGTCTCCTGACCATCTTTATCCAACCTTCCTCACCCCCAGATGTGACAAATAAGTCCTATGTGCATCTTTGTCAGAAGCAGGAAGTTTTTTTAATTGTCTTTTGTGTGTTGGGGGTGTAACCTAACAGTATTTGGGATCAGAAGGAAGAGGATGGACTGTAGGATCCCTTGTGATCTTGCTGCTTTGCTGCCTGACGCTTGGCAAAGTATTTCACTTCTAAGAAGTGTCCCTCAGTTTCCACATGTGATGGTAAAAAATACTGGCTGGTAAATAACAAAGATGTGACAAAGACAAGTTGCAGAGAAAGCCAACTTTGGGAACCAGGTTTCATGCTAGGTCCTGCAGCTCGCACAAAAACCCCAACCCCTCATTAACGGCTGTGCCCTGGAGCGAGGGCCCCAGCCCCCTTCCTTGCTGGCTGTGCTTTGGAGCGAGAGCAGTGCAAGGCTGCAGCACATCACCCAGCTGCAGCCACTGTCCCCTAATAGCCTGGACGGCACAGCTGTGTGAGAGGAGCTGCACTGCCCTCCTGGAGCAGCTTGCCCTGGCTTGGAGGCAGACATTTTGCATCTGGCCTTTGCTTGTTGCAGCTTGGGTTCTTCTGGCAAGTAAGTGCTTTTTAATAACTATGTTCTCTGCTGATTTTTGTCTTCAATAGAGTGGGGGAACTGGCTGCATTCCAGTGGCCACCTCACCCTGGTCTAGGGCTTGTTAGAAGGATTGCCAGAAGGTCTATCCTGATGCGTACTGGTGGAAGGAAGCATGGTATATGCCGAGCTGCTGCCTGGGGCAGGGAGGGGGCTGTGGAAAAACCCAGTTTGTGTCTACCCCAGTGCTTTCATTTGCAGTGCCTGCTTAGAAATGGAGGCCACCTTTGCTTTTCCTTTGGTGGGGCAGTGTGATGCTTGGGGAAAACAACAGCTAGGCAGCAGGTCCAGAGTAGCTTTTTGTTGCAGACCTGTTGCGTTTAAGTCAAAGTCTCCATGCCTGACTAGACCTTCCACACCCAGCAGGTTGTGGAGCACATAAGTGTTTCCCAAGGGCTTTGACAACAGGAAGCTGTGGAAGATCCCTTCTGTGTGGTGGTGTTTTTGTTAAGCACAAATTGTATGTGGTGGTGACCCTGCGCACCAAAAACTGATGATAAGCTTGAGCTTCCAGCCTGGACATGACCTCTCATACCACTGAGTGGTATAAAAGCACAAAGCAAGAGAGGGACTTGGCCTCTGGGGATTGAAAACATAAATAAAGGGATGCTGGGAGGTGAAACATAGGAAATGATTTACCTAAGGGCACAGGAGAGATCTTCCGGCTTTCTTAATTTTCCCTTTTATTGTCTTATTCCCAGATTATGCTGACAGAGGACTCAGCCTCTGTAGGCACCTTTTAGAGCTGTGTCCACCTATTATGCTGATGAAAGGCTGGCTCTTACCACTATGGACACTCTCAAAAAATGAAATAAAATAATGGAAGTGTACCTAAGGTGAATTTCAGGGTATCAGGGAAGAGGGAAGATCGAGGGCAGGGCCCAACTCCTCCGCTTACTGTGCAGTAGAAGCTCTGAACTGCGCACTTGTAGATTGAGGGGCTGGCATGGTCTCTCCTAGCTCAGGGAAGAAAACAATCCCATCCCCAAAAGGGAGCAAGCACTAACCTAATAAAGGCACCAGCTGGACGAAGGGAAAACTAGCTCTTTGGGAAAAAAAAAAAAACCACCAACCTCCTTTCATTAGAAAAATAATATATTTCATCCAAATAAGGTAAAAATATTTGAAATGGGGCAGAAGTGAGCACTAGGCAGCATCTGTCAGGCCCTTTCTGAAAAGGGGAAGATTATTAAACTCAATTACAATTTATTTTTGTAAAGTGTCTTTCAGACTAGAAATCTCCCCAAATGCTTTGTAAGGACTGCTCAGGGGTTACTTACAATATGGAGCATCTTAGAACACCCCTGTTTTCCCACCAAGCCGTTCTTTTCTGCATCTGCTGAAGGATTTAACCCTTCAGGATTTTTTTTTCTTCTATATTTGCGCAAATAATGAGAGATGTGTTATGATGCTGGCTGCAAGAACATGCCTGAAGAGGAGTGTGGGGGGATTTGACATTGTATTTTTTTCTGGTTTGGGTAAAATACTTGCTTTTCTTTAGGACTCTGTCTCCTGATTGAGAAGGTGATTGGCTGGATAGGGCTGATTCAGTGGATCTAGAAGTATAACTGGCTTATTTGTTGCCTATTTTTCTTTTTGTGTCTGTCACTTTGCCAGCCTGCTTGTCTGTCTCTCAGTCACTTTCTCTGCTTGGCATATCTGTTTTGTACAGCATCCCTGTTGGTTTTTCAGTCTTCCGTCGTGCCTGCCTGTCTCCTAATGCTCTTTCCTTTTTCTTTCTAACACTTCAGAAACAGACTGCTTCCAACTTTCTCTCTCTGCTTCTATAAGCTAGTACCAAGGTTTCATCTGTGTGGAGCTAGAGTAACACCTCTTTAAAATTAATTTCTTTAAATGATTTAATTAAACCAGAGCAAATTCTTGGGTGGATGTTCTTCCATCTCGTTGAACAGATTTGCTTTACTTAAGCAGTTTCAACTGATACATGCATGCACAAAAGACTGTGTGCTAAATTCCTGCAGCTTTCCTATGTAGATGAACTATTCTTTGCTTCCTGCCCTCTTACAGTATCAACAGTGGATTTCATCTCTGTGTGCCTATGTGCCTGCTTACTTGTATTTTTTTTGTGTCTGTGCATTGCTGTATAGTAATAGCAACGCTTCCACTGCAGCAGCCAGCAAGTTTTGGGTGTGAGATGGAGGTTGGGGCTCCCTCTTGCTTCCCAGTCTCTTCTGCTCCCCAGAGTGAGCTAGGTGCAGCCGATGTTTCGGCTGGAACTGGAACATCACAATATTGCATCTGTTTCTTACCTTTTTTTCCCAACTCTAAAAACCGCAGGCAGAGTCTGCTAATGTGTGTGAAATAGAGAAGCGTAGTGAATGCCCCTGGCAGCGCGTGTCCCCTCCGTAGGTCTGCAGAGGGGACGTGGAAGGGCTGTGGCTGTGTCAGCTGAGAGGAACCACCTCTGCAGAGGTGGCTGTTCCCGGCCTCGGTGCAGGGCGCAGGCGGGTTAGGTACGGTGTCGCCTCCAGCCACAGGCCAGAGCTGGTTCCCTTCCATCTTGCGGGCACAACTGTCTCTAGGTGAGACGTGACTTGCAGGGTTGGCGCCTGGTAGCTGAATGAACGAGGTTGCTTCCCTGTGAGGGGCTCTCTAACTTGCTTTGGCCACAGACCGAACAGCTTTGTTTTATCTTCTTAATGTTTTGGACTGTAGAGCTCTGACGTTTCGGCAGAGCTTGGCTGTGGCCTGGGATCACAGGAGGGTCCTAGGGGCTGCCGGTGACAGCAAGGGCCCGGGGCAAATGCTGTTGGTAGCCGGCTTCATGGCGAGAGCACAAGGCAGCACCCTGCCCTGTGGGAAGGGAAGGGGGCAGGGAAAGGCTCAGTCTGCCTGTCAGATAAATCTTCGTCTGTTTACTTAAATCCTCAGTGTTTCTTCATTTGTTTGTTTAAGAGTTTCCCTGCCAAAAAAGAGCAAAAGGAAGGAGGGAAGCTGCCTCTGTTGGCCACCCCTCCTCAGCCAGGATGGGTCTGGGGCACTTCAGGGGCAAGAGCAGGACGGGGGGCCAGAGCACCCTGCCTCCCCCAGGTAAGGTGAAGGGATCTGCCTCTGGAGGGGCCACGTTCCTACCTTCTGAGCAAACGCTTGGCCCTTGTAAGGGAGGATGTGTGTTAGGGACTCCAGTGAGCCCGCTTCTTGCCCCAGGGCTGGCATGAAGAACTTGTCATCCCTTCTAACACCTACTGTACCTACAAATGCTGTTCAGTGCCTTTCTCCCCTCTTTGCCCTCACCCCTTTGGTAGAGATTGTTGCCTCCAGAGTTAGGTGTTGTCAGCTTTCAGGTACTGGTGAAGTTTGTTCAAGACAGCAGAGACCCAAAAAGCGGGGGCTTCCTACCTGTGTGTTGGATTTCCACATAACAGCGTCTGCAACTGAGGGACTCAGTAGCATCTTGCCTATCCTTACCTTTCTATAGATACCCACAAACTATACCAGGTGTAGTAAATATCACACATGCAATTCCTTCACATGTTAGTGCGTGCTTTCGCCAAAACTGGCATACTTTGCTTGTTGCCACACAAGTATTAGGCAAACCTGTGTATTTTGCTGTAGCTATGAATGTGCAAGTCTTGTGTACAGAATATATTCATGCATGCTCTCACTCTTCCCAAGTTTGGTCATATTAAACCAAGTTCTGCCTTGATTTGTAGAGAAAGACAGAAATTATTTATTTATTCATGTGTGTGTGTATGTGAAACTCCAAAAACATTCCCAACAATCTACACGCTTTTTTTTTTGGAATAGGTACAAGCTGCTCATTGACTTTCAGAGAAGTCTTTAAGGTTCATGTTCCCCTTGAAGATGATGTGAGATTTTATTGTCATGTTTGAAAGCTTCAGTCTTTTATGCAGATTGCATGCAGATTGAGGGGGGCGAGATACTTGGTTATAGCTCTTCCCCTTCCCCAAGAGTGTCTTCTTTAAAAGGGCTTCCCATGGTCTTCAAAAGACACCTGCAGGTTTGTAAACACAATTTTGTGCCTGTGCGCAACAGCCCAGAAGTGCAAATGCAAAACTCAGCTGTGACACAAGCAGTTGATGCAGTCTGTATGTACCATGGAGCAGGATTGTTGGTTCAGAACCTTACTTCTTGGAAAGGGCTTGTGCAGAACTGTGAAGGAAATTTTAGAGGTTAAGTGAAGGTCTTAGCTTTAAACATTTGGTCTACGCTCTCTTGTTCACTTCTGTGTCGTAATACTTCTCTCTTGCTTTGTGTTATTATACCCAATGCCCAGTGAAAATATTTTTTCCAGGTAGTCTCAAGGCATTTATTATCTATTAGTTTGTTGTTATCTGTTAATGGCTGGTTTCTATCTTAGCTCCCATCCCTGAGCAACATGGACAGTACCAAAAGCTGGCTCAATTAATTTTTTTCTCTGTTGTGTGAATGTTTTTTTCCCCCTTTTGTGCCTGTGTTCCGTCAGAATTTTTACTGCTGGCCTCTTGTCCTGTTACAGGGAGGAGGATGTGTTAGAATAACTCTTGCTAGTCTTCTAAGAGAGCCAGGCATCTCCAGTCCTGCCACCCGATCAGAGGCATGCCCTATTTTCTCAACACTAGGTTTCTCTAAAGCTCGGTGGCACATGTGTAGTTCCCCTTTCCTGCCCTATGGATTCCCCTAAAAGTGGGCTCCTGTGGGCATCTCAGCCACCCTCATACTCAAGGACTTGACCACTGCTCTTCTATGCTAAAATCCTACTCAGTTCCAAATTTGATTCTCGAATCTAGAGGTATAAAGATGGGCTTATTTAACAGACCTATTTCCCTAGCAAGTCTCCAGGTCTTTCTTAATGTCATTATGCCTTAGGAAGCCAGTGTTGAGCATTGGTCCTTGCAAGCTGTAAGTTATGCCCAGTATGTGTTGTGCGTCATAACAGCTGCTTTTCCTCTGTACCAGTAAGTGTCAGAATTCTGAATTTCCTTCTGTCTGGGTGTAGGAGGCATTGTGCTACTAGAGTAAATACCCTCCCACAGTCAGACGTGCTTTCTTGCATTCTGTACTCAGCTGAGCAAGCTTTGAGGAGTGTTTTGCTGGGCCCGTGCACCAGCTCTGCAGGCCTGGTGGTGTGGCTCAGGGATGACCGCTGGCCGCCCTACACCGACTGCTCTGCATTCTGGTCTTCACAGCTCCCTGCGAGATGGCTGCTTGACTAAAGGGGAGTTAAGTCTGGAGCTGATAAGAGCTTGTAAGAAAGATTCCTGCAAATTAAATGAATGCCTACCACAGTATAAAAACTGTTCCTTGTAGGTCTGGGACATAAGGAGAGGTGTAACCCAAAGTAGTATTTTCCTCGTAATCCCGAAAAATACCCTCGCTAGACTGTCTGTGAGAAGCACTTGGATGAATAGTGATGATTGTCTTTCTGAACCACCGTGATGTCTATTACCTTCATTTTTGGCCAACACTGATAATCTGCTGTCTTTATTTCTGTCCTTATTGTCCCTTACGGCTCCAGTAAGGACAGGTCTCCATGTGCTAAGGCTGGACTAGGCTTGTTTGGTTAATGAAGTCTAAAAACCAGGATGTCTGGAAGCAGCAGTAGAACTATCTGGTCTCCCATTCTGTGTCCCAGAATACCTTGAACGCTACTTCTTTATGTTTCAGGCGATTGAACTTTTGCTGCCTCTATTGGTTTAAAGTCTTGAATTGTTCAGAAAGGGGAAAGCAGTGCTCCTCTGTTTGAGTTTTATGTTTGGGCTGGTGCCAAGGGATACTCCTGCTGCGGGTGCATGTGTTGGTGGGTGCTGCAGAAGACTTGGTAGCATGCCAAAATGTGGGTAGCCAGAGTCTTACGTAAAACAGACAGTGTAGTTCTGTGGCTATGTGTGTAACTGTAGGGTCCTGCGCTCACAAAAAAAAAATGCTGTTACAGGGGTACTCGTGGTGTAATAGAAGTATAATAGCAGGAGCAACTGCCCGTTTTTTGTCCTGATGTTAGAACAAGCAACATTGCTAGCTGTCTGCTGGTTTCCGTGGCTCACCAGCTGCAGGGGCTGCATGCAGAGCTGCAGTGTCACCAGTTGCAAGGGCTTGGAATGAATGCAATAGTGAGGCTTTGATTTGTTCAACATGCAGCTACTTTCATGACTTAGTCATTCTTTTATGAAATGCAGTCAGAGTTCCACAGAGAGCAGGCAAGTTCCAGCAAGAGCTTTCAAGCAGTGAGTCGTGTTGTTCACGTCCCCTGTCCCCCCCCGGAAACACAGCCATGTAAATATCTCATGTGCTGTGGGCAGAGCTCCAGTGAGAACAAACCTCTGTGCTCCAAGGTCGGATTAGGAGCATGTTCAGATAATGACATCTGAAAACAGGATGGCTGGGAGCTGCAGCAGAGCAACGAGGGGGCTTTGAAAGAGAGAGGAGTCTAATCCTCTCTGCTAATAAGGAGGCAGCAGCTGCCAATGCATCAGGCTTGGCAAGCGCTGCTTTGCTGCTCCTGGGTTCTCTGTCGGGTGGCAGAGAGACACAAACACCCAGCTGCTTCGAGATGGTAGGGGAAGAGCCACACAGGAGGGGTTTTCTTTGCTTTTTTTGGGTAAAGCAAGAACTTTGATGTTGCTCTTTCCCCCATCCCCAACAGCACTTTGGCAGGACAGGCATCAGAGCAGTGTTTCATGCCAGGCCAGTGTCTAGGAGCAGTTCATCCGGCACTGCAGAGCCTGTGACCGAGGCTAAGAGGGGACGGATACACAGACACCCAAATACCTGCCATTGGTGCAGAACCAGTTGCATTTCCAGGGCACTCAAGCCCGGCCTTATCAGGAAGGCAGCTGGATGTGTGCTGGTCTGCGTGCAGCCTGCGTGCCTCACCACTGAAAGAACCCCTTTGGCTGGGGTGGAGGGCGTGTCGGGGGAGTCAACGCAGAGGCAGCTCAGGTGCAGATTTATGTCTGATATGTGTACAAATTTCTATGAGGACTGCTAGGATGTGTGCTTGCAATGGTCTTCCACTGAGAGGTGAGTACTCGGGGCAGGGCGTTACCTGGCAGATACCACGAGGGTGAAGTGCTTTAGAGCACATGAAGTGCGTTGAACACACGCTGCTTTTTTTTTTTTTCCTTTTCCCAAAGTAACCTGCTATTGCCTCTTAAAATGGCATCTACTGCCTGTCCCCATCTGCCTCGCTCAAAGCAGGGATGCTGGTGATGAAAGCCTGTTCTAGACCCACCTCCCGAGTGGAAGTGCCCAGGCCTGGGATGAGTTTTGGCTAGCAGAATGGTGGGGACAAGCTGTATTGAGCGTGCAGTGGTTTTATCTAATCTATTGTTCCTTTACAGTCAGCACTCATGACTGCTGGATCAGTTGTACCAAGGCAGCGTTGCGTCGCACTGTGGCTGTCAGGACACCCTCTTGCCTGAAAGACTTTCTCATCCCAGATAGCAGTCGCCGTACTTCACAAGCGCATGGTGCATGCAAGTTTCTGGAGCAGGAAAAACCTACAGAGTGGCCAGGTAAGGAATGCTTTCTTTCAGATCTTTGATGCGTTGCAAACAGCTTTATGCGTTCTTGCCAAGTTCTGTCAAAGTATACGGCTTCACCATTGCATTTTATTGGAGATTCGTAGATTTATTAGCCCCCACCCCTTCTGTGCAGACAGGATGTTTCATTCGTGCTCCGCGTCTCTCTTTTGTTAGGGTGATAGTCAAACATCTATTGATTTAGTTGCTTTGAATGTCATTGTAAGGTTTCAAGTGGGTTACAGCAAGCACAGTTCCACCACAGATCCCAATCCACCACCCTGAGTTTGCAGGCCAAGGTAGGAAGGGAAAAGTCAAAACGTGAGCAGTCACATCTCTGATCCCAGGTCCCCGTTGAGCAAATCACAGCGACGTAAGCATCGCTTCTACCAGGGGGCCCAACGAGCACTTCAAATAAAACTACAGGGCTGCTTAAAAAGCCTGAGGCCAGAGTCCATATAAAGAGAACTCCGTTCCTACTGCACTTATCACCTTAGTACTAGTGCTAAAACAGGGGCTGTTAAAATGGGTGCGGGGCCGTCAGGAGGACTGCAGTGCTTTAAAAGACCCGAACTGCTCCAAGACTTGTTAGCTCTTAAAAAAATAAAACAGCTCCTCAATCAAGAAGACAACTTGATCACTTAAAACTTTGGGGTTTTTTTTCCAGTTTTTATTGAGTGAAAATGTCAAACCTTGCATCAGTCATGCAAAAAAAAATCAAATAAATAAAACACATATATTAAATTTCTAATAGCACTAAATTCAAGTGGAAAAATATTCAGTTCTTAATAACGCAGGTGCTGAAGAGACCAGATTCAAGTAAATCAGAGCACACCATCCTGTTTAGGGTGTTTTTTTTTTCACTTTCTGCATTTTTTGTCTCAAAACCTATATATATATCTATATATCTATATATATGTATATACATATAGATATATACACACACACATATATATGTGCATACATATTATTTTTATATTTATATATATACACATACATATTTATAAAACATTAAAAAGAGCATTGGTGGTTCAAGCATTTATTTCCCCCCCTCCCCCACAGAAAGAAAAAAAAAACCAACAACAAAACAAAAAAAAATTACACATTTAAAATTCAAAATGAGCTAGCAATGGCTTATAGTCCTAGTGTGCAATATGGATATTACAAAAGGCTAGAATCCTCCCTCTTTGTCTTTTTTTTTTCATTTTTGTTTTTTAAAGTTTTTTTTTTTTGCTACATTGGAAAATTTTTTTAATTTTTTTTTTTCTTTACAAAATTCCTTCCACGCAGACTTTAATCCAGTTGAGTTTGTGGCTAGAATGAACAATCTAGTCAATAGTTTTTTTATTTCTTTTTTTTTGCTCTTCAGCAGTGAATGGTAGCAGAATCAGGAGGGTCCATCTCAAGGTTTATTTTGTTTGGTTTTTATCTTGTTTTGGACAGAATAGCTCCATTTCCTCTCTCCTCCTTCCCCCTCCTCGTACAGTTAGTTGAATCTCCCGCTCTTGCTCTGGTCATTCTGTTCAGCACGTATTTCAATAGTATCGTATTAACAGTCCCATTGATATGATCGCTTGAGGTGAAAAAACACCTTGCTGCAGTAGGGATCTTTGCGCTGTTGAGGCCTTTGTTCAGAAAAGCACTTAAGCATGGGCTTAAACCTGCGCCCGTTCAGAAAGCGTCTGCTTAAGAGTTTTGCTGACTTAAAGCCTTAACGTGGCGGAATGAAAAGACGGGTTTAACTTTCTTGACTTTTTGTTGTTGTTGCAAATAGAGACATAGTAAGAGATTTACAGAAACAGGGCTTGGAGAAGGTTGAGTCAGATGCGCTCTGGGGGTAGGGCCGGCCTGCTGGGTGGCCCTGTCTGGAAGGGCAGAGTGGCCACCGTCCCGTGAGGCTCTCACCTTCTGTGGGGGTCAGGCCCTGCCCGGGTGTCACATTTAGCAGTAGCCTGTTGGGAAAGAAATCTCATTCCCTGTGCCAGCTCCCGGAGAAGAGGCGATAAAAGTCTGGGAGAAAGGCTGAGATGTTAGGGAGAAGTAGGGTGCCTTGGGGGAGAAAATGGTGTGCATAGATAAACACAGGCCCTTCTGGCACGCTTAGCCACACCAAAGGACATGTGAAACAGGGCCCCGTTCCAGCGCGGATCCTGGTGCACTTGCACTGGCTGCACCTGCCTAAAGCTGCCTCCCGGGAGATGTATTATGTCCAGCGCCAACCAAAGCCGGTTGGTGTTAGCAGCGCTACTGGTAGGTCTTTTACCCCTTTTCTCCACACACTTCTGCTTTCCCCACTGTTGTGCAGTGATTCAGTCAGTGGAGTCTGGGAGCTACAAAAGGGGAGAGGTAAAAACGCTACATCCCGGTGCAGGTTCCCAGCTCCTATCAGCAGGGAAACATCCTGTCTATCCTGAACGGAAACAAGTGGCCCAAGCGAGCCCCGTGCCTTGCCACTGAAACCAGACTCCCCCCTCGCCTTCAGCGTTAACGAGGCTCACAGGCAGGTTTCGTGTAAACCTTGCAGGATGTTGTACTGAAGGCAGTAAGCTCGATCCTGCTCCCACAAAGTCACTGATACACATCACGTTGATTTCAGTGGTAGAAAATAAAAACACATCTGTTTTACAAGATGTGGCTTGTGTTACATCCAAGGATTCCTCTTGGAGCCCATCACCATACTATCTAAGTAGCTGACTATGGGAAAAATGTACAAGTGTAGAACCTGCAGCAAATGCCATTAAAGTAAAACAGGTTTTTTTTGCCCCATCCCATTTCTAGAAATTCCAGGGCCTCATTCCCTCACTCTGCCCCAGGAACGTGAGCTTCATTATATTCAAGAATTGGGTTGTGCTAGAAAACACACGGTTGAGGGCAGGGGACATACCAAACAAAACAAAAACAAACAAACAAAAAAAATAAAATCCTATAAAAATAAAAGCCACACAAATAGCTGATAGAGGAAAAGAACTCCAAAGAATTAAATATACTACAAACTAGTAATAACAATATTTCATTTGTTTTGTTTTCATTTGTTTCATCTCTACAAAATTCAAGTTAGAATTCGGAATCGTGCAGCTCCGGTCAGTGCGAGGAGTGTGAAGTCAGCCTCAAACCGTAGCGTTAAGGCCCCCCCTCCCCTGCCACCCCCTACAAACAAACACTACATTGAAGGAAAAAAAAAGGGGGGGAGAAAAAAAAATTGCACACAATTAACCATATCTAAGGGCTATCCAGAAGGCAGGTGACCCCCCCCCCCCCCCCCCCCGCCCCATCCCCCTGGCATTGGTGGTTTCTCTTTTGTTCTATATATAGTAATAACCTTTACAGGAAAAATACTGTACAACTTTTTTTTTTTTTTGCCTTTCCTTTTGAAACATTATCTGAACATTCTGTCCCCACATTTACACAGCTGAGCTGCTTGTTTATAAATCAGACCTGATCTGCACCAGTTCCTTAGGGAAATAATTAAAAAAAAAAAAAAAAAAAAAAGCAACCTAAACTTCTTGAGGCCTTTATCTGTTCAGGGTAAAAACAAATTACGGGGATCCCTTGGAGCTGAAGTGCTCATGGAGTTGCGGGGGGAAGGGGGTGCCTGCATGATGTTAGAAAAAAGTAATTAGGGTTTTTTTTTAAAAAAGGGACAAACTTCAGACACAAGGAACCTTTTGCTAGGCTGGTATACTTACAAACTGGCACTGAAATTACTATTAATTATCAGAATTAATTCATACGACTAGTCCTTCTGGAGCCCAGGAGTATGTAGACAAGCCCTCTCTCTCAGACTCAGGTGAGGATTTGGGGTCAAACAGCTACTGTCTCACCTATAGAGTCCGGGACAGTATCCTGTAGTGTGTGTGCTCCCAGACTGGGCTAGGAAAAGAGAGCAGGGAAGAGCTTGTAACCAGGGGAAAGCCCAAGCTTCTGAAGGTGGCAGGTCTCAACACAGTATAGTTGCATTTGCTTATACAGTGCCCAAGCTGTCAGTAGCCCTACTTGGCAAAATTTGTCAGCATGGACCCAGCAATGCATTAATTCTTAGCTGGACTACATCCTGGCCTCAGCGAGCATCTCCCCCCTCTTTGAGTTCTCTGTGCTGCATAGGTTGCAGCAGCCTCATGTTTTGTAGCTGAAAAAACCATGACTGGGCCAACAGCTACAGAGGTGCTGCAGAACAGTGGTGTCCCTCCTCCCCGCCCCAGCACTGAGCAAAAGAGCCCCCCCAGTCTGAGCAGGACATCCCACAGTGGGATCCTGAATGTTTGCCTGCCTTCTCCTCCCTCTTCAGTGGTGCCTTCACCCTCTCCCAAAAGTCACCGGAGATCCGTATCAGTCCATGCAGAAAGGCAGACTTGTCCATCCCCAGTGAAAGGCTGGGGACGAGGGCTTGGGGACATACCTGTCATTGTACGACTGCTTGGGTCAGAGAGCAAGTAGTATTTTCAAGGCTGCTTTAATGGCTAGGACGCTCTTCTGTGAGCACGATGCTCCCCGTGCTGCACCGTGGGACAGAGTGTCAGCTCACAACCTCCTGAGATGGGGATACTGAAGCACCACAAAAACGCCTCACCCTCAACAGAGAGGAAGCACCTGGGGGTTGGGATGAGATGGAACTGGATGGGAGATCAACCCCAGCCCTCCAGTGTGACAGACCCTTCAACTGCCCGCTCCGTTCTTCCCAAGTTACTTCAGCTAAATCCCTACAGGCAGAACAGCAGGGATGAGGAGAGGTGTCCTACAGAGAAAGTGTAGACTGAGAAAGTTTTACAATATAAATAGCATTCAAAATTATTATCATTAATAGTAAAAAGGATCTGGAAGAACAGGAGTGTCCTATTCCCACCCCTGCTCATTCATTAATGCGTCCTCATTTATGTGACAATAAATACCCACTCCCACCCTTGCTGTCGGATGCCATTCATTTAATGCTGGAGAAAGAAGGGGGGAGGGGTGGAGAGAGAGAGCGCACCCCTCACCCCCTCCTTCCCACTGGCAAAAGCTGAGCTAGTTGTCTTTGTGACACCAATTCCTTGAGTTTTATATATGTGTGTGTGTGTGTACATTATATATATAGAGAGAGAGACACACACACAAATATATATTTCTAAAATTCATTACCTGTTGTTCCCACCCACCCCCCT
This sequence comes from Gavia stellata, assembly GCF_030936135.1. Taxonomy (NCBI): domain Eukaryota; kingdom Metazoa; phylum Chordata; class Aves; order Gaviiformes; family Gaviidae; genus Gavia; species Gavia stellata. The sequence continues at coordinate 4,293,279 of NC_082620.1, read as the reverse complement.
CCAAGAAGTGGAGATTATTATTAATATCGTACAACTGAAAACATGGAAAAATAAAACCCAGAAAGAAAAATGGAGGGGATAGAGCCCCACCCATAACAAAGGGTCCCCAGATGGGCACAGGCCCCACGCACCATGCAGGGAGCAAGGAAAAGCAGCTGGTACCCTCAAGGTTCATGTCCGTATAAAAGGGTATTTTTTTGCTGCATCCTGCCCCTGTGTTCTGTGATCTGCAGAATGAAGTGATGCAGCACCAGTCCTGCTGCGAGCCTGCCTCTCTTATGGGGCCTGTGGAGGAGCATGGGTTTCTTTCCTTCCTCTCTCTCTCGTGTGTGTGGCACGGAGTTTGTTTTTCACTTGCCATCCCAATCTTTGTTCTTGCCTCATATGGGGTCCTCTTAGTAATTCCGTGTAAGAGCAAAACCAAACCACCGCCGCTGTTGTCTCTAAGATTAAGGAGAAGCTGCTGGAGCAACGGTAGAGGCTGGGGCAGCAGCTGGAGCCGGAGCAGGAGGTGGGGCTGGAGCAAGGGCTGGCTCGCCCTGTGGCCTGGAAGCATCGCCATGGTCTGTGGAAGAAGCAGCCTCCTCTGGTTCTCCATCTTCTTTAGTGGCCAGGCCCTCAGGGTCAGGCAGCGATTCTTCAGAATCTGTGTTCAGGTCTTCCTCCTCATCATCCTCATCCTCCTCATCATCATCCTCCTCCTCTTCATCATCCTCCTCTTCTTCATTCATCTCCTCCTCATCATCCTCTTCATCCTCTTGGGAAGAGTCATCCTCGTCCTCCACATCACCCGAGCCAGATGCTGCCGCCCCCCTCTCCTGAGGCGCGGTCCCGGCTCTGCTCGGTGAGGGACCTTCAGTGACTTCTGACTGCTTCTTGCTGAGGTCCAGGGAATCATTGAGGCCCACACCAGCCGCATTCTGCAGGAAGAAGAGGGAGCTGTTGTTGTCAGTGCTGAGGTTGAGGGAACTGTCCAGGTTGATGGAAGAGTTCTGGATGTCATACTCGAGAGTGGAGTGGGCAAGGCCCTCGGGGCCAGGCGAGATGGCAGGAAGCTCCCCTCGCTCCTGCTTCTCATGTTTGCGCTTGTGCGAGTCCATCTGTGACATGCCCACCACTGTGTGTTTGCAGCCAGGGTAGGTGCAATGGAAGTGGGAGCACTTGAGTTTGTACTTGCAGTCAGGCACCTCGCAGTCCACGCTTGAGCTGAACTGGCAGAAGCCAGCAGCACTGATGACGTCCTGCTTGCCGTGGTGCTTACGGTGGGCTGTCACCTTAGTGCTGTCAGTGCAGCGGAAGCCACAACGCAGACAGTGGAAGTGTGTGCTATTGCCAGAGAACTGACAGTCTGGGAAGTTGCAACTCAGTGAAGACTTGAAGCGTTTGAAATCATCCAATACCAGGTTGTCAACACGATCATGATGCTGGGCATGCTTATACATGTGGGTACGGCCACAGAACTTGTAGCCACAATTCTCCCGCGTGCAGTGGTAGTGGGTAACCTTGAGAGAGAATTGGCAGCTGGAGTCCTTGCAGTCCTCGTAGAGGTCATAGCGCCGAAATCCCTCCAGCATCATCCCTTCATCCAGCATCTTGCGTGAGGATGCGGTCTTGCGGCGCTTACCAAACGGGGACATGTCCTCAATAATCCAGAAACGCTTTTTGGCCCCCGAGGCAGTTGGCATAGTGATGGTATTCCCTGAGGAGAAAAAGCCAAGAGTGGTGTTGCTGACAGCCAGGGCTCTCTTCATCTCCTAACCATCCTGGCAAGCTCTGTATTTGCCAAGACACAACGCTGCAACTGTTCCCACCCAGCAGCTCATCCCTCAAGCTCTAAGTAAGCCTGAAGCCTGGGATCGTGGGCTGGCTGATGCCTGCTGGACACAGCTTCCTCAATTTTCAGCGTATCCCACCTTGCCTCTCATTGCTGCTCTTGTATATTGATATTGTCCAAATGCTAACTTGCTTCTCTGTTTTGCTACTCTCTCAGTTTCTCCTGCTGCTTAGTTAATCTCTAGTTCTATTTTCCTCAAATCAGACTTTAATACAGAGGAGCTGGCTTGTTCCAGTCCAAGGACTGAGGTGTTTTACTGTAGTTCACCAGGCCTGAAGTGGTAAAAGAGTTTAAGCATACTAAAAACTGGTACATGTATACTGTTTTCCCCTTTCCAGGCTCTTGTATTACACTACAATTGCCAAGGACAGGCAGGAAGCGAAGGGAAGATCCCATGCGTGATTAAAACTGCAAGGGGGGGAATTTATAGAAATAGGATGGACTTTGGCCAGGAGACTGCAACATCCCTCACTGTAATGAGCCTACATATTACGATGAGTGCACTTAGAAAGACAGATGGACAGATGTTCAATGGGGCTAATTCTCATCATCACTAGCCAGTGGACTCTGAGAGAAAATACCAGTTCTGCAGCTTTCCCTGGGGTCTCAAAAATCACATGATGCCCCTAGTAAATAAAGAGCCTTCATCTATCTTCCACTTTCATTCACAGGGCCAGCATAACTGGCTAGTGCTCACGTCCCCTAGGATCAAGCTGACATCAAGGACTCGACCTCATTATATCTATTAACTTTTTTTCTTCTCTGCTTGCTATTTCCAGAATCAAACCACAATCTCCAGCATCAACATGCAGCATAGACAAGGTTGGAGGCAAGAATTTCTCACCAGGTGCAGAATTGTGAGTGTAATTGGAAATTATAGCTTGCAACTAAAACATACTTTTTTTTTTCTTTATGCTGAAACTGCCATCCTCTTAAAAAGAGGCATGATTTGTGACATGCAGTGCCTGGGGCCCGAGAATCCAGAGCAGCTTGCATCCTTGTCTAGGAGACTGAAGAAACAGTCATCTGTTTGACTGTTATAGAGTTACTATTTTTTCTGGCTGATAAGCAGGTATTAAAAGTGATGAATGCTATTTTTGCCGTATCTGGCCCTTCAAATGATGACCCCTTAAGAGAAAGTGGCCATCATTGAAGGAAGCCTCCAAAAGTTAAACGGGCACTGTATTGAAAGGTACCAGTCAATGGAAACGGTGGCAGCAACCGAACCTCCCACCTCATTCCATGGCTGGGCTATACAGATTGCAGGATAAGCAAAGAACAAAAGATTTTTCCACACCCACTCATTGCATGGCACTTTTGCTCAGACTGCAAATAAGGATGCCAGCTTGGGGCATCCATGGTGAGACCATCTTAGTGACATGTAGCTGGTGGAAACTGCACGTTAAGGCTAATTTAACCAGCTACCAGGGAAAGAATAACTTTCTGTCACTGTGGATTTTAAATTAGCAAGCTCTTAGCTACAGAATCTGTGACCAATTACTCTCTGCTCCCCCCCCAAACATCTGGTATTGTAAAATCTCGTTCTCCGCTTCCAGGCGTCTAGTGTAAGTGCATCGTTGCCTGGACAAATCACTGCTATCCAGATCAACTCCTTACTCCTTTTTAAAAAAATTACAGCCAAACCATCATGGTTTTTATCATTAGTATGAATGCTCATCTTGTCTGCCTTCAGACAGGAATATGGGACAAGCCATCTTAGGGGAAAGACTCTGGATGGGAAAACTGGGAAATTAGTAGAATTTACATCAAATTTAAAACAGGTAAATTTTATCTGCCCAGCTTTTACAACTCTTCAAACAGATGTGCTTAAAACTTCAGTTAAACCAATTTTGTTTTCTCATACAGGCAAACTTTCAGTGCAAGGGTATGAAAAAGAGATGATAACCTGGTACACTCTCCCCTAGCCACTAGACAACGTTCAGTCCTTAGCACCCAATTGGAGATTACAAGCCTCTACAGATGTAATCCCAAGCAAATCCCAATGGTAAGTGCATGCCATAAACTTGTCTTTTCAACTACGAATAATGTAAACATTCGCAAAACTATACAAAGGTAAAGAAAATAAAAATATATAATTAGAGGAAAGCACAGCACAAGGTTAAGATGTTTCAGGTTGCATGCAAATCTGTTAGAAAAAAAAGAAGCAAAAATATAGTTTCTTGTGAATTTTTTTTGATTGGAACATGCTCCTCCGGACAAGGCAAGGATCCTTCTCCTGCCAAGTCCCATGAGAAAAACCTGTGAACTTCCAAGTGGAGTTGGTCCTCCAGCCACACTCCCAGCCATTTACCTTGGATTTGCACATTACTAAAACTGGCAGGAAGAATGACTGGGGCATTTGTAGGCTGCCAGAATCCTCTTAAGTGCGAACTTTAAGCACAAGTATGCCCTTAATTAACTAGAAAAGAGCTGGGAGTTGGGAAAAGAAGGCAAAACTGAGACACACCCTAAAAAACATTCCCAGCTGGAATGAGAATCCCCAGCCTAAGACATCTCTGATCTTGGTCACACATGGGAAACATGGCAGCTTAAAACTAAAAATCTAGATGGATTTTCTGCAGCTGTTAAGAGCAGATGTAAATAACAGTGACTGTGAGAAACAGCCTGAGCTGTCTGATGATGTCATGTAGTGACACTGACTGTACTTCACTGTTACTGGTGCTGGGCAAAGCAGCCCTGAATTTTATGGCTTTGTGTATGAATAGGAAGCAGTGAAGCTTACAAGGTCTATAAAAATATGGGAAGTGGGTACCTTGTCAGACATTTACCTGCTGAGATGTGTGCAGCAGACTATGGTGGGTACTGGGTTGGGTGGCCTGGAAGATCTAAACAAGAATTCCAAGTGCCATTAATGCTACATGAGGAAAAGTTTGCTTTGTGGCCACCCTGCTGTTATCAAGAGGCTGAAAGTGCATTTTAAGTATGGATTTTGTTAGATTTTTCTCATAGTTTGGAATTGGTGGAAATTGCTCTCAGGTATCCAAACATCTCTCAGTGATTTGCTGTGGTTTTGGTTACCTTTCTTAGCTGTGGCTACTGTGTCAGATGACAAAAGCAGTAGGCATGGATGGGCCCTTGGATAAAGTTAAGTAAGACACAGAGTGACGTATGCTTTTTTACTGAACCAAAGGTGCAGAGAAAAAAAACGTGGCCAGGGTGAGTGGGGAAGGAGATGGGCATAGGACACTAAGAGAGAAAGCAAAGAAGTGTTACCTGCTGCATCCTGAACTAAGGGAACGTCACTTTTTACTGGAGTTGGAGTGGCAATGATGGGCGAAAACCCAGTGGTGCTGGCGGCAGGCATGACAATGCCTCTGCTGGATCCAAGAGTGGCACTGAGCAGAGAGTATGAGAGACAAGATGGAGAGAAAAGATAGGGGAGGGTGGGAAGGGGAGACCTAAGCAGGGCTTGTGAGAAAGATGGAGGCAGAGATGGTGGTTGAGGTTGTGGTGCATTGTGGGTAGCATCATCGGCAGCAGCAGTAGCAGTAGAAGGAACCAGGCAGCCTGGAGAATGTGGAGAGAAAAAAAGCAGAAAAGAAAAAAAAAAAAAACCAAAACAACAAAACCAAACCAAAACAAACAAAACAAAACAAAAAAACAAAAGAACTGAAATGAGAACCCAAGAGCAGAAGCAATATGATGAAAATGGAAAATACATTCACAAATGTATGAAACAGAACTGTAACAGAGAAGAAACAGAAGGTGAGGAACTGACAGCATCAGGAAGAGGAGGGGTGTCTCTGCAGAAGGTAAGGTGGCTTTAGTGGCATGGGGGAAGAGCCACAGGCTTTCACGCAGGAATTCCTGCTTGTTTGGTCCTTGTTCATCTCTATGGTGCCAGCTTTAACCAACTAATAGCTGTAAGGGTGGTCTTACACTTTGGGTGGGTGGAGTTGCTTGCTAGCTGGATAGCAGGGGGGGGCCGTTTCCTAGGAAGCGTGACTTGGGCAAATGGCGTACTGACAAAGGAGAGTGTGCCAGGAACCACTGTGCCACCAGAACCCTTTGGAGGAGCTTTAATGTCATGGGGCAACCACTGTCGTAACCCAGCAGTGTTCATACAACATATGGTTAGATGTGCTATATGATAACCTTGGTCTAACTGGTGTGGGAAAGAAAAGGAGGAAAATGTGTACGAAATTACAGCAAACTCAGTGAGGCAGCCTATCTAGAATGTAACACTTAACCCTGGGAAGGACAGCTAAGAGACCCCTGGATCACCACTAGATGACAACAGAATTCATAAAAGATATCTGACTACTGAAAAGATAACCCTGTAAATACAGGGCAGTGGGAGATGGCTACGCATTTTCCTGGCAAACAGGAAACAAGGGCAGAAACTTACTTCCAAAAAGAGGGGTGAGGGAGGTCTCCTTTGTGCAACACTGCACAAAGTGGAGCAAGAGTTTTTGCATGAGGAAGGGAGCTCAGTGAGCTGCTTCTATATGTTGATTTCTGAAGATGTGGTAGGTTTTTTTCCCCTGTGTATATAATATTTGCTATTATACAGTCTTTCTGTACCTGAACAGTACAGGAAAGTGCCTGACTTCAGATGCTGCATAAGGAAATACAAAAAGATATCAGGGGAAATGCCAAGTACAGAACAGGCCCACAATTTTTTTCTTTTTTAAAATCAGTTATTAAAATAGATCCAACTCCAAGACACAGGATAAAAACCTCTCTTCAGGGGGGAAAAAAAAAAAGATACGCTGTTAGTTCATGGATGCTTGAGGTGCACATTTTGATGGATCTCTTCTCACAAATGACGGAGGGAGCTAGGTTAGTACGAGGCACTACCATGAAGCTGGTACAGTTTATATCTTAAGAGGTGCAGTTGTCCTTTGGCCTCTCTTTGTGAGTTTATCTCCCAAGAGAGCAGGCAACTGATGATCCATTTCACTCCCCCGCCCCTCTTACCTGCTGATGTACTTTCATTGCCCACTGGAGTGCTGGAGCAGCTGCGGTCCATATTGGAAGATTCAGAGGAGATACCCCCAGGGCTACAGCCAGTGTAATCCATGTACTCGTCTGTTTCAGTGTCCATCATGCTTGGGGGTCCCTGAAAGGAAGCCGGGGTTCCTGATGAGGCTGGGCTGGGTGCCATGCTGCCAACCTGGGGGAGATTTTCATTTCTTGGAGTGTGGCCAATAACCTGCAGCAAGAGAACAGGACAGGGACTTTCACACCAAAAGCAAGATGCCAAGACCAAAACCATCTGTCTGCACATTTATTTCTCTCTGCCACAGTTCATGAGGGATAGCTGGAACATGCTCGCGAGTGGAACCCATGGCACTGTGGGTAGGAGCGTGAATCTTCCTTCACTGGGAGCTCAGAGCATTAAACTTGGCACATGTATCCTGGTATGTGAATTGTGATGCACTCAGAGGCTGCGAGTGTTAATCTTGGTACCAGTATCCTGGTGTGTGGATTCTGATGCCTTCAAAACCAGGAGGTGTTAATCTTGGCATTACTACCTTACTGTGTAGGTCCTGCTGCAGTCAGAGGCTGGAAATACGACTGCTGATGTGACTGTCCTAGTGCCTGCATGCTGAGACATTGCAACGGGGGAACACAGGAACTGAAACCAGTGACGTACGTGTATGCTCTGTTCACATGCAGCTGGTGTGGCCTGGCGTGGCATGGTCTTCTCTGGATAGTTACATGGGTAGGTACCCAGAAGCAATGTATATCCAAACACACCACTAAGTGCCTACTGAGCACTAAGGAATGGGAAAAACTGGAGTTAGTACATTTAAATGCAGAAAGGCAGTGGCAGTACAGCAATCTGGTTAGCTTTGCTACATGCCCTGATTTGTGGTTTCATCCTTGTTTTGTTGTTTGCTGGACTGCTCCATGGGCTAAGCACAGCAGTAGAGTAAGACTAGCCCTGTATGCTCCCAGGATTGCTCAGGCCATGATTGCTACTTCTCCACTGCTGAAGTGAGATAGGATTGCCAGTGAAAGGAGATGGAGGTCAAAACTAGCATTTTCTGCTCAGCGGGTACTAAAATTCTTAGGGCTAGACTCAGCATGTACTAGAAGAGTAGTGAAGACAAATCTATTTGTTAAATCTCTCCTAAGTTTGATTTTTGTACCTAAGCTTTTCGTGTTCAGAACAAAAGTACCGCAACAGTAACAGCAGTTCCTTGGCATCTGTGAACTCATTAAATCCAACAGCAGTAGACTTGAACAATTAACTTATTGACAGTACTTAATAACTAATAGGGACCTCTCATTCCCCTATTGTGGAATGAAAGGGGGTTCCCATCTTACTTCTACAGATGACCCCTTTTGTTTTTCATATACCAGAAGATGTCCTTAGGGTCAGATCACTCACAGGCATTTAAATAAAGCCAGCTTGTTTTATCTGTCAAGTCTATGGAAGTTAAAGCAACTAAGGAATAAGAAGAACATGCAGGAAGTTGCAGGACTGCTGCCATTCTGAGCAGCAGTTCAGTGCTGCAGTTGAAAGTCTTCAATTTATTCATGAAACAGACAAACCCAATCTGCCAGTTGCTCTCAGTTAAGTGTTAGAAAAGAAGCAACTGTTAATCGTCCTGCTACTTCCTGAGAGAGGACAAGGAGTGCCCCAAACTAACTCCAAATCAATAAGGGAAGAGAAATTTCGAGACTGGTATTTCTCCCATCCTCGGTGGAAGCAGCAAATAATTCTTTATGTGCAACAGGAAATGATAGCTTTAACGAGCACGGTCAATTCTTCCACATCCTAAGGACTTCAATTTTAATAAGCCAATTGGTGTATATTGAGAGAGCAGGGAGGGAGTGCAAGTTGTGAATATGAGTATTTTAGTGTTACCCTTCTCCATTTTTTCCTCCATAATTCACAAGGAGAAGCTGTTTACACTAAGTAATGCTTTGATGTCTATGCTTCATCATCTTTCCTCCTATTGTAGAAGTCCAACCAGGTAAAGCTAGCTTGGGTGAACTCACATATCCCAGTTACATCCCCCAATGCAGACATATCCTTAACAGTTTGGGTACGAGTGTCTTGGCACTAAAGCAGTCTGCAGCGAGCAACCAAAGGAACCAACACGACATGTGGATCTACAACTTAAATAACCAGTGAGTCACCTGAGTAGGAACACGATCAAAGTTCTTCCCCAGCATCCTTCTCATGTGCTTTCTGGCATGGGATGTCATTTGGTGCTTGAGCAGGAAGGAGAACTGGCAGCCCTCTCGAATGCAGTGGAAGTGGCTGTTCACCTGGTTGTATTTGCAACCTACAGACACAAAACAATTGTATGTAGTACATGAAAGGTACAGAGAGGGAAAGGGACTGTAGGGAAGATGATCTGGAGATGGGACAAGGCTGCTGCTACTACATGGATTTCTGGTGGAGTGAAGATTATAAATGGTCACGTGTTCTTCAGGAATACTCCTGAATGATAAAAAAACCCCCATGATCTTTTGCCTGCTGAGCAACTGCAAGAGAGGATTACAATGTAGGTAGATTTAAGAAGTGAGCCTGAGCCACCAACTAGTCCCACCCCTCTTCGGTTTCTTACAAAGAAAGGAACATTACCATAACATCTAGTAGTGCCTGATGTTCTCCAGTCTTAACTAGCACCTTTTCCTTTACAAAGAGAACAAACCCAAGACATTTAACTGTATTATAGAAGTTACAATTGAAAATACATGCTCATAATTAGATTAGAAATGAAAAGTTCTTTTTCTCTTTTTTCCTTTAACTGTGCTCTCAGAAGAGCAGTCTCTTAAAAGCTCTAGCTCTGGGCAGTGTATGTTCTCTGGTCAGATAGAGATGAGCCAGGAAGCATTTATTGTCACTCCAAATTTGTTGTGTAATAGGGGCAGCTACTAAACAACAAGCAATTTATATGGGTCCTGGCATATAGCACTTGACACATTTTGCTCCTTGTGGATAGTGCCATGCATGCTGGGAGTTTGTGTATCATCTCATTAACAGACAATCCTAGACAGCTACATTCTATAGCTGATAAATAATGCCTTGTTGCAGTTATAACACAGCTATATCAATAATTGGGTTCTGTCTATTCTCCATTGTCCCTTGGCCATACCCTTATACACACAGAGGTACAGACCTACAGACAGGCTCAGTTTTACTCATCTGTCTATCGTCTATCTAAACCTGTCCACCTTTACTTACTTACATACTTAAGTATTTTTCATCTCTCTCTCCCCCTCCCCACCCATACACGCATGTATATATTTATACATGCACAAACATACATATATAAAAATTTATCATCTGTGTGTTTGTTCAGAAACATTCACAACCCTTAAAGCAGGCCAGTGTTCTCTGCACTTGCTATATATTCATATGCAACGTAAAAAACACAGGGATGTACAGAGAAATAGACATGTTGGTATAACCATATACACCTACACAAACACATCCAGCTACACCATCCCACATGCTGCCTGTATCTACATAGGCAAACGCAGAGTGCTGGCTAAACGCATGTTTATTGCACGGCAAGCTCAACCTATAGGCATATGTACATACTGCTGGATGGATGTACCCCATCACTCCCAAAAATAAACACTGCTGACACATGCACAGCCTGTAGATGCCTCGCTGCCAAACAGCTCCTGAATCACCCAGCCCATCTTTAGCTCACAGAGAGCATTTTATGTGCATGCCAAGTTTATGTTTGTTTAGGTATTGCACTCCCCCACAGCCCCACCTCATTTGCCCTCCCCATCACGTTGTGCTGTTCTTTGGGATGGAGAACAAACAGTGCTGGCGGGACTGAAACAGTATCAGCAAAGGGCAGGTGAAGGCTCGCCTGTTGCTAGGGCATCCGTGTAGGCTGGGTGTCATATATCATTGTCCTGCTTTGTCTAGCCCCTGCTATCACCTGAAACACCTAAAGTTGAGTAAATAACAGCAACTGCTGAATCTACTGACATGTGTAAATGAGACCTAGGTAAGTAGTGGCTGTGGCATGTTGACACTCATTACCCTGGTTACCACAAACAAGCTACCATTTGGGTATAAATTCTTGATGTATTTAAAGCTGAAAAGAAAAGTTTGTTTCTGGTTATTGTGCCCGTTTCCCTGCAATGTGAGAGAACAGCACCCGGAAGCGTTACTCTGAACCCTGTTTTGTTTCAGCCTTTGTTCCCACCAGGAGTGATAGGGAAGACTGGGTCTGTGATACTGTTACACTGTTACACCAAAACACAACTAGAAGGGTTAAGTGAATCCCAGGCAATTCGGGATAGAGCTCTGCTGGAGCTATCGTAGGGATCCCCCCCCAGTTCAGAGCCCTGGATTTCAGCTCTAGATACCTTCCTGGGAATGCATTCTACTTTCTGTTGTTGTGCGTTTGTTTTACCAGCTTTACACTAGAGGCACTTAGATTAAATAACTACTGCAGTGCTGCTAATAGCTTTGGCAAGTGGGCAAGCCGCAGTCTAAGGCTGTGCCACATCTCAGGTGTTTCCTTAGGCCATGCTCTGGTGGAAGGCTGGCACAAAGACACAGCGCTGTGTTCCCTGCTGCTCACAAATGGATGTGGAGAATGGTCAGAGGAGAAGGGCATAGTTTATTGAATGCTCTTCTCCATACCTATCTCCCTGTATTTGCCCTTTGGCTTTCAATATGCTGCCTGTAATCAGGCAAAGCAGCAACTTCCTTGATACAGGAAGACTTTCAGACAAGGCACTCATCAGAACAGGCATTTCCCCTATGCTTCTTTTTACTCCTGAGAGCACCCTTTAACTCCACCCACGACAAGCAGTAGGCCCAAAAGACGACAAAGTACAAAACAAACAAACAAACAAAAGGCCCTGACAATTAGATAAAAAGGAAAAATAAAGAGGAAGCTGTATCTCCAGACAAATATATATATACACATATAAAAAAAAATAAAAAAATATATATATAAAATCTGCTATATTAGAGTTTCTTTTCTATCCATTTAACGTGGGTCTATTTGGGAAACCATGCTTCGACTTGGTCAGATCAGGAACTGCCTTCCGTTTTGTTCCATTTCTTGTTTAGCGATTTAATGGCCAAATACATCCTAAGCATAACTCGCAGGCTCTCATGGCATTCTTAGCTTGGACATGGGACAGACCACATGAGAAAGGTGATGGGGGAAAGAGAAGAAAACTCACCTAGTCTGCCACACTCTTCCCGCTTGGTAAAATACTTGAAGCCATTGGCTGCCCTTCTCTCTGCCTTCTCATGTTTTTTCACATGCCAGGGCAGCTTGGTGGTGATGTTAGTCACAAAGTAGCAGCCAGGACGAAGACAGTGGTAATGCCCTCGCATCCTGAATTCACAGTGCTAGAGAGGAGCAAACAGGCAGGTTGCTTTAAGCATATCTAAACCAAATGCACACTCATCTGCCTGCTACTAATGCTGTCCCTTGGAGACACGAGAGGGAGGCCTGAACTGATACTCTAGATCACATCCATTTTATCTTCCAAAGCCGCAATGCAAACTTGTTCCCTGTCGTGTATTTTGTATTGCTGTCATATATTCCACATTGCACTATTCTACGTTGAAATATCCCAAACCTAAATTGTGGCTTTCCCTGGTATTCATCATAGATTTTTATTTTATTTCATCTTGTGCGTTCATTCTAGTTGTCCACTTCACCCAAGTCAAAGAAACACAAAAGCAGCGCGATTTTCAGTTTGATGGAAACTGAACATTTTGCTAGACCATGTAATTAAGACCCTTCCATAGTCCTGTAGATAGACCAGAAACGAAACACTCAGCCTCACTTCTTACTGGGTAGTCTACTTGCTCTTTCCCATTATTCTTCTCCCGCACACATACTCAGGCTAGAACACTGCTTTTGACTTGCTCTTACCTGGTTCGGACAGAGACACTGCAGCGAATAGTAAGCAAACTGGTCTCGCACATTCACCAAATTATTGTTGGGGTTGATGTGGTCCAGGCAGTGGGATTCTGCTTTGCCAGAGGTTTTGCACACATACTTGCAGTTCCCAAAGAGACAGTGGAAGTGGAATTTGTTGGCATACTTGCAGTCCGTTGCCAGGCAGGGATCACTGGAATACATCCAAAACCCAATCATCGCCTTCACTCATTTCACACATTTGTTTCTTTGCCAAAATTTAATTCAAGGGGAGCCCAGCTGAAGTCTCTATTCCAAACGTGGCCTACAGATTTCCCATAGCCACCTTCCTCTTTAGTAAAATTGATGCTGGCAACACTACTGCAATTCCACCAAGCTAGTGCACTTTCTTGATTAAGATTATTAAAATACAGCAATGCATGGTGGGTTCTATAGTCTTTGAGGGCCACACTTACGATTTAAAGTTCTCTCAAGATCTGGATAGATGCTGTTTCTCCTGAACTTACTTACTGCCTGAACTTACCTCAACAGATTCAGATAGTTTTTCCCATCTCAATTCTGTGTAACTGAAATGAAACTCTTGGGTATGCACACTGCAAGATGCCAGGGCTTCCCCTGATTAGACAAAATTGGCAGTGGCCTGTTTAATCAGCTAAATGGTTTTGGTGCCTTACTCCCCCCGACCCGTTCCATGGATTTCTGGCTGCACAAACAGAGATCAGATCGGAGGTAGCTGAACATTGATCTCTTGGATCCCAAGCGCTGTACCCAATGATACCTACTCAAATACGTGAAATAATAGAATTAATTCACTTCTTTGAAAGCAGACAAATGACTGTCAGTATACGACCCAGAGACTGACACTCCACCAGCCTGAATAACTGAGCTGTAATGCCTAACCTGATCCTGGACTCCTGTGTCCTCTCATAAACTACGTAACTTCTTGTGCTTCTTTCTGTCTATGTAACAGAAATAACACCATCATCACAGCAACACTGTGAAACTTCTTCAATGTTTTAGAAGAAGTTCAGCAAGGTTATGTTACCTTCTGCCCGACATCTCCATTGTTAATTGCTTTGTAAACTAACACTGCAAAACCAGAGGCACAGAATTTAAGGAGACTCATTACACTTGTACAGAAGTTCAGCCAGGATAGCAAAACTTTGACAAATCTGAAGTGAGAGGGAATTGCTCCCTATTCCTTGACCTCCTGAGAGACCCATTCCTGGTAAGGCAGAGTCCAAGCACTTGTGCCTCCTCCACTATCTGACCCCCAGTCTTCTTCACAAAAAAAAAAAAAAACAAACCAACCAAAAAGCTGTATTATACTCAGTTGCAGACGGCATTCCTAGGAAAAGGCCATAGAGCTTACTGGGGAGAAATCCAGCAAGCTTCCTTTTCAGCAATCTGTAAACATCTCCTCTTAGTTCTGTGTACTTTGCTAACAGTAACACCTCGTCTTTGCATGACTGAGCGCTCAGTTGTCCACTGATTTTTGCTCAGCTACAGAAACTCACGGCAAGTCTCAGATTGCAGCAAGATCTGGAGGTGGGCTAGTCAGGCATCATGCTGAAAACTTTACAAATGCTATGCTTCCTCTGTAGCCTTCAGGGTCAAAAATACTGCAAGACACATGTATTTCTGTACACCTCTCATGAGATACAAAAAAATGCTTCAGTGATATGTCAGCCAGTTTATTTCGCCTCGAAACTCACACCTAAAAGTGCTCCCAGATGTATTTGAAAATCTTGGGTTTTTTCCTAGGATAACTGAAGGTATTTTCTAGACTTTATAGAAGTAATTTTTCTGTGAGATAAAGCCCAGAGTACTTTCTAGACAGAAAGTCTCTCAGTGGAGGAATATAGATGCAGTACTACAGCTCTGAGGAGCAGTAAAGAGGGGATTGCAGGGCTGGAGAGGACACAAGGAGGCAAGCAGCATCTACAACTTACTTCTCCTGGAACTGGAGAAATCCGGGTTTGACCTGAGGCTTGGCGTTCTCCAGGGAAGTCGTTGCCAAGGGTGAAGTTGCCAGGTTAGGCACTGATGCTGGGATCTGAGGCATCTGGGGTATGGTTGAAGCCAGCTGCTTCCAAGCTAGCAGTGTGGGGGCAGAGGGCACAGTAGCTGGACTTGGAGTGGGCACGTCGAGGGCAGGAGCACTTGCCATGGTGACAGAAGTAGCAGATGGTGATGAAGGGGCCAGTGAAGCCTTATTTTCAGTAGTAGTTGAGAAGGGAGACTCAGAGTTACTTTTCACAGTTCCACCCTCAGTTCGGAAGTGAAAACTGCAAAAAGACAGTGTGATTCAGACATAAATTCTTGACCATTGCATGTAACTTGATTAAACATCAACAGGAACGTGGCAGGAGTCTGCAAACAAATTAGCTGAGGTTAAATCCTAAAAGGGTCTCTGCAAATGTTGTGGAAAAATTTCAGGGCCTCCTAGACTGTCTGTGAAGAGAAGGGAATTCATTAAGAGGTGTGGAGACAGAAAGGTGCAGTAACATGTTGAAATCTGAGAGATGCAAGAACTGCTGCAGTCAGTAAGATCAATATGCCTATGAGGGCAGCTTCCCATTGCTGTTGTGTAGAAGTCAGTAGTAAACCACAGGGAACTATCCAACGCCAGAGACCAACTGTGCTAACAGAACTTCCAGTCTTAAAATTTGCAACATCTCCTTCCCTTTAACCCCCTTCAGAATCGGTCCTGTGGCCAGCTGCTGAAGGCCTTTATTCATTCTTTACTTGGGCAAATCTTCCATTGCCTTTAAAAGACACTTGGCGTGGTTTTGAACTGCAGATTATGCTCTGTAGCAATTTGCAACAGGGAAAATTTCCAATATCCCACCCTTCCTTTGCTAGTCCCCTCACTGTAACAAGTGGGAGCATATCTTAAATTCATTCTCCACCCAAGAGGCATCTAGAGTTCTGAGCACACTGTACAGCCTCTGTAATATAGGCCATATTATGTAGCCTACAGTTCTGGCTACCAAACGCTGGGCTGTCTGCTACTTTCCAGAATGATGTGAAATGACGAAGGGTTTACAATATAGAACATGGCCAGGTGAGGAGGAGGTTACTGTTGGGCTGGACAGTTTGACTGCTTCATTTCAAGATCCTTACCCACATGATGCAAACCTCTTAAACAAAACCATATAAACTAAGGGCTAGGGAAAACTTGCTGAGAGAGATTTGTCATGACAAGACAAAGAACAATAAAATGCTTTCTACGCTGCAGTGATGGGGAGCTATCTACTCCACAAAAAGTCTGTATCCAGTGACAATGGTTGGGTTCTCAGGATCTTTTCCCTCCCATATTTTCTTGTATCTTTGTACAGTGTATTTGTGCACTGTGAGAAATATAGGTCTCCTTGAACACACTCTCTGTCAAGTAGGCTATGGAAAAACACAAATGTCCAATTCTCAGCCTGCCAACACCGTGAGAGACACCTCTTTTTCACAAGTTGAGCGCATTTATTGTGAAACAAAATTAAAGAGGACATAAGGTTCTGCAAAAATTTTAGCTGAGCACATTTACACAGCAAGCATGTGGATGCCCAAATTGCTGCCCTCAGGACTGCCCACGTTCCTGCTCTTGAATAGTTCTCCCTCGTCCTGCAGTGTGCCTGTTGTAGAATTTTCAAGGCTTCCCAAGACTCCCACTCTCCTACTTACTTGGCATGCTTGATGGCTCCATCCAGGGTGCTGAAGAGGGCACCGCATTCCTCCACAACACAATGGAAATGCACCTTGTGGAGAAAGTCGCACTGCGCATCACAGAAATCCTTGGTACCAAACCTGGCCAAAGCAGACAAGCAGGCATCTTACAGAAGGCCCCAGAAGAGAAACGGTGTTGGAACAGACATACTTTGTTTTTCAACTCTACTACCACTCTTTTCTAACGTCACTGTCCCCGCTGCACAAAGAGCACTGCTGGCATTGTTGCTTGATTATTGCCTGTTATATAGATCTGAACATGCAGAACAAGAACCTGATTTCTACCCAGTTGAACTTGACCGAGAAACTCCCATTCACTTTTAGTGGGAGCAAAATACAGAACTACTCTGAAACAAAAGATAAAAATCATTAGTGTTCTTGAGCGCCTATGTACAAAAGCCAAGGCTCTGAGGAACAATCAAAGGTTAGTAAATTAAGGGAAATCCAGACCAAGAGGACACTGCTGAAACATTACAGGTAATTTTTTTTCTTTTTTTTCTGTTTCAATCTACTGGGATTAGGAAAAGGGAAGAAACAACAGTGGTTCAAGGGAATCTAGATCCAGAATCTGCCCGCTCCCCACCTTGAAACAGTAGGGTATCATAAAGATGGGAGAGCCAAAGTATCGTCTATATAGCAATCGCAGCCTAGTACACATAAATACTAACAAGCACAACCCCTGAAGTACAAAAACAATGCTGCAATGCAAAAACCAGAGCAAAAGCCATCATCTAAGATATACCTCTTGTCTCGGAGGAAACGGTCAAGAGGGCAAAAACAACTAAGCAGGGTTTCACTGCTTATCCACTGTTGAGATTCTTCAGACTTAATAAGAGTAGCACAAATACATGTGATTGCAGGAAACTCCAGAATCACAGGGAATTGAGAAATCAAGTGAAAAACACTGGCAGGAAGGATTTGAAACTTAACAGGGAATCTTGCATAATTAAGATACAACAAACTACAATTGCTCTGATGAGCAGGAAAACAAGAAACAAACAGCAGCCTGTGTGGTCCCTGGAGGGACCTCTTCACAATTTGAGGGTAAAGGAAGAAGAAAAAAAAACTTGTACTGGAGAAGGAAGGTCAGTGGACATAGAATATGTGCAGTCAGTTAAGGCTTACAGGGAGAAAATGAAGGAAAGTAAAGGTGTGGTAAGAGGTAAGAAACCAAGTTACTGCAAGCTAAAGGGGTTGTTTTATCAGGGACAAGACGTACTGTACTTAGAAGGTCCAATAAAAATGTGAGGTGATGAGTCAAAAATGCCTGCCTTATAAAATTTCCTTTGGATAGGAAAACTAAAGACAAAGCAGACAATTAGGGATAAAATGAAGAAGAGCAGATAAAGGGACTGGTTGGAAAATATAAATATGCACAAATCAGCCAGTCTGGATGATATATGTCTTGAAGTACAATGGAAATTAACTCACAAACTGATTGCATTACTATTTGCTATTTTTTAAGCCATAGAGAAGAGGGAGGTACTAGGAAATTAGCAAAAAAAATATAAAAAAATTAAAAATCTAGCTACTGATTCTTTCAGAGAAAAAAAAAAGACAAGTGATCTTTAGCAATTATCATACCTCTAGTCTTAACTTCTCCTTCCAGTAAAGTAATGGAACAAATATTAAGAGGGAGGAGAAAATCATTAAACATCTAGAGGATAAAGGAACCATGAGCAATAAACAGCATCAGGATTATAAAGAATAAATCTTGCCAGACAAATTTAATTGCTTTTTTTGATAGAATTACAAAATTAGTGGATGAAGGGACGCAATATATTTGGATTTTAGTAAAGCATTTTGATACAGTCTCGCATATGCTTAGAATTAATTCAAATTGGCCTGGATGTGAATGCTACCTCATGGATTGAAAACTGGCTGAAGGACCGTAAACAAAGGCTAATGACAAACAGCAACATATTGAGCTGGGAGGAGGTATCTTGTGAATGCTGCAAGGATGACTTTGGTTAGGTCTGAGCTTATTTAACATCTTCATTAGTAATCTAGGAGAAGGAGTAAACAGCGTGTTAATGAAATT
The DNA here is from genome assembly GCF_030936135.1 of Gavia stellata. Classification (NCBI taxonomy): domain Eukaryota; kingdom Metazoa; phylum Chordata; class Aves; order Gaviiformes; family Gaviidae; genus Gavia; species Gavia stellata. The sequence goes on along the minus strand of NC_082620.1, from coordinate 4,274,825 downwards.
CACACAAGATACTAAACTGGGAGGAGTTGGCAACACCAGTGCAAGAGGAGAAAAATAACACAGAGAGGCCTTGCAAGACAAGGGAGAAGGTTCAGAATAGGAGAGTCGTATTTGGAAACATACAGCTAATACATCTGGGGGGTGGGGGGTGTATTTTTATACATAGGGGACTCATGAGAGCAACAGTAAAAGCAATCCTATTTAACAGTGGATGGTAAACGCGATACATATACATTATGCAGTGTAGATGCAAACACAGTAGCACAATTGTGAGCTGCACATATGGGGGCAGGAAGCTTTTTGTATCTGGTTATGTACAGGAATGGCAGCCCAATTCTGCACCCATTCAGGGAACAGCAAGAACAACAACAGCAACAACATGATCAGCAGGCTGAAGGGACTAATTTACAAAGTCAGATTAAAGGAAGTAAATAAGCTTGGTTAAATGGTATGCTAAAAGTCTGTGACTATCTGAAGGGGGTGAACTCCAATTGCGGAGAGGAATTATCTGCTGTGGTTCAAGGGGATATAACCAGGAGAACTGCAACAAAATTACACAAAGGGAAATTCAGGCAGCATACCATGAAAAAAATCCTGACAGTGAAACATGTTAGGTGGTAGAGTAATGCTCCCAGAGACAAGAAAATAGCCACACGGCTTGGCATAGTTAAAACTAGGCTGGACAAAATGCAAATGGACTGCAGGGAAGGATCTCACACTGGCCAGGGGCAGATGGACTAGAAGACTTTCTAGTCTTCTCCACTGAAGTCTGTGATTTACAAAGTGTCCGCAGGCATTTGTAGCCAACTATCTGTGTCAGAGCACAAACCCGTATGCGTCTGCCTGGGTGTATCTGTGTATGCCCAAAGCATGTGTCTGTCTGGGCATGTATGTGCATGTGTCTGCGTGTGGGTGAGTTTTGTATCTGTTCCATTTTCCTTTCAAGGCTCCTTGTCTACAACAAAACCAGCAGAAAACATCCCAGTTCCCTTACCCCTTATACTCCTTATTTTCTTTCAGTGGCCTACTCCTATGATCAGAGGAAATGCCACAGCAAGCATTTTAAGGCTTCTGCGATCTGTGCATAGTAACTAAACACGGGCCAACACAAGTTCAGTGCTAAGAGCAAGCTGCAGTGGGTCCCCGGACTTGCAGACTGGGTTTATAAAAAGGAGCCCAAGATGAAGTCTAGGCTAACAGTACTATGGGAAATCTGTGCTCGTAGTTGGGTCTTAAGATCCCTTTGCAAAATAATTCTGTGTGGAAAGATACTTCTTATAGGACATTAACACCTACTGCAGCCTGCAGACTGAGTACTAAATGCATTCCAGAAGGTGATCAGCGTATCACAGACTTAGGCCTTTAAATTCAAGAGTACTCTCTATACAAGTGTGAACTAATGAGCCAGACTCTTTGCAAAGGAAATAATTTTCCCTTTCCTCTATTCCCAGTTCCGTGCTCTCCTTACCGGCGCAGGTACATCTTCCATGGCTCAGAGAGCTTCTCCTGGACAAGTGCCTTCACTGCCTTGCCCAAGTACTGTGTAGGCTCTCCAGCCCCAGCCTGGCTGCCATCTCCTTCTGTCTTAATGTTCAGCAGGTTGCCAAGGCTGGCACTGGTCTTGGACATCTGGAAAAAGAACATAGAGACTGCATCAAGCCCAGCACACAGCCGTGGATGCTGCCCGCCTGGATACCCTCAGGACTGTCCCACGGAAAGCTGTGTCTTCAAAGATTAAGAGAGAAGACAAGAAGTCTGCACAGGCTGCCTCAACTGCATCAGCAAAACTTAGTAACACCTCACTCTTCTGCATCCTCCACCCAACTATCACAAGGTACTCAGGTGCCCATCTAATATTTATGGCTCTTGTGTAAAGTTATGAAGCATCATGTCTATTTTATACATGGGGAAACTGAGGTGAAGAGAGACATACCTTGAGTATGGAGGAGGTGTGCAGGCTTAAACATTAGTAACCCTGTATAGCTCCTGCAAAATGCTGGTCTCAGTACAGAGCTAGTGAAGAACTGGTTAAGCTCTAGTTGATTTAGAACCATCTTATCCCAGCCACAAGAACGTCTCCTTCTTTCATGTGACTATCAGGTATGTTTGGGGGTGGGAGGGGGGGAAAAATTCTGGCTCCACTTAAGTTCCTGGAAAATTCTTACTAACTTCAATAAAGAAATTATGCCACTTTCTGTGCTACATTGACATAACCTCCACAAAGCAGGACTCAGACTCACAATTTGCCTTGTGTGAAAGGCTTCAAATAGATTCTACACAGAGAAGGTTTAGAGATCCAGGTGCATGATGTGCAGGACAGAAAAAAGAAGTTACTCAAGAGTGCTTAGAGAAAAAAATTTCTTTCATAATAAATGCACAACTTCCTAGACCCTTTCTTGCTTTGTTGTGCTCTCAGTTACCTCCAGTAACAACAGTGAAATTCACAGCATGACTAAAATGCAGGATCGGGCCCAATACTTGCATTATAAACTCCACCCACTTGAGGATCTTGAAGCCCTTTATAAATATCAGTTAATTAAGCCTGACAGCCCCCCTAAATAAACTGCAATACGCTACAGGAACCCTGGCTATTTGAGGCTCTCTTAATGCCCCCTGAAGGTAAAGCCCCTGCTGCTATGTGAAGACTGCAACTCTTTATGGCTGGAGTCAGAAATTCAGGTTCTCTTTTTCCATTGGTGTTTGTTGGGCATTCAATTTCTGTAAAGGGTTCTTTTTCCTAGGCAAATAATGAAGGATTCCTCCACGAACAGAAATTGTGTGCAGCAAGAGGAAGAAGCAAGTGTGATGTGTTCCTAAGCACACCGAGCCTGATTCTGCAATCCTTAAGTCTTGGAATAGGCTCCTTCAAATCACTGGGCTCTATTCTTTGCTGGTTTATGTCATCGGTTAATCCCATTCCTTCTTTAAAAAACAAACAAACCTGAAGAACTCGTATTTTGTACCTATGCTACACTTATTTTGCACAGCATAAAGAATCTTATGCACGGCTGCACGCAAACAAATGCTTATTACTCAGCATATGCTTAAATCGCATATTCTCCTGGAGATTTTCAAGTGAAGTAGCTATTGAAACAGAATTTCCCTGAACTGGGGCCTTCAGAATGACCCAGGACCCCAGACAGCAGACTTACTAAATAGATTTACTCACTAGAGAAAGAGCTGCATATTTGGAATCACTAAAGGGACAATAGGCAGGAACGAATAAGAAATTAAGTTTAAAAGGGAAGATCAAAAACCCAGTGTAACAGAGAGCCAATGGAGGAGAAAAGTAGCATAAGGATAAACGCAGAAATTAAACAACACAGAGAAAAGAGTGATGAAGTAAGAGAGAAAGGAGGCGAGAGATTACTAGGCAAAGTTACTTTGCCCTCTCTTGAGGGTTATATGGCCTTGATGCATGTAACGCCCAGAGCCAAGGGGATGGCAATAGTTATGCCTGTAAAACCTATCACACAGTACAATATTAAAGCATGGCTCAAAGGCTGCCCTGATCTCTCCTGCAGTTGTATACAACAGCAAAATTAATCTTGGTACAGTAGAATTTGTCATGTGAAAGGGAAATATGTATTTGAGATGATGTATAATTTAAGGAAAAAGTAAGGAAAAAGAAACCATGCATTATCTAAAATAAATATTCTAGAACATGGTAAAGGGGGCTCTGTTCGACACCATTACTCACACCAGAAAGACAGAAATTGATGATTTTGGCTCAAAACTTCTAATTTTTTTCTTCTTCTCTTTCATAAAAACAAATGATTCTCCTCCCCCTCCCCCAATGAAAGAAAATGTTTTTGAGTGAATAAACAAAATGAGTAACTATAAAAAGAGAGCGAGAGAGAAGTTGCCAGGTTCTGGAAATAAAAATGAAAAAAAAAAAAAAAAAAATCTTTCGGAGCCCTCCTCTGTCTAGAAAGGATGAAAAAAAAAAAAAAGAAGGTGTCAGAGGCTGCAATATATTTCTTCAGCCAGTTCATTAAATTAATTCGTAAGCAGTGGCTCTGAAATTATATCCGATGAAAAATGGTCTCAAAATTTAAATGGTACAAACTCATCTTATTAGAGGCAAAACATTAAAAAACAAACGCATCTCTTCCCCCCCTCCCCGCCATCGCAGCTTTAATTTCTCTTGGTGGGGGGAATGAAAGGCGTTTGATGGATGGCTCTTACCTTATTCATAAGCGAGGATAAAAGAGATGAATTTGCCGAGACTGTGTGGCCATTTGATTCATTACTGGAACACACAAACCAACAGGGTTTAGTTAAGATGTGCACAGGGACTGTGAGCACTGAGATTAATCCTTCTCCCTTCAAGCTGCCTCACTCCTCACCTGCTACATCCGGAGGAAGAGAATGATGCCCACCCTCCCTTGGGCAGGCCAAACTCTTCTACTTGTGATAGCCAAGATGCAGAGAAAGAGAGTCCGAAGTTTGCAGAATTTAGTTCTTTCAGCTATTTAACAGTCCAGACTTCTTCCTCCAGCATCCACACCATCACACTCTTATTAGCTGACTCACAACCCACCCCATGTTTTACTCCTTCATCCCGTCAGAACTTTCAAAAATACGCCACAAAACCAGGGGGGGTGCTGACGAAAGACTTAACGCTGCCAGGGACACAGGCCCCCTCGGCAGCAGAGAAGGCAAGGCAACAATCCTTATGGCCACAGCTAAGCATGCTGAAAGGCAACCTTAGTATTTCACATGCATCAGTAATAGTTCTAGCTGACTACAAGTGCTGGGGTCCCAAATTGAGGCTTGTTTAAATAAAGTATGGAAAGGAATGCATACAAAGGTCAAAGTGGAGCAGGCTCACTTATCCCCAGTATCAGTTCCTCTGCACTTTTTCCACACAGGACAATCCCCAAACACTCCTATTCTCAGTAGAGATGCTGGACAAGTGGGACACATGCTTTGAGATAGGTGCACTGGCATCTGCACAAGTGCAAAGATTCATCACCATAACTATAGATTAGCACATGCCAGACCCAGACCAGAGTTAGCCTGACACCCAATTGTTTTGTGTGTCCAGTTTCTCTGGTAGGTGCCTCTCTTAGACCTGATTCAAGTGTGCTGAAAGTGTAGCACTGGAGCAGCCTTCCACCAGCTCTTGATGAGAACAGCAGGAGTATCTAAGTGAAAGAAGGCACTTTGCCAGTGGCTTGTTTTTCAGAGGGGAGCACAAGAGGTGGGGCTCTTGTCAAAGAGTCAGTATTGCTTGTGAGCCCAAAAAAGTCTGGAGAACATACACTCGAGGGGGAGTAGAGAGAGCCTCCCTGCCTCCAGTTTGGGGGTGTCCAGCTCATGTTGTGTCCTCTCATATTACAGATACAGAAAATTCTCAGAGCTTGATGCTGGGAAGAGCTAAGTGGGCCTGCCTGCGCACTTTTCTCACCCATGATCCTTGACGCTCAGGTCCAAGCTGTGCTCCTGCAAGGAGTCCTGACTGGTGGCAGATGACGATCCCATGGCCTCCACAGGTTCCTGCTTCACCTGAACTGGATTGAACCGTCCGGGAGCTGCTGGTTGTCCATTTCCTGCTTGAGAAAGACACCAAAATTAAATGCAAAAATTAAATGAAAAATGCAGGTCTAAAATGAGGTTACAGTGGCAAGTAAGTAAGTTAAATCACTAGCACCAGTGCATAAATGGAAAAAGCACAGAAAAAGTGTGGGGGGAGGGAAGTGCTGGGATTGCTGGTCAGCGTTTATTGCCAAGCTGACATGATGGGTTCTGACGTCCACTCCAGCGTGGAAATTCTTCAAGTGATAATTATTGCAAAATTATGTCAAAGTTGTCCAGGCTATGGGCCCTTTAAAGGAGAAGGGCGGAAGGAGCGTGGGGGAGACCTGATTCTCTGCACAAACTGTCATAACTAATTTGCGGGGCTGCCTCTTAAGCGTTTATTAAAGACTCTGTTAATGCTGAGGCAATGTGGCAGCTTTCGACTGCTAGTCAAGCCCCCTTTCTCGTCCCCAATCCCAGCGTTGCCGTAGCGACAGCGATGGCCCGCCACTGCGCGTGCCCAGCAGGAGCATCTGCCCTGTCGGGGCTATCGAAGGTGACAGCCAATGGGATCGGTTCGAACTGCGCCACCTCTCGCCACCGCCATCACGCTGTCCCCACAAAAAGGGGGAATTCTTCTTTTTTGGGGGGAGGTTTAGTGCTGAGCCCATGAAAGAAAAATTCAAATTAAAGGAAGAGAAAAAAGAGGAAAGGGGGGAAAACGGGAGAACAAATTAAAGAAAAAAAATTAAGAAGAACAGCAAAGAAAAAAGGAGGGAAAAAAAGTTGCTGACAGGAACATGTCTGCAGAGCTTTTTTCCACAATCCCCAAGTGACTAAAATATTAATTTACCCTCCGGCAGTACAGCTGACGGCGAGCTGCTTCTCAGACAGCAAGTGGCATTTTATTAAAAAATAAAGGAAAATAGTTCCCTCAATGACCTTTCTCTGCTTTAGGAAACAATTTTTCAAAAAATAATTTTTAAAGTATGTGAAAGTTCCCCTCCCTCTTTAATCACATCACTTCGCCCTACTCCCTCGCTTGCTCTTGGGTAGAAGGGAACATCGGCAGCGCTCATGCACCCATGGGCCAGCAGCCTGCTCTGGCCTTTCCACGCCCCGGTGAAGGAGGCTGTGGGGCAGCCCAATGCCACAAGGTGCTGCCAGGCAGAGCCTCCCCTCCACGACCCCACGCTGCCCACCATGAGCTGACCATGTTCAGCAGGAGATTGTGGAGGTACCCCGTGCTCTTGAGGGAGCCCCATGTGCCCATGTGCCCCAGCTGGCAGGGCTGGGCACAGGCAACGACCTGCCCCAGGTCTAGGTGGCAGCAGGAAGAGCTCCGGGCTGCCCCAGGGGACTTCTCATTCCCATCTTTTACCCTCTCATGGTGCCGCTGACCCTTGCATCTCAGGGAGCTGCAGGGACAGAGAAGCACAGCTTGCAAGAACTGAACAGAAGGGTCCAGTTTGTGGACTGTACCAACATTGCCTCCAACGCCACAGCTGGGACAACAGAGCTGGAGCACAGAACCAACCCCCCAGATCAGAAAAACCATTGGTAATGACCTACAGGATCAACACCACTAGGCCCAGCCAAAACTCGGTACAGTCTGCAGAAGAGGGCTTAGGCTGCTGTATGGCCTGCAAGTATTGGTCAAGCTTTTTCTTCATTTCCATTTTTAATACAGTGCCTCTCTCTTTTCAGCCTACAGCAAACCAGGTAATATACCTGGCAACACTCTTCCTTCAAATCTGGTAAAAGCCTACTCCATTTGTGGGCAAATCAGTGCTTCCTGCCTCTCTTCTGGCCACATGGGCATAGCCAGGCTCCGCAGGAAACCATGCCAAGACTGCTCTCTTCAAGGGTTAACAGGACATGACAAAATTTATCCTCCCATTTATGTTCCTTTACTACCTGCTCCCCACCTCCAGTCCCATGGACAACTCAGTGGCTTCTCATTCACTCCCCTCCAAGTCATCAGGCACTGCTCTTCCTCCCACCACTAGCACAACTGATGAGGGTAACTCACCTGCTTCAAGTGCCACAGAGGGCTTGAGTGCAGCCGCTGCCAGCCTGGCCATCATAGGCGAGATTAATCCCTTGCTAGCAGAGATCCTTTCCATTATAGATGCCGCTGGAGCGGGAGAAGAAGTAGCCGCTGGCTCACCAGATCCTGAAATGGCCTGGGATGAGGAATCCGTAGGAGCAGATGATGTTGGATTGGTGCCAGAAGAACCAGCAGTCATCAGATTAGCTGAGCTGGCAGGAAGTGGTGTAGAGACCCGACTGGGGATGATGGGGAAAAAGGATCCAGCTGTTCCAGGAAGTGCTGAATTGGAGAGTGCCAGGGCCAAGGGTATATTGCTGGGAAGAGCCTGGGAGAGCAGGCCAGAGATCTTGGTGGCTGGTGTCATGCTGTTGGCAGACTTGCTGGCCTGTGAGGAAGCAAGCTCAGCAGCAGAGGAGGGTGCAGCTGGGACTATGAGAGAAACGGAAGACTGTTGACTGGTGGGGGAGGCACTCAGGCTGGAGTTCTTCGAGCTCATAGCAGAGAAGTCAATAAGGTCATCATTACTGGACTCCTCTTGCTCGTTATCCTTGGACCCCAGGAGAGAGGCAGGCAGGCCCAGCACTCCTGAGCTCCGGATGTGCCGGCGCTCATGTTTGCGTTTATGGGAGGTCATCTGGCTGGTGGAGGTGAAGGTGAAACCACAGCCTGCCCTTATGCAGTGGAAGTGGTTGGTGGCCTTGCTGTAGACACAGCCCTCATACTTGCATTCCTCGTACTTGTAGAACTTCTTGAAACCGTCCTTGGCATAGGCATCATCTTTGATGTGGTAGCTCTTGTGCTTCTCAATGTCACACTTGTTCTTGAAGGTGAACGTACACCCAGGTCGCCTGCAAGGGCATCAAGGAGGAGAGGGTGGTTGGCTGTGTGGTCTAGGAGCACAACGCAACTGCTGTCACCTGCCTCCCTCTAGGATAAGAACCGGGGCCAGTATGAGACAATGGGCCTGGCTGCAAAGGTGTTGAGGAGCTTTATGCGTGACACCAAGGCAAGCAAAAACGCTGCCATGTGAGAGAGCTCACTCCACTCTGAGGAACGGCCACAATAACATAGGGATGCAGACACCCACCACTAAAAGTTCCAACCAAAACAGCAGCTAAAGGGAACTAAGGTACAAACTGTGCTTTCCTACTCTTCCTGAGAACATGAGAAATCAACAGAAGAGCATTTGTGTACAGAAGGCAGAGTCCGTCCCTGAAAGGGATGAGCTGGCTGACTGTTGGCTGGAAAGAACTCTAGCATGGAAGTGCCATTGATTAGCAGTATATTAATGGCCTACTTCAGTCGAACTCTGAAGAGCACTGTGATCTCTCTCCCAAATGATTCTAGGATCTATTCTACTTTCCTCAGATCACCTCAGATCACATTCCTGCCTTCACAGTGGTATATGGCAAGATCCTGGAAATCACATCTGCCCTGGAGCGTGAGTTCTCTCGAGAGCAGTACTGAGAAGGTCACAACAGGGAAAATCAAGTCCCTGTGTATACTCCTCCATTTATGACTTGGCAGGAGGCAGCAAACAGATCACACAACTCTGAGGCAGGATTCCTCCCCTTCCCTGCTGCCTCACCTGCAGTGAAAGTGAGTGGTTTTCTGCCCGTAGAACTGGCATTCCACAGTGCCGCAGTCCTCCGTGGCACGGAACCGCTGAAACCCGTCGTTGATGAGCTGTGTGTTCTTCTTGTGAAAGTTCTCATGGGTCATCACGTCAGAGGTGCTTGTATAGACCTTGTTACAACCCACCTACCCCAGGCCAAAACAGGGAGTCATCAGCACAGCGTTTTAACAGCCTACCATTATTGCAAGCAATAATAAACATATGAGCAGCGCACACACATTTAATAGTTCCATTTGTGCACTTCTCCTAGGAGTATTAAGTCATCACTTTAATTCCCAATCTAAAGACTGATACAGCAGTTGTGAAATAAACCCAACTCTCTGGGCATGAAACAGTAAGAAAAAAAGGGAAGGATGCAAAGGGATAAAAGACCAGCTACAGATAATCATGCCTGCTTAGGGAGGCAGTAAGCAGGGTTCCTGCACTTAAGGAGGAAAGAACACTGACAGATGCCATTACTTTTTGTTATCTTGGAGCAACATGGAACGAAGTAGGACCTTCATCTATTTGGGGAATACAAAATTGAGTGGGAATGAGTTATTTACCTCTTTAGTGCTTCTGGGAGGTAAGGCAGGGTGGTGCAACATGAGGCCAATCTTTTGAGCTTGTAATATATGGGTTTCATTCCAGCAAAGCATAAACCCTATGTTCAGCTGATCTTAGCAAACTGGTGACTTTTTTTCCCCGTCACTGTTCAAGACTACCAGTTCAATAATTTTAAACTCGTGCAGCAAATGGGAATGGTGTGACGAGGACGGAATGCTGAAAACCTGCCTTCCTCTGGGTAAAGCGGGCAACTTTGCCATATTGAGTAAAAAAACACTGGAATCTGAAAACGTCCTCAGCCCTGCTGAGGGAGGATTTTTTTTTTCTTTTCTTCTCTAGCACAATGTGTGCCAATGCCTGCACCATCTCAGAAGTGAAGAAAACGAAAACACCACCTCTTAGTTCAGCCCAGGTTGATTCAAACAGGCAATAACAAAACCCATGACAAATACCCAGAAAAAAAAATAAAAAGGATCTCCAGCTATTTCCAATATAAAAAAGCCTCTCTCTCTCTGCACTGACACCTTGAAAAAAGACAGACCCTGCATGGCATTAAAAAAAAGAATTAAACAAAAACCTCCTTAGGAATAATTTGCAATGCAGCTCTTGGTGCTAAAGCCTAAAAAAATGTCAGTTTATATAAACAACTAACTGAATTTTATCCACACCAATTATGGACATAAAGGAAAAAAACCGCATGAGATGGATGGCACAAATTCTGCCATTTAAGCAGTATTTTCTTTAATTGGGAGTTTATATTCAGACACCTTTCCTGTAAGACAGTGCTTACATGGACATTATTTTACTGGAAGACAGTGGGCACAGGATGGAATTACCCATATATAGTTGTGTAAACGAGGGTCTCTATTCTAACTCGGAGTGATTTAAAGATCTGAAATGCTCCTCATACTCTTAAAAAAAGATTAAACAAATCCCATCCTGGTCAATTGAAGAAACTAAACAATCAATATTATGGAAGCATAACAAAAAATGTCCTCAAGAGAAAGTCACATGAAGTTCCCAATTTATCAAAGGTTGTAAGCACATGCTTAAACCAACCCCTATTCAGCACAGTACTTGAGTGCATGCCTAACGTTTAAGTATGTGCTTAAGCCCCATTGACTTCAGAAAGGCTAACTGACTTCAAGTTAAACATACGATGAAGTCTATCCCAGCAAAGCGTTTAAGCATGTGATTAAGGCCTTGTGACTTTAACTGGGGTCTTAAACTGTTGGGATAGCGCAAGAAGCGAGACCTGAGTTTTCTGAACAGAAAAGCTTTCACCAAGGGTTGCCCGATTACTCTGTTTGTAACTACAGCACATTCTCATGGCGATAGTTTAGGCCACAATTCTAATAAAACAAGTACATATCAAACCCTCTAATCTGACGAACAATCAGGGTAAGACCCAAACAATCTGGTGTGTCCGTGTCTAAAAACAGTAAAGGCGTCACAGTTACACCTATACAGCAACTTCAACCCTGGTTACGCTGCTGTTGAAGCCTGGCTGGCTCTTGAAAGCTCCCGGCCTACACCACAGACAAGTAAACTCCAGTGCCACTGGTGAAGGACATGAAGAACCAGGGGTGTTAAGTCTAGATAGGTGACACTGAAGTTTAATTACTTTAGAAATTGATTATGGAGGAAATTAACCCAGTGTTAAAGGGCAGATGTGTCACAGAAAAGTCTGATTTCAAGGGAGTGACAGACCAGATTTGGGTAGAGGCAGTGCAGTGCCATCACAGAGAGGTCCCTGAATCTCAGGGAAAGCGATTTGTTTGAACAAGTGAAGTCCAAGACTGTGAGAAAATCTTGAGATCTGCTTTGCCTCACTGCATGCACAAGGCTTCTATAAACAGAGAATGGTGCTTCCCTTCGTCCTTCCTAACACTTGGCAGGGCAAGTGCAGTGAGGACAGGGCACAGCCTCTTCAAAGAGGTGCCTGAAGCAGAAGTGAGCAAGAGAGGCTATGAATGTCACCCCTTTGCCTCAGGACAGCCCCTTGCTCTCTAAGAAGGAAGCGTTGGGCTGCCTGAAGTCAAGAATCCTTTCAGTCCACCCCAAAAAGGACACAGCTCAAACAATGGCTTTTCATTTGCCTCGTGTGCTACCACCTATTCCCCAGTCCAGCTGTTACCTGCATGCAGTGGTAGTGTGTGCTTTTCCCATTCAGGTGGCAGCCATGATAGTACACGCTACAGTCATCCAAGGGGCTGAAGCGCATGAAGCCGTGCTGGAGGGAATTATCACGTTTCTTGTGCATGTTGTAATGCCGAATCACATCCTGTTTACTAGTGAATCTCTGGAGAGATACAGAGACAGACAGTGAGACACACGTGATGGGAGAGGGTGAGTAATCCTGGGGGCAGAGTATTTTTTTTTTGTTGTTGTTAATAAACTTATGGTACTAGGAGTTTAAAGCTCAGCAGTCATCACTCCAAGAGAGTCAGATTAAAGAGGAATTGTGTGCATGTATCTTCTTGGTAAAGGGAAAAGTATCTACACATGAAAAGTTGTAGAGTAAACATAACACTGGGGTGATGTCCAGAATACTCTCCCTGCAGCTTTAAGACTGCAATTCTTCTAACATAATTTTAGCTGCTACTATCTCAAGAACTGCTATAGTTAGAAAGCAAACCAGTGAACTAAACAGCCTACAAGAGAGTAATCCAAGCTTCCAAATCACCCAGTGTAGTGGTTAGCGAGACACTGGCTGCCACATTCATGTCAGACTAGAAATTGGGAAAAACACTCTGCTCTTTTATAGTATCTTCCCATTGTAAGTCTTCTGCCTTCCCTACAAGGTAGGATGGCTTTATTAGGAAAACAGGGACACAGAACTTTCTTCCAGTCACAGAAAAAGATGGTAGTGGAGCTCAGAGCTAAATCTGTATGCCCAGAATATCCTTTTCATCCTCTACCTGCTTGAAGTAATGAAGGGGTACCCCACTGTCAGAGCAGGCTAAGTGCCTTTAAAATGAAGCTTTTCATTTCTATTTCCCACAGACATCAATATTTAACAGTGAAGGTGGGAAAGTAAATCTGATTTTTTTAAAAAGAAATCAATATCCATTTATTTTGAGGAGTAATTGAAAAGGCCTGTATTCTAATGTTTAACAACTTTTCTAGTCTCCCTCATAGGAAACAAATGATTATCGCTTCCACTCTTTCCTCCTATAATATCAATCCTGATCAATCTCGTTGGTATTGGCATGGGAATATATGGATATAGATTTCAACAGGAATCCCTTGGAGGCTGGAAGTATGATTTCCCAGGGTGTACATACAGGATTGCTATTGCCAATCATCGTTAATTTGTGCCCACTTATTACAGAGTGTTACTTATTCTAAAATATATCTCAGCCATAAAATAATTTGCATTTTAAAAAGCAGCCTAAATCCTTATTCCCTGTGAGACCAGAGAGCTCCTTTGCAAGCAGCTTCCTGACTCCTTAGGAAATAATCATGAAGCCAATCATAATAATAGTATTTTCTGTCTTTCCATCCTTTGTGTTTCTCTCTTTCTGGTGCAGAGATAGCTGTGTCACAGTTGGGACAGACTCATCTTGATTACCAAATGCTGGGCTAGGAAGACCACTACATGCATCGCAGAGACAAACTCTCCTTTGATCAATAGAAACCCACAGTCAAGCTCAGCAGATCCAGATCAACTTCCTATGCTGTGGTCAGACTCATTCCTTTGAGACCCAAAGGTCTCCTGGGGTAAGGCTGAAGTTGTGTCTGATGCACAGTAGAGGCAAACTCTGGGATTCCCACTTACACACATGCAGCCTGACCACAGAAATGGCAGTGTCAAACTCACAGACCTGGGAAGAGGGTAAACAAACACAGCACGTGACTCGGCTGGCTTGATGTCGCTTACCCTGGCAGTTCTCCCAGTAATTACAGCATCGCACATGCTCCTGCCCCCACGCTTTCCCCACAAATCCCGGACTGCTGCTGGTCTTATTGGGTGTTTTGTTGCAGATACTGCTGCTACAATGTCACTCCGGCAGCAGGAGGGAAAGAGACAGACTAACAGATCAGCATTCCCTAGTTTCAGGCACAATTTGTAACACAGCAGAATTTATTCTCTTGGTTTCACTGATGTAAATCTGGAGCAGTTCCCACTGACTTGAGCTGATCTATATTCTGCTCGTCATTATAGTGGTCTGGGTTTGGCTAAATGGTCTTAGATTGGGTTAAATGGGAACAAAATAGGATTCTAGTAAGTTCAAAATACATCTTGCCCTCCCTCAGAGCAGAAAAGTGAAGAGGCATGTGCGTGCATGGGGGAGGAAAGCACAGGAGGACAGACATCTTCCCTAGGTTGTACCCCTTTACATTCAGGTAGCTGTGCTGATAACTTTTTACCACTCTTTTACCTGGTAGTTGCACTCTGGGTCAAGGCAGTGGTAATGTTCTCGATACTGGTATGCACAGTGTATATGTCCACAGTGCTGACTGCCAGAGAACCTGCAAACATGAGAGGAGGACAGAAGAAAGAAAGAGAGAGAGAATGAAACAGTGTCCTGACAGTAGTGCCTGTAAGCAAGGTACAAATAAAGTAAGTCCTGTTCCTGCTTTCATCCCACATGTTTATGGCATTGAACCCCATCTCCTTTAGACCCTTTCCAAGGATGGTGACCCTCCCGCCTTCCTTTTCTTATTTGTCACTATTTAAAGGTGCTTCTTGAGCAGGATCATTCACATCCTGTGCATCCCTGATCTGTCTTTCCCTTTGAAATTAATCTCCATTATCTAAGTTGCTTACTTGGGGAAGAGTAAGAAAGGAGGGTTCCTTGAATTAAATATCATACAATTCTAAAATTCTCATTTGCGAGTTTACACACCACAGCAGTGAGTTTCAGAAATCTCCCATGCCAGAAGGAGACAAATAAACATCGGTCAAAAATGGATTCTAAATTTTACGTATACGCCCTTTTAGTAGGGCCTCAGAAAAGACCAGGCATTTGTTTGTACGAGTTCTGTCTCAAGACTTTTTTTTAATCACAGTATGGTGTCACACTACAAAGAAGATTGCAAACCAGTGGATTAGATGGTAAGCCACACAGACAGAAGACAATCATGGCAAGATTACATAGGAACGAACTTTCAGTAACATGGACAGATCAATGGGAAGATAGGCGAGATGGATCAACAAGAACAGAACGAAGCATTACAGGCAGACCATCTTGATCCTGTGAGCACATCTTCTCCCACGCATGACAGCCCTGCTAACCGTTATTTTCCATGTGGATACAGTAGTTGCTCACAACAAAAAATAGCGCAATGCAAACAACAGAGTTTTCAGCCTGCCTTTGAGTGCAATTAGAAGTAGGACACAAGAAGCAACAGCCAACAACATGCACCTAATCCATTTCTGCAGGCCGCCACTGAGCATTCCACACAACAAATTTGGAACTCCTGACATACAGGGTGGAAAAAAAACCAGAAAGGCCATATAATACCTACATACAAACAGACAGTACATAGAATGTATTGACAGACACATCAGTAATTGGCAAAAGGGGAAGATCCAGTAACGGGCTAATCAGTGCAATGAACTCTCTGATGTATATTCTAGAGGACCCTGGAAAAGCTGAAGAGCTTGAAAGGGAAAAGCAGTGGAGAGAAGGGGACTCAGAGGGGAAACATTCAAAGATAAAGTACCATCTGCTCAAAGGTTCCTCAAAGGTTCCTCACGTCACTTACTGCTAAACGCAGCAGGAGTGCATTTGATAAAGGGCATGGGAAAGAAACAAGGAAGGGCAACGGGTAAAAAGGAAAAATGAGAGGAGTGAGGGTGTCCTGGGGCAATCAAGGAATGGGGCAGGAGCAGGGAAGATTATGGATCATCATAAGGTGAGGTAACGCTAAGCTACAGGATAGAAAAAGTCGGGATGAAAAGCAGTATTAAATAAGGCATTTCTGAAGCACAGTAAGGAAGAAGAGGTCAACTGTGGAGACAGCAGGGCCTCTAGGAGATGGAAAGGGGACTTAATTGACAGAAAAGATAGACATTGCTAAAAAATTAAATGACTTCTTTGCCTCAGCATTCACAAAGGGAGACAGGGACAGATGCCAGGAGCAGACATGCCTTTCCCTGGGGAAGGAGAAGAAATACTGCAGGAAATCAGGATCACGTCAGAACAGGTGATTGAGAAACTGGAACAAACCTCAGCAGCAGAGAAGAAACAAACCACAAGGCAAACAGCAAGGCTGGCTGCACAAACAAAGGTGTGGAACTGAAAGCAGAGGAAGCGATTCCTGCTCAATGCCTGGGCAACTGTGAGGCTAGTACAGAGCATGGGCAGCAGCCTGAGTCACCATGGCATTAACCAGGTACACGCAGCTCGGCAGCAGATCGAACCAACTGGTCCTGCCAGGCCAGGGCTTTATGTCAGCAGCACCACCACCAGCTTTAAAGGAAAGAAAGTGCTCTGCGGGAAGTCTCCTCCCGATTCCACTGATGAGATGGGGAAGAGAGAGCAAAGGGCTGTGGAGAACTGTGGAGCGCAGGCCAGGCAGAGAGGAGGAAAATAAAGACCTTGCTGACAAATATACACCTTTGAAGCAAAGCAGCCCAAAATATTATCAAAAGTGAGGACGCAAAATGACCAGAGACGCCAACTGCAGTAAAAGAAGGGCCAGACACCAGAGAGATCTGACTGTACGGGATGAGTTACTTGAAGCATCCTAGCAGGAGTAACTCACGGGCTCAGCTTGAAAAGCAACAGATAAACAAGCACTCTAGCACTTCAAACTCCTACCCTCCCTTCCACGTGCCACGGAAAGGTGGGTGTGTGTGGTGTCTACAGCGCAGGAAGGGAGAGGCAAGTGTTCTACCAAACCGTGTGCTTGGGGAAGGAGGGAAGAAACGAACACAGCACAAAGGGGAAATTCTACTCTTTCAGCCTGCAAGGTTAGGCTCCTAAAGGGTTATATTTATCCTGTGTTTCTTCTGACACTTGAAACAGTTCAAAGCTATTAATTTTTAAAGCACAGCATCTGTTTAGCTTTTTCATAACAGGAAAGCTTACACACCACACACTTACACACATACACACGCGCACATTTACATGCACATACACTAAGGTACACCAACACCCCTCTTAATTTACATGAACATACCCACAATTTTCATGCACACGATCAGACACAAACACACGCACCTGAAAGAAGCAAACTCACAGACCATATAATCACACAGATATGCAAATCCAAACTCCTAAATTGTCCATACAGGCACATGGATTCATTTTCACAAGAACAACCCCCTCCCCCTTCCCTTCCTTCAATCGGTTCACTTTTTTTTTACTTCGGCCAGAATGAACTAGTCTTGATCTGGCAAGAGTTAGAAAGAAAAACCAAGATAAATAAATAATAATAAAAATAATAAATAAAGAAGTCAGCATGCTTAGAGAGTGTTTACAGACTCATTACCCTGTAACGATGATGTGAAAGAAGGAAGAAAAAAAACCCACCCCAATTACAAGGGGGGAGGAAACCCACACAGAAATAAATATTTAAGCAAGTGCTGCCAGAAGCACCATCTGCTGAGGCACTAATAATAATAATAATAATTTTTTCTGTGGTCTTTTTTTTTTTTTAATTATAAATATACAGGGGGGAAAAACAACCCAACCCAAACTAGCTAAGTAAGAGGTTTTGTTTTGTTGTGTGAGAGAATGGATTATCCCTGGGCAGCTTTTGGCAGTGGCTTTGGCAAACTCATTAAGCTAATTATGCAGTACAGACATAGAGTGTCGTGTCTCTCTCCCCCCACCCCTTGATTTTAAGGCTTTAAACTGTTTTTAAAATTGTGTGTAAATTGAAGGGAAGTGGCTGTGCTGCCAACGGGCGGCTTGCGGAGCTTTTTAAGCAGGATGTGGTGTCCCTTAGCTATCTCACAAGCCTCCCTCAGTTACCTGCCTGACCCAGGGGAAGGGGCCTGCAGAGTGCTACAAAGAGTGGATGTGGGTGAAGTGTCTATACACTTCTCTGCTTGAGAGAGGAACTGGGGACAGAAAGGTGGCATCTCCTGTCTCACTGCAACCTCTGCGATTCCTGCAATCTCAGCAATAAAAGGGCGCTCCTTCTGCCCCATGCAAAGATGGGCTTAAACCCCTGCTTTCATTCCTATACTCTCCCAGAAGGCAGTGAGTTGCCACATGCACTAGAGGCATTGCTGCTTGAGAAGCTGCATGTGGTAGTGCAACTGTCCTGTCTTCCCATGTGGTTTTCTGTCCCCTTCTCCTACATCAGGGATTTGGGCAAAAGGGATGGAAGGGAGATCACCTCTTGTTTGACTCTCCAGCTAGGGAGAGCACTATTCCCACCCTTTTCCCCCACTGATGTGCCAAGATCTTCCCCTGCACCTTCCTAGCAGCTGACTGCCTCCCACAGAGAGACTCTCTGTAGACTCTGGCAAGGTGGGAAAGCCCAGTACACCTTTCCCTCCCCTCTTGTTAATAAGTGCCCAAGTGCTGGTGGGAACAAACCCTTCAGTTCTACCTCTGGACAGAAGTGTTTGCTAGCTTCCCTGCCTGGTGTCTTTCTGTACACAAGGGGCTTTTGTAGTGAGCTTCCTCACAGTACAGATGGAGGATTCAACAGGCCCGGGACAAAGGCTGATGGACCCTTTACACTGTGAGCTCTAAAACAGGCAAGTGTTATGCAATAATCTCCTCTGTCCCTCTGGCTCTCATGGCATTACTCACTCTGTTTCACCACAACAGCCTTGGGCTCACTCTCAGCATCGCTCATTCCTGACCTAAGCCTGCCCAAAGCTGTGATAAGGTGCCCTAGTCTGCACCTTATTCAGTGAGGGTTTCTCACATAAATGAACTGCAAAATATTCTAGGATAAACATCCCACATTGATGCCAAGACCTGCCTAAACTTGAGTCACTTGTGAATTCCTCCAGCCTAGATTCTCAGAGGTGAGATGTTCTCTGCTTGCCTCCTGCAGGCACTAGACATGGGAGGGGAAAAAGGCTGGAGACAGCACAGCAATGGACAGAAAGAATGACAGTCAAGAGACAGTGCTCCCATTTAAATCCTGGGCTTCTGCAGTGAGACATTTTTCCACTATTTGTCACAAAGTCTAACAGCTCTGGGGAGCCGAGCATGCTCTTGGCATGCTTGTACACCTCTCACAGCTACTGCTCTCCCGAGCAGGGGAACAGAGCAAGTACAGATGCCAGAGGGAAATGGAAGTGCCAATGACTGGTTTAAACACTTGATCCAGATGGACAAGACCTCATCTCTCCCACCACCACTCCACCCTCTTACTTCCAGCCCTCTCCCCAAGCAAGTCAAGAGTTTTGCCTACCTGGCAATATACTTCTGGTAAATATTTACGTCTTCGCTGACAGCTGGTTTGTCAGTGGGTAATCCGTTCCTAATGAGAAACACACAGGGCAGAGCTGGTTAGCAGGCAGGAACAGGGCACAGTCTAAGCTCCTTGTTTCTCTCACACACCACTGACACATCAGGAGAGAGGGCCCACGGAAGAGTACCCAGCAAAGACACCCATGGGTTTAACCTCCCTCCCCCTTACCCTTCAAATCCTGTACCTTCTTTTCCTAGGGAAAAATACAGTCCGCCTACCACCCCTCCTGCATGTTCCCTCTCTGCAGGACTCCGTTCAGTTTTTTGGAGACACTGAGAAGACCAACCATGAAAATGTGTTTTTCCACAGAAAAAACTAAATACCCATATACAAACAAGTGATGGCCACATGAAAACAAACACCTCCCTGCAGCGCCTTGCAACACTGCCCTTATGTGCACGGAAGGGCCATTGAGACACGTCTGCCACAGGCTCAACTGTAGCAGAGTCTCTGTGCTTCACCCATGCTGTCAGCTACTGCACATTTCCTATGGCCAGCAGGCCCAGTGTACTCCTACCCGGTCCTGGCAACGTGGCTACAGCTCCCTACATGGGGCTTTAATTGCCTCTTTTTGCACACAGATACCCCAACTCCAATACACAATTGGGACAGCAAAGGTATTTGTGTATTTTAATCAATGAGAAAACCAACCCAACTGCACCCAACTGTCACATAAGCCTGGGTTACTTAACGTCATTCGGAAGCAGACAAAAATTACATCCACAATGAGTTCAGCAAGAGGAAGAAGAGATACAGGGCCAGACTCCAGCCTGCCTAAGAGATGGTGGCATATCAACACAATCCCAAACAGGCTGTACACAGTCTTCTTTTCAGTTTTGCCCCCACCCAACCTCCACTCCTACTCATGACAGCTCTGTAGCCTGGTTTAAACAAGGACACTTTCACATAGAGTGCACTTCAAGTAGGTAGATTAGTTCAGGGCAGGTTAATAGCATTAGATGTCAGAGAGTTTAAACCCACGGCTAGGGTATATGTGCACAGGCGTGAGAGTAAGGGGTAATTTCTGCCAGGTTATTTGGTCCCAGTGGGGTCTGTGAATGGAAAGCCAGGTCCCAGATACCACAGTCAGCACTTCCTCCACCAGCACAATTAACGGGCTGCCTTGTTTTATCGTGAAAGCCTGTATCTAGTAAGCAGCCTGAAGGAGAAGGGACCAGAGCCCCTTCTGTACTCCAGTGTGTGATCACAACACTGGGAACTGGCAGGCTGAAGGCCCTGGTCACCTCCATTTCTGCTGCAGCCCCATCATGATGCCCCAGTTGAGGAAGTCCTGTGGCTAAAGGAGGGATCACCATGGTGCTGCAAACCCACATCTGCAAGTGGCAGGAAATGAGCAAAAGAAAGGAAATCAAACTGGGATCCCAGTGCAACACCCAAGCAGGTAAGAAGAGGCTCACAGCTGCCCAAGCACAGCTCTAGCACAGCTCTAGAACTCCAGGCAGCTGAGCGTTCTGCAGACTCTTCAGGCACAGAGTCCCTGGCCAAGTCACCCATCACAACAAGGCACTGTGCCTACAGGAATATTGACACCACAGTGTTTTTCAGTAATAGGAGTCCCTGCCTGCCATCTGGAGCACACACAGGGTTCATCCTGAGCAGGGGCCAGATGCAAATATTAATAATCCTCTGCCCTTTCCCATACACCTTAACCACAGAGCTCCCAAATCTGTCTGCAGGCAGTTGGGAAATGACTGTTTTACATGGAAGACAGGTATCATTAGCTCTAGCTTCCAGGTGGGGAAACATGGGAAGTAGGGGATGCAGACTTGCCTGAGACTACAAAGAGCATTCAAGTGAGGATTCAGCCCAAGGCCTCCTAGGTCCACATATTAAACAGAAAACAGCCTTCCTCCTTACCAGAGGGCAAAGTAGTAGGGTGCGTGTAATGGCATTTGCCACAGAAGTGCAGGCCAGAGGTCCTAGACTTACTAAAACTGACCCATGGGATTCACAGCTCACAACAGCCCCAGGTCCACAGTGAGAAACAAGTAAATCCAAACCATGACAAGAAAGCAGAGAAGTCCCTCCCTTCCTCCCTGTTTGCAGCCTCCTGTACATATGTAGTTTTTCTACAGCTACCACCTCTGGAAGCAACATTAAAAAGTAACCCAAGGTTTGGCTAGGCCTTCAGATAGCTCCATTCAGTCAATGGCATCACTGCAGAGATTGCCAGCAACGTATGTGTAGGAGGTTATTAGTGGTAATTGGGCTAATGAGTTTGCCCAGTCTGAGGGGTAATTGAATCACCTCTATTTGTGTAAGGAACGAGCAAATTGAGAAGACACAGGCCTGGCCCCACAGAAGTATGTATATGCCTAAGTCCTATGAAAATTGATGGGAATTAGGCACCAAAATTTCTTCTGAGTTCTGGGACAAACAAAAAGCCCCATCTTGCTAACAATGAAGTCAGCAGAGTTTTGCCATTGAGTTAAATGGAAGCAAGAATCAGGTTCTCCTACAGACACAGCTGGATGCCTGGGGAACCGGAAAAAGGAGAAAGTAGTTACAATCTTGACCTTAGAGTGCTGACAGCACCATGCTCCCTATCTTTCATTTTAACATACGAACCCAGGAGCTAGCGGGCTCTAGATTCGTGGCTGTGACTGCTGATGTCAGGCCACATCCTAAGTGCAAATAAGCTAAACAGAGATGTAAGGTGCAACAGAGGAGCAGGCACTCCAAATCAGAGCAAAAAGAAACACCACGCAAACAGTGCAGTATTTATCATCACGCGAACTGAAATTGCCCACTGATCCACACACAGACTTTAGGTATGATCCCCCACTAATACAAAGATAAGAGAAGTGGAAGGACACTTACTTTACTGTAGAGACTGTTCCAGTTGTGATGGAGTCTGTCTTGGAGAAAGTTGATTTCAGGTACTCAGGAGTGTTGAATGGCAATGAGACAGCCTGCTCTGGCCCAGCCACAGGAGTGCTGCTGGGGGTACTGGCAAGGGGAGCAGGGGCCAAGCTGGGTGTTGGAGCTTTTACTGGAGTAAGCTTCTGAATGTTCCTCACATCATACTTGGAAGGCCGGCCTACCTTGCCTGTCTTGAAGGCGATGGCTCCTCCCATATCTGGGCTTCCTTCTCCAGGCTTGAAAAGGTGCAAGTACTTGACATTTTCTAGGTCATACTTGGAGGCCTTCTTGTAAGTATTGCCATTTTGTGGCCTGATGCTCTCACCTGTCTTCAGCTTCTGAATGAAGAAGTCATATTTGGAGGCCCGTGACATCAGGCCCTGCATCTGGGAACTGCTGGGAGAGGGCAGTGGCAGGATGGTGGCTTTGGTCTCCGTCAGCATGGAGGCATCTGGACCTGGCACCCGAATGGGCTGTGCCAGTACTGACGAGGTTTCTTTGCCCAGCTTGGAGCCCAACTCCTCAGATTTGGCCAAGTGCATGGGCCAAGAGAGCTGCTCTCCAGCTTTTAGTTTGCGGATGTACTCCTCATACTTGGAGAAGCGGGCTCGTTTGCTCATGGCATCCTCGCCAGGGAGAGAGGCAGCAGTTGCTGTGGCCTCTGAGGTAGCAGCGTTCAGCTTGTCAAAGCTGATCTTGCGGGCCAGCTCATCCCGCATGTTCTGATCATCATAGCCGAACATGCCCAGGAACTCATTCATGGTGGTGGCGGCATAATCTCGCAGCGATGAAGCTTCCCCTACAGAGAACCAAAGTGAGAGAGTCACACAAGGCGTTGATTTTTCTTCTCTTCCCATACCAGCACTAGTAGCGAGGAGGGGGAGTAGGGGGAGAGGGGAACATGATCTACTGACGTTTGGCTCACTTGTTAGGTTTTACGACTCTTAAATTAATTTGTTTAAAAAAAAAAAGTAATTAATACTGGGGTAAAATAAAAAGAGTTCATCAATGCCAGGAAAATCAATTTCCTAAATGTTCTAGCCGATGGCTTTTCAGTACATTAAACAAAGTTTCATAAATGTCTCTGCACTCTTGCCTTGGCCTAATATGAAGAAAAAGTAATTTTACTGGAAGTGAGACCAACGCCAATATGCCAAGGTTTGTACAGTTCTGTCCTTGTGTGTGTTTGTATACGGAAGGAGATGCACAGAGGATAGATGGCAGTGTGTCTGCTTCTGTCGGGGGCGGGGGTAGAAACATGTGAGATGTGCTATGTGTGTTGGTGAACAGCAGGGATGAGAGCAGGCAGGACAGCATGGTGTGAAATGGATAAGGGAGATAGGGCAAGACAATGCATGGGGTAGAGTAGAGATGGAAAGCAGCAGACGTGGAGCTGAATTAAGGTGGGGGAAGAGCAGCAAAGGCTAAATGCATGAGAAGCTTGGCGGGGCGGGGGGGACACACACAAAGACAGGGGAAGATTTGTAAGATTTCTTTTCACCCAACTTGCTCCCTTCCTCCTCGGTCCCAATGACTGGAGAGCTACTACTCTCCACATGAAAAGGGGCCACAGTTCAGCAAAGGCTGTGGAAACCTATATGCAGCCTCCTGAGCAGGCAGGAACAGCTTGCAGTAAGACCAGGAAAGGGAAAAGTCCATGCAGGTGCAAAATGAGTAAGGAACAGCCTTCTCTCCATCTCTTCATGTCCAGGATTTGGACTGAGGACAGAAAGAGCTGTTGTCCTGATCTGGGCTCCAGAGAGGGGGAGAAAGCCTGTTCTCTGGAGCGTGGGTTGGGGAAGGGGCAGGAAGGGCTTAGCCTGCCTAAGCATGATCACAGGGAGGAAGAATGATCAAAAGCTGTCCTTCCTTGGGTCTCTCCCTCCCTTCCTCCCTCCCCTACTCCCTCAGGCAGTTTCACAGGCCACCAGGAGGGGAAGAACACACATCTGGAGGTCACCCAATATCAGTGTAAAGGAGGAAATAAAGATTGCTCTGACGTGCCAGCTTGGACTCATTTAGGCTTCAGTCTGACACAGCGCTCCTCCTCCTCTCCCTCTTGCTTTCTCCTGCAGAGTAAAGATTTACTGTGTGCAGGAGTCCTTCAAACCTCCCTCGTCATCTTTTCCAATCACTCACTCTAGCTCTTACGAGCAAACACACTTGTTCACAAGGAGCCAGCACAGGCAGGTACACTGGCAGCGGAATGGAGGTTCTGGGCACTGGGTCCAGCTCAAATCAAATCAACACTGCCTTGAAACATAGTGGAAAAGGAAGGCACCAAGACATAGCCACAGAACAGGTCAACAGATCCAAAGCATGAAAACAGACCCCTAGGATTTGGGTGATTTGCCAGCCAATGATGCCCTACGCACAGGCATGCGCATACATGAGAACATTTCTGCGCACGCAAGACCCAGTCAATGAGCAAAGTCAAAGTTCAATAGCCATCAGCTTCCACAAATCAGTTTCCACAGGACTACACGGAAGAAGAGACTGCCTGCAAAGGGCACCAGAATGTGCAAGACCATGAGGGTCATATTCCGGTTTCAGTATTGCCCAGTATAGCTGTGTTCATGTAGCAGAAGTGCTGCTGCACTAGTTGCCTGTGTACGTGGTACGTGAGAAAGACAATGCAAAGAATATGCCTGAAGCCTGCAACCAGAAGGACAAAGAGACATCTGTTAAGTGCTGGGATCTGGTTTAGCCCAAATTGACTTTCCAGTTCTGGGCACTTAGGCCCAGCATCCTGCATGGGATTTTGGGATGCCCGACTTCAGAATAAACACCCTGTTAGTTACAGACTGGGTGGCAATGCCCCTGCAGTGTCTGGCTCAGGTTGTAGCTTTTTGTCCTCGCACAGCTTCATGGGTCAGTATTAATCTTAAAGGACGTTAAATGCAGAATCATGCCCCGCAGTGTCCAATAACAAGACTTGTCAGAAGGAAACCACAAGGAAAAGCTGTATTACTCCATCCTCAGAGGTAGGATCATTTCACCTGTGCTTCCCCACTTGGCCCTCTCCGGTGCCCCCTCCAACACCCTACCAAAGCCATCAACTTTATCTTTCACACACAGACATATTAAATAATTTTATCTTGCTTTAAAGCAATTCTCCTTTTTACCTCTTTTTTCTCTCTTCTCCACCTCCTTTTCAGTGTAACCCTATGACCCACCAGAAGTGATTAAACCCACGAAATCCCTACTGGGTCTAACACTTCCCTCTTTCCGTTAAACCTGCTTTCCCTCTCTTTTTGGACCTGTGAAACAATCCCCTAGCCTCCTTCACAATGCCCTGACTTCCAAGCACTGCACAAAAGAACTCTAGCCACCCTGCGCCAAACTGCAAGAGGAGAAAGAACGCCACAAAGAGGATCTGATAGGAAATTAAACTATTAAGTGTGATTTTTACTAGCTTAAACAGCTGCCCTGAAAGCCAGCCAACCCCTTTCCTTCTTTATCCTAACCTGCAGCACACGAAAAAAGAGGGGAGACCCTCTTTCTCAATCCCACATCTCAAATCAGTTTGACAGATCCCAGCTTGGTTCAGGCGCCACAGACATTACAAACCCAGAGAGGAGATTCAACGAAACCTAGTAGGTTTTTTTTTAACACTGGAGAAAATGAAATGTTGCAGGAGACCAGCTCCTTTTTAAACTTCTCTCATCTGCACACCTGGTCTTGGAAAGCATCTTTGGTACCCATGTGGCTAGACCTCAATTGGTGCAACCAATTAGAGGCAAAACACAAGACCGTACGAAAGGGGGAGTTTTCAGACCTTTTTTTGAGCTTTGTGAAGTCTGAGCTTGAGTTCAGGTTCCACTACCTTGGATTTAAACCCCTCATCCCCCAAAACACCTTGCATTCTGCTTTTCCTTTGCTCAGATTTGGTTCCAGATGACCACAATACCCTCCCTGATCAACACCTTTGCCAGTGCTGCTCAGTCTTTCCTCATCCACATTTGAGATGAAACCCTGGCCAGTTCCCACTACTCACTACCTAGCAAGCGCACCTTCACCCATTCCAGCGTGAGCCCACCAACACATCCCCAAAAGCCAAGACAACCGTCACTTATTTGCCCAGGAACCTAACCAGAAGGCTTGAGGCTCTTCAAGTGGAGGCACCTTATAGAAGGGAGCTGTCTCACCACAAAGATGGTATGAGACCCAGCCAACTCAGTTCACATACACTTTCAAACAACAATGAAGAGGTAATTATTATTACCTAATCAACAGAAAACCCTCCCCATACCCACACACAGACAAAAGTGAAGCAGCACAGCGGCTGGGACACTGGTCCCTGAGAAAAGTGCACAGCCCTGGAAGGCACAAGAAGCATTGTCCCTGGGTCTTCTTCCCCCGCCCCTGCACCACGTTTTTCTCTCCTTTTCTATGTGATAATAAAACGGCTCCCTCTCCCCTTGCCACTGCTCTCCATTTGTGGGCATTGCCAAAGAGCAGAGATCTGTGTGTCTCAGAGCAGCTATCATATCACAAAGGATCCGAAGCTAGCAAAAAAGGGGCTAAAAATAGCCTGCAGCAGCACACTATATATGGAAGGAAAAGCAAAACAGCCCAAATGGAGTGCAAGGTCTGGATACTGGGGGATGGGACATCCCAGCCAGGGCTCCGTCCTTTATTCTGCTTGGGAGGGAAAACATGTAGGCTTGGGGACTATAGGATAACGAGCAAGAAACTGGCACTCATCATGCATGCTCTCCCAAGTGGAGTCTCCCCAGGAAATTATGAAGAGACACCCCCCCCTTGCTGAAAACAGGTCCAATATTCCCTTTCTAAGTGACTTAGCCAACAGGCTAAGAAAAGAAAGGAGAACTTTGAAAGCTTGTACAGGGGAAAGCTCCTGTTGACTACTTTGGCCCACTATTTAAGTAACAGGCGGAGTAAAGAACGTGGGACTGCAGGAAAATCTCCCTGGGTATGTGTGCGTCAGTGAGAGACTGTGGAAAGGGACGTCTGTCAGAGACTGCACTGGGAAATCAAAATGCTATATATAAATGTGTGTAGAGAAGTATGGGTCAGTCAGCGTGCAGGAGAGGGTGTGTGAATGAATGAAGAAACGTATCTGCATGCCTAGATCAGCTTCTGACACCCATCTCCTGACAGACGCCAGCTTTGCGACTCCTGAACGTGTTTCCTAGCTGTACCAGAGAGGGAGGCACATAAGGCAAGACTGAGCACGGACTCATTAGTCCCTTGTTTCCAAGGGGTGGCTCAGAAAAAGAAACAGGGATGCCATACATGCATGTTCCCCATCTTGTTTCAAAGCACGAGGATTGAATAGCATGGACCAAGTCTCTGCAAACTCCTTCCTGATGCACAACAAGCCTCACTGTCTGACCCTGGAAGGAGACAGAGGTGGCAGGGATTTGGCACTAGACTACAGGAGGTGCTAGTGGAGGACTTTCCATTTTTCTGTGTGACTCCTGCTTTTTACCCAAGTTTCCAGCTGGTCAAAGAAGTATGGGCTCAATTTTAAATGCTGCTGAACGCTGCCAGGGCTGTATCCTCTATGGCCTCAGAGAGAGCAATGGGCGCTCAGAGCCTTCAAAATCAGATTCCTGTGATGACTCCCCTGAAGCCGCACTGACCAGGAGGGCAGAGCTGTATTCCTCTCCTTTGATCTGACTGCCTCCTGCAACCCCCCAACTCACAGGAAAAAGCCCTCCTTTTTGGTATAGGCAGTTCCAGATCTCATTGGAATAAACTTAACTTGCACCCAGTAACACCAGCTCTGAGAGGACTCGGTGATGAACAGCTTAAAATCCATTTTCTGCAACACTGACAGAAAAAGACAGAAGAGGGAAAGAACTTCGTCCTTCCCAAAGCAAGAGATGTTTCAGTTTGTGCTTTCCAGGGAAACCTTGCAAGCGACATTTACAACAGGGTTCTTGAAACAGATGCTCAAGACCTGGCAGCATGTCTGTTTGCAAATCAAATCCCATGAGGCTGTGTATGTAAACCGGACCCCGCATGTGCCATTACCTGCCTTAAACATAAATGAGTCTTCAGCCCCCCGTGAATGCTTATACAATTTTGCGTAATCCTTTGACAATACAGCCCTACAAAGGCATTTTACCAAGAACTCCTACCCCGGTGAAAAACCTCAGTTCCTTTTCGTTTTCCCCAGTTTGGTAACATATTTTTTACATTTAAGTTCCTGTCCTTTTAGTTTTCATAGCAAATAAAAGCTGCAAATGGGGGGGGATTAAAACAAACTAAAAAAGGAGTCCAGGCACAATCACCTTGTGTCTGGGAACGACAAGGGCTTTCCTATCAAAGGAAACTGAAGGTCACACTTTTCCTCATTGATCTTGCAATGTTTGTTAATTACTCTGTCACTGATGTGGCGAAGGATAATTAAACAGCTCTGTTTATATCTTATATGCATAATTATGTGCGCTGCCACTGAACTCATGAAGACTAGAGAATGTGCTTCTCCAGAAGGGGAACGGACAGACGGAGATGAGTTTTGGCTGCATTATTAACAGGAGGAGGAAAACACGCGCACACACAAAAGGAGGAAAGTTTGATGGATTCACAAAGTGCTGAGATCAGGGGAGGGGTGCGTGCAGGTGGAGCAGATTAGGGGGAGATCTTTCAATTACAGATCCAACCCAGATGAGTGACAAATCGGGGGAGGGAGCTGCTTTGCCCTAATGGAGAGAATTCAATTTACCCTAAGCTTTTACCAAGGCTTAGCACTCATACGCCCCCCCCAAATCAATCTGAGGGGAACCTGGGTATCAAAAGTGAGAAAGAAATTCAGCTGAGGCTTTCCCCAAAATCACTTGCTGAATTCAGCTTTTGAATGAACCACAAAAATAAGGTAGGAGCTATCTGAAAATAAGAAAAGCACACACAGCCTGGGGAAAAACACCTTGTGACTGCACACAAGTCGGCGCCCCGGACCGAAGCGGTGGGGGACACAGAGGTTTGGAACCAGCAGCTCCGCCAGCTCGGGCCCGAACTCCGGGTGTGCCACCCCGCCGGCAGCGCTGGAGGACGGGCTCCCACGCCTGCCTGGCGAAGGAGGCCAGGCCACGGCGAGCGGTAACCCCTCAGCCCTCCGGCCGGGATGAGGGGACACGCAGCAGCAAAAGGGGAACGCAACTCATTCCATGTCGGACGGCTCTGTTCCGAGCTCTTACTCGACACCCAGAAAGGGGCACCCGTACTGGTGCACCAACCAGGGATAGGTGACAAAGACGGGCAGCGTTTAGACAGCCGCTCGCTCCGAGCTTGCCACCAGCGCCGAGCCCACAGGGCAGCGGCCGGGGCTCAGCGGGGACCCACAGGGGACGTGCGGCCACCCCGGCCCTGCCCTGGCACAGCGCGGGGTCCCCTCCCGCCCGTTCCCCTGGGGAAAGCCACCGCCTACCTCCTGCCTCCCGCCGCGGCGGCCGCTCCTTCCAGAACCTTCGCCCCTGACGGCCGTTGGGCGGGGCGGGGCCGCCGCACGCGCGCGGCGAGCGCGGGGCCGGATCCCTCCGCCCCAGGTGCGGCCGCGCGGGGTGGCGGTCGCGGCGCCGCAGGTCCACCCTCTCCCTGGCGCCTCTTCCCGGAGCCGGCCTCGGCCTCGGCTCCCCGAGAGCCCGCGAGCTGCCGCAGGGGGCCGCGCCGGCCCTGCCCGTGAAAGCCGGGGGAAGGGGCGGCCCAGCACCTCCGCGGGCAGCTGGAGTGCAGCGTTACCGGCTTTCCCCCTCCGGCCCTGGGCTCCTGTGGTCAGCTCCCATCTCGGGGTTAATTACCGTTGTGTAAGATGCAACATGTGGGCATGAGTGTGTTTACACAACCCTGCCTGCACTGCACGGCCGGCCTGTGTGTGAATACACCGCAGAATCCACCTGGGATTTGCCCCAAGGCCGCTCTCCGCTTTTGTTGCCCCCCCTGCGGAAATGCATGACCAGGGAACCAGCACACCCCACAGCCGTCTCCATCTGAATGGTGTGAAGCAGTCTGCAGGGGGGAGATCGACTCCACCAAGGGGTCTATGGTCTGGAAGGAGCCATCCAGCTACAGCCACCCCAATAAACACCCCTCTCGGGAAGGGGAGGCTGAAGCAGAGGCAAACTCAGCACGGTGCCAAGAGCGAAATGCCAAGCCTCTGCAAGGGCATCGGGGCTTTCACCCTCCTCCTTGGCTGCCAGATGCAGACAGTATCTGGCAACAGCTTCGTCTGTCCCACAGAAAATGCGACTGTGAAGCTGCCCCGCGCAGGGAGGTGGAGGGGGCAGAGGGCTTACCTGAGGCGGTTCCTCCCCCCAGCTTGGAGCCTGTCTCGCCACTGGAGGACCGGTAGGCATCATCCTTCGAGGCCGGCCCGTCTGAATCCCTGTCATCCAAGAAGTTGCCATCCTGCGAGCCCCTCAGAGTGTCCGCCTCGTCCCCGTTATCTTCCTCGTCACTGCAGCCCTTGGGCTGCACCATGTAAACCCCTTCGGGGGGCATCTCCGCGCTCTCAGCGCCCTTACATTCCTTGCCCTCCGCTCGCCCCAGCAAGGGCTCCTCGTTGTATTCCCCGTTCACCCACTTCTCAATCACCTCCCTCCTTTTGTCCTCCTCGATCTTCTGCACGCGGCTGAGTCCATCTGAAAACTCCGTCCCCAGCTCCTTGGTCCCAGGCTGAGGCAGGTCCTTGTTGCTGCTCTCCCGCTGCGGCCCCTTGTCCGCTCGCGCCTGTTCAGCTCCCCCGTGGTCGAAGACGACCTGGCGGCTCAGCTTGGCACAGATTGCATTTAGCTTCAGGCCGCCTTTGCGCTTGGCAGCCATTGTGGGTTTTCCTGAGGTTGCGTCAGTGCATATAGTTCTTTCAGCTGGAAAGAGAGAGGGGAAAGAAGCAAGGAAGGGCATTAGTGGGATCAGACAACTCGAACCCAAACAGCAAACGGCTGGTCCCAACCCAACAAGCCTTCAGGCATGGCCAGTGTCACCTCTGAAAGGTGGGACTGCCATCTGTTTCCTAAGCTCTGAGTGGAAGCCCAGCCAGGAGAGCCCGGTGAGAGGCACGCTCTGAACCTGCCAAAGGATGCCACTGGCCTCAAGAAAGAGGCACGTATTTATGCTGGGACTGAACTGGGCTCAAAAGGCCCCAAACAACTCAGGCACGTGAATGTGGTACAGACCAGCCTTTGCTCAGGCAGGATATGAAGTCTGTTAAAAGCCTGACTTGCTCTCTCCTTCAGACTGCAGCACCACCTGCTTTTAGGTCCTCAGCTCCATCCCAGATGTGTTGGCTGCCAAAACCACACCAGCCGGTAACTGCACCCAAGCACCTGCAGCAGGGAGAACAGCTTCCCAAGCCTAACCCTAGGGACGGTGAGGAATGGACTTTACGCATAGTCTCAGAAAAGAGAACCAGTATGGACCAGGAAGAACCAGTACAGAGGACAGGAGCCCTGGCAAGTGCGTATGCTGGAGCACCAGACTGGTGTGTGGAGTCGTATGGGAGAAAATCTCCCTGGGGTGGTATGAGTTGATCAGGCCCCTTTGCCTGCTCGCTCGCTCGCTCGCTCTCATACACACAGGAAATTCTGCTCTCACACTTCCCAGCACAATCAGCTAATTAGTGTGGGTTTGTTATTTTAATGTAGTTTATTCATATGTGACAGCTAGTAAAGGAGGGGTAAGAGAAAGTGGGGGGAGAAAGGAAGAAGGTAAGGTCTTAACTTCAAGGTCACAGAGAACCTTGAACTAAATGGTCCCTATCACAGAGTCACTTGCATAATTATTGCACCAACAATTAACAAGATTCAATCACAAATAAAAGCAAAAACTGATTCTAAAGCAGCTGCATCATTTCCCTCTTTATTTATGGTACCTCTGAGAGACACCCAGACTAAGAAGGGTTAAAGGTCCCAAGGCAAGAAACAGTGCCCGAGCCTGGCTCTTCCCCCTGCGCAAAGTGCGGAGGCAGACCCTGCTCCGTGTCATAGGGCTCAGGAAGAGCACCCGGTAAAATGCCACTGGAGTTATTGTGGGGACATTGCTGGAGGTCTCTTGGACTTTATGTCATGCTGAAAGAGGGGCCCATCACACGGAGAGTGAACAGAAAGTGCCTCCAGACCTCAAATGGTGAGAACGGGTTCCTCCATTGCACAGGAGTCCCTTGTGGCAGCTCAGCCCACACCTCCCTGTCCCAGCATAGAGGTGCTGCTCCACAGAAGCACAGTGAGATTAATCAGACCCCCTACAATGCATCCAGAAGCCATCGTGACAGCCCCTAATCCCGTAACATGACAGCCCAATACAAACAGACTGAAACTTTAGACCTGCTGTCCAAGAGCCAGAGAGTGGCTGCTTAGCGTAAACTCCTGACAGCTTCAGACACGCTTCCCTGTCAAGGACTGCAAGAAAAATAACCCCCCGACAAATATATCAGCCCCCCACACAAAAGGAAGGCAAAATGTACTCCTCCACTTTCCAAATGCACGCCCCGCCCCGCACTAACACCTACGTGCAATCATGCTTTCTTGAAGGGAAAGCACACGTTGCCCCCAAACACGTAGCTCCCCATCTAGAAATTATAGCTGTTCAAAAGCTGTGTGTATGCACTGGCACGCTCCATAAATGTAGTCACACACGTATGGGTTAAAAAGTCCCATCTCCCCAAAATACATTCCTGTACATTTCCCCACGCATTTCCCTTTCACACATTCCCCAACACACGCACACAGTCCTCACGCATACAGATGGGCACAGGCAGACGCCCATGAAGCTGCAAAAGTTTCTGTGTGCTGGCACCTTCCCTTCCCATCACATTCCCACTCTATTTAGGGCAGAAAGTGAAGGCCGATCCTATGCGCAACTGGTACCACAGAGGGAATCTCAGGAGGCTGCTGTGAGCTCCAACTGGAGCGGGGCCAGGACACCTACAGCTCACGCCTGTATGCTCGGGCGAAGGGCCAGCGGAGCCTGGATGGCTGCAGGTGGTTAGGACGGTGCCTCCCGCCCGGTGCGGGGCCTGCCCAGGGCTGGGGCACTGGGTCAGCACTGAATCACCAGTGTCGCTCTCCCGAGCGCTGCCTGGTGATTCCCCGTCCATGTTCTCACGATACCCAGCTCTGCTTAACTGGTGAGATCAGCACCGCTCGCAGCTGGAGATAACTGGGAGGCAGACACGCGGCAGCCCAAATCCCCGCTGCCCTCCCCCTTTCTGCAATGAGGGCAGGTCCCATTATTCTGGTCTGGAGGTGAGCAGCCAAGTGCGTGCAACAGCCGGCAAATGAATATATAAATATTTATTCAAAGGAAGAGAGGAACAGACGTTCCCGAAGCTGCACTTGCCGCGTACGCAGCATCTCCAGGGAGCCTGCAACTTGTCTTCCATTCCTGTTCCTGCCTCCTTCCATCTCGCACACCCTGGCTTTGCCCCTCTGCCTCCCCAGCTTCTGCCCCCCAGCTCCTGCCCTTCCCCTCTGCATCTTTCCTGTCCCCTCTCCCTGTGTTTGGGATTTTTTTTGAGCAAAACAATGCTGCTCTTTAACATTTTGAGAATCTTTTCCTAAAGTTTAAGTTAAAAATAAAGCAAGTTCTAAAAACATACCTTTTCCCCGTCCATAAAACTAACCCTCCCAGAGACCCTCCTGAGATGGGACCTGCCCTGTAGCACCAGGACCCTTACATAAATAACTCCATCCCACCTGTGCACGTATGGCCGCAGGAAATCAGAACTCCCAGCTTCTTCTGCCAACCTTGCAACCAACTCTCGGCAAGCCTGGACATGGCCTTTTATCTTTCCATTGCCTTATTTCCTTGTCTATGGAACGGGAGGGACATTACCTGTATCAACATTTCTGCTCCCCTCTTTTCAGGCTGTCAATTTCAAAAGCGGAAGGTAACCCTTCTCACAAAGAGATGCTGAAGATGGCCATCAGGCTGGAGGGGACCAGAGCATCCCTGTTCTGTTCACTTGGGCAGAGGGACAGGAATTGAGCTGCTGAATGAGGAACCCTCATATCTGCCTGAGGTCGGGACTGCCAGGCAGGGAGGGACCCCCGGAGCCAGGCAGAGGTTCCTTCCCCCCAGGCCGAGCTCCCCACCCCAAATCACCCTGCGTCTCCATCGCACTGTTTAAAGATTCCAGGCTAAGTAAACATCCCCCTTCATTTTCTTCGTCTAAATAGAAATGTTTTGATTTCACATCAATCTGAGGAAGCCGTTTATAACCTGAGCCTGTCACACAGACTTTTCATCTCTGCCCAGGACAAACTCTCCCACATGCTCTATTTACACTGAGCACTTCCTCTGAAAACAATGCCACTGGGAGTTTACTCCGCTTGCCCCCTCCCCACACCCTGCGAGGAGACACCGGCTCCCTCCACTCTGCACCCAGCCCCGTGGCATCTTGAGAGCAAACCTCCCTTTGAAGAAAAGGTACGGCTTGCCGCAACCAGGCCTGGCAAGAAGGACAAAACCCACCTCGCCATTTTGCTGCCTTGTCACCCCCTGAACTTGCAGCCGACAAGCCCAGGTTGCTGTCCCCACCACCCCTCGTTCCCCCAGTCCCCATGTGCTGCCAGCGCTCCGCGCGCAGCCCCAGGCTCTCTCCCCAAAGCAGCACCTTCTCACCCATGAACTCCACAGTGAGGTGCTGCCAAAGATGGGCACAGCTTAGCTCTGCCTCCCCGCAAGGGAGAAGAGGGGCTAAGGGGGACACACTGCGTGCAGGAACGAAGGGCTTTGCAGCGTGGACAGAAACAGGGCATCCCAGCCGAGGGACAAACTGCGCCGCAAAGAGAAAGTCTGGCTTTGCGGGGAAAGGAAAAGAGCCGAAGTCCGGCTGTGCCTTGGGGTCAATGAAGAAACGCACCCCGGTAGAGGGGAGAAAGGGTCCTGACTGTGAAAAAGGGGCGTGTGGGAGCTGGATGAACCAGCTGGCGTGGGTGGGGAAGGGGCCCTGGCTGTGCAGCAGGAGCTTACTGGTGTGGGAAGAGCCGGGGGGACAGGGGGGACCCCCGCCGGAGGGGGCAGGGGCTGAGGAGGGGCAGGAGAGGAGGGGCAGGAGGCCCCATGCTGTGGGGAGAGGGGTGCTGGCTGGGGAGGGACAGCGCGCTGTCACTTCAGAGGGCCGGGTACGTCGAACAGATGGAGCTTTCATATTCCTATTGAAGAGTTTTAAGCCCAGCTGAGCAGCTCCGTTCAAGAGGGAGGTCCCAGTGCCAGCTTTCCAGGAGCTGCAAGCTCTCATTCGATTAATTATTAACAGCATTATTTGGGGCGGGGAGGGGGAGGGAAGGAGGGCCAACATGCTGCAGTCCTTTTCTTTTTTAACCACTGTGGTGCAAGCTTGACTGGAGAGATTCCAGTCTGCCCAGGAGCCCCAAACAGGGAGGGCAGCACAGCTCACTGGGGTCGGGGGTGAGGATCCTGCATGCCAGAGCCTCTTCACACTTGAGCTGCGGTCCCTAAGATGGAGCCAAACCCTCACAGCAGAAGGCCGCTGGGGCATTGGGAACATGCTTCCCCGGAGCAATGCCCTGGCAGTGCCCAGCCACACGCCGGGAGGAGGCAGGGAAGGCGGCCAAACGCTCAGCCCCTTCCAGAAAACATTTCCCCTCCAGCACGACGACTGGTGCATTATCTCAGGCAGGGCCAGGGCAAAGGCAGCAACAGCCCAGGCATGGCCCACAATGTGTGAGAGTGGATTTAGTGTGTATATTTTCCCCTCTTCAGTTTATCAATAAAACATTTTATTGCTTTTAGCCCAGGAAATGACCTTGGATTAGTGGATGCTGTCTCTTCTGGCTGACCTTGGGGAGTTCACAAAGGCTCTTTAACAACCTCCTCTGCCCTGCAAGCATGGATCCCGCCTGTGCGCGTCTGCGTGAAGCCGGGGAAAGCCCTCGGTGCGAAAGTCGGACCTGACAGGCTTCAGCTCAGCACTGGGCAGGGAGGAGAAGGAGAATCAAAGACGTGGGAGGAGAAATGAAGTGAGCAGCCAGGGTGTCCTTACGGAAGCACTGCCAGCTACACTCCCTGCTTTCCCATAGCCGTGAGGGCTCTCCCTACACACCCCATCCATAAACCATGGAGGAAAAGCTGAGGACTCTGCTCTGGTCCCCATGGCCAGCACTTGTCAGAGTGCAGTCTGCCTGCATTCAGCACTGCTTGACCTTCTCCTGCCTGCCTCACTGGCATCTCCAGCTGCACAAGAGGCCACTTTTCTCCCTATTCCCAGCTCCCAGAGCCTGGTTCAACCCTGGCCCAAAGGGGCAGAGATCAGTACCAGTTCCCTTCAGCGAGCCTGTCCTGCTTCCCTTTGCTCAACCTCCTCTGCTGCAGAGTTAAGCTGTAATTTTCTGGTGACAGTGAGGGGCAGCGTAGAGAAGCCAGCGCTGGGCAGTGAATGACAGAAGACATCCTGAGAGGACGGGGAAGCGACGGGGCGCTGGAGATGCTGGTGCCCTGCACTGGGGCTGCAGCCAGCTGGGCAGCTCCTGTTTCCCACCCAGCCACTTGGCTGCTCTGGTGCTGATGCCAGGGTTTCTCCAGAACAGTTCATGAACATGGGGAGCCCCCCTTTTCCCCAAACAGAAAATAGCCACATCATCTCCGAACGGTGTGTATTTTCACTGCAGAAGTGTAAGTATGGAGGGAGGGAATGGGACAGGAGAAACCGAGAGGAATTTTCCTCCTCAAGGGAACAGAAACTACAAGCAAAGAGGGCTAGTGCTGAGCTCTAAGCCAGAGCAAGGTCCCCACACACCGCAGGGCAAAGCCTGCAAGGGTGCTGCAGCAAACAGCACATCACGTCAGGCAATCCTCCTTGCTGCCCTCCCCCGTTAACACAAGCCTCCCTTTCCAGCCATGTCCTCTCCCAGTGTCCTCCTGCAGCAGTGTCCCCTAGTACCGGGCACAGAGGGTCCCCATCCTCTCCTGCAAACTCCCCCAACTCTTCCTGTGCTGCATGCAGAGGCAACCCCTCCCGGCATCACGGCCACGCCGGCTTTGCCCTGGCATGACAGCCCCCTCCCCGGAGCACGCTCCCAGCCCCCAGGTGCCCGTTTTCTCCAGTCGTGTCCTCCTGAAGAGCGAGCCCTAAAGTGTTAACGGCGATTGGTGAAATGGCACAGCAGATTGCTACAATAAATAATTTACTGATATTTATAAATATTCAAATCAGCAGGCTTCAGAAATTGAAAGGGGGGGGCTGAGCTGACGGGGAGGAGGGGTGTTTAGGGAGGGGAGGGGGGGGCTGACATTAATTCCCAGGCTCTCCAAATTCATTTGAGAACTGTTTCTCATTTCAAACAAATATTAAATCTTTGGTGTCAAGCCTCCAAAATAAAATATCAAATAGAAAGTCACCACCCTCTTGGTGGCCAATGCCTTGTCTGCCATGATGCTGGGCGCCTGTGGGCCTGTCCCCTTGGACAACCAGCTGCTGGGGGAGCGACGGCAGCCTGCACCGGCGAGGTGCCTGTCCGAGAGCAGAAGCCCACCCAGCCACACCTGTAACGCAGCCCACCACACCACTAACCATCATCCGAGACAGGAATTCCCATTACTACCACCTACAAGACCTTGCCTCTGTCTTCCAGCGGATTTTCTAAATCCCACTGGGAAGAGAAGGTTGAATATCGGAGCAATGAAGGTGGAGGCAGGACTCCTGACTCCACGCTCGCGGCAGAAACAGAGCAGGGGGTCCGGGCTCCTGGCTTTCCCTCCTTGCTCTGGAAGGGAATTTGGTTTTAGTGATCTAAGCTGGGGGTTACAAGCCAGGAGTGCTGGCTTCCAGCCTGGTTTCCAATCATGGTGTAACTGTCAGTCTCCCCAGCCATGATGTCAGTCTCCCCAGCTTTCTGTGCCTTAGTTTCCCCACGCAGAGGAGGAGGAATGAGGATGACTACCCACCCAGCGTGCTGAACCCAGCCGTGTTTACTCGGTGCTTTGAGATCTCCGTATCAGCACTCTGTCACTGTGCTGGATTGTTACTGAGTCTTTTCCACCTCTGAGCATCCTACTGACCCCTTAGATGGCCGAGGGAGATGATCCTGTGTCCTCCCCTGGACCACCCCATTGGTAACGCGAGGCTCCAGCATGGGGTGAATTTCCCCTAGATGAGTAATGGCTTTTCTAATGCACGGGCAGGCTGTCAGCTTCCCTACTCCCAGTGTTTTATGGGTTTAACTGAACGGCTCTGAACTCCCTAGTAAGAAATAAAGTTATCCCTCAGCGTCCCTTCTAAACATTTCACTCAGTGCAAACGGTGTTTAAGAAAAATGAGGACATATTTCTTCTTAAGGATGCAGTATCCCCCTTCAGAGGCCTAATTTATGCCATATATCACTGGCCAGGGAGAGAAAGGCAGCACAGACCTCACACTAGGAGTGAGCTGGCCCAAGCACAGCCCAGGCACAGCCGCTCCTGCTGCAATGGTGCAGTGGGCTGCAACTCAAAGTCCTCCAGAGTCCGCAGAGTCCCCGCTGGAGAGCAGAGCCCGGCTGGCAGGCAGCAGAGCAGGACGGACACCTGCTAACACTCAGCACTGCGCTGCCTCCTCGGCTGCCGCATCGGCCTTCTCCCACCGCAGAGACCTCCTCACCTGCACCGCCCCAGCCTGCGTAGACCCCGTCCTCCTCACCCCGCCCCAGCTCGGGCCCTTCTCCCCTGCACGGCTGAACCGTGACAGCCTCCGCGCCGGCCCCGCTCCCTTGCACCACGCCAGTCTCCTCTGCGACACTGCCTTCTCACCTGCCACTGACCTGCTCTGCTGCCGCTCGACCAGCTCTTCACAGGCATTTGGCACAGCTGGTGGGGAAAGTGGTTCAACTGCAAGCAAGGACAGGACTAATCCTTCTTCACAGCTCTTTAGTAACGCACGTCTGAACCTTTTCCTGAGCAGATCTCAAAAATGATCCTAAACGTGCTTTGATCTTGTCTACCCCCAGCCTCCTCACTCTGAGAGCCGCTAAGGCTCTGCTGCTTCCCCCCAAGTGCCAAGACAAAGCTCCTTGCCTCTGCCTTTCCCTTCGCCCCGCTCTGCGCTCACGGACCCTGACCCTCCAAAGGACAAGAAATAAGCCTCTCTTTCTGCATACAAGTAACACAGGGAACTTCCATAATTAGCAAAAGAAGCAGACTGGAAAGAAGAGGGAAAAAAGTGAGTAACCAGAGTCAGGAACTCTGGTTCTGCTCCCCACTCTGCTACTGACCTGCTCCTTCTCTTTGGGCAAATAACATCACGCAGGCTCCCTTCTGCCCTTGGCCCGCGGGGTCTCTTCAGATGGTCAGCCATCTGGGCAAAGACTTCTTGCCTAGCTTAGCGGGCCCAGCATCTTGTTTGCCATTTTAGGTGCTACTGCAGTTCAAGTAATAGCAGAGGAAAAGCACTGATTCAGGACAGTTTGAAGCTCAAAAGTCCCTTGCGTCCTGCAGCCAACTTTCTAGTCCATCTGCCAATGCAGGATCTTTGATGAGACACTTCAACAGTTTCCTCCTCCTGGTCCCAGGAAAACCTGCTCTCAGAGCTCCAGCCTAACACAGCGAGCAGGGTCTCGCTGCTCCCCAGGCTGAGCGAGGCTGCTCCCTGGGAGCCTTCTGTCTTCAGAGTCTTTCTTTCTGATAACAGAAAGCCAAGAGGATTGGCTTTTCTGATCCAGTTTCGCTTCCTTGCCTTATTTATTTATTTATTAATAATTTTTTAGTCCAGTTAAAAGGTTTACTATCCAGACGAGCCTAAGTGGCCTCACTCAGCCTAAGTAACTCTATAAATCAAGCAGAACTGCTAACATCTACATCACAATCCCACCATCAATCTCCCCACAGGTTGTGAAGAAAACCGAGAGGAAAGACGCAAAAGGGAGAGTGAAGAGTAATAGCTCATCACCATCAGGTCCCTGTAGGCTGGCTGTGGCCCTTGGAAAACTCCCTGAGAAGCCAGACATGTTGTCAGAGCAACTAAATGCAAACACGGTGCCTAACTTCACCTCTCCGTAGACACATATGCACGCTCCGGGTGCTGTGCCAGGAGGACACGGTGGATGCAGAGCAAGGGAGGGAAGGGGTGGTGGAGAGCAAAGAGGGCTGGGAAAGCCTCCGGAGCAGGGCCAGCCAGCCCGTGCGGGAGCCAGCTCCCAAGGAATGAAGAGGCCAAGACGTGAGCCTCTTCTAAACGCTGGACAGACCCCTCTGTAAATGCTGAGCTAGGCAGGGCAGGAGGTGCAGTGAAACATCAAGGTGGTAAAGAGGGAACCCGACTTAGCTGCAAGTACGTGACGCTGGGGGAATAAAAAGGACCTGAGAGAGACAACCGGTCTCTTAAAGGATGCAGTTTCACAAGGGAATTGCTCAAAGTTTTATCAGTCCCTCTTGGTGACTGTCTTTAACAAGTTACTTTACAGAGAATACAAACCCACCCTGATCCAAGTCAGTGGGGAGCAGCTCCCCGGCTTCAGGCCGGGCTCAGGGTCATCCCTAACTGAGGGCAGGGGTTAAGTGAGCCACCTGCTAAAAAAGGGTCCCTCCAAACCCTT
Source organism: Gavia stellata (assembly GCF_030936135.1). Taxonomy (NCBI): domain Eukaryota; kingdom Metazoa; phylum Chordata; class Aves; order Gaviiformes; family Gaviidae; genus Gavia; species Gavia stellata. The sequence goes on along the minus strand of NC_082620.1, from coordinate 4,234,294 downwards.
TTGGTAGTTGGTAGGCAGTTTAAGAGCAATTTGCAATCCCTTTCAGCACTATTAAGCTCAGACCCAACAAAGAACGCAGACTCCTAATTAATTGCAGTGGGAAGTCAGGAGCATAAATGGGAGTTGGGAGCCTGAATGCTTGTTGCATCACTAAGAAACACAGGACCAGAAGTAGTTCATTATTGTGGTCTTTCTGGTCCTGCAAAGTAAATCAGTGTGTTAGCCTGCATGAGGTAAGTGAGACCTCAGCAAAAGCTGCATGACAGAGAGCAAACTAGAGCATCGTAGCCTTCCAGCTTGTGTTACGTCCTCCCCACAGCCCCCGACTGCTGCCTGAGCTGTACGTGAGCCAGTAACATGCTCTGGGCTTGGTATGCAAAGGGGGCACTCGGATCCCTTAAAGGTTTCTATAATCCCCAAGTGGGGCTGGGAGTCTTTTGTGAACCCACAGAGCAGGCACCCATCTCGCGCAGCACTGGGAGTTCAGGGGCTTTTTAATCCCCGGAGATGCCTGGCACCTGCAAATACTGTGCAACACGGTTAGGAGAAACGCTTGTCTGTCCTGTTCGTGTGGAAAAGGCTCGAGCCGAGCTCTGGTGTGAAAGCAGTGGGTCATCCCTGAGCTTGTTAACTCAGCAGTCCTGTCAGAGCAGCATGGGAGAGAAACCCCACCGGCTGGGCTGTGTGGGCACTCACCCCACGCTTCCCAGTGCTCACACCGACGCTAATTCTCTGTCTTGCCTTTTGTTGCTCTTTCTGCTGGTCATTAGGGCTCATCTTCTTATCTCTCTTGTCCTCATGAGCCCATCCATGTGCCAGCGCTATCACTAATTGCAAACACCCATCAGTGGGAACACACACGTGTATAAAAACGTGGCCGTGCAGGTGCGCTATCCCGTGCAGAGGCACACATGACCCAGCACACAAACACACACATTCGCATGCCCATACATGTGCTCATGAAACAGTATGCACACAGAACACATGCTAATGCACGCAAACATCTATGTACCTGTGACTGCACAACTATTACATCCGCACACTGCAAGACACAGACAGATACACAGCGTATGCACCTCCCCAGAAGCGCACACCCGCACGCACCGAGCTCTGCTCAGCCCCGCACACGCGGTGAGCACCCACGTATATACAGCCCACCAGCAGCCACACATGCAGACGCACACAGGCAGCCACCCGTGCGAGCGCCGAGCACCCTGCATGCACTCACACACACACACTCAACGCACGCTTTCAGCACAAGCCCGCATGCCAGGAGCGGTTTATTCTGCAGCTTGGAGTGAGAAGACAGTGGGCTCCCAGCCGGACCCTGCAGACAGACTCGGCAGCAGGGACAGACACACTCCCCATCCCACCAAAGAGCCCCTCTTTACCCCCAGCCCATCTGCACCTCACACCTTAAGGCAAAAAGAGCATCGGTGAGTGTCTCATTGGAGCTGGCGTCCCAGCGGAGTGTGTGTGCCGGGCAGGGGATCTCTCCCTCTCCCTCTCTCTCTCTCTTCCACTCGCATCTTTTCATGAACTCTATTTCTCTTTCCTTTCTGAAAACAACTGAGCTGTAAATACTGTTTAACCTTCTTCCCCCCTTCCCCCCTCCCCTCCGCACTATAAAAACACAAATATGCCATAACTCAGCTGGCTCAGCCGCCGCGCCTCCAACATGCCCTGCTCCAGGCCTCTCAGGAAGGTCATAACAAACGACTTTCCGATTCAGTGCTCCTGAAATAATTTTGTGTATTAAAACCTGAATCTGCACTTTCTGGACCGAAAGCCTCTCTTAATTATGGCAAGCGTCCTTGGGATGGACAGTGATCCTTCACTACAGCACCGCTAACCAACCGGAGAGGCAGCCGGCTCCGGCTCCCCACCACCACCTCCTCCCGCTGCCCCCTCCCACCACCACCCAACCCACGGCCCCCCTTGCTCCCTCGCCCCCCCGCCTTCCCTTTGCCCAATCTGTTTTCAAAGTGTGTCTGTCCTTTATTAAATTGTTTTCTTTTCCACATTATCAGTTGCCATGGAGACCTCATCTCTCGGATTATTTGAATTTCATTATATCTATTGATTTGGGAGCATTTCATCTTTTTTATTGTTTTTCTGTCAATTTTCAAAACGAATAACCATCTAATTTGCGTCAGTGCTGATTATGTTTGTCCCTCAATAGAGGTCGGCAGCTGCGTCGGGGAAACAAATCAATGGGAAACCATCATAAACCTCCCCAGTACAATCTCCAGGATATGTGGGTGACATTCCACGCCTGCGAGAAACACTCATCATATCCAAACTTCTTTCTTTCTTTTCTTTTTTCTTCTCCCCTCTTTTTTTTTTTGCATTTCCCCCTTGTAGCTGGTTCCGCTGGCCAGTGGCGGGTCACATTTAAAATCATATTTATTTTACACACATACATGTACAATTTTGGACGCATCGCATTTTCAGACAGGGAGGGGACAAGGGTGAGAAGAGGGGGAAGGAATTTTTTTTTTTGGTAAGAAAGAAGGGAAGAAAAGGATGACGAGGGAAAGAAAAAGAGGGAAAGTGGATCGGGATTGCAAATTGCTTACTATGTTTTTTTTTTAAATAATTTATGCAATTTTAAGCATTTATGTATAAATTTTTTAATAAGCCACCCTGGAGCAAAATAGCCATTAACATCCCGACGTCCTTCTGTCCAATGGGCTCGTGTGCAGGATCAATTTCCGAGAGTACTTTCCTTTTTTTTTATGACATGATAAAATGCTTTTAAAGCAACTTACACAAATATGGAAATTTTTTTCCCCTCCTCTTTTTTTTTTTTTTTTTTTTTTTTTTTATAACAGCCTCCACTTATTCACCAGGGAGAGCGAGCGAGCGAGAGTGTGTGTGTGTGTGTGCGCTGGGGAGGGCAGTTGGCAGAAGGATAGACCCAGCCCTAACTGGAACGGACCTGCCTGTCCTTCTAACAAGGGCATAAACTTTCATTAGCGATGCACACAGTCAAAGGCAATTTAGGGAAACGCGCTGTACAGAAAAGGAAAACCTCAGCGTTTTTTATACAGCGGCTCCTTGGCTCCGTCCAGGGGGCTCTATCCTTGAGCTCAGCTTGCGCTCTCCAGCCAAAGTGACCCCACCGGCCATGGGGGAGGCAGGAGCAGGGGCCGGGGGGGAAGAGGCTGGGGCTGCTCTTCGGGGACGCCGGTGCCCGGCAGTGCCAGCCTCAGCCCCTCGCCTCGGCCCCGCCAGCAGCCTGCACGCCCCGCAGCTGATCCAGAGAAGCCAGTCAATATTAATGTCTTGCTGGAACCCACTGGTCCTACAAGAGGCCCAGAGGTATCTGTTGCTCTGCCCACTGCAGAGCTTTGCCCCTCCGACGGGCTCGTCCTCCCCAAAGGTCTCTATTTCGGGTTCCCGCACACTGACAAGTAGCTTGCAGCCGCTCGATGCCCCTTTGGGGCATTAGTTACAAGCTGGCTCTGCCCAGACCAGACAGATGTGTCGCTGCTGCTCCTGTTTCCACAGGGTATATAGGCTAGTTATTTTTGCAGCTGGGACATGTTCAGCCTCACACAGGAACCTGGAAAATGCCATTCCTAAAGGGACGGCTCCTGCCACTGGCCCCGTGAGCAGGCACAGCTCTGCGGAGGAGGGACACGAGCACACCAGGCTGGAGCGAGAGCAGGCCAATATGAGAGGCTCGGCGGGGTATGGAAGTCACGACCACACATTGGAAATGAAACAAAACTATTTGTCCAGCTAGCAGTTCCCTTGGCCCTCTGTCTTTGGGGTTGAAGCTTATGCATCCCCAGCCAGATATATATGCCCAAGTGTGGAAAGTCCCTGTGCATGATCCTATTATTTGCTTCAACATAAAGCCCTGACACTGGTTTTTCTACAAGAGCAGATCTCTTTACCTTTTTGTGTGACACACTTCCAGAGATAACACAGACCTATGAATTTAATCCTACCGACAGCAGACTTGCATGTTACTGGTGCCTTACACAGACCCCTGCACGCTCCCAACCGTGCGCAGCCCCGGTGCGGACTCACCCCAGCCGCACAGTGCTGGCCGGCACAGGGCTCTGCACACACCTGCCCCATCTGCAATGTTTGTGGGTATTTGAACTAAAGCAGAGGTAAAAAAAAAAATATATTAAAAAAAAAAATTCAAGGGGCAGCCAACGCTCAGCTGGAAAAACACAAAGTGCCGAGAACAGCAAACCCAATCAATAACAATCACAACCCCAGCAGCGGGCGAGGAAAGCGTGAACCGTTTTGGCCTGCTCCCTGCATGCTCACCCACTTGGGAAAACACAGTCCCCCAGAGGCCCATGATTTCATCCCCTCCCGCTCCACCCTGCATTCGCCCTCACCAAAAAGCCTTCCGGAGTGCAAGTCCCCCCAGGCTCCTGTTGTGGTCAGAAACTCTGCAAAGAGGAGAGAGGGTCTCTGCACAGAGGAACTGGACTCCTGACAATGAGCTGGAACCTGAGGAAGGTTCTTGATGCTATGAAAGGCTCTGCTTCCAGCACAGTGCTCCTTACACCCCGCATCCTCCTGGCCTCCCCTCCCCTCCGAAGTTTTGCCCTCTGTGACCCCCTTCCCCTCCCAGCTGCCAGCCTCAGCCTTAGCATGCTCTTCCTCTCCCCTCCTCTTTCCTCAAGTTCCCAACACTATCCCAGCTTCCTCCTCCCCAGCATCTCCCGCCAAACCCCTTGTGCCCCAGTCTGCACCCCCACACCCCCTTCACGCCTCTTTTTCCTGCCATGCTGCCCAGGGGACCAGCACCCCCAGGGACCAGGGGCCAACCCGAGGAGGGGGAATCATGAAACCTGTCAGGGAAACGGTGAGAGCTCTCCCTTCTCCCGGTCTTGCGTCACTCCTCACCCAGACTGTACAGATTTTGGGGATTTCACTGTAGCAGCAGAGAGGTCAGCAGGAGTTGAAGGTTTTCAGATCATATATCTCACTCTATGTGGTCTTGTCTATAGCGAGTGCTAAATATAGCCAAGCCAAACCTGGAGGTGACTTCAGTGCTGTGATGCAGGGACATCAGCCACTGCACAGGTACCCTCCACTACCTCAAAGCAATACAGATGTCAACAGTCAAAATCCAAAATTGAGGATGCCCATGAATCCTCTGTCCTCCCACTGCTGAGAGTATGAACCAGGTTCTCTCTTTCTTCCTTTCCCTCTCTCAGGTGTCCATAATGGCTCCTTTCGAGTGGCAACCGGTCAAAATAAGGCAGCATTTTCTAGCTTGAAGGTCCAGTTTCCCACGGGATGTGGACCCTTTTACCTATGGCGTGCCAGCACCTGTTTCAGCATAGCTGCTTAAAAACTTAAACAGTGAAAGAAGCTCTGAATAGAAGGGGAAAGTCTCTTGTGGGGGTCAGAATAATTAGACTGAGCTCAAATTGGCTTTAGGCATCTGCTGCTGCCTCTGAGCAAAATCAAGCCATGCTGCTTCCATCAGCATCTCTCTGCTGTTAGCCTTACCCCGCAGAACAGAGGGGACCACATACTGCCTCGTATAGGGCATCTCTGGGAACAAGACTTGCTTCAACAGAAGCCGTAAAGCCTCCTTATCCAGCTCTCATTAAAGCCAAGAGAAGAGAGACCAGCGAGGCCAGACAGAGAGATTGAGATGAGCCATTTCCCCAACAAACCGGCTTCCCTTTTTCATTCGCTCCTTTCTTTTTTTTCCCCCTTTAACTGTCATTAAAATAACAAGTTTCTGTTACAGTCTAAACATTCCCACATTGTATAAAGGGTTATGTTACACTAGAGTCACTGCCGGGCCCAGTGTTTGCACAGAAACCTCACTGCAGGTCCCCCCTCCTGACGAAGTGACTTATTAAAGTTTAAACAGTAATTAACAGAACAATAAAAATAAAGGGATGTTTGGGGAGTCGTAGTGCACACAGGGTTTTTGGCAGTGCCAGCACTTTTCAGTGCCCTGCGCTGGCAGAAAAAAACGGCTGCAAAACCAGTGGGAGAGATGGTGTGCTCGAAGCCAGGAAGGGGCCGCGGCGAGACCGAGGTGCGATCCGGCCCCAGCACGAGGGTGCGGAGAGCGGCAGACAGCAGGACATGAGGGAAGGGTACGGGGGAACCGGGAAAAGGATGCCGAAAGGTCACTTGGCAGGAGGCTGAGTCGGATTCAGTGCTCGCTACTAGCTCTGTACTCAGCCTGTGCAAGCACACGCCAGACAGCACGGAGAGCCTCCGCTGCCTGTTCTCGGATTCTGCTGAGAAGGCCTGGAGAAGCCCCCAAAATCTGAGTTTGGGGAACTGTGTTTCTGAAACCAGGGCTTTGGGGAAGTAGCTCCTTTACTTTAAAAGAGGGTGGCAGAGAGGAAACAGCAACCACAGAGCAAACCCCCGAGAAAATCTTGCAACAGGGAGAGCTTTTACAAGAGACCCCAAGAGGAGCCCCCTTGTTTGGGAGCTTTAAAGCCAGATAGGAGAAGACATCTTGTAGGGACTGATCCTGCCCTGGCCTCGTGCAGGTGTGGGGAGCTCTGAGCTGCAGATCCAACAGCGTAGCAGTAATTCTGGGGTCATTCCCTCCTGAAATGCGGAGCGAGGACCAAACACTAGAGCCTAACTCACTATGCAGGACCACAACTCCATCTCTCCTACCAGAGCAGAACTTTTCCAACCTATGTGAAATGGGCTAATCAGGGCTCCCTTTTATAGGGGCAAAACTCCTTTTCCTCTGTTTTGCTCCCATCCCAGTTGTCTGCCTTGCCCAGGATGAGCTCTACAGCATGTGAGTAGAGTTTAAGCTTAGGTTGTCAGCCCTCCCTGTTACCCAACATACAGCAATGCAGAAAGATCTCATTTGAAGATATTTTTGGTGCCTATTGTAACTATTTGCAAATGTTTGCCTCAGTAGCTCACAGTGCTAGTTGGCTCTAGCCCTGATGTGTGACTCAGTACACATAGCGTTGTGCAGTCCCATGTTTGCTAAATCTCTTCCAGTACAACTGCTCCGTTTGCAAATAAAAAGACAGCTCCGTAAGGGTGTATCTCCCATGCAGAGTGAACTTGGGAAGCGCTGCCTTGAGCCCTCTCCCACAAAGCCCTCCCCCAAGTCTGTTACTTTGCACCCTGGGCCGGCCGGCCCAGACGGGGAGAAGCGTGGCTCTCCCCCGGGCTGGGGGGCTGCCCCACTGCTGCGAGGACACACATGGAGACTGTCCAGCATCAGCTGCTCCCAGTCTGCCCACAGCCTCCCTTCCCTCCTCTGCTGGGGTGCAGGAGGAGGAAAATTCTCCCAGACTCCGCTGCTGATGGAGCCTGCAGCAGCTCTGTGAACAACCACAGGAGATGCCCACAGAAGTCCCAGTATTACACCAGTACAAGTCACCCGAGTGAGGACACCCGGACCCAGCATGCCTGTTCACACCTCAGGAGGCTAACCTGCCCCCTGAGTCGTGCACCAGTCCTGCAAATTCATTCTGCAATGAAAATGTACTCCAAATGCCACAGGCTTGGCTTTAGAGCAGTCCATGAAGTTTATCCCTCCTCTTCAGTTCCCTCGCTAGTGAGGAGGACTCTGTCTTCTGCTTTCTCAGTGGTGAACCAACCAGATTGTTTCTGCAGCTGCTCTATTGGCACTGCAGGGCAAAGACATGTTGCAAGCTCCTCAAAGTCAACAGGTCTCCTCCTACTTCCAGCAGCTCAGTGGTATCCAGCTCAACACTATCACTTACTGACAAATACCCACCGACATGAAAAAAGCCACAAATACTGACGAGGGATCCTGGCTCCTCTGCTGCTCCTGCCCTCCCACCAACAAACACTGCTGAGTCCCTGCGGGGACACCCAGGCACGCTTGCTGAGCAACCCATTTCCCAGCCTTTGCTCCCTCCATCTGCTCTTCCACCAGGCTTGGGAGGAGAAGCCACCTCCATACACGGCGGACGAAAGGGATTTGGGGACATTGAAAGCGCAGAGCAGCGGTGGGTGGAGAGTCCCTGCAGACACTGCACTGCTGGCTCCCTGCAGGCAGCTCCTGCCCCAGGGTGGGGAACCACTGCCTTGGAATCGTTAGTCCTCAGCCTCATGCAGAACTCCTTCACCCCAAAGACAACTGTGACTGGGATCCACTGGCTGTCCTGAGGGCAGACTGGCCCTGCAGGAACATTTTCAAGTCCTCTCTAGTCTGGAGTAAGTATCAGGGATGGTCATGATTTACTTCATGGTCTGGGGAAGGACGGAGCTCAACTCCCAAGAACTGAAGGAAAGTGTTAAAAATGTGACTTCCCAGGCAATTACCAATAGTGATTTTTAATAAGCTGTTTTCTAGGCACTGGGGGAGCGAGGGACATGGGGGAATCAGATGTTATGAATCTGAATTCAGCCTAGGTTTCAAAGGTGCTGGTTTAATAAGCCGTGAGGCGAGCCTGCACTAGCAGCGACAGCCCTGCAAACGAGTGCCAGAGCGGGGGGCTGGCATATCAGGGTTCAGAATTAATGAAACCAAGACCTTGGCAACCTCAGTGATTTCACTGCATTCTGGTGTAAATTGATAAACTTGCATGGTGCTCCAGGGAGGATGTGAGATGGAAGGAAGGGGGAAGGGAGAGGGTGAGTGGGAGACATACTGATGCCCTTTTCCCCTACACCTGTGCTTTAACTGAGCCCCAGCAGATGAGCTGCAAGCATGACACACAGCTTGCCATGCCTCCCTTGCTGCCCTGCACCCCATTCAGCACCCCACTCCACCACTCAGGATGTCTTCACAAAAGCCTGTCCTGAATCCTCATGAGGTCCTCAGGTGCCACTGCCAGGGAGGTAAATGGGATGACAGATATATCATCACAGTCTTGTTTGGCCAGTAACACTATGCCCTCTTATCCCCAAAGCTTCTATTGCAACATTTTTATTTTCTCGGTGGCTTTTCTGCCTCCATGGGAAATCAAGACTAACTGGCTTGTTCAGACTTGCCCTTGGAGACAGTTTCTACAGAAAGCCCCCGAACCCATTGCAAGTCAGGCAGGGCAACCTCGGCCTGAAACCCCCTGATCAGCTGAGCCGCTGGCTCTGGCTCTTTCTTCCCTTTGCTGCCTCAAGCCAGCTGGATGCACAGGAACAGCAGCCAGAATTCAGTGCTGGAGCAAGATGCTGTGTGAGAGTCAGCAGCTCCACAGCCTGAACTGCCCCCCCAGTAAAGGCAGACACAGGTGTCTCTGCGACATCTCAGTCCTGGAGATGTCCTCTTTGCACATTCCCAAGGTTTTTCTGACCTGACGTGAGCTGAGCTGCCAGTCTGCTTTCTGAAGGACTCTCCTGCCCCACAGACTGAGGATGAGCAGCTCATCTCCAGTCCTGAGCACAAGCAAGCAAAATCAACATGTCAAATATCCCAGACACTCTCAGCCCAGTGCCTCAGCTCTCCTTGTCCAGACCCGCTACGCTCGATCCCGCTCTGACTGCTCTTCTGCTAATGTCACTCTGCTAAGCTCAGAAGAATGATTCTCCCAGCTGACACCACGTCAGTGACAGGAGAACTGAGCTTATGGCTTTCCACTGACACTTACATCGAACTGAGAGAAAAAGACACACCACCCAAATCTGAACTTTTCATCCCGTTCACCCAACTACAGGATGTTTTCCAGCTCCTGGCTGTGCTGGAGTCAAGGTCTCCAAACTCATTTGCAGCAAGAGTGGCAGTGCTTGAGAGGGGAGATGTGTTGAAGAGGTACAAGTAGGTGCAAATAGAACAACAGAAGGTGCCCCCAGGTCAGCACTCACGTGCATTTTCCTCGGCCATGTCTGAGGAGACTTGGAGTCAGAACAGAGCACAGCTTTGCATGGGGGTCTCAGACATTTTCACAATGCAGAAAGACTGTCCTGTGCACTTCCTTTTCCAACACGTCGTTCAGGATGCCTCTACAGCAATGCCAGTAACTGCCTGTAGGGAATGTTAGGTTAGAAAATTATCTAATGCACTCTTAATCACCTGGTCTTGCAATCTACAGAAGGAAATAGGAGCAGCCAGCACAGTATGACCCTTCTTCCAGACACTGACTTTAGATATACCATTATCAGCGGTAGCCTGGTCCACGTCCCAGAACTCAAGCTCTCTTTCAGTTAACAGGCCATGAAATTATTTAGACTATTCTTGATATTACATTCTGTTATATTTGTAATTAACACAGAAGATCAGCAGTGCCACATCCTGCAATCCCCATATTTTGCTGAATATGGAGGAGACTGCACGCTTAGAAGCACATAGTCTTCACCAAACTCTTGCTTCTGCTAGGTTAATGGGAAGTCAACACTTCACGGCAGACCTATCCCACAAAGAAAGGGTTTGATATTGTCAGAGATTTTAGCTCGCATATATTTGAAATACGATATGGGAACCAGCACTCTAAAATCGGGTCTAACCTCCTTTTTTCGGAAAGGGTTTTTAAACAAAAGAAAAAAATCTGTCAGCACACAAAGTGTTCGGTGCTATCTTCAATCAGGGGAGCCTAATTATACCCATTATACTGATGAGGAAGCACTGGCACAAAGCTATGCATTCGCATGGCTACAGATACAAAGCGAATCAATGGCAAAGCTGGAAATAAACCCGGGAATCATAGTGATGAGCTCATCACCAACCTCAGCACCGCCGCACACGGCTGGTCATGGACGAGACCATGTCTTACCCATGTCCGGCAGGTTACAGAGCTGGTGAGGCGCCCTCCACACATCTACTTAACAGGGTAAAAGTTTCAATCCCAGTGCTGAGATGGCTTGGGGTGCTCTGAGACACTCAGGGGACTGGTCACATAAGCTAGCCCATGAAGACCAGTCACTCAGCTCACTGTATTGGAGACAGACTGGTGGGCTGTGGACACCAAACAGCCAGAGCATCAGGTCTGAGCCACCAAGACACCCTGCAACCACACAGACCGTGGCAGGGATGAATCATCTGCTCCTCCTTCTGAAGCAGCTTAATCATCTTCCCCGCATGTGGATCCTCGCAGCAAGGTCCAGCCTGATCCATCTACGTATTAATGATCCCCTAGGACGTAAAGCCCAGAGATTTTCCTTGGCACTAGGGGCCAGCACTTGTCCTGCACTCTCCCTGCCAGGTGCTGGGTGCTCGGATCTAAGAAAGGCTGCAGAATCCCTTGGGATTGAGAGTCATTACATAAACAATACAATAGGATCACAGGCTGTAATTGTAAAAGTGCCGGAGGTCTTGGCACTGAAGACTGCCTCAGTAAAGGCCTCTAAATGGAGACCCAAACAAAACAAACAAAAGCCCCAACTCTGTCAGCACTTAATGAACAATAATAAATAATAAACCTAAGAGCCAACCTAGCAAGACAGATGTGAGGCACCAGGGCAGCTCTGAGGAAACGCTGACCCTACAGCAGTTGCCTTCCCTCCCCAGTTTCCAGTACACTGAGCTCAGGTCACTGGGTACTTGCAGGGTTAGGTCCGGAGCGGGGAACCTGGATCTCTGTCAAGTATGTGCACCCCCCAGTAAGATGTATGAGAGCTGCAGCCTTGGTATGTCCCTGGATCAGGACCTTCACCTGCTAAGTGAGCACACACCTATACCAAGTCATGCCTAGCTCGCTCTTATTGCAGGATCTCTCTTTAAGTGCTAAAGGCAAAAAGCAGCAGATGGAGCTGAGCAAGGGAATCCAGATAGGTGCGAGTCCAGAGACACCTCTCCCCAGCATCATTACAGTCTTGACTCGGAGTCCCCCACCTGTGCCGTGCAAGCTGAGCTCCCGGCAGGACACCGGGAGAGCTGCTTGGCAGGGGCAGGGGCTGAAACAAAGGGCCTAATTTAAGTATTTTTATAACTTGGTACTTGTGACAGTGGGTTTAGCAGTTGCCAGCCATCTGGAATAAAGAATTACAGCACCTCCCCTAATCCTATATTGCCTAAACCCTAAAGCTGGTTATGGTGCAAGGATGAGGCAGCAGGTTGGGAGGAGGCAGTGATGGGAAGGTGGGGGTGGAGAAGGGACCACAGGAAAATTCTCAAACTTATTTCTTTTTCCTGCAAGGTGCCAGGAGGTCCCAGATGTGTCAGAAGTATTTTTGCTAGGAATCAAGAGAAGACAGGGTGAAGAAAAAGGGGGGAGAAGGGAGACAACGAGTCCTCCATGACCACACAGTCACATACACCACACACACACACACACTCTCACACACACACACAGAGGCTTACTGGTCCGCGCAGGGCTGTCAGGTAAATTAGATCTGAAAGCTGACAATTTCTGACCATATTTCCTTGATTATTTCAAACAAATGCACACCAGCCGCTGTAAGGAGATTAAAGTGACATAAACGTCCCGAGTGGGAGGAGGGAGGGCAGAGAATTCAGGTCACCCCCATCCGTCCCCCATTTGACAGCCGCTATATCGCTATCCAATCCAATAAAAAAATCCCCCCCTTTTGCTTTAATTAATTTTACAGCTAGCTTGCTTAATTACTTTCAATCAAAATCCTCCTGCCATCGCAAAATTAGAGATGGTTGAGCTCCATTAGCCTAAATTCTTCATTTCCATATAGAAAGAGGCTCCCTCGGCAAAGCCAACAGGGCTCCCTCCTATTCAAGCTGCCATCGGACACATGCCTGTCCCTCTGTCTGTCTCCAGTTTCTTGGCAGAAGGAGGGGGAGAAGGATACAGTCTTGTTCCCACCATCCCCTTTCATAAAGCGTCTCCTCGAGAGCCCTGGACATGGGAGGCCTCTCTGCTCACAGCAAAGACCGCAAGAGGCAGAAGGACAGCCTGCCCTCATGGCCTTCCTACAGCCGCGCTGGAACGAGCATTTCCACGGCTGCACGAGGGGGCTGGGACGGCAGACGGCCTCCTTTCTGCTGGGCTTTCTGCTGCGGCTGCCAGCACGGGGGACGGGATCTGGAAGGGACATCTCTCCTGCTAGGGCTGGACCAAGCGCTGCCGCTGTCATCCCACACAGGCGTGCAGGCATCACTAACTCGAGCTGGAAAGGACATCGAGGGGACACAGGGGCAGATCATTTTACATCTGCCTGCTGTGGGGTTTGGTACCTTCCTTCGGAGCATCTGGCACTAGCCGCTGTCAGAAACATGACACTGTGGACCATGGAGCTGCGACATTCCTGTAGCTCCTGTAGGCATCATTAGCATCTCTCTCCTGCAAACACAGGTCATGAACTGTCCCATTTTGGGCCGATCTGAGAACAGTCCCAACCGGTCTCATGTCCATGAAACCTCCTCAGAAGTGCAGGGAGTGGCAGCAATAAAGCCATACAGTGCTGGAAAGGAGACAAGAACCCCAAGCGGGTGGAGAGGACGGGTGCAGGAGGAAACCCTGGAAGGAGCTGGGCACGCTGGGAGCAGAGGAGGAACTAGCTCCTCTCAGTGGATCACACCACAGCATGCTTTCCTCCCATTTTCTCCAGTTTCCTATGGTGTCCTCCTTTCCCATGTCCCCATACTACTCACAGAGCAATGGCTTAACGGGATTTTACATATGCTCAGCACACCATGTAGGTACTGAGCCCTGGGAACCGACTCAGCCATTTAACCCAGCCAGTGGAGCTTGCTCCCTGCTCCCTCCTCCCACCGCCTGCCCAGGCCACACGCTAACCTGGAGCTGCAGGAAGGTCACACCAGCACCCTGGTCCCCACACCTTCCCACTCTTCAGAAAGCTCAAGGGGATTCATAAGTACAAGAAGCCCAACGTCCCCCCGACTCCGGGGAGGACAGGTCAAACCCTTGCTTCTTTAGAACAAAATGAAGAAGAGACAAACACAGACCTATTTTGTTTATAAGCTTAAAACTGAATCCAATGGCGCATCTACCTGGGGATTTTAGATTAAATGGTTTAAGAAACTCAAATAGGCTTTTTAATCCGGTCAAATAAAAAGAGCCCCAAAGAAGCAAAGAATTCACCCTGCCGAGCCTCATGCCTGTGAAGACAGCCAGGCAAGAACGGCTTTCTTACTCTGCAACTCCTCCCCACCCTGGCATGGGACATAATGTATTTGCCAAAATCTGGAAGGTTAGGATACACCCTGTTCAGGACTCGTGCAGACTTCACTTTCCCATGGACGACCCACTTCCATCATGCTGTATGGCACTTTCTTCATCCTTTCTGTGTTCTCTTACACTGTTCATCTGGGCCCTTCCCCCTAATACCTGGCAGGCCGTGCGAGCACGGTGCCAGCCCTGGTTACATCACCAGCGCCAGCCCAAAGCAATCCAAGAGAAGGCACCGAAACCCCTAATCCCCATTCAACACACACATTTATGCACTTTCATACAAACTACCTCCCTGAATGCTTCACAAGAGACGAGCAGGAAGACGAGGGGCTGAGCAGCCGTGTGCTTGCGAGATGCAGAAGGGAGACCCACAGGGTCTGCCCAGGGGAGCTCCTGCAAAGCGGCGGCTGGACAGCCAGCGAAGGTCCGATGGATGGAGACCAATGCTACATGGACTTGGGGAGTTCGAAGAACATCTGGAGCTGAATCCTGACAAAGAGCAAGAAGCAAAGGGGCTCTCTTCTCTGCTGGATGACCACTTCTCCAGGACTTCTAGCCTCCTTCCTCCTCCCAGTATCACATCTCACCAACCTCCCAACAGAAACCGTGCCCTATCCCCCACTGCTGCTGTTCAACTCCGGAAACGCTCAGAACCGGCCTTCCCCTGCAATAAAATTCCCGACTTGTGTCTCGCCTGCTCCAATGCTCAGAGCAGCTGGGACAATAGAACAGAGAGGCCCTAAATCCACCAGACTCACCCTAAATAGCAATGGCCCATAATTTCGCCTGACATTCAGGAGCTTGTTATTCTTTCCCCTCGTCGCCTGGCTGGAGCTGTTCAGACCCATCAGTGTTATTCTATGCATTAAACGGGAAAAAAAACAACTCAACAACAACCCCAGAGAGTTTCCGAGCCTGCCCAGGGAGGGCTGAGGGGGTGGCACCCCTCGCTGTGCTGGCGGCGGGAGAACAGGAAGAATCAATGCCTCAAACCCAGACCCATCGCCTCTGCAGGGAACAGCAACAAGTGGGTCCTGCTGAGACCCCCAGCAGAAACACACACGTACCCTTTCCTCTGCTTCCACCCCTAGCAAGGGAGCTGCGATCTCTCCCAGCCCTTCCAGCCTCCCTCCTGGTGCCCGGGAAGGCTGCTGCACACTCCGCCCCAACACCCGGGAGTGGGGAGCTTTAACCACAACAGTTTGGGGTTTGGGTTTTTGTTTTTTTTCCAGGCTGGCTCCAGCTGATTAAGGACCTGCAACAGGATGTAGGGATTACAGCAAAACCTGGCTCCAGATCAGCTGGGGCACAGAGCCAAACGAGAGAGCGAGGATTGCCCCCGGCCTGGCTGCCAAACCGGCACTCGTCCTGTTGGGAGGCTGCGAGGGCTGGAGCTCTCTGCTGGAACAAGGCCCCTGCCCTCGCTGGCTCTGCCGGGGAATGGCCTGAAGCCCACACTGACAAACGTGCCCACATGAAGGGCAGGGTTGTGAGGACGAGGGATCTGCGGCTTACAGGGCTTGCCGGAGAGAGGAAAATCCCTTATGGCCTCGCTCTTCATGCCTTCACCCCAGGAAAAACAGAGGTGTGAGGGGGCAGGTGCATCCCCACCTCCCGTCTTGAGCAGCAGGAGCAGCCTGAGTTGGCGATGCCCTGTGATTCCCCATCCCTCTGCCAGGGTCTGCACCATGTGGAGCTTCTAGCAGACATCCTGGAATAACACATGGCAAAATACTCTGTGCTGAGTTTTTAATCCAGGAAGAAGTGATCAGGGAAGGCAATAATCTCAGTTGGCACACAGCGCACAGCATGGTCTTGCTTCTGGGGAGGCATCAAGAGCAGAGTTAGCTTCAAGGAGGCTCTGGGGCTTTTTCTTCTTCTGCTAACACTGATCCCTGCCTGGACCAGCAGCAGCAGCAGCCCCCAGCATCTTTCTAAAGTGCCTGTCACTGCAATATCCAACTGCTGTCATCCTGTAGGGCTCATCCCCCCATGCTTGGGTTTTCCAAGTCCGTCTTGGACCGGAACAAGAAGGACAGTAGCAGTGAGAGCAGCCCTCCTGCTCTGACCTGAAGCTGTTAGCCTCAAGTCCTGTTTTAATCAGGACTGGCAGAGCTGCTGCCTCGTTTCCCAGCCTGCCACCTCAGAGGGATAATTTGCCAGTGCTTTCTCAGAGAGCTCCGTGGAAGCACTTTGCAGACCTGAGTATGCGTCTCCTTCATGGCCAAATCCTGCAACTCCATACTGGCACGTCTCCCTCTTCTAGTGACCCCCCCAGGCTCTGTCTGAGTAAAGGAGATCATGAAGATGCCAGGATTTGGTCCTCTTTTCCAAGCATTCCCTGGCAAGACCTGGCAGTAAGAGGGGGAAGCTGCTCGGAGCAGCAGGAGGGGGTGGAAATCTGTCTGGCAGCAGCAGCGCAGAGACTTCTTAGTGCTGCCCACCAGACTCATTGTAGCAGAGAAACTCTGGAGTCAGCTCCTGCCGGCCTGGGGCTGCAGGGGGAAGGCAGGAGTTGATATTGCAGGCAGAGGCCACCGGGATACCATTGAAAGCTGCTAAATATGACCAGGTTAGCACTTTAGTCTTTAATGGCAGGTCACCATTAATAAACCCAGGGCCCCAGGGTGCAGTACAGAGCCTCCCTCCCCGCCTCCCCGAAATACTCATTTCATTAACTTCACTGTGCGCGGCGCTCGGCACCTGTCAGAGGTTCGGCAGCCAGGAGGGTTGGCAAGGGTTAAGGACATCTTACAGCAGAGCTAACCACTCTCTCCTGACACGATGGAGCAGGGGAAGCTGCCTGCACAGCACCCTGCTCCCCTCTGCCTCCAGCTCCCCCAGCTCATGCTGGAGACCAGCCCACAGCTTTTGGACCGACACAGACGGGGCACCCTGGGAAGCCTCATGAGTGGGGAAGAAGCACTGTCCCAGGCCCACGGCCAAGAGCGCTGGCGAAGGACAGCCAGAAACGTGGCCCCTAACCCCAACTCTGGCACTGACTCCTCTGGCCTTCAGGAAGTCACTTCACGTCACTGTGCCTTGTTTTCCCCATCTGCGGAGAGATGACAGCAGCACTGATGGCCACAGCAGGGAAGAAAGGCAGAGGGGAGTTACTTTGGATCCTGGCAGGGAAGAAGCTGTTGCTAAATAAAAAGACTATGCTAACAATAAAAGGCCAAATCCTGCTCTCGGAGACACTGGAATGACCCATGGGATTGCCCCAGTATACAACAGGATGAACTTGGCCATTGCAAAGGGTAAGCAGCAGAGAGGGGCCGGTGGAGCCAGCGCAGGGGAGGGGACCGCTCTGGCTCCGCACATGCCGCACACTCTCTGCAGCCTCACGCGCGCTCCCACAGAGGCCTCCAGTCCCGGCGGCTGCAGCACGGAGGACAGGGGAGGACAAGGTGAGAGGAAAGCGTAAGGACAGGGCTTTGCTCCACCTGCTTTCACTGTGACGCTGGCCGTTTCCTGAAGGGATGGTGGGAAGGGAGCAGGGACAAATGGATGTCCCAGCTGCCAAAAATCCCATACCAAGTCTCTATTGATCTGCCCTACTTGGCAACTCAAGCTGCAGCCACCGTCTGTGGTGCTGGATCAATAAGACCTGGGCGGACAGGGAGGGAAAAGCACTTTTATGGGAAGGCGGGGTCTTTAGGGGGAAGTATTTTGATTTTTAGAGTGCCTGCAGAGTCAAGGAAGAGAAAATACAGGGACTGAAGCTGCAGTTTAGTTTGGACTCACTTCAAATACCTGCTGAGCCCTTTACGCTGGGGCCCCAGCGACCGCCTGCACATGGGAGCTGCCCCAGCCTCTGTCCTCGCTGTCCACACATGAGAGCCTCTCGCCTGCCCTGGATGCTTTCAGCACAGATGTGCCAGCTACAGCGACGGGCTGGTAGGCCACCAATGCACAGCACAGACAGCGTGTGCATGGTAATTCTCCAGGACCTCCCTGCAGACCCTCCCCAGGGATCTGGGGAGAGGCAGAGACTCCCGCAGTTGGATGAGAAGGAATCGCTGTGCAGCTCAAAGAGCCTCTGGAGATGCCTCAAGTCCCCAAGAGGCACTTCACGATGGCTTTTGCAGCGTGACTGTCAGTGGGGCCAGCCAGATGGGGAAGGTTCAGACTCTGGTGCTGATGCAATTTCCATTGCTGAGTGGAAAGCATCACGCATTGCCCCCTGGCCTCTCCATGAAGGAGACCACAGCCTGATAAGACGCAGTGAGCCAGGCAAGTCATGCACTGGGGAGCAGATGACCGCCACCAAACCCTTCTGTCTTTGTGTGCCTGGAGACCACTTTCTCATGTTCAGACCGTGTAGTTGGGCCATTACTACTGAGCCCTGGAGACCAGGTGACCTGCTGATCCGGAGGAGAGCTCTGTGTCTGAATGCTCTGGGCACCCCGGCATTTTGCTGATTTTGTGCCCATAACCCCATCAGGAGAAGGCAGCAGAGGCAGATGAGGGAAGTTCTTTTCTCATGCAGAGGGCTGCCGGGTAGGGTCAACTCTGGCGGAAGGAGTGCCCTGTTCCTAAAGCCAAGAGCCAGCGGCAGCCCGTCGGCTCCAATTAGAGCTGGCTGCAAGGGGGACGGTGCATTGGGTGTCACCTCCAAATGCCCTTTGGATAGATATGGGGAGAGAGGGGGGGGGGAATCTGCAGTTGTTCCAACGTTTCTTGCTCAGCAGAACAACTGTTGCAGTCCTTTTAGCACAAACCCAGCAACTGTTCCCAAAAGCACAGCCTCCTCAGCTCCTGTCCTTAAAAAAAACCCCACGAGCGATCTCCAAAACGCTGGCTTCTGAGTCAGGGCAAAAATGTTATTAACAAAAACATCACTCAGGGGTGGGACACCTGCTCCCTGACAAGCAACTGGCCTGGCTGCCCATGGTTAGCGTATTACATCAGGCCCCAAAAAGAGAAAGGAAAGGGAGGGAGAAGGGGAGAGAGTGGAAAAGAACAGACAGAGGGAGGATGACAGCAGAAGGGAGTAACAAAGACAAAGAAGAGCAAAAGAGGGGAAGCACAGAAAGAAAAGAGCAAGTGCGAGCGCATGTGAGAGACGGTGCAGGAGAGAGCGAGAGCGTGTGGGGGAGAGCAGAAAAGTGTGCGGAAAGTGGCGGTGTGTGTGCAATAAAGTGTGGGAGTACGTATGTGTGAGAAAGACTGCAAGCGTGTGTGCATATGGCAGAGACCGGAGTTAAGAGGAGGAAGAGAAGAGTAAGGAAGGGGGAATGACGCCATGAAAAGCAAAAAAGCTTGGAAAAGTGTAACAAGAAAATAGGGAGGAGGAGAGGAACAAAAGAAAAAGTGAAGGCCATGAAGCAAATGAGTCTCGTAAAGCAAGGGAGCAAAGATAAGGGCAGGGAGGGAGGGATGGGAAGAGAAGGCGGGGGGCACTTGGGACAAGGCAGAGCCAGGGTGAGGGTCAGGAAGAGAGAGGAGAGGGAATGGGAGAAGGGGACAGAAGAAAAAAAGGAATAAAAGAAATAAACAGGGGGGAGGGAGAGAAAGATGTCTATTAAAAACCTCAGTGCATAACACAAAATGTCAGGGTTTATAGCTTCATTCTTGGCATTGCTGGTACTGAGAACCCCACACAGAAATGTCACTGCTTGTCATGTTTAATCACCTGCTATTTGTTAACACCTTCGCTGCAAGGAGTCTGCCCCTCACCCCTTGCAGGCTTTCCTTTTGGAGAATAAACTGCGAAAACATGCCTCTGCCTCTCAGCTCTCTTTGGACAGTTTCAGTTGAACCCAGAGCCAGACAGGGGAGGCCAGGCAGGGCAGGCACACCGGGCACGGCCGCTGGCTTTCCAGATGGGGTGTCCAGCACAGGGCAGGGCTCCTGCAGGCTGCAGAGATCTCCGGCCGAGCAGGCAAGTGACAGGCACCATCGTCAGGGAGGCAGGAGGCACGGGAGGATTCCCGTGTGCATACATGGGAATGGGACAGAGGATGCTCCTGGGAGTGCAGGACAATGCTAGGAGCAGCCGAGAGCAGGTGAGTGAGGAGAGTTTGGGGGGAGAATGACTTCAGGGCAGAGAAAGGAGACAGGAGTGAGAGGGGTAGGCTCTGCTCAGCAAATGAACACGAGTGGGTAAATCAAGGTGCACGGGGGTAGTGAGCATGAGGGCAGGGAGGAGCAGCGTACCGGGCCCTTCCTCCTGCTGCACACACCCCCCACGCTCCCATCCCACTCATGTCCTGTGCCGAACACGTATAAATAAAATCCCTGAAATCCATGCAAGTCTGGAATTCTCCAATCTGTTTGCTTGAACAGCAACTGTCACATAAAAGCAAACATCCAAAGCTATTAAACGTACAGTTACAGTTCCTTGCCCTGGCATCCGCGCTGGTGACTTTGCTCTAGTTCCTCCCAAAGCCTTGGACTAATGTATTTTATTTATGCCGGTTTTCCCCTGTGTCAGGCACCCATGCCCCCACTGTCTGCACTTCCCACCCAGCTGCATACTGTCTGTCTGACATCACGCTGCACTGCTATAGAAATTATTTTGAGGTCATCACTAGACAAGACTTTTCCCTACTATTTCACGCACTCCAACTGGAAAGAAATCAAAAAAAGCTCTCCTCCATACAGTAGGGCTCTCCCATATGAGCAATGAAAATCTAATTCTACAATTTTCAGGCTTACAGAGAGAAATAAATCATTCCCTCACCTAAATGAAGAAAAATTTAAAGATATGTATGAGAAGACCATTAGTGCAGCTATTTTGTTTTAACCAAAGAATGGTAATCAGCACTGTTTCAACACAAATGAGGGCTCAGCTTCGGCACGGTCCTTGTCCCACACTCTGAAATGCTTATGTCAGTGCGCAGCGCTTTTGAAGTGCTGATGCCAGTGAAGTTAGACTTCCCCTCTCAAAAATGAAGATAATTTGGGGAGCCAAAGAAAAGACAACACAATGAGCTGTAAGGGGATCCTAAATGCATCCAAACTTTTTTTCATGCATTCAAACAACAAAAAACTAGCAGAAGCCATTGGCTGCCTGGAGACCAGCGCAAGGGTTTCTGCTCCAGCCCCCCGTGACTGCTGGGTGCTGGCTCCCTTGGGTGCCCGGATCCCTCCCACAACTCATGGAAACGGGCAGCAGAAGGCTGACGGCTGCAGCTGCAGGACCGAGGGGCTTGCCGGAGCTGGTGTCATCCAGATACTAAGGACACACTAGAGGAACATCCCCTACAGAAAAAAATACAAACCTGCAGAAACTCAGTGCTCATCTCTCTCCAATCCCTACAATACAATTTTAAAATCCAGTTTAGATCATCCAGGACTAGACGTGGGACTGAAGTAAAAACCATCAAGCCCAAACCAGGCAGTTCTGGAAACCCAAACTCCAGAGTGCATTTGGACTTCACATCTTGGTCTCCGGTAGGGATGGTGGCATGTTTCTACCCAAATTTTCTCATGCATTTTCCTTGCAACAGTGTTTTCATGGTCTTTTCTGATTGAGATCCTCTCTAGTTTCCAAGAGCAAATGTCTCCATCTCAATCTCACACACCAGAGGGACCTTGTGGGTGGTGGGGAAACCTGCACTGCTGCTCCGTACTGCCCCTGCACTGGGGAGAGGGCCTTTTGCTCTGTCCAGCACCTTTCCCAGACACCTAGAGCCCCCAGAAAAGTCCACAAATAAATTCAGACCCAGTTTTCGAAGCCGAGAACAACCGGGCTGTGACACGTGAGTCCAGCTGGTGGTCGCTGCCCCCGACATGGGGAGGGCAGGCAGAGGCTCAGCCCAGAACTTGGGGACAGTGGTTTCTGCCCCTGCCCCGAAGGATCGGCACGAGGTCCAGGAGCCACCCCACGTCCTATTCTGGGAACGGGAACAGTACACAGAAAGGCCTCCCGCTGGCCTTTCGCCAAGGATAAAATTCACCCTTCTGAACACAGGCCAAGATGATCTAAAGTGACTACTGACTTTTGTTGCCCAACTTGAGTCACCTTAAATGGGCCTATTTTTCAAAGTGTCAGTGCTCAGCACAGCCGAGAATCGGGCCTCTTTAAGATGTCTAATACTACATGTCGAATCACCACTTTAACAAGACAGACCAATATTTCTCTCCTGTGTGACTTCTTCCAGTCTGGCCAGGCCTTTTATCTTTTTTTCCTCTCCCCTCCCTTCTCCTTGTTCTTTTCTTTTTCAGCTTTTTATGAATTTCTCTCAGCTTTCCTCCCTCTCCCCCCTCAAGGTCATGCGGCTCATTTCCACGTTGAATATTTACTCAGCAAGCCAGGTCCTTTCACAGGCGCTCACCACAAATATGCTTTCTGATAAAGTCCGGAGAAAAGAAACTCTAATACCCAAAACAATGTCAGAAATAAATAAAAAAATCCCAACAGGGCAAAGTGGGGCTGTAACGAGGTAGAATATTTCAACCAAGAAAGCCAGCGGGAAAAACACCCTTGCAGTTAGTTTACTCCAT
The DNA here is from genome assembly GCF_030936135.1 of Gavia stellata. Lineage (NCBI taxonomy): Eukaryota > Metazoa > Chordata > Aves > Gaviiformes > Gaviidae > Gavia > Gavia stellata. The sequence goes on along the minus strand of NC_082620.1, from coordinate 4,211,849 downwards.
TTCCCTGCATTTCCATGATTATTTTCTTGCTCTCTTTCCTTGTTTGCTTTTCTGAATATTTTTGTTCTGCTGTTAGTGCTGTGCCACCTATATGAGGGAGACTGTTATATTTGACATCTTCTCTTCATCCACAGTGAAACTCACCCTTGTTCAAAGGCCAGAACCCTTCCAGCCCGTGGGCACCTGCTCCTTCACCACAGCCACCCGGCAGCTCAAACCCGTCCGGAGCAGGGGGGTTTCAGCTACGCAGTTTGCTTGTTTTTCCTAAGCCCATTACTTATAAGCAGCTTGCATAAAGCATCAGGGTTTGTACCTACCCTGGGTAATACACAGCACAACACGGCGTAGCCAGAGATCACGCAAAGGAAGGTCAAACCCCACTCTCAGAATGGATGGGGCCCTTCACGTCAGTATGGTGAGAGGCAGTGGGTCCTGGAGAATCATTTTCATACTTAATTACCACATCAGCTCACAGACCAATGCTACAGACTGTCTGAAACGAAGAGCAGCTTCACAAAGTCTACATTCTCCAGCCCAGGGCAGGTCTCCAGAGAGCCCAGCCTTCCTCGCTGCTCTGAGATGTGGCAATTTTGATAAACCTCCAACTCCAAAGAAACAAAATTTGGCCAACACAGCATGACTTTGAAAATCCAAGCCTCAGGCTTGCAGTGTCCAATGAAGGTTGAAAATTATTTCTTAGTGACATCATTTCCATCTCCATTCGACCACCACAGACAGCTACTGGCCCTCACATGAAAGACTGGTATTAAAAATGTCAATCACTGGCTAACATGTCTTCATATCCAATACCACTTGGCCTCCATGGCCACTGGGAAATGATAAGGAAAAGTAACTGCTGGCTTTTGTAGTCAGGTCATGGTTTTATGCCCAGAAGTACATCTAGTTCGTCATTTCCCAAGGGAGACAGGCCACAATCTCCTTGCTGACAAAGTCAGGTTTGGGGTAACAAGCATATAGTAACAAAAGGCTCCCACCTCCCAAAATCTCTGAGGAACACTGCCTGGAGGAAAGTGAGCTGCTCTGAAAGCAACCCCCTTCTTTTCCTCAAGACAGCAGGGCTCTTTGCCTTCTCAACTCCAGAGGAGTTGCTTCAGGTTGCTTAGTGTTGCTAAGGTTGCTTAGTGTGGGCTTTCATGAGCCCACCACAGAAAATCAAAAATCTGGGGATTCCTCCTAGCAGGACTGAGATAACTCACAGCTATGCTGCCTGCCCTCCACAGCTCTCCCTTGATTTCTATCTACAGCCATAAGGCATCCCCACTGCTCCCAGGGGAACAGCTCCCACCCGCTCCCCACCCCACAGTCGCTTGCTGGCAGCCCACGTGCTGCCACGGAGCAGAGACCTAGCTATCCTGTTTCCATGGAGCCTGACCTTCTCCTGGAGGTTGCAGAAAGACGCCCTTCCATAAACAGATACTTATTCTGCCTAGGAAAGCCTCAAACCACTGCCGTGATACTCTAGGTTGTGTTGGTTTAGGTAGCTAGCTGTAAATACATCAGCATAGTATTTTGAACAGTTAGTACTACTTTAGGAACTGTGCAGAAGCACAACTCTGCAGAGCCACGCTCCTCTGGGTATCAGTGCAGCCAACATCGGTAACAGCAGGTACCTTGACAAGTACCATGGTAGAGCTATTACAATGGCAAATGTTTGGGTCCACCAGCATCACAGTAACTAAACAGAAACAGCAAATTACAGGTTTTGCCGGGCAGTCACAGCCCTGAAATAAAATATAGTTGCAAAAATACTCTGATTTCAAGTGCTTTTGGCCACTCGCAACTCTGCGTTAGCAGCACAGCGATGGTGAGAGCAGCACCCTGACGGCAGTGAGACTGTCCTGAGTGGCAGCACGCTCCAAGGGATGGGGTAGGATGCTGTAGGATGCTGTGTTGGCAGTCAGGCCCCTGCAGAGGTTGGGAACGGAGCCGGGTGTTACCACACTGTGCACAGGCTCCTTGCGACCCTTCTGTCTCCCTGGCACGGCCCGTCTCGTCTCACTGAGTGCTGCTCGCCCTCCCTCCCTCCCAATGCGCACATGGCTTTAATGTTTTTATTACCTGTTTGACTCGCTGCCTTATTGCTTCTCCTCTTAATGGGGCTGTAACCGTGGAAACGAGGAATAAACGGCCACCAGAAAATGAGATGATTAAACAGGTCACCCTGGCAAAACAAACTCCGTGTTCACACAGCCCAGGCTGTGTATGCAGTTTCTGTCCAGGGAAATGTGGGGCTGGGTGGGAGAGGGCGGGAGGGCCGGGCCAGGCTCCTGGAAGGAGCGCACTGCCTCCTCGGAGAAGAGTGGTCTCTGCCCAGGAGGGATGACGCTGTGCACCTCCCAGGACAGACGTGAGGAAAACAGCAAGGTTTGCTCAGGGAAGATGGAAGATAGCGAGGACAAGACACATCCATGTAACTGGGGAAAAAATAGCAACTATGATGAATATAAATAGGCTGGACTGAAAGCAAAACACAACTCTGAGACAAGTTGGTGTCCTCTGTTGTCCCCGTCTCTGGCATTGCCGATGCCTGCCCTGCAGCAGCTCCCAAGGGGAGTGTAGAGACCCTTCTGCCCACGCTGTTCTAGGTCCCCAGGGCACAGCTTCACCGCTCTCCTCGTCCTCGCTAGTGGGCTAACAGCCAAGCTGCACTGGTGCTGGCAAAGGCAAGGCACCGTCCGGCGAAGCACAGCCAGGACCACTGGCGAGGTAGGATGTCATGGAGCACATAGCTGGCTTTCTGAGGTCTCAGGAAAAGGGCATCTGCAGCTGCTGCACTCACAGCTCCTTCTCCAAAGCCACGTGGCTGGGAGGAAGGGGACAGCGGCGTGGACCCCAGTCCCCGCAGGGGGAACCTGCCCGGCTCAGGGACTCACCTCCAGCACAGAGCTATTCCAACCTCTTTGCTTGGGGTGCTGCAGATGCGGCCCTCACCTCACCGGGAACAGCCAGACAAATTCAACTCCCAGCCTCAGCGGTGAGCCAGAGTGTGCTAAAATCAGCCCTGACAGATCAGTTTGGAACGAGAGCTCAGCTCAGCCTCGGCACACACAGGGGCTTACCGTGAAAGCCGGGAGGGTATGACCACAGTCCAGGTCTGAGCAGGACACCTCCACCACAACCCTCCTCACGACCAGGGAAGAGGATTGGTCCACACCAGCAAGACGAGGAGAAGGCAGAGGTGTCTGTGCGTCTCCACACCCCGCTGGGTGCTAACATCTGAATATGAGATCCCTCTCCCACTCAAGCTGAGAGGTAATGAGTTTCAGACCAAAATGTTGAAAACAAAAATAAAACCCCAAAATAAGCACACCACAATCAAAAAAGCACAATCGCAAACCATCGTTCAAAGTAGTGAGGATCCTGCCAGAATCACCGTCCTGTCCCAACCTGTCCAAACCCAGACTCGTTGGGTGCTGGCAGTCTGGGAAGAGCAGACTTACTCCACCAAGAGCAACAAATTCAGAAGAAGAAATTGGAACGGCAAAGCTTGGCAAGGTGGAGATGAGAGACAACTGCTTGAAGCACACAGGCGAGTGGTTGTGCTTGCTTTCAAAAAAACCAGCAGGTGGTTTATGAAAAGGGCCCTATTCTTTAGAGTAATTTGAGCCATATTTCATCGTTTGGTAGAAAAATCCTAATATTCATTACCTCCTTTAACTGGAATAAGTTTGCTCATCTGAATATCAGCCCACAGACAAATGGGGAAATGAAAAATAAAGAGAGTAAGATAATGCAAGGGAAGTGGAGGGGGGGAAAAAAAGGGAAAGGAAACCCAAGACAGAATCAAAGGCAGAATGGGAAGTCCAGGAGGGTGACAAAGAGTGATGGGACTGTGGGAATAAGGAAAAGAAGGAGGACATAAAGGAAAGCTATTTAGCAAGGAAAGTTAAATAATGCAGCATAGAAAAAGGCTGAGAAAAGCAAGAGTGAATGACTGAAAACACAGCAAGAGTGAGCAAAGGAGCTTTCTCCGAAAGCTTCCAAGTGCATGGATCAACTTTGGAAAACTGTCATTCTTGTCCTACTGAGCTTCTGTTAAAAATATTCATGTGCAATCAAGAAGAAAAAATCAGACCCTCTCTCCCCAGCCTCTGTTCCCTCACAACCTCCTCTTCCAACCCTGTCCTCCTCTGCTAACATCTGCTGCCTGCCTTCGGGACATGCAGATGGTAATTACTCCAGGAGCTGCTTCCTCTCCTTTCTCTGCTTGCGGAGGGCCACTTGGAATAGAGCTTCAAGCCATGGAAAGATACCACACACACACCTCCGCACCACGTGGCAGGGAGAGGGGAATGTGGGAGCCAGGGCTGTGCCCAGAGAATTTGATAGCACAGGGGGCGGAAGGTGGGTGAAAAGATGAAGACATTTGTCTACAAAACATGCCAACAAAACATCCCCCTGGCCTGAAGACGGGAGGCCTGGGGAGAAGTTGGCTTGACATGTGGAACTGCTTGTGCCCCTCCAGATAGGGGAAGGGGTGCTGGAGGAGAGGTGTGCTGGGGAAGCAGAGGCAGCGAGGAGGAGGAGGGCTGCCCTGGGCGGGCCGGCTCAGGGAGTGGATTCATACAGGCACGGTGCTGGCAAACACCATGCAGAGAGGTGGAGCTGCTTTAATGAGAAGATGCTTCTATGACTCAGGCCTCAAAGGGATTGGGACTTTATTATTTTATTTTTCCATAATAAATTATGCCCTGGGATGCCAGGTTCCGCCGGGTTTTTCTGGAAATACCAGACAAAAGCTGGTGTTGCTACCTGGCTTTTGACAGTTTCCCATGTATGGAAGCTAAAAGTTCCTGGTTCGTCCTCTGCTCTACCCTGGCCCAGCCAGTCTCGGGAGAGGGGCTGACACCACGGCCTCATTACAACAGAAAAGCCCAGCTGGAGCTCTGCTCCTCCCTGCCCAGGTCCCGGAGAGCCCCCCTTGTGGGTCCGTGACAACCCGCCCTGGACCCACGGGTGCTCGCAGCCCACGCCGCTGCAGCTGCCGGGATGTCAAGGGGGCCAGGGATCAGGTGGGCGCAGGAACTCGCAGGAAGCGGGAAAGGGCTCCGCTCTCCCACACCCCAGCCACCACACCCCGGCGGGAGGGAGGAGCGCTCCTGCCCGACCCCCGCACCCATCCATGGACAGCAGCCAGGCCTCATTCACTTATCTCCATCACTGAAGCGCCCAGCCCTGGCTCTGGGCTCACAGGGGAGTATGATTATGCCCACTTTATAGATTAGGAGTCATTCATCCCACACCAAATCCTCAGACTCTGCCATGTCTCACAGACCTGTTCTGGAGCTCTCTTTGTTAGATTTAGGCTGAACTTGGCCCTAGTTCAGCTCAGAAACTCGCGGTGCAAAAATCCCCTTTACAGCTGCCTGCTTGCCTGCGGCTGCGGACCAAGCCTGCTGCCAAGGCCATCATTCCCCCCCGGCAGCAGGGACGGTGGGGGACGCATTGCAGCAGCGGTGAGAGCACAGGGACACCTAACACACAGGGCACAGACCGTACTGATCTTCTCTTGCTGCTAAGGAAGATCCACTCATCGCCACGATGATGCAAGCACGCAGAAACGGAGTGCAGAGGAAGGTGATGTCTTGAGAGAGCAAGTTGGAGAACACAAAGTTCAGCCCAACACCAACACAGGGCACGTGAGCGTCCAGGAGCACGGAGGTGGGCAAGTGTCTGGGGCAGACGTGCATGTGCAGGACAGGGTGACGGGGACGTAGGCGTTGGGTGTGGGGAACATCTCCAGAAATGCTCCAGCGGAGCTTGGTGTTTTTACTGATTTCACAAGAGCCTCTGCTAAAATGTCACCTCTCCAAAGCAAAACATGTGCATGTAGGTGAATCATCATTTCACACCCCAAAACCAGGAATGGGTGGCAAAATTCTCTAGTGAGGCACCAAATCCTCAGGGGATTGCCATAAAGCGCACCCAGTGACTTTAGTCTTCCCATCCTTTTTCCTTGTATCTCCTTCTCTCCACCCCTTGCTCTCTCTTGCCAACCTACACGGGTTGTTCAGCTTTTATTCTGAGCATGAAACTGCCTTAGGACTGAAAGCTTTACGCAGTTTCCCAGCCTCCAGAAATTTTCTGGTTGTGTTTCTCCATGGCAGAGCAAACAATTGCTTCGGTACCTGGCCACCACACCTAACTCCCAAACGCAACGAGAACTCAGAATTCTTTGGGAAATTTAAACAAGAACATATTTTACACAAGTGAAGTGCATGTTTTTGGTTCACTGTAACTATTTGTTCTCGAAAAGGCTTGACAAACTGTTTTATCTTCTGGAATCACCCCATGAAGAAAGATGGGAAGTCTCTTGAGAAAGAGGGGAGAAGGCCGGTGCCAGGTTAACGCACTGGGAAGAGAAGTTAACAGCGGGACTCAGCCACTGAGAGCCCTATGGATGGGCAACAAGGGGGTCTACAGTTTGGGGGAGGGAAAAGGATCGTCATCTCTCTCCCAAACGCACTCTGCTCCACAGACGAAGCCTGTGCTTATGTGGAATGGCAGTCCAGCCCCACAACTGCGATTGGTATTACCGTCTGCCTAACCAGCAAGCTCCTGCCAGGGACCAGGAGCCCACCACCAAAAGCTGCACAAAAGAGAGGGGGAAGCCCCAGGGTACCGATCCCAGCCACCGGCCCTGCTCGGTGTCCCATCTGGCCGTCCAAAGACGGTTCCCATCTGGAGTAGCTCCGTGTAGCCCCTTCGGTACTCGCTTGTGGCCAGAGTCTCGGCTTTGTCCATCCCCGGGCTGTCCTGTCACCCTGCCAGGCGCACCCTCCTGCAACACCATCGTGACCCAGCCCGGCCCTTGACCCACCTGCACCCCTCCGGCTAAGTACTGTGCACCCCCTCTATGTCCTCAACCAGGCTGCAGTCACCCGGGCAGCTCCCCAGCCCTGGCCGGTGTTTCAGCCTGAAAGATCACTGGTCAAGCAGGAATGGGGATTAGAAGCCAGCAAGTTTTTCGTTCGCTGCTGCTGTCTGCCTCCGTCTCCCCTGCGAGCCCTGGGAGAGGGAACAGGGAGCAACAAGGTCCTGGTCCAAGGGGCTCTCAATCCTCAAAATGGATTTTACCTGTCTCTGAAAGCTGCCTCCATCTCTCACCCCCCACTGCTTTTTCCCTAGGGAAATCAGTCTAAAAGGGGCTAATGGAACAATGTCCCTCTCTCTCCCCCCTCTCATTTTCTCTCTTTTTTTTTTTATTAGCATTTGTGGAATTTATTCCCAAACTCTCCTAATCTTTCGTACACAACCATTTGATTTGCATAACCCAGCCCCCTCTCATAAAAACTGGCTGCTAGTTTAATTAAAAAATGTAAATTTGCTGTCATCTCGGGGCCTGGTGAATTAGGACGACATCGGCATTTTTTATTGCTGAAGACGTCCAAATTGATCCAGTCCGCATTGAACCGGAGGGGAGGAGATGGTGCCGCGTGGGACTTTTGGCTGTAGGTTCTGCCCCTCCCCTGCTTCCAGCCAAGCCTCCTCTGCCCCCTCTTTGCTTTGCAAAGTGCAGCTGAGGACGAGGACATTGGTTCTCCCAAACCCCAGCTGGGTTGGCCAGCGTGGCCTCCGCAATGTCAGCACTTCTGGGAGCTGAGCCCTGGGTGGCACCTGAGCTCTCCAAACCCTGGGAACTGCCGCGTCTTCAACCCTGGGAGGGAGGGAGGGAGGGAGGGAGGGAAGGAGCCCAGGTGGAGGTGGGAGATGCAGCACAGGCAATGGTTGTCTTCACCTCCCACAGAGACTTTTCATTACTTTCCAGATACTTTCAACCAACTTTTCAGAGGGAAACCTAAATTGTAGGCTACACAGCGGCCTAGGGGTATGATTTGATGTTAGAGGGAGAAAGTCAAAGTGGCCACAAAGGCTCTCGCTGTCAGGGCAGCCGAGCGCTCTGGCAGCATGGGAAGTGGGACAGATGAGGCTGCACAGGCAAAAGCCCTGAAATAAATTCCCAGCTCAGACAGCCCTTTCCAATAGCGGTAAGGACTCAGAGTGGAAGCATAGTCCAGGAAAACAGAATCTGATGATATGGAAGCTACATATTAAATGTTTGATCCCTTCCAGCCGAGGTACCTGTATCATTCACAGCCGGTTTTAGTACAGCCAGCTATTGTTAGCCAGTTTTATCATTCACAGAGCCGGGTGCCTCTCCCCCTCTCGGACACCGTGTTTCACAGCGGAAAGATGCAGTACCTGCACACATTAGCAGACCCCACTCTGTTGGCAGCAGACCTGGTTTAGAAGGAATAGGACCCAGCAGACAGGGTGCAGGCGGGGAAACCGTTTATTATCTCAGGAATCAATTTTCTGGTCTTTCAGTGAGTTATCGCTCTATAGCGCCAAACCAGTAGAAACACTCCTATGGACTTCAACTGGCTTTGCAGCACGCTCTTCCAAGGAATAGCTGGGCCCTGCTTAACATCACGATGAGAAGGTTAATCCCTGCCCGGGTAAACCCTTCTCCCAAGGAAGAGTCTTCACTAGGTAGGCTTAAGTGCTTGAATGCTTTGCGCTCAACAGGCATCTCATAGGACTACTGCAAAGTGACCTCAACATCCAAAGGAACTGCCTGTGAACCTTCTGCAGGCCATGAGCCATGAGCTCAGCACAGGAATGATACCAACCTTGACTGAGCGCATGTCTCTCCAAAAATCTGTACTGTCAAAAAAAAAAAAAATTTTAAAAAAAATTAAGAGCTGGCACCAGCCCAGAGAAGGTGTTCCTATCCACTGGGTGTTTCAAACAACAACAGCGATTTGACAAAACAAAATCACTAAACAACCCTTTGAGTGGAAAATTAGGTGTTTCTCCACCCGTTTACCATAGGTTTCTTGGTCCACATTCTGAGATCAGTTCCTGTAATCTCATACCAAGGATAATTAGGCTGGGGAACAGTTTCCCAAAGGAAGTGACAGGTGCCCAGTCACTCAAGATATTTACAACCAGACTGGCTGAAAGTCACATGTAGGGAACATCTTGCCACGATCCTGGGCGGATGGACTCAGTCCATGAATTCTTTCCAGCCCTTAACCACTATGAACACTTCTGGCCCTAGAAGGTCCATGCAAGGACTGACTGAGCTGAGAAAGCACTCGGCAAGAGCAGACTGTCAGACCCCACATTCTGAGTCCCTCTGGGAAAGAAACCCCTCTGGACTTGCCTCTGCCAGCTGGCAGCTCGTGCGAGCAGTCCTCGGGCACTGCCTCCGGGGAGCCACAGCCTGAGGGCTTGGAGGGAATTCAAGAGGCAGCGACTGAGAGAGATAAGCTGGCCCAAGTAGATAAGGGTTAGAGGTGGTGATTATGGGGCAGGTCTTTGCCCCGAGATCATGACAAGACGGGTTCACCCACACACAGACCGTAATGCTGACTTAAACAGATCTCCCAGATCCTCATTTCCATGGCTTACTGCGGCCCCGCGTTCCCACACCGGAGCACCGAAACCCACGTGTTACCTGGGCGCAGCGGCAGGAAGGCCGAGCGCCCACCACACTTCCGAGAAGGAGAGTCCCTTTTTTGGGGGGGGGGAAGGTGTTGGCTTCGCTGTCCCTTTTTGGGGGAGCGGAGCTGGGTGGGCCGGGCAGGGGCGGGGGCCGGGCACGGGGGCCCATTGGCCAGCGGGCAGAGCTCCAGCCGGCAGGGGGCACTGCCTCCCCGGCAGGGGCACGGCCCTGCCCGCCTCGGGGCCAAGCCCGGCCGGGAACACCCGGGCAGCTGCCTGCAGATCCCATCTCTGCGCTGCCACAGCTCCTGGAGATGGAGATCAGGGGTAAATCACTGTTTATTACTCTTTAAAGCATTTGCCCTCCTGCAGTTTCACCACATCCTTAACTCCTGGGCTGCCCACGCAGCCTCCCAGCTCCTTGATCTAGAAGGGAGGCAGCCACACGCCTACGGCTGGACCCAACCAGAGCCGGCGCGTCGCGCTCGCGGGTGGAAGCAGTTCCCGAGCCGCTCGGTTCCTGATATCAATGGTAGAAATAAATAAATAAATGAGATAAATGACGACAAAAATATCCTCTCAATCAAAATATCAGAGTACATAGTTCAGGCCCAGTCAATCATCAACCAGTTTATTACCATCTTACTCCTTATTAAAAAAACAACACACACACACATGTATACATGCGCTCCGGCAGTAATTACCTGGACCGTGGCGGATCGCCAGCACAGGCCTGTTTGGCCTATCGCTGCCATTTAGTTTTTAAACGGGAGAGAATGGTTTACACCATTTTGGAGGATCAGGTATGGTTGTGTTAGCAGGTGCGGGGCCAAAGCGGTGGGACCGCGTCCCAAAGAGGGAGGTAACATGGCCCAAGGGATTCCTACCAAACTCCGAATTTGCCCACTTTGTGAAATCTAAACGAGACCCTGCCCCAGACTGGCCAAGGGCTGGAAAACCCACCAGCACAGTGAGCCCCCGAGACCGCGGCCGCAATCACGCCCGAGCCTGATGGAGCCCTGTCCACCACCACACCCAGCTGAGCCCAGGCACCAGCCCAGCCCACCACCGGGCCAGACCCCGCTCCCCGGCCCGATACCTCATCAAAAACCAGTGGACGTGCCACAAAAAGCTACAACCAAAAACACACCCAGCCCCAATACTGGGGCCTGTAATCTAAAACCAAACATCACCCCAGTCTGGCCACCGTTCCTCCTCCCTGCGAGATGTGAAGGGGTGGGGGAGGTCTCATATACCTCACATGGAAGGACAAAAACAAACCCATCCCAGATATGCCCAGGTTGGGGAAAAAAAAAAAAAGATACTCATTAAGTGTAATAAGCAGCCTCTTCATCTGACACTGCCTTGTCCCAAATAAATTAAATTCCTTTTCATTTAGACAGCACAGGAACCTGACAAGCAACCTTTACCAACGAGACGCCAGAGCTCAGAAGGGGAAAGAAATGAAAGAGAAAACAACCCACACAACTTACAACAAATATAAACGCAGAATCATTTCAAAACCCCCATAAACTTCCCCTCCGCATCCTCTCCCGGCCAGCCCGCGCCTCGCCCCACCGCTCGCCCGCCCGCCGCCCCGGCCCGGCCCGCGGGGGCCGCCGCGCTGCCGGGAAGGACCCGGCGGAGCGCAGCCCCCGGCTCACCTCGCCGCCCGCCTCGGCGGGGCCGGGGAGAGCGGGGCCGGAGCGGCGGCAGGAGAGGAAGCCAACTTCCGTAAAACAAGTGAAAGAAAAGTGAAAGAGGCTGCGAGCCCCGGGCAGCACCTGGTGCCGCCCCCGCGCCCCGCTCGCCCGGCCCGGGAGCCCCTCGCACCGCCCCGCACCCGCGCACCCGCCTCGGCGCCGGGAAAAGTTTCGGCGCGGCGGCGGCGGCCGCGGGCACCCGGTCCCGGAGCGACTGCCCGCAGCGCCCGGCCCCGCGGCGGCGGAGGGGACGGGACGGGACGCGCGGCGGGGCGGCCGGGGCAGGGAGCGCTCCGCTCCGCGCCGCCGGGCGCGGGGGGCACCGGCAGCGGCAGCCGCCCCGAGCGGGGGCTCCGCCGAGCGGCGGGCGGGGGGCCGGGGGCAGGAAAAGGACAATTGTGCTGTACTTACCATAGTCGGAGAGACGAAAGCCGAATTCACTTAAATAATCAACTTTCATAATACTTAATTAATACCTAATTGCAGCTGATTGCTCCCGAATAACAAGTTGTTTAAAGCACTGATGTCATTGCCGTGCCGGTCCTCCCCGAGTCACTTTGGCAGCGGGGCCGGGGGCGGGCGCCGGCCGCCGCGGGGGGCGGTGACTGGCAGCCGGCGGACACGCCTCCGCGCCGGGCCCGCCGCCGGGGGCAGGTGCGGGGCCGGGGCCGCAGCGGGCCGGGCCGGAGCGGGGCGCGGCGGCGGCGGCGGCGGGGTCACCTCGGGCGGCCCCGGCGCCCCGCAGCGCGGCCCCGCGCACCCAGCGGCGGCCCCGGCGCGGCCCGGCCCGGCCCGGGAGAGGAGCGCGGGGCAGCCCCGCACTCGGGGCGCGCTGGCACGCTGGGCCGCGGGCTGCCCGCCGGGACCGGCCCGAGCCAGGCGGCCGCGGTGCCCCGCTGCCATCGCCGCCGGCTGCCGCCGCCACCTTGCCCCGCGGCCGCGGGAGCGGGCGGGCGGCGCTGGCTCTGCCGGCGGGGAGCGCGGGACCCACGCGTGGCCTCGGGGCTGCGGGAGCCCCGCAGCAGGCGGGGAAGGAGCCGCCGGCGCGGGGCTAAACCGCGGGGGGCAGAGGAGCCGCGCCGGTGCCCCGGGGCCCGGGCCCGGGCGGGCGGCAGGAGCCGCAGCTCTCGGGCAAGGGCAGGGCGGGCCGCCCCGGGCACAGCCGTCCCACGCGTGCCCGCGCTCGGCCGCGCGGTACGGGGCACGGCAGCGCGGAGGGCGGGAGCCCGGGGGGTTCCCGTGGCCGGTGGCGACCCGGCAGCGCTGGGTGCCTGGGCCCGGGGCGGCCGGTGTCACAATCCTGGACGTTAAAGCATCTTGCCCAACGCCCCAGAGGAAGCCAGCGCTGCTCCGCCGCGGGAGCGCTTGGCCCACAGGAGGGGTGGTTTTTCTTTTGCAGTGAATTTCCTCATTTTTTGTTGCTTTATTTTTCTAAGTAGCAAAGAATGCGAGGGAGGTTCTAAGAGGCGTGTTGGGTAAACACAGATATAAGCCTCTTTCTTTAAAACAAACGAGCAGATTATTTACCTGATTAAATAGGTATTTTGAGCAGGTTGTAGGCTGTTTTTGTGAACACACCACGTTTGGCTCCGTGGATTTTGGCAGAGCAGGGCTCCTCACCAAGGCTGGGGAGCAGTCCATTAACTCACCAGCTCTTAAATCCTTTTTATAAGCAGAACTTAATGTGCTTTTCAAAGGAGGCCAGCATCATTACCCCACTGCACGGATGGGGAAACTGAGGCACTAGCAAGGGAAGTGACTCGCCAAAAGTGGCCGGACAGGTTAGTCACAGGGCTGGAAGGAGCCCAGGTCTCTTTGATTCCGCACACCAGGACACGCTGCACCCGGAGAGTGTCCCGAGCCCAGAGACCCAACACTGCAACTGCAACTCATCACCTAACCCAGCTCTCGGCAAGCGCTGCATTTGCATGTGTAAAAACTTACGGGCAGCACACCGGGCCAGAGGGCAGGGAGAAGGAAGAGGAGAGGGGGAGTCATTTGTGAAAACCACAAGTATTCTGGCTTCTCCCGGAAAAAATCAAAACAAAGTCTAGTGAAACGGAGCCACCCGGGGACCCTCCGGGCCAGAAAGCAGGGTGGGGACAGTAGCGTCAGGCAGGAGGCAAGCGTGCCCTGCCCGGGGGGTGCCCAGCCAGCAGGCAGCGGGACCCCAGCCAAGCAGCACTCCCGAACTGAGCCCTTGCACGGGGCTCCCCTTCCCACCTGGGGCAGGCAAGCTACCGCTTTAAGAGCGATGGGCAAAACATTATCAGCATCACCCCGACTTCCCCCGCCGGTTTCTAACCCTGCCATCGGCTCTGACCAGCACTGTCACCCGGTGCTGCCTTTAAAATCCTGCCTGTCTGCGTTTTACTTGGCCCCAACACAGATACCAGCCCAGCCAACATCACCCACAGTCCTCGTCAGAGCCTGCCCTGGTCCGTACGCCCGAGTCAGACGCTACAGCACCTGCCAGGGAATATCCACCCTGGGAAGCGATGGACAGCGCCAGAAATGTTTCTGCTGGTTCACCTCTGGCTTTGTAATAGCTCAGTGGGGCCCAATGCTTTCTTCCAGGTGTGAGGTTGCTGACGGGTCCTGTAAGTTCACTGCACCTCGCGTCACTCAGATTCCTCCATTTTCGCTTCTCCTATGAACTTAATATTTAAACAGTGGGAGTTCTGCTCACCGCCGCAGTTCCCCAAAAAAGAGCGGCCCCAGCTGTATCTCAGACGCCTTACGAGGGGGAATACACACTGTAACACAGATGTGTCACTGCACATACGCAGCCACACAGACCTTCTAAACATACCTGTTCTTCTACATGCACCGAGCTGAGCACGTTCACACATCAGTATACAAATGTTCCCCACCCCTCCCATCCCAGCACACACACGCAACATGCATATGCACTCCAACAAAGAAAATGATAACTCTGTGCTCACTGACATTCAAATACACACATATCCATACACCATGACACACATGAACCCACACACACAACCTAAACACACCCGGAGGATCCCCTCCACAGACTTCCCACTGTCCCTCCCACTCCTCCTTGCAGGAACAACTTGCCAAGGTGTTTTTTCAGGTGAAGTCCACGCCCTGCAGCTGACGCAACGGCAAGGCCTGATTTCCTATCTCAGCGATCTCCAGTCACAGGATCAGGTTTTATTTCCCCATCCTCCCTCCTTTGCCTCTTACCCAAGAAAAGTTTGTTCTTTCCTCTCTCAGAGGCTGTGGAGCTTTCTGCTCCTTTGGGGGCCCCTAAGCCCCCCGTTAGGGCAGCATCTCCCCTTCTTCCCCCATCCCTCCAGGGTATGAATCCTCCCCGAGGCAAAGCTGCTTCTGACCATGCCCTGGCACGATGCTGCTCCTGGACCCCCTGGTCCCCAGGAGCACTGGAGGGAAGGCAGTACCCCTCATCCCGCTCTGAACTGCGCCGCCGTGCCATGGCGAGAGCAGCCCTGTCCGCTCCAGCCGTGGCTGCCCTTTCGCAGCAGGTGAAGAGATCTCTCCTTGTCCCTTCCCACCCTCCCAGGGGCGTCAGGAACTCTCAGTAATTAATGTTTGCCAGGTGCTCAGAGATCCTCAGATGAAAAGTGCAATGGGAGGGGGAAGGATGATTAATTTATTATTATTATTACAGTTTAATGCTTTCCCCGCAGACAGTGTGCCAGGGCTGAGCAGGGGGTGAGTCATGCTGATATGTGGGACATCCCCCTTTGTGTGTCTCTTCTACCTTTGTTTTTTATGCTTAGCCCATTTTCTTGGCAGTTTCTCCCTCCCTAGCTGGAGCTGACCCCGGGGCCTGGGGCCGTGCTCTGGATTCATGTGGGCTCAGGGCGCTGGCTCTCAGATTGCAGGTTGGAGATCTGGCAGCGCTGTGCTCCTCCTCCTGCTCCTGCTTGGGGAGTCTATTAGGCAAATGCTCTTGCCCTATTTCTGTAATTTTGTTTGATTTCTGTTTCGTCAAGGGAGGCGCCCGGAGGCCTCGGGGCCTGGGCGGCAGTAGCAGACAATCTGTGCTTTCTTTCCCTTTCCTTCTCTTTCGCTCCTTCCTTCTCAATTCAGTTTCAATCACATTATTGGCACATGGCGCCCAGAAAACATTGCCAAAGCGGCTGTGCCGAGTCTCAGTGTGCCGGGTGGGGCTCCGCTGGGATCGCTTCTGCCATTTACTATTCCTTGGCGTTACTCAAACAGTTTGACACCAGCTCCCCACCATGTGGCTGCTGCTCTTCCAGACACTCCACAGCTTCCAGCATCTGCTGGAAGCCAAATGCTGCTCATCTCTTGACCACTGCCCAGAGGGAATGACTGTACCAGGAGCGGGCCGTACGGCAGCGAACGTACACTGCGCGTCCTCGTGCTCCACAGGGGCCCAGAAGACTTAGGGGGAAGGAGTGGCAGGGGTTTGAATGCACTAACAATTAGTTACAATTTACTACAGTGATTAAAAGTGCAGCCTGGGGATTTCAGAGCAGGGAGGCAAGGGGATAGTCCTACCCAGGCATCGCATCCAACAGGGAAGGTACCTGGCACTGAAGAGCAGGTGCTCTGCCCACAAAACCAGCAAACGCCACCCTGAGCCAGCCCAGAGCTGCCTCCACGAAGCCCCCGAGCCCCAGCTCAGCACACCGGGCACTGGGGTGGCCTCTGGAGGCACCAGAAACCACTGCCCAAGGGCAGGTCCCAGGCTGGGCAAGACCCATTCCTGCAGAGCACGGGGCCAACACAAACCAAAAAGGCAATTTCTGTCTAGAGGAGCTGCAAGCCAGCTTGCGTTCCTGCACACACACGCTTGGATGAAAACAAAAATGCGAGGCACGCATCATGTGCACACACACACACGTTCACACGTAAGTGTACAAACACAGGAGGCATCATGCACATCGGCATGATGCCTGCCTGGGCACCCAGGACGGGGCTGGATTGTCACGGATGTTTTAGCAGAGACTGTCCTGCTCTGGATATATGTGGAAGGCCTGATGCCACGGAGATGGCAAGTGGCTCTGAGTAGAGAGGAGCTGCTACCCTACTTACTCCCCAGGGTAATGACTCGCTCCCCCAGAAACTGTGTCCTGAAATGGGCTGGGTCACTCCAGCAGACAGGCAAAGGCTTTCAACATGCAGCCCAGCAAGCAACAAGAGATGGGACAGGCAGAGAGACAGGCCGGATTTTACAGGACTCTGACGCTGTGAAGTAGGGATGGTCTCCATAAATTCACTCTGGATTTGACCTGGCTTGGGCAGAAATGAGAGGCAGAAAAGAGGGAAGGCAGAGCAGGCAGGACAGACACTCATTCGTTAGAATCGATAGCAGGGAAGTGAGGGGAGGTGATGGAGAAGGTAAGAAATGGGCAGCAAGAGCAGAGAAAGGAGACCCTGGACTGCATACAGTGGGGACTGACTGCGACCCCTCCTCTGGGATGCGACAGCGGCATCCCTACCACAGCAACAGGGAGGGAAGGCAAAGTGTCCCCTCGTGCATGAGACACAGTGACGAGTGCACGCAGAGATGCCCATGATGCAGCACGCGTGCATCCACGTGGGCTGGCCCTGCTTGTGCAACGAGGCTGCCTTAGCATCGCAGGTGCTGACGCAGGGGATATGCAAGCACGCACGCAAGTGACTCTGAGCAAGCCCGAGTACGTGCCAACGCCGCGCGTGCACACGCGCCGGCACGGCACCGGCAGGGACGTGTGCTGTGCACGAGGACACGTGTGCAGTGAAGTGACACACGGACACCACTGTGAAGAGGCAGCAACGACCCCGGAGAAAGCGCGGCTGCGGCCCCTTGGGAGCCCTGGCAGTGGGCCGGAGGGGGTGCGGGGAGCAGCGGCGGGCGGTAAGTGTGAGGCAGACGCAGCGATTGCATTACTGAAGGAGCCCGGGCTGGCAGTGCCGAGCTATCGTCCCTGTAATCCTGTTAGCCAGCAATCTCCATTCCGAAAGAGCTTCATTTCTTTGTGAATATTTGTAAACTAGATATCTAATGGAAAATTATAGGAAAATTATAGTGAAATTCATGACGAAGAAATCCGATTAGCCCTAATTCAATTATGCCATCTTAGCCCACACAGCACATTTCCCATTTTTTTCCCATAAATACCAATGCCAGGGGTCCGGGTAATCAAATAAAATTGAAAATCATCTTCCCATTAAATTCAATTAGCTGCAATTTCTAAAGCCTATCAGAGATTTTAATTACTAAATTATAAAATTCTCCAATGCTAAATTGAAACTAAAAAAATTGCACATCCTTGTATTTCAGAAGAAAAAAACCTAGCAGAAACCTTGAAAAATACCCTTCTCCTCCCATCAGCACTCACGTGAGCACGGGTCTGGGCAGGCTTCACCAGAGAAATGACTGTGGAGGGACATGAACCAGGCCTAGGAAAGAAGGTGGCTGCTTCTGAGGGCAAGAGCTCGGACATCAGCTGAGATTAAAACCTAAAATCCAGCCCTAATTACAACTCAGTGGGGTTGAAAGAGGAAAGGGGAGCGGCTGGCCATCTCAGCAGCACCTTTGCTCCCTTTTCCCAGACGAGCTCCTCAGTTCTAGCCGGTTCTCTGCACCTCCGCGCTGCTCTGCCAGTGACTAGTGACAAGCCACCACGCTCCTGCAGCCAGTGCAACAGCCGAGACTCTCTAGGAGTTGAAACGAGTTTTGCCTGCAAATGGGCTCCGTGAGGCAGTCCCTCGAGTCTCTGTGTGCCAAACCCAGGGCAGGAGAGCTGGTGATGCCCAGAGGGAAGCAGGAGGGCAGATGCTAGCTTTGTGCTTCTGATAAAGCTTCTTGAATAATAGCCATGCAAGCCCGGTCCTGACACTGAATTAAGGGAAGCTGGAGCCCTCAGCAAACTGATTTAGCTTGAAGCACTACTTCAGCGAACACGTGGGATGTTCCAGAGGAGGGGGACGTGATCACCCTTCCCTGATAGCACAGGGAACTCTCTGAGTTCACAGAGGCACCAGGCAGGCAAGCCCATCCCTAAACTGTTCTTTATTCAACAACCAAACCGAGCAGGCAAATGGGGAACCAACAAAGCCTGTGCCTACAGATGCTCTCTTCCAGCCCTGCTTCTCCAGGGACCAACATGGCACAGAAACGTGTCGAGGGGCAATTAACTGTGTGAACGAGCAGTGGGAGAAGTGAAGCTCAGCTCTCCAGTTACAATACCTGACCCTCCACAAGGCAGCGAGTGAGGATTTTCCGACACTGCTTTTATGGCAGAGAGCACTTTTGCGTGGTACCCTAAAGGGTTTATTCATGCGCTAACATAAACGAAGCCAGTTTCTAACGCATTTCACAGCTTTAACTAGGTGCTCAGGCTGCCCCGAACCAGGCCGATACTCGGTTTAATTTACTGGGCGCCCGAAAGTTGCCAGCAGGGAGTTGCCCGCAAACAGAACAACAACAAAAAAGTTAATGATCTGGGCTTTTTCTTTAATAAATAGGCAAACTGGCTGAGCCGGATTGTTGGCTGGGATTCGTCTCCCCTTTATCACCCTCGAGCTTCTGTGACACATTCTCCAAATCATCAGCATTTTGCAATTTGAGGTCGTTACCAAATACTATTTTTTTGCCAAGGAAGGGAGAAAAATAAATTAATAATTAAGAAGCCCAAGCAGGGAGAGGCTGTGGGTTGGATGGCGCTGCCACCTCCGCGGGGATTGCTCAGGTACCTGGCAGCCCGCCCAGCGCGCACCTCGGTCGCCGGCTCACCCTGGAATGTGGCGCTGGCACCCAAGTGCTACTTGATTTTACTACGAATTAATCAAGGTCTCTTCTGCAAACGTCTAACACTAAATCACCACTGGCTGAGCTTCAAATGCAGTTCCCCTGTTCCAAGGATTCGGTGCAAGGAGATTACCAGCTCCAGGTGAAAAGCTGAAGGGGGTTTCCTCTCTGCACATCTCC
Source organism: Gavia stellata (assembly GCF_030936135.1). NCBI lineage: Eukaryota > Metazoa > Chordata > Aves > Gaviiformes > Gaviidae > Gavia > Gavia stellata. The sequence continues at coordinate 4,192,745 of NC_082620.1, read as the reverse complement.
TGGTACTCTAAGGCATCAACCTCTCCCAGCTGGAAGGAGAATAGATTTCCTGCAACTCTTCTCCTGCTCACAGCAGGTAACCACACAGACATTCAAGATATGCTGGGATAAATCTGTCTGTGCTGCCTGACTAGAGTGTACTTACACCAGAGAGGAATTTGACTTGACTGGGAGCCGATGCAGACGGCAGAGGACTGTATTTGTAGCGTGTGTGTGCCTGCACCCCTATGTTCTCATAGCTGTGGATGCATCTACACAGACGAGGACAGGCAGAGATGTGAACCTGCGAGATTCTGCGTGGGTACGGCTGTCTGCATGTTTGCGCACATGTATGTGCACAGCCTCGTGGCACCGTGTGGGCACGCAGCCACCCGTGTGTACCGGGCTGTGCAGTCAGACGCTGCGTGGCTGTCCACAGCCAGAGGTACACAGACTTTCTCTGCGGGTGCTCTTGCCACGTCAATGTGTGCATGCCTCATTTGTCACCGAACTTGCAGCACTGAGTACCCTTCTCGTCCCGGCCGGCCCCCTAGAAGGCGGTGTGCTGCGGCTGATGCTCAGGATGGCAACAGCACGTGTCCCTGCACCGCTTTAGAGACACAGCTCTGCCCTTAGCCATGGGCGAGTTGTACTCCCCTCTCCACACTTTGCCTGTCTCAGAGCCCTCTCGTATTTTCAGTGCTCACTAGACCGTGAATTCACCTTCATAGCAGTTACAGGGTTATTTAGCTTCTCCTGGCGCCAATAACCACCAAACTTTCACTAGCAGCTCAGCTTTCTCCCAGGAGACACGAAGTGCTCCTCTCTCACCTGCCCACGGTGCCCCCACCCACGTACACCTACCGGAACCACGGGGGACAGATCCCCAAGCAGGACACAGTGCCTAGGGACATTGCTCACCCACCAGTGACAGTCTTATCTCCACCCACATCTACACTGTGAGAAAGAGCAACAGAGCAGAAGAGTTCAAAACCGGATGGAGAGAGTGAAATAGGGGAGAGGGAGACTGAGAGAGAAGAGAAAAGGGGTGATAAAGCAAAAACGGTAAAAACAGAGGAGGAAAAATCCCCAAGAAGACAGAGAAAGGAGCAGGGAGGGAGGCAGGAAGAGCGCAGAGACATACTGTGGTTTTTTGCCCCTGCACACCCCACAAAGCAACACTCTAGCGCTTGATGCTAACATATTCTATAGCTCTCCCTGAAATCTCAGGGATCAACTAGACGGTCCCTGCGCAGCAGCGGGACTAGCTGTGTGTGGGTGGGACACTGCCGAGGAGTAATGAGGACGATCTGCCTGGATGGGAAACACGGTGCTCCCCATGGGGGTGCCTGAAGGCCGTGGGAGTGCAGAAAACCCCAGACGAGAGGGTGAAACCTCCGTGCAGGGCCATGCACAAGGAAGGTCAGCAGCCTGTCCCTCTTACTGATCCTCTGTCATGAGGAAACCCTCTCTGCTCTCCTTCGCTGGCCCAGAGCCACCTCTGCCACTCACCCTCCCCTGGCTCAGAGCCATCTTTGCCTGTTCCCCCTGCTGCAGACCTGTAAGGCACCTTTTTGCCAGCTTTCCCCTCCACTGCCACAGCATCCGTCTCTTGGCATCATGTCTTTGGCCTTGCTGCTCACCCCTGGCCACGTGGGCTTGCTCCCCGGTCTCCTGGGCTTTCCCTTTCTGACTGAACATCTCCCAGCTAAAGCAAGTGCTGCAGCGACATTTCACTCTGAAACCAAGCATGTGCTGACAGCGAGTGGCATCCCCAGGAGCTCCTTCCTGGCCCCCAGGGCTGTGCATGGCCAGACGCAGCTGACGAGGTGCACAAGCCACTGCACAACTTGTGGTGCCTCTCTTCCCTTCTGTGCCATCCCCCGGGGTCTGGCCCAAGCTGTGCCTGCAGCAATTCACCCTTCCCACCTGTCCCACCATGGCTGTCCCCACCTCCTGTCCTGCGCAGCCCCTTGGAGCAGCTTGGCCCACTATCCCAGGGGACAAAATCCCCCATCCTTTGGCCCAGGGATTTCATCTCTCTGCTGCTGTAATAGCTCGAAGTGGGCACTTCGTTATCTTACCACAGATGTGGTCCTGGGATAAAACTCAAACATGATTCCTCTTCTCCACTAAGTGTGCAACGATACGTTCCCACAAGCACAGGGTGTGCACAGGCACAGGTCTGCACACATTAAACGGAATAGCGCGGATCTGGGAAGGGAGCTGGGGGGGACAGGGCTGCTCTTGTCCCTGAGGCAATTGTAGCTGTCCTCACCTAACACCAGAGACCGCAATACAGAAGGGACTGCAAGAACCCAAAGGGATGAGAACAGGAAGGACTGAAGCAGTAGCTCTGGCACAAGCTCATCACAGCCAAACACTTTCCCCTGTCCTCAAGCTTCCTTGGGATGGTTCCTACCGCTGGAGTTTCAGCTGGATTCACGTGGCCACCCTGCAAAGGCAGATCTGGGGAAACACGGCAGAGACACCCCCGTTGCCTCACCTGTCCGGGGAGCACACCCCAGCCTCCTGCTTTCCCCATATCGCCGTTAAAAAAAAGCTCTGTGCAAACAATAGATCAATAGAGCCCCCGCCTCTTCGGAAGGAAAACAAACACCCGGATCACCGCAAATTAGAGAATGTTTCGCTTCACTTCATCCAAACAGGCTGACAATTTTTTTGGGTTGTTGCCACGGCGACAGAATAACACAGCGTTCAGCCTGTTGCAGAACAATCAATTAAGTTAATGCCTCGGAGTGCCTGTTTACTCTTCCATTTAGGAGGCGCTGCTCTCGCTCGCTCTCTTTCTAGTTTTAAATTTCTCATCCTTTGCTTCCTGCTCCTATTCCTTCTCTATTTAACCTAAAATAAAGTCCCTCCCTGCAACTACCTCCTGGCTTGTAAGGAGCCTCCCACTTTTTGGAATGATCACCTGGAATAAAGTTTTTTCCTCTCTCTGACTCCTGTCATTTGTCCTTTCTTCCTGGAAAAACAAAGAGAGAGGGGATTTACCCTTACCTTTCACGATACAGCCCTGTCCCCTCCTCCTGGTGTGCTCAGAAACTTGGGAAGTTTCTAAACGCCAGCTCTAAACATCCCCAGGGAAGAGTGGGCCACCTTCTAAAGCCGCAGGAGTAACTCTGCTTTTAACAAGATGATGTAACTCTTGAGCTAAAGACCTAAGAAGTGATCAGAAACCCTTCCACTATTGCTATTTTTCACACTGTGAGCCATAACCATAAATGAAGACCCATCTTGTGCTAAAAGCTGTTTAAAAAGGAGACCTATAAAACGGCCTCACAAGGGTCTAGGTCTCATCCTACGGTCCATGTCGAATGAAACTTGTAAATATGTGCTTAAATGACTTTGGCTTAAGCAAAACTCAACCTGGTGCTCAAAGCATTTTGCTGAACTGAAGCCTTGCTAGGATACTTTAAAGGGGGCACCATCGCCAGAAGATTGTGGCAGATCCATCATTGTAGACCTTTAAAATAAACTAACGCCAAAGCATCTCTCGCCTCTGGCCCTGACGACCAGCAGGATGCCAGGCCTTTAACAGTCTCACATGCTCTTGCCGCTGATGTTGTGGGTTTATTTCCTGCCTCGCAGTCAGCGTGAGCAGTGACACTTGGCTGTGTAGCTTCACTGCCTGTCTGCAGCCACCTTCCCATCCTTGCCCGGTGAACAGAGATAACAGCCCCGGCTCTCCCCGCAGCCCTCCTGCAGACGCTGCAGCATGTTACAGAGTGCCAAAATCACAGCTCCGCCATCCTAGGGGGGAAACAAGGTACCAGGGAGTGAAAGGACTTACCTAAGGCCAAGCCTGAGATATAATTCAGGACTTCTGTCTCCTGATCTCTCTGCACCCTGGTGCTGTCTTCCTCATGACCACAGTATTCCTATGCTTTTATCTTTGAAACCCCAGGAAAAGTGTCCACTTCCCTCACATCCTCATACACCGAAATTAAAGGAAAAGGCAAAGGCAGGTACGATGTGAAAACATGCAGATACCATGGTATTGTCTTCTCATCCTGCTACTATCAACAAGTGCCTAAATGTAAAGCGTACATTAATTTAGTATTGAGCAGATGGAACAAAACTGTAGACAGAGCAGACAGGGGAGAGGGGCCCTCAGACACAAGGAAAAATTACAGGAATAGGGTCAAATATGACATCTCCCCCCTGCTCCCCAAGCTGGATCCTTTTCAAAGGACTCTATTCTCCCAAGCTAACACTGCCACCCTGCTCGCTGGGGAGTGCGAGGCTGGGTCTGTGCCGGCTGCAGGACAGCGGTGCCGGGCAGGCCCCACCAGCGCGCTCCCTCTCCCCCTCCCCAGGAAGAAGTTGTCAGCAGAACCTGTTGGAGCAGGGGCTCGTTGACTGCTCCCTGTCCATTACAGCCCAGATTATAAGCATATTGCACAGCGCTCTCTGCACGGTGCTGGGGAAATCCAATACGCTGAAAGGTTAATGCAATCAATTAGGGTGACAAGGAAGTAGAGTAAAGCCTTCCGAGTAGATGAAAGGGAGAGAGAGATGGAGACAGAGAAAAGCAAAGAGAAGCAGGGGGGGAAGGAGCAAAGAAAGACGAGTGGGAGGAGGAGGAAGATGGCATACAGGGCTTGTGTTGTAGACTGCAGGGCGCTGGTGTGGCCAAGGGCGCTGTCCTGCCGCAGCATGGATGGGGTGGTGTGATCCACTGGGGCACGGCAGGCCATGGATCCCCAAGGCAGCAGGTGGGCCGGGACTCCCCCTTCTTGGCTTCTCCTGCCCTCTCCTGCAGAGCGCGGAGCCCTGCTCAAACCGCAGCTGCCCAGGATGTCCTGCTGCCAGCCTGGTCCCTAATACCATTCACTTGGGGGCCTGGCAAAACTCTCCCTGTGTCTTTGCTGCCCAGCTACCCAGAGGGGATGGAAGCGACTGCTTGTGTTTAGAGTTGCCATGCAAGGCTAAGGATCTCAGGAAGCCATGGGGAATCACAAGGGGAGGAGAAAGGGGGAACAGGAAAGACAGAGAGACTTCCTCTGGCTGTTCACACACCGTGCACAGAGAAAGGTGAGGATGAACAGCCGGCGTCTCTCTGTAAACCTCCTAGCTAGACACTGGTCATCACCTCCAGTGACTTGCCTGCACCTATAACCTGGTGTCATGAGGAATTTTTCTTTTGGTCTGGCTGTGTGGGAGCTCAGCCCTGCCAGCCTTGGGAGCACCTGTAAAAGAGGTGAGACCTCTTCTCTCTTACTCTTCCAGCCTCCTTCCATGTGTGCCAACCGGGGCTGTCCTGCAAGGCCAGAGGACAAACCCCTGCCAAACCCCAGCCGCAGCAGGTTCATCTCTGCCTGCAGAGACAGTTTGATGAGGATGCAGTGGGACTCAGCCTGCCAGCACAGCATGGAGATCCCAGCGTCATAATGTGCATCCTGCTCCTCCCGGCCTTTCCCCGGGGCATGCAGCTCAGGGGAGAGCCCTGTCCTTCCTCTCCGGCCCCCCTGAGCCACTGCAGGCTGGCTGAGCTCCTGCTCTCTGACCCCACAAGCGGCACAGTACTTCATTAACCTGGGCTGACAGGTCAGCGAGTGCAGCCCCTTCCTACCACGGCTCCTGCTCGCGCACAGCTCGGCCTAGGAGAACGTGACACCAGCTCATTAGGACAAATTATTACTCTATAACCCCTGCCGCAATGTCCCTTAATATGCCTATTTAGCAAGAGACAAGTCCTGGTGGGCTCCTCGGCATTAAAACAACCTCACAAATCACCAGAGGCACAAGCACCGTGATCTCTGCTTCTGGGGGCGGAGGACAGGGCGGCTGTACCCCGGCTGGGTGCTGGAGGGGCGCAGAGTCCTGTGCTGTTCTGCTGCAGACAAAATTAAACTCTTGCTGTTGCTGGGGGGATGTTTTGCAGGCAAGGGGTTGCCATCTGACTGTGCCTCACCATGCAGCCAAACATGCACCCAAGTTTCAGTACAACAAGGTGATGTTCCCTCTTTGAAATCCACTGCAAAAGTATTCTGGGATGCCCATTCAAACTGCTGGGCCTGCTTCACCCTGCCTTATCCCTGCCTAACTCTGACCTCCAGCGCTACCGTCAGTGTCATGTTCCACGAGACCCACAAGATTCAAATGTTTCCTCTGTTTCCCTTGTGATATACATGAAGTCAGCACCTGGCTTCACAAATTCGGCTGCAACACTAACCCTACTTGCTAGCTTCTTGCAGGTTAACCAGCAAAGCCAGAGAGCAAGTTTGGAAGCTGCCACTGTTGGCAGGCACCGTGCTCTGCCTCCCCACGTAAGGCTGCGCTAAACTCCGGGGGAGTAAGCCCATTGCACATGAAAGCAGTCGGCTTGCACCTTGCGGGGAGAACAGGACTGCAGGCTGTCTGGGGCTAATCCAGAGATTACAGAACCTCCGCAATTTAGGGCACAGTGAGTGAGATATCACAGGGGAAGACAGAAACACGGGCAAATGTCAGAGGAAGGCTGCTACTGAACAGGAACAGGGAGCATGAGGAAATCAAATCTCCAGCCTGACCTCATCTGTAGGAGAGGGAAAAGGGAGAAAGAAAACAGTGATTCACATAACAGCGCCAAAGAGGGGAGAGAGAGAGAAGGGGCAGCAGTGCTGTACCAGGCAGGAGAGACTGAGGAAGAAAGGTAACAGAAAGAAGAAAGAGAACAAAGTGTGAAAAGTATATGATGCTGGGCACAGAGAAGGGCAGAATGAGAGCAAACAGACGGAGAAACGAGGGACCTGAGGGAAAGAGAGAGAGGGAGGGCGGGAGGAAAAGGAGGAGAAAAGAGCAAGAATAGCCACGCAGCGAGGAGCACGCGGGCGAGGCAGAGCGCTGTAACCAGGGTTGTGAAGCATGAAAAGGGAAGAATCTGCCTGTTCCTTTCAGCGCTCGGAGCATGGCACTCGGTGGTGACCTACACTGTGCCCGGCTGTGATCACGTTTTCAGGGCCACTGCCTGCCGATCCCAAACAATGATGGGGAGCCTTTGAAGTCAGAGAAAGAAGCCGCAATGTGAACTGGGGACTTTCTTTTTTTTTTTTTTCTCCTGCCCCCCCTCCATTTTTTTAAGGGCTGGGGGAAGGAGGGAGGAAAAGGAAGGGCTGAAGTGGCGGGGGAAGGTTGGGGGAGAGGTTGCAAGGACAAAACAGAGAGTTGCTCTCGGCGGGGTGCCCCGAAACGAGAGAGACAAAAAGAAAACAAACAGTTTATGAGTAGGGCACATGCTGCCTGTGTCTGCATGCCCCGCACTGCCGGCCTCCCGTGCTCCCAGGGAGGCTTCTGTTCCCCAGCAATGATGGATGGACGCATAGGGCCATTCAGGCCTGCCATGTTACAGCAACAGTATTTACATAACACTGGCCTTCCACCGGTCACCTCTGACACTGCCCAGCCCAGCTTGGGGCCCCCTCCTGCCCCAGCCAGCCTGGGCCCCTCTGATACCGCTCGGACTCAGCCTACGAGCTCCCTGACGCTGGGCCTTGGGGGTCCCCACTGCTGCAGGGATGCTCTGAGTGCAGACACACTGCAGCAAGTGCTCCCAGCACCTCTGAGGTGGTGTCCCACAGGGCAGAGCACTCCCCACCCTCCCCATCTCCCCACCGCCACTGCCACTCCTGCCCTGGCCTGGTCTCAGACTTGCCTTGGTGCCTGGGGAGGGAGAGGAGCAATGGGAGAGGCTAGACTTGGCGGTGCTGCAGAGGGTACGGCGCAGAGACACAGGGAAGAGAGTGGGAGCTCTTTGGGTGACACACAAGGGAACCCCCTGGTCCCCCTGGGGCCAAGAGGAAGAGGCAATGACAGCAGGAACTGCCTTGGTGTGGCAAGGACTTCTCAGTGACCATCACCTGAGGTGGCATAGGGACTCTCTTACCCAGCACGTGGAGACAAGGCTTTTAAGAGAGGCTATCACCTTTAATTTCCCTGGGCTCTAGGCCTCTAACTCTTATCAGGCACAGACTAAGTGACCATCCAGCTCTAGGAGACTGCAAAGTTGGGTTTTTTTTGCAGTAACACAGATCATGAGGGTCTAGGTAAAGGGAAAACCCAGAAAAGTCAGGATTCTGCTGGAGACACAGAGCTGCTTCCATCCTACCAGCACGGTGCTGCAGTCTGAATAGATAAAAATCTGCCAGAGGAGGAGGAGAGCATGCACATCACCATCTTAAATTATGTGAACTGAGCTCAGCAGAACTTCACAGTAGATGGAGACTGCATCCTATTCACTGAAAGGACCTTATCCATCTCCCACCAGCCCACATGGACGAAGACAAAGTGGTACCCTCCTCACCAAAGCCCTTACACACTTTTTTATCTGTAAAGATAGAGGCAGTAGAGAAGATATTGAGGAAAACCCACAGTGACAAAACCAGGTGCCCAGAACAACCCATGTACAAAGACAAAGACAGGATTAGGAAACACACAGGTCATGTCTGCATTAGACCTTCTTCTGTCTTCATCTCTCTTTATAACTAACAACAGTCCGATTCCAGAAGTTCTAGTGCAGACACAGCCACAGCGAGCAGGCCATAAAGTGTGAGAGACACGCAGAGGAAAAAGAACCCAGGAGGGCGTAGTGACATACCCATTGCAGTCTGAAGTCTCTCCTACCTTTCGGAGATTTCAAGGCCTGGTTTCTTGCCTCGTTTTTAGCTCTAAATTCACTTCATCCTGGAGAGTGAAGAGAAAGGATCCAGTTAATACACAGGGCACACCTGACCAAGAGCCAAAGCACAGACTCTCACAAAAGCTGGGTGAGAACCCAACTGCAAGCGGGGCCAGCATGGGGCATTCAGACTTCGCTTGGGAACAAAGTGCTCTCCTGCTTCTGGCTGCACCATGCAGTGCTATGCACATCAGGAGACACACAGCACTCCTGCATTTCACTGTGCATGAGACTCCTAACAAGGGCTGGGAATAATTTAGCATAGAGAGAGCAGCTATTACTGGCCTGAATCCTGCTTCCCAGGTACCACAAGCGAACCTCATGCGGGTCTGCACCATACTTTGCCCACACATCCAAGAGTGCCTTCTGCTCCATGCCAAATTATTCCCTTTCCAATCTTCCCATCTCCTCTGCTGACCCCTCTTTCCCAGAGGTTCACCAGTGTGCTAATGCTGAGGCCTCCCTTGCACACCAATTGGGCACAAGATGATGGAGTGCGGGACTGGGTCCCAAGGCACTGAACCCCTTATCCACTCATCTGTGCGTCTTCCTTCCTGGAGAATGCAGAGAGTGAGGAGGAAAGAGAAAAGGGACAGGGGAAAAAAAGTCACAGCAAAACACATGAAAAGTAAATTGAATTATTTAAAACCATATGTTCCAAAAATGTGACAGAGCATAAAAGCCGTGCCGTGAGACTTCCGGAGGGGGTTATCCTGCACAGGCAGGGTGGGAGGAGAGCTTGCAGGAGGGGGAGGACTGCTCCACAGCCAGGGACTTCCCTCTCCCAGAGCCGGAAGGTTGCAGGGAGCACGGGGTGGCTTCATGCACAGTGGCAAGGGTACTTGGCCCATTCCTGTAGTCTCTGTTTTGCAACCCTGCCAAAACAGCTATCGCAACTGCCCGAGACGTGGCAGTGAAATGAAAAACTGGCCTGAGGTCATGCACAGTGAGTCCGTGGTTGAATCCAGGAGCCCCAACTGCCAGCGCCAAGCACCGGCTCACAGCATGCCTCCCTCTCCAGGGTGCAGCAGCGTGTGCCACAACTCAGCCCCCACTTTAGCCCTTCGGAGAGCAAAAGTGAGACGGACTTGGCTCTGGGGAGTCTGTCCTGCCGCTGTGGCTCACCCCTGTGTTTTGGGGCCCTGGTGCTCTGTGCAGGCGGGCGGCCTCCTCCCGTCACTCACACTCCACCACTGCCTGTATGCTGCGCCAAAGATAGATGCCTGGTGTTGGCTGGGACCCAGAGCGGGAAGGAGCTGGTGAGATATCCCAGATGGATGGACGGACACGGAGCACAGGGAGCCCCTCGGGTGAGGAAGATGCATAACCAGCCTGGCTTCTTCCTTTCCCACTCAAATCCTGGTGCTAACAAGGCTGAGGACACGGCTGGAATAACAGCTCCCCCACTTGAGGTCCTTCTCCCACCCTGGCACCCTCTGCCCTTCTGGCTCTCTCATCCCCTCCCTCACCTTTTTCTTCCCTTTGTTCTCCCTTTCTCCCTTGCTCTTTCCATTGCTTTCTCTGCCATTCTGTCATACTTTTTTCTCTCCCTCCCTTTTGTTCTCTCCCCCTTTCCCGAGCTCTCCGCCTGTAACTCTCTCTGCCTTCCTGGCTTCTCTCCCTCGCCCCTGTGCACCGTCAATTCTTGGGTTTGAGTTTTTAATTGTTTTTTTTTACTCCCCTTCTTTCGGCCACAGCTTATCAATGATGCAAGAGGAATAACGCCAATTTACTTAGAATGTGTAATCCCCAAATCAGATTGGGGGATTGTATGAGGCAATATGACCTTGCATATGTCTCCATTAAAGCCAGCCAGGCCTCCTCTTGTATTCTGTGTTCCCAGTACATATTTAGACAGATAACGCTAATTGTACTTGACATGTCCTCTTAAGGATGGACTCTTCCCTCCCCCAGCTCTGCCTGCTTCCCTGCCTGACAATGTGCCAGAGCAGAACCCGCTCACTCGCAGCACGGCACGGCATGGCACGGCACCTGCGGGGTCGGCCAGCCGGGTGGGCGTCCGGCACAGCCCGCATGCCCAGCTCCGCTGTGAGAGCCCCGGCTGTCCTCCCTGGTGCTGCATGCCTCCATGCAGGAAGCAGAGTCAGCCAGCATGGACAGGGCAAGCAGCAGAGGCAGGGGGAGCATTGCTGGGACATGGTTAATCTGAGATTATACACTGTTACTGTGACAATCTTGGATTCTCCAGAAAAATGAGCAATGTGTTGCCACCTCCGAAGCCATGGGTGCCACCTCACCCTGCCCCTGTTCCTGCTTACCCCACTGCCACCCTCCCTCCTCCTCCTCCCCGCCTCGTCCCTGCCTCCTTGCCCTCCTCCGTGGGGCTTCCCCTTATACTTGCTCCAGTCCCCTCTTCTGCTTTGGGAGACGAAGGGCTGGCTCCTTCCCCTGAGTCAGAGGGAGACGAACCTTTTGGGGACAGGCCCCAACCATGACACAACACCCCTCACCAGAAAGTACGAAGCTCCAATGCGTTCGGACAAAGAGAGGAGACTTGCTTGCCATGACCACCTTCAAAGCCTCCCTCCTTTCCAAGGAAGGGCTTCCACCCCACACCTCTCAGCTCCCACATCTGGGCATAAAGCTCTTTGGATAAATATTTATATCTGGCTACCGGCCTGTGGATCCCAGCTCCAGCTTCTAGGGAACATCGTGAAGAAATCCAGACCTCCCTCTTCCCCGTGCCTACCCATACATCGCTGCTCTAGAGCAGACAAGCAGGACGTGGGAGGAGGAGGGGAGCTTATTCCAAGGAAACCAATGGATCCAAACTCTTTGCCAAAGTGGACTCAGATTTTTTTTTTTCCCCTTGACACAACATCCTAATTCGACTTTTTCAGTATCTTTCCTTCAACAACCTTTTTTCCTTCCTCCCCTTCCTACCCGGCAACTGCGCATTTATTAATTCATGAGGCACTAATTAGTTCTTTGTTTAATTTTGTGTTAAACAGACTGACCGGAATGATAACGACTTGCAGCGTTGCATTACGGTCCCCAACCGCCCCTGTTTTCTGACAACAAGGGAGCGCAGCGAGACTGGCGTGATGAACCCCAATTCCCACTCCAGTTGCACTTCATTAAGTCAAAATGTGACAAGAAGCTTAGAGAGCAACTTTCAGATCGGATCGCACATAACAATTGGGCAGGAAACTTTCCGAGGGGGAAGCGGCAGAGGCACTCGCAGCGAAGGCTGGCACCGTGCACAATTCCCCGGCGTGCCTGCCTTAAAGGAGCCGGCTACGGGCTGCCGGCCGAGGCAGGACTGAGGGCACGTGCTGGCGGCGAGGGGTGCGGGGGGAGGAAGAGGAGAGGAAGGGTGGCAAGCCAAGCCAAATGCAGGGCAGGAGGCATCACTGCTTTCCGCTCCCCCCAGTTTCATTTGCAATGATGGGTTGTGTTGGCAGCCTGTAAGATGCACAATCGAGGACCCCAGGCAGAATAATGCCTCAGCGAGTCACTCTGGGAACTCTGATGGCATCTTTAGGCGCCTTCAGCTCTATGTCTCAGTTTCCCCTCTCTCAGCTCTACGGTGAAACAGCTGGTGACCCTCAGCTGCTATTCAATTGTCAAGAACTCACAGAATCACAGAATCATTAAGGTTGGAAAACACCTATAAGATCATCAAGTCCAACCATTAACCCAACACCACCATGCCCACTAAACCACTAAACCATGTCCCGAAACTACACTATTATAACGGAGTCCCCTAAACTGCAAAGGGAGAGGTCAAATATTGGCACCCACATCGCTAAAATGAGAAGGTGAAGGGACAGCTCTGACACCAGGGAGAGGGATGGCTACTCTCACGGGAAAGGAGCTGTGCCTTCCTTTAACTTTGTACGGCGCCTGATGCTCCAGTGGCACTACCAATTTTTTAAACTGTTCCTGATCAGTCTAGTATCAGCAATAAACTTGGTAAGCTGCAAAGGAAGTGCCCCGCACCCTGAGCTCGGCCCTACGGGTGGGAATACAGCCACCACAGCGCTGCCACTCCTTGAGCTCTCCGGTGACTGCCGCCAAGCGCCTCACTGGTAGGAGATATGGCAAAGGGTTCAGGCACATGGTCACACGTCTGGCCTGGCCCAAGCCTCACCTGGCAAAAAAAGTCTGAGCGTGACTTATTCCTCGGCACTGGTCAACAGGGGACTGACAAACACACAGCCTGGGTCATAACCAGGCTCAGCTGGATCTGTCCCAGTCTTGTTGGCACACAAGGGTATGCGTATGGCCAACTCCTTGAGCCCCTTCTGGCTCACTGAAGTGCAGTGAAATGTAAACAGCCTACAAGAAAGTGAAAAGGGTCTTAAAACACCTCCTGAGAGGGTGGGTGTGAAAAGGAGAAGAGGACTTCCCAAGTGCGCAGAACATGGAAGTTTTGCAGCAGTTCAAAATGCATCTTCTGCTATTGCATGGACATCAGCTGTGGGAATATGCCAAGATCACAGAGAACTGAAATGAACTGAAATGCCTTTTCTAGCACGTATTTTTCCACACTTCTCCCTCACCCCTCTCCCTCTCTCCCTCTCTCCCCAGGAAAGGAACACTCATCCCTAGCTTTGCTCTGCAGAGGCCCAAAGCTCAACTAAGGTCCAAAACACCGGCAGAGCCACGTGAGGGACTCTCTCTTGAGGGTCACATCAGGACTGGGGAGTGACACTTGAGCTGTATGGGCATGTCCTCAACAGGGCAGGGGCAGAGGAGTGAGCACTGCGACCAAAGCCTCTGAGCCGTGGGGGCCGCCTGCACAGCATCAGTCTCTACGTGCATTATCAGTATTTTCACCTGAGTGAGCTCTAAACGTACAGGTCTTTGGAGAAGGGGCCAGGCTACAGCAAGGTATCGCAGTACGGTGTTTGCCAGTACGCTTACAGCTGAACAGCACACGGATCTGCTAGCAGACGTGTTTGCACTGGCTTCCATCTTTCATGAATCTGGAATACAGCAGGGACCTCTGTGACTGATGAAAAGGCTGTTCCTGCATGACAGAAATCCCAGGAAGACACCAGATCCCTCTGATTTCAGTTCTACATATGCTCTGGATTCCATAAAAAGGCATATGTAGATACTAACACTCAGCTGGAGGGTTAGACTGGTGTCCAGAAAGGGCAAAAGCACCCATTAACACCTGAAGTAAGGACAACTGAGAAGGTGCAGGATTGCTGGGGACAAGAAACACCCCCTAACCTCACCAGCCCAACAAGCCTTCTTGGTTTTGCAGAAGGGCTGGAATACCCTGGTTGCTCTATAGATGCAGTTGGACCTTGTGATCTGCTGAGTAGATGTTTCAGAATAAAAAGCAGATACAAACCCCACCCCTTCCCTCTGCGAGGCCAGCCTGGGCTCTGGGCTGTGGACCCTGTCCAGGTGCCGATGCTGAGAGGAATGCAGCTTACACCCTCTCTCAGGAGTGAGGGGATGGGGCAGCGGCACAGAAATGTCCCCAGACTGGCCCAAAGCCTGGCCTGAGCAGGGCGAGAAGCTGGTGAGCCAAGGCGAGGAACCGGCGCGACCGACAGGGCAGAGCGAGGGGCAGCTGAAGGACACCCCCAGTTTCCCGGCACAGAGCCCTGCACGCTCTCACCGCACAGTCATACCCAGCTATCATCTCCTACTGATCTTGGGCTGCTCAGGGAAAAACGCATGGGCTGAAGGAGAGGGAAACGCGTGTTATCTCCTGTTTCCCCCTTTCTTGGCTGCCATTACAAGGCAACGCCAGTACCACGATACAAACCAACTACATCCACTGATTGTTAGGGCTACACAGCTGTCAGTGCTCTCAGCCAAGTTTTGTGCTGAAAACGAGGGTAACAAGCATCCCAAATAGGTCATAGACTGCCCCTTCTTCCTAAAACAATATGCTGAAATGTCCTAGACTCCATCCCCAATCCTCTTTAACCAAGAAAACTCTCCTCCCAGGATTACGGGCCCGCTGCCCCCCTTCTCTTCCCCTCCATCTGGCTGGGAGCAGCCTGGGACCGAGCGCTCTTCCCAGCCCTGGGAGAACCCTGCAGTTTCTCTCTCATAAAAAAGAAAAATGGGAGCTATAAAAAAGGCAAAGAAAAGAAAAGCAAAGCAAAGGGAAATCACTGCGAAGGAAGAAAAGAGCAAAGCCCCCCTTCCCTTCCCACCCCTTCCCCATTACCTGCCTTTTAGCACTGGGTAGAACCGCCTGCTTCATTGCTCCGGAGGACTCCCCCTCGGCACAGTGCTCCCGGGGGAAATCCTGCCCTGCCTCTCACCCTTTCCCCCTCTGCTCAAACCTGTTGAGCAGAGCCCAGTCCAGCTCAATAAAGGTGATGCAAAAAGGAGGAGGGAAACCAGCGCTGGGCAGTAGAAAAGGGACAGGGGCCATCCTAGAGGTAACCCTGCAGCTCAGTGCCCATCGGCCACCTCCGCAGCGCTGGAGCCAGGCACAGGACAAAGGGGTGGGAGGCAGCAGCCCTGCTGGTCCCAATCCACGGCCGGTCCCAGCTTCGCGGCGCTGATGGCACCCAGGACCAGGAAAGGCCCTGGACCCCCGCCTCACAGCGCAGCTACGGCACCACCCAGCACAGCAGGAGGGGGGGTGCCAAGGGAGGATCCCATGGAGTTCACCTCACCTCCCACCCTGACATCTGTAGAGCACAGCAGTCCCCAAACCTGGCATTCGGCAGCCCTGGGCTGGCTCCTGCTAATTTGCTGTCAGGCTGCCTAAGCAAACCAATTAAAACTAATCATTAATTATAAAAAAAGAGAGAGAGAAAAAGACCCTGCACAAATGGAGAACTGGAAAGGGCATGGGGAAAAGAAGGACAGGAGGGAGCAGAGTGAAAGAAGAGAGCTTGAGAAAGGGATGGGGGAGAAGAAAAGGGCTATAAAATCCCCAGCAAAGAGCCTTGGATGAAGGCAGCAGAAGGGCAAGTGGTCTCCCAGGGCAGGGTGGGGAGAGGTGGCGGTGAGGGAAGCAGGGGGGACCTGAGGGAAAAGTGACAGTGCCACGGATGGAGAGGCACGTGCAGAGACCAGGTCCTGCCGCGGTGCGAGCCGGCACCATCAACATAGCCATGAGGCTGGCTCCACGCTCCCTCCACAGCCCCAGCCCCGGCAGGGCCAGAGGGGCATGAGCTGCAGGTCGGCGGAGAATCGGGCACTTGCCAACCTGCGGAGATGAGGGCAGAGGAGGAAGAGGGTGCAGGGGGAGCAGAGCAAGTGAGGAGGGCAGAGCCAGGGGTGTGCACCGGGACTCAGGAGCGCTCTCCCTCCATGTCAGGGCTATCGGCTCTCTCGGAGCAAATGCCTTAGATGGGGATGAAAAATGGGGCATTTATGAAAAGCCCCTGATTATGCGGATTTGGCTGGGCCCCTGGCTCAATCGCCGTCGCTCCCGCTGGCTCCCCACGAGCTCCGGTGGCAGAGAACCCCGGCAGCTGTCAGCGCAGCCAGCACGCCCCCGCCGCCGTCGCCCCCGCGCCACCGTTTTGTTCCCCGGACCTGCACACACGCACGCTTCCCAACGCCCCTTTTGAAGAGCCTCAGGCCCACGTCGGGCTGGCGGATGGCAGAGAGGTGGGGGCAGCGCCATGGAAACAGGCCCTTTCCTGGGGAAATGCGCTGCCGGCCCCCCCTCCTCGTCCCGGGTGCCCCTTTTGAGGAGCTGTCAGGACCCTGAGTGAGTGTCACACGACCCAAGGACCAGGCGTGACCAAGCCTATTTTCTGCCTCAAATTTGATTGATTAAAAAACTTTTTAGGAAAACCATGTTAAAAGACAAAAAAAGAAAAAAAAAGAGGAAAGAAAAAAATTAAACAGAAAGGGACAAGGGGGTGGGGGAAAAGGGAAAGGCCTCTGTGCTGGGTTTCCCTGGCAATAGCACCAGGGGACAAGTGTCAGAGGCAGATAAACAGCATAACCAGGCCGAAAATAAAGGTCAAAGGAAGCATGAAACTTAACACAACAGTGATTAAGATAATGATGAAGCAGGGGACCCCAGAAAAAAAAAATAAGTGCGACACACAGAAGCACACATATACGCTCCAACTGATGGCCCAAGAGACCTGGTACGTGGGAAAAGGTGACGGGGCTTGCTGGGCCCTGGGTGTACCAGGACCAGAGAGGAAATGGAGGAAAAAACAGAGTGGAGGATTTGGGGAGAGGGGGTCTGTGATTTCCGCCTAGGCTGGTTGCTGTAGGTTGAACCTGTCCAACACCAGCAAGCCCCCAAAGCCAAGGGGGTCCCTCCCATAACAGAGACGAGCTGCCCCAGCCAAGCAGTGCTTGAATTTGCAACCAAATTCCTCAAAAGAGTTTCCCTGACGCCGGGAGGAGTGCCCGAGTGGGTGTGAATCAGGGAGGCCCTGCTGACACCAATGGAGCTACGCTAGTTTATGCTGGCTCGGGATCTGGCTCTTTGCCTTTAAGCAACTGGTATAAAAAGCCTCAGAGATGCCAAGAGGGAAGGCCGCTGGTCAGACCTCCCTGCCCACCTCCTCTCCCTTGCCAAGGCTAATTCTGCAGAGAAAAGCCCAGAAAGGCTGAAGGATTCAGAAAGCAAGTCCAAGAATGTCATACCCTTCGGCATTTACCTGCACCATCTCAAAATGTCTAGGATGATCTCACATTTTTGGAGCCCAGCTTATGACTTTCAGTTGCCTGGGACTGGCTATGTTTCTACTGCCGAGAGGCAGCAAAGAAATTCCAAAGTGTTCACCAGCTTCCCCCTCCGAGAGTCTGGGACTTTAAAGCTTGTGCGATAGAAAGCACCGGAGACAAAAGGCCTTCCACCTTTTTTGCACCACCTTCCCATTGGGAGTAACTCTGATCTGCCTTTTCTGGCATGCCCGAGTCCTGATGCAGAGTCATCTTTAGGGGTGCCGGTGGGACGGGGCCAGGGAAGATGCCTGCAGCCAGCGCTGGACTTCATTGTCCCTTGCACTTTGCCTCCAGTGCAAGGGACCACCACCTCACTTGTTTCCTTAATTTTGCACAACTAGCTCAAATTCAGAGAGAACGCTGGTCAGAAAAGGATTGTTCTTCCTGCCAAATATCTTGGGGAAAGTAGTTTTTTAGTTGAAAATTTTCTTCCATGGAGTGTTTATCATGAGGAAGAGCAAAGAAATGTTTTCACAAAAAGGGTTGAAAAAGTGATACATACATGTTATACACTCACACAGGCATACACTCTAAATTTTACTTTGTCAGAAAGCTGCTTTCCATCAAATATATTTCAACGCAAAATTTCTAGCATCATATTCATGTGTCTTCCCCCTCCCCCATCATTTATATTCATGGTCTTTTGTAAAGAATGATTCAATTAAAGCACCCATGTTCCTCGCTAGGAGAAGAGTCTGAACAGTGAGAGGAACTTCCCAAAAGTAGAGCCAGGCCAGGCAAGGCTTTGCTGGACTGGGAGAGGAGTCTGAACATCCACCAAAGATGTGCAGGTTGGAGGGGCTGGGGCACCACTACCTCACAGCTCCGGAAAAACGGCACGTCTGAGAGTGTCAGCTCCGGCTGTTTAAAAAAAAGTAAATCACTGCTCTGATCCCTGACATTATTGGCTGAAAAATGTGATTTGAAAAATAATAATAGAAAGCAAGGCCTTTTTTAATTTCATTTTTGAGCCATTACAGTTCATGTTTTCATTCTTTTTTTTTTTTTCCTCCTTGGTAATCAGAAGAGCGAGAAATGTGATTAAAAACTAAAAACACCACACAAATAATGAAAGCTGAGATTCTCATTTGGTCTCCTGTGTCCAGAAACACAGACCTTAAGGGAAAACACCAAATGTCCTGAGGCACAGGGTAAATTGAGGGGTTGGCAATGTTATGTTTTGGTTAATGCTGTCATGAAATGTACAGAAAGTCTAAGATAACAAAGATACTTGTAAACATATTCTTAGGTTTTCCTCCCTGCACATCTGATAACAAAGATTTAACACACGCTCAGATGCGTGCATACAACCCTGAAATGGGATGAGCAAACTAGCGTTGGGGCTGCGTGTGCGACATTGTATTAAAGTTGAAATCCCCCCAATGACGGAGCTGGTTCCATTTTACTTTTTACAAGGAAAAACCACCCCATCTCTCAAAACAGACAGTGGAACCTTGAGATTTTATGCACAGATGTAAGATTACTACTCCGCAATAATAAAACTACTTTTATAAAAAAATTTTTTTGTATTTTCCAATTAAAATAATACTCTGCATTTCAAAAAGCTTTGTGAGCAAAGATCAGTTTCACTTTCTAACACGCTTAAACTGATTTCTCTTGTTCAGAAAGAAAACCCCGCAACTTTGGCAACAAAACAAAATGAAAAAAGGAACATGCCAGATACAAAAAAGACGGGGGGTAAATGCGCAGATACTTTTCCAGCAGCACACCTTCCCTCACCTCTCCTGGCAGCCTCACCCTAGCAAAGGAGGAACTTTCTCTGGCCGCTGCTCTCTGACGACAGCACCATTCGATCCCCCTGGCAGGTAAAAAGCAGCAGTCACTGGCACAGAGGAAAACACCAGCGCCTCGGCTGCCCAGCACTGTGCTGGCAGGTCGGGACGGGTGCATGCCGTGGGCTTCCAGGCTACCGGGGCAATCGGCTCGTAGGGAAAACACTTCCACACGTGTGTCTCTGTATATGCGGGACCAAATAATCGCACACACCTCGCAAACGTGTGCGGAGCACACAAAACTCCCTTGCCATGGCCGAGGAACTGTCAGGAGAACACAAGCAAAAGCTGCTTCTTGACAGCGAGTCATTTATATTTTAGCTTCGTTCCATTATCCTAACGAATCCTTCATCAGCAGATGCAATATTAACAGCAGAAAATCAGCTCATTACATCCGGGGGGATTTCATCAAGTTGACAATCATATATGCAGCTACCCGAGCCTGGAGAGGACAGTGCTCTTGTTATTTAGTTATCTTGGTTTCATCTTAGAAGCTTTTTCTTTCTTTCGTTTTGGGGGTGGGGGTTGATGGTTAGGGGGTGTTTCCCAAACAACTGCCAGACCCCAGAGCTTTCAGGATGCTGGTCCATAGACAGATGCACTCAGCAGGGAAATCCTCCAGCCCATCCACAGTAGCTGCAGCTGTTAAAGGGGAAAAAAAACCCTCACACAATCTGCAACCTCTGGAGCTTTGAGGGCATTTCTCTGTGGAGTTCAGACTCCAGGAGGGGGTTTGCATCCTATACAGCTCCTGTCCTGTGTCCAGGAACATCTGGAGCAGCTGTTCTGGTTCTTCTGCTCCAGGCAGGACTCCCCACTTAATGCTCTGAAGGGTTTCTCTCTGCAGGCGTTCTTATCCAACCGCAGTGTCCCCAGAGGGACAGGATACATTTAAAGAATCTGGGATTTTGTGATGAACTTCCCAGGCACGTAACAGAAGAGGCAGTCCAGATGAGTTGAAGAGGAGGAGAAGGGAGTAACAGGGAGAGTTAAAGGATGAGTTCAGAAGATTGTGGGGCTCTTTTCTCTCCTGCCTTGTCTAGGGAGCGTTAAACAACACAGCTGAGGAAGCCAGCACCTTCCTCAGTGCCTGCACAACTGGGGTCTAGCTAATACTGCCTGCAAAAGACCTTCCTGCTCTGCCTCCCCTTCTAAGGGTCTTTCTCAACAACAGCAGCCGAAGAAATCCTTGGCACCTCCAGTCTGAAGAGTCACTGCCTGCAGCCTCAGGCCTCCTCCCTGCCTACAAAGGCGCTTTTCTGCCCAGCCTGAGGCTCCCTGGAGGAACATGGATCTCCTGCCGAGTTCTAACTCACACATGGTGGGTGCCTTTGCTACCACGTCAGGCAAAGCCTGGTGATCTCAGCTGGAGAGCAACAATCTGACTTCCAGGACTTCCTCTCCATCAGGGGATGAAGCTGGAGAGACCAGTCTGGAACGGTACATGGACCACTCATGGCAGATACCTGGTTCTGGACAAGCCTCTCTGCTGCTCAGCCTCAACCGCCCAACATAGCTGAAGGAAGAAGTTGAGCTCACATCTCCTCCAGCTCAGAGGGGGCTGGGATGGGCATTTTACATTTTCCCAGCAGGGCTGGATTTCTGCACAGCAAGGAATATGTTCCCGGGACGTCAACTCCAATCTCTACTGTGCTCTGACAGATTTAAGCTCCAGTTTGTCCGACAACATCCCAAAGTGTAAGAAACTGGGGGCAGACTCTCTAATCAGGCTGTAGGACAAAGGCCTGGTCTGACCCTGTCACTTCCACTTACTCTTGCTGTCTGTCTTGCTCCCCCCACCCTCTCGGCAGCCTCCCTGCCCACCCTCGGCTGCCCTCCCTTCCCTAACACAGCTGGGCTAATCCTGCTCCTCCCGCGTCCAGCGCAAATCCTCCCCAGAGTAAACCAATCCTGGGAATTTTTATTAGATTATCAGCCTGCCAGCTCAGTGCTGGCTGGACTAATCCTAATCAGGACTGATTTCTATTAGCCAGCTTCAGGGAGGAGCTATGCTGTCCCAGCACCCCAGGCCCACACTGGGGGAGCCCGAGGCCTTTTAGTCCATTCTATTAAAATTTTCGTTTTAGAAAGGAACAAATTTAGTCCAGGATTACCGGCTGCAGCAAATGCAAAGTTTGCATGTAGGCTGCGTGCACAGAGCAGCAATTGGGCAACCATGGGGCAAACTGTCCCCACCTTATTACTGACTTGCAAGAGAAGCCGAAGGGGTCCGGGCTCCACAGCTCCTCCGGCCCTGGATCCTGGCTGGTGCAGCCAGTAAGGGCCGGTTAGTGCCACACGCATCTTTGCTTTGTGGCAGGGGACATGAGCCTGCTGGGTAGCAGGCTCAGATGATGGGCTCATTTCAGACAAGAGGACAAGCGGCCACAGCTTGAGTGACCAGGACAGAGTTCGCAGCACTGGCTGAGTCAGTGAGGTCTCCATGCCCCATTACCCATGCCCAAAGCAATCTACTCTCACTTCCCTCCCCATTTTATTAAAGCAAACTGTCTCCCAAGTATTTAATTCCTAAACCCATCCCTGGCCCTGGAACTGACCTGACTGAAAATGTTTGCTCTTTACTGGCCCACGGACTGAGGCTGGTGAAAGTTTTGCCGCCAACTTAACAGGATTTGAGTCAAGCCGCAACAGCAGCTTGAGCAGGCAGTTCACAAGAAGGGTGTTGAGAAGAGAGGGCTGTGTCCCCTGCCTCTGTCCTCTTGTCCAATCTACCCGCTCTGTGCTGAAAGCACAACTATTAACAGCAGCCCCCAGGGGACTCCAACGCACTTCTGAGCACAGCCAGCTGCGATGCAGCCGCTCTGCTGCCGCAGAGAGACAAATCAGACAAGGAGCACTCAGGAAAGCCTCTCTTCCCAAAAGTGACCTGGGATCTTTGAAACCTTCCAGAGAAGAGGGGTCATTTAAACCTAATTGCTGTTAAGCCTCTTCTAAACTTGTCTACTCACCCTCTCAAATGCACAATTACACCGCCTTTACGCTGCCTTCCAAAGGAGGAGGAATTGCCTGTGGGAGCGAAAGCTGCATTTCTCAGTGACCACGGTCATGTCTGACTTGGTGCTTAACTGAACAGGTCGCCCTCCCATACAGTAGCTAGAGGGACAGCAATGCACTGGACAGGGCTTTGAGCAAGCCAAAAGATGCCCCAGGCTGAGACCAAGATCAAATGTCCTTTACATCCTTATGAGAAGCCCCAAAATGAGACCCGAGAGCCCCAGCCCTGCCTAGACCTCAGGGCGCTGCCCCTCTGCAGCCAGCTTTGCAGAGGAGAAGGACCACACAACCCCAGCAAGGGAAACGAAACCCAACCGAGCTGCTCTAAATGAGCAGCTCCACAGCCAGTGCCTCCAGACACTCCGTGCTGCATCAACTCAGGACCTTGTTCTGTGCTCAGGGACATTAGTGTAAATCACGAGTAACTGTCCAGAACATCAGGCTGTAACTTAGAGCAGCTCAAGCCCTCTTTCTCCTTTCCGGCCAGGCTTACAGCACCAGTCTTACTCTGGTAGGTGGCAAGGTTTCCTAAGAGAGAGTTAACCAGATCCGGCTGGAATCAGAGGCTGCAGCAGGCTTCCTGATGACAGAGAGAGAAATGGGGGACTTGGCCCAAACCCTCTAGAAACCACATCAAAAAGAGATGTGGGCGAGAGCCAAGAACAGATGATCCAACTGTGAAAGGGCTCTGTATGTGTATGTGTTTGTGTGTGTGCGTGCGTGCAAGCTGAGGAGAGAGGAAAAATCAAAAGAAAGAGAGAAAGGAAAGAGGAGGAGTAAGAATGAACAGAAGGATAGAAAGAAAAGGTGTGGAGGCACGAGATCAGGAAGGGACCAGAACTGTCACAATGTGTGTGGCCTGCTTGCAGGCACGCGATGAACAACAAAACATGGTAACAATATATAATAGATGTCATGTGTTAATGATAAACACGAACCAGGAGAAATACTGGGTCTGTCTCTAGCTCCTCCCAACTTGGATCTCAAAGCGCTACAGAAACATGGGGCCAGACTTGTTTCAGTAAGGCAGCGCAACTCCTTTGACTTTGGTGGAGCCATAGCAATGTGCATCCTTTGGAAAACCTTGCACGCTCCTTCTTGCTCTGCTGCAAACCTGGGTGCTGCTCTGCTCCGGTGCATGGAGTCCTTTCACAGAGGCAAGGAGAGGGTAGCAGATTTCCATGGGGAAGTTGGTGGAAGAGCTGTGGCTGGAGACTTGGGGGGCTTGACACCCAGTTCTGTGATTTAACCACCAAATAAAGGTTTAGCCCATTTAGAAGCAAAGCAGCATAAGCATTATACAGTGCTAGCAGGATGGAGCCATGCATCCCAGCCTCCTCACTCAGCCCTGCCTTCCCTAAACCCATCAACAGCGGATGGAAGGGAAGATTTCTCTGACTTGGTTTTGCCCTCACTGCAGGGGGTTCCTGCGATATGGTGGTCTGCAATAGTCTAAATCAGATTATGTATCTCTGCTCTGGGACAGCAGCAGCTCACCCAAACCAGCTCCTCAACCAAGTCTACTCCCCCTCCGAGGTATGCCCACCGCCAGTAGAAGCACCGGAGTTAGCACCGGCAAACATCCTCTCACAGCTCAGTGGGACACTGGGAGGACAGCAAGATCCAAGGGTGGATGTGCCCCTCAGATGTCAGCCGGTCCTCCTGCAGCTGGATTGGGAATCCAGGCTGGGACAGAGACCTGAGCTGGGGGGTGTTTCCCACTCCAGCTGTGAGCTCCCTGCCAGTCCTGTGCTGGCCTCATGTCTCTGCAGGAGGGATGCTTTGCAAAAGTCCCCTAATGACTCCATGAGACACCTCTCCTTTCCCACCTTGCTGCCTGAGCCTCTCACTTACATGATCTGGCAGGCAGACTTCAGTTAAAGGAGATGAGACCCAGACCAGCCAAACCCAAACCTCTTGTTGAGATCCACAGTCTGAGGGACGGAGAAAGAATACTAAGGCCTTTATATCCAAAGGCGCGTACCATATGCCAGACGTTGGCCCAAAACGCCCGAGTACCACGGGCAGAGGTGAAAGGGAAGATGAGACATGCAGCAGCAAACTGGGGACAAGATGAGAAAAAGGAGAACGTGAGAGATACGACTAGGTGAACAGTGGGGACACCGGAAGATTAAATGGGATAAAATCAAGTTGCTTCTGTCCTTTAAAAGAGCTCTGGTCTCGAGCAAGGACACTAATACACACCTGGCCTCACCATCCAGAGTGGTTGTGGTTGGGCACAGAATGTGCCCAGCCCCATGTCCCCTGGAAGCTGGGCCATGCCCGAATGCAATTGGGGAAAGTTGAGACTTTCCTCCCCCCACTGCCTCTTTTTTTCTTTTTCTTTTTTTTTTTTTCCCCCCAATTTATCAGCAGATTGTGTGGAGCCGAGTGGCGCTCGCCTCACCCTGCTAAATAAAGCTTTGGTATTTCTGATAAAGCCATCAAATTCCTTATCATGCTGACACAAAGAGCATTTAAAGAGACACACACACTCTCCAGCACCCTTCACTTCCCAGTCCCAGGCGCCTCAGGGTAACCTTTCTGAGCTAAAATGAAAAGGGGGGGAGCAGGGGGGAGGTAGCTGTTTAGAGCCCTGCATTTCCCAAGCACCGAGCCCACGTTGCAAGGGGACCCAGCCTGTTTAACCTTTAAAGAGGGAGGCTGGGTTCTGTCAGGCTGTCCTGAATACTGGGACAGATTCGATAGCTCTGTGTAAATAATGCAAGCTGAGATGTGGCATCAATAGAAATGCCCTGCAACAAGAAGAATATCGATAGCCGGAAAATCCTATGAGAAGGATGGCAAACCCAAGTGTTTGTAGGTGCTTTTAAACTAGGAGAAGGGGAAGAGAACCAGAGATCTTGGGCTGTCATGAAGGCACAACTGGGGCTGCCATTGCCCCTTGGATGTGCTTTTCCTCATGATGGCCTTGAAAGGGTGTGAAAAGATATGGCTATGCCACAGTCTGGACTTTGGCACTGCCTTTCCCCTGCTACACCAGCCTGAAATCTGCCCCCGTACCCCAAGCGACATGACAGCAGCGCAGGCAGCCGTCGGGAACCCCTGCCTCCCTCCCCACAAACACAGCCCGGAGACATTCTCTCTCCTCTTTGCCACAGCGCAGGCTGTTGTTTAACCTTCAAATTTATTATTTTTAATTATTTTGATTTATAAAAGCGTGCGGCAGTTAAAACCACATTAAATAAACTCAGCGTTACGGCGCTTAACAAACACACATAACTTTGGACTTCTGAGGACTCCATAAAATAATCATCCGCCTGGAAGTCGCTGCAACCACCCGCCTGCGCCTGCCCCGGCGCGCTCTCGCCTGGCCGGGCTCCCCTGCCACCACACACCCACATCCACGCACGCTCCTCGCTGCTCCTGCCCAGCCCGCGCCGGCTGCACAGGCCAAACGGGATCCGCACTGGCACGGCTCCACTGCCGCACGCAATCCCACTTCGTGCCCAGCCTCGGCCTCCTGGCAGTCCCACTCGCACCCAGGCTCCTCACCCTCCTCTCCCCACTGCTCTTCCCCCTCCACCGTCTCCGAGCAGCTCTCCTTTCTAGCTTGGCTTTCTGCCCTTCTCCAAAAAGCTGTTTCAGTCTCTGACCGCCCCTTCCTAAAAGGTGTTTCATCCCATCTTACACATCTTACATGCTGCTGAGATTTCAACAGAAGAGCTCATAATGTTTTGATACCATAAAAATTAAACAGCATTAGGTCTCTACTGCTTTAGCTAGGTCTCATACTCCAAATCCAGCTCTGACCACTAGCACCTTTCCTTGCTAAGCAAACAATCAAGCCTGGAGGAGATGAAGAAGAAGAAACAAGGAAAGAGAGGAAGGAGAAAAAGAATGAATAAAAAACTGAGAACAGCTGTCTGGTAAACTCCACCCAGGATCCCATTGGGAAAGTCTGTTTTAGGACCTAATCCAGTGTTAACGAGACCTCTGCTTCCATTGCCTGTGCACAAAACCTCTGTAGCCAGCTGAATGCTGAAGGCATGGGCTCTGCCTCACAGCCCCTCTGCCCACCTGCAGATGGATCCCAGAGATGTGGGGAACACACAGCATCCTCCTCCTCCTCCTCTCCATCCCTTGCTTCCAGGAGCAATAAAACATACCGATGCTTTTAAATCCCAATCACCTGCTGTTTCTCAGCCTGGCAGGGCCATCCCAAGGAACTCGGTGGGTGGGCCTGAGACACACACAGAAAGTTGAGGGAAGAGACTCTTGCTCCCCTGTTTCATTGGCATCTGCAGTAAAACATCAGTGATTTATACAGGAAGTAGGTGAAGAGCAATTATAATTGATTGGGAATCATTTCCTGATGGTGTCTGGGTGTGATTGATGGTGCCGGCCGACTGCTAAAGGACAGCAGGCGCTGAAAAGAGACAATTTGTAGTTCCCGTCCGCTGAGCTGAATGCACCACAAACCACGAAACCCTCTTCTGCTAGAAACTCCTGCTCAGAGAGATGTGGCTCTCCCCAAACCAACCTGTCCCTCAGACCTGAGCTCTCCCCTTCTCCCACATAACCCCAGCTGTCCCCCCACTTGCTGAGGGTGGCCATGCCTTCCTCTGAGCTGGCTGACCCCACACTCCAGCAGCACACCTCCCTGCCCCTTCGAGTTTTAGTGTTTCTTAAGAAATAAAGTATCTGTCACGGTGCTGACATGTCCTGGTGATATGGATGGCTAAATCAGTGGAAAGACAGTGAAGTCACACATCTCAAGTGTCAGGTAGGGTGTTAGGGACCTCCTCCTCGCAGGCAGCAAGGGGAAGCAGGGACAGGTACGCAGCACACAGAGCCCCAGCACGTGGCTGTGCCATGGCCATGGAGGTCACCTGCCTGAATGCTGGCCAAGGGCTGATCCTCCCCTCCATCCATAATGGGGTAAATCAGGAGTGAACTTAACAGCCCTCTGCAGTTTCCCAATGTAAAGCAAGAGGGAGGACAGAGTCGGCCGGTGTTTCAGAACGGAGCAGAGGCCAGCTCCAGCTGATGGCCATCCTCTACTGGATGACAGTGAATCACAGAGGTGGGACCGGGCTTGGTCCAGCTCCTGGGAGGCACCTTGACTGGCACAGACCTCTGGCTATCTCAACAAAGAGGTGAAAGGGCTGCAGACCAAGTGCACCTTCTGTTGCTCATCTACCAGGCTGCAAGGTTTTACTGAGTCTTTTTGGAGTCTCTGCCTTTTGGTCAAAATAATTTCTTGCAAGATGACCCCTCTCTTTTTGCTTGCCCATGTTCTTTTCCCTGTGGCCACAGCTTCAGTCGCAGCAGGGGCCTCTAGCAGAGGGGTCTCCAGGCCAAGGAGCCCAAAAGCAGCACAGGCAGACCAGCTAGCAGGAAAGGAGGAATGCCGATCGCAGCTCTAGTCCTCGCTGGATGCAGAGTCCCTTGGTGGCCATGGTCTGACACTGAACCTTTCTGTGCTTTGGCACAGCGTGATCCTGAGAGTTACCTGCCTCTCATGAGAAAGGGAAAAATTACCATTTGCAATGCAAGTGCTAACGCACATCCTACACTTTGCTTCTTTTCTCTAGAACCTAATACATATATAGTACAGCGACATTTCACATCTCTACAGCAACTCACGCCTAAGCCCATGCTATCTCACAGAAGATATTCCTGAATGCCTATCCCTCCTCATAAGGAAGAGCAGAACAAAATTCATAAACAAAACCTTTTGTTAAAAGTCACAACCAAGTATCCCAAATGCCTGCTTCAAGCAGAATTTTACACTCAAACAGAAGCTCCAGAAGCTCCGTGAACCTCTCCAGGAAACTCACCAGCAGACATGAAAGGCGTTTGGAGGCTGCAGTGATGGTAGAGATTTACAAATGGGGAAACTTAGTCACTGAAGATTAACATGATTGACTGAGATAGCACCGTCCTTGGCAGAGCCGAGGAAGAGCTCATTCCTGTACACCTCCTGCTCTAACCACCAAATCGTCCTGCCTTGCACTGGAGTAATGAGGACAGCAAAACTCTGCCACAGTTTGAGCTCAGAAAAAGAATTTTTAGGCTGACAGGTGTTGCGTTTTTGTTGTTTTGGGTTTTTTCCATCAAGCATTTGCATTTGTACTGAGCTACTGGAGAGGACAGAGAGGACTGGATGTGGGGCAGATGGGGAGGACGCTGTGCAGACCTCCTTGCCCACAGTTTGTATTTCGTTCCCCTGGGAAGGCTCCTGTGTGCAGTGCAAATGCTGGGACCTGAGACAAGGGACCCAGACATGCTAAATATAAAGGCTGCAGGACTGAAGAGGGTTTGTGGGTTGTTGTTCGTGGGGAGGGGTGGAGGTAAAGGAGGGGGCTGGGTCACAAACTGCCTGCAGTCACAGTAGCCTGTCAATAAATTTTGCATTCACTTTACTTTCCGACAGGGATTCATTCCCTAATATGGGGCTGGCAGCTTTCTGGGTTATTTCGAGTGTGTGTGAGATAAAGTTCCCTGGATACTGATGGCTTCCTAGGATCAGGATTCTGAAAAAAACCCAGCAACATGCCTTGATGTGTGGGGTGAAGAGAGGAACCATGGCTAATTGCAGCCTTTTCTGCGAAATGAGGCGTTATAGGGGTGTGAAACACAGTCCCTTCGTCTAGGACAGAGCTCTCTGGAGCTGGGAGCGGAACCTTTCTGCTGAAGAGCGCCTTGAAGATTTTATCATGTGCCAAAGCCTTTCCTGCTGAGATTCCAGGCATGGAGGGAAGGCAACCTTACACCCTCCATCACGGCCGCTCCAAGAGGTCTGACCCCTTGTGCATCAGGTGAATACTGAGGATGAGACAGCCCCTGGCCTGAGGTGGTTGGGCTAAAATACTAGAGGCCGTCAAAGGGAAATCAAGGCTGAGAGAGACTATTTCATCTCTCAATGGCTTGTTTAAGGTTAGATGGGTCATGGTACAGCCAAGAAAAGAAGCTGGGTCCCCAAACCAGCACTCACATGCTCTGGGTTGTACCGCCTTCCCCACCTTCTGGCAGTCATTTCAGACGCCCAGAGAGACCTGCTCCCTTGCACTCTGATAAGGCAAATTATCTCTCATCTATTCCCAGCTGATTTCCTTAAACCTACCCCAGCAGCCCCCACGCTGCATACTCCATTACTGACAACTCTGGAGTACTTGTCTAACCAGAGCCTCTGCTTTGCCCTTACTCTCTCAGCTTCAAGACTGAGTCGTGTCTGGCATGTGGGGAAACTCCCCCGCGCAAATGAGGCTTCCGAGATGCCTGCTCATGCCAGGCTGTCCCATGGCGAGCCCAGTGCTCTGCCCAAAAGGCAGGTGGGCTTTGAATGAAATCCCTTGCTTTCTAAAGCACAGGAATGGGAAGTCCTCAAAACTGACCCCAGCAGATGTCCTCAGGGGTCCTTCTGGTTTGGATTAGCTTTTAAAAGAAGAACCCAGCAAAGCATGCCACAGATGATGTGACACAATTGCAAATGTGTCTGGCTCTCACCACCTTCTCCCTGACCCAACCCCAGGCAGCATTCCTGTGGACAGTGGAAAATCCATGAAGAGTTAAAGCTGTGCCACCCAAGCTGCTGCTCACGAGCGGCAGGGAGCCCTCCACGGGCTCTTCTCCAAGCATCCCTGGGGCCAGAGGCCACTTTCTGCTGTGCCTGGCGAGGCTGCCAGCTCCTATCACCCGCAGCACTGGGCAGGGAATCCCAAGCTTGTGTTCCTCTGCAATGCTCAGCTGAGACTCCTGAGGGCAGCTCTGAAGGGAGAGGGACTGGGAAGCTGCAAAACCAAAGCTGTTGCCACACCTGCCAGCTTGCAGCAGCTAGTCTTTGGGGACACCTCGGTGAAATGAGCTTGGAGAGGGTCTTGGTCCGCATCACCAGAGCAGCAGGAGAGGACAGGACTAGGCTCAAGGGAGGGAGGCCTCCGTGTGAGCAGGTGCTACTCAAGCCACTCAGGGCACTCACCAATGCCACGGTAACTTCCAAAGGAAAACCCAGTCACTCAGACCATATTTGCAGTGGTTTCAAGTTAATACATTTTACCTGGAATTTGCAACAGGCAAGGAGCGTGCTCGCGGTCCCATACCGCAGCACAGCTAACAAGCGGTAACTTGCTAATCTGCCATAACATGATCATTTACATTCATGCGAACGTACCCTTGGATCCCATTGCAGCGTTAACCTCAGTGTCCTGGCCAAAATCCATCTCAAGCCACTGCATGCTGCCTACAGAAATTCCCCAGACGGTTTCAAAAGCAGAGGGTCAGGTTCCTTACATCCTGCCCTGGGCTGTTGGGCAGTGTTGCTGCCAACATGAAGGAAAAAATTACTCAAAGTCTGGGGTAGGGGTAGAAATCCAGGAGTTAGAGTGAACCCTCCTATCAACCAGGTACACCACCACTGATTTGGATTGGGGGCACTGGGAAAGTTTCTTCCCTGCCTCAAATCAAGCCTCGGTTCCCTAAGCCAGTTGCAGACCAGACAAGCAGAGAACAAGCTGTCCTATGGTTTTAAACAGATCCATTACTCCTGGACAGCTGGATAAAAAGCAGTGCTGCCTGGAAACACATACACACACACCCCCATAGAGCCACAGGGCAGCCAGGGCCCCTGCCCAGACCTGGGCAGCAGGATGGCAGCAGCTTTGTGCGCAGCTCGTGTTGACTCCCAGTCCAGCACACACATACAGGCATGCAGAGAAACCCCCGTGGCCACAACTCAGATCTTCACCTCCATGTCCCCCTCAGTCACTGCCATGGGCTGTCTGGGGACAGAAGGAGAAGAACTGCCTCTGGAAGAAGAGAGAGAGCTGATGCAGACCCAGGTCACAGCTGTGCCAGCCGACCGGGGAGCTAACATCCAGCCCCAGCCCTCTCGCACCTCACTCACCTGAGCCGGAGGCAGGACCTGAACACAAGGATCTCCTTCCCTGGCTGAACTGCCCAACCAGCCCCGCTGCCTGAGCGGCCACAGCGTTCCCCCAAGGCATGCAATGGTTCTCCAGTAGCTACTGCTTGCTTCAGGCAGTGAGGGCGCCCACGGCACATGGATCCTGCAGCCCTGCCATCTGAAAGGCCTGATGCTGGCAGGGCCAGAAATGGAACAGCCAACAGGATGGCCAAGGTGTTGTCATGAAAGAGAGGTGACAAGGAGGGACCTGTAACAACCCAACTCTGTGGCTGGACAGAGTTGGCAGGGGAAGACATTTTGGAAGAGCATTTGTGGCTACCCACCACCACCATGGCCCCAAGAACAAAGCTATGGAGAGAATGATGCAGTGCTTTACAAGCTGCCCCGAGCCCTGTCATTTATTTATTTATATTATTATTTTTGCTTTGGGCACCAGCTAGTTCTGGCCCACAAAGGGTTAACCACAAAAGCTGCTTTCTCTGCCTTCGCTCTACCTCAATTTCCACTGCTCCCATCACCTTCCTCCCCCACCCCCTGATCTTATGAAAAAAACCCATCAAAATAACTATTTTATGTCTCCAAATATGCAGATCATTTTCTTTAATGAAAGATGCTTGACGTCTCCGATCCAATTAATATGCAAATGCAGGCGAGGATTTATTTGTGACATTCTGTCTGGGTGAGAGAAAACAAAAAAGGCCTGTTAACCAAAACACTAATTGCTGTGACTGATTGTCACATATCATCATTTTCATAGGATCTCCTCCATCCCTGGCTTGCAGGGAGCTGTGAACCAGGACTCGGAGACTAGCAGACACCAAGGAGAAACAGGGCAACCAGCTACCTGCCTGGCACGCTCGGATGAGCCGGGGCCTCCTTCCCGCTGTACGCCAAGCCCCTCCAGCTTGCATCCCTCCCCAGCCCAACCAGTAGAGTCACTCGGAAGCAGCTTCTCATGACCCCTTTCGTGCTTTCTGGGAAAGATGCTCCGTTATTCCCCAAAAGCCTCAGGAGTTACTAGTGTCAGTCTTCTCTTGTTCTTTTCGCACTATCACAAACTGTACTTAGAAAGCATCACACTATCTCGCACTTTCAAGGAGAGGTGCCCATAGAAGATGCACCTAACTGGGATCTCACCAGCACTTCCCAGCTCAGCATTTCTGCATCACGTTCTGCACGCCAATAATTCATTCTAATTCAGCAGTTCAACCGGGAAGTGGTTTTGGTCCAAAGACACTGGACCAAACACCATCAGACTGGGAAAGAGCACACCCAAACTTTCCCACGTGCTCTTAGATATTTAACTGGACAAATTACCTATCCCAGTGTCAGCCATACCCTGCACACACAAAGTGAAAGAACACAGCAAGTCAGCACAGCTATGTCTACACTGCAGCTTTAAACAGCTGGCTTGGGTACCACAGCCTTAGCAGCCATGGCAGCTCCACGAGCGCTGCAAAACCTTCCAGAGAATCTGAATCGAGCCTTGGGCAATTAGCCTGTACCAGATGCTGTGCTGCCCACACTGTGGCTAGCTGGTTTAAGGCCATTGCTGAGCACACCCACATGAGCTGTGAGGCCTTAGACTTTGTCAAAGCCCATAGCAAAGGTGGGAGGCTGCCAAGCTGCACCGCTCACCCAACGCTGCACAGGCTGTGCTTCCCCTCGAGACCAAGCGTGCACGTGCCCCTCCCCTGCACCATTTGGTGAGCAGAAGACCCAAAGGTTACCATATTTTAGAGTCCAAGATGCATAAGGACACCAGGGATGACATACCCCAAAGGCAGCAGGGTTTAAAAGCAGAGGTTCCCAGCTGCTGGGTGTTTATCTTGATACTTGCCCTAGAAAATCACCTGAGGGAAAGCTGACTACTCACATATGGACGGTTCCTCCTTCTTTCCCCAGCTACCTCCCTGCTTTCAAAGCAATTGAGAAGACACGAATTTGCAAAAATGCCCAGCACTAGGGTCAATTCTGCTGGCATTGAAGTGGCTAGTCAAACTTCTGGGACTTCAAGGAGATCAGGTTTAGGCAAACACAAAGCACATACAAATCCTACAGTGAGTATTTTCCTGCCATTACCTCCCACGTAAGCAATTGCTGGAATTGCCACAGGGAGATTCTGTGATTATGTACAGAAAGGGCATCAATCAGGCCAACTCTCTATTCAGCTGCCTCCCATCCATTGAAAGAAGTCTGGGAACGTTTGATCTAGAAGTTAGAGCACAGGATTGAGAGGCGGGTGCTCAAGCACCACTCCCTGCTCTGCCAAAGGCTCATGAACACCTGTAAATTATTCATTTAACTTTTCCTGTGACTTGATTTCCCCTTTGCTTGAAGAGGGCAATAATGCTCCTTCGCCTTGCATAAAGTCTGAACTTCCGCTAATCTTCACAAGAGGATCAAGGGCACTAGACGTGAACTAAACGGCATCATGAGTGTGTGCTCAGGTCCCACTATACCACCTTCTACCATAGGATCCTTGAATTTTCTGCAAACCTCCATTAACTCAGCACATCAGCACCCACAAGGCAAGGGGTATTATCATCCATACTCTCATGGGCAGGAAGTGGGAGAAAGCTGAAAGGGCTGGGTAGTAACAGAAGTATGTCGCAGCCCCATAGTTGGGACTAATTGCTAAATGGCGTTCCTGTGCTGGGAGGAGATCTCCCTGCACCCCCTCCAAGTCCAGCACTCCCTACCAAAAACGAAACACAGATTCAGACCACCACCTGTAGCTGAGGGAGCAGTGGGCCAAAGTATTTAATTTAACTTTCAGGGTCTTAGGACAGGTCTGCACAAAGAAAGATGGCAGATTCCTGACAGCATTAAAACTGAAGTGAAATCTAGGTCTTAATGAAGTCACTAGGAGTTTTGTCATCTATTTCAACAGAGACATACTTCACGTGGATAAACAGGTTGTAGCTTTAACATGTTTTAGCTTATTAGTGTGAATCTGAGGTGGTCTCTAGGGTTTAGCTTGACCAGCTAATACATATCAAAATTAATTTTTACCTTTTCTACACGAGACTTTTCATAAGGGTTAGCAAACAACTGCTTTACACAAATCCTTTTCTTTCTTCCTTGCAAAGAGAAGACCCAGGAGATGAACTCTGCAGAGACTAGAAAAACAATTTCTGTTTTAAACCACACATGCTTTGACATCTGGTTTAAAACCAACCCAGGCCAAAAGGGACTGAAAGTTACTACTCCGATGGCTGCCCAGTGGTCTGTATAAAATACAGGAGTCGTACTCCGCATCTGTATCCACATCTACCCCCTTAAACAGGTCAGAGCAGCTGTGTAAGGCGTGTGAAGTAATCTTAGAGAAAATACAAATCTGTGATGGTACTGATAAAAATTTCCCAGCACAGGCAAGAATATGAGGTGGACAGAGCCAGGTATTCAGGCCTGAAGGAGGAAAACCTACAGATGTAGATGAAGCGTAACATGCTTGAAGACTTCCTGCACCTCCAGATTCCTTGCTGGAGCAGAACTGGGGACATCGCCCTCAAAAGTGCTTCTATCCCTAAATGTAATTCAATGACACATTTCCTGATAAAGTCAACTTCCAGGGGATCTGGCTCACAGACAGTCAAGGCAACAGAGTCAGCTCTGGGCTGAGCACCCTTGCAGTGCAGGGACGCACAAAAACCAACTAGTCAGCACGCTCATCTTTTCAGCAGGTCTGGATTGCTCCCAAATGGGATGTCTGCTGCACCCCGCCACCCAGCTCTGGGATAAGGCGGCACTAAACTGGAAGAGGAAAGGGCCCCTGAAGAGATGCCTGAGGGATTTGGTGGGCTGGGAACCCGGAAACTGTCTGGGATGTGGGTGGAGAGATCAGCGCGAAATAGCAGAGCCGTGACACATACACTTTCCATTCACCAAACTCGAGGGAGAGAAAAAAAAGCTATTATTTTCCCTGCACACATGGGGAACTGAGGCACTGAGACCACCTGGGGACTCCACTCTAGGAGCCATACAAGGCCCAGCCTCTCAGTTCAGCAGGGTTTAAGACCCATCACATCCATCCTCACAACTCTCTTCCGAGCATGTTATCTCAACTACACAGGCGGGGAACTGAGGCACAAATGGGGTAAGTGATTTGCTTTAGATCAACACAAAACTTGGCACAGTAGAGAGTTGAGACAAATCTCAGATCTCCTGAGCCCCAAGATAATGCCTTAACAGCCTCTGTTCGTCAGAAAAGACTCCCAGTTCTGTGATTCAACTAGTTCATTATCCCACCCCAAGAGTTTAAGGAAGATCTCAGTTCTGGCTTTTCTCATCATTAAAATGAATGATTAGGCCAGTTTCAGACCAGTTCTGAAAGCTGTCAATGATCTGATCCTGCTATGGGCAAGAGGTATGCTCAGTACACTGATGGCAATGCTGGATAAACCCCACAGGGGTATCTCCAACCATAGATCCACAACGTGGACAACGTGGACAGCGTTCCTGTGATCTCACTTGCAGATGAAAGAAGAAGAATAGGTGAAGGGGATCATGGCAGTCCCTTTTCAGCAAGAGGGACAGAGTCGCACTCTGAGTCGCACTCAGAGTGCGACTCTGTCCCTCCCTCCTGAGAGAGAGTCGCACAAATGCCCTTGGCCAGTGGATGTAGAAGAGCAACAGGAAAGCCTGTAACAACAGCTGTCCCCAGGTCCCCACCCTTGTTTTAGCCCCTTTGGGCTGACAGCCTCCCTTTCCATAGCATCTGAATGCCTTCAGCACACCCAGTCTCACAAGGCATGATACTCTTCCCAACACAGAGGCAGGGAAGTGAGGCACGGAGCAGCAAAATCATTGTCTCCAGAGCCCAGGGAGTGCTGGCACATCTGCCACTTGAGCTAATGACAGACATGATCACGGGGAGTGCAGAAACTGCCAGGCCCAGTGCTCTCCCTCTTGCGCCATGGAGGTGGTCAATCAGTTGGAGGACCTCCAAAAGGCATCATCCTATGATCACTGACACCCCTCAACCAAAACCAGGAGGTCCCTGCATCTCATCTGTACAGCCCTCCTCACCCCCGCTACCCGCAAAGGTGGCAGGAAGGGCAGCGTTGTAGGAGGGGGCAAGAGGCACAGAGGCAGTGGCATGGGAGAAAAGAGAAGCAAGGGCTGGTAAACAACCCCCTCCCGTCCCCAATCTCAGTACTTTGAAGATCCGTGTGTTTTGAATTTAATTTTGATTTTCTCGACTTCAGCAGATTAAAGTTGAAATAACCTACAAATTACTTAATGTGTTGTAAATCTTCTGAAATTAAGGCCTAATGGGTAACACATGTCGGCAGGCAGGAGACACAGAGGGGAAGCAGGGTTTCTCACCAGCACGAGGAATGCTGTGGGGATGTGAGCCAAAGGAGAGGGGGCTGGGGCAGGGGATGTGGAGTCACAGCCTTCCCCACCAGCGTCCCAGTGCCCACCCTGCCTTTGGGTCAGAGCTAAGAAGCCACCCCTGGGCCATGCCATCCTCACCTCCTGGCAAGGGGGACACCGGCCAGAGGGGCCGTGCTGGGAGGCTGCCGAAGGAACTGGGTGGCAGGATGCTGCTGGGCTAGCAAAGGGCACAGATGCCAAAGAAAATTCACTTTAACACCTCATTTTCCACTTGCCCTCACTGCTCAGCCCTTCAGTGTCCCCTAGAGAGCCCGTAGAGCCCTGTATCCAAACAAGATGCCCCTTCACACCAGCATCTGCCTGCAGGGACCTTGGGAACACCTCCACCACTTTCCGCACTGGATGCCTTGCCATGGGGCAGCCGCGGGGGTCTCCACAGGGCAAAGAGCTCTCCCGCTCTCCCTCTCCTGCACGGCCACCTCCATGCACCTGTCTCACCGGTCCCCGCGCCGGGCGGCCCCAGCTCCTCTCCCACACGAGCCGCCAGCTCTCCCGCTGCTCCTGCCTGCATGGGCTCCCCTCCCCTCCCTCCTCTTCAGCAGATTTCTCTCAAGTGCGCTGCCATATGGTTCCAGTTAAGCCCCATATTTTTTCTTGTCGATTGAAAAGACACACTTTCCTCTGTGCCAGACAGTTTACAGATTGCTCCGTTGGCTCAATTTCTTATTGGATTTCTCAAAAAAACTGACATTTTAAATTAATTTACAGCCACAACAAAAAGAGTTCAGAATTTTAATGGTGTTGTAAGTAATTTTTAGGTAATCCGCTCCAGATTTTGATATTAACCTTTGAATCGAGAGTTCAGGCAGCTACTATGTTACAGCACTTTACTTGGCCTGGGTATTGGGGAAGGGGGTGGCAGTGGGGTGAAGGGGGGAGGTAATTTACTGCATGGCAGCATGTGAGCCTGAGCGCATGGGAAAGCACATGGCAGCACATGCACGGGGGAGGCAGCCCTGGTGCATGTCGGCAGCAGCGTGTGTGCCGGCGACATGTGAGCACAGATGTGCGCAGGCATGTGCATTACCGAAATGCGTGCCAAGGACTGCAAACGCGTGTGGGAGCTGCCGGAGGACCGGGAGCGGGATGCACAGGGGCACCCCGCACCCACGGGCTGGCCGGAGGCACACACCTCCGCACAGGCGTCAGCAGGCGCGCACGCAGATGCGTGGGGAGGCAAACCTGCGGCTGAAAGCACCGCGGTCCAGGAGAAACAGCTCGGCACAAAGGCAGGTGAAGGGAAGCACGAGCGGAGGTGGGTGGGAGGCAGGTGCTGGCACCTCGACACCAGCGCAGATGAGCGCGCCGGCACGTGCAGGTGTGCCTGCAGCCGGTGCCTACCCCAGCATGCGTGGGAAGCCTCCCCACACCCGTGGGTACACACACATCGCCCAGGCCCAGGTCACAGACCCGGCCCCGCCACCTCGTCCTCTTCCTCTGCCAAGCACTGCGTCCAGCACAGCACCACGGCCGAAGAGCAGGGCCAGCCACCACCGGTCCCTGGACGTGAACCTCTGCTCAGGGACATGAACCTCTGCTCAGGGGCAGGATGCAAGTGCTGTTCCCTCTTTCCCTTCTCAGTGTCAGCCCCCATCAGGTGTTCACTCACTGGGGCCACACTCGAAGTTTAAAGCCAAAGCCCAAAGGTAAGGGACACTCTGCGAAGTGCTGCACAAAAGGGGCAGCAGCCCTCGCAGCTCTGCGTGGAAGAGCGAGGTGTCTCTCTCTGAAGGAAAGCAACACACCTGGGATTAGAAACAACACAAGAAAAAAGCCACAGATACTGGAAGTGCCCAGGGGAGGGGAGAGGGAAGAAGAGAAAAAAGCAGAAGGAACGAGAGAAAGAACCACTAAGAGGGAGAGGAATGAAAGAAGGAAATTAAGCGGCAAACAACAGCAGCAAAAGAAAGAAAAACCAAATGAGAGACAAACGACTGAGAGAACAAATTGAGGAAGAAGGGAAGGAAATTAACAAATAATTAAGAACAAATGAATGAGAGAACTGAGACAGAGTGACGAAGATGCAAAGCAACAAAGTGAAGGAGACGGCAT
Organism: Gavia stellata; assembly: GCF_030936135.1. Lineage (NCBI taxonomy): Eukaryota > Metazoa > Chordata > Aves > Gaviiformes > Gaviidae > Gavia > Gavia stellata. The sequence continues at coordinate 4,154,284 of NC_082620.1, read as the reverse complement.
CATTCCTCCCCTGCCCAGGCCAACAGTTCTCGTGCATGTAACCACAGTGCCAGCAAATAGGATTTGCAACACCCAAAGCCTGGCAGCAGTCCTGCCTTCCTTTGAGAGCCCTCTGCAGAGCCTCACTTTATTAGCAGCCAAGGGACCCTGCCTGCCCGTGGTGCAACATGCCCCCGGCACCTTCCCCTGAGGCTGTATGGGGCACATCCATCCTCAGCATCTCTCTAGTCACTGCAAAGGTGCCAGGATTAGCAAACCGCCTGGCATGACCCTGGCTTGCTGCCACAGACCCTCACATCCCATTTCCCTTTATCATTTGCTCTGCCTGGAAATCCCTTTCCACTTTCCAGCTGCATATGGGCAGCGAAGCTCCTGTGCCACCCTGAGCTGTGTTACCACCGTGCAATTGCCAAACCAACCGAGACAAAAGGGGAAGGGGGGCCTGAGTACGGAGCCGCAGCCCTCGCCAACATTTTACTAAGCTCTGGCACAGAGCAGACGGTGGCTGGATATGGTGCCAACTTACTACAAGAGCGGATTTTTAACATTCCTCCCCTCCAGGAGTCACTCGAGGCAGCCAGGGAACCTCAAGCAGAGAGACGTGAAGACAACAACGGCAGCCCGAGGTCTGCTCTGCTTAGAAATCCTGCCACAGGACAGAAGTGACAGCAAGCAACATCTTCTGGAGCACAGGCCATGGTAGCTACCTGCACAGGTGGGAGCAGTCCAGCCAAGAGAGCTGGCTGCATGCACTGCCCGGCCACGGGCTCTGGGGTAAGCCACATACCAGGCTAGTATCTCACCAGACTCAGGAAATGTCCAGGATGTACGGGACAGGGCAAGAAAGTCATAAAAGTGGAGTCGTAAAAGCCCAGCAGCGCTGAGGTGCTCCAAAGACCAGAAGAGGTGACAGGAGAGGCACCGATACCTGATCGGTCCTGCAGACCCACCAGGGAGGAGGTAAAAGGGGAAGGGCAAGGGATGGGAGGAGGAGAGGAGATGCTCCCTTTGCTCCCAGTGGCAGCTGCACCCCACACCATGGTGGGGGAGCCCGTCCTGCTCCCCTAACTTGGCCCTTGTCCCATGCCACAAAGTTGTGACTTCTAACTTTTCTGCTAAGCAGAGCTCTCTTCCCAGCCCCACCACCTCCTCCATTCATGCAAGAACCTGTGGGATTCACACACCTTCCTGCAAACCGAGGAGTTTACAGGAGCACCAAGTCATTTCCTGGTCCTGCATCCTGCAAGACGCAACAGTGGCTGATACTGCTGATCAAACCTGGCGTGGAGCCACACCAAGGACAATGTGCCACGTTCTGATCCACCGGGCACAGTGCCACGGGCAGAGGGACTCAGATGCCCCTCGGCACCGTGCCAGGCATGGGGGTGATTCAGATGCCCCCCCTGGCGCTGTGCCAAACTGGGGGGGGGTTGGATGCCCCCTTTGGCACGATGCCGGGTGATGAGGGATTCTCCCTGTGGCACTCTGCCAGCAGGAATGGGGACCCTGAAGCCTGGGTCCAAGCTCAGGGAAGTTCTGGGATCAAGGATTGGACTGCTCCCCTTCCTGTGCCATCTCTGCACAGCGAAGGCGCTTGCATTTCATTAACGTAGGAGGCGAAAAGCATTAGAGCAGGCTGGTGAGTCTCCATGACAGGGATCCCTGAGAGCTCCCTCCTCGGGGCTCCTCTGCGGAGCTGGGCTGCCCTGCCACTCAGAGCACCCCTCGGCAGGCCGCCTCGCCAGTGATTGACTGGGGAAAGTTGCTATGACGACCCTGGTTTGAAAAAACCCTCAGTAGTTGCCAACTATTTGTGTTGTTGTTTTACAACTGTGGCCAGTGTCACATGAGCGGGAGCCGGCTGGGGGCCTGGGGACACAAAAGCGAATGGCTTTTTAATGGAGTGTCCTGCCAGCGCTTGAAGACTCAATAAAGAGGAGCTGGCGAGACCCCTCTGTGCGGAAGGCCCCGCGCACGGGGCCAGGGCCTCTTTGTAGAGCCGCGGCTGGGGTGGGAAAGTTTGGAGGAATCAGAAGAAAAGCCTCCCCCCGCAGCCCGGGCTCAAAGTGCTGTCTCCCTGGGGGACGGATCCGTCCCCAGCTGGCCCTGGCCCGTTTCAATGGAGCTCGCTCCGGGCACTTTCCTACGTCTCGCCCAGGGCCAGCGCTGCCCAGCGAAGCCGGATGGCAGAGTCTGGGGAATATGTAGGAAGGTGCAGGAGGGGACACAAAGGGTTTTCCTGGGAGCTGGGTCTGCTTCCGAGCAAGAGGAAGACAGCTCAAAGAGCTGGAAGGGAGAAAACGGAGGAGGAGGAGGAGGGGGAGATTCCCACACCTCCCAGGAGCTGTCCCTGCCAACAGCCAGACCCTGACCGTGGCTGTGACAAAGCCAAAAGATATAAGGGCCCCCAAAACCAACAGGTTCAAGCTTGGGGGCAGATGCCCCTCTCAATGGGAAGAGCCCCAGGAGCAGTTTTGGGGTGCAAGCTGGCAGCACGAACAGCCGGCAGCAAAGACCAAAGACCGGTTCAGTAGCAAACTTTGGGGTGCAGAAACTCCTTATGCACTGGAAGCAAGGGGAAGAACAGGCCAGGGGTGCAGGGAAGCATGTGGGGCTCAAAGGGCACTCTTCCCAATCCCATGCGATTCTCACAGATTTCTCCGACTCCAGGGCCTTTTCTTACAGAAGCTATAATTATATTACAGAGTTCTGTGTAAGCTACTGAGCTTTATTAATTAATCCTGCTTGGTCTCACCCTAGCCAGGGCCCTGGCCTCGTGCAGAGATGTGGAATTTTCCAGGAAAACTTGAAAATCGTCATCAAGGAGAAGAAAATGTTTGCACTCAGCCCTTTAAAGTGTAAGGTGGAGAAGGGGCTCATTTCTCTGATTCAGCCGCGAGGTGGGGAGAGGCAGTGAATGCACGGTGTGGCTCTGGGGTGTCCCTGACCAGAACTGTCCTGAATCAGCATGGCATTTTCCTGGAGAAGCCCCTGAACATGGGAAATTTGGCTTGGGGATTCCTAACTGCAGACTTGGATATGGATAGAGAGGTTTAAAAACATACACAGCTGTAAACTCCATCCGAGCTCTCAATTAAGCTATCACAGTCCGGTATTCAACTTGAGGAGCCAGTAGTACAGAGGCAGAAGGTGCCTGATTAGCGTTTGGATGGTCTAAAACAAGCTTATTCCTCAAATGATACCGGAGCAGACATCGAATGAGGCAGAAGTCACCAGGCCGAGATGGATGCAGCTGATACTCAGCCTCTCTGAAGGCGTTTTGCTTAGGGATACGAGAGTCTGTTTGAACCCCAAACGGAGATGAAACCTGGAGAACTCCATAGATTATAAACTAAAAATCTTAGCTAATGTCATGGCATACAATGGGGAACTAATGCCCTCAGACTGACTCACTTTTCCCAACTTTTATCAGGCTGTTACAGAGAAGAATGGAACAGTACTGTCTGCAGCCTGTGCGTCCCCTCTCACTCCTTCCCCATGCATTTGTACTTGGAGAAGGTACCTGCCTGCCTAGAAGCTGGTCTTGGAGGACAGGCACAGACACTCCCCACCCTGCTACAAGCTACAGCTGCAAAACAAGAGGCCGAAATCTTGTTACAAGGATCACACAGAAAAGTTTGGCTTGAAAAGGCAGTAGTAGTTTTTTCTGCGGTGGCCAGTATGAATAAAAGGCTCACCTGATGAAAGTATCATACTTCAGAGCTCAGGGAATCACCCTCCTTCCTTCTCTACACCGAACACTCCCTGTGTACCAAAGATTTAGTGCCTCACCACACTCTACTCACTGAAGGGTTCTGAATATCCATGCAATCCTGGCTGCATCCTTGTAGAAACTCATTCAAAGGTGCACACCTACACTTTTGCACACATAGCACTGGCAGTTGTGCACACTCTTTCCTACCTGCTCAAGACTCCTATCACTTATGCTGATGAAACTCTACCACTTAAAAAACAGCAGCAAGACAGCAAAACACAAACAAACTCGCCCCAAACGGAGACGTCCCTCCTCAGCACACTCTACCCACCCACAGTGGCTGGGATCCTGAGCATGTCTAGTTCTGTCCCGTCTTAATCTCTTGCCTTAATTTAGGTAAACTCACTCCATCCCAGAGCTACTGGCTTCTAGCTTCCATCCTGAAAAAGTAAAGGTGAGTCAGTGATCAAGAAAATAAATAAAAAACAGAGAAAAAGGCACTAATTGGTGAGCACCTGCCTGCAAGGAACAGGAAAAATACCCCCCCCAAAAAAAAAACCTCTAGGAAAACAAAATGCACCGACATCTTTTTATTTTGTTTTTTTCGGTAATTATACTAAAGATGAAAAACTCATAATAAACATCTCCCAGTCCCCACCTGCTAACAGTAATTATAATAGACTCAACAATAAATGGTAAAGCAGAGCAGTGCTGCATCTCGGGAATTCTCTAGGGTATGTGGATTAGCTCGGAAAGCCTGAATGATTAAAATACACTAATTAAAATTTTGTGTTCCTTGGTAACTCGTCTGCCTGGGCCCCTGGTGTTGGCAAAATGGGAATTAACGTGACAAAAGCAACACAGAGGGTTTTTGTTTTAAATAAAGAAGGGGGGGGAAGATCTATATAAACAAGTTCTCTCTGCGCACACACACAAATTCAGAGGGACACAAACTCTTAGGGAAGGACTGAGGCGCGTTGCTGGTGTTTAGGACGAAAGCAGCAGTGAAAGCCTTCCCTCATTGCCTAGTTTCTCCCCAAGCCATCAAGGAGGAAAGCTTGGGAGAGAGGAAGGGAGAAGACAGCGCTGGTTTAAGACAAACAGGGTCAAGCGCGACCAGGAGCCCCGCTCTTTTAAAACAATTAGAGAAATAAACACACCGAGAGGTGGAGAGGCTCGCGCAGGGAAACCCCAGCGCAGGACACTCTTCCGCTCCATCTCCCTCACGCACATTCCTCCACGGACTCGTCTGCCCTGCTCTTTACCAAAGAAAACAGGACTTTGGGATAACACACCAGAGCTTCTACCCCACTGCAGATACACAAAAGAAATTGAACACTTTTGGGTTGCCCTTAGCAACCTAATTGCATCAGTACATTGCACACAGGAGCCAAAGTAACTGAATTTTGATGAAAAGACGGCGGTAATTTACGGCATCACGAAATTAGTTGTCATAGCGACGGGTTAATTACATCTCAAATTAACAATGCAAGTGTGGTGAAATTAAATATAAATCATATTTTCTGCATAAATTATAGGGGTTGATTAGACCGGGGCTCGGGGAGAGGGAAAGGTTGAGCCGCCATGGGCCTACGCAGCTTTCTGAGCCGACGAGAGAGTCTCCTGGAAACACCGGGAGGAAGACGGAGTAGGGGGGGAATGAAAAAGTGTCAAAGAAAAAAACACACTGCCTTGCTGCTCATCTTCTGTGGGGTTTTCTTTGGCTTTTTAATTGTCATCTGAAGTCTCCCTCAGTTTCCCCTCGCGGCTTTTGGAGGAAGCGGGGAGAGGAGCCAGGCCCACGTGCTGCGAGGCGCTGCAGCTCCCTGTCCCACCCCAGCACCGCAGCTCTGAACCAGGGGAAGCCGAGCTGAGCGGCACGTGGGCTGCCTGCCCTCAGCACCTCCCCGGCCTCTTCATGGGACAAAATGAGGGGCCAGCTCACGTCAGAACTGCTTGTGATCTTTGTGCCCAGGAAAGCACCCTCGAGGCCAGCCCAGCTCCCTTGGTGCAGGTCACCGCATGCCATCTTACACCTCTGGAGTCACACTGCAGCTGTCCAGGCTCTAACACATCCCTAACCTCTAATTTCTTGCCTGGTTCACAGCAACAGCATGAAATGTGGTCTGCCAAACTGAGGAAATTCATTCTTGGCAGAGTCTCTGGCTGGAGGAGTGGCACAGACCAACCTGACACAGGACAGGGAGAGGAAAGCGATCTCACCCGCAGTTTCTGTTCAGAGCACACCCCGAAAAGCAGGTCAAACCAAGCGCTGAAATCAGAGTCTAAAGGGAGCAAGAAAAAGCATGTGACACTGCTAAGAAACAACAGCAGGTAAACGGAGGGCATTAGTGCCCAGCTGCAGTTCAGACGTCTCAATGACAGCACCTTGCCAAATACATGCAGAGCAAAGCCCCACTCATGCCCAGATACCGGCCCCATGCCCCGCCGGCGCGGGACTCCGGCACGGGCAGGAGGCAGCAGCTCTGCTCTGGGGGAGTGGGATGGGCACGGGAAGAGACTGTGGCAAAGCTGGGAGCGGGTCACCAGCTGCACCACCAAGGAGCTATGTGGTTGCTCTATTAAACTCCCGGTGACCCTCGGCGAGCGCAGAGCATTGCCACTCACAATGGGACACAGCTAACAACAAACAACAACTACAGAAAGAGTGTCTAAAAATACCCAGCCCCCACCCGCGCTGCGCAGCCCAGCAGCCCCTGGGAGCCGGGTGCTTGCAGGAGCTACGGCCGCTCCTCCCGAGGCCAATCTCCTCTCGGCTTCCCAGGGGCTCACAGAACACGGTCACAGCCTGTAGCACTCAGTCCACTGCGGGGATGTAAAACAATTTTGCAGACTGGCTGCCAACCCGCCCTGCCCCAAGCAGGGGATGATGTTGAAGACCCAGGCGCCGCTCTCCTCTCAGGCCCCGGCTTCTGATTCCAGGCTGGGTGACAACGGGCACCATGCAGCTCTGCACAGGACCCTGATGCTGTGCCCGGTGAGCCCCTGCCAGCTGCAGCATGGCGCTGGGGAGGAGAGGGGACGTGGTAAGTGTCCACTCCAGGAAGGGGGGGACATACCCGTCGGGAAAGGACACACAGGAGCCAAACCCTCCAAGCATAGTCCTTTGCTTCCTGCCTCTCTGAGCAGAGTGAGGAAAACCTCAGGCGAAAGTCTGCAAAGGGCAGATGGGACATACCTGCAGCGCAGACAGACAAGGATTAAGGTCGGAAGGAGCCGGGTGAGCTGCCCTCCCAGCTCCATGAGCCAACAAGGCTGCCCACAGCCCTGCAGGACTCGCTGCAGTCCCCAGCACAAAGGGAGATTCCCATGTTTAACTCCTCAGACATCTACCATCCCTGAAGAAAAAGCATCCAGGAACCCTTCTCACTGTGCCACTCTTGCAGAACTCAGTGACAAATCTCCCAGAGGCTACTCTCAGTCCAAAACCTTACACGGCAGGTTTGTCTTCCCATCCCAGTCCCACTAACTATGCCTGTAACAACCCTCCTGCCAGCCGCAGCCAGAGGAGTGACGGGAGGCATAAGGCTCTTTGGGGACTTCCCTAAAACAACAGTTCCCTCCCACTTTAAAAATGTTTTTTACTTAGCCTGCATCTGCCCAGACTCCTTTACCCACACACAGGCCGGCTGCTCATGGTAAAACAGCGCTTTGCCACCTCCCAGGTACCCTCTCGGTTACCAGCTCGTCACCTCTGCGGCCGTACTGCTTCGCCTCCTGCCCACACAACTCGCAGGCAGCACAGGCACCACTCAGACGAAATACTGTGATTCTCACAAAATCCTGCTGCATTTCATCTGGGCCCAGGCTGAGGAATTTCTCAAGTAGGGGAATTTGGGGTTTGGTTTTTTTTTTTTAGAGGGGAAGGAGGGACAGCATATGAAAGAAAGGAAGGAAAAAGCCTAAAAGTAAAAAGCCCTCTGGTCCTGGCAGCCAGCATGATCGATGGTGGTGGATTTGCATGTACATTTCATTAATTTTTCAGCATGCATTTTATTTATCTATGCGCCATACATCTGCTGAAGTTTATATACTTGATAATATATAAATATAGACACACGGCAATCAATACGACATCCGCTTCGCAGAAGCTTCCATTAGCCCCCCACACCCCCCCCTTCCCTTCCTCATTTCCACAACCTGCTGCCTGGGCACCTTGTGCTGTTCAATCGGTTTCCGATTTTCATTAGCGGTGGAGCGCCGGCTCCCCCGTCCCCCAGCCCTCCCCGCACCGATCCCATTCACCTCCACGTGGGCCGGGGAACCGCACCCGCGGCCAACAGGCGCCTGCCCCGTTGTGGGGAGCCTCTCCCCGCTTGCCCTCCCCTTTCTGTGTCAATAGGCTTCCCGAGCCGCATGCGCTGGGATGCTGGGGCTGCCCAGCACAAGCAAACTGCCTCGAGCCTAAAGGACGCCTCAGAGCGCTTTCAGCCATCCCCCTCCTTCCAACAGCTGAGTGGGTTTTTCTCTGCCCAAGGGTCCTGGCGAGAGGTGGTGGGAGCAGCGGTGGGGACAGAGCAGAGCCCCACCTGGGTCACGGACATCCCCGTCTGCTCTCACGCCGCCTTCTCCTTCCCTTCCCCAAGCACAACTAAGCCAAAGCCCAGGCTTGAACGCCAACACTGGGCAACAGAACGGACCAAACACCCTCAGTCCTTTGGCGGTTCTGTTTCTCCACCCCAATTTAACTCCGTCATCCATCGTCTTCACTCTTGCACATGATATGCATGGTTATGTGGGTGGGAGAGAGGGGGAGCATGTCTGGCCAGTTCCCTGGGGGGCTCTCACCATGGAGGAGAGCTCTGCCCCCAAAGCCCTCTGAGCCAAACACAGCACCCTGGCATGCTTCTGCCCAGCCGAATTACCTCCTGCGACATGGCCGAGAATCTTATTACGTGGGCTTTGTAGCCAGGATCAAACCGCAGCTGTTAAGAACAGCTTGGGTCAGTGTAAACTGCGGCCTGAATTTCCATTTTTATCTCAGTGGACTGTCTTCTCTCTGCCTTAATTTCTCCTCGATGCTTGAGAATTTGACTTGAACATCCAATCTGTCCCCACTCTGTCTTAGGAAGAACTCTTCTACACTCGATTTCTGACATGTTACACACCTTCGGCATGTCACACCCCACTGAATGTTTTCTAGTCCCCTTTCCATCCCAGTTTTCAACTCTATAGGAAGGGGTGTTTATTGATTTATCTACCTTCACTACAGTCTTTATCTCAAATTAGCTGGTCCATCTGTACTGTAACTTACAAACACCTGCAGCCTGGAACAAACACTTGGGAACCACTTCAACTACTTTTTATAAAAGCCAGAGAACACATCACGTAAGACAACAACTGTAGTGTGAAAGTACGTAGTTGTACGGCACCTTGCATCACAGGAAAATACAATTGGGAAATTTACTAAAAAAGAATAACTGTTCCTGTTATTACTGTAACTGACTACAAGCAAATCAGTGCAAAGCCTGGGGAAAATTACAAATGCTTTTTCCCCCGTTTTAGGATGGGAAAAGAGACCTTTTTGCAGGAGAGAATATATGGGAAGGTATGTGAGAGCAGAGCAAAGAAATTAAAGCCCAAGTGACAGACTTCCAGGGGACAGCTCTGAATCACAAGTGCATCTTTTCTGTCTGGCTAAGGAGCCACACAACCTCTTTAAAAACCCACTGGACCCGCATGGCCCAGCCCTTCACCCTCCAAAATCCCCGACCGGGCACTCTGCTCTCCTCAAGCAGGAGGCCCCTGGCAGACGTGGAGATAGAAGCGGAGGGTTTGGCAACAGACACCCGTAGCTCCCCGCGTGCTGGCACCTGCCCTATCGCTGCCACGCAGGGGCCGCAGCTTCCTCCCCACAGCCTGTCCTCTGCGCTTGGAGCTGGCCACGGGCACCCAAACCTGAACTTGCCCACCATGAACCCCAGACACCTTTGTCCCGCGCAGCCTCCCTTCCCGGCTGCCGCCCGCTCCGCGCGGCAAACACCATTCAGCTAGTGGTCAAGTGGAGGTTTGCAAGGGAGAGAGAGACTGAAAAATAAATAAAAGGATGCCTGCGCCTTTAAAAGAATTTTCATTTATAGGCTCTTCTCCTCTTCCACCATTTCAGTGATCTATATGCAAATATGCTAATGAATGCAAATTAAGACACCACTTTTAGTCCCAATTTAATAGAAAGCATTAAAATACCTTTTTTTTTTCCCCCAAAAAGCTCCATATGCATGAAGGAAGGGCTTTTTTAAATTTATTTTATTTATTTTTTAATTTTTTTAACTTTTTGTTAAAGTCGCATCCAGCAGCAAACACACCATCAAAGTGCTGGAGACAAGGAGGGGAAATCTGACTGACATTTCCAGGTGCCAATTACTAAGATCTTGTTCTTCTTCTGGGAGGACTGTGAATTAATTTCTTCTATTTTTTAAAAGCTGCTATTAAAACTGATGGTACAACTACCCTGTTCTCACTCACACTCTCCCCCACACCTCAGACAGTATAAACCCGGCGTGGAACGAAACCCGTCACATCCATAAAGATGTTATCGCGTGTTAGGTTACACTCTTCTGAGGGGCAGGTGTGGAAAAGCACCAGGGAGCGATGCACACATCATCCTGACTCTACGGGAGGGATACATCCTGACCGGGGCTGCGGGAGCTGCAATTAAAGCCTGGTACATGGCGGGGGGGGGCTGTAATGGTGCTAAAAGCCGACCCGATTGCCATGGGATCTCCAGGCATCCTGTTCCCTGAGAAGTCTCCAATCCCTGCGTTAGTCTTCCCAGCCTTTTCAAAATACGCTTAGCTTAGTTAAACGAACAAAAACCTCCAAAAACCAACAGATGCAATGCTAGATTATGTTAGCAATGCTGTGAAAGTCTACAGAAAAATAAACTATGACTCATCTTTTTTAAAATATTTTAAATACAAACCTTTCCACTCAAGCAGAATCATGTTTTCTACCAAAACTTTTTGAGATGAAAAATGTAAATGAAGTAACAGTCAAACTTTTCACAAAGTAATTCTACATGGTTGTTCATTTACGGAACGAAACACCGTTTTTTCTTCAAGTATTTCATTTGGCTGTTTTCTAAATGAGAAGTTTCTGCACTTACCAACTTTTCACCTACAACCGTCATTTCATTTTATTTTAAAATCTAAGGTTTGAAATTGTGCAAAATCTAAACGGTTGCCTCCATTTAACCCAAAGCAACTTTAAATATATTTATACACGTATTTTAATTGAGAAGCAGGAAATTGCTCTTCACCCAGCCGTACCTGCTGCACGGCCCCTTCCCCCAGCTTTGCACAACTAGTGCCACAAGGCCTGTTCGGAGAACAAAAGCAGGCAGACTCCACTCTGCTGACTGGGTTTTATCTGTGGTAATTTTACCTCCTCCACAAGGCAGTGGGCCAGACTCTTTTTGCAGCAACAGTAGAGTAAATCAAGATCAAAGCCTCCCCCCCAGGATAATGGTACTGTTACTCAGGGATTTACACAGCTTGGGCAAGGATGAGAACCCCGTCCCTGCACAGAGCGGGAGCCCCTACCCTTCAGCTCCTTGCTGAACGTCCTTCGAACTGCCCGGAGCACAGCATTTTCAAGTGAAAACTGTGTTAACAATGATCGATAGACAGAACAAGCAACTGGCTGCATGACACAGTTCTTCCTGGATGAGACCAGGGAAAATCAACGCGTCCGCCCCAGCTCTGGCCGTGCCAGCCAGGCGGCTGCTCTACCAACAGGGACCCTGCTGCCAAACACCACTCGCCATCCCCTTCTGCTGCCGTGCCAAGGCGGCAGCTCACCTGGCAGCCCAAGTAAAACCGATTTCTTTATCCAACCTGGATGGCAATAAGCTAACCAGGGACCCATCGCCTCCAGGAGCGACAGCTAAGTGGCTGACAGTCTGCCTTGCACAAGGCTGGACGCAGAGACACCGGATGCACCACGTGCCGGGGTGCCAGCCCACCGGCGCATCTCGAGGTCTCTGCCCATCTTTCGCGTTCGCTGCATGTTGCGGGGCCTCTGGCTGCCCTCTGCAAGGGGCTCAGTGATGGAGCCTGGGGGTGCCCTGGAGCCTCCACCTAGCCCGTACGATATACAGCCTGTACAACAGACGCTGCTGCTTTGTCCCAGGGACAGTAATTGTCCTGTTTGCTTATAGTTTGCTGCGTGTTTCTCCTCTCCACAAAGTGCACTGTAAGTAACATGAAAGCACGAAGTGGATAAATAGGCTCCTCTGACATGATTGGGCACATCTCTGAATGTTTATGGCAGAGAACAGATATTTAGATATTTACAGGGAATATGTTTTGTCGGTGCCAAACCCTAGGTTTTGCTGTCAGAAAAAACAAACACAAGCACCGAAACTTGTCTTCAAATGGAAATCTGCACAGAAGAGAGTGATTTCCCCATCAAACCAGTTTTATTAGATATAAATATCTAATTATTTGTACCAAGTGCTGGGTTACCAAAGATTTTACATGCAACTTTTGTATCATGTGTAGGAGTCTTTTATATAGAAGACCTATGTATCTACATATATATAAATGAACCTCATTTGAATGCCATCTGAAATATTTTTGCTTTTTCTCCTTCTTCCTGGATTTTTTAAAGATTCAAAGAAAAACAGAAGAAGAAGAAATTCTCTCTCAGTTTGTAGGAATTTTCCTGGCCTCGAACACCTACCACTCCAGTAACGTTACTAATGAGACGCTTGCACCTCTGCATTTTCCAGCAGGTTCTCTTCCTCGATCACTTTTCTAACATCTCTTCAGTGCTGTTCTTGTAATTTTGCAAATGCACGTTCATGACAAACACATTCCAAATACACTTGAGACTCACCAAAGCCCATCCCTCCAAACACCAGAATTAATAAAATTAGTAAACATCACAAACACTACATACAAAACTCATACGTAATACACAGAGTTATGTATCCTAAAACACACACAAAATCCTTATGACTCAAGCCCAAACTCCTACACCGGCCCACACAAGGAAAAACATACACAAATCTACATACATACGCACTATATAGGCATATGCCCACACAACAAACACCAAGACAGAATAAAAACACACACAAACAGCTTGATAAACACACACATCTCACCCATACATACATTACCTACCCAAACCACAAAAAACAGAGCCTAAATATAAACTCCTCCCCAACAATACACAAACATCCCCCAAAAACACACCACGCACTGGAAACGCCTGCCAAGTATAATCACAAATACACACAGCAAATACCTTCTTCAAAACATACAACTCATCAGAGGCAGCCTACTAACTACAGAAAAAAGGAGCTCAATGTGTATATTTAAAGGTTCAACACCTTATGTCAGCTGTTCCTTTCTAAGAGTGGGGAAAATGACAGACAGACGGACAGAGAGGGGAAGGAGAGACTGGGCAGGAGGCGATAGGGAGGAGGAAAATGGAAGTTGCCTTGTGGGGAAGAATATGGATCAGGCTGTCATCTGGAGACCCATCTTCATCCAGAATTAATGCACTAAAGTTCTTTGTTTTTACTCTAAATGGTTTTAAAGGGACAGCAAAAGCTGCGCTCTGGATGCCAGGCACACGGGTATCTTGGCTGGCTCAGGCACTTTGAAACTGAAAAGGCAGCAGGTTCGGCATTTTGGGGCCAAGCCGGAGAACCTGTGCACGCACTGGAGAACCTGGACTAAGTCAGAAGGAGGGAGGTATTTTTTTCAGAGTGCTAGACATGTCCTGAAAAGTTTAACCCGTAAGCTCGCTTATAGCGCTCACCCAACGGGGAGCACAGTGCGAGGCAAGCAGAGCCTTACACGACCCTGTCAGCAGCTCTGTCATGGTGCTGCGGGAGAGGGATCAGTGCTGGGATCCCCGGCACCAACCAACGGGAATGCACTGGCTCTGCAGAGCAGCTGGATGGAGAGACCTGCAGAAACCTGCGGGGAGGGCCAGCACAGCAGGCCCCCATCCCGCGCAGCTCTGCCACGGAGCGGGGATCAGACGGGAGGTCTCCGAGGCACAGGAGCGAGCAGGCAGAGAGGAAGATGCTGTGGGGAGAGCAAAACCTGTCACCGCTTATGAGGGGCACGTTCTGCCTCCCCTAGCAAGGAGGAGCTGCCTGTGCCAGCAGGCACCTGCAAAGCAGCCCGAGCCTGCAAGAGAGGCCGAAGGCACGGCGGGGCGAATGCTGCGGGTTTGCTGGGGAATGGCTCCCGGGGCCAGCCGGGCAAAGCCGCACACGGACAATGGGGAGAGCAACCTTCGCTCATACCCCCTGCGCCCCTCAAAGCACACGCTGTCCTCAGGACAGAACTCTGGAGGAATGGTACGAGCTGCGTGCTGACCCCCCCATATCTCCTCCCTCTTATGAATCAATACATCCTTACCTCTGACTCCCATACCCCGGGGGATGCTATGGCTGGGGCGGGGGAGGAAGAACTGAGAGCAAACAACAGCAACAGGAACAGAGTTGAGCCATTTCAATTATTCATATGCCAGATGGATTCTTTTCCTGCCCTTTTTTTTTTTTTGCTACAAAAATAAAAAAGGGGGGAGAGCACTGATGTTTGGGGAATGAAGGGAGGAAAACATATTTTCCCCAAAACAAAGTGCAGAAAAGAGAGGGGAAAGCCCCAGCATACCCATCTCTGTGAGAGGAGACCACAGGGAGTGCGAGAATTTCCACTCACCGGGGAACTCACAAATGACTGATCTTTTCTTTTACACGCACAGAGCAAAAGAGAAGGAGAAAGTGCACCAACAAAAAAAGAGAGGGAGAAAGGGAAAGAGGGATGGTGACAGAGAGAGAAAGGGACACAGAATGAAAGAGAAAGAGAGAGAGAGAGACAGCAGAGAGAGAGGGAGGGGGGCAGGCAGAAGAGGGCTTTGACCTTCTGTGAAGGATATAAAAAATCCAGCAGCCTCAGGGGACACCCAACTATCTAGCATATTGCTGTTAAAATGTCTGCAAAATTTAATACACTTGGCATGCCATCTAATCAGTCCTTGGAAACCACGGTTTTTCTCCCTCCTGCACTCCAACTGTCTCAGACCTCCAGCATTTGGGGATGAGGTTGGTATTTTCTACAGATGACAGAAAGTTCGGTGTATGCACACAGGGTAGGTTGGGGGTTTAATTTGTGTTTCATTTGCCTTTTTTTTTTTTTTGGAAGCAAACAGCTGTCATTTTCCCTTTTAAAAAAAGTTTGTACAGATTCCTGCATGCTGAAGAACTGCTGCTGGATGTGCAGAGTAAGAGTGCCTCGTGCAGAGCGTGCAGGCACACGAGCATGTGTGCACACAGACATGACGGACGGGAGAGGACGGATGGGAAGCACGATGGCACACACACCCATGGCTCAGCTGGTGCCAAGGGGAGCGTGCACGGCGGTGCTGGTACACCCCGCCAGCGCCTGCGTGTGTGTGCACGCGCTGCAGGTGCGCTCACACAGCAAGCCAAAGCTCGTGCACGCCTGCCCGCACGCCCCAGTGGCGTGGGCACACTCACCACAGGGAATGGGCTGGGGGGCGAGGGAGGGTGAAACCAGCCTGAGGATGGGGCGGCACTTTGGTGCCGACGCTCCTTATTGAAAGGGACAGCTGCCTACACCACCATGCAACAGCAAAGGAAAAAGCTCTCAGGGGAAAACAACAAAAAAAGCCCCAACCCTCAGAACAACAAATACATCCAGCACTTGTTACCTCGTGCAAATGTCTGGCAGGAGCTCAGCGGGTTGCAGGACTGTTCCAAAACAGCCGGGCAAAGAGTTTCCAAGCCGAGTGGGAGAAGGCTGCCCTTTCACTCCATGGGGAAGGGGATGGAGGAGCCAGCACAAAGCGTGTTGCAAGTCAGGTGCTTTCAGCTGTGCCAAGACAGTCAGCAAAGAGCTCGAGATAGGATCAGGCTCTTCAGGAGGGGAGGCCGATGCCTCCAGCTGGGTGTGGAGGTTTATGACCTTGGTCATCCGAAGAGGAGTCCCTGACAGGCGAGGGCAAGCGCCAGCTCTAAGAGCAGAGCACAGGCTCTCTCAGCTAACGCAGAGGCGCTGCAGGACCTGGGATCTGGGCCAGCTGATTCAGGCGTGTGGACATCTAACCTCCCGCCTGGGCAGCCTCGGCCCCATGGACCACGAGGATAAGACAGGAGCCCAGGGCCCTTCTTAATGTGAGGAAGGCAAGAGACGTGCAGAGGAAAGGGCTGAGGCATCAAGCAAGGAGGGAACTAAGCCCACAAACACCCTGAGACATCGGAGCAGAATGGGCACAGCTGCACACAGACAGGCTTGTCCTGCAGCTCAGGTTCTTCCCAGCCCGTTGGGACTATGTCATGGGAAAACCGCTGTGCAGAGGGAAGGCTCTGCAATTTGGAACAAACAGGGCTCCTGGCCCACTGAAGATGGGGTAAAAAGGTTCCTGGGTCCTCCTTTTCTCTGCAGAAGAGGGGACTTGGTGAGAGTGAAGGCAAAGAGAAAGCACAAAGGCCGCGGACAGCACTGAGAGGAATTATCAGTGGAGGAAGAGAAGGTGGTGCTGGGCCACTGAAGGGATAGGAAAGAGTATGGATTCACAGGACTACGGAGAAAGGACCTGAAAGTTTAAACCAAGACCTGGGCCCCAGATCCTACCCAGCTCAATCAAAACTTTGTTCAGTAAAAAAGTTAATTGCTGAGGAACCAAATAAAAGAAACCCCACAGGCTGAAAACTGCTCAGAGTCTTTAATTAGCCAAAAAAACAAAGTGGTTACAGGAAAATGAGAGTGTAAGAGGGGATCCTGAGGGAGTACTTATGCTACTCCCCCTTCTCTCCTTCACCACCAAACAGCCCAGGGTAAGGCCACGGTAGAAGCCTCTTTGATAGCAGATTTAGGAAAAGCATTTGGGGTTGGTTTCTTTTTGCTGTCCAGAAGGTGAGAGCCCCAGCCAGTGAAACTCAGATTTGAGTCAAGCACCTAGTAACCCCAGGGGCTTCAGACCCTTCTGTTCAACCCCACCCCACGCCAGATGCCTGCCGGACACACAGGGAATGCCTTCCCCTATTTGCATTGAGACAGCTGGCTCTCTGGCCCCTTTAGGGCCAAGGAAAATAAATTGCCCCTAGGGCCTAACCCTCAAAAAAAGAAGAAAAAAAAAGCTACAGGTTAGAAGCAGCTTGTTCTTTAATGCACTGAAGGATGATCCAGACCAATTTACCCATTTATGCTAAATTCCACCAACAAATTCAGAGCTCTTCCTAATTCCCATGCAGGTTGGCAACTGTCTAAACAGCCACATTCCTAGATGTCCAGTAACTTGCCAGCCATTTCTTCAACTGCTTTAAGAAGAAAGCGAAGTGAAGATGAGAGAAGAAGTGCCTGAGTGTTTTAGCTCTTCTGCTACCCCCACACACAGTTCACACCTTGCCCCTTAACTCCTGCCCAAGGCAACTGGACTGGGTTTGGAGTCTCACCCACGCAATTCTCCTCACTCTCCCTTCTGCATAGGGCTTGAAATCACTGGTGTGCATTGAGCAGACAGCTGAAAGCTCTCCATTCTATACAGGCAACGCACAGAGTCACCGTGTGTGCACATGGGACAAACGGAGAAGGACACACAAGCTGGAATCAGGGTGCAAGAGCCAATGGCACTAGAGGATGTGACCTGTGAATGGCACTGGAGTATGTGACCATCCCTAGGAGCTGGTTATGGATCCTGCAGTCATCCAAGCTCAGAGCCTTCCCAGAACAATGGTTTAATGCGTGAAAACCAAAAAAAGACCCTCAAGAACAGCATAAATGAGAAAATAACACCTTATGGAGGAAGCATCCAGCCCATCCTAATTTCCAGGCTGATTCCACCCTGCTCCAGCCTACCCCCTCCCCTGCGGCCTATCTAGCTGGGAAATCACAGACAATCAGGGAGGCTGTTCCAGCCAATTTCCTTCAGGGAACCTGCAACTTCCTCCTGGGACTGTCCTCCCGCTGGCTTATTACTGCCTCACAGAAGAAAGTGGGGGCCACAGTCTTCCCCAGAACTAGCTCTACGTTTTCTCTTCTCTTTGAGGCAGCACTGAGGCTCACAAATCTGACGCACCAGGTTTGGATGAAGGTAGTGAAGCGGAGGAGGGCTTGAAGAATGAGACTGGTAACGGTAGGAAATGTGGGTAAACACAGGCGTTATGCAGAGAGAGAGAAAGAGAGGGAGGTACTCCAGCAGGCTGTAAATTCATATTTCTAATTACTTCCTCATGTTTTTCAGCACTCCTCAGTCAAGTTTGATTAAAATTCCTTTCAAGGGAAGACGCTCCATAGAGAGAGCTGCAATGGAACAGGCAGCTCGTGGAGTTTGCGGAGTTTGCAAAATTGTTAGGGGTGGGCGCTAAGTGCAATAGTTTGGGAGCTGGGTACAGATCAGCCCCCCCCCGCAACACAGCTGTGTGTCCTGTGAGAAGCCACCCTTTGGACACAGAATGCCAGTTCAGGTCTACCTGTTCTCATACTGTCAGGGTACAAAATAGGACACGGCTCCCATCCCTCATCCCTCAGACACAGAGCTGACCTGAGACAGCTTCCACAATAACCTCCTTCCTAACTGGCAGACAGGATCCTCCCAGGAGCATGTAAGAACTTCCTATGAAACATATGCCTCAGCAGATGGGACAAGCTTATGCTCCCTTCCACCTAAAAGTCTCTTATGCAGGGGCTAGTCTTCTCCACAGCGAAAAGCAGGACTCAAGACCTTACATCCTTGTTTGGTTACTGAAAGGAGAGAAAGCCTGAGATCTGGCAGGCGACAGCAGTTTATGTGTAACAGAGATCCTCCCGTCAGTATGAAAAGGATGTATAGTAATAGAGAAGGACTAAGGGGGAAGGCCAGTTTTATCACCTTCAGTCCTAAGAAGCCTTGGCACCATCCATGTATGGTGCCAGCTGTCACCGGGCAGGGGTGGTCTTCCCAGTGGACAGGGGGGCTTTAACAAAGCTCCTTCAGGGATATTTCCAGGAATGGCTTCAGGATGAAAAGCTCAAAGCTTTTTCCTCAGAAACCCTCCCCTCACCAACTCATGGTTACTAGTTGTACAGGGTATTTCTGTCTGATCCATTCCCTCTTTCTGCTGGCTGTACGAACCTCTATTGCCTACAATTAGGTAGCTCCCAGGCTGCTGGGTCCCCTTTGTGTTCTCTGTCCATCTGCAGACAAGATGTTCATCCAGCGCTACGGCTAACTCCCAGGCTGCATCTCCCACTATTTGAGCCCTTCCAAGCCCCCAGAAGAAAGGGTGTGAGTACAGCCAATTGTCCCTCCTGACCCTGCTCTGCCAAGCTCCCTGCAGGAAGGCATGCCCCAGGGTAAGGGCTGGGGTCCAGAGAAGGTAAGCAGCACCAGGGTTTTTTTGTTTATCCTCGATGCTGTGGCAAGAGTGAGACGGAAGAGATGCTGCTGGATAGCAGCCTCTGAGTTCCCTACACGACTCTGGGGAAATCATGATTATCTTGATGCCTGGTTTCTCTCCCTTCTCTCCCCCTCCCCTCCCTGCTCTGCATATCTGAGTGTCTTAATGCTCATGTGGGTAAGGGACAGACCCTGCAACAATCAGCTGGGCCTGGAACAGGCAGGTTCTGATGAGTTTCCTCTTTTACATGACTGTCAGGACACACAATTCACAGTTCAGTTAAGGAGCAGGCATGTGATCCATGATGCTGCCTACACTGGCATGCAAACAAATGATAATACACTCTTTCTGGTTAAGTTGCTCTCCATCACTTGCAAGACACAGGTCATGGAGATGAGTCCAGCCAGCTCTGCAATCTTCTTGTGCTCCCTTCCCATCCAATGTGTGCCCAGCCTGTAACAGAAGGACCTAAGGACTAGGAGGAGGGGGAAAGATTCCAGCTGCACCTCAAATCCTAAATTCAGGACCACCACTGTGCTTAGGAACAGAAGCGCAGAAAATTATGCTTAACACTGCACTGTTTACAAGTGATGTCTGACATTCAGACATGGTCAGGCTACGGAAGAGGTCTCGTTCTTCATGTAAAGCCCTTGCGTAATGCCAGCTGAAAGGTGAGCAAACCAATCCATAGCAGGGAGACCACAATGTGACTGTCTTATACTTGCAATTGCTGCAACCTAAGCCAGCAAGGTGCATGCAGTCAGAGCGATACAGATGAGCATGCCCAACTGGAGAGTTGCCCAGTTTTTGGGAGCTGCATGCAAAGCATGCCTACGCAAGCAGCTGGGGCCAGGAGCATGCCCAGGACCTGCCGCTGCTGCCTCTGGAGATAGCATGTGTGGGGTGTTGGGTGCAGGCTGCAAGTGCTGCTGACCATACACTGGATGTGGGAGAGCAGGGGGACCCATGTGCCCGGGGAGCAGGGGAGCGTGTCTGGATGCAAAGGAGGCAGCAGCTTGCGCTGCGTGGCGGGAGCGTGATCAAGCGAGGCAAAGCCCTGCACCACATCCTCCCTGCTGGGAAAGTGCACGAGCTGTGTTTGGAGAGGGGAACCTCTCCTCTCAGAAACCCAGAGGTGGTTTGAGGGGGGGCCTCCAACTCCAAAGTCATCCAAGTTTCTGAGGCAATTAATTTACTGCTGAAAGAAGGAGCAGGAAGAGCAATAAAAGAGCCTTTGTACTTAGGGTGGGGCAGGAGCATGGGAAGTCATTTCAGAGAATAAGGAGTTGGGGGCAAACAAAAACAAAAAATAAAAATAATAAACTGATTGACAAGCTTACAAGAAAAGCCACATTTTTAACATTCTTAATCCCTAGAATAAACACACAGGGAGGAACGAGGACAGGGCTGGCTGTCCTCAGAGATCACTGGGAGAGACTGGGCTTGGTGCAGGCAAGAGATTTTGTGCTGGTGGCTGCTGTGGATGGTACTGCCCAAGCCAGGGAGAGGTGTGTGAAAGTGTGTAGGGGAAACAGGGCAGAGGACGGTAAAATCAAAGGCAGACACCCTCACTTGGATCTTAAATCTCTCTGCTTTTTTGTTTTATGCTCTCTATACTACTGCTGTTTTCACACAATCAAAATTACACTAGAAACACAGAACCAAATGCGTCCCACTCAGTAGTGGAAATATAACTGCACTTTGAGAGATCTACACCTTCTTCCCACCCCAGTCAGCTGCCTGAATAAGAACCAAACTGCATGACACTCTGTCCCCCCACCCCCTGCTTTTATCTGATTCCCATCCTCCCCCAAAGCATCCTTCAAATTTCTCCAGGATAGCAGGGGTTAAATGGCTGGTTTTAGCGGTAGAGACACGTTTAGGAAGGGATTGAATTTGCGCGTGGTGCAGCCAGTTCCCTGTTTATTAATAAGCTATTTATCATTGGTGTTGCTTTTAATACCATTTTGGCTTAATGTTGTTAATGAAATATAAATACCCGCACTAATGATGTTGGTCAGGAGGCAGCGTGGGCCACTGGCAGCTTTGCAGGAGGGAGGCCAAACCGCGGCTGTGTGTATGAGAGGCTGCGACGGCGCGACTGCCAGCCCAGCCTCCGGAAGAGCCTCCCCACACACTCCCACCACAAGACTGCATAAGCACAGCAGAATGAGGAGGGGTGCCGTGGGATGGGATGGGATGGGATGGGATGGGATGGGATGGGATGGGATGGGATGGGATGGGATGGGATGGTGCAGCACTGGTAGGAGGATAGAGAGAGGTTTCCAGTGGCTCTAGACCACTCTGGCAGCCCAGGCCCAAGCTAGTGCCCACCAAAGTTGCCCAGAAAGGAACGTGGCTCAGCACCACAGTTCAACTCCAGCAAGGCACAGGACTGCTCCCTCTCAACTCCCTGCCTTTTGAGATCACAACAAGAAGCAGCCCTGGACCAACATGTCTGTGTTGGGGACCCTGCAAGCTGCAAGGTAACTCTCTAGATGGAAATATGTAGAAGAAGAAGTTAGATGAGTTTTGTTTGCTTAATGCAGTTGCCCCACTGGAAGAGCGATCTGCAGGCTCTGTGCTAAGCTCCCCCCAGGCAGCTCCCACATGAGCCCAAGACCCCTTCAGCAAAGAGGCGTTCCCCAGCGACCACCTCAGAGCTGCTTGCGGCTCATGCCGGGCTGGCCGTGGGGATTAGGCTGGCTTCAGGCCACGGGGTGCTGCGGGGTCGGGTGGGGCAGGAGGAGCTCGCCCAGCTCCTGGGACCGCCTGCCGCTCCACAGCCACAGCCTCGCTCCCCAGCCCCAGATAGGGAAGGGGTCATACTGCCCTGAGTCTGCTACAGGCTAGGTGGGGATGGAGAAAATAAAGGAATCTCCTGCCCTTGCAGGGAACAATGTCAAAAGCTTGGCCTTTGGCAAGGTTTCAGAGGCTTGCTCTGGGTCTGCAGAGAGAGCTCACACAGGTCCCTCTCCATTAGCTTGTGTCTAGCACCGTCATGGGGCAGGGATTACAAATCTCCCTAAGAAGGCTTTTGGAAATCCCATCTTGCACTACTATTTGCATTAGAGCAGCCCTTAGAGAGAGCTGAGGCATGGGCATGCTCTCAGAAAGAACCTCGGCCCGGGAGAGGTTTCAAGGCACCAGAAGAGACTGGTATGGAAAGGCAACAGGCAAAACAACTTCGGGACTGGTCAGTGGAAGAGGCAGGGGAAAACCTATGCCCAAGGACACTACCCTACCCAGCAGGCACACAGCTCCTGAAATCAGAAGAGAATCTGAAATAGACCTTCACCACCAGGAAGTTCCAGACCTCTGCAAGCCTCCAGAACAAAACCAAACACTTGTCTCGGGAGCAAACTCCAAACCCCATCACTGCCTGAAGAGTCACTGAAGGGGCAAATTTGGAGAAGAAAATATATCACTCTCTGTCTTCAGACAGCTCTCCTAATAGTAACTTGTCTTGCTCCACTAGTTGACCCACTCCATTAATCTCATTTAACAAGTAGGCAACCAAAGAGTTCCCTACAAGGCTGGAAGCCTAATCATATGGGGGGACTAAGTGCAGAGGATGACCATGCACCCCCTCACCCACCAACTCCTCCCAGGCCAGGGGCACTACAACCACCCAGAGCCCCTGTCTTCTGTGATCAAAAGAGGTGGCCTCACGCCCTCCTTCACATTGCTGCCTCTGCCACAAAAGCCAACGCATCATCTGTTTGCATGAACTGCACAAAGATGCATCTCTCTTCCTCTCAATCCCCATCATCAACACCCTTTTTTCTTTTGCTTTGCAGTCTCCCTCTTCCTCTCTCCCAGCCAGCCAGCGCAGAGGAAGCTACTACTGGTCTGCACTGGGAACTCTCCTGGTGTGCCCTGCCACAAGGAGCGCCATCAGTTTACACTGCTCCTTTAAGACGTTATCTTTTAATTCGGTGCTCCCCCTTTCCCCTCCTCAACTAACTGATTTATTAGTTTACATCTCATAAATTGTAACCCCTCGCCTCCCCCTTCACCCTCCCAGATGCCATAAATCCCCTTCAGGGCCTCGACACCCTTCTACATGTGGTGCAGCCCCCTGCCCCCCAAAGTCACCTCCGAGTCCCCAGGGAGTGCGGGGCTCATTTGCTGGGGGTTTGGTCTAGCTCGTCTCAGCAGCTAATCCCTTGGGTGGCTCCTGTCAGATTATTAATTAGCTAAAGCGGATCGGCCCTGGAACAACATGCGGTTGGACTTCAGATAAAACAGGACGGCAGAGGCTTGGCATGTAGTTGTTTAAAGGGACATTGTCCCTTTTCTCTCTCGGCTTCTCCTGGAGTTGGAGGAAGGGGAGGAGGAGGAGACGGGCTACTTCCACAGCTGCTTGCACCCCCCCAGCAGTTTGCCGCCCTGGTCACAGGGCTGTGCTGCTCAGAGGGGAGTGAGCACAGGCCTGGAGGTGCAAAGGACAGGAATGGCAGGCACCATTCCCACTCTCGCCCTGTGGCAGCTAAAACTTTTCCAGATGTTGGAAAAGCTTTAAGAACCTGTTCAGACACGCAGCACTCATCTGGAGGGTCTTACTGCTCCTCACTGCCACCTCCCCTCTGACATCCCTTGTCCACTCATTGCTCCCTACGGAAGACTTGGTATTTGCAACTATCCCAAGAAACGAGGCAAAGGCTGTTCCAAGGGCCATGGTCATCCCCACTTTGAGAACAGGTGTTTTAAACCAGAAGCAGCCATCCAGTTTGTGTGTGCAGGTTTTAAAGCCCGCTTTCTTATGCAGTACAGCCCTCCTAGGCAGGATAAAGAGTGAGTGGTCTCATACGCATTATACTGGAAAGCCTGCAAGTGTGAGCTGGAACGAGAGTCATCACGACCAATGCTGGGGAGCAGCTCACCTCCTCGCTCCCTTCCCACTTTGGATTGTTTTGACTCAAACCGATGAAGCTGAAATATCGAGTCACAACGGCACTAAACTTCATTACAAGCTCTTAACACAGATTACTTAATAAAAAACAGGCTGCTTTAATTGCTTTTCCCCCATTAGCATTTCTGGAGGAGAAAATTCTGATTAATTTGAAGAGGCACATTTCCCCCACCCCTCATGCTGGCCTGTGAACCAGACCTCCTTCCCACACCAGCCTTGTCCAGAAGAGCGTCCCAGAGAGCAAATAGAGAGCCCAAATCCACACAACTCTGAAAAACAAAGGGACTAAGGGCCTGGATGAACAGATGGGAGTAATGGAGTGAAGCAAACAAGGGAAAGAAAAATCTCTTCTCCTTTCTGGCGAACCCATAAAAAGTGGCACAGGGGAATGAGCAAGAAGTGGGTAGAAGAGAACAGGATAAAGGGAGGATAGCTAGCATGGCAGGGTTCAAAGAATAAGCCCAGAAGTTGCTAGGTGACTGATTTGGTGGGGTCCTGGGAAGCACCTTCACCTCTCTTTGCAGCTGGGAAAGAGGTGAGAGGTAGCTCTGCCAGGGGAACATTGTGTGGATTTTAAAAGTTTGGGCCAGAAGCCTGGGAGCCCAGTGCTCTCCCCATACACCTGGAATGGTCCCTGGACAGGCTTTGCTTGGATAGCCAGTTCCAGGGGAGGGTAACTGCACTTTCCCCCTGGCTGGCCATTCCTAGGTTAGGAGTGCTGGGAAGTCAGGGAGAGGTGGGGGAAGCACCCCTCATCGTCCAGCAGGTCCCTCTGGGCTGGGAGAGCCAGGGCTACAGGAGTCTCATATGCAAAGGAAGGAGCCTGAGCCTCCTGGGGGGAAAGCCAGGGCCCAGCTGCCTCAGGGAACAAGCAGGGCAGGCAGCACTGCTGGGCTGTGCTGCTACAGTAGAAGATGCCAAGAAGCTCTCCTCACTCCATCCCCAGGACAGCTCTCTACCTTTATCCCCAACTGTTTCAGGGATTGAGGATGTCCAGCTATCAGTTCCTCAAAGATCGGATGTCAGAGAGGACAAACCCCCTCTGCCCCACACAATATCTGACCATCTGACCAGATCTGCACTGCTCCGCTGCCAAACGGCCCCAGGTAAAACAAGTCTACCAAAACATTCCTGGCCTTCGGGGCGATTGACTTCAGCTCCTGTTGTAACTAGCCCTGGCAAGGGAGGATGGCAACCAGGTTCCTGAGTAGGCTGTTCTCTAGGTCAGCACACTTCAGGGACAGGGTAATCAAGTAGGAATTGCTCCCATGGGCCAACTGTTGTCAACCCTGCAATGCTTTGTGTTTTTCTTACAGCTTGAGATCTTGCAGGTTCAATACGATTTTTGTTTTGTACAACAATGTATGTATAGTGCTATCCCTCCCTCTGCTCTCCCACTAGCAGGGCACAGCAACCTGAAATGTGATCTTAGTGCATCCTAAACCCATAGAAACCTTGGTATTATTAAGTCTTATAACCGGGGGGAGGAGGGGAGTAGCATTTGACTTCTGAAAGGACAAGGCTAGCAATATTGTTTGCTTATTTTACTTTCAAACTCACCTTAGTTTGTCCTCTCCTCTTTTCTCTTGTATGTTCTATTAATGTACAGCTAAGACAAACTCAGCAAGAATCACAAGACAGACACTGGGACAGATCGTAAACTGCCCTGGCAAAAATCAGGACAGTTCTGCTGGCTGAAAATGCAGCTCTGCTGCTTTCCATCAGCAGATGTCTTACCTGTGGCTCTTAATGGTTAATATATAACTTCAGTAATAACAAAAAAAAGCCCCAGCATTCATACATAATTTGTCAGAGGCAGTATGCTAAAACAGTCTTTCCATATTCAGCTCAAGTAGTGAGATAAGCCTCACTTCCAGTACTGCCCCATGGGCTGAGCACCAGCTCTGGAATGAGCCCTCAGTAGAAGACATCAGAGAACAGACCACATTCACTTTACAGTATTTGTTCATTTTTCAAATTTTTTGTTTTTATCAACAGATTTCTAAGAACTACATTTTGAACATGCATTTCCCTCAAACACTCATGTGCATACTTAGCACTGATTGCTCCCAGTGATTTCCAGCTGGTTTTCCTTGAGGAACTCTGGCAGGTCAGCGTCCCTGTTGGCTCCCGCTGGACAGCTGCCTGAAGGACGGCCCCACATACAGTGCCTACCAGAGTTGAACGTGTTCCTAAATGTTTAGTGGAACCCTGCAAACTGGCAGAGCACTATTAACCTTTTCTTTTAGCCAGCTGTTTCACCGGGGTGCCACAGAACTGCTGCCTGTATCCCAGCTGAGAGAACTGCCGCTGGATCTAGTAAGGACAGGAAGAAATACTGTCATATGTTTAAAGCAATCAGGAGATCTGGCTTCTCCTCCCAACTCTGCTTCTGAGTCATTATTAGCATAAAATCAGGTTTGTTACATCAGTGAAGCTTGAGTAAATAAACCACGACTCATCACTGTGTTTTATTTTGCAATACCTCAGTGGGCTCCTCTCTACAAATAAACACTATTAATGCTCATTGCAATTGCAGGTATATGGGGAAGGAGAGTGATAAAAGCACCTAAACAGGTCTAAAACCTTTATGAAGAGCAGTAGGGTGAAATCACAGCTTTTTTGAGGATATTGACTTTCACAGGACAGACATTTAAAAAAAAGGCAGCCCTTACTGTGGGAGACTAAAAGACAAGTAAGTAACGCCTGCAGGTCTGACAGAGCTGATGGGTAAGAAAGATTGGGAAACATCCCGATCCTCTTCTGAGGAGCCAAGGCTGAAATCCTGACTCCACTGAGGTTTACGGCAAAACTCGTGCTTGCTTTAATAGCGCCAGGATTTAACCTCCATAAAGTTCAAGTGTGAAGACAGAAGCCTTAGGAAAGAGATGTCCATCTTCATCAACAATGGCTCTAAGAGAAGAACGGCTGAAGGTGGCAGGGAAAGCAAGGTCTGAACCCACAAAGGCCTGGCCCAGTCCTGCCTCCTCCAGTATTGAACATCCTTTTTCCATCTGAGTTTTTGGGCAGGCTGGTCTTCTGCGTGACAGTCAGCCAGGCAACTGTTGGCCCTCACTTAAGCACTGGGCTTCTTTAGGGCTAAGCTGCTCCACATATCCATACATGTGAGCTCTGTGCTTGCACCTCACTGCACCACAGGCTCTGTACTCAGAGCTCCTTCAACACCTGGGAGGGATCCTGCCCAGCTGACTTCCTCTGCCAGAAAACCTCTTCAGCTTTTGCACCTCAGATGACTATTCCCCCTCATGTGGATGGCTGTAGGTGCAAAATCCCTAGTTGCCGGGCACAGCGGGGCTTCTGAAAGGGCCTACCTTTAGTTTGAAACAAAATCATTCTGTGTCTCTCAAGAGCCTTTTCAGTGTCCTCTCCTCGAACTCTGGTGTCAGGGCCCTTCCCTGAACCTCCGAGCCTTTTCAACCTGCTTAGATCCCATTGCTGGACTTGGCCCTCCATTAGGAGACTATATTAGCATCTGCCATTTCCCAAGTGAGCAGGAGGTGCTAAGGACCTTAGTGGATCAGGCTTCAGCCCCATTCCCAGACCAGATATGGTAAGGACGGCTATAAGGCCTGCCGAGCACATGATCCTCTCTCCCCTCCTTTGACTTCCCCCCATTCAGCTTTCCACAGCCGCCAACCAAACATCTGATCGAAGGCCCGGGGGAGGGAGTCAGAACTGTCCAGTCTGGTTATAAGTGAAGGTCATTGATCTAGTGCAGACCAGGGATGCGGAAAACAGGGGAGGGAGGAAAAAACCCTCAGAGAGAGAGAAGAGAGGGAGAGAGGCAGGCAGAGACAGTGTGCGAGTGAGCACAGGGGAAGGCAGCGGAAGTGGCTGAAACACGGTTTCACACTCCGAGACCCAAGGGCTGTTGTCAACCCGTCCTTCATGCTCACATCTTGTCACACTAGAGGTCAGGTCTCCCAAGCGTTCCTGGAGAGCTGAGCTAGCCCATATGGCAGGCAATATGTTAACAATATGGATCAGCTGCTCATCAGGGCCTGAGCAGATGGATGTGACAACCCTGCTCTTATCCCAGACAGGCTTTTAACATCTTCCCTCTCCTCAACTGAGCCATACCGGAAGAGCTCTGCCCGAGAACTGTTGTCTCCAGCCTAGGTGGACCGTGGGGCCACAGGTCAGAACACGCAGCATGGGAATGCCTGCCTTGCTTTATCTGGATGGAAGCAGGCAGGGTAGAGCCCCATTCCGACCGGTGCAGGCAGGAACCAGGCCAAACTTTTATCCAGTGAGAGCGTGCTGTAAACGGAAAGACCTCGCTATAATCCAGATACGTGCTAGTAACTCCCATCCAGGGTGATACAGTAGATACTGTATTCAGATATATGTATATGGCATGTTACCACCAGATGCCACACGTTACAGTCTAGACTGAGTTTTGTAACTGCCTGGGAAAATTTTCTCTCACAGAACAAGTAATACATAAATAGATGTATATTTTAATGGGCAAGTTAAACTCCTCCTGGCAAAGGCAGGCAAGTTGATTTCATACACAGGCGGGTAAATTTCCACAATGATTTTGCAAGGCTGTTTCATATTCCCCAGCCCAGCTCAGGATCTGAGCCGTCAGGGCTGGCTGGGCTGGGCCGGCTGCAGTTCTGCGGAAGGCAGAATTCCCACCTCGCTCCCTTAGCAGTTGTGCCTATGTGGTGATCCCAAGGATCCTAGCGAAAAGTACCTAGTCAGCCCAAGTTAACACCCAAATTTAGGTTTACTTCAGCACTGAAGCAAGGGGAAATATTTTGCAAATTCAAACACAGAGAGAGCAGGTATTTCTAATCCTTTTCCCACATTTTTTTCAGCTTTTTTCCCTGCATAAAAGGCTACTCTTCATCAACTGAACAAGAAAACTCCCTCCAACCCTTATAGCTCCAGGACTAAACAGCAGCTTGCGCTTATAAACTGAGAGTGAAAAAGCAATCACAGCCTAGGGATGGGCTCTGGAGAACGTGCAAACAGCCTCTGTAGCCCAAAGTAAATTGAGCTTGTTTTGAAAGTAGAAGCCATGCAACTTGCTCCAGGGCTGAAGACTGGAACACAGGGATTTCTAGTCCAGAGCATAAGCGATCACAAAGCCACATGCCTGAAAGGCTAAATGCATGTCCTTCACTGAAGTGATGCTTGTAGAACTAGGGGGACCTCAGAAAACAGCTGGAGTCAAGGGAAATATTTCTATTGTCTCTAATGAGCTTCTGTCCCTCAGAAAACAGCCCCTGAAGGACACTCATCTTTGTACAGGCAATGCACCCAGTAGGTACTACAAGGAGAAGGCAAACATCAAAAAGGAT
Source organism: Gavia stellata (assembly GCF_030936135.1). Lineage (NCBI taxonomy): Eukaryota > Metazoa > Chordata > Aves > Gaviiformes > Gaviidae > Gavia > Gavia stellata. The sequence continues at coordinate 4,124,939 of NC_082620.1, read as the reverse complement.
TACTGATCTGCAAGAACCTGAACCTTAAGGCTCACTTCAGCACTTATGGAATTCCTGATATATCAGTCTCCACCTCTTGCCTTCTTGTCTCAGAGGTCCTGCTCATCCCAGGTCCATGTCAGATGGACATGCAGGGCTTTCAATACCAGGAGCTACACCAGCAGAAACCCTTGAAAGGGGCCACAGGAAAAGCTCCCTCTAATGGAAAAATGGACACAGAACCTATGCAGCAGAGTTTTCCCTCCTGGATGTTGGGCCTCTCTGGAGAGGCACACAAGGATGTTTGGCGGAAAATTCACCTGCTGCAGTCAAACCCGAGAATTCGTATCTTTGGTAGAACCTCAAGGCTCTTCATGTTCCACTACCCTGTTCCCTCGGGCAGAGCTCTGATTTGGGAAGCTCTCTTGCCTCTGGAGGCCTGGGGAGGTATGTGCCACTGCTCTAAAAGGGGACACAGGCACCAGAGCAGCTCACACAGGGATAAAGGCCAGAGTTCCCTATGTTAATAGTTCAAAACCAAGCTTTCCAAGTAAAGCATGCCAGACCCTGGAGGAGTTTCAGCACTAGAAAGGTGTGGGAAGGCACAGTTCACCCATATCCCATCCTGAAGTATACTGTATTTACTGGGAGGTTTACTGAAAGCACTCAGGTCTGTAGGCTCTGAACACGTGGCAAGCACTAAGCCCTGCTGAGCCTTGGAGGATCACGGCTGTTGCTCTTTAAGGTAGGGCACTCGGAACGTGAGTAAATTCCCTGTGCCACACACAGCCAGGGATGGACAGGGATAGCTGAAGCCCCAGACCAACATTCTTAGCCCCGTGACTTTTCTTGTCTTCCCTCTTGCTAAGCCAGTACAGTCCCTCCACCCTGATCCTCCTAGTTCAGGTCTCAGCTCTACCTGTGACTCACAACAGCTTTGGATACACTGCTTTGCCCAGGTATCATTTATGGCACAGCAGCAAAAAACAGAGGAACATGGTGATACACAATCCCCACAGGCACTTCAGGTTGCTGATCTTCATTCAGGCATCATCATCATTTAATGGTTCCAACACAGTATGGAGATTCCCCTTGGCAAAACCTCCACCCCCTACAGAGCAGACGTAACAACACACAAAGCCCAGACACAGTGAGGATCTTCAGCCCCTTCTATCTGCAGCAGTACGGCAGTGCCACCATGTACCTCCCAAATCCCCAAACCATTGAGAAAAAATACATTATTCCACTGTTGTTATCCTACAGCTGCTTTCTTCTAGGCCATGTTGTGCCATACCTTTCTTTGTAGAGAAGCTGTGATGGGAGCCAAGCAGTGAAGAAAGTAAAATAGATTTTAGAAACACAGAGTCCCACCCCCTCACAACCTTTCTGAGTTTCCCACCGTGACCACAGACATCCTCAAACTCCTCTTCTTTTGTGAAACAAGTCAATCAGAAACTGCCCCACACAATACTTACCCAGGGGACTCCCATGCTAGCTTGTTCTGGCATACTACTTAGCTAATTGTTAATACTGCACACCAGCTCATTAGGAAGAAGGAGGCTAAGAGAGGGAGCTGTTCAAACCAGCACTTTGCTGTGTCAGCTGGGTGCCTATGTCTGCGCAGAAACGGGCAGCGATGTCAGGGGTAAACCCAGTCCTACTTGTAAGCCAGCCCAAGACAAATCAACACTCCACCATGAACTTCCCACCCAAACCAATGACTTTCAGCAGCTCTTCTAAACTTTATAGGCTAGAGATTTCCCAGGAACTGGAATGGAGGCTCTGGGGAGCCAAAATCACTCACTCCAGTCCTACTTCAGAGCGGATGGTTTGATCACAGAACAAAAGCCAGTACCTTGCATTGAGAAGTCACAAGCTTCAAGGTCCATTCCAGTGTACAAAGCCAGGAGAGAAGTCAGGTTCTTTGTTTTGGAGGTGGTCTCAGGTGAAGACAGTGTGAATTTGATGGCCCCCTTCACTTGGTGAAGTCTCTTTGCCCTGAGGAGAGTTTCAAAAGGAAATGAATATTCACTACTGAGCAGTACAAGAGCTCAGGTGAATCATGAGCACAAGCAATGACGCCGGCCTCAAATGCCATAGCCTCCCACAGACCTCAGCCCTTGGTCACACACAACAGTCCAGCAAGGCAAGGCATTTCACGCCCTGCCAAACACATTGCATCCCGAGCTCCTTCTCTGCCATGTGTGGTGCTAGCAGCTGAAAAGTCAAGGTACAAACCACCTAGGCGACCATCCGGTGGGCCACACACTCCAACTTTCCCCAGGAAAAAATCCAGGTCAATCAGTTGCAGAAGCAGCCTACAGTACTAAGCCACTTATTGCGAAGAGCTTCCCCCCATAGCCAGCTGAGCATTTCTGCACACGTGAGATCATGACGCCATCCCTCCTTTGTGGGGGAATCGTTAGCTTCTGTTCATCTTACAACTACCGGTAGAACAGAGCTCTGTCGTCAGTCTTGTACACCCCCACATCAAATGTAATTCCTCAGCCCGAAAGACATTACAAATATAACCAGAAGAGACAAAGGAAGAATTATTATTTCCAGTTTAGTGAGGCACACAGTAATTAAGTGACTTGTCAAAGGTCACTTGGCAAATATGAGGCAGAATTGGGAACCGAAACTAAATCTCTCAAATTTCGGTCCAAGAGCTGGACAACAAAAGTCCCGCTTCCCTTCCTGTGCTCCTTAGATGCACACTGCTACCTTTGCAATGGGTTTCACCCTTCTCCCTGCTCTCCCTAGACAGTTAGGACAATTCCCTTCCATTTCCTGCATTGGAGGAAATGAATAAATACACAGATTAAAAGAACAAGAACTTTTCTCTTACTTACAAAATTAAAAACTGTCCTAGCTCCAACATTTGATAGAAGCTCAGAAGCTTCAGACTCTTCTGTGAGGTGGGATTTGTAGACTGGAGGGATTTGTTGGCGGTGCTTTTTTTTTAATTTCCATCAGACAAAAATAAAAGACGCAAAACAAAAGAGGGTTGTTGAGATCAATTTGTGATAGGTGCCGGGCCAAAGAAAATGGAGCCAAAGAAGTCAGAACCCTGCAACCAGCAACCTTTGTGTCAATTTAAGCAAATATTGTGGCGTTTCCATGGCAATCCCTGTTTTGAATATCCACGACACTCACTTTTTAAAGGGCTTTTCCTGTTTGCGTTTCAACTTCAAAACCTGTAAATATTTTCAGCCTTAACACATCCCGACCTCCCCCAGCCTCTGAAATGAGATACTATCAAAACTCTGACATGAAGTCTTCTGTCTGCAGTACCCCAAAGCTGTGAAAATTCACAGCAAAAGCAGGTTGGCAACCCTCCACGGCTGGGGATAGCAGAAGCACGGCTGGACCTTTGTCCCGCTCTCAGCACGGTGCCAGCATCTTTGCAGCAGTAGGTACAGGAGCCCGCTCCTTTCTTTTTCAAAACCGAGGAGTGAAACGAGTCCTCGCAAACACACAACACCGATAGCATCAGCCCAAGGCAAGGAGCACGCAGCAGGTGTTTTGCAAGCCTCCCTCCATCCCGCTCTGCCAGCTCAGGCCACCTCTGACCCGCCGCACCAGCCACGATTTCTGCTCGGAGCCTCTTCCTGTGACCTGCTTGGGGCCGGCGGCTCGCACAGTCCCAGCACTGCCCCCCGGCCTGACCTGCGCTTCCCTCCCTTCCCCTCTAACCTGAACTGAACTGCAGCTGTCAATCACAATGATTTATGCCATGCTGCGTCATGTGCAAGTGGGAACGAAGAAGAGTCAACTTTGTCCTCACTTGCAACCTGGGCTAGGGTGTAAATTCTCAAGCTTCCTCAGCAGCAGCTTGCAGGTACCTGCCGTGTCACCCTGTCCCTGCTCCACCAACAAAGAGCCCATGGGGAAAGTCTTGGTGCAAAGGAGCCCTGCCTAGGTGCTGGTATCAGCTGTCAGATCTGAGCACCAGGAGCCTGGTGTTAACCCTCTTCCCGAAGCGTAAAGCTGCCCCTGCATCTAATGCTGCTTTTTTTGCATGCAAGGAGGTGCACGAAAACACCTTCTGCTGCGCTTCAGAGCCGTGTTAAGGACTTTCATCCCCAAGCCCCAACTTCTAAACTTCAGCCTGTGCTGCCACAGTGCAGCCCCTCCTGGCAGCCATGGGAGTGCACTGGTTAATTCTGAGTTTCCTGGCTGTGATGGATTTGTGCCAGGCCTCAAATGTTAGCTTAGTGTAATTTTTGGGAAGTCAATTTCCTTTGGGTTTTTTTTTTCCTTTTTTTTTTTTTTGTTTAAGCTTTTTTCCTCTTTTCTTTTAAATGGAAAAGTAGGAGCATTTGAATGAACGTCAGGACATGGCCATCCATCCATGGGCTGTAGTTTCCCAAGAGCATTTTATAGGCACTATGGTACGTGCACAGAACAACCATGGAAACAAACACCAAGTGACTTCAAAAGCCGTTACACTGAATGCCCACAGAGGCAGCCTTGACGGAGCGGTCCTGTCTCTCGCATGAACGTCACCCCTCGGTCCTGACCACCTCTCCCACAATGCCGGGTGCTTCTGATACCACCAGCAGATGATGCGTGATACCTGCTGTCCTGGCCAGCTTCCAGCTCAGGTAATTACATCCTACAGGAGTTTCAGCTGGATATTTTATCCCTTCTTCACTTCCGGTCCTGAGTTGTTGCACTGGGAGTTGCTAAAACCTTGTCCAGATCCACCCCGGATGTGAGTGCGTGCCGGGGGCTGGAGGGAATGTTGTGCGTCCCTGCAGGTCCCAAGAGCCTGGTGCTACAGCAAACGACCTCCTCTAAAAACACACAACGATGTACATTCTTACATACATCCCATAATACCCCCACCTAAGAATGAGGTGCAGAGCTGCGAAAACAAAATTGGCCTGCCACACCGGGAACCAACAACTTCCGGAGGCATGTGCTTAACGCTGCCCAATGGAGCAGTCATTTGGGACATGGACACTGGCTACTCTCCTTCCTCGAAGTGGAAACTCTCCTCCCATCATCTCACAAGCTTGGAGAAATTAAAACTTGCGGTGGCAGTGGTGTAAGGCTAAAGCCACAGCCACCGGTCTGCCTCAGCCAACGGCATCACATGCCACAAGGCATACTAGTGGTGTTGAGTATACGGGAAAAGATGGGCCAGGCTTAGAGCACCCATGAGAACAAGCCTAGCAGGGTTCATGACAGGCCAAACCAAAAGTTGAGGGTCTTCACTGTCTCCGACCCCTCTCACCATGCTGCCACTAAAAAGCCATGAGCTGGAAACGCTGGCAAGGCAACACTGGATGCTCTCACCAAACCCTGACAACATGCATTGCAAAGTCCAGGCAAAGATGTGGGTCCTCCCCATCCTCCCGAGGGAGCTGTGCCTTGGCATTCACCATAGCCACAAGAATTCAGAGCCCTTCGAAGCTGTCCAAGACGTAAGGAAATGACCTGCTGACACACTCTCCACTCAGGACAGCTCAGGAGTCCTCATGCTTGCAAGCGGGCTCTAGCAAACCTCTGTTTCGTGCACTCTTTGTCTTCTTCTTTCAGAAGATTCTGGACCAGATCCTCACCTGGTGTAAAATCAGTGCAGTTTCGGTGGCTTCAGTGAAGTCATGCCAATTTAAACGAGTTGAGGATCCGGCCCTCCAAGTTACTGGAGTTGCCAGTTCTTCCTTTGGATAATCCTGAGGGTGATTTCACAGCAAGCAGCAGCACAGGCCGAGCCAGACTGGCAGGATCAGTTGCGCTTTTCTACCCCCCACGAGTAGGGCGGTCTATGGCAGAGTCCCTACTGTGAGACCCTGCTGGAGCAACACTGGGCGTATCATCATCTGCTTCTTTTACCGAGTTTCCTTCTCTCTGTTGTTTAATGAGAGATAGATACAGCACAGAGTAAATTACTCTAGGCTTTGGATCCAGGTTTTCTAATTGCTCTTAGCAGGAGCCTTTCAGGGCACTGTGTCATGCAGCACACTGAGTACCCAGGCTTGCCATGTGTTTGGAGGGGGTGCAGGAGCAGAGCTGGTCCGTTGTCCAGCAGCAAAACCCAACCAGGTTAGGCCTTCAGTTGCTACTGTGAAAACAGCACATCTTTATGAACAAACCAGGTCTGGTCTTCCCTCCACTCCCACCAGCCTGTACTCCAAGGAAGGTAAAGAGCCCATTGCTGCCTGGCAGCTGCTGAGTGAGCAGCTACAAATCCCTTCCTTGTCCCCAGTTCCACTATCGTCCTGCCATCTATCCGCACCACGGCTCGCTGTGAGGGAAGCAGGCAACACAGGCACGGGGAACGTGGCACAGCTTCAGCAGGCACCGGGTACGCAAGAACTTTCTGTGCTCTGCCCTCACAAGTCCTTTGCTATCCCCCCAGAGCAATTTTCTAGGCAACAGCGCGGTTGCATTCCCTTCCCTATCTCCTAATAAATATCATGCTAAGCAAGATGAGTATCTTCTTCCCAGACCAAGCAGCGTGACCCACTTTCTGAATCAGGGCAGATGCAATTGGGCCCTGGAGTCCTGGACCCCTCCCAAAGCAGAGAGATTTTGTAACAATTACAGCAAGAAGCAGAAGGAATAGAAAAGTAATAAGTGATCAAAGAGTGCAGTGGTGGAGCTGAAGCTGTGGGGTAATTACTACTCCTTGCCATCCTACGCTCTGGCATTTTCCTAGGACACTGAAGCAAGAGCCGCGTGCACATTCACACAACATCTCTCCTCCACTGCCCTACATTCCTCAAAAGTAACAGGTCCAATTTCAAGTTCTGGCTAATGGCAAAGATGAGACAACTACTGCACTCCCTGCACACCCACCCTGATTCTTCCTCTTCTCTTTTCCTTTCCCCCCAGCAAAGCAGGAACAGAGGATTCAAATTCTAGCAGTGCAGATCCCCCCCTCCAGCAGACATATCCACATGTACATCCTACCCTGCCCCAATGACAGCCTTAAGGCTTTTAACAAGGCAGCAGTGCCCCTGGGGTCCCAGTGCTGACATCTGGCTCATGTGCCAACTTCCAGCTGTCCGTGAGCCCCGCTTACAGAAGCATTACTGCCTCCGTCCCCCTAAGCCTCTCCCAACGCAGAGCTTCAAGACTTGCTGTTCATAGTGGGGAGGTTCGAGCTGTGGTCCTTTATAGGTGCAGTAAAACAAAAAGCCCCTGTAAAAGACTTGTGCTTTGGGCCAAACTCTGCCTGGCTTGCTAGCCACACAGCAGAGAAAGGAGGTGGCTGGATCCTGATCCCAGCAGTGCTACTCTCAGTTTGGAGATGCTCCATTTTTCCAAGGAACAGCTCTGTACTTTCCCAGATGTAGCTGGGATCAGACTATGACCCAATAGGCATGGAAAAAAATTAAAAGGATGTGGGGTGAATGTCAGTAGTGCTTTCATCGCTTGAACCCATAAATAAAACGTCCCCCACAGAGGAGAGCCTCTATGGCCAAAAGCATATGGAAAATCCCGTACCAAAGAGGACAATGCGCCATGATGTGCCTGTGCCGAAACTGGCTCCTGTACCGTGCTCAGCTCCGGGGCACACAAACCCATGAGTCTCAGTGCCCAGTGGGTGCTGGAGGCCCACCAAAGGGTCACCCATTCATCTCAGCCGCCCCCCCCCCCCGAAAAGCACGACGGACAAGCCACCTGTGAGTCTTACAGCAGCACCTCGGCAGCTCCGAATGAGATGAGACCCCTGTGCCAGGGATGCACAGACAGCAAAAGACAGCACTTGCCTCAGAGCAAGTCTGACAGACAGACAAGCGACGGGCAGGGAAAGGAGCAGAGCTGCCGTCCCTCACCCAGGAGCTCAGAGCTGGCACTGGCTTTCAAACTTAAGACTTCCCTGCTCACTGCCTGCCCACTGGAACAAACCACCATCAAGACAACAGCAGAGAAATACACACTAATGGGTACTTTGACCAGCACAAACAGTTGTCTTCATTGTCTGACATGGTGAGATGAGGCAAAAGTAACTTTTAAAGGAATTTCCATGGCAATTTTTCTTCCTAGTTAAAGAAAAGAATTTAAAAAAAGAAATAGAAAAAGAAAACCCTTTCACCCAAACTTCAGAGATAAAAAAGAGGGAAAAAATCTTCATCTTAATTCAAAATCCTATTTGATGTGTCGTGGCATGAAAATGTTTTTCACTGCATTTTTTCAGTGTGATCTCATGCACCCTGCAAACGGGGTACGCCCAAAACACCAGGTATTTTATGGGACACAAACAGAGCGCAAACATACACAATTAAAAAAAAATGGGATTGGTAAATATTTAAATTAATCAGAGCTGGCATCTGTGCAGCCTCCCCTCCCAGAGAGAGGGATGTTTGCAGCTTTGAAAAAATAGAAGTGAATAACATGACCTTTTCCTTCATGTTTGTTAGCTCAGTGCAGTTTGGTGGGTTGGAGCAGCCCAGGCACCTCCCAAAACGAAGTCCAGCAAGTGCAGCCGGGGCTCCTCTCCTCCCTGCCTGGCACCGGGGGCTTGGGGCTCGCTCCAGAGCTGGTGGGGTCGGAGCTGGCTGGGGGAGTTGCTCCAACCTGTTTGCTGTCTCACTCCATAATGCATGGGGTTTGTTGTGTTTTGGTTTGTTTTTTTTTCTTTTCAGTTTAATTGTTGGAGGAGTTTATGAAGCTGTTTGCCAAAAAACAATCGACTCCAGGGAGCCAGCTTACACAAAAAGGGTGTGTCGCTCGAGCGAGACCGTGGAGCCATGGAAACCACCACCTTTTGCATTTGCCCAGGTGAAGCCAAAGCTTTGTGGATGGCTTGTGAAATCAGCAGAGATCTGCAAGGAAGTGAAACACATACATGCAAGCGTGCATTAAGCACTCAGAATGGTGGCCCCATCCACCGGCACCTAAATCTCCCATAAGCAAGTGTGAATGCTCACACTTTAGTAATGCCGTTTCTATTTGAAAGGTCACACAAACACATCAGCAAATGCACGAGGCATTTTGCACGCAGCCAAACAGTGCCCATCCAGAGCGCTTGTGCTTCTCCAGGTCGGCAGTGCAGGCAATGGCACTGGCAGAAAGTTCTGCCCCTGCAGCGCAGACACACGCAGATGTGCAGGCTGGCAAAACTCCCTGCCAAACGGCTGCGTGACCAGACAAATGGGAATCTGCGCACATGTGTGAATAACAGGCACCACCACGACACGTGCAAAAGTCTCAAAAGCAGAGATCACGCCTTGGGTGTTCACTCTGACCCTCAGAAGGAAAGCTGGTGGCGGTGGCAGGCAGGGGATCGGGTGAGGGGAGAGGGGGTGTCTCCCGGGGTCAGTCTGCAGCAGCGGAGCGCAAGGACCGTGCCATGCAGGACCCCATGTCCAGATGCAGGCAAGTATTTGGGGGGGATGTTTGTCTTGCGAGCTGGTGTGAAGGCGGGTGGCTGAAGAGGGACCCTGGCTGCATTCTTCTCAATCTTAGAAAAGAAAACAGAGAATTCCTCGGAAGCACTGGCTGCTGACCTGACTGACAGAAACAACCCAGGAACAAAGTGCAGAGAAGAGATTTTAAAGCCACCCAGCTCCTATGAGTGTCTGCTCCAGGACTCTCCTGCTACCACTGGGAAAGGAAAGAGTGCTCTGAACTGCAGCTCTTTTGAAAGAGGCAACATCAATTATTCCCCACTTTCAGCTGCTGAAAGTGCGCTGACGACATTTCAAGTTACAGGATTTCACCCACTCTGGTGGAATACAGTCAGAGAAGTGAGCAGAGGATAAGGCCTTACCAGGCCATCTCCTGCAGATGAGCACAGAGCACCGTGTGGCATACGGTACAACCTGGAAAAGCTGAACAGGCACAGATAGTCTACAGGAACAAAGTTCTAGGATCATCCTCAAAATCTGAGCTGGCCAGAGCCAGCAAGAAGACAGATGTCTCTTCCTCTGGTTTGACTTCAGTCTGCCACATTCACAGTAGGATGATTCGATCCTGGCGCTTCTCTTACCTGGAGTCAAAGGTCCCTGACCACAAACCACATCAAGAATCACCTCCTGCACTCAATGAACCCTGGAGAGAGGAGTACAGACCCCTCAATGTAGAAGAGATGAGGGCAGCGATGTTTCTCTTGGTGCAGGGAAGGAGGGAAACCTTTGAAAGCCCATCACTACTTTCATGATCCACTATTGGCTTCCATGCATATATTTATACCAGATCCTAATTTGTCTCCAAAAGCAATGACCTGGCCTTTTCCCATTCACAGCGCCTTGTCTTCCCCTTTCGTTAGAGCATGCCAAGGTAGGGGCAGCCAGACACCCGTCGAGTATTGTTTAACTGGAAGGTCCCCAGGGCCACCTCCCAGCAAAGGCAGAGCATGTGGCATCAGGCAGGACTTGGGAACAGCACCCAGGTGCTCCAGCCACCGCCTCTGTGTCTGGGCTGTCCCCAGGCGTAGCCCACGGTCACTGCAGAGCCTGCTGCTCCCCAAGGGCTGCTGACAGAGACAAGGGGAGCTCCCTGGACTGGCACTCCCCCAAGGGGGACCATGAGAAGGGCCCATCAGGCCCACGAAGCAGGCAAGTGCCGGTAAGGCTTGGTGCGTCAGCCTTTCTGGCATCGACCTCCCAAACTCATTCAAATATTTCCCTTTTTTTTTTTAATTTAATGTTCCCTATAATTCATCTGTCCCAAAAGATAATCAATAGAGGCCGTAATGAAAATTTGAACCATATTTTATGATCTGCTGCAGGAGAAAGGGCCACATCAGCAGGACTAGCCTTGGCTTCCAGCATCATTTCTGTATGCGCTCGCCTGCTCGCTGGCCAGATTCCCCCCTCCACCCGCCGGAGGCTGCTGACAGGGGCAGCCCCTCCAGGAGAAACTCCCGCCCTTCCCTCTTACTTCAAACAGCAGCTGCTTGAGTCGCAGTTGAAGATGTACGTGTGGGGAAAAGGTAAGTTCCTACAGAATGCGAAGAGCCCTGACCCAGCAGTCTCCAGGAACCTCCTGAGCATCCCTCAACTTCTCAGCTCTGAAACAAATCCTATGGCCCTCAACCAGACCCTGGGGGGAATATGATGATCGTGCTGCAGGATCTGAAGAGTTATTTCTACCCTTCACAATAATTACCTAATCCTTGACACTGCCTCTCAGTCAAGTTGAGCTTCACGCTCCTCTTCTCCCAAACATCACCCAAGAGTGAGGGCAGTCATTCATGGGGGAAGAAGAGGGCTTCCCCCAGGAACTGCACGATCCTAGAGCCTGCCATGCTGCACTGCAGCCTTTCAGGGCTCCTACCATTGACAGCAAGGACCAAAGAAGCACTTTTGGGCTCCCTTGTTCATAAGCAGCAACACAGTTGCACAAGAGATCAGGGTGGGCTCAGTACTCTCCATTTCCAAACACCAAACATTAGCAGCCACAGGAACAAACTCCATAGCTCCACTCAGACTCCAGCAAAACACTCATCTCTTCTCCCTCCTCTGCACCAGGGTCAGCTGGGTCTCAGTCCTACAGGTACATTCGAGCTTTTGAACAGTTTGAAAACAGGGATCTGGAATCCCAATTTTGTTCAGAACCACTGGAAAAACAAGGGGGCAAAAAGCTCCAAGAGCCTAAAGCACATTCTCACTTCTACCTTAAATATCCATGTCCAGTCACTAGGACTGTGCTCCTCCACGTCTACTCCAAGGTGAACCTCAGGCAATCCCACCTACCTCTCTTTATTCCTTTTAGGCACAAATATTACAACTGCTCCCCAATCCATCCATTTTACTATAGTACATATTAATGGAGGAGCTGCGCTGGCCTTACTTCCCCAGGTGGGTAGCAGCAAGGAGGAGCAACCATGTCTCAGTGCCAGCCTCCACATGCTGCTGTGTGTTTTTCATTCCACGTTATAAATCCCACAGCACTTTCAAGCACCTTTATCTATTCTCCCAGCACACAACTAGCAGGTTTGTTGTTTTTGCACATGCACACAGACGCAGCCAGGGCTGAAACGAAGGCAAAAGCCTCAGTCCTGTTCCCGGAACCCTTCTCCACCTTGGATTCCCAGCAGCGGGTCCCCTGTCCTCCCTCTAAAGGCTGGAGCATATTTCATTGCCTGAAGCTGCCGCGTCTGCAGGGAGCCGGAGGTAACAAAACTGTCTTTGATTTGGCTAAGAGAAAAATATCAGAACTGAAAGGCCAGAGTGAGGAATTTATAACAGCAGCTAAGGCAGCAAAAATACAAGCACCTGACCAGAAGCTGCCCTCCTGCTCAGCACGTCATGTTGTTCAGTTTCCCATGTGTCGTGGAGGGGCAGGATGTTGCAGAGAGCACAGCCAGAAACCAGCAATTTTCTACACACACGAGCGTAGTGACACCCTCACGAGACCCCTGCTGAACAGCACTCAGCCCTGAGGCATAAGCTGGAAAGCCAAGAAGCCTCTGCTCACCCAGAGGTGCAGGTGGTGATCTCATATTATCTCACTGCTTGAGACTGGTGCCTTTCCTTTATGCAACTGATGTCGCAGGATTGTATACAGATATATTGGTGATACTCTACCTCTGAAGCTCTCTGTCCTGGGACTGGCAGTCTCAATCCCCATAACCAGTGGTTAGCAAGAGCAATAGCCAAATATTCCTGCTTTTTCTTTCTCTTGGAAACTTATAAATCAACCATCTTTGCTTAAAAAATACAACACACTATTCAAATTAATTGTTGCTTCTAATATGTAAATAAGGAGACAGATTTGCAAGATGTGTGACGCAAGGACTGTGAATCCAGAGGACATGGGTGAGCGGCTTCGTCCTTTAAACTCATACAGGAAAGGGGACTGAAATCCCACGCAGAACTGGGAAAGCACTCCAGTCTCTGAAGCCCTGTGTCAGCACCACATACAGCCATCCTCCTTTTTTAATCCAGCTGCCAACAAAGTAGGCCTTGTACTGATAGAGATACCTGCCTACGAGAAACTTAGGGAAAAGCATGCAGGGATGTAGCACGGCTGTTGCAGTCAGTGCTAACTTGCCCCAGATTTGAACTGGTGACCCTTACTAATATCATCCAGTCCCTTGATATCCTCAGGGAGCAATCAGCACATTTTATTAACCCAGCCAATTTTAGAAGTGCATACGCAGTATTCTAGTTACTTGTTACAATTATGCATTATAGGTCCATTTCATACATATGCTTGTGCTGAAGTGATGTGCAGTACTTTAAGACCGTTATTATGCCATCAGACCAACTGCATGAGGATTCCAGGGCTGAACAAGCTCTGGCTTTCTCAGAGCACAGAGCATACCCAGTGTCTACAGACATCACTTGCAGCAGAAATATTCTAACCTAATACAAAGCCTCAGAGATCCCCACAACCAAATCCATTTTTTAAAATGACACGTTTCCACCTATTGGTCCCCGGAGTGAACTAATTGCTTTTGCTAGTTTTAAAAGCCAGAGTTATTTCACTGAAAAAAAATGAGCAAGTGCATGGGAACTGAGAGACATCCTCAGATTTCTGACATAAAATCACCCTGTATGCAGATATATTAGCTGCCCAAACAGTCAAACTTCCAGCTTTACTGCATGACATGCCACAGTGGAATTCTTCACTTCACAGCGAAGATGGGAAAACAAGGAGTTAAAGTAACCTGACCAAACTTAAATAGCAATTTAGTCGGAGCTAGGAGAAGATTTCTGTCTGTGCTCTAACCACTAGGTTATCCCCTTCTTTGCTAAATAAACTTCACAGTCAAAGGGGAGACTGCTATTTCCACTTTAAGACTGGTGTTTTGTGGGGTTTTTAATTGCCTTTTTTTTCATTTTATTTATTTTTTTAAAGATGACACCCTACAACAGGGAAGCTGCTCAGCAAGGGACCAGTCCAGGACCATGCTTAGGTTACTATCTGTTTCAGAGACAGACTCACTAGAAAGATGGCCAGCAAGAACAGACACATTTTTCTGCGTCCTGAAATAGCAAGACAGTCTTGAGTCTACCACCCCTGCAAACACACACCCACAGGTTCAGATGCCCTGTAGAGAGAACTGCCCGGAGTCCAGTTCTAGACCTACCTGCTCTGGTGTACGGGCTGGATAGTCATTTACAGTCCAGAACAAACTATTTACAGACACCACAAATGTATAAATTACGTATAGTAACAAAATCTGAAAAAATCCCAGCTAAAAATAAAATTAGATGGACAAACTTTTCAGGGATGATAACTAGAGAAAAAAAGTGTATGTCTTTTCAGAAACCTGCACTTACCTGCAGCAGGAAGCAACCATACATTCTGGGTGCAGAAGCACATCCTGGGACACGCTCATCCCAGAGTTCTTGTGAAAACCAGTCCTCACTGTTGAGCAGAAACGCAATGGGAAGGAAGAAATTCCTACTTCTTTTTAGGTAAAAGCAGTTCAGCCCACCATTTGCTGGTAAAGTTTTAGGTGAGATTCCTTTCCCCAACTCTGAGTGAATTGCTTTTTACTTTGATGAAGGTCAGCTCTCTTTCAAAGGAACCACAGCTGAAGGTGACCATTGCTAATTTTTTCATCCTCATTTTATGAACATGTTAACCTTAATTCACAAATGCTCTACAGAGTGAATTTCCTTATATTTTGTTTTTCATACTTGGTTAACAGTATTTCAAAGACACGGATTTTTAAAAATGTGTATAAGAAGTTACCTCATACAAACTTGCATTGGTTTAATGCAGAGCTACCTCTCTCGTTTTTATTTGGATTTTGTAAAAATTTGTTACTAATTAATTTGAACTGAGCCAAAACAGTTGTTTCCATGCAGGCTATCAGTTTAACTACCACATCTCAAGTTAAACAGGTATAAATGTTTTATACATAAAAGGCTTTAGATTATATAATACAAACACATCTTCTACCTTCTCCCTTTTTTCAGCACTTGCGCTCCAGATTTCCTTTGGGAATTGATGTGTTGGACAGTGGGAAAAAAGTCAGTTTCATGTGTGCACCTGGAGGTCATGTTTACAATGCACATGAAGTTTGGAAAACTTGCTTAAAGTAAGCACTTTCTCCCCCAGCTCATTGTTTAATGGATGTTTTCCTTTCAAGGTTTTTGTTTATAAAGATCCTCTTTTGTTTTCCAAAACCTAGGCTTTACGGAGGAAACATTCTGCCCTCAAATCATCATCTCCAGGCAAAGGAAAGCTGCTTAAGATGTTACCCACTTATTGCGCACACATACCTCTACACGGAGATTCTTAATCTTCACCCACCCAAGATTAAGGCAACGCAAATTATGAAATCGATACCAATACAAACAGCAACATCTATTACAGTTTCAATGTTTTTGTTGTATTTTTTCTAAACTATTAAAGCAGTATGATTTTAATGTGATTGTTGTTGTTTATGCAATAGAAATTCTCTGTTGTTTGATGCTGTGAGTACTTATGCAAATGCCCGATTTTCCTTGTAGAAACCCTTCCTTTGACACCTCAGGTGAGTAAAGAAAATATCTGAGTGTTTGCAAGATGAGGATCCATTTATATTTAAGGCTCCATTACTGATCAGGAGGCAAAGAGTGTCCTTAAGGTGGATATAAATTATAGTTATACTAATTTTAAGGCCCTTAGTCTCTGTCCTAGTGATGTAGCAGAAGAGCTTTCGAATATAGGAGATTCTTCTCTCACAGCAGTTTCAGTTCTTTTCTTTCATTAATCAAAACCTATCCTCTCTGTATATATATGTTTTCTCTCTATATGCATGTCTAAATACCTTTTTGAGGTTTATCACTCCTGCACCTAAGATTCAAACATAACAAATCAAAAATCATTTTGCAAGCAACTACAACAGGCATTTCCAGAAGTTACATCACATAACAAGTCATGCAATTAAACTTTAATGAAAAAATAAAAACAAAAACACCAAGCAGCCCCTAGTGCTTGCTTTGTCTTTCAAACTATCTATCATAAAAAAGCAGGACGTTAAAATGGAAGAACCTCTGACTAAAGCTGTGCCGTAAACAATTTTTTCCTAATGAATTCCACCTCTTTACTCCACTGAATCAGCAGAGCCGGATGGAATTTCTCTCCTCTCTTCCTTCTCTCTGTATAAAAGGATGTACTGCTGATAAAACTAGTAACCCATGAAGATCACTTCCCCGAGGTGAGATGCCTCCTGCCAGCATTTCTGCTCTCAGGGGGTTATAGTCTAACACCCTTCCTCCTCCCCGAGATGCAGCGCCTCGCTCTCTGAGCTGGGCCCTTGAAACCAGCAGGACCTTCGGTATTGTAACGTAAGAGCTGGTGCAGGCAGGAATAACAGAATATGTCTTACGGCAACAAGAAATGTTCATGCACGTGCATATTCCTCTTAAAAAAAGTACGGACCCAGTTCTTCCAAATTTCTAAGAACCTGCAGCTTTGGAAGGCTTCAGCTGGAGTTGAAGGTCTTAAACACCTCTCCAAAACAGGTGCCTGAACCTCGACATTCTGCTCCTCTTTTTCAACCTCACCCTCTGCTTATATTTTTCCACACCTGCAAATGATATCCCTTTAAAATCAAACCTTTTATTTCGTGTCTGCTGAGATCGTATCATTTCATGAAAGGTAACTGTGGTTTACACAAGGACAAGAGATCAGAAAGGGGTTGTCATTTCCAAAATATTGTAAGGAAAGGCAAAAAGGAAGCAGAAGGGTCACAGTTGCACCATGAAAACCACTAAGGCCCTGGACTGGAAGAGACACAGAGGCACAAACACTTGAGCAGTTCCACTGGCTCCAGTTCATTCACGGCAGCAGAAACAGGACGCAGCACAGTGAGAAGCAATAAATTCAAGCTCGTACAAAATAGGACACTCCAGCCTTCCTGGGTCTCTTACAATTGTTGTCCTAATGTTTGGATTTTTGTATTTTCTACAGTGTGTAACAAAACCAAGTCTGAAATCAAGATGAACTTTAGAATGTTTGATGTAATTTATTCGTCACCATTTATTTTTCCCACTGTAGCTCTTCTGGCCAGTGACATAACCAGTTTGTTTAAGGCTTTGGTTTTCTTGAACTAGCCCCCTAAACCATTATATCTGGACTCCAGATACTGCAGAGGGAGCCTGAAATAAATTTAAAACTGAAGTCAGTGAAATGCACAAGAAAAAAAATAAATTGGGAAAGTGTCTTGGTCATATTTTTGTCTTTAAGAACTTTTTCCCTGTTTGTCTAATAAAGAAAAGTTTGGTCTAATCAGTAACGTTCTTCTTTCCCCTACCTGCTAAAAGGGATTTCAGTTTTTAACTAAGGCTGAGTTTCCTTAATGTATTTAAATGATTTTCAGTGAAACCTACATTTGGATAGCTTTTTTTTTTTTTTTTTTTACAGTTCACTGTACTGTATTACAAAATCAAAGATCTGTCTATAAGAAAAGTATATTATCTTACAGTTACAAAGCACCTTTCCTCCCCAAGTGTTTCACGATAAGGTAAGGTCCGTGCCATGGAAATGCAGCCAGCCACCTCTGACCAGGCGGGAGAAGACAGCACAGTCCGGTCAGCGGGATGTGGGAACGCGGCTTTGGTCAAAGGCAAAGGGACAGACTCCCACTGCAGAGTGAAATTTCCTCCTGCACAGGGAGCCAGCTTATCCTTACAGACACCAGTTCAGGGACACTCATAAATTTTAAAAGAATAAAAAAAGAGAAGCCTTAAAATCTCATGTGACTATCTGCAGACAACTGCCAGTGCCATATAACTACTTCACAGTTTGGGGCAAAATCTAGGGGCCTGTCCTGTAGGAAAGAAACATGAGTAACCCTGTTTAGTCATTAGAATAAACACCAATTTACGCGAGAAGGCACTCAGATCTTTCATTCTCAAGTGTCCCAAGGAAGAAAACTACAGGGTAGGCTCCTGGTTTTTAAGACAAATGAGAGAGCCCAAGCAAGAATCAAGATGATAGTCACCAGAGGATGAGGAATCCCAGCCTGCCGCTCTGACCACGTCTCCACGCCATCCCTTAGCACAAGACAATGCCAGGCATGAGGCTAAGCACAGCAAAATCATACAGATACTGGCTTTTAAAATGTTTTTGATGCAGAGGCTGGAACCTGGCAGAGTCTCACCCTGTATGGATTTGCCACTATCCAGAGCTTGGAAAGACTACTGTCCTTTTCCTGTGCTTCTTCCCAGACCATGCATGAATGTCTTGCCTCCCCCACACCACTGAATGTATTGGGGTTTCTCTTCTATGCACCAGATTGCTTCCCCCAGCTCCGAACTTGCCACAGGTAAAAAAGGGGCAACGAATTTGGTCAGGGTGTAGCAGATTGCCATAATAGCAAAGCACTGAGCAGTGCTCTTCTGTAGCTTAAATTAAGACCTAGCTGCAGCATGCCGTCTCACCCATTTAGCATGAACAGAGAAGAAGAGATCCCATCAAACAGGAGCTGGGCTGGGCTGTGAAATCTGGGATTAGACATCTGGAAAACCATCTGAGAAAGCAAGCTTGGGAAGGCAGTGGGGGATTGAATGCCTTATCCTCCCTGTCTGGTAAACACTTCCAGCCATCTCAGCACACTCACTACGCATCCTCCCAACCTCAGGTGCGTGACAGGCGTGACACAACCTGCCGATGACAGGAAGGGAGACACGAGGAGGGACTGGGAGAGCAGGAGAAATGAAACGAGGCAGACGAAGACCAGAAGGCAGGTGACAGGTACAGCAGTGCCAGACGGCAGAAGCGGCAAATTGGAATCAACAAAGCATCTCAAAGTACTGCAGGAAGCCACATTCCACCTTGAACCAGAGAGCAAATCTGGGAGCCCCAAACTCTGGGTACAGGTGCACAGTAAGTCCTAAACTGGGAAGGACTGACTAGTAGTCGTACCAAGCAAAGCAGTCTCTTTCAGAGACCAAACACAGCCACAGAACAGCTCTACTAACTCAAAAAGAGTTTTAAACACAAACCTAGCTCTCTAGGTTAGAAAGCATTTCCTGTTTGCAGCCTGGAGCTTTCCAGTTTCCTTGAGGATGAACTGTGATGAGTCCAGAACAGTAGTCTGATAACGAAACAGAGAGAAAGCTTGTGGGCCTGGGGGTTCCCACGGCTGCCTTAGCTGAGCAGTTCTTCCTGCCTGGAGCCAGGAAGAGTTGCACAGGGAGATCAAACCTGCCCTGCAAAGTCCTAAATCCAAGTCATGCAAATTCCAGCCTTCCTCCAAGCACTGATACCAACACAGGGACTCTGACTTCATCAGATGGATGAAGGAAATGGAAAAAGGAGGGGGGGCCTTACTGCCTACACACACATACACACACCCCACCTCAGGCAATAAGAGGGGGTGTGAATAATGGAGCAGGTTCAGCAGCCAACAGCATTCAGGGTCGAGTTAGTAATCCTCTTTTTCCATTTCCGTTTGCTATTTGATGTAATTATAGTTTTTGATTGAAATCCACCCGGAGTGTAACCCCTCTGCTTAATGCACTGCTTAAATCCTTGGGTACACAACCACGCTGCTCCCCAGACTCGCCTGGAATAGGAAACCATTTCAATGCCAAAAATAAGTCTTTGCTTTCTTTGGTAACGCCCTCAGTCTTGGCTCAGCCTCTGCTACACCCACCAAAGGAGAAGGGCAGGGAGTTTAAGAGGGCTGCCTGATATCACCCATGGGTTAGTGGCTTTGTGCTAGAAGTCAAACCTGCAAGAGGGTTTAAAAACTTTTGAAGGCTTTCTTTAATACCCAGACACTAGGAGAGGTTGCACAGCAGTAAGAACACAGGACCTGGAGCCTACCCTCGACTTTCTCAGTGGATTTGCTGCTATCCGAACCATAAGTAGTAACAAGCCAAAGCTCCATCCTGCCTTCACATGGGGCAAACAGTGGTTTCTGTCCTGAAAGGCCTCTTGAAGATAAAACGAACAGATGATATTCATAATCCAAAGGAGAGCTGGGAGATCTACCTCTCTGTAAAATCAGATTGCCAGAGCTGGTTTTTCCTCTTCAGCTCACTCTGTACCACTTGGCCAAGAATGCAGGGCAACAGCTAGACCAGTAGGCCAGACACCAAACGAGTACATTAGCAATTACATCCCACAGAAGGAGCAGCCCACAGCAGTGTGACTGGGCTGGCAGCAAAATTGCTAGTACTTGCGGACAGAAGCTGCCTAGGAATAAGCGATGTTTCAGGCACCTATTAGCCGCTGGATATCAGAAGGGACAGGGTTCTCTGAGGACTTCACACCCAAATCAGTACCTCAGTCACTGTACAAAACCTGATGTGGGTTTGGGAGGTATGTAATACATAGACTTGCTCCAAAAAAGCAACCCATCCTATGAGGTGGAGCGAGATCATCTCAGGACAATGAACGAAGGTACAATTTCACTCAAGATTCAGAAAAAAAAACATTAATTCTCCTATACAAGAGAAACTCAGCGTGGTTCCCTTCATGCTAGTATTGCTCAAGGACTGAGGTATGTGCAAGGTGAACATGATTAGAAAATAGTAACTCAAAGCCTTCCCCAGCAGGGGGTGGGAACTCTGGGATTTGAAAAAAGTGATGTTACAACTCCTGTTCCACACCTCCATTTGCACAAGGAGAATGAAGCCCTCAAAGTTACCCTGTGAGATTTTCAGACCTGTTGCAGAAACTCGGGAAAGTCCAAGAAAGCTGCTAAGCTTTGGATGCTCCTACACCCTGAGACACCTGCCTCTAAGTGCCATGTGGCCAACTCGGCACAGGACCTTTGGAACCAAACACGGCTCTCTGGACCCGATTCTGTGTGGCTTGGCCTTTACAGCATCATTTACACCAAGGCGAAGCAGTGGCAAAACAATGTGATCAGAACAGCACTGTTATAAACAACTTTACGAAGGTGAAAGGGACCAGATAATCTGCCCATCCCTTTCCATTTCATGCTGAAGAAGAGTCCTGAGTGAAGGAGTAGGCCGCTGAACCAGCCTCTCGGGCTGGAGGCACCTTCGCTGGCAGCACCGTGACTCAGCGGTGAATCAGAGGCAGGCCGTGCCTGGCTGCTGGATGGGCTGGGCTATGGCAGGAAGATGAAGACAGCAAAGCAAGAGAAAGAGAGAAGTCTAGGCAACATGTGAAGTGGGGGTTCCCTGGGCAGGAAAGCAAAACCTGCCCAAGGCTTCCACTCTTCTAGGAACTCTCTGCCATTGACAGCATCTGTTAATCAGCTGCACCCCCATTACTGCCGCCTCCTTCACCAGCAGGAACCGTAGAGCCAGCATGGGGCACAACGCACAGTGCCCACCGGCACATCTGCTGCCCTGTTCTGCCCCTTCCTGCCACTCACAGGAGCTGAAGCAGCTCATCAGCAGGAATCTGCTTTTCAAACAGCTCTCCCCACTCTGCTCCAGCCCTTCCTCTCAGTGGGCCCAGGCAGTCAGTTTTTTCTCTCTCCTCATCAGATATCTCTGTCTCTCTGAAATATTCAGATGATTTGGTTTTGTTCTCTTCTCCCCCACATCAAATCCTCCCCCTGCTTGTGGAAGCAGTGGATTTCACCCAGGCACAGGAGGCTAATTTACACCCTTCAGGGTTTAAAATAGCAGTGGCGTAAATGAAAAGTCCAATTTCTTCAAATTTGCATTGTAAAACCATCCTTCAACTTCCTTGAAATAAATTTTACTATTTTATTAGTGCAAACAAAATGGTAATAAAACACTAATACAGCGCCTTGTATCCAGGGGAAGAGCTAAAATTAACATAGACCGAGCAGTGTTTGCTATTACATTCAATTACCTTTTTACTTGAGATTTACATTCTCATCCCCTTAATCTCCATAGTGGTGGCTTTGAAATCGTTCCCCACAGTCATTCCTGCGTTTGGAATGGACGGCAGGAAAGCCGCTCGCTCGCCACCACCACTCCTGCTGCCAGCACCCCGGTGCCAGCCTCTTCCCTCGAGACCCCTGGACAAGTTTCCCCAGAGCGTCTCTGGAGAGCCTCAGCAGCCAGTGCATTCACCTTCCTCTGTTAGTCTCACTCAGGCCTTAATTTCTAAACTCCAGACAAATACACTAGCAGCAAAAATACAGCCCATGTTCCATAGCTGCCTTCCATCTGGCTCTGGAAACCGTTCCTTAATTCTCAGCTACCAGCCTTATTGCAGGCAAGTTTTATTATCTCCATTGTACAGATACAAAAACTAAGACAAAGACCGAGGACCAAAGTCTGAATACGGGGGCTCCCAGTGTAAATCTGGAATAGCGTATTTTGCAGTGGAAGTATTCCAGCTCTCGCCTGGGACTCACTGTATTCAAACTCTGCTCTGGAGTTATTTAACTGGGATCATGTCCTGCAACCCAGGGGTCCCAGATCCACAGGCTTAGCAGTACATTCAGGAAAAGAGCAGCTCCAAGACTGTCTGATGGAACTCAGAGAGAACCTGCACTGAAAAGAAAGGATGCTAAGGATACAAATCCCAGTAAATGCAATACAGGGAATCCACTTCCCCAATATCAGGGGGAAAGTGTTAAATTGGCAGTATCTTTGGATGCTTTCTTTTAATATACTAAGAATCTCAGTGACTTTGGCCATTATCAGAAGAATGGCAAGCCTTCGATAAGACACCACAGGAATGTGCTGCATTGGTCCAGCTCCATGCAGTGACTTCGATTCTCTGCTCTTCTTCCTTTTCATGTACTGAATGTTGGACACCTCCGCTCTTACAAGCCAAGTCAAAACATTTAACCTTTCTTTGGAGAGCATGGCCAGCACCTGCCTTACAGGTGATAGCCAGAACTTTGTTCACTAATTTTCTAACAACACTTTGTGATACCCAAATGAGATAACACAGATTAATTAAGCACTGTGTAATATCTTTCTAGCCCGGCCAAGAAAAGACTCAACAGCCTTTCATCCCAGCCTGCTCACTACCCAGCTATTCCAACATTACAGGACCGCTACAACACTGAACACAGTCAACAGCTAAGGAGAAGCAAAGGGCAATTTGGGAAGGTACCACCCAGCAACCTAGGGAAGAGCATCTCCTGAGACAAACAGGTCGCTTGAGTGTTACCCAAGCCCAGCCGACTGTACAACACATGGACTGCATGCAAGCGCCTGACACAGAGAGCCCTCACCACCTGTTTGGATGGGAAAACACTTCTAACTGCTCTAACCAAGTTCCAGGCAGCACAGGGGCACTACATGGTGCTGGTTGTACCTAGAGTAAGCACCAGTGAACTGGCTGTAACAACCCTGCTGAAACCCAACTCCACCAGAATCCATTTTGTCCCATATAGCACAAGCTCACTCTAGTGCCCCTTGGGCAGCTACCCCACAACTCCCAATTCTTCTTTTGAAAGAAGAACATTGCAGGTGATTCAGCAAGAGATTTTTGTGCCAACAAGAACCTGCTGGTCCTAAGAGTTTTCCGGTGACAGAGAGGTCTATGTCCTGGCACTTGGTGGTACTCAGGAGTCCCCTAGGCAGTATCCCTGACAGCTGCCTTCAAGGTCCTCTTCCTTTTCTCATCAGCAAAACCTTCTGGTTTCCACATTTTAATCCATGACTTGCATGCCTATCCCCTAAATTGCTCATCTGTCTCTCCTCCTGAAAAGCATGGTCCTTCATCCTTCCTCTCTAGCCACCTTGATCTTCATGGGTAGAAGGGAAGGATCATGCAAAGCATCAGTCTATAGGATACCCCTCAAATAAATGATAAATCCTTCCCATCCAAATAGCAAATGTGTCCCCAGGAAACCTTTCATCTGTCTACCTTCTTGAAGGCAGCACACAAAGGCCCTAGTGCAAACAAAATTATCACAAGACACCTGAGCAAAACAAAAAACCCCAAACAATAAAGAGTAGGAAGAAGAAAACTGCCCAATAGCACAGGGCTGAGGTTGGTTTCAGCTGGTCTTCTGCCCCTTTTTTCTGTTCTTTCCCCCGCTCCCCTGAACAAAAGAAAGTTTGTTGTCAGGCTCAAACATTTCCTGGGCCTTGTCCGAGTTCCACCTTGTTTTCTTTTTCTCTTCTCCCCACCCTGTACAAATAAAGCAAAAACCAACTGGCACCACCTGTGATGAAAGGACAACTAAATGCAGAATTTTATCTTTTCTTTCTTTTCTCCCTCCTCCTTTTTCCCTTTTTCTTGGCCAGAAGTTTTGGGCAAAGGACAAAAGGTATTGTTGGGTAAGCATAATTCCAGTGGCTGAGTCACGCTAAGACACTAAAGCGCTGGCTGCTGATGGGGTAAAGTAAGCCAATTTATAAACCATTGCTGCTTCGCTAAATGCAATGAAAACGCCAGCAGCACCACTGCAAGCTCTGTCAGCCCCAAAGCACAAGGGGCAATAGAAGATTCTCGTGGTAAGAAAAGGTGCAAAGAAACCAAATAAAATCCTGGTACAAATATCTCCACCTAAGAAATCTCAGAAGGAAAGACTGTCACACAGAAGAGGCTGGATGGGCTCCTCCCTGAAGACTGTAAAGGTTGTGAAGGTCACAGTAAAGGCAGTTATGATCCTTACTTACGATAAGGGAAGGCTAAGATGCCTTCTTCAGTTCTCCATCCAGGCCTACTTTTGTTTGATTTCATGACACAAGTCAGACCCACAGCTGGTCAGTCCTACAAGCGGCCTCCTTACCCCCAACTGTAAGCTCTTGGAGGCCGGGAGCTCACATTGCTCTTGCAGCCCCAAGCACAACTGAATGGGCGGGGGGCTTCCAGGCACCACCACGATGCAGATAATCATCAACCCTTTTCTGGCTGCAAATTAAATGGTGCCCCAAGCGGGCACTTGCTCGGAGCACATTCAAAAGCACACTGTAGACCCTGCAACACAATGGTGCATTTGGGGGAGCTGGAGCACTGGCTGTTTGTTTATTTTATGATGCACTTCGGTCTCTCTCAGTTGCACTGTTATCCTACACCTGTTCGCTCCCCTTTCTCCATGCTGATAACAGACAATACGTTGTGCGGACTGGGGGCCTGGCCTGGCTCTTTTTGTTTTTAATGAGACACATGTATTTGATTCCAGACTACCAATACTCAACATCAGGGAAGAGGCAGAAAATTTCCCTCAATAGGGCATAATAAGTTCAGCAGAATGATGTGGAGCAAGGCCCTCAAATGGATCTAAAGAGGTCCAACGTCTTTGTTGATCAACCCTCCCTAGGGCAAATGCTGCTTCCCCTAGTGCAGCACATCTCCTTTTCGAACCCACACTCACACAGGGTGTTACACTGCTGCTGCGCTTCTTTAATGTAGACATAGGCCTGGCCTCTTTCAACAGTTCTGGCATCTTTTCATGGCAGACCCCATGACACACGGAGGCGGCTGAGAACAAGGAATCATGCTTTTCCAGGAACGGGGAATCCAGATTTTCTGGTTTATAAATTTTCCCATCTGGATTTGTTTTGCTGTTCATAGGGTAGATCACCAGAGATAAGGAAAGAAAAGTAAAGAAATATCAGAGCAGTGGCAGCCCCAACGGGCTCAGATGAATTTCTTGCATGTCACAATCTCCTGTTTGGGCAGAAATTTGAATGCATTTTCCAGCAGCAAAACAGATAAACTGGCATCTTCCCCAGGGGCTGTTTCAGTTCTGCTGCTGCCTAAGGGTTCTGTAACGTAGGAACTGAGGAGCTTGGACATGCCCGCTCTTAAGACTGTCTCCATAAGGACAGGTAACTTCCCTGACACTTGCATGGCAAAAATTAAAATCAGCTGAGACTTCTTAGGGTGAAGCCCATTAGAAGAGCCTATAGATGAGCAGGTTATTACTTGAAACAGCTGCATTGAAAGACTCTTGGGAAAATCCTGCACAAGCTCCCAAACAGCAGAGGAAGGAATGAGTAGGTCGTCTCCACGTAACAGAACCAGTAGCTTCACCTCTCCTCCACAGCACAGAGCCTGTCTGAACCTGTTCTCTGGGGAAGAATCCCCCAGGATCGCACTCGGATGGTCTGGAAACAGATCTCCCAAGCCCTACCAAGCGGTCCCCCTGCTCTCAGGTAAGACCAGGCCCTTTGGAACCCGCTGGGACTGCTCTTCCCACCTCTGCAGCCTAGTCCCAATGCTCTGAACTGGCTTCCAATGCCACTGGCTGTCCAGGTACAGAAAGGCACCTGCAGACTAGAGCAGATATGGGCCTGGACCCTAAAGATTACTGTAGGTAAGAGCAGCCTGAGGAGTGGAGGCAAGGGGCCAGGGGCTGTGATGCTGTGTAAGTTTGTCCTCCCCTGCCACCCCTAAACGAGGCTGCTGAATTTACACAGCAAGGACAACTTGGTAAAGACAGTGCGGCGGCTGTCAGCTGGGAGCCTCTGCACACTAAGCTCCTGGTTAAATGTTTTCATCAAAACCAGAGCGAGAAAGTGCAGAGCAAACACCACCAATTAGAGGCTGGGCTGAAGCGTTCCTGCCAGCAGATCTGGTGAGAGGGGCATGAGTCACCTTAACCCTTTGGGAGCCAGAGCCAGCACAGCTCCACAGGGGAGAGGAGGAAGACGGGAGGAAACCTCTCACAAACCTTTCATCTGCATCCACTCGTTTTCGTTCATTTGTAGGAAGCTGAATTCAAGAGTGAACACTCCCTGTGTTTGGAGCCATATTATCCCCATAACCTCTGCCCTCTCCATTCTCATACCTGGAGGAGCCTGAACCAGGCAACCTGCCCGCTCCAGTGAAGATGGCCATGAGCTGGTCCGGAGGGATGAACAGCAGCCCAGAGCAGAGGCTGCCAGGTGCACGTTGAGGAGGTCTGGGGTTGGCCATCCCTCAAGCCACCTCTACCTTCCAAGTCCATTCCAGCAAACAGAAAATGTCACATCAGTTTTGCTGAAGGCTAAGGTGTCAATGAGAGTAACATGGCAGTACTCCATGCCTCATTGCAAGATAATAGGATTTGTCTCGGACAAAATGCTTCCCCATCAGAAACATGATGAAATGTAGCCAGCCGTAAGAGGAAAACTGGGATCAGGATCAGGCAGGTATGCCCCTCTTCCCCTAGACTGCCCCTGCCTAGCTGCTGTTAATTGTCCAATTTCTGAACATATAAGAGGTGATCAAAATTTCACTGCGTACTTGGGCTAAATTCCCTTTCAATGCAAATAACACACTCCTGTTTGCGGCAGGATTCAGTGCCGACAAGCCAAAAGTTCAGCTTTCTAGGAGTATCAAACGTTGCAACATTACAGGTGTTCAGAGAGATCGGTCCCTTCCGCAGCAACAAACCCTGAAGTCAGAACTAGGCTTTGCTCTCAGTCACTCAAGCGAACACCCACTGACTCCACCTCAGCACAGGACTGAGCAGACACTGCAGGAAAGGGCCCTAGGCTGCATATGGACAAATCCTGCCCACCTGCCACACGATCCAGCAGAGACGGCATTGCTGCGACAGGCGCCGTTTTGGAAGCTTTCTGCAAGGGAGTCTCCCCCCAGCCAAGGTCCCTGTCCTGAGGTGAGGGATAGAAACGGGCACGGGGCATTGGACCTGCTGCTACGGAGATCAAGAGGCATTCAACCAAGACAGGGAAACTAAAAGCTAAGGATAAATTAACACAGCAGCTTATATTGGTGAGATCCCTTTCAATTTAGGGCACAGTAGGGCTATGCGTGGTGCGGTCCAGGATCTGGCCCTCCGCAGTTACATGGGTCCAAAGCTGGGGCCCCCCAAAGTTCTGAATTTCAAGCATACCACGACTGCTGGAGCAGACGGTTTCAGATCCTGCTGAGCCAGCTTGTGGCTGTATTCAAAATTGAGTAAATTTACAGCTGTAAGCTTGGAGTTTATACAACCCGTAACTTGTTAGGGATGGCTGACCAAGCCAGAACGATCGCTCCCCAGCCGACAGGGCTCTTATTGGTTAGACCTTTGAGCGCCTGGTAGATTTTATTATTTTTCTTTTGCATTGCGGGGGGGGTGGGGAGGTGTAGGAAAGGAAACATCTATTTTTGTTCCTTTCCTCACCACAGACAAACTGAAGTTAAATCTCAGGTTCAATCCACCATGGATTCCTCAGCATATCAGCTGGGGACTGTAGCACACCCAGTGACCATCTCCTTGGACAAGGCTGGCGTATTTTTCTCGCTCTGTGCAGAGTTTTGCAACGTGAATAGCTCCACAGGATTCAATGCTTTATCACCAGAGTTAGCAAGGCTGCTCTCATGCTGGCCCCTCTTGCGTGGACGCTTCCCTCAGACTGCACAAATGCTACTCTGCTCCAGTGTGGGCTGCAAGAAAATGTGGTCTGAGTTTGGTGCAGCAAATACAGTGCCCTGCAAAGACCTTCCTTCCATCTCCTTTGCAAGGATAAACAGCTGGAGCAGTATCAGACCTGAAGTGATCTGAACCTGGATTCACAAACAGCAACACAAGGAGTCTGCCAAGTAACGGGCAGGCAGCAGGCAGTGAGTGTAAAGCAGGACTCCAGGAGCCCTCTGATGGGAACAAAATCAGCATCATTCACTGTGCCTGTGGAAGCTATCCAGCCTGAGGAAAGCACAGGGCTTGCCTGCATGTAACAGCCTCAACCTAAAATCCTCTATTTTTATTACAGCATGGTCCCAGTTCTTGTCTGAAAGGCATTTTCAGCAGGAAACCCAAACACAAAGGGCTAGGGAGCTCTCCTGGGACTCACTCTCTGTGTGACCACAGACAAGGACAGTCACACCAGCTTCAATGATACACATTCATGAGCATGAGGTGCTCAAGCATGATGAGAGGGACATATACCTACCTCAGTCATTACACAGTTGCAGGCACTCCATTCACTGCCCTGGGAGGATACAGTTTTCTAGGACATGGCTAAGGAGCACTAACAGGTCTCCCCTTTACCCTCCACTCCATCCTGAATACATAACAGCCCAGAACATCAATAGTTTACATGAGTTAAAGAGCCAGCTGAGGCTTTAGAGACTCACTCAGGCAGGATAAAACACTCTTTAGCATCCAGCCACCATGTAAGAAAATTAAGTAAATGGGGACCTTTGGTGAAGTCTTAAACAGGAGACTGAAAAAGGGGAAATTTCCTCTCTCCCTGCTCTGTGAGCAGGGATCACACTGCCTGCTGCCGCTCCCACAGTTTAAAATACTTAAGTCCTCCAAGGTGCAGCTTAATTTTCTTTTTTAAAAAAGAAAAGTGTCAGTCTAATTAGATAAATCCTCCAAGCACGTGGCCCGGAGTTCGTCATGGAAATTAACCTCCTTGAAAGATCACAGTGACTGAAATAAGAAACTGTGTGTTTTGGCATAGTGCAGTGAAATGGGAGATGCAGGCTGCATTTCATACACCTTCCCTTTCATAAACCTGCCGCGTTTCATATCTGCCCTACTGGCCCTTAGCTTGGCACCAAGACTTTATCTCCGAATGCCTGTTTGCAAATCGCTGCTGAGAGGTTACAATAACCCCTGGGAGAGATTTTGCTGGCTCACCAGTGTGAAAGGACACTGCTCCCCCAGTATAAAGCTGGGCCAGCCTGAGGCACTGGTGAAGGGAGGGGCTTGTCCCCAGCAGCCCTACAGAGAGGATGTTCTGCAGACACAGCCACCATGGGGAGGCAGCCAGGCTAGAAGCTGTTTGCCAGCCTCATCATCCAACACGCAGGCAAGCATGTTTCTGTACAGCCCTTGCTCTCACTGGCACGGGGATGGGCTGAGCGGGGCAGGAGGGAGATACGTCGAAGCCACAGGTTGCTATCACATAGCTCAGTTTGCATTTATGCCACCTACGTTCATGTCTTGTTATTTAGAAGGCTCCACCTAGCCACACTGGGAAAGGTGTAGGGCTGGGAGTTATACTGCTTAGGAATAAAAAGCCCCAGTCCCTTTGCTATTGGAAGCAGAAGCAAAACCAGGAAAGAAAAGAGCTAGCTTACAAGCGAGAGTCAACTGCCATCCCTACCTTCAAGTCAAAGCCGGCACCAGAACTAGACTATTTCATACTTCCAGGAAACGTTGGCCAGTCAACTTTTCTCCCAGGCCACCAGACAAATTTCTGCTAGGGTCACACTCTCAATGCTTCTTCCACAACGACTACTGCAGTGACATTACACAACGCATTTTAGTATATAACTGAAATAAGGCCCCTTTTGCAGTTCCAAATAGTCCTTCCTCATCAAGGGGATATAAGGATTCTCTTTCTAAGCTTTCCAGTTCACACTGTCCTTTCAAAAGATAGTACCCAAAACTAAAAAGCCCCTGAAAAACCTGTAGAGTTCATCTACCTCCTCCTTTCCTAAGTGTGATGTATGCGGGTATGCACGACGCTGTGCTGCCCTCCCAGCACTAGGACCAGCCTTGCACGCAGAAGGATCAGCACCAGCCTCAGAGACCAACTCCGAGGTGACTTGTTATATTGTCATTGAAATGACAAGCCCTATGGCTCTGAATTTGGAAGCAACCTATTTTGTCTCAGAACAGCATCACTGGTGGCAGAACAAAAATAGGATACCTTCTGGAGAGAAAACTACCCCAAAACGCCATGGCAGGCAAGGAGCCAAAGGCCCCAAACAACTGACAGTTCTACAAACGCAGACCCTTTTCCTACAGCGCTTATTACACACAAGGCCTCCACAGTTGGACTGCTCTAGAGCTCGCCCCAGGAGTACAGCCTCTTGTACCTCCGGGTCCTATTCTAGACCAGCTCAATCACGCGTGAAAGGTATTAGCTGACACCTCATCAACAGCCATTGGACAGAGCGAGCGTGAGGGGTTGCAGGCAGATCCCTCAGTACAAGAGCCCATGCCTCCTTGCTACAACTCGTTAGCCGTCTCAGCAAGAGTTCAAAAGACAGACGATGCACAAAAACTGCATTCGTGTTTTCTACCGCTCCTTCCAGCTCAGGGTTGAGGCATGTTGGAAGGACACTACCAGAGAAACCAGGATGAACTCAGCCCTAATACAGTTTCTTAGCAGTTCTCTGCCAAGTACAGGCAAGCCCCACAGTTCCATTACTAATAACTTAATACCTAATAATATTACCAATGTAACACTTAACCTTGAAGCCAAGCACCTGGACCCAGAAAAATCAGCATTTAGTAAGACTTCCACCTCATTGTATTTGGCTTCTCCTGCCAACTGATCAAAACTCAGCATCCACAACTCCTTCCCACCTGCTCCAAGGTACATGGAGTCATTTGCAAAAAAAGGTAAAGCTCCCACTTCAGCCAGAAGCTATGGGCTGAACCAGAGAGACAACACAGAGTGCAGGAGGGAAAAAAAAAAAATCCAAGTGCTATTCCACACCCCTCTTTAGGCTCTGGAGGCATTAGGCAAATTCTCAAATAGAGCAGTCCCTTCTGCCTGCAACTGGACTTGAGATTAAGAGACCAGAAAGAAGGGCGAGTGGGCATCACTGGAAGCTCAGCATCTTCCATTACGCATCAGCACAGTAAGAAGGGCTCTGCCAACCCTGAAATATTTTCTTCCAAAAAGAACACGCACACCCTTTAAAATGGGTATGGTGAAAGCTGCCTGGAGCGGGAAGGACCCAGCAATGCAGGGTCAGGTTCCTGACTCCTTACCATCAGAGCAAGCAGCCCAGCCCCTAAATTCACTTCCTCGGTGTCCTCTCTCTTACTGCTACAGCGGCTCAACTCCTCCAGCGCGATTGCAAACACACTGCCAAGGAGGTAGCGCGATACCTGAATCCACAACGGATTCGAAGGCATCTCCATGTTTTGCTGTCAGCCTGAAGTTTGACTGAAGGAGCCCACCAGAAAGAGTGAATGAACGTCTCTGGCAGCTGCCTGAGGGAGCCGCGGCTGTGCCGTAAGCCGCCTAGTGCCCGAGCCGCGCACGGGAGCCTCCTCCCCGGCCAGGGAAGGTGCGGGGAGGCAGACGCTGCAGGAAATTCAGGCGAAGAGAAGGAGCTGTGACATCCAACCTGGCCGAAACGGAAGGGAGCTAAGAACAGGGTGCACGGGTTGCGAAGTGAGCGAGGTCTCAGCCCGAGCTGAGGAAGCAGGTGCCAAACCGGTGGCGTGGCGTGGCGTGGCAGGGCGCCCAGCCCAATACCCCAGCCTGGGGCACCGCGCCCCCCCGGGGAGCGAGACCCTTTCGCACAGGTGGAAGAAGGGAGGACTGCAGACTCGTTCCTCAAACCGCTCTGTCAGAGGACATCACCATTAGAGGCCAGTATTTCAGCCCCAAGGTCCAGCTGGGTTGCTTACCATCTCTGGGATGCCGACTTGGAGACAACTTTCCCCGGCACAGGCCTGTGGAACAAAACCGAAGTGCCCCAGAGCCACAAGCCCTACCAACCCATGCCCACTCCCTTAAAACCCACTTTCATCCTCATCTCCTCTCCTGCCCCCGCAGTAGCCCCCTCCTCCTCGCTCTCTTTCTCTGTGTCCTCGAGACTCCTCTCACCTTGAGGAGTGTTAGGATTACCCAGCATTTACACTCAATGCTCCTCTTTATTCCTTAAGACTTATTAAGAATGATAATGAGCTCCAAAGCA
The DNA here is from genome assembly GCF_030936135.1 of Gavia stellata. Lineage (NCBI taxonomy): Eukaryota > Metazoa > Chordata > Aves > Gaviiformes > Gaviidae > Gavia > Gavia stellata. The sequence goes on along the minus strand of NC_082620.1, from coordinate 4,092,635 downwards.
GTGACACGTCTCTCTCTCTCCCCCTCTGTCGCGCGCTCTCTCTCTCTCTCTCTACGTGCCTTTTCCGTCAAAGGCACACAGGACAAATCCGACCAAAAAAAAAAAAAAAACCCTGACAATATGGATCAAGGACACATGAGGATTTATATTCTACAAATCCAGCCTTTTTTGTTTTTATTATTTCTACTCAAATTCCACCCTTTCCTCTTCTTACTCATATTCTCCCCCCTCTACCCCAACCCTCTTGGACTTTGAATGAGAAAGAAGAAGAAGAAGAAGAAGGGGAGAAGAAAGCTGCTTGCCTGGAAAACCTCGTTAATGTGGAGCGCTTAAACGGTTGATTAATTTTAGCAAAATTTACGATGCGCTCTTGCTTTTCTTTGAAGCTGCAGTCTTATATACCAAAAGCAAGTTAACTTTAAGATCTGTCTTGCAAGCCCACTGCCCCCTAATTCTTGGATGCCCTGTTTAGGTACACAAATATATAGGAGAGAAATACCGTAGCAGAGCATGGAAGCAGTTGCCCTGCCGGGTGCTCAAAGTGGTTCGATTCAAATCCCTTTAGCACAGCCTAATAATCACAACCTGAAAACTCCCAACTTCTAGCTATTTAACTTCCCATAAAGATTAAAAAAAAAATAAATCACTAGCCAGTCCTTCAAAAGCAAAAGGAAACAGGGAAACACAAACACCAATTCCAAGAGAAGTCTCTCCAAGTTACATCTGCTCACGCTACAGCAACGCCAGGCTCTCGGCTGCATTAGAAACATCAGGTTCTCCCAAAGCCACCTTTAAACCAGCTATGTTTCGCCAGAGGGAAAAACTGAACCTAAGGAAATGTAATATACAGATTTATACATATCCTGAACTATACTTCAATATTTCAGTCGTCTCCCCAGCTTCCTCCTACCCAGTATTTGCTTTTATTCTTTGTCTCCCTCTGCTAGACTCTGTTTTTCTGATATAGACATCAGGAGGTTAAGGGCTCAATTATCAAGTCTGTTGAATCCTCAGCTTCACGTTACTTAGGGGGTTCTCTGTTGCTCTTTGGAAACTACACGGCAAAATCTCTCTCCTTCTCAGCTTTTCTTTTTCCTAACTTGTCATGTCTATTTCCGACACACCCCTACACATGAACCCACAAATCTATTTGGGGTAAACGGAGAGAAACGGTGAATTGGTTTGGGAGAAAGAAACATTAATAAAAATAACCCTAAGAGTGCCTAGCCAGAATGAACCTGAAGCATTCGCGATCTTGAAACCTAAAGTAACATCCACATGGAATTTACAAAATATGATTCGAGTGGTTCTAATTAGCCCCAGTCTGTGGAAAAATTGGAAGGAAGCGGCTCTTTGATTAATGTTACAAACCAGAAAGGAAACAGATTTTAGAAGTTAAAGTAGCAGCATTGTGGAATACAGAATCATTACCAGCATACATTTATGATACCTGCTTCAATCAGATGGCTTGGGGTTTTGTTTTTAGGGTTTTTTCCTTTTTACTTTAAAAAAAAAAGGAAGACAGGATGCAAGTAAAAGCTTTTGTTTATGGAAGTGTGCGGCGCTTTTATCTCCCAAGGAATTTATATAGCTGGACTGTGTATAAATCCTTCTGAAAATGAAATTAGCAAAAACAAAAACAGGGGTGAAGGTGCTGGGGGGGGGTGAGGGGGGGGGTATGTGTGAGAAAATCACCACCTCAGTAAATCATAGTGGATAACCAGCCCCTGGCTTGGGCAGATAGCACATTCAGCTTTAATAGGACGAAACAGAGTTGGAAAGGGAAAGGACAAGATTCATACCTGCGGCAAACTCCTTGCAAAAATGGGGGGCTATTTTTAATAAGCTTTTGAAAGTCACTGTGCAAGTTTGCTTGGGCTTGAAAAGAAAAAGGAAATAAGTTTTTTTTTTTTCCAGCTAGCTTGATTGTTTTGGGTGGAGCTCAAGCGTGTGTGTATATATGCTGTATATAAAAATGAATTACTAATTCTTTCCTGGAAACTGTTTGAATTACAATCTGCAAGATACAAAAACACACCTTTATTTTAACACTGATTTTAATACAGAGAGAAGGGGGGGGGATAGTGAGGGAAACGTTTTTTTCCCAGTACACAGCAAAACCCTTAAGCAAGAATAATGCCTCCCCACACATATACACACAGAGACAGACGCACACACTTTGCTCAGCTGTACAACCACCAACTGAACTCCAGCTTTCAGTGGCTTTTCCCTGTACCAAGGCTTTGCTCTGAAACTGCAAGAATGACAACGTCATGTGTGTGGAAAGCTGACACTTGGAGCTTTTAAAAAGAAATGAGGAAAAATAAGCTGTTGACTTCTTGGTTAAAGTATTTTCTTGTTCTAACTCATGTTCTTATGTCACTGGGCTAAAAAAAAAAAGAGAGAGAGAGGGAGAGAGAGATATGACTTTCCTTGAATGATCTGTTTAACCTAAGCCAGAGGAAAAAAAAAGAAGTCATTAATTACTTATGTGAGCTATTGCTTCTGAAAGACAATAAACCTGCCTGGTCGCCATGGATATGACATATTTGCTCTGAAAACAACACAATAATTAGCAAAGGGGAAAGATACAAGGAGAATATGCAAACTCCTGAGTTTAAAGCCATAGTGTTTCCTTTTTTCCCCCCTCCTCTTTTTACTTGTCAGAGTCAATTCTGTTTGCAATTCAAATCAAACAAATAAACAGAATATTTACAAAAAAATTTTAAATGATCCACCACACTATGAATCACACACACACACACACAAAAAGGGAAAAAAATTAACAAGGAAAAAAGATAAACTCTAGTATGGACAGATCATAAACCACCTAGGTGTTTTCATGTACGTGTGTGTATATATACACCTATGTGAAATATAAATGTATATACACGTAGACACACAAACATACATGGGTTATAAGGGTTATATGCACTATTTCCTCTAGGATTAGTCTTTTAAGATTAGTATAGAAGCATACCGAGAGGAAAAACGTCTCTCTTTTAGGGAGTGGAAACATTTTGAAGGTACACTAAGCGAAAGTACAACAAGGGGTTTTTTACTGTGTTAAACATGCATTGTGCTGGTAGTATTTTCTTCGCAAACCTTTTAACTTTTCTCCAGAAGATGAGCAAAAACCCACAATCGGTGTGCACCCTGCGTCATCCTGATCAACACACCAGCTTACCATGAGTTCTCAAATTTTAAGGATAAAAAAAAAAATTCTCTTCTCTCACCTCAATTACTTTTTATAAGTGATATTACACTGAATCACATGTAATAATGCAATGCATAAGTTAAGAAATAATGAAAACTGAGTTATATGCAGAGAGACTTCTTTGAAATAATTTATAAATGTTGCGGAGAAAATGTTTTTTTAGATTTCTCTCTCATTAAGATGAGACAAAGACTATTAAAACCTTCTCTAATGCGGTAGCTTTCTGGATTCTGACCTTCCACATTTAGAAACCAAGTAATAAAAACACCCTAACAAGCACTTTATCTTTAGAGATATTTGACTTTGAACTTATTTTAACATTAAAAAGACTTGGGAGGTATAAAAATAACAATATAGTTGCCACAAGTTTCTGTTGTTGTTGTTGTTGTTTTCACTGCTAAAAAAAAAAAATCTTTAGAACAAAATAAGCAGATTAAGGAAACATCCCCCTAATTTAACTGGCTCTTTTTCTATTTTTTTTTAAACAATAGTTTTTAGCTGGACTCTTTGATCTTGAAAGGGTTCTGCTATCTTGTGTGATGAGGGGGGAAAAATGATCTGTTTTAAATGATGATGCAAAAAAAGGATCAAAGCCCTGACTTTCTGTTAGCCATAATAAGCTCTGTCTTGCACAAAGCTTCAACTTCAGGCTTTAATATATAAAATATACAGGAGCCCAATAAAAGCACTGAAAAGGTACAAAGTCTGAAAACAAAAGGGGACGCTGCTCCTTTAAACGTTTTAGTGCATATGGAGTTTGATTTCTGAAAGAGATCAGTTTAACATCTCCATAGAAACCAGCAACAGATTATCATCAACAGAATAAATAACTAGTCTAATAAATTAAACAGGAGGCATAAGATCTGGAAACTTGATTACTGAAGTTCAACAATATTCCCCCATAAACTCTTCCAAACCACCTTTAGGGTAGCTAACAAGGTGGCAGCGACACATAAATAAAGGGTAGGTGGGAAGCAGGCAGGACTTCTGGAAAGGAGAAGTCCAAAACCTTCGCAAGAAATTATTCCACACTAAGAGTCAGCAAATCAATAGAGGAAATAAATTCATCAATGAAGTTTTGGGAGAGACAGCTACTCTTCCAGGGAGCCGGCTGCGAGGACCTGCTGTGCAGCGCAGCGCGGACAGGAGGGGGCACACAGAAGGTGGACGTGCAGCTCCTGAAAAGTTTCACCTTTCCAGCCCGAAAGGGCAGGAGGGCTCGGGTCGATCGATCAAAACCGCCGTGATCCAGAGCGGCCTCCAGCCGCAACCCACCCCTAAAAGTTTGCCGAGGAAGTTGCCCGCCGCGCAGCCGGCCGGCACCGGGGCGAGCGGCCGCGCCAGCCCCGCGCCCGCCCGAGCCCCTTGACAGCTCGCTCGCCGCCCCGGCCCGCCGCCGAGCCCCGCTCCTCCTCCGCGCCCCCCGCTCCGCGGCCGGCGGCGCTGGGGGTCCCGGCCCGGGACCGCTCCTCGCCCCCTCCGTCCGCGCCCCGCGGCCCCCCCGCCGGCCCGGCTCTGAGTGACGGCTCGGACACCTGTTCCCCGTCCCCAGAGCCTCCAGCGCGGGCAGCCCCGGCCCGCGCCCCCCGCCCGCCGCCGCCCCGGCCCCGGGCGGCCGCCCCCCGCCCCGCCGCTGCCCCGCCGCGCACGGGGGAAAGGGGGAAAGGGGGCGAGAAGGGGAAGGAGGCGGAGGGGGGAAACTTCCTGGCTCCGGATGGCAAATCAGCTGCGCATTCTGCAAATGCCACCGGGTAAAAATAACCTGCTGCTTCGCCCGGGGGGCCGGGCACCGGCTGCCCCGAGCCGCGCTCCCAGCCGCCGCGGCCCCTGCCCGCCCCGTCCCTGCCGGGGGGCTGCGGCCGTCCCGCTGCGGGCGCCGGGCGAAACGCTGCCGGCCCCGGCCCGGCCACTTTGCAGAAAGTTCCCCGGCACGGCTCGCCCCGCCGGCACCCGGCCATGCCCGCCGAGCGCGCCCGCCGCCGCTCGCCCAACTTTGCTGCCGCCGCCGCCGCCCCCCCCCCACTCCCGGTGCCCGCGCCCGGCCGCGCCGGGACCCCCGGGCGGTGCGGCGCGGCGGGGCTGCGGTTACCTGCGCCCGGAGCGGAGCGGGAACACGTGTTCCCCCGTCCCCTGCCCGGGCTCCTGCCAAAGTCCTGGAAATTGACGGGCGCCGCCGCGGCCCCGGCTCCGCCGCCGAGCGGGCACGGCGCTGCCCCGCCGCCGCCGCCGCCGGCCCCCCGCCGCCGCCGCGGCACCCCCCGCCGCTGCCCGCCTCCCGCGGAGCCGGGCGGCCGCCGGCGGCCCCGCTGCCGGCCGGTGCCCGCGGAGGCTGGGCGCTGCCCCGCGGGAGCCGGGCGCGGAGCGCGGCGCGGTGCCCACCTGCCGGGCAGCGCCGCCGGCCGCCCGCCCGCGCAACGCCCCGGCCCCGGCGCCGCCGAGCCGGGGCTGCCGGCGGCGGGGCCGGGGCCGGGGCCGGGCGGGAGCGGACGGGCTTACCTGCACTTGGGGCTGCTTTGGGTGACTTTCCAAGTCAAGGGAAATGTGTGTGTGTTTGGGATGCAGGCTGCAGCGCGCATGCGCCATCAAACTTGCCCTGATCCCGGATTTTTCCTCCTCGCGCTCCCCTTTGCTTTGATTATTGAATTTTCCTATTTCTAACAGGAGGGCGGGCGGCGCGCAAAACCCGGCCTGGATCCCGCCGCCGCTTGCCCCGGCCCGCCCGGGGAGGGGAAGGGGGGGAGCGGCCGGGAGGGAGCGGGCACGGAGCGGACTCGGTCTCCAGGCAGGCAGGGCAGGCAGGCAAGGGAGGGGCGCCTGCAAAACCCGGACCGGATCGCCCTCCCCTGGCAGGGGAAAAGGAGAGGCAGTGTCCCCATTTCCCAGCCCGCCCGGGCAGCTTCCTATCTCCTGCCCTGTCCCCGCACCAGGCGGCTCCTCTCCCCCACCCGTCCTCCTTCCCAGCGAGGCGCTGGAAGTTCTATCAAATTTTCTATTTTGCAGCCTGGTGCCCTCTGCTCACCTTAGTTCTCTAAGACTAAACTCCATGGAGATCACGAGTAACTAGGCTGCGTGTATTTCTTTATTCTCCAGCTGGTTTTCCTAGGCATAATGTTCAGTTTCTATTTTGCAAACTTTTAAACTGCGGTGCTTTTCGTTTGCTTATGTTCTTAGTCTGGATATCCCTCAAGTTTAGAACTAACCACTGTCTCGTTGCATCTACAACTGTACTATTTCTTGGCTTGGTAGTCTGCAGTACTCGCTTTGCTGGCATTTATGTACAGGATTAAGTTTTGCAGGGCTGGATCCTAGAGAAAACGTCAAGGAAACAGACGTGAAAGCCACGGGCAGCCTCGTGGATGGGGCTGGTTTTGGGGGATGTCTCTGCAGGACCAGAGCCAAGGGTTCCCCTACACTTGTATGCACCTCAATTTCCAACAGGCAGGCATCACACTTCAATGTTGAAAAACTACTTTCTTCAGCTCTACCTTTTCTTTCTCAGCTCTATCTTTCATCCTACTGAGACAGTTAGTACACGTTATAGTTACGTGTGCACATTCTGTCGTGGCGGTTCTGCAAAACAGTCCACAGAGACCCCTTCCTTCGTCCGCCACTTCCCCCCATGGGAACCAAGAGCTTCGGCTCACCAGCACCCCTGCACTCTGCGCTGGGCCTTGGAGGTACGCCTGCCTGCCTCCTAGTCCTTGCATGAATTAAGCCTGTGGGACTGCGTGCAGGAGAACATATCTGCCTCCATCACAGGGTTTGCAGGATTTGGGCCCTAAGCCCAAGCTATGCAAGCCTGTAAACTCTTGAATAACTTTACTCATTCGGAACAGGAGCTCTGCGTCAGCACACCCACACAGAACCCCTTGCAGGAGCGTCTCACTCTTCCCGTGCACTTCCCTGTCTGTGTCTGTCTCCACCTGTTGCCTCTTGTCCGATGCTTACACTGTAAGGTCTTTGGGGCAGAAACCATGGTTTTGCTCTGGATTTGTCAGTGCCTTGCACAATGGGGCCCTGCTGCACGATTACAGCTCCTATGTGCTATTGCCACACACATAAATAATAACAATAATTAATAATAATAGACTAATTCCTCTGATTTTGATGTGACTACTCAAGTGAGTAAAAGTGACTCACATATGTGAGTGTTTGCAGGACTGCTGCCAGCTCTTGAGCTTTTATGGTGAGTCTTCCAATATTTGGTGTTCTCCTTTGATCCCCAGCTCCTGGAATGACATGTTTCTAGCACTTGTGTTTACACAAGGAAGCTTGGAAATGTGGCCTAGTGCTCCCCAAAGCCTCAGAAGCCAGAGGACAAATAAGAAACTTCCAAAGAAATGGATTTTTAATAGCTTTTGAGAAAATCCTGTAATTTGGCAGCTTGGGGTGGGGGAGAGTCTAGCTCATGAATTTTGAACAGGCAAGTTTAGCAATGTACATCTATTGAGGTACATATTTAGGTCCCTGTAAAGACTAGACTTTTACTAACCAAGCCGAATTTACAGTGGAGAGATATATTTCTGTGGAAATACTCAGAGTGTTTAAAGTGTCTGTGTCTTTGCAGAATCTGGGCTTTTGTTTATTTGAATATTGTTTGGTATTCGTCATTCTGTAGTTATTTATTTTTACCTGCTCACAATAAGAAAGCAGGAAAATGGGGATGAAAATGGGATAATTAAAGTAAATAGAACTGTGTGAGACTGTTACAATAACTGTGGCAAGTATTTATAAATTGCTGAAAATAAAAAGACCAAAGTTCTTGAATTTGTATGCTGGAGAGACACTGCCAGATTAAAACCCATGTGTTTCTGAAAATAAATGTCCCAAGTTCTGGTACAAAAGTATAAAAGAGCAGGTCCCAAGCTATGAATTCTTGCTTATGAGGCATCCCTGAAGAATGAAGGGTTGGGAGAATAGGGCCCTTTAATTAAATCTGCATCGTTACTTTTAATTGCATTTACTACTTATTATTTTCTCTTGTTCGCTTTTTTGCATTTCTGTCATCTGGTGTGCTGAACACAGACTGAATGGTCTTCCTTCTGCTTGGAAGTCGGCTAATTTGGGAGTGCTGTGGAGTTGTCCTAGCTAGGAGGAGAACTTGGGGACAGTCAAGTGTTTTTGAGGCAGCTGTGTTTATCGCCAAAGAGCTCTCATGCCTGTGCTCCCCCGCACGTGGCGTGAGGCTCAGACACCCTACAAACTGTACCTCTGACAACAGTTTCACGCCTCCTTCCACCTTCCAAACCACACCTTGCCCAAAAGCTCTCTCTGCATGTGTTTTAGAGCCCCACTCCGCATTCTTAACGTGTGTCTTTTGACCTTTTAGTCCCTGCTTTCTGAAGTTTGCTTGTGCAAAGCCCCATCCAGCCCATCTGACGTTTACCATACTAGCTCCCGGTAAAGGCCCCAGAGCACATGGCTCCTCAGTCAGATAGAACATGAGGTAATGACACCTTACACAGCCCGTTCTAGATAGAAAGAAAATAATTTAGCAAATTGCAAATGATGCATACTTAACTATTTATGCAGCATCTTCCTGTCATCAACCCAAAGCAATTTTACTTCCGTGTTGAACAGTGGATGAAAATGTTCTATAGATTTAACCATTGCGGGAGTTCCTTTTAAGTGGTGCAGTAATCTCTCTCCAGCTAATTTAGTGTTGTAATAAGGCACCACCCTCACAAGTCCTTTGTGTTCTTGTGTCAATACTGCCCCCAAACCATAAGTGCTGGCATCTGCATCTATCATAAAAGTGGGTCTGAAACAGAAAGACTAAGGAAGGAGCAACATGGCCATCGGCGGAGCAATCTCAAGAGCCTTTTACCCATCCTGGACATACCAATTTCATTCAGATTTCCTCTAAAATACAATTTAGTTTCTCAGCAAATCTATGCTATGGTTTAACAGCACTGGCAAATTCAACAATAAACCTTCTCTAACAGAAGCAGAGCGAGATGTACCTGGGGAGTGGGACACTTCAGTACAGATTCAGTTTTCTTCTTGCCAGTGGGGGATCCTTGCTCCCTGCTCAGGATTCTCCTTGAACCAGACCGCCTCTCTCTCGTTGGGACTGAAGACCTTTTAACCAAAGACCTCTAACCAAAATGTCTCTCGTTTTTGCTCTTTTTTATGTATACAACAGGACAGTGGAAAAAATCCAAAAGGAGTCTTGGACATCGCTATCATTACCTTTCCCCTTATGGTTTTCTTTACCAGCATTTACTAAAACCAGTGAGACCTTACAGAGTTATGGTTCCTATCTTCACTATTTCCTGCTTGCCTGAACATTTAACAAACAGTTCAGTTGCACAAGATCATTGGCAGCTCAGACTCCACGTGCTCCTCCATCTCCAAACATGTTTTATCTATTCCCAGTCTGTCTTTAGCTACCATAGCATGTAGCTATACCATTAGTTGCTGCCCTTGGGGAGAGGACATCCTGCTCACTGCAAACTTACTGCCCATAAGACACTGGTTGTATTGAGCTACATATTTCAAATAAATTTCCATGGACTGAAATTGTAGGACACCTTTCATGCTATTTATCATTCAGCAATTAGCAATAATAGCATCCAAACTCATTATTAGGTAGCCCTCTATGTCTGCTGTCCACAACTCTTGGTTAAATCCAGAAATTTCTCTCTTAAACCAAACTTTGTGAATGGTTCCCCCTTTTGCTCAGGGTCCTCCACACTGGGGTGGTGTGATTGCAGCTTGTGTAGGCATGCTGCAATTACCTAAGGGGTGCAAGGACACAGAGAGCAAGTATCTGCCACGTTCCTTCCTGCGCTGCTGGGCAGTAGTGAGATAGGAGCATGATGAGGTAGTACAAGCCATACAGAATAGAAGTGAACAGAATATTTAGACTGATGACAGGATAGCTGTTGGTAAAGCGTATAGGCTACGCTTTTACTGTAGACTAGCCACTGATGTATTTTATTCACACCCAGTACATATCCCAGAACACACTCCATCTGGCAAAGCTGTGCAAGTGCAGCCTGAGAAAACTTTACGTACCCTTAAAAATTACTCTCACAAGAAAAATGATGCTAAAACAACATGAGATGGGCCTGGATTAAAATTACAAAAGTCCAGAAATACACGCTGAGCGCTCTAACTCTGTCCTCAGCTCACCCTGCTGTGACCTGGCAACCGCTTTTTTTAGAGGGGAGGACAAAGGACTGTAAAAGGGGTTCCTGTTGCTCTGAGGGGCGTGGCAATGGAGAATCAGGCCTAGATGCCTTGTTCCCGACCGCTCAGACCAGATGGCACGCTTTACATAGGCCTACATGCCACATTAGTTCCTCAAAGGGGCACTTAATCTCCGGTAAGTGAGAAGGAGGCTGAGGTCTAGGCCAACCAGTCTACCAGACTGGACTGAAACAGTCATCTATTTCATATAGACTACCCAATGGCCATCAGGCGTCACGAGTGACCTTTTCTAAACCTAGCGTAAACCAAGGTGCTATCCAGGACCTCTCATCCTGCTTCACAACTCACTGGAAGAATGAAGAAATCACTCAGACATGCACTAGAAAAATCTTGTGGATTTACTTAGTTTCGTAATGGAAAATGACAAGTAATTGCAAAGAAGGAGGAGGCATTTTTTCAGTTGCAAGTATAATATTATCTGTTTTAATTTTTTATCATAAGAGTGGCACAAGTAATCAGAGACTATCATGTGGTCACTGTTTGTCAAGTGCCATTTTCTCACAGGCAACTATTTCTTTGCATATGCACACTTCAGAAGAAAAAAGACATTGATTGGATCCCCATTGTACCCTGGTCCAAATCCTCAGAGCAGAGTAGGCATTGCTTCACACTGACAGCATTGGGGCAAGACTTATTTATATTTAAGAGGATCAGGCCCTGTGTTTTGAAACTTCAAACTTTTGTTTAGAAATACACATAGTGAATATCAGTATGTAAGTATATAATAAAAATACTGAAACCGTGTGGGGCAAATTATAGGCATACAGACTGATATTGATTTTTGGTTGGTATAAATGAGGGTAGACAAGAATTTACTCAGCTTAGAATCTGTCCTTATCTGTTTTATTTGCCTTAAATCTGTATAAAGGTTCAAGCAAAAGACTTGGCATTTAGCAAGAAATATCTGGCATTGAACCCCAGTTCTGTCCCCAGATTTCCCAGTGACTTCACTATTCTGTGTGTCTGGGTAATATCCACTGCTTTGGGGCTTAGTCCTAGGGGAGGTTACTAAAGTCAATAAATAAATGCAGAAGAAAACAATAATAAATAAGCAACAACAATAATAAAACTGGAATTCAAGTGTGAAGTTGTATGTCTATAATAGCCTGCCCGTGTTAGAAAATAATCAGCTAAATAGCAATAAATAATAAAATTTATATTAACAATTCATTTGTGCTGATACAGACCTTCAAGTTAGAGTTCATTATATTAATTTACTAATTAATTAAGCACTACATCACCTGGCACCTACATAGGTTTTATTACACTTTACAGATGGAAAACTTAAGAGTCTTGCCTAGGGACACGGTGAATCAGTGGCAGAGCCGGACACAGAACTGGAATATCTTCCGCAGCTCTAAGTCTGTTTACAGCATAAAGCTGCCCTGATTTTCTGACTAATTTAGTTCAACAGATGCAATTCTCAGTGTGGAGACTCCAATTTGGGTGCAAGAGGGAGTTATTTTGTCTGAGCTTAAATCAGTTCTTAATTATATCAAGCTAGTTACATAAATGCAGTTTTAAAAATATCCTTGTAGGTATCTACATTTCGGGCCATTGACTTAAAAACACACCTTTAGTTTAAATGCTGCTATTTTCCAGATAGGTCCCAAGTCACAACAGTTCTTCGGGTCCCTCCCATCCGCATTTCACTAGGAAACTTCTGCTAAAGTGAGATGTGCAATTTTGAACAGCTTTCACTAAACAGTGCAAACATTAGTGAGTGACCTGATTTTGGTTAAAGACAGAGTTACTGCAATTTAGTTTGGCCTTTTAATAAATGGTTTAAACTTCTTCAAAGTCAGGCTTTGTAACCAAGTTTCAACTGCTTAAGGAGCTGCTACTAAGCAGCTGAGGTGCTCTGTTTTAAGTGCGCAAAGCCGAGTTAACTACAAGACAATAACCCTTCTACACTCCATCTCTCAGGTATCACGGAACGCTTTTATCAAGGCACATTTATCTATGGACTTTTCTGAAATTTGATCCCTTCCAATATGTGTCCCAGGCTGACAGTTGCTCCCATTTGGTCACCCCGCACCCGTGTCCTGGGCAAGAGGAGGTCGCTTTATTATCTCTGCCTTGCTCAGTGTCTTCTCTGGTCATGCTGGCACTGGGGCACGGGCACAAGGAGTTGCTTGGCCCTCTCCCTTTTTTTCCAGCAGCGTGTGCCAGCCTGATGGGATGGCATGGGGGGGATTCACAGGCTGGCCAAGTAAGATGGAGGCAAACCAAAGGCTGCGTAAGGAATGCATGAGAACTGCACAGGATAATGGGAAACATTATTTATAGCCTGAATGCAGAAAACCTCCCCTTCCTCCCCCCTCGCCAACAGACAAACCCATGTCCAGTAATGACAAAGTCATTACCTTTTTATTATTTTTCAATAGGGTTCAGATGTAGCGTGTCTGTTCCTTACAGGCTGTCCTGATGGCTCCGGGCTCCCGTCTCTCTGAGAACATTCAGCTAAACACACCGAGTGGGTGTGGAGTCACCAGCCCTGCTTTAGAAAATTTGGGCCTTACCCTCCCAGCAGCCTGTTATCTCACTTATTAAGGGAGAATTATAATGTTTCCCTTCCTCCCAAGAGGCATTTGGGAGTACAATAAAGGCCTTGTGAGAACTGCTGCAAGATCAAAGCAGGGATCCCATTGGAGAAGTTCAGCATAGTGCTGCTCCTGATAAGATATGGTTTTGGGGGCTCTTAATAGAAACTATGGGCTTCTCAATATTTTTTCTAGCATGAATGCTGTGCTTGGAAAAAATAATTTTTTTCATATGGAAATCCTAAAATTATGTGATCCTCAGATACTGAAAAGGTTTAAATTCTTTTGGATTTGGTGGCTTTTCAAGCTTTCTATCCCAATGTCCTATGTCCCATGAGAAGTCCCTATTCTGACAGGCTTTTGCTCACTGATTATTTCACCACTGATCATTCTCAAAAAAGCTTCTTCCTCCTTCACCTGCTACCCCTCTGTAACTCCAATCCTTCTTTTTTCTTGCATTTAATGTCCTATCTATGCTTTGTCTTTGTCTCCTGCTTTTTAAATGTCCTTCCCCCACTTTGTATCTCCAACAAGACCCCTGTGTGCGGGTGTGATAACCCACGTAGCACCCATGTCTCTGGGATTTATTTTGAGATCTGCTGCTTGTTTATTTATTTCCCTTTTAGCACACCCAGCAAGGCCTGCGTGGCAGGAGATGTGAAGGGAGGTGATTATGGGAGACTATTTCCCCTCGCTGCTCATTCATGACAAACAAAGAGCAATGATTGATGATTAAAAATGCATTCTCTGGGCTTGTTTTCTTTTGTTTTACCATTATGGAGATATTATAAATACTGAATACTAATCAATCCAGACCTGGCGGGACCTCACAGACCTTCTGCAATCCCTGGGGTTCGCTCTTCCTTACAACCTCTGCAGCTTTCCCTTCCCTCCTTTGTTTCTAAATTAAACACCTAGAGTCCTCCATCCCAACCAAAAGGGATTAGGTTAACTTTGGATGAATTTACAATGTCTTTCTGGACCGGCTGGGCTCCTGCTTCTCCCAAATAGCCATACTCTCCCCTGCAGGGACAGTCTTGAGTTCAGACACCCTGGCATTTCCCTGCCCTTTTTTGCCCTGCAGTGGGGTGAAAACAGAAATTCACTCAGATCAAAGGAAAATTCCTCTTATTTACGAAGCCCAGAGTGCCACGAATTTGTTTTCAAAGTGGATGCCTTGTGGAGAGGAGAAGAGATCAGGAAGTCTCCTCTAAAAAATTCTCATTGTTGCTAGCAGTGAGGCTAGATTTATCCCTGGGCATTTCTGTGCAAAAGCCAGAGTGCCACATCTGATTCCGCAACATTACACAATGTCCAGATAAACAGCAAACTCGGTGGTGCTTGCATTCTTTTATCTTTATTCAGTCAAATTAACTGCTTTCTCTTTCTCTTCCCGCATCCCCCCCACCTCGCCTCATTCTCCCTCACTTATGCAAAATAGAGACACATTGCACTGGCCACTGCAAAAATTGATCAAAATCATCTATCCTAACTGAATGAGAAGATTCCCCTTCACTTTGGCCAAAACTACTACTTTTCTCTAATCAGCTATTTCCTGTGAGATTTTTCCCGTGTTCTGCTCCCGGCTGAAGTCAACATTAAATCTCCCACACAGCAAAGCTCCGACTGACTCCAGTGGGAGCACAGTTAGGCTAAGGCTAAGCTTTTGCAAAAGTCCCCGCCAGAGAGCAGATTGAGGTCCCTCTTCTGCTCTTTACCACACATGGGCAGAGCCGTGGTGCTGACAGAGACCCCACGAAGCCAGCAGTGTAACAGCAGCGCAAGGGGTTGCCCGTGCAGCTCAGATTACTGAAAATAAACTACAGTGGGCACTGACATACATTTTTCTTAATATGCTTAGAACCAGCCCAGGAATAGCTGAGCTCAGCTGGAGCGTATCAGGAAGGAGAAGGAAGAGAATCTGAGCTGGGCTAGCAAGAAATTTTAGTCTGAACCATATGGCAAGAAACTGCAGTATGTTCTTATCTTGAAGCCTGAGGATTTATTTTATGCACATAATTCCCTGATCATCTTGATGCAGCATCTCTTAGGAGGATGGTGTTACACTATCTAACCACCACTGCTGGAAGTTGACAATCTCTCTATCATCTTAACATTCTTAAATAATTTTAAATATATATCTGTGTTTATAAAATATCAAGGGCCTGATCCCATTGAAGTCTGGGGAAGGAGTCTAATCAGTTTCAGTAGGCATTTGGATCAAGCCCATAGATGTTCACTACTCTTCCCTTTTTAAATATTGTATCTCTGCATTACATCTTTGCATGCTACTCTTCCCTAGCATGCACAGGATCTTCCTCTTCCTTTGAAATCTGTGAAAATTTTCTATGAGAACAGCATTTCTCTGTAATCTGTGTTCAAAAATGGAAGCCACTGCTCCCAAGTAATGAGGGAGCCTAACATGCTGATTCTTAGTCAATACACTTTATTCCTCTCTGTCTCCAAATTTACCTCTTCTCCCCCTTCCCAGAGCAGCGTGAAACCAACTCACAGTGAAAGGGGCTTTGCAGCAGGTAATGATAATTAATATGCTTCAGGTTTTTTAGGTTAGGCTTGAGTCTGCAAGCAACCTTCAGTTGCAATGTAATTACCACCAGTTCACCAACAAATTCTGTTTTGTAGACTTGTTTCACCAGATTTAACACACAGATTGATTCAAGTCACTCTTTGGTGAGCCTCTGCAATGGAATTAAATCTTTACACAGTGGTCTGTTCAAAGGAAATATTGTTATTGCTATCTTTTCAAACATATACACTTTCACCCAAAGATCCTAACTCTTCTGGCAGTTTATTTCAATGATACCACTTAGCATAAGCTTGGCAGAGAAAGAAATGCGTGTATATGCACGTCTATATGTATATGTATGCACATGTACTACACCCACACACACAAGTTACTAATCCATTGGCTGATGTATTTATGGCTATTTTGCTTATAAACCACTGCCCTCTAAGAAGCTTAAAGCCGCCTTCTGCAACCACGGGAGATGCTTGCCTCAACAGCAGAAGTTGTTGAAGCACTTCAGAAAGAGAAAAGACTCAGTCTGTAACCTGGTTGAGGTCGGTGACCTTCATGCACACAAAGAATCAGTTTAACAGTCCAGTCCAGACCCGAACCGCCTGTTTGGAAACATTACCTTTAAGTTTTGCTTTCCTTGCTGCCTGGTTAATGCACTACCCAACCCATTCCTCTGCAGTTACAGTGACCCCCAGAGGCCAGTCCCAAGGGACAAGAGAACGCACCCTTCCCTCTGCTTTCGGCTGATAGCCACTCATTTCTCTCTTCTTCAGAAGGTTTTTCTCATATTCCTAACTCTCACGAAAAACAGACCATGTTTGTTTTTAGGTAGCATGGTAAAGCCAAAAAGCGTCAGTCAGAAGCTAGATCAGAGAATGAGCCTGGAATGTTTCTCTGGAAAAATGAACCTAGAACCTGAAAGGGAAGAGATGGGAAATACTGCTAAGTCCCACCTGGATTCATTTGCTAAAATCAGGGCAGGACTGCTTTCTGCTATGTGCCTACCAGTGTGAAGAACAGAGGCTGGGGCAATTCTTCAGCCCGTGATATGAAAGGGGTCAGACAGAAAATCACACTGGTCCTAGGAATATATGAATCAGATTACAACGTATGACGCCACTGCACAGTACAATGCTGGTTTAAGATACCCAAGCTACTGCTGAATAAGTACAGCAAGCAGTGGAAAATTATACCAGACAGATCACTGTACTAATAGAGCTGTACTCTTCTGATATCAAGCTAGCTCAGGTATCTCTAAGAGGCACTATGCTGTGCAGTGCACATATGTACTAAATACTGCAACTGGTACTTCTACTATTTTGCTACTCTGTACCTCAGCATCCTCATCTGTAAAATGGGGGAAAAGATCACTACCACATCCAGAAGGAGCTATGAGACTTATTGGATGTTTTTTAAGAGCCCTGAAACCTCAGAGAAGGGCAATTTATTGTTCTTATTTTCCTGTGATCACACTATTCCCACAGGGATTGTTTATTTCTCAGCTCTGGGTTTCAATTTATTTATTTCTCATTGTGTTCTGGGTTTCCATACAGAGCAATTTCCACTAGCAAAGACTGAAGGGACTATTTTCCCTTTCCGGCTTCAACTTAACAAACTTACAGGCTGATAAATCCTCTTGTGAAAATCCTACAGGGTGAAACAGGCTACAGATCAAAGGGAAGGAACATTTGTCCTCTAGTATGATACCAATACCAGCAGAGCCTCCTCACCTTCAGAAAATGATCCTTCATAAAAGCTCATGTCCCACCCTCCCACTCTCAGTTCCCAGATCCAGACTTCTGACTTTGCCACACATTTCTGCCACCCAGAACTGCCAGTGGAATCCGCCTTTATTGGCACTAAAGGTTCAATTTCCTTGTGAAAGACACCTCTGAAAACAGCAGGAAACGAGCTAGCAGAGAGAACAGTACTGGATCCCAGGCTCTGTTTGGTATTTGGAGCTACAGGTCATTTGTGAGCTTGGGGAGAAAACCCAACCAGCTCCATGTAACCGGGCCTTGCTCCACCTGGGAATGCCATACAGAGAGCGGCCACCTCAGTGCACTCTCAGTCTGTGGGGTACTTGGATCTGTGCAGACTTTCCTTGTCTCTGCTTTGGTCTGGTTCCAGGTAGCTCTCCTTCCTGTTCCAACAGCACAAACACGCTGTACCTGAGACACCTATGGAAATACAAAGGTCACTGCACTGCTGTGTGTGAGTGTTTGTCAGAGCTTGTTCTCAGGCAGAAGAAGGGACACTCAGCACACCCAAGGACCTGCTTTGGAATGATCTCCATGTGACGCATTCAGTCCTGGGAGAAGGTGAAAGCAGAGTCCCAGGTACCCCCAACTCAGTCTTGCTCCTTCCACGTGCAATTATTATAAATGCCTCACAATGGTCTCGGGCCCAGTCCCAAAATCCCTGCTCAAATTCAGGTATCAGGAAAGCTGCTGAAGTTGAATTTGTACAAAACCTGACCAAAGGAATCAGGGTATAGCTCTTGGATGTAAAATGGCTGGGCCATTTATACAGCCAAAGTCAGACAAGATATCTAAGGTGGGAAGTGTCTGACATCTTTGTATTTCACTTGACTCCAATACACATGGCAGCCACGGACTAGAAGAGTAGCTGAGCACTTGCTTAACCAGAAGTACTGGAAAAGTCCCAAGTGGTATCAAAGAGTTTTGAGCAAGTATTGAACCAGCTACTTTCAGGGGTGTATCTCACATTCTTAAGTCCTGGATCATGATTCACAAACACAGCTATTCCCTTCAGTGGATTTAGGGGAAAATTGTGAGTTTTGTTTTTGCTTACCTATCCTCTGTTATTAAACTTTTTCTCTCTTGGACCATTACGAAGTAATCTGGATGTCCACAATTGGTTCATGTACTTGAAAAAGTAGATATTATAGTTATGTCATGAAAATTTGTAGGAAAAGTTTGGGGATTGCCTGTACACTAAGGGTATGTGCAAATTATCTCAAGTGGCTGAATGATTACAGCTTAATGTTCCCTTCTACCCAGCTGAGACGCAGTACCTGACCATACTCCTGACCAGTTGCAACGGTAAAGTAAAATATATTTGTCTCAACCAACATAAATGCCAACATGGTTCAACCAGGCAAATTTTACTCTGGAACTGAACTGATAATTACTGTAGCAACTTCACTAGTAACCTATTAAGCTGAGGTTTGACTTGAATCTTACCCTAATACCAATAAATTTGCCTTGGTGCTATTGGAGACACACTGCCTTTCCATGGATTGAAACAGTTTATCAGTTTGAATGGCTTGTAATGATAAACCGGGTTATATAATGGTGCATACCAAACTGTCCCCAGCAGACTTGCACCAGTTCATATAGCCAGGTTTTAAAATCCTGTGTTTAGTTGAGGAGCTCTAAATTTTAAACCTCAGTCTCCCTAAGACTTAAAGCACACTTACTCAATGCACATGCAAACCAGAGCAAACTGGGGTAACTTCCTGCAGGTGAATGGAAATCCAGTGCAGACTAAAGTAGCCTTTGCCTGTTATTAAAATTAAACTCTGTGATAATCAACACTTAGGGCAAGCATCTCGAAACTGACTGTGTAATTTCAGGGGCTCAGTGGGAACAACGATCAGAAATCCCTGTAGGCACTTTTATAAAAACACCCCCTGTGAGTGTAGCTAAAATGGAGAAAACAATTCAGGTGAAAAATTAAAAGGAAAACTCTAGAAAGCTTAGGTGAGACACAGCTGCTAATCAGTCCAAAAGGGTGGGGAAGATAATTTATTGCTATAAAGTGGACTTATGTTCCCTTACCTGTGAATGTTATCATCTTTGATAAGCCATATGCATGCATATTTTATATTTCTATGTTAAAAAGCAAAGTACAATCTTATAATAAAAAAAAAAAAAAGCTCAGTAACTGCAAGGCCAGGTTGCCCATGGAGGCAGGTGCGTGTGTTAATGAAACGTTCCTTCCTCCCTGCCCCAAAGAGCCTGCCTTTATAGCCTGGTCACGAGCTGAAGTTACTGTAAACATGGCCTTCTAAAGTCACCAAAAAAGTTCAGCACCCCTTGCAGGAAGGATCAGTTTACACCATCTAATTTTTCTGTCTGACTAATACATTAAGTCAGATATCGTTTCCTGCTCACAGACCGTTTATCCATTCAACCAAGCTTTCTCCCTGTCCTCTTCTGGATTACTTCTTGAATCTTTCTGCCCCTTTTCTGTTCCCTGTTTTTCCACTGTGCTCATTATTTTTCATATAAGCCATTTCCCCTGAGCTTTTTCCAATATGAAGCTGAACACCTTTATGGGTATCTGCAATTCCCTCTGGCCCAAATCCTGAGAGACCCATTCAGTTTATATTCTGGAAAATTTCTACCATAGTCACTGGGAACACTGAGCTTCCAGCACATCTCACGATCTGACCAGCAGAAAAAACTCAGTTATCCCATCTGCAGGGAGGAGAGTAAATCAGTGGCCAGGCTCCAGAAATGGGGATAAGCTCACTGTCCATCAGTGACGAGTGCACAAAATCCCCACTACAACAGCGAGGAATGGGAGCGCTCTGTGGTGTGCACGAGTCCCTGGGCAAAGAAGCACAAAATACTCTTTCCTGCTACACTCCTGTGCTTACATAGCACAGAACAATTTCTGGGCACAGAATGGCTGTTGCTCTACCAGAGACGTTAGGCAAAACACTTAGGATTAAGGGAAGGCAAGGAAGAAGGGGCTAGTTTTAAAAAAGCAAAGGTTGCCACTATGGTGAGAGAACAGTATCATAAAGTGCCTGCAGCATTGTACTGGTCTGCTGGGAAGGCTGCTGGGAAGCAGGCTAGTTGTACTTCTCTGGGAAGCGGAGAACACTCTGTATGTGCTGCCCACACATCCATACTGCCCACAGGGGGCAACAGTGCCCAAAATATTTGAAGATGGGCAAAATTTAATCAACCTCAGCCCCCAACAAGGGGTGGCTCTGATCCAGACACCTGTCCACTCACCATGTCTGAATTTGGCTTATTCTCAATGGGCCAAATCGGGCAGGCTTACTCCAGGAAATCTACCACTGATTTCAGCTGGATTTTACAGCCCCCCTGGCCTAGACCTGAGCAGCTTGCAGTGGACTGTGGTGGGTGTCTGCTTCTCTCTCACTGTGTCACGGGGCTTGAAGGAGAGGGTGTCCTATTAGCTCATATGCTGTGAGGCTGCAGCCCCTTGGATGATCCTGGCTGGAATTTCACTAGTCCCAGTAAAGCTCCCTGCAGACAGAAAGGGGAAATAGCTCTGCGCTCTGTTCCCCTCCTGCACCCAAACATGGTATCTGCGTCCAGGGAACAATGACTTAAAAAGGACTTCAAAAACAGGCATTATTTGTCATCTGGAAGAGCTATAAAAAGAAACACTTCTCAAGTAGTGAGTGTGAATACCATTACTTTACAGATTCAAGGGAAAAAAAGCAGATAACCTTGGGGAGACCCGACCTTCAAACAGGTTCAAATAACTTTACCACGCTTTCCCTTCCTCTCTCCTACACAAGCACAAAATTACATACATGCACATGTTCCCGCACGTATATACTCCCATGTAAACACAAGTTTGTAGACATGCATATGCCCTCTCTCACACACACACAAAAAGCCGCTTGCACATGTTCTCTTGCCCAGGCACTTGCCCACATTCACACGTTTCCACACATTTTTCTGCAATAGCACTCTCATGTGCGCGCACACCACCACCTCCCCCCTCCCTGCATAATACGCAAACACAGTATGATAACTGCAGGAGAAAGATCAGACCTCTCAATGCTGAGTGTGTTGGAATTTATTTTGGAAAGGAATTCCAGTGTTTGTTCCATACCCAGAGTGTTTGGATCATCAGAATATAATGCCGTGAATTTACATAGTTAAAAATCAGACTACCTAAAAAATAAAAGCCCTTACTTCTGCAGTTTCCTGTCCCTTCAAATCCAGCTTTCTAGGCAGTCTGGATCAGCAACAGATCCTAACAATACTTTCGGAGAGAGGTGCACGCCTGTCTGAGGAGATTCGCTAGCTGTGCTGAGATTCACATCCAGAGCAGACCTTTGCAGGATGGTGCTATTGCAGTCAAGCCCTCGATCTGACACTGGGGCAGATCTGCGTGCCTGGTGTCTCTTGCACTCCTCATTTTGTGGCTGGCCACCTTTATGCACTTTGCATATGCTGGGGGTACATCAGCTACACCACACATCTAGCTTGTGATCATGCAAAGTACCAAAACCAAGGAGGAGGTTCAGAACAACTCAAATTCTCAAAGCTGGAGGGTATGGCTACCCACTATGTCCTCTTTTTGCCAGAGTCAATTGAGACAAACGTTCTTTTCTACAATTTTCAACATCACCTGAATATTCTGCTCAGGTGGGACCTGCTTAAGTCCTTGGCAATGCTAATAACAATGCTGTCTGCTCCTCTTACTTCCTTCTACGTGAGTACCTCAAAGTTCAATGCACATACTCAGTGGCCTTATTCTCTGGTGTATTTGGCACCTTGACTATACGGTGATTTCAGCTTGAGGTACAGGTGTTCAGTAGTTCAGAAAATCGGATCCTACCAGCTCACCTCACAGCACAGAGATAGACAGTGGTGAATTTCCTACCCTGGCCTGTTATCTCAGATAAAGTAATTGTACTGTGGTACATGGACGTGGCGTATGTTTTGGAAATAAAATCTGATATAAAGCACTGTATTATTTCACGAGTATGTTAACCAAGGAAAAGAATGTGGAAATGTTTTCCCTCCGACTGTAAAGCAGTGGCACAGCAGGGTGAGGAACTCAGAAATCCTGTTTCCTAGATCCTGCTATAATCATTAGATAATATACAGTGTCCCTCCTTCTAGGGAAAACAATGATTTCATCCTTTCCATAGAGGGTGAGTTTAGTGGAAGGTAAGGCTATAGCCGGCTTTGCATTTGCTTCTACTGCAAAACCAGGTATACTGCTGCACATCTCGTTTGGAACTCACTCACCTTAATTTCAAGAGACTGGGTAACACCCATGCTGAACTTTCCCTTTCTGTGGTTTAACTCTGATCTGCATCATTCTCTGGGAAAATGCAATGGAATCAATAAAATTACTCTACATTTTACCTATTGCCACAAGGTCTAAAATTCAGTGCTTTGTGAATTTTGGTGGCATTTAGCAAAAATTTCATGTCAGCTAGTAAAAATAGCCCCATTCAGGCAAAAGAAATCTAGAAAAGAAATTTAGTGTATGGCCACAGTTCTCAAAACTGCAACAAGGAAGAGAAACATTGGGGTTGATGTCCTGCTAAGATCCTCTCTCAGATGGGAGTAAGCCTAGGCAGCACTATGCTAGCTTTCACCATCTCATGTGTCTTTTCAAGGTTTGCCTGAAGGCTGGTAAAAGGCACTCGTGAGTGTGAGAGCTACCTGGCTGACTCTCTACCTGCAGTCATTGACATCTGGGAAAAATCATACTTGAATTTAAAAGGCATGAGGTGCTACTGTGGCCACGGCAAAGCTTCTTTCTCATGCTGTTGTACTTGCCATAGGGGACACATCAGCATTTATTGCATGGCTCCATGCAAAAGGGGATGGTTGCACAGCAGAGAGAATACAGGGCAGGATCAGGTGCTCAACCGCTTATTTCTGCTGTCTTCTGTGAGAAGAGAGGAAAGGCCTTTGTAGGGTCAGACAGCAACTGCGAAACTCAGGATGAAAACCCACAGCCCAGTTCCACCTGCCTCCATACACACCCAGAAACCTCAGCTGCTGGCTCCCTGCAGCTGCTGCTGAGGCTCTGAGGAGTCACAGAGTAAAAATCTACTTCTGGAGCGCCCACAGCACAGGCTGGCTTGGGGCTGGGGTGGCAGCCACTGGAGTGAGAGCCACTGAAGTGGTCCTGCTCTGTCACACAGGGCTCTGCAAATCCACAGGGGCTCCAAGGCCCAGGTTTTAAACTGCATTTGCTGTCCTGGAGAGCTGAGATGACAGTGCTCCAGCACCAGTGCTCTTTCTGGCAGTCACAATGCAGTGTTTTCTTCAGTTCACAACTGAAACCAGCCAAGCCATCCAAAACCTGGTAAAGACTTTTCTCACTCCTGCTTTATGTGGCAACAGTACAGCTGTCCTTACAGAACAGACTTACCTGCTCTTCAGTGGGTTTGGCAAAGGGAGAGATCACACCTTTTGTACTTTTATTGCCCCCTGCAAGGGAAGCAGTTAGGAAAATCAGGAGGTTGGAAGGAAAGAGAAGACAGACTGCAAGGCCAGTCTGTTGGTAACAGAGTTTCTGCTGCTGGTGTAAAAGGTCTTATCTTTCCATAAACTTTGACCAGAGAGAACTGAGCTCCTGTGAAAATGAGAAGCAATGTCAACTGTCACATGAAATATGTCACTGAGAAGAGTTGTTTGGACTCTGAGAAGCTCTTTGGGTCAGAAAGCAATGCCTGGCCAGTGAAAATGTTCCTACTGGCCCAGACATCGATAGAAATGTCTTTACTGCCTTTCAGAGAGAGCAAGAACACTCCATGGCCTGGATGACTGCTAGAAATACCTGTCTTGGTTAACTGCTACAAAGGTCATTTCAACTTGTAAAACAATGGGAAGATCTCTCTCAGTAGGTCTGGCTATCTAGCAGAGAGCCCCTTTTGGCTGGAGAGTCAGCCAGAAAGGCCTGTGCCTTGCTCAGTGTCAGAGTATTTCCAGCTTTAGAACAGAAATGATGTTGAGACCTTCACAGTTTGCTCCAGAGGATGTGACAAAAGGTCTCCAGCAATCTTGTGAATGGCCAGTTGTGTCACTGAGCACTGCCTGCCTCTGCTGGCATCATGGATGTGATAAAAATCTTGCAGTGGAATGGCAGTGAAGCAGAAATTTTTAAAAAAAAAAAAAAAAACACAACCCACTCTAGTGCCTGACATTCTTTTTAGGATGCCAATAAAAGATAATGTTACCTGTAAAATGTGCAAGCTGCTTCTAGCACTGCACCTCCCTCCTCTCCTACACCCTTCATTTGAATTTGTACTACCCCTGCAGTGGACAGAAACACAGGAGAAAAGAGCACCAGGGCAAGAATGTCACAGGCAGACCCTCAAGACTAGATCAACAGTTAAAGGAAACAGTCAGTGAGAGGGGTGCTCAGAATCCGACAGCTTTGCCTCCTGCACCATATACAGCCTTGGTGGTTCCAGGGAAGCTTTTGCACTCTCTGACTGAGTTTTGGATCAAGCTTTGTCTCAGTGGATTTTTTTCTAACATCCATGTCAAATATGGGACAGGTATGAGAAAAGATGGGGAAGATTAGACTGGGAGAAAGAAAACACAGTCAGCATAGTAGAGCAGATCCACTGTGTCAAATTCAGCTCTGAGAGCGCTCCAGTGGGTTGCGTTTGTCCCAGTGTGAGCCGTTTCAGCTGCCTCACACTCACGCATAGTGAGAAGTTCAAGGACAAATGCTTTGATTTGGAAAAATCCTCCTGTTTGCCAGAGACAACCTATTCAGTGAGGTGCTCAGAAAGTTTGGCTGCACTTCTTTTTGGTTCAGTTTTCCTGTGCATTTGGGACGCTCCTGCTATTGGGATCTCCGTATGTAATATAGATTAAATACGACTTTGTGCTGATGCAGTGAATTTCATCAGAGGATCTCACAGCGTTTGCAAATTAATTAATTAAACTCTCATGGCACCCTACTGCTAGTATCACCATCTTATTTAGATGGCAACGGAGGCACTAAGAAAGAGCTGTCTTATTCTGGACCACCCAGAAGGTCTGCAGAAAAGCTGGGAAAAGAGCTCTGCAGGCCTGATGCTAAGTCCCTTCTTCCACCAACTCGACCATTTCCCTCCCTGCCCATTATCACACAGGCTAAGGATCTCTGTTGCAGCCTAATATAACACGAAATAGTTCAGTAGAGGAGATTTTTGTGGGAGGATACAGAATTGCTTTTGGGCAGCAAAGTATGATGATCAGGAGGGGTCCGGGGGGAAAAAGCAGAGGTTTATTCCTTGGTCTGAATTGAATTGTACAGATAATGCGTACAAGACTTTTCTAACTCTGGCAGAGGACACCTTGGACTTGAGCTTTGCTGCTTTCATCTGCCTTGCAGTGCCTCCAGCGAACAGGATTTATCTGAAAGAGGCATTTTCCCTATGGGAAGCTGCTGTGGTGCCTTTAAGATTTGGAGTGATGCCCTCTGAAAGGGAAGCAAGAATATTTCAGAGGGACTCTCTCCTTCAGGAAAAAAGCCCAAACTGTGTCTTTCCAAGACAGGGTCAACTCCTCAGCCCTTTATCTGGAAGCACTTACTACACAATTAATGGAAGGAACTCTCATCAAATGAGGGACAAATCATAAAATTAGGGAGATGGAAATTAGGCATGGACAAATGATCCAGGTGCAGGGGAGATTTATGGGGGAGGTTGTATTATAGCTAATGATTTCTGCTAATGATCCTCCAAAGTATAAAGTGGCACAGAGCCCACTCTCAATGGGACGAGAGAAAATCCTGTGTGCAGAGTGAAGGGCATTCCTCTCGGGAGGGGAAGCTGGACCCACAGCACGGCAGTAACATCAGACCACTCTCTCCATCTCCTAACCCAGAGATGCTGGTTGTGGAACTCACCAGCCAGAGGGCTACGAGAACAGTGGGGGCCTCTCTGCCGTGATGAAAGTCACCCAAAAAGCAGCACCTTTTCCTGTGCCTCTCCCTCAGCTGCTTCCAAGAACCTCCTATCCCAACTCTTCACACTGTCTTCTTTTTCCTGAAAGTAGCTCCTGACACAGCACTCAACCAGATGGAGGTTGCCCTGACATCACCACCAAACTGAGCTGGAATCTCACTGCTAAAAATGTGGAGGGGGAACTGGGTCCTTCCCAGCTCTCCTCTCCCCTGCAACCCACATATCCCAGTCAGATAAACAATGGGAACAAAACAAGGTGGGTCAAGTTAAGCTCTGGTGTTCACCAGAAATGGTCTACCTCAAGCGGTAAGGCATTTCATTAACTCTTTCATTTTCTGTTTGAGAATCTCTCCTACGGACAGTTATTTCACCTTCCCCCTGCAGAGTAGCAGAGCTCCATCATAATTCTGAAAGCCACTGCTTTGACTCTAGGAGAGAGGAAGTGAGCTGTGTGCTGTTCACCAAGACTTACAGCTGGCACAGAGTAGATCTTTGCTTCCCAGCATTACATCCCTCCTTATTGCATTTCTCACCTGGAAGAGGCTGAGCCTCAGCCTGCAGCAGCTGCAAACTTTCCACACAACCAGAGCTCCTTGTGGCATCTGTACCAGTGTGGGCTTGCCTAAACCAGCCTTTCTCTGTTGTTCCTTCTACCAATCTTCCACTGATGCCCTCTGCTATGTCAGCCTCTAAGTCCTGGTAAAATCTGGGTCTAGAAGGGTTGGGAACACCCTTTGCCATCTTTTGTGATGAGGGGTGTAGTCCCAAGAAATGAGGCTCTAGAAAACTGGGCTCTATGCTTGGCTCTGCCCCTAGGCATGACATCCCACCTCTTAGTGCCTCTGTGAAAATAATAATCATTGTGAAATGAAAATAATGATCCTGACCTGCTTCACACAAAGCTTTGAGATCTAGGGATAACAACAACGAGGTGTTCTTACTAGCTAATCCAAGTGGAGGATGTTATTAATGATTTGTAACAATCAGACTCTCAGCAAGCAATTCAGCAACTATTTTCAGCCACAAAGGCAGCATTATTCCAAAACTTAAGAATGCTTTTCACAGGAAATGGAAATTATAGGATCTGAGTTTTTGGAAGAAAATATAGGATGGGAGAGTTGTAAGGGGGGTGGGGTTCCTTTCCTACTGTCCGGGAAAGTGAAAAAAAAGGACAATTAAAGCTGTGCTGCCCTGCGCTCCCCTGGGAGCCCCGTCCTGCCAGCTCCAGTGATTGGTAGTTCGGACTATTACTTCACTGTTCTTGGAGTAATAAAAATTCCTGGTGAGTTTCATTTGGAGCTCTGATCACGAATGGCACAATGATTCACAGAAATATGGGTAGCATTGGATGCCAAAACAGTACCAAGTAAAATCTGCTGAGCTGGTGGGTTCATGCATTGTGGGTTGTGTTCCGCCCCCCCCACCCCACCCCCAAGAGGAATTGGATCTATCTGCTACAGGGAGGAGATGAAAAAATGAGGGAATGGGGAAAAATGTAAGCAAGAAAGAAAAAGATTCAAGACTACGAAAGACAGAGGACATTGAGGTAATGGGAGTTGAGAGCTGCACTGAACACTGCAGGAGGAAATTGCAGTGGCTTAAATCAGTAGTCCAGTAGACATCTGGGTCATTGATGGATGTTAGCAACTGATATTGTGAAGTGATACATGTAGAAAAGACATAACAGAGATATTCTGGGTCTTAAGGTATACAGCAACCCAGGAGGGCTAAAGACAGCAGGAGAGAGTTAATCCTGTTTGTCCAATCTCTCAATGAGCCCCTCCAATCTCTACTAGCACAGGAGACCCCTCTTCAGGGCTTGTTTCTGTTTATGCCCTAACTGGATGCATCCTAAACTTGGACCACATAACAAGAAGCATCTCCTTCCCTCAGCACTGTCATTAATTACAGTCAGGGTCCTAGTCTAGTCTGTAGTTTGGTACAGAGTTTGCTTCAAAAGCCCTTTTGTACCCACAGCCTTTGAAGGAACAGAGTTTTTATAGAGACCAAAGAGAGCTTCAAGCCTTCCCCTCCTCCTGCTGGGAAGAGTTTCGATTAACACTGACTGCAGTCATGAGCCATACACCTCAGAGAAGTGTCTCAAAGAAAGGAAAAGATTGCAGGATTAATGAACAAGGAGAGAAGGGTGGTTAAAAATGAAGAATGTGGAAGAGAAAATGTTCCCTAGAATTATCTTTGTGTCTTGTTTTCTCTCTCCTGTGTATCTTTGCCCTCTCCTTAAGCCTGCCAGGATGAGGACTTCTTTGTTTTGGGGGTTTTTTCCCTATAGGATTTCTTGTTTCCTACCTCTTTTCTTTTTTCCTTTCTCCCTGTTAAGGAGGGAGGTTGAGCAGTTCTCCTACAACTAAGATGACATTCATTGTATTCATCTTCCCAGATCTGCTCTCACCCATTGCAACACAACCCCACACCAAGTGAAGTTCTCTATACCTGTGGCAGGGAAATAAGCCTTCATGAGACCCCGCTCAATATTTGTGATTGCCAGTCTATTTAAGATTCAACACTGATGGGCAGCAGTACAAAACATTTCAGATGGACAAACAGATGATTTTTTTCTGCTTAAATAGAAAACCTAATGAATAGATAAAGATGTTGTAAACTTCCCTTTCTTTTTATCAACCTGGTCTGGGGTTGGGTTTGTGCTCTGATTAAGGAGAATGAGCAGTACAGTCTGAACAAGATTGACCTGATGGGGAAAAGGGTCAGAGTGAAAATGGTCACCTAAAGCCTATAAATTAAAACCTACAGTCTAAGTACATTCTCTCCAATTCTTTCTCAAAAAAGAAAGAAAAAAAAAAACCCACAACCCAAAGCTAAATAACCTCTGTTTATTGTTATCACACAGCATGTCCAGGAAAGTATTTTACATACTGCCAAATTTTCTCTCTAGGTGCCTACACCTTTGCCAACCTGTGCAGTGCTCAGCTCTCCTACATTTTCCCATTGTGGAAATGGATGCTTAGCTGAAGTTGCTCTGCAGGGCTGACACGCTGTACGTACTGGCTCTGGTGACAGAGGAAGGTACGCTTTTCCCCACTCACCTCAAATCACTTCCAGAGCAACATTTCGGCATGTTATGAAGATCACATAGAGGTATTGCTTGGATAAGCCCTGACTAGCAGAGGTCCTTAGTGTCATTAGGTTCTCACCAAAATAGGGATTTTATCTGTTGCATCCCAGTCAGAGTTAGGACTGCCTGCCTTTCTCAGTCTGCCTGGCTTTTTTCTAAATCCCAGCCACCAAAAGGGACCAATGAGATCATCTAACCAACTGAGATTAGCTGTGCAGAGATCACCGTGCTGTGTGCAGAGTACTAGTTCACAGTTCAGTGGGATCTAGTCCTAAATTCCTGTTGATGCTGACCCATCTGCTCTTGGGCCAGCTCCTTTAACATCTTCAAGGAAAGTTCATATTTCAGTCATCACTTGATTTTGCCTTAGGGTAGAGGATGGACTACATACTGTCCTCCCTCCCAGGAGACTTCTCTGTCCATTTCTATGATTATCACACTGGAAAGGATCCCTTTAGGTCAAGCTCACAACCACCCTGAGTTTCTCTCAGAGAAGAATAGTGTACACATTAACCCACTCATTATGCATTTTTCCTGTTGCATCTCCATATTTTATTCCCTCAAGGGTATTACAAGTTTTGACCATAGGAGCCTACTCTTGCAGCTCTTACCCACGCAGACAGACCCTCTGAAATAAACAGCAGCATAGCAGCCTGAGTCTGCTGGATGCCGAGACCTCCCAGCCGTGGGTTATAGGACTATATATATTGTGCAATTTGTATGTCCATAGTGGTATTGATCACAGCATTTGTAATGTTTCTCCATATACAAAGAGCAAACGGATGCTGTCAGTCAGAATAACATTCATTTTAGATTACATGAACAAACGAACTATAAGCAAAATCTCCATGAGACAGCTCTGTGGGTGAGCATGTATCTCTCCTTTTCTTCCTCTTTCCTCTGGCATGCTGCAATGAAATTAACACAAAATAGTCCTTAAGAGCTAACAAAGTACAAATAATGCTTAGCGCTCATGTAATGCTTTTCATTTGCGAATCTCATGGCAAACTTCATTACCCTTATTGCACAGACAGGGTAGCTGGGGCACGGAGGGACAAGGCGGTATGCCCAAGGCTGCAGAAGAAGTGAGTGGCAGAGCTGGGAAGAGCCCCCCATGACACTCCACTCCCAGATGAGTGCCTCAAAGCCCACCAGTCATACAGCTATGCACACAGCAGGCAGCCAAACATGCAGGTAAGACCTGCTGTTGGAACAGACGAAAGGCCCTTCTCTTTGCAGGCCTGCTCTTTAACTTCTTTGTCCTCTTCTCAGATTTTATTCCTGAGCCCAGATGGACCTGATTATTGTGATTACTCACACATCACTCTAAGGTGAAATATCCAGCTTCACCCCACTGACTAAGAAAAATAAATAGGACTCTCTCCCCACCACCCACGCCCACTCCCACACTTCCCTCCGAACTTGAAATAAAAAACCTGCAAAAAGATTCCCGATGGCTTTGTCAGGGAGGGGGGATGGTGAGGATTGGTACAGTATATAACATCTCAGCTCTCCCGGATCAGTCACGCTTCCTAATTCAATAAGGTGAGAAGGAGCATAATTTGATCATATTTGTTTTGCATCACTGCAAAAACAGAAAATGAGGGGCTGCAGAGCCGCACCAATTTACTTCATCCGACCTTGATTAAAAGAAAATTAATTGCCGCATCTCTCAGGATATCTCAGGCAGCAGCCAATGGCTCTCCAGAATGGCACAAAAAAAAAAAAAAAAAAGAAAGAAAGAAAAAAAGAAGGAAAAAACCAGGGAGCGAGGCACAGAGAATCTTTGCCCTTTCATCTCGTAGCACAACTGTCTTATTGGAAGTGTTGGCAAGCTGACGGAAAAAAACCAAGTGCTTAGGAAATCATGGGGAAGTCAACGCAGGTTTGCCAGGGTTTTCAGCCTACATTTCTCTTCTGTGTTTACGACCGCATTCTCAACCATTGGGGATTGTCCCAGTCTCACAAGGTCTGCCTTGTGAGGCCACAGGAGCAAAGCTGCAAGGATCTCAAGGCAAGACTTGGCTTAGGGCAGCTGGTAATAGGACACAGAGGCTTTTCTTGCTATACTTCCCCATTCACTCAGAGCCAGGTCTATGCTAGAAATTATTTATGGTAATGTCAATTAGGGCCATGATTTTTTAACTGTATTTCTACACTGCAAAAAGCTGTAGTGTAGCTGCAGTGATACAGGAACCAAAGTGCTTTTACCAAGATAGCTGATTTCCCTCAAGAAACTAATTTAAGCCATGCCAAGCCAACAAAAGCACTTTTTGGCTGATCCAAGCTCTGTCTCACTAGTAGGATGTACTGACAGCAATACCAGCCAACATGTTCTAGTGTCAATTAGGAAAGACAGTAAGATGGTGTAATCAGTCTGGGATAGTCTTAAGGGAAGAAAGGGGAATACATTTCAAGTATTATTCCAATAGCCTTTCAAGGGGTATTCAAAAGGGCTAGCTTTTGCCCAGTGAACTTTAGCCTTAACCTTTCAAAGCCAAGGAGGAAACCAGGCTGCCCCAGAGGGTGATCACAGTGGCTAGGTTGGCTTCTACTCTGAACTGCCATCTAGGCAAGTGTGTCTCTCTGTTTGCACAGGGAACAGAGAGATTAACCTCAACAGGCTAAAGATAGGCTCTGTGAACAGGCCCCGCAAAGACTCTGCCTAGAGGGAAGAACCTTTCAAAGACTAACTTGCACTGTAAAGTCAGCGCCTCCCCAAACCGCAGGTCCTACAATACTTACACTTTTGCAAGGGAGGTACAAAGGAACAAAAGTGTCTGTGTTCAAAACAACATACATACCTCTTTTTCTTGTTTGGTCCTTTGGATTCAGACATCTGAGTCACTATTTAGTGGCGAGGGGTCGGACATTAGTTCCTATTAGCTGGCTATGCTCCACACTATAGGTGCTACTGTATGCTCTTTTTGGCACTTTCAGTAGAGGCCATTGACTAAATAAACAGCGAGGATTTCTCTTGACCTTGCTTCTATTGACTGGATGCAAAGGGATGAGAATTGGCAGCTGGTGGCTGCCCATGACCTTGCCCGTCCTGCCCACGCTGCTGCCCAGGCTCCCCATTCTCCAGCTACCTGGAGACCTTGCAAGCCTTCAGCCTGGGAACTTTCACCAGCACTAAATTCTCACACAAAAATTCTGATGGGAAAAAAAGATGACAACTCTGGCTGATCCAGTGCAATTATCAGATCAGAAGTGCCTGCTGCAATCCCACTCAAATCTGTATTAAAAATTCATTTCAAGTGTTCTTTTTTTTTTCTTTAGCTGCAAGTAAAAGAATTTACCCAGCTGTTTTATTAGGAAATTAAAGGGCACATTTTTCTAAGCAATGCACTGGAATTTAGATGGACCATAACCATGACTAGTGTTAATGTGAGAAAGGATATATCTGTCCTCAACATCCAACCATCCATCCATCCCACTGCACACAGTGCTGTATTAGCTATAACCCAAGCAATGCTAAATCTTAGATTCTTAATATCATAGGAATATAGGATTAGAAGGGAGCTCTAGAGGTCACTTAGTCTGGCCACTTCTGTGCAGGACCAACTGTAGCAACATCATTCTTGTTTGCCTAGCCTGTTCTTAAAATCTTCCTTTGATGGAGATTGTACAACCTACCTAGACAATCTATTCCAATGTTTAACTAGCCTTATCGTAAGAAAGTTTTTCCTAATGGCTAACCTAAATCTTTCTTGCTGCAATTTAAGCCCATTATTTCTTGCAATTTAATTCTTACTTCCTGGGCCTCATCCTTTACATAAGAACATTTCTGCAAAAGTCTCAAAGTCTTCATAATTTAACATTTCCAAATTCCATCCTGATAAAGGTCAATCTATTGCACACAGAAACAGGAGAGACGTCCAGTCCCTTCTGAGGTAAAAAGGAAACCAAACAGATCATTCCACAGACAGGAAACTTTTGTGCTACAGAAGATTCCCATTTAAGAAACTGCAATGTTTTAAATTTGTGTTTTTACAAATAAATTAAAGGCAGGGTGTGTGTTCTTTCCATGTTTTCCCTACTGGAAAACTGTAGCTTAATGTATCACACAATCTGTTGTTTTGGAATGGGTGGTAAATGCTAAAAAAAAGAAAAAAAAAAAAGGCACAAATATTTGCTAAAGAGTCCTGATTTAAACACAAATACTTTGGGCAGTCACAAAGGAATGATCCCCACTGCGGTTTGCTCCGTGCACAAAGCAGTTACAGATTTTACCCAGATTCACAGCTGTAGAGTAGAATACGGGTCATAATTAGACGGATGGGTACAAGGAGCAAAACTGGAATCAGATCTGATTTTCTCAGTGCTCCAGGATGCAGAGATATAAACCTTTGATTTGGGCTGTCACAGAGCTTTACAACAGCAACCACAAGGCCCAAAGCCGAGACAAGGGGCTGCATAGTGTCTAGTTCCGTACCAACTCCCCCAAGCAGCATTATGCCAAAGAAAGCCCCAGTGCCAAGAAGAGTGCTTCCCATTTGGACCCCTGCAGTCCCGCTTATGTTTCCCAGATTATGGGAAAATCTTATTTCACTTATGAAATGGTGAGAATCTGCTTCTTTAAATTAACTGCTCCTTTGGGTGCGTTTGCTGAGCAGTCTTGTAGAGAAAAGAAGAGTTTCAGGCTCTGATTCTGCAAAATTTGAGGTGGCACTTAGCAATAAGCAATGCTGTGCAAAGCCATCAAGTCACACTGAGACCAAAAAGGGTCTTCCTGCGCCAGAACTTAAGCCTCTCTCTAAGTATGTGAAGAATCAGAGACCAATGGAGCAGTTTGGGGAAACAAACACACTTTATACATGAAATCAAATTAACACTCTTATGGTCATGCAGACAGTAGAGTCAACCAACCATGAGAGTTACAGTGGAATCAACTTAATTAGCACTCCTGTTTTTAACTGAGCAGTCCATCTCCTCCAGAAAAACCCTGTAGACTTTAATGGAAATGGAGCTCCACAGAAATTTTCCTAAAACCCTCCAGTCAAATGGAGAATGAGGTCCAATTCAGCTTTTGAATAATTCTACAGATTGCTATAGGAAAGACAGAATTCTGTACTGAGTGGACATAGTCCGTCAATAGAATATATGCAAACACACACAGTGCACGCAAGTACGTGTAGATACACAGGCAAAGTTTGTAAGCTAAGGATTCGCAAGTTACTGTAGATCTCAACATGGGGTTGTACAGGAACTTGCACAGGACTTTTGCTCAGTATGTATAATTTGCACAAATATTTATGTAAAAATAGTATGAATTTTTGATTACAATTTGGGGATGCATATGAAATCTAAGATTACTTTAATAAAATATTTGTGTACCTATAAATGAGTCTGCAGAAGTATTTCGAGTACTGTAAGCACGGTGGGAACAGGCTATATTTATCCCATGTTATTCTATGTGCAACATTTAAGTATACTATTCCAACTATTTGTGTGATACATACCAGGTCTGACTGCTTTTATTCTGAGTTGGTACAGAGCTTTGTATAGAAAAGATAACAAGCATGCATATGCATATATGTACTACGCACATGTAGCAAGAATATTTACAGACTCTGCTGTGTGTGTATGCATGAATGTACATATGTGCACATAAGCATGTGTTTGCAGTGTATGAGATGCAGTGGGGGACCTAATATCATTGCAACCACATGTGCTCTTATGTAGAACATGTGTCCCAGAAAAAATCATCCTGATGTTCTTTCTCTGCTGTCCAAGGTTAACTTAAATAAAACAAAGAAAGCAGTTTCCCTTCTCAATAATTCATGGCTTGCTTTAATAGCCCATCTTAAAAACATACATAATTTCCCCCAATTTTCTGATACACTAATTACCTAGCTCTAAAGCCAATGGTGTTCTGTATTTGACCTAAGTAATACATTATCCAGAAACCCGCTCTAGCCCAGACACAGAACCATTTGCTTTCATCATCCATCACTTCTGATTTTCAAGTGTTTGTCACCATCTATCACTTGAGCTTCCAGGTCCTGATCCTGCTTAGACTGGAGTCAACAGTACAGTTCCAGAGGCAGCAGGACTGGAGGAGCACCCAACTGTCCCTTTCTTCAACTCTATTCCTTTCTTTTTCTTCGCTGTCTAAAGAAGCTGGTAACAGCAATATATCGCACCAATACACTCAGGAGTCCCTTAAAGATCTCAAAGCACTCTAATAGACTACCCAGACAAGTACTTGCTAGCTCAGTAATCTCAAATCACTTTGCAAAAGAAGTTCATATTACTAGCTTCATTTTACGGATGATGAAACTGAGGCAACTGGCATAAAATGACCTGACTTCTTCCAATGGGCGAGGGACAGAACCAAGGAAGACGTGTTATCTCCTAAGCCCCCACTGAGGCTCCACCAACTTGGCCATGCTGCCTGCCACTGCCCTTTCTACCACACAGCTGTCTGCGTGGTGGAGCACAACTGCTGCTGAACGACCCACAGGAGCAGTTCGGCCAGCACAGCCTGGAATAGGAAACGAAGCTCTTTGTAGCTGAAAGTGCCAGGAAA
This sequence comes from Gavia stellata, assembly GCF_030936135.1. NCBI lineage: Eukaryota > Metazoa > Chordata > Aves > Gaviiformes > Gaviidae > Gavia > Gavia stellata. The sequence continues at coordinate 4,056,826 of NC_082620.1, read as the reverse complement.
GTTTAATGCAGCTTCTCACACTGAAATTTGCCCACAACTCCCAGACTAAGAGTATTATTATTGTGAAAAGTGCTACTAGATCTTCCCTGTCAAACAGCGGGAAAGTCTTTGGAAGAGAAGATAACGTCCCCACAGCAGTCATCCAGATACCAACTGAATGAGCAGCACCATTTCCCTAGCTTTTTGTGGGGTGTCTAAATGAGCTCTTGAAAATGCCCTCAATTCTGGGTGCAAAGTATCTGAAAATCTAGCCTTATAAGAACAGAAGTTTTAAAGGTTATGGTTAGGGCCTTTGTACATTTCTTATATCAGAGCAAACTGTGTAAACAGAAACCATTAATACAGTAAATAAGTCATATGTATGTAAGTATGTAATGTACTCTCTGCAGGTGAGGGACTATATGGTGACTACAGTGTGGGTATAGTGATATACAGTATGACTCTTTGTGTTGCTACCTGAACTGAGAAGAGGCAGGGAATGAACGCAGAACATTCAGCACAAGAAAAAAAAAAGTTTATGTTTGCTGGCAGGCAGCTGTAGCCAATTCTTATTCTTTTACAGATTGGCCACACGGAGGGGACGAACAAGCCATTTTTGTCTTTCTTGCATTTCTGTAACTGGGTGTGTGGCTCTAGAGGAGGAATATGTGCTGTAACTTCAGCGTGCACATGCACCTTCCACCTCCAATGGCCAAAAGACATTGGTGCAATGCAATGTGAATCCTCTACTTCCAAAACACAATCTGCGTGCAATGTGGATTCAATAAGTGTGTGTCGCAGAGTGCAGTAGGTGTGACTCTGTGTGCATGAGTATTATATGTGCTTGTGAGTACAGTAGGTGTGGTGTATATGTACAGTACAGCATGTGTTTGGATTCTGGGAGTAGGGGATGTTTAGTAATTAAATCCCTTTTCATCCTTCTGCACCTGTCTCCTTCTGAAAACTGAGAGAACAGACGTCAACCGGGACAAGGGCTGGATTGAATACAGCCAATTCTGAAATATTTATTAGCTTGTGACACCACTCAATGGAGGAGAAGGAATGCTGGCTAATCCGCCCAGCAAGTGCTCGCTTGGTGGAGGGGCATTTTTCTACAGTGCCTCATTATATTTCAACTACTGTCTACTTTGTCAAAAATGGTATCATTTTAATTTGTGTCTATATTTATTTTCAAATGCTTTTGCTAGTAACCAGAGATTTCAGAGCACTGGGTTCTGAATCTAGGTTTACCTCCTGGACACTCATGGCTTTCTGGCCATATTACAGAGCTGGTTTAGAGCTTCTGTTTTGTGGGTGTCTTTTCTTCACCTTGCACTCTTCTAACTGCCATTCACACCAGTAAGGACCATGCCAAGTACACTGAACAGAGAAGAGACATCTTAAATTTCCTGGTTTTGCATTCATACACCTGCACATCTTTCAATTAGTAATGCAACATGAAGCTCCCCACGGCACTACAGCTAGGACTTGAAACCCAGATGTGAGCAGTCCCTCACTCTCACTAGCCCTTAGATTTCATATAAATGGAAGTTACATGCTCTTTCTTCAGGCTGTTGCAGGACACTGGTCAATGCCTTATGGTATGGTAGTCAGCAAATTTGTCTGGATCAGTGACTATGAATTGACTTTAGCCTCAGGTATAACTGTGTAAGGTTTAAGTCATGACACAGGGACCCAGATTTTAAGCTTCCTTACATTTGGGAGTTCTTGCATTTGGACTCTGGTTTTGAGTCGCCATCTGTGCTGGCTAATGGATATGAGCTTTCACTAGTTCCTCTGAAAAGGTTCCTGAACCATATGGGGCCATTGCTGGAGAAATCCTGAAGTGTTGTGGACTGCCTGCGGGGCAGTGCTGGACCTTCCTGTGCTTAGAGAACTTAATCAGTTCATTAAAGAGTATCTTAACCAGCGAGACTCCTCCCACTAGGGTATGCATGATGTTTGAAACTGTTTGAACTACCACAGGCTGAGTTTGTATATATCCATTTACCTTCCTCCATATGTACAGATAATGTATAGCTATGCATTCCTGCAAAAATATGTGTGTGTGCATGTGTACAGGCAGGCATCCATGTGTGTACTTACAACCATATACCTGTATGCAAGCTTGACATTATCTTTGTTTGCTGTCAGTGGCCATACCCTAATCCCTGAGAAACTATGATAATTTTTGAAGGTAAAACTACACTGAGGGGATGACAACCAGGGCTTATAGAGTCAGAGGAAGGGTTCAGATAGAGCAAATATTAAGGTCGGCTCTTGAAGCAGCAAACAGAAACGTTAGTTTTCTTTTAAATGGGAGCTTATATACGTGTGAGACACCTTCTCAAAGACACTATCACTGGAGAGAGCTTGTCCCTTCCTGTTAAAGGGTATTCAGTGCCTTTAGAGATAACTTCAGTCCAGAGGCTGACTTTAGTTGAAGGGGAGGACTGGACTTTGATTTCTAGTGGAGAGCAAAATCTGCCCACACCAAAAGCCTCTGTGTGCAGAGACTTCCTGGGAAGGAACTTTCTTTTCACCAAAGTAGAAAATATCCAGTGATCCTCATGATGCTTAAAAGTAGCCTTCTCTTTAGGATCTCTTGGGGATTTGACAGATGCCAGCTAGATGCAGATGCTGCAGATCCCTGAATAGGGATGGGGTTTAAAAAGTTTGCTTACTAGCACTGTGCAAAAAAAGAAAAATAAAAAAAAAGACAAGACTGACAACAAATCCCACTGTGTGAGGCTTATTCTGGATGGTTTTGGCATGATGCATCGTTGCAACTACTGTGTTTGAGCAGTAATTAGACGTGGCCCTGGGGGACTGCAAGTGCATTAGAAGGGACGAGGCTCACCATGAGCCAAATGGCTGCTCTTATTGTTCTCCGCAGGGTACTTAGGATGTTCTTAGAACCAAATCCTTCCATAATGCTGCAGAAAAGGGACTGCAGCATGAGACCTGCAGCACCACCGATTCCCTACAGCTGATAAAACTCACTCATTTTAGCACTTGCGCATGCTCCACTCACCCACTTACCTGACTACGTGGACAAGCGCAATTCATCATGGTGGAGCATCCTGACACTGTTTCTGCATCACAGCAATGCGTTCACACTTTTGCAAACTGTGTGCTATATACGCAATAACAAATATTCTTTAAAGCAATTTTCCGTGTCAAGAATGGACAGCATGAGGCTTGAAAGCCGGAAGACCTGATGTCCCATTGATTATATCATTATTATTGTCTCCATATTCACTGATAACATCATTCAATCCCTTTCCCAACTGATCACATTGGGTTCCTCCTATCTGCTGACCATATTAAACCTCTTGGTTGTGGAATTATTCTGTTTGTCCCATAGTACACCATCACACTAGCTTCAAAACACTGTAGCACATATTGATTGTACCAGGTATTCCCCATCACACCGATTATACTGATTCCTTTCACTGCACTGAGCATATTAGGCCTTCCTGTCTCATTTGCTATAGTGGCTTCCTCAGCTGTACTAATTATATGGGTATTTTCCTGTCTCAATGATTATAGCCAATCTCTTTCACAATGATACTGAGATCCAGTTATCACTGATTATGTTGGAACCAAAGTGCCCCCTATGTCCTACTGTCTCAATGACTTCACAGCATCTTTTTACTGAACACCATACTGCTATTTTATATGATATAGTAGTCTATACCAAAAAGCCCACTTAGACACTCCAAGTCATTTGGTTTCCTTTCAAACTTACACAGACAACACCATACAGTTTCATAGAACAGAAAGAAATGCTATTTCCTGTAGGTGAATTCCTCTCTTGACCCTATTTCACAATTTCTGCTCAGATAACATTGCAGCTAAATGGAGGGAAAGAGTGCCAGGAGGACCCTCTTACAAAGATGGAAGCCTCATCTTTGTCTCGACCTCAGCTTTTGAGGTGCTCACCCACAGAAAGAAAGTGCAATCTCAGATTTCAGTCTCCCCTTTTCAAGACCCTGGTTTCCCTCTAACATTTTCAAGAAAGCGGAAGAGGAGGAGTAGACATAATGCATGCAGTATACCAGGAATTAGGAGAACAGTCTCATTTTAAGCAAATCCAGACAGGTATGAGACTGTCCACTTTGCAGCTCACAGCAGGACCTGTCCCTTCCTTCTCTACTCAGTGTTGCCAATGTGTCATTGACATACTGGCAGGAACCCCATCGCAAGTGAAGAGATTCTGGTTGTGCTCTTCCGCTTATGACAAAAGTCTCCTAGAAATCTCATGTCTCAGCCAGGCAGACATAGCACTCAGAACCTACCAGAATCAATTCCGGGGTCAGTGCGTGGGACAGCCCGGGAATGTCATGCTGATGTAGGTCATGGTGAGCACCGTTCCACTCTGTGTCTCTCACTCCTGCTTAAAGGGCCACCTAAAAGGGACAGGAGTCCCCAGACTATGGCCACATGATCCCTTCTCGCAGATGGGCCAGGCCTTCTGTTGAGAGTATCAAGGCCTATATACTACTTTCCAGAGTGCTGCCCCTTTAAGACAGGACTGTGCAGTCTTTATTTGCTTGTTGAAACTGTTCAGTTTTAGGACAGGGGGGGAGGTCACACCTGTTGTGGAACTTGATAGAAGGCTTATTTATAAACTTTCAGAGCTTGGGATTCTTGCAGAGCTGAATGCGCTGATGTCCGGAGGGGAAGGTCACCGAAATGCTTGTTTATAAAAGCAGCAGCAACTGGAAAAACCATAAAAGTCTGAAATGATGAAATTAACAAGCTATTTGATCAGGCGCATCGGCTGTGTGCTCTGTGGTCAGCCAGAAAAACCTCGCACGTAAGAGTCTACCCTGCTGGCTGCTACCCTGAAATTCTCCTTCAGAGGCGAAGGCATTGCACCCGAAGAGGGCAAAAAATAATCAGCTGCTTAGTATAGTCTACTTTTGGGTAGCTGGCTGGTCCAGTCTTAATTTGACCTTGCATGGAAAGGGGAAAGCCTACTCTGCGCTTGGTATCACAGCTAATCCACTCTTTAGTTTCGCAACTTCAAAGAGCTACACCACTTGTTAACATGCAGAGTGTTCTTTTAGCAAGGAGTCAGTCACACCCCAAAAATCTGCCACTATTTGGGGGGGGAAGAGGTGGCAACTTCTGTCTTCAGAAACACTTCCGGATTTCTGCAAAAATGTTGCATGAAAGGTGTTGGATTTTTTGATTGTTTGTTTGTTTGTGTTGCTGTTTGAAAAAGCACTTATAATATTACAGTTTGGAGAGAAGGGGAAATAAAAACCTTCCCTTGGGTTTTAGCTTTAGTTTCTATTCTCATTTCACAGTAGAGCAAATTCAAAAGAATTTCCTTTTCTCCTCTCTTTTTTCTCTTTTTAGTTTTCTGTATATGTCAGAATCTTGGTTTAAGGAAAGCTTCATTTTCACTTGGTGACTGATGGCTGAACAGGTGGCTTCTGAGTTTGCAAGTGTCAGATGAACAAGCAGTTTAGAAATGGACAATTTGCAGCTCACTTTCTCTTGCTGACGGCCCTTTTTCTGCTGACAGATTCTTGCCCCTACCAGCCAAATCATGCACACAGTATCTCCCCTCCACCCCTGGTAAAAAAAAAAAAAACACAAACCAAAAACAAAAACCCCAACAAAAAAACTTCCAGAGGAAAAAAAAACTAAGAAGGAAGAAGATGGTCTCTTGGGAACTCCTAGCCATAAAATGGAAAGAACTTCACACTTGAAGGCGTTCTTGCCAGCTCAGCCTACTTGGACATAATTTATAAGAGGGGCAGGATTTTCTGCTTCATTTTCTTTCTTGGAAAGCTTGTTTGTTTTATGGGCTTTTTCTGCAGAATCCTATATAAAGTGCTGGGATGCCAGAACCAGCACCAGTGACTGTCTGCGGAACATGATGAGTTTGTTCAAATACCAGAGCCACCAACCCCTCTCCACAAGCCTTTTCCTCGACCACAGCTAGTCAGGATCCTACCAAGAAATATTGCCAACCAGGGGATTCTGACAGGTGAATGCCCTTCTGCCTGTTAGCGATGAAGTCTTTCAATGATTATAACAACTAGGGTTGTATATAACTTCCTGTTGAGGCTGGTATACAGCATAGGCATCCCATCCCCACCACAATCCTAATCCTGTCATCCAGGGACCCAGCATCCAGACGTTAGCGAGCAGAGCTCTCCGCACCGCTGCTGGCTGGCTTGTCCCAGAGGCACAGGGGAAACTCCTGCTGAGAACAAGGGAGAGCCAATGCTGTTCGCAGAGCCCGGGAAACGTGGGCAGGACCCGCACAGGTCCGTTACCGCTGCCCAAGCAGACAAGAGATTCTCATGCCATATCTTTACAGGATCAGGGGATCACCAAATGCTGTATTTCATTAATTAAAGCAGATACCAGAGCAACCTTTTTTGTAAACTGCATTGTTAAAGTATGGATTTACCTAAGGTAGCAGTCACTCTTCTGATGTTTGGCTATGGGTGAGTAACTTAAGAGCTGTTTTTTAAAGGATCTTAGAGGCTCTTGGTACCAATTTTTCAAAAGGATTTAGATGCCTTTGAAAGATAAGTGCCCAGAGGGGTCTTAAAATTTTCAAGGCAGGCTATATTAAAATCATTTGGATTTATGTGCCTATCTTAAACAGTTTTGATAATCTACAAGGTGCCTATCTGAATCTTTAGATAAAGAGAGCACTTTGAAAATATGACACTTAGGACTTGAGGAATTGTAGTCTGGAGAACACATCTCGCTGACTTTCAGGGGCATTTAAACTCCTAAGCCTCTCTCAGAAATGAAACTTAGGATCCTAAGTCACTTAAGTGCTTAAAAAATGTTGCTATGTGTCTGTACAAGCTGGATGAGGACAGATGAGCAGAGAAGGGTTAGATGCATGCATCTGTCTTTCTGTGTAGCTCTCATAACACTTGAGTGTCTCTGCATATGGATAAAGGTGGATTGATGAGTGCATGACCATATGCATGAGCATATAATATGGCCGATTGGATGGGACAGGGAGGAACAAAAATTGGGTGGAAGTGACAGGTGATTACATGGATAAATAACATCGTCTTGCTGAACATTTATTTAGTGCTTTTCATCCAAAGGTACCCTTAAGTGCTTTACAAACTGTTATGGATATAAGAATGACTCCACCAGCCACAGCAGCTCTTTAAGTGTACACAGCCAAATTATATGATCAAGTTATGACCAGAAATGAAGAGTATCAAGTCCAACTGAAATTACCTAGAATTTTTGGCCATCAGCCATTTAGGATTCAGTCAATACACCCAGGTTAGAGCTGTTAGACAGGGAGAAAGTGCTATGGAGATCTAACAATGATGAATGGGAAGGACCTAGTTTTCTACACCATTCCAAAAGGAGCACTGCCAACAGCACATGAGCTGGGGAAACTGGTTCAGCATTAATGCAGAGAGGAGAGAGAACTACTGGCTCTCCATGGGTGGCAAAAGGGAAGATGGGGACAGAGATGAATAAATGGCTGTATGGTATTTTAATGGAGAACAAAGTTTCAGGAGTGAGTTTGACATAAACCTGCATAAAGAGAAAAGGAGCAGAATGGTGAACGGATGAGAGATCCAAGGGGGAGAGGTTTTCAACACTGACTGTCTGAAGCTCCAAGCCCACGTTCTCACTGGGAGGAGATCCCATCTCTTCCCACATTAGCTAACCTGGGCTGTCTTTCTCCAGGCAGCACATGCACTCCAAAGAAGGCAAGTGGTGCCAGCTGCTCTCATGCCAATCGGTGGAGTTAAAAGCTGTACAAAATCATAGACAGTAAACAATGAAACAGAAACGACAACAGCAGTTTCTCCTGCTGCCTCCACCTCTGTGCCTTGCTGCCTCCCTCTTTCACACTCTTTCTCCTCCTCTATCTGCCAAAAGGATGAAAACATGATTGAATCCATACTCTGTGACACAGCCTGGGGAAAAGCAGCTGCCCTGTATATATATTTATTTCAGTACAGTAGATGATTCAAGACTACTATTATAATACAACCTAAAAACTGCTAGGCACTGAAGAGAGAAAAATGTGTTCATCTTCTCTTCCACTCTCCTAGCTGCATTTCCTCTATCCGCAGCATCAAAATAGCCAGTATCTCTGACAAGTTTAACGCTAGTGAGGTAGTGACAGAAAAGGATGTACCATTTTTGTACATCTAACCTGTACAGAAGTCTTTTTGCACCACGAGGATTATTTTGGAAATCCTGCCATTGCAAAGTACAGTTTCCTCATCACCTTGAGCAGATAGTGATCCACTGAAGAGAGCATGCAAGGGGCCAGCTCTGTCCTGCAGCTGTAATAAAGAATATCCTACTATCACGATAACTGAGTGCTGGTTCTTCACTGGAGGGAGATCTGTCCTTGAGTAAGGGCCAGGCTGTACAGCTCACACACACAACACTCTCCTTGACTTCAGGGGATGCAGGCAATGGATGATGAGTGACTTACAGAACCAGTCTCCAGTAATGCACATTGCTCAGTATCAGATGAAATCCACTGTCATCTCCATGTTGTTCCCCTCCCTTTACCACTTCTGCAGCAAATACTACTGCATCTTCCCCTGCTCTGTCATTTCCAAGATCCGACCCACTGAGCCCTCCTCCCTGGCATGCTCCCCCCGCCACTGCCAAGCACCGTCACACCCTTCAGCTTTCACCAATGGTGCCTTGCACAGCCGCGCTCATTGCTATCTCTACCCACGCCAAGATGCTGTTACGATCGGGTCTATATTTGGAAGTACTGCCTATATAGCTATGTCTAGTGTTGGGACTGTGATTCTTCCCAGTGTAACTGTACTGCTAGAGCCTAAGCATATAGGTGGTTATGGTGACAAAATAATACTCCTGGTGGTAGAGTTTATTTCCTTTGACTAAGTGGTATAAGCTGCAATGGCTAATGCGTTCATAGGCCAGGTAAGCGAGGTCAGAGCTGAGAGGTTCTCACAGCACAGCTATACTGATACATTCCAATTACCCCTTCCTATACACGAGTTTAGCTCAAAACCTGTTCATACTTAGTACTGTTTTCATTGGGTCTCATAACTGGATCACACAAATACCAAATGATTAGTAGCCCATGCTAAGGTATATTTAAACCAGGAAAGGAGGATGATCTCATTTCTGAAGCAATGGCCTGTGAATCAGGAGATGCAGCTCCAATTCCTATCTCTGCC